>NC_057849.1:191433716-192683716 GCF_015237465.2 Chelonia mydas | reverse complement strand
GATCAGTATAAATAAAGTGATAGTGAAATGTAATAGCAGAATGAAGCTTATTTAATTGGAATGAAGTAACTGGACTAGAGCTGGCTGAACAGTAACATTGATTGCCAGTATTTTTTTTCAGATAACATATTAAATGTGGCTCACTGTGATTCATGATATCATTTTTATTCATTTGTAGAAATGGTTGAAAAATCAGAATTTCCATCCTGTGGGAAATTCTAACTATGAAATTTGTTTTTGTCTTGAACGGGACAAAAAAGTTGAAATCTCAAAATTTTTCACAGAACAAAAAGTTCTAAACAATTTTGAAATGAAACATCTGGATTCAGATAAGTTCAACATTGAACGGCTTCTGCCTGAGATGTTGTGATGCATTGTGGGAATTGTAGTTTTGGTGCTTTGTGTCCCCATTCTTGTCAAAGAACCAATCTTCCCTATTCAGACTACGCCTCCCACAGTGCACCACAGTCATGGTATTACCATGAGACACCAGCACAGATTAATGTTGAACTGACGCACAATATTTTGATTCAGTTCAACAAAACAAAATCTTTCGATTTGGGTTGATCAGACTCTAACCAAAATATTGTTGTTCTGACCCAAAACAAAATTCCCAAATTGTCACATAAATTATCAAAAATGTGTAACAGGTGTGATTCACAAGCACTTTTATGCAAATACCTCCGTAGACTGAATAGTCATGAACACAGCTGGTCAGGAGTTTTCTCTCTTTTTTTTTCTTAAATGCAGTTTCTGGGAAAATGTCCATTTTGCTGAAAAATTTCCATTTTAACCACATTTAAATAAAAACTAAAAAAAAAAAAGAAAAGAAAATTCTCAACCAGCTGTGTTCATGACTATTCAGTCTGCGAAAGGATTTGCATCACAAAGGTGCTTGTGAATCACACCTGTTTCCCAAATTTTCACATAATGACTAATGCAGTGCTGGCACACATTTTTGATATTTATTTGTTGGTTTATTGTTTGCTCAACTGAACATTTTAATCAGGAATGTGACTTGTGACAGTTAACCAACCCATAGGCTAGAAATTATTTGACCACGCTCTTCACCAAATGCTTGCAACTAACAAATATGCTTGAAGAAAATCAGGATCAAGCTGGGGGCTTGGGAGGCTAAATTTGTGAAGATTATTTATTAGACTTGATTCTTCGCTGCCTTCACCCTATGTCAGAATTTCCAGCTGTTCAAAACAGATATAAAATGCTACTGTATCAGAACAATAGCATTTTACTCTTACTTTATAGAGGTGTAAATAATGGCACAAAGCAGGGTAGAATTAGGCTCGTTATTTGTAAGGATCAAGCCCTAGAAACAAGAAACCAGGTAAGCTTCTATTTACAGTAGTAAAGTGATTCATATTTACACAAAGGTCCCTGTGTACTGCTTTGTCATTACTGTAATGCCCCTCTACGCTGCCAGAATAATGTAGAGGGGCGTTAACATCAATGAGAACGGGGGCCTTAGTTGGGGCATACAGAGAGAATGACCATCCATAAAAAGTTATAATGTGAGGGTTTGTTTAACTCCTCTAAAATGCTGTAAACTGGGTAAAGTAATCTGTGCATTATGTTATTGATCTTTATGCAATCATAGTGGAGATGCACAGCAAATGAAACCTTTTCAGGGATTCTAGTTATTATACTTGTAGTCCATCTATTGTGCTTATTTATATTTAATTACAGACACTAAGATACAGTATCTGAAGGAGGTAATATAGAGCATGTGAAATGAAAGGAGGTGGTTTTAAAAAAAAAAAAAAAAAGGGGGGGGGGGGACGGGGGACACACACACCAAAGCCAGAATATTGAATATCTGAACTCTATTGAATTTTGGGGAAGGGTGCAGATTTTAAACCCCTGGATTGAAATCCAACCTCCCCAAGAGCATTTTTTTCTGGGTCAGGTGTGGCTGAAATACCATGAGAACACACCTACTTGCCAGGTGACAGGAATTGGATGAAAACAGCTGATTTTGTGAGATTCACACCATTCATGGTATTAACGTATAAAGCAACATCAGAAAGACGCCCAGGGATTATGATGACTGGACTTTTCAGAAGGGCGCAGCACCCACAATTGAGGTCAGATTTTCAATAGGCTCAGCATGCTGGGTGCCTAGCTCATTTAAAAATTTGGCCCTTTTGTGGTGGCTAAATGGGAGCTGAGTTCTTTAAAAAAATCAGGGCTTATGTGTGGGTGCTGAGTGCTTGAAAATCTGGCCTGTCTTTCTGTGATTCCACTTCTCAAAGCCTCTGACTCACTCATCCTTCACCTTTGCTTCCTGGCTAGTCAAAGGGGGTGCTTTTGTTCTCTTGTTTGGTTTCAGGCTTCAGAACTCGGGTCAGACTCTTCAAAAGCTTTCCCAAGGCTCAGGAACATTTGAAGTACATCTGTGTCTGTTTTCATGCAAATCTGAATACATGTATGGTTTAGCATTAAAACTCTGACACTTGACATTTTGATTTGACCTACAGGTTTAAGTGAAACCCAGAGGATGTGAATTTACATGAACTGAAGTGGAAAAATGTTCACAGGAACCCCTGAGAACAGAAACTGACTAGGTTCCCATGACACTACTTAATGAGCCTCCATTTTTCTTTGTTATATTATGGAGCAGGGGCAGCTGCTATTCCATAGCTGAGGATGCACCCCGGCCCCGTTGTAAGCTCTATTTTTCACCTCCTTACGTTTATGGGCACTAAGTTAATATGCACGAGAGCAGTAATGTAGTGGTATAAAAAGTAGATATTCCCCAAATGAGAGGTGGGTAAACTTGATTTACCTTTGACTACATTGCTGCAGGAGTATTGCAGGAGTCAGCAGGAGTTTACACTCCTAATTGGAAAGCTCATCAAAAGAGAGACCTCTCATTGTATGAGCATGAAGCTAACAATATTGATTCTCTCTTCCACAGCCCCCGCCCCTTTACCTGATTCATTGACAAGAATATTGCAAGGCATCCACTCTGGAGCGGGGCACTTGTTTGGTGTTCTCACAAATTTCTAAACTTCATTCCATCGTAGCGAGTCTCATGGAAGATATAGAACAGGATTCGATGCAGGCCAATTTCATCAGGAGTTCTGAAGTATCCAAAAAGGTGAGCCGTGACCAAACTACAGCTGATTTTTTTGTTTCAAGGCGAAGGCTTTGGTGAGACTGTTCCAGTTTTTCTGGCACTCTGTATAAAATGCTTCCATGTGATCAATCTCAGAACAACAGAGGCCAGTAGTAACTCCAAGATACAAGGCATCCCTCTGGAAATTTTTCTGGAGAACATGGTAAACATAGCCTAGGGGTACTACAGCACAGGTAAAGGGCTGTTCTATGCACAAACCTCCACACATGCCTCCATTAAAAGAGAAATATTGGTATATTTCTGAATCTGTTTGGTGTCCTCTCTAAAGAGCCAAAGCCTTGTGCCACTTCTCAGCATAAATGGCTGAGCAACATACCAGGCAGACACACAGAGGGAAGGGGGAAAGGAATCTTCCTTCACAGGCTATGGAGCAGATGCAGAGCTTTCCACAGAGGCTACTTCTGCCCCATTGCTGAAGTGGCCTCCACACACACACATTTTCTTGTTGAGGGAGCAGGGACAGGTTGGGCATCCAAGATGCATTTTGGATGCCAAGTATTGCCAACCCCAAGTATTCAAAAAAATCCTAAGTCAGATACCAAAACATCATGAGATTTTTAAAAGGTTTTTGCTTGTCTTCAGGCTTTTGCATCATTACCATTCCTGTTTTCTGGCTTTTCTCTACAGCCTGGAGGGATAGAAAGTTATTTAATTTATTTTTTTAAAAAGAAAGTAGAGATTCTGATGCATTCACATGACTCTAGGGCCTAGAGCTTTCAGAAACCCCTCAAATGTTGCAAAAGTTGGTAACACTGTCAGCCCCAAAATTTTGCTTTGTCCTTTCACTGGGCCTGTGTCAACAAAAGATAGGATTTACTCATGATTGAGTATCAATGAATTGACTTTGAGCGATCAGGGCAGATCTTTTTTCATAGCACCTCAAAGCCACTATGCTTTTCAGCAATTTAACATTGTGATGTCATCTTTTTTTCCTACAGTGTGATTTTTTTTTTTTTTTTCCAACTCACCTTCCCACTCTGCTCAGAATCAAAAGCCATGCTCTTTGTAGAAGGAATGGAAACCCAAACATGGTTTGCACACACAATAGCTATCTTCATTTCCTGATTACCAGGGACTTTCTGGAGCCCATTTTATTTTATTTATTTTTACTGTGACGTAAACGAGGTCAGGTCAGCCACTAGCAGGAGGTATAATGCTGATCTTGCCTCATGGTAAAAACGATAAGTGCCTTGCCTTTGCTAGGATTTTACAGCAGGACAGCAAATGTTTGGTTTATTTGCAGTGGGATAACTAATGCAAACCTTTTTTGCAGTGCAGACATAACCTTAGGCTATGTCAATACTGTAATATAAGCCTGGGTTCAGACTCAAGTTTAGGCCCAAATCCCTCTTCTGTCTACACACACATCTCTCAGACCTAGGGTCCTAAGACCCTGCAGGCATTGTGTGTTCAAGCCTGAGTTAAGCTGGGACCCAGGGTTTGAGTTTTGCAGTGTAGATGCAGCCCCCTCCCAAATCAAGTCCTAGGAGTCTACCAAAAGTATCCCACAATCCAATGGGCAACTTCCTTTTTCCTCTCTATGCCAAGAATCTGCAGTTGACTCCAAAGAAAACGGAAGCAACCCCCATTGGTGTAATGCAGCTGCTCAGTGAATCAGCATTTAACCCTTCCCTTGTCTTCTGACTGCCAAGGTACAAAGACACCATCAGAGAGCCTTCTGTGTTTGCAATGGACACTGACCACAAGAAACCTTTTGCAAAGTGCGTGCTTCATGGTCACATGCCAGATTTTAGTAATTCTCTGGTGTGAGGCCAGCAAAACAGTGGACTTCAGTAAGAGTACCAGGAATGAGCATTCATACCAGCAAACGGTGAAGACTGGCAGCATTGGAAATTTACCTGACTAGCGCAGGGAGCAGATTAAGTGGCTCAAGACTGAGTACAGGAAAAGCAGGAAGCAGAACCACAACTCACTGACATCCTGCCTGTTTTATGAGGAGTTTGAGTGAGTGCTGGGCACTGTGTTGAGCACGGAGCCAATGGAGGTGCTTGATCCAGTGAGCCTGGATGGTGCCTTGCCAACAGCACATTCAGCAACCATTCTACACCTGCTGAGAGTGTAATTAAACCATCTTTTGCGAGGGCCTCTGAAATCCGGGTATGGTTTCATAAGCCAAGGCAAAAGGGGTATGTGGGGTCCCTCAGGATAATGGTGGTGATGGTTACTCCGTTTTATGACAATGTCATTTGGTGAGAGTAGTGTCCCAGTCAGTCCGTAAATGTAGACTCCCCATTGATGAAAACCCCTGGCAGTGTGAACTTTTCCAGTGCAGCCCACGTTGACATTCATAAATTGACCTGTGTGGTGAACAAGGGCCTGTAACAATGGCGTAGTACCCTTTGCAATTTATGTAGACCTGTGCTCTTTGAGGAGGGTAAACTATGGGCAGCTGAGTCCCATCAATGGCCCTGGTGCAGTTTGGAAACCCCATTCTCTCAAAGCCAGCAGTTACTTCAGGAATATCTTTTATGCCCTCACGTCCAATTGCCTTAGAAATCTCAGCCACCATTTTACCCCCAATCAACTTTCCAACACCCCACTGGCTGGCAGTGGACTTGTAGCAACCAGGGGTAGCCAGCTTCCAGAGGGGTATAGCAACCTGCTTCCGGACTGGGAACGGTGACCTCATTTGTGTATCTGTACGTTGGAGGGTTGGGGCAAGCTTCTCACAAAGTTCGAGAAATGTAGCTTGCTTCATGTGAAAGTTCTGGACCTACGGTTGGTCATCCCAGGTCTGCATGACTATGTGATGCCAGCACTCTGTGCCTGTGGCCCTGCTCCAGAAATGCCAGCTTATACAGGGGGCATCAGTGGCCGTACCATGTGTCATGAACAGCATCAGTGAGTTTGTCTGCCATGTCTGTCCTCTTCCTCCTCTTCACCTTACACCACCATAAGCTCTGTCTGGTGCCTCTGGGGGGTGAGAAAATGCTGCCAAAGTGTCCACCAGCATCTCATAGGAGATCTTCTTCTTCCTGACACATGAGTGAAGGAGCAAGCAAGAGAAGTTCTTCAAAAGGCACCTTCTCCATGTTGCTGACTCCAGTAACTGGGAGTGCACAGACCAAAATACTGCTTGGCAGGCTGTGTTGGCGGGCTGCACACACTTCCTGTAATGTGCAGAGTGGACGGTCAAGTTTTCCCACAGTGCACCATCATCAAAGAGTGAGAGTGGCCACATTTTGGGAGAGTACTAGGGAGGCTGAGATATGGTTGGTTTGACCTGGATCTGCATGCTGCAGTATATGCCAGAGCCTCAGGTTCAAGTCCAGATTAGAAAATTCTTAATGTAGGATTAACAATCAGTGTAGAAACTCATACCCTGCGGTCTCTAACCCATGGTCAGCTGACTCAAGTCACACTAACCCTGGGCTTACATTGCAGTGCAGACAAACCCTTCGGGCAAAGCGGCATTACACTAAAACACTCTTAGCTGGCCCATGTCAGCTGACTCGGGCTTGCTGGGCTCAGGCTGTGAGGCTATAATATTGCAGTGTAGATGTCCAGGCTTGGGCCAGCTGTAGGTGTTTTATTGCCCTTTACTGCTGTGTAGACTTCCCCACCTCACAGAGTCCTTGGATTCCGGGCTCCAGCCTCAGCCCAAACATCTCTACAGCAATGAAACAGCCTAAGCCCGAGTCAGATGACACAGGCCAACTGCAGGTGTCTAATTGCTGTGTGTAGATGTATCCTTTGGGTCTACAAATTATATGGCTTCCATTACTGTAGTACCTGATCACCTCAAACATCAGTGAAAGTGTCATTGCAACACCCTTGGGTGGTAAAGAAGTTGTCACTTTCATTTTGCAGCTGAGTAACTGAATCAGAGATTAAGTCACTTGCCGAAAGTCACACAGGAAGCCTGTGGCAGAGCTAGAAATTGAACCCAGGTTTCCTGAATACAATGTGTTTCCGCCTTTTCTCTCTACATTATTCCTCCTGGAACTGTGCTGATGTGCTAAACCATGAGTTAATCTGCCTGTGTACCATAGGGCACTCATCACTAACTATAATAACACCAGAACTATGACTGAGAATGCCTTACACCATCAGTGTTAAAGCACATTTCTGAAACACACAGTGCGCAGATAAAACTACTGTCATTTTAGCAGTTTAAAAGTACTTTGAAAAGGGCTTATGGTAGATAGCGATGTTGGCTTAATGAAAGATCTATCCCCTCAGACGGGGTGGTGGGGAGCTGAAGGGAGGGTCTTTTGTCCCCCCCATCCTTTTTTGGGGGCAGATATCTTTTAAAAAAAATGTGCTTGTGAGCCTGATTGGATGTACTGATCTTGAGCCTTTTTTTATATATGCAACTCATATTATGTAAATAATTTTCTTTCTGAAGAATGACTTTGTCCACTGGGGAGCATAGATAATTTAATGGGACTTGGCAGATGTTTCTCAATACTTCTTTCAAGCTTTGCCTTTACCTGCAGAAACAACTGTTAATCTTTTCCTTCTCCTGCAAACACCAGCCTGCCAGTAAACAGTTTGATGCCATATGGCAGAAGAGCTGAGCACCTTACATAGTGCCACCAAGAAGTTGTCCACAGTGGCACAGATCCTTGGCAAAATCTGGAATATTATTGTAGCCATGTTAGTCCCAGGATATTAGAGAGACAAGATGGGCGAGGTAATATCTTTTATTGGACCGACTGCTGCTGGTGAAAGTGGCACGCTTTTGAGCAACACGGAGCTTTTCTTCAGGTCTGGGAAAGGTACTCAGAGCATCACAGCTAAAAACAAGGTGAAACAGATTGTTTAGCATAAGTCATTAACACACATAATCATTTTCCTGTGTGAGTTCAGTCAAGAGTGTAGCGATTGTCTGGTTTGGGGCATTTAGTGCACTGGATGAAGTGTACACCACATGTTGTGATAGGCACGTGTAGGACCATGGATCTTGAAAGGTGTGTAGGGAGGTATTGATGATCATAGCAGTGGAGATAGCACTACAGTTTTTGCATCTGTTATGGCAAGGTCTGGTGCTGCTTTGAACTGGTGGGTCCTGGTCTGTGAAGAGCTTGCTTCGGATGATGAGCTTGGGTGGTTGTGTGAAGGGGGTTTGGGAGAGATTCCTTTCAGGGTGTGGTCCCCAGGGAGTAGCGGGTTGCAATTGTTTAATGATACCCCGTATGGATTCCAGTGAGGGGTGGTAGGTGACAACCGGAGGTGTGCCACTGAAGGTTGGGGTTTTTTTTGTTTGTTTTTTTTCTTTCTGTATTGAAGCAAGTTTTTTGTGGGGTAGGTGGGAGGCCCATTCCAGGATGCAATCTACTTCTCTGGTGGAGTGTCCTTGTTTGGTGAAGGTGGTTTTAAGTGTATTAAGGTGGCCAATGTTTAGTTTCCTGGGGATATCAGCTCATGTGGGGCACTGACTGGCAGGTTTGTAAGTAGACCTGTGCAAAACTTTCATCATAAAACCTCCTCTAAGCCCTCAAAGTATCCTATTATTAGTTATACCATGGTCATGTCTAGGAACACCTACTGAGGAAAAAGCCACATGTTGGCCAGGATGTGCCAGATCGGCAACATAGCCAAAACTTCTGTGGGTTTTGTTAAAAACCTCCTGAACTGGGCAGATCTGATTTTTTGGGGGAGCCGGGGGAGGAAGCATGAGTTTTGAATGCCTCTCACCTTTACTTTCATCTTAACTACAAATCAAAGTTAATTTCACATGGTGAGAACTCCTCTCAAATCAAAACTAGAAGAAAGACTGAAGTGGGTGGGTGGGCGGGTGTGTGTGTGTGTGTGTGTGTGTGAAAGAGAGTGAGTGAGATAAGGAACATTAGTGAGGTGCTGGATGTACATCCATTCTGTTTCCTTCTCAAATTAAAAGGGCCAAAGAATAATTAGTAATTATAATATATGAAAAAAGTGAAACCAAGATTGAAACAAGCCTGACAAATGCTCTGCTTTTTTTACGTATTTATTTATTTTTTAAATTTTCTGTGTCCATAGCTTTGTTTTTAGATGCAAGGCCCTCTACCTCTGGGAATAAATCACTGAGTCATCCTTTATATTTAAGAAAGGCAAGTTTATGTGATTCCTACCAGCAATGAATACTGGAAGTGAAGTTGCATTTATTGTGACCTCAGGAGAATTCCAGACCTGGATCCAGCTCTGAAGTGTGCACCTCTGGACTTTCTCTACCCTAGCCTAAGTTGGAATGTCAAATCCAAGTACTAGAAAACTTTCAAGAACTTTAGATTTGGCTCCACATACTGCTTCCACAGATTTAACAAGAAATTGGGCCATGTTTCACATGACTGTGAGCATGAACTGCTTATATCTTTTGAAGATTTCGCACATCCTGTGACAGCTAATAAGAGCTAGCTGGTCTTGTTATTTTCAGAGGAAATCAGAGGCAGTTGGAACAAAAGCAAACCACTGAAACCGTTTCTAGAGTAAGAGATGGAAATCTGCAGCCTTCAGAAATGCAAATTGAAAACATTCTCTATGATTCAGAAGCTAATGGAAACCATGCCTCAACTGAAAAAGAAAAGAGCAAACTTTCATAGACTTAAATAAGATGGACAGAGAAACCACTTACACGAGACATATGTTGAGTGTGATTCTCCACACCACTACTCCAGTTTTCATTAGAGCAGCTGCTTGGAAATGAATGGAGCTTCACCAGCTTAAAACTGGTAGAACTGAATGACAATCAGATTCATTTACTTACCACCAACTGTTGCCTGAATAACATCAATGCTCCATTGGTTTCTGGTTTCAGTGTGAACATAAGATGTGGACAGGGCCGGCTCTAGGTTTTTTGCTGCCCCAAGCTCAGGTGGGGCTGGGGCTCGCAGGCGGCGCTGGAAACAGAGGGAGTGATGTCACCTTCTCCCAGTGCCTGCAGGGGCTTTACCCCTCTCCCCCGCCTGGCAGTGCAGAGAAGCCCCCACATAAGGAGTGGCACAAGGCAGCGCAGCAACCAGTGCGCAGATGAGGCAGTGCAGCCCTGGCTCCCTGGCAGGACTCGCCCTCTCCTCCCCAGGTAGCAGCTGGGCCCTGGCAGCTCAACATCCTGGGGCTGGGGCTTCCCCTTCCCGCTGCGGCCAGGGGTGCGGCGCCCTCGCCTCATCTAAGTGGCGCAGCTTCGAGAGCGCAACTGTCCCAGGAAAAAAAGGATGGCCAGAATGCCGCCCCAAGCACGTGCTTGCTTTGCTGGTGCCTAGAGCCGGTCCTGGATGTGGAGAAATTTGGAGAAAGTCCAGAGGAGAGCAACAAAAATGATGAAAGGTCTAGAGAAAACGTGACCTATGAGGGAAGATTGAAAAAATTGGGTTTGTTTAGTCTGGAGAAGAGAAGACTCAGAGGGGACATGATAACAGTTTTCAAATACATAAAAGGTTGTTACAAGGAGGAGGGAGAAAAATTGTTGTTGTTAACCTCTGAGGATAGGACAAGAAACAATGGGCTTAAATTGCAGCCAGGGAGGTTTAGGTTGGACATCAGGAGAAACTTCCTGACAGTCAGGGTGGTTAAGCACCGGACTAAATTGCCGAGGGAGGTTGTGGAATCTCCATCATTGGAGATTTTTTTTTAAGAGCACGCTAGACAAACACCTGTCAGGGACAGTCTAGATAATACTTCGTCCTTGAGTGCAGGGGATTGGACTAGATGACCTCTTGAGCTCCCTTCCAGTCCTATGATTCTATGATAATCACAAGTTTGGAAAGTCACATTCGAAGGACAGAATTTTGCCATTTCCCCAGGCTTTTTGTAGTAATAATCAAGAAGAGTGCTCAGTGTTACAGTGACTGGGCTAACTGCTCCTCTGACTCCTCCTGGTCTCTTTGGATACGTCTGCACCACAGTAAAAATCCTGTGGTACTGAGTCTCAGAACCTGGGTCAATTGACACAGGTTCATGGCGCTAAAAATTGCAGCGTAGGCATTCGGGCTCGGATTGGAGCCCACATTTGAGACCACCCCCCTCTCAGGGTTTCAGAGCTCAGGCTCCAGTCTGAGCCCAAATGTCTTTGCTGCAATTTTTAGCCATGCAGCCTGAGCCCCAGTCAGCTGACATGGGCCAGCCCTTACCATGCCACGAGTCTTTTATTTCAGTGTAGACTTGCCCTCTGAGCACACCTCAACTCAGGTTTCATCTCTCAGCTGTCACCTCTCTTGGGGAGGGGTGGGGTGGAAATCCCATGATTCTCCCACTTTCAGATTCTGTCCTGGGCTGCAGCCCCAGGTGTTAACTATGATTACCCTAGCAGCATAGGTGCCAACTCCGTGGGTACTGCAGGGCTGCAGCATCCATGGGGAAAAATTAGCAGGTGCTTCACACCCACCGGCAGCCAAGCTCCCCCCATCCCCTCCGTCTCCTCCCCCACCCCCGAGCGCAGTGTCCCTGCTCCTCCCCCTCCCAGCACTTCCCGCCTGCTGCCTAACAGCTGTTTGACGGCGCTTAGGACTTTCCGGGAGGGAGGGGGAGGAGTGGCGACACAGCGCGCTCGGCGGAGGAGATGGTAAAGAGGCGGGGCAGGGGTGGGGACTTGGGGGAAGGTGGTGGAATTGGGGTAGGGTGAGGGTCAGGCAGGGGTGGGGCCAGGGGTGGGATGGGGGTTGAGCACCCACGGGGCAGAGGGGAAGTTGGTGCCTATGCCCAGTAGGCCTGAGTTTTGATCAGTACCTGCATTCAGTTCCCTCCAGGAGCTAAGGCAGGTAGCATGCAGTCAGTAGTTATCCTTCTTAAAGCAAAGGACTGTATTTAGAACTAAAGCATTTCAGAAAAAACAGATCTTTAAACAATAAATAGTCTATACTCATGCCTGCCTTTGCTTAAAGTTGACCGTTTCCTGGAAGACAGGAAAGATCGGAAGACAGCTGCTTCAGATACTGCTACAGGATTTGTCTCTGTTTCATCTCAGTTCCTCAAACAGCTCATTCATCACTCATTCCCCACTTCTTTCCAGAGAATCCTCTTAACCATTCAGTGTCCATTTGATCTCTAGGCTCCCAGCCATGCCAAAACAGCTGTGTATGTTTGGACTGGAGCCTGGAAGTAGCATATTCACTGCTAAAAGCTCAGCCACCGCCTTGTAATTGCCTCTCAAGTGTTTGTCTTATCTAAAGCCATTGTGTTGCTTTCCTACTTGTTTTTCTGCAAGCCCCTTATTAAGCCCCTATATATTCATACAAGAAAGTCTCATAACACAGTATAACTGTATAGTAACTTTACCTCACTGACCAGGTTTCTCACACTATTTATAAAATTATTACAGCTCAGTATTCTTAGATTATGCTATAGCTCCTCCATATGCACCACCCTCAACACTTCACAGGAGCAGGCCCTATAATTTTTTGCTTATTATCCTGGCAGACTTTTGTGATGAAACTTCTTAAAAGTGTAAACACAGATGTGGCACTCACATTGGCCTTCTGTTTTCCTCAATGCAGGATTGCCCTTTTGTATGAACTTTTCTCCCAGAATGCCTTTTTGGGGTGGCCCTTTAAATTTGACGGAGACAAACAGTTACAGACCTCAAATGGCTACTTAGTAGCTGCTTTCTTTTTGCTGCATCTTCTACTCTTTCCAGCTGGTAAGTACCTGTTACATTTACTCCTAAGTTTTCTTCTTGCTAAAATGGTATATTCTTTCATAGTGTAACAATCGGGTGGCCTATTGAAAAAGGTGCTTGAGACAAATCTTGTTCTGTGAGATCCATGTATTGTGTGCAGTTCGTTGGATTAAGAAAACACATGGCAATGAAATAAAGCTAGTATTTCTTGCAATGGGGGTCTGGCACAGGGTGACTGGACTTCTTAAAGGGAAATGGGACCAGCCACATCTGTGTCATATTTAATTAGCTGCTTCCCAGCCTGAGGGGGTGCAAATAAGGAGGGTCAGGTGATGTCTCGCATGACCTTCTCATAAACAAAGTAGGGAAATGCAACCTAGATGGAGCTACTTTAAGGTGGGTGCAAAACTGGTTGGAAAACCATTCCCAGAGAGTAGTTATCAGTGATTCACAGTCATGCTGGAAGGGCATAACGAGTGGGATCCATTCTGGGTCCAGTTCTGTTCAATATCTTCATCAGTGATTTAGATAATGGCATACAGCGTACGCTTATAAAGTTTGTGGATGATACCAAGCTGGGAAGGGTTGCAAGTGTTTTGGAGGATAGGATTAAAATTCAAAATGATCTGGACAAATTGGAGAAATGGTCTGAAGTAAATAGGATGAAATTCAATAAGGACAAATGCAAAGTACTCCATGTCAAGGTTCCTTCCCCACTCTGAACTCTAGGGTATAGATGTGGGGACCTGCATGAAAACCTCCTAAGCTTACTTTTACCAGCTTAGGTTAAAACTTCCCCAAGGTACAAATTAATTTTACTCTTTTGCCCTTGGATTTCCACTGCCACCACCAAACTTTATCTGGGTTCCTGAAAAAACGGAGTTTGGACACATCTTTTCCCCCCAAAATCCTCCCAACCCTTGCACTCCACTTCCTGGGGAAGGTTTGGTAAAAATCCTCACCAATTTGCATAGGTGACCACAGACCCAAACCCTTGGATCTTAGAACAATGAAAAAGCATTCAGTTTCCTTACAAGAAGACTTTGAATAGAAGTAAAAAGAGAATCACCTCTGTAAAATCAGGATGGTGAATACCTTACAGGGTAATTAGATTCAAAACATAGAGAATCCCTGTAGGCAAAACCTTAAGTTACAAAAAAGGACACACAGACAGGAATATTCATTCTATTCAGTACAGCTACTTTCTCAGCCATTTAAAGAAATCATAATCTAACACATACCTAGCTAGATTACTTACTAAGTTCTAAGACTCCATTCCTGTTCTGTCCCTGGCAAAAACATCATACAGACAGACACAGACCCTTTGTTTTTCTCCCTCCTCCCAGCTTTTGAAAGTATCTTGTCTCCTCATTGGTCATTTTGGTCAGGTGCCAGCGAGGTTACCTTTAGCTTCTTAACCCTTTACAGGTGAGAGGATTTTTCCTCTGGCCAGGAGGGATTTTAAAGGGGTTTACCCTTCCCTTTATGACACTCCACTTGGAAAGGAACAAACAGTTGCACATATAGAAAATGGGAAATGACTGCCTAGGAAGGAGTACTGCGGAAAGGGGTCTGAGGGACCACAAGCTAAATATGGGTCAACAGTGTAACACTGTTGCAAAAAAAAAAAAAAAAAAGCGAACATTCTGGCATGTATTAGCAGGAGTGTTGTAAGAAAGACACATGAAGTAATTCTTCCACTCTACTCCATGCTGATTAAGCCTCGACTGGAGTACAGTGCCCAGAACTGGGCACCACATTTCAGGAAAGATGTGGACAAATTGGAGAGAGTCCAGAGAAGAACAACAAAAATGATTAAAGGTCTAGAAAACATGACCTAGGAAGGAAGAGTGGGGAAAAATGGGTTTGTTAAGTCTGGAAAAGAGAAGACTGAGAGGGGACATAACAGTTTTCAAGTACGTAAAAGGTTGTTACAAGGAGGAGGAAGAAAAATTGTTTTTCTTAACCTCTGAGGATAGGACAAGAAGCAACGGGCTTAAACTGCAGCAAGGGAGGTTTAGGTTGGACATTAGCAAAAACTTCCTAACTGTCAGGGTGGTTAAGCACTGGAATAAATTGCCTAGGGAGATTGTGGAATCTCCATCATTGGATATTTTTAAGGGCAGGTTGGACAAACACCTGTCAGGGATGGTCTAGGTAATACTTAGTCCTGCCATGAGTGCTAAGGGACTGGAATAGATGACCTCTCAAGGTCCCTTCCAGTTCTATGATTCTGTGATAGGGTCCTTACAACCTTCTCTGCTGCAGTCACAAGAGCTTCATCACTTAGGCTACAAGCACTAACCATATTTTTTTGTAACCAGATCACCATGTTCTCCTCTGACTCAGAACAAACACAGTGGAGTTGTCCATATGGTATCTTTGTCACAATATGTGTGAGTAATTGCCCATATCCGGGTGCCTGATCTTGCATGTGTCATCGCATTCTCAGAAATTCTAGGCAGCTAACCCACACTTCTTCAACATGGGGCAGAGTGTCTGAAGGACATGGCCAGCACCTGGGGCAATGAACTCTGTGATCCACAGAAGGGTCCACTGGCTAAATATCAGGCATGGTTAGAGATTGCTACCTCCCTTGCAAAACAACAGTGTGCCAGATGGGTTACTGAATGACAACCATGTGTCAGTTTCTCTGCCAAGGGAAAAACACTGCTAGCTGCCATGGTTACTAACTAGGGTTGCCAACATTATATTTCAAAAACAAGGGACTGTTTTCTTAGCACCCCCACCCCACCCCTCCTCCAGATATTATTTATTAACAATAAGCAGTACTCACCTACGTTCACTAAGGGTATTTCTTGCTGCTTTTCAGCAACTCCCAATCTTGTACAGAGATGAGAAAAAATAAGGGACATGCCATGTAATAAGGCACTGTTGGCAACTGTGTTGCTAACAGAATATTAATGGGGTGTGTAGGTACAAATGAAGTTGGCGTCATCCATATTCCTGACTGGCAAAACTTGTTTAAAAGTTATACTGTATGTGCATCCTTCAGACTTCTTTACAGCTTAGGCTTTAGGATGCTTGTTGAAATATATATCACCATGGATAAGTAAGAGCTGCTGACTACCCCTTTTAAAGATGTTCAAATGTTTAAAGATGTTCAGATAACATCATTCATAATAATGACTAGATGATACTGAAAAGGCTGATACTGCATTTTTTGCACAAGTCTGGTATGAGGTTGTTCTATGCCAGGGTAGAATTGTGCTTTGTAATTGTAAATGCCTGGAAATAGGCCGTAGATGTTACTTTCATTCTTGTGACATCACCTGTTTGCTAGCCCCATATTGTACTTTTGTAATACCACCTTTTAAAACTTGCATGAGACTCTACTACCACAGACCTCCAACACCCGAGCCATTTTTCCCTTGAGTTCTATGACACTGTTGCCGAGAAGCTGGCTGAATACAGCAGTACAGTATTTGCTAACATTCACACACACGCTGAATTCTTGTTCAAGTCAACCACTCTTCAGTGGTGGTTCGTCATGCACAATTTGTGAACGTTTGTTGCTGATCGGATTTTGCTTGCGTGTATGTTTTAGGAATGGTTGTCTTTTGTATAAATTCCTATTTGTGTGTGAACAAGAGCATTTCCTGTTCTTTATTTGCTCTTTGTTACTTTTATGATGACTCATCACTCACTATTCATTATTTTCCATGTTAAAATGTTTCAATCAGAAAATCAAGGAGCCGAGATAATGCCATGTGACTTTAAACAGCACAACTAATGAATAGTGAATATCTGAATTTAACCGTTTGCAAACAACCTTTAGACTAAAAATTGTTAATATACTAGATGTCAGTTAGTGAAAAATATATTTATTTTTCAGAAACCAGGAGCAGTTCCTGAATGATTTGCAAATGCTAATGGTAAAATTTCCAAAAGTACCTAAGTGATTTAGGGCCCACATCATGAAAGGTGTATAGGCACCTAACTTCCATTGATTTCAATGCAAGTTTGGTACCTAAATTCCTTTGAGTATCTGGGTCTTGGGAGCCTAAGAGCTTGTCAAAACACAAAAGTTGTACTGCTTTATCTATACCAGTACAGTTGAATAGGTACAACCCCCTCCCTCCCCCCACACAGTGTGGATTCAGTTATACTGGTATAATGCACCTTTATGCTGGTCTAACTGCATCCACAGTAGGGGCTGAAGTGATATAATTATCAGTAACAAAATTGCCCCCCTAACCAAAATAGTCACACTTATACAAAAACTGTGGGGAGATCAGGCCTAATTCCCTCTTTCAAAAGTGATTTACATGCTTAGGCTCCTCAGTCCCATTGAATGAGGGGCCTTGTATTAGGACCCTTTTTAATCTACAGCATACACAGTACATATAGCCAGTTTTCAAATTGTAAGTATGGCCAGTTATTCAAATAACATGGCCAGTTGAAATATAAAATAAGGAGCACAGGAGAGTACTCAGATCTTTGTGACTGTACACTTTTCCTGCTTGAAATTCACCCCTGTGCAGAGGGTTAATACAAGTCGTATGCAGCAATTTAACCCTAAACTGAGGGCATAAGTGGCATTAAAGTATGACATTAATTCTTGTGGTGTCCCTCTCTAGAGGAATGAGTTTCACCTGCTCTGTATCTCTAAAGGCCATGTCTCTATGTACAGCATTGCAGCTGTACCGACACAGCTGTGCTGGTGCAGCGTGGCTGGTGAAGATGCTCCGTGCCAACGGGAGAGAGCTCTCCTGTCGGCATAAAAAACCCCACCTCCGCGAGTGGCACAAGCTCTGTCAGCAGGAGAAGCTCTCCCAGCGACATAGCAACATGAGTGCTTATGTCAATGTAACTGTGTCGCTCAGAGGGTGGAATATTCACACCCCTGAATGACATAAGTTATACCAACATAAGTGGTAGTGTAGACATAGCCTAAGTTTGCAATGGCTGTACTGCATTTTGGTACAGGGCACAGCATGCTGTCAGCACTCAGATAATAAATACAACCAATATTAATGGAGTTAAGACTGGCATTACTGCTATATTAAACAATGCTCTGTGGGTGCCTCTGTTAAAACCCCGAACGGGTGATGTAGATGTGCACTCTCCACCCATAGAGGTCTTAGTGCAGTTTGCACTGTATTTGGTACTGGACGGGGAACTCTCCTCACTGTGGTACGTTCAGTAAAAACAAACAAACATTGGCACTTTGATCTCCTTATTTTCAACCCAAGAGATTAGGATAAAAAAGCCCCTTCCATTTAAATGACTCAGAACCTACCGGCAGTACAGTGATATAAAGTTCTGTGGAGGTCGAATGGTGCATTCTAATTGAAAAGTATTCCCTTCTAAGGCTTTGATTCAGCAAAGCTCGTACGTGTGTGTCGATGGGGATATTCAAATGCTTAAAGTTAAGCACCCTTTTAAGTGCTTTGCTGAATCTGGGCCATATGAATGCAACAGTCATAACATAAAAGAATTGTTTCATTGCCACCTACTGTTACGATTTCTTTGTGTATTAAGGAGCAAAACAAACAGCATAGCTCAAATTGCTATAAGTGACTCAGCCCCTTAGAAGTTCATTCATTCTTAAGTGGGATTATTTCTTAGAGAAATTATTGATCTACTATAAATGAAAGGCAATAAAATAATGAGTGTAGATTCATCATCTGAAAAGCGAGAATGACACCTTTTTACTCGATAAATCTTCTCTTGGGACCTGATTCTCTTCTCACTTATGCCGCTGAATCTCTATGGAGTTACTCCTGATTTACACCAATGGGTATCAGAATTTGCATATAATTGGTGAGGTCAGCACAGTTTAGTAGCAAATACACGTTGACAGATATTTACTCTTATTAGCCCTGCACACAGACATGCCAAACCCGGGGCTGGGGGGAGGAATGCAGAAATTGGGCTTGTTTTTGGCTTAATTGGCTTGTGAGTTGCTTGTTGGCTAGTTTATGGCTTGTAGCTTGTTGCTTGCTTTTTTGATCAGCTCCCAGCAAGCAGGGACAAGGAGGGGGGAGAGTCAGGGGTGCACAATGGGCCCACCACAGTCCCAGACTGCATGCTGGGGGGAATCTAGTCACATAGAGTGTTGGGGTTCTTAGGGATTGGCTTGTTTTGGTCTTGTTTTGAAATGGGATTAGTTTGATTTTTCGCTTATTGTGAAAGTCGGGGTGCTTATTTACCACGTGAAAGTTGGCAACTGTGCCTGCAGAGCCACCACTGCTAAGAGAGAATGAGTTGGATTCTGTTCCATTCATGGAATTATTTACCAAATTCCAGTAAATTATGCCTGTCTGAAACACTGAAGACAATGGGATTATACTGGTGTCACTGAAGACATGACCTTTCTGCCTGGTAATCGTATCTAAGATAAAAAGAACCAAGCTTGAATCTCAGATCCCAGGCTGAGTTTAGAAGTAAAAGGATCACATTAAAATGACAATCCTGTAAACTGAGCACATTATATCTGGAGTCATTGGTAGTCCATAAACATGGAATCCCATACAATCACTTGGGTCACTTTTTGAAGCAGAACTCCAACGTGAAGTTACCTGAAATACTGACCTTCTGGAAATCAAGATGTGGAATTGTATTATGTGCTATTGTCATGATGTGAAACCTGGTTCAATGATTTCATTCAAACTGGTCCCTCTGAACTTTTATTGAGATATAATGGTTGGTTTTGTTCCATTTATTCCCAGCAATCTAAAATAAAATTCGGAAGATTGTTGAAGTATCCATAATATATTGGGGGGGGGAAATAAACATAAACTGTTACTTTAATCCTTCTAAACTGTATTTATATAACCCCATGAAAATGATCAAAGGGATGGGTGGGTATGTGTAAGTGAATTGAGAAAAAATATGGGGAATTCAGATCTTTCTTATCCTTTCTCTGCAGCTTCCTCTATGAATAGAAACTATTTATATCTGGTTAGCAATGTAAGGAATAAAAGCACGTTCCGTTAAGAAATAAGGGAATGCATAAGCAAAATTCTGAACAGAAGAAACAGGGCGTAGTCCTGCACTACTGAAGCAATGGGAATTTCTGACCAGCTCGACAACATTTTCGGACAGAATGTTTTTTCATTAGAAAATGCTGATTTATTGAAATAGACATGTTCCACCGCCCAACCAGTGGTGTAGTTCTCAACTGCTATGTCTCCCTGCCAGCATGGCCCCCCTAACCCCACCCTCATGCTGCTTTCTAACTCTACCCCTATGCTGTGTGTGGCACAGTGGTGGAGTGGAGCTAGAATGCCATTTCAGCATGCTCTGACTTCATTATGTCACTGCCCCCATCTCCTTGGCTCCTAGACAACCTGCCTAGCAAGCTGCCATTGAGCCAGGATCCCAGGGCTTACAGATTCCCTGGCTCATCAGCAGCCTGCCTGACAGGATGATAAATCTTTCATGTACCATATGCTGGATAATAACATGCAAAGGCTCTGTGCTTGTAATACTAAACTGAGAGCCATTTACAGAGATGTTGCAACTTCAACCAGCATTCTAGCCATATGCATGCAGACTGGCTTTCTGGTGCCTCCTCCAAAGTCTTCCCTCTTGCAAGCTGTGCCCCTTCTTCCAAGTTCCTTGCAGGTTGCTACAATAGCTTCCCCAAAAAACTGTTTGGTAGGCTTCTTCATTGTGGCAGCTGGGTGCTCATTTTGGGCCTGATCCAAAGCCCACAAAAATAAATGGAAAGACTCCAATTGATTTCAGTGGCGTTTGGATCAGGCCCCTTTTCTGCAAATATATCTATGCTATTTTAGGAAAGGATGAGAAGTCAAAGACCAGAGCCCCCTTTGATACTAGTTCCTTAGTGACTTGGCTGATAGTACAGCAACCTATGTGGCTCTCTAATCCTGAGCAAGCCACTTCACACCTCTCTGCTTCCTCAGTTTTCCCATCTATAACCAGAAGGTAATACTTACCTACCTCATATGCCTGTTTACAAATATTAATGCAATAAATCTCTTAAGTACTTTTTAGATGCTCAGATGGAAAGCCGTATGTGAGTGCATGGTATTCTTGTTCCTTTTCTTCCGTTTCCTGCTACAAGCTATCTACCCAATATACCAAATACGTGTGTTTTATTTTAGGATCAAGCTGCCTTTTACTAATTAATGAGGTAGAACTATAATCAGCATCAGGTATGTAGAAGCTGGAAAAAAAGACATATCTTGCTGCTAAATATTGCCTTCTCTAGTTGTTTATTGTATCAAAACAAACTAGAAAAAGTAAATATGTCTCTGACATAGTGAGGGCCAAATCCTCACCTACTATTAATCAATGTAGCCATGTTGATTTAGACCAGCTAAAGATCTGACTAAGGACACTTTCCTCGAGGGAATAATATTGGATATTCCCATTTTGCATATTGCCCATTAATGATGACTTTGATTTGTATTTGTATAACTGTATCAAGATGCCTGTATCGTACTTTTTGCCTGTGTGGTAGCTGTGCGGTTTCCTTTAGCTTCACAAAATTCACACCACTTTTTTTTTTTTTTTTTTTTTTCCCCATTTACGGAAATTGGCTGGACGTAGGCTGGTGAGTAGCAACAAAAATATTTAGCTCTTACACAGGGAAAATGAATGAATGTGGAAAACCCCTAATAAGAATAACTCTAGCTGGAACTAAAATATTCTCCAAAATATTTAGTACCCGGACTTTTATTCCCCTTTCATTCATACCAACAGAAATTTTCTGTCAGGGAGGACTGTAAGAAGGGGCCCTGCATGTAAAAATACTGACAAGCCTATATTGCTTTCCATAAAATTTAATAAAATAACACTGTCAAAAAGTACTTTTTGTACTCCGAATAAACAAATTCCCAGAGGACCAATGAAACATCTTGTAAACTTGCATTTGTTTTGATCACATCCTGGTGGAAAGTACAGTGTGAAAGTAATGGAACCACATTGGAATTTATAATTGATGTTGGCGTGAGTTTATGTATTGGCTAATACAGAGACATCTGTTGTTGGAGACTGTACGGTTCCAAGATTTATAACCATAAACGCAGCATAAAAAGCACCTTGTATTGGCCTGTATGTTCATGATTAGGGAATGGAGTCTTGGCGCTCTCACTTGATGAGCTGGCCTTTGCATCTGAGCTGGCTCAGCAGGTGGTGTTGTTGTTTGCTGTTGTTACCTGGAAGATGACTGAGCCTCAGAGGGGTGTGTCGGAGGACCATGCCTCCTGGGACAAAGCAGCTTATACACCGCCCTGTGTTGAGGGCTAAGCTAGCCCTGTTTTGTCTTGTTTTTCTACAGAGGAGCCACCCTTTCAGTTAGTCCTCCTTCCTTTCTTTAACTTTTTATATTGGGATGATGAGATGGAATGAGCACTGCCACATACAGATAATTATTGTTTTAGGGTACTTGAGAATGAAAATCTTCAGAAGCCACCGCTCTACCATTATAAGGGTCTGGTCCAGTGATGTGCTGAGGTCCCATTTGAAGACATTGAGGGCTTTGCAGAATTTACATTTGGTACTTGGGGATGGGGGAAGGGTGGGAGCATCACTAAACTGTTGAAGATAATATGGCTGATTTTCTTGATGCCATGTATTCTAAATTGTCCAGGGGTGGAGTTTTCATCCTGCTTGCCCTATGTAAAGCTGTTTGAAGGGGTAAGTGAGAGCTGATATGGAAACTTCTAGGAGCACCACTAAAAGACAATTCATGGTTCTGATTTCATTCTTGAGGCTTTACTTTTCTAATGAGGAGCCTGATCCGAAGAGATCCTGACCGCCCTCAATGTGCTAGTGAAATGCAATATGATCTACTGGAACAAGCCTGTGAGTGGATGACAAGGGCTTGCTGCATTTTAATCCCACCTCTGCTACTGATTTGCTGTGTGGAGAGTTAATAATGTCTTTGTTTCCCCATCTGTAGGAATAGGAATAGACATAATAATGGGTCTGTCTGCCTCACAAGGGCGAAGGGAAGGTAAATGTTTGGAGCACTTCATAGATGCTAACCATTATTATTTTATTAAAGGGATCACAGGAGACGCTACCTCAGTCTAATTGTTGCTGATTCAGCACTTCCTTCCAAAGGCACCAGGCCTGCAATGGCACTATAGGAGCACAAGGGAAGGCACACCTTGCTATACTCACTCAAGAGATTTAGGTTACTCTCCTTCTACAGTAACCAACTCTTCCAGACATGTGGGCTCAGGGGGACCTGGCAAGGTGGGGAGAGTCCCAGAGTCTGGGCTCCAGCCTGAGCCTGAATGTTTATACTGCAATTTTACAGCCCCACAGCCTGAGCCCTGGGAGCCTGAGCCAGCTGCTGCGGGCTGCTGCAGGTGTGTAATTGCTGTGTAGACATACCCTAACTGACCCTGTGTTTAGATGATGAAAATAGATCTCACCAGCAACAAATAAAAGGCACAAACGCAGCAAAGAGGGGTAAGGGGCCTATTGCTTTGAACAAAGGGAGCAAATAGGTGAGGGATGCTCGCAACTGCACCGAGTTTACATAGCTCACATTTCTTTCTCCAAGTTAGTCTTTGCCCCAGCAACAGCATCTGTCAAGTGTGGGCTTGCCAGAAAATATAGTTTGACAATTGTGGCTTCCCTAGAAACCAATCCTAGCAAATGTAGGCTTCCCAGAAAATCAGTTTGACATTGTTCTCTTCAAAGAAACTCAATTTGCTGGACAACCACTGATGATACACAAGGCAAATGTTATCTGGACCCCCAAGACCCTTTTGGTACCCTTTTTTTTTTTTTTTTGAAAAACAAAAACCACTGGAATTGTGACAATAAAAAGAAAGATTCATATAAATAATGATATAACTGCTGCCTCAAAATAAAAACTAGCGGATGCTGGAATACCTGCATAATTAATATGGGGTCTTATTGACCCAATACCTTTTGAGTGACTTGATTCGCTACACTAAAACCACAAAAGATATGCAGACACAACCAAAGCTCACAGGTTGTCCTCAAAGTTTGAGAATAATTAAAGAAAGAAGAGGATTTGGTTGGCCTATCATGTTCTATTTACATTTCTGTATGTGTTTGGGCAGTGGGAAGTGCTTACAGGTTCCAAAGGGGGACAAAAACCAATTGCCTTTTTAGTGACCTTTTTTTTGTTACACAAAGCCCATCACAGGTAGGATGATAAAACCTGTGTGGAAAGATTGACCTCATCCTATGCTGAGAATACATACTGTATGAAGAGGCACAGATTTGGCACAGACATTTTTATTTACATTTTTGTGCGTGTTAGGGTCAAATAGACCCCAAAACATAAGGTGTAGTTTTTTAAATCCTTTAAAAAAAAAAAATCTAGCTGTTGGTTCCAAACTAGCTTAGAGTGTGCCTTTAAATGACTGTGTAATATTCGGGGAAGGAGCCCTAACAACATAGTGGGTTAAGGTTGCAGCAGTTTTTAAAATGCGGGAAGGAATGTGGGTGGTACAACAGACTGAATCATGACCTGTGATTTATGTTCATTATCTACTGGTTTAAAAGGCTTCAGGTAAACTATTAACTACACAAAGGGTCTAATCATCAGCTCTTAATCATGTGAGTTAAAACCGGAGGATCAAGCATTAAATAAGTAAACTGTTTTATGCATAGGTATAGTTTGGGGGACAAGGGCATTGCCCCAACTGCAAGCTTCAGGCAGATGTGGAATTTGCTCCCCTTCCCCCCTACTGTCCTGAATGGAGCTGCCCCCCTCCCCCCCAAATATAGAAGTCAAATTAAGCCTATGGTTTTATGCAATGGAGGCTCTTTGGGGTGTGTGTGTGTGTGTTCTTTTTTTTTTTTTATAAATTGGTTTGTGTCATCTCTTCCCAAGAGAAAATCCAGGAAAAAGCATGTGGGAAACATTTCTTTGGTATCATCCTGCCAAGTGGGAAGTGCTTACAGGTTCCAACAGGGGATAAGGAGTGTCTCCCTCCAACTGCATGGATGTCCTGAGGTTTGTGAGGCAATGCTACTGAGGAATGGGATGGAGGGCAAACCAGTCTGTGCTATTCATTAGCTTCCCTGTCCTTTGCAAGCATCTTTCTCTTTCAAGAGCAAAGTTGCCACTGTGTGTCTGCCCCGGCTTGGGCTATATATATATATGCAAAGGTGCAAGCGGAAACTCTAAAGATACAGCCACAACAACCTGCTGCTGTTTGAGGGGCTGGGGATCAGGAATGAAAATGACTCCTAGAGATGTACTGAGGGGGAGAGGACAGTACATGCTGGAGACTCTGTTAGTGGTTGCACCTATGAGTAAATACTGATGCCCCATTGACTCCTTCGTCCCTCCTTTAGGGCCTTTGAGTTGAATTTCCACTCCATTTGTCCCTTTAGCACTGGGCAGTGTAAAGAATAACAATGTCCCTCTGTGTCTCGGAAACAGCGTATTAAAGATTTATTTTTGTTTCCACAAGAGCTGGCATTTTATGCAGCATGGAACAAGTTGATTTCTGACAAGGCTCCTTTCTCTGGCGCCAACAGAAACAAGTTTTCACACCAGCTAATCTCCTCTCAATGCCAACAGTAGTGTGAGCCTGTTGACTTTAGTCCTAAGTGGAGCACAGGATCTGGTCCAAGAGGTGAATATAGCTAGATCGCTTGGTAATAGTGACCATAATATAATTAAATTTAACATCCCTGTGGTGCGGAAAACACCACAGCAGCCCAACACTGTAGCATTTAACTTCAGAAAGGGGGACTGCACAAAAATGAGGAAGCTAGTTAAACAGAAATTAAAGTGTCAACAGTGAAATCCCTGCAAGCTGCATGGAAACTTTTAAAAGACACCAAAATAGAGGCTCAACTTACTGTGTTTTTTAATTTGGGGTATACATTTAAGAGAACCAAAAAAGGGCCACCCTGGCTAAACAACACAGTAAAAGAAGCAGAGAGAGGCAAAAAGGCCTCCTTTAAAAAGTGGAAGTTAAATCCTAGTGAGGAAAATAGAAAGGAGCATAAACTCTAGCAAATGAAGTGTAAAATATAACTAGGAAGGTCAAAAAAGAATGTGAAGAACAGCTAACCAAAGACTCAAAAAATAATAGCAAAATTTTAAAGTACATCAGAAGCAGGAAGCCTGCTAAACTTGTGATTTTCAAAATTTTTTTCTGGCAACCCAGTTGAAGAAAATTGTTGATGCCCATGACCAGTGCGGAGCTGCCAAAATCTTAACAACCAGCCCCCTCCTCACCCCAAGAGGGGGCTGTGGACTGCCCCCAGAACTGGGCAGGAGGGTCTTGTGAGCCACCATAGTGGGTGCCCACTGCGCCTTGCCCCTAAGAGCCAGAGGGACCTGCTGGGGGGCGAGGTGAGGAGTCCCAGCGGTGCTTATCTGGGGCGGCTCCCAGGAACCATCCGGCAGGTCCCTCTGGCTCCTAGGGGTGGGGGAGTATAGCTAGGGTGGGAGCTGCTCCCCCCAGTGATCACATCAAAAGTGGCGCCTTAGGCACCGACTCCCTGGGTGCTCCAGGGCTGGAGCACCCATGGGGAAAATTTGGTGGGTGCACAGCACCCACCGGCAGCTCCTCTCCGCGCCCAGCCCCAGCTCGCCTCCACCTCCTCCCCTGAACGCACCACCCCGCTCTTTTTGTCCACCCCATGCCCCCGGTTTCCCGCGAATCAGCTGTTTGTTTGGGAAGCCTGGGAGGGTTGAGAAGCAAGCGGCAGCTTTGCGCTCAGGCCCAGGGAGGCGGAGGTGAGCTGGGACGGGGAGCGGTTCCCCTGCACGCCACCCCACTGGGTTACCTGCTGTGGCATGGGCGGCCCTCCTCGCGCCTCCCCTCCCCGCCCCAGCTCACCTCCGCTCCGCCTCCGCCTCCCTGGGCCTGAGCGCAAAGCCGCCACCTGCTTCTCAGCCCTCCCCAGCTTCCCGCGCAAACAGCTGATTCACGGGAAACCTGGCAGGGAGGGGGGGCGGAGAAGCAGAGTGGGATGGGGGAGGGATAGCTCAGTGGTTTGAGCATTGGCTTGCTAAACCCAGGGTTGTGAGTTCAATCCTTGAGGGGGCCATTTGGGATCTGGGGCAAAAATTGGGGATTGGTCCTGCTTTGAGCAGGGGGTTGGACTAGATGACCTCCTGAGGTCCCTTCCAACCCTGATATTCTATGATTCTATGGCGTGTTCAGGGGAGGAGGCGGAGCGGAGGTGAGCTGGGGCGGGGAGGTGAGCCGGGCGAGGAGCTGCACCCACCAAATTTTCCCTGTGGGTGCTCCAGCCCCAGAGCACCCATGGAGGTGGTGCCTAAGGTGCCACTTTTGGCCAGTTGTTAAATTTAGAAGCCCTTTTAGAACCAGTTCTAAAAGGGCTTCTAAATTTAACAACCGGTTCCAGCGAACTGGCTCCAGCTCACCACTGCCCACAACCCAACGGAGCTGCGGATGAGGGGTTTTGGGTGTGGGAGGAGACTCTGGGCTGGGGCAGGGGGTTGGGGTGCAGGAAGGGGCTCCATGTTTGTGGGGGGCTCAGGGCTGGGGCAGCGGATTGTGGCGCAGGCTTACCTCCAGCAGCTCCCGGACAATGGCGCAGCCAGGGTGGAGAAGCAGGCTTCCCGCCTGTCCTGGCACTGTGGACTGTGCTGCACCCCAGAAGCAGCTAGCAGGTTCGGCTCCTAGGTGGAGGCATGTAAGTGGCTCTGTGTGGATCTCGCCTGCAGGCACTGCCCTCCCCAGCTCCCATTGGCTGGTTCTCAGCCTATGGGAGTGCGGAGCTGGTGTTTGGGGTGGGGGCAGGGTGCGGAGCCCCACGGCCTCCCTGGCCTGTGAGTCGCTTCTGGGGCGCAAAGCGGTGTCAAACAGGTAGGGACTACTACTTTTTACTGGCTGGCCACCAGGGTCCCTGGGTGCTGAGCAAGGCAACCAAGTGCCTTGCATTCCACAACCCAGTACTGGGTCGCGACCCAAACTTCAAAAAACACTACGCTAAACAACCAGTCACTGGACAATCAAGATGCTAAAGGAGCACTCAAGGATGATAAGGCCATTGCGGAGAAACAAAATGGATTCTTTGCATTGGTCTTCATGGCTGAGGATGTGAGGGAGATTCCCAAACCTTAGCCATTCAGGGACTTTTCAGTTTGGAAAAGAGACGACTAATGGGGGATATGATTGAGGTCTATACAATCATGACTGGTGTGGAGAAAGTAAATATGTGTTATTTACTCCCTCTCATAACACAAGAACTAGGGGTCACCAAATGAAATTAATAGGCAACAGGTTTAAAACAAACAAAAGGAAGTATTTCTTCACATAATGCACAGTCAACCTGTGGAACTCCTTGCCAAAGGATGTTGTGAAGGCCAAGACTATAACAGGGTTCAAAAAAGAACTAGATAAATTCATGGAGGCTCGGTCCATCCATGGCTATTGTCCAGGATGGACAGGGATGGTGTCCGTAGCCTCTGTTTGCCAGAAGCTGGGAATGGATGACAATGGATGGATCACTTCATGATTGCCTGTTCTGTTCATTCCCTCTGGAGCATTGGCCACTATCGGAAGACAGGATACTGGACTAGATGGACCTCTGACCCAGTATAGCTGTCCTTATGAATGTGATTGGGATAGATCCTGCTCCCATTGAAATCAATGGGAGCTTGCCCCAGATTGCAAGGGGGTAGGAGCAGGCCTATTGGCCACAGAGGAAATGAAACACTTATTTAATAGTGTCAGAAATATCACGGGCTGAGTAGTAGAATCTATTGCATAAATCTGACTGAATGCCACAATGGAAAATTCCAGGCAAGACAGAAATTACCAGACAGGATCAAAACCTTGGTCCATCAAAGCCAGTATATCTGTCTCTGACATTGGTCAGCACCAGATGCTTTAGAAGAGGGTGCAAGAAACTCCACAGAAGCTAAAACATGTTTAAACTGGGTTCTGATGAACCAATATAAAATTGTTTTTTAAACCAGCTTGGCAATCTTGATTTTTATCCCAGAGTAAAGAGGGAGCAAATGAAGCAAGGGAACTCTCCAATCTTAACTCAACTGATAGCAGGTCAGAACTCTTAAACCAAAACTACAGCATTACTCTTAGTTGCTCTTTCTTGGTCTGAAACACCCTCTTGGAGTTAACTAAACAACTGCTTGCCCAAAGATAACTCAATAGCAGGTGTTTACATTTAGTAACTCTACTTCCAAACTCTCCTAAGCATGCACTGAACATTAGTTATGCTATGACAATGATTTCCTCCAGGAATTGCAGTTAAGGGGTGTGTTTAAATTTATGGGGGAGGGATACAGGCTGATGACAGGTAAGACAGTAGGGTGAAGGTGAGCTGCATAGCACCACAGTAAAAACTGAAAAACTGTTTCACGACCATTTTAGTAGATTTAACTCATGTTTTAAAATCATCACACAAATTAAAGTTGGCCACTCAAGCCTTCTGTGAAGCACTACATCTTCATCCTTCTTCGTTTCCTGTTATAATTTTGCACAACTTTGTTAATCAACTTCTTGAATGCCGTGAGTTCATCTTTGGTGGTTCTTGTGTGTCTGGTACTTCCATTTCTTCACTTGATATGCTCATTAGTTCATTCATATGATCAGGCAGAAGGCAGCTTCTTTCAGAACACAATTTTATTTAATGATGAAAAAGAACACTCAATTGTAGCTTTTGTGACTAGTAGTAGCAAAAGATGAATTCCTGTTTCTTTCATCTGAGGAAACATAGCAGAAAGATCAGGTCAAGACACTAGTGATGATAAAAAAGAAGTTGTAAAATCTTTAGTAATTTGTCATATGATATTCCACTCTGCGTTCAAATTCTATATTCTGTCCTGATGACTTGGCAGCTGCATTGCTGATAGTGCCTCACTCCATTCAACTGTTGGTGTTTTATAGGACAAGCATCTGTAAAAGCTCTGTAGAGGTTGAGTAGAATCCAAAAGTCACTGTTGTAGATTTATAAGAATCAAAGCTGTGTACTTATTCAGCTGTCTTAACAAACACTTGTCCTCTTCACTTAAGGAGTCAAAATAAGTGCCTTCATTAGTCAACTTCTGGACTGAAGTCTTTGCTTCTTCCAGTGTGTTTTCAATGGATATCTCTCTGATTGATCCAAGGGTAGCTTGTATTGCTGGACAAAGATCTACTACTGCTGTAGCAGATGCCTGGATGGCATTGTATAATGACCCAAGTGGTTTCAACAGTAGACTTACAAGAGGGAGAATGGCGATAGTCTTCTCTGAAGGTAGTAGCAAAAGTAGTCCACTAGCCTCACTACTTAGATTGGTCCCATCTCGGTAGGTACTTCCCAAAGCCAATAATAACAGTTGCACTAATTGTAAGACAACAACCAAGGATCGCTCATGAGAAAGCCAGTGGGTTCTTCCAGGTTGGACTAATTTGAACTTCAGTCCCAGTGTATCTTCTGTTTTTTCCAAGATGTTCAGTCTTTTTGGACTCTTGCTGGAGAAAAAAAAGAGTATAATGAGGACATTACATTTATGACTTTTTAAATGTCTTTTGAAGAGTCTGCAGCTCATATTAGTGCTAGTTAAAGTAGATGGCCTTCTGAAATGTGTATAGGAGAGATTAGGGTTACACTTTTCTCTGTGCAAAGCTTGTACTCCACCATGTCTTCCAGCGAAGTTTGCAACTCCTTCAAATGCACAAGCAGCCATCTGTTTTGGGATTCAATTTACAAGCATTTAACTCTTCTAAGATGTGGGTTTTCACAAATACAGCCAATGTGTCTTCTATAGCTTGAATATCTAGAAATGCAGCTACTGAGCTACCACTGACATCAAGATAATGTAAACAATGACATAATACTTGATGCCTGTTTGCATCAGTGCATGCATCAGCCATATATGCAATTTTTTTGAATGTGGTGAGAGAGTTCTTCACTTTTTCAACTGCTTAATCTTTCACTGTTGCACCATGTGCTTCTAACCAGTCAGTTGAGTTTCTTGCAGAAAGACAGTGAGCATTTGCTGGTCTTGTTTGGAACCAATATCCTGCTTCAGGATTAACAAGTGATAATGCACTTAACATTGGCCTGCAGTTTGCAGTGTGTGGTGTCTCTTGCTTAAATAGAAAATATGATGCAACAGCCATGTTTGTTCGCATAAACTTTGTTGTGTCTCCAGAATTCTTAAGTCTCATTAAGTACTTGTAAAATTGTCTTTGACAGTGACTGACTTATAAGGCTTTCTGCATGTCGATGCAGTCCAGAGGCTTCGTGTTTTATAGCCTTTTCACATAGTTTGTCAGTATTGGCATTGCTGATCGGTCTGGCAGAACAAGCTCCTCCACTTTTACCAGTTGTAGCACTGGGAAGCCTTTCTTCTTCGTAAGCTTTTTTGCAAGAGGTGCACCAATAGCCATCTTTTGTAACTTCAATAAATGGGAAAACTTTGACTGACAAACACTGAGAATTGCCTTTAGGTTTTGAAAACACTGTTTTTTCAGTAGATAGCTGTATTTGTGCTTTGGGCTGTTTGGATGCACAAATACCCCTTGAACCTTCAGATAACATGTCGGTATGTTCTTGGTGTGTTCTTCATCTTGGTTGGTTCTTGAGGGCTCTGAGTGGAAAATGTTTGTTTGTCTTTTCATTTTCACTTTGACCTGCAACATATAAAACAGATATGAATACATGTTTTGTTAGGATAATGCAAATTTAACATAAGGATAATGTAAATTATGTCAAAACACATAATAGTTCTAGATTTCTAAAACGAAAAATCTTTTTTAAACTGTATTTAATTTAAATTGACTTTTGAACAGTAAGCAGTTGTAGGATAAGAGGGAAGATCCTCTCATGGAGCAGTAACAGGCTAAAAGATAGGAAAGAAAGGGTAGGAATAAATGGTTAGTTTTCAGAATGGAGAGAGATAAATAGTGGTGTCCCCTGCGGTCTGCACTGCACTGTTCAACATATTCATAAATGATCTGGAAAAGGGGTAAACAGTGAGGTGGCAAAATTTGCAGATGATACAAAATTACACAAGATAGTTAAATCCAATGCACACTGTGAAGAGTTACAAAGGGATCTCCCAAAACTGGGTAACTGGACAACAAAATGGCAGATGCAATTCAAGTTGATCAATGCAAAGTAATGCATATTGGAAAACACAATCTCAACTATACATACAAAATGATGGAGTCTTAATTAGCTGTTACAGCTCAAGAAAGAGATCTTGGAGTCATTATGGATAGTTCTCTGGAAACACCTGCTTAATGTTTAATGGCAGCCATAAAAGCTGAGGGAATGTTAAGAACCATTAGGAAATGGATAGATAACAAGGCAGAAAATATTATATTGCCACTATATAAATCCATAGCACGTCCACATCTTGAATACTGTGTGTAGATCTGGTTGCCCCAGCTCAAAAAAGGTATATTGGAATTGGAAAAGGTACAGAGAAGGGCAACTAAAATTATTAGGGGGAGATTATATATATATAAACAGCTTCTGTAGGAGGAGAGATGAAAATGACTGGGACTTTTCAGCTGGAAAAGAGGTGAGAAAGAGGGGATATGATAGAGGTCTATAAAATCTTGACTGATGTGGAGAAAGTGAATAAGGAAATCTTATTTAATCCGTCATGTAACACAAGAATTGAGGGTCATCCAATGAAATTAATAGGTGGCGGGTTTAAAACAAACAAAAGGAAGAATTTCTTCACAACACACAGTCAACCTGTGGAGCTCTTTACCAGGGGATGTTGTGAAGGCCAAAACTATAACCTGGTTCAAAAAAGAACAAGATAAATTCCTGGAGGATAGGTCCATCAATGGCTATTAGCCGTGATGGGCAGGGATGCAACACCATGATCTGAGTGTCTCTAGCCTGGGACTGGACGATAGGGGATCATTCCCTCTGAAGCACCTGGCATTGGCCACTGTTGGAAGACCGGATATAGGGCTAGATGGACTCCTGGTCTGAACCATTATGTCTGTTCTTATGTAAAAATTAATTATAATATTTAGTACAGTAATTTAGTACAGAAACACCTCAAGATAACAACCTCTCAAGATAGTGACGATGTGAGATAACGACACTGGCAAATAATGCATTTAAAAAATCTTGGCCTACTAGGAAATGTATATTTATAGGTTTCCCAGTCACAAATCTAGCATTCTGGAGCAAAGTCACTACAACATAGTCCAACAAACAAATGTTCTTTTAACGCCCTTCTCCCTGCCCCACAGCCCACTCACTGTTGTTGTCCTTGGTCAATGGAGACCCAGAGTTCAGAGATGCTTTTGCGTGAGTTCACCTTCTCAGGGGAGGAGGGGTGAGAAGGCACCTCTCTCATTCCTCTACCCACTTGCCGCTTGCTCTGGCGGCTGCTGTTTGTTGTACCGCTCCATTGCTGATGGCTCTGCGCCGTCACCTTCTGCTGCCACCTGCCACTGTGACCTCTGCGAGTTGGTCTCTTGAGATTCCATGCAGCTCTCAGTGATTTCCACTCTAGTGGTCACTTAACAAAACAAAGGACTCTCGATGGAGCCTAATCAGCTCTGTCGTTTAACAGGGGAGAGGGGCAGGTCAAATAGTGCTTGTGATTCTTAGGCAGAGCCCACCCTCCCCAAGCAAAACACCTGTCCCCACCCTCTTTCTCTCCACTGGGATCTGGCATCTGAACTCCCTGCTTAACCAGTTCAGTTGAGGGTGACCCCCTCAATCAGGACAGGCTAAGCACAGTTCTGCTGCCATTTTCTTAGACAATAAGGATAACAACATTCCATTACCCCGGCATTCAATACTAAAGTGATTTGTAACCCAACACCAGCCAAAATCAATCACTTTGGCAACACAGCTCTGTCTGCTGGATACCTAGGCACAGCAGGTGTATTCATGTAAACACAGTCTGGTCCTGAAGCCTTTCCCCCTCACCTGCAAGCTCATCACTAGCTGTCAGGGGAGAGTTCATTCAGACCTTGCTTACAAATCCTATAATTTAAATTATTAGGTTGGTCAGGATCCCCAAAATGAATGGGCCGACATGTCATAAAAAACACAGCTGTGTGAGAAGCTGGTTTTTGTTCATATTTTTCAAACCTATTATGCTTTTTCAGGTACAATTATTTTATCATATACTGTATATGCTGTTAAAGTGTCTATTAATGTTTCAATTTCAATTCAAATTTCAAGCCAATGACTAAATTGGCCACACTGCATGTAATTAGTTGACCATGAAGGTGGGGGGTGCTGGAAAAATTTTGAGGGAGTGTAGGAAAATCCCACTACCCATGAAACATGTCTGGTAGTGTTGGGGGTTCTGTTTTTGATAAAAGGTTGTTTTGAATAAACTAAACTGATTTTGTTAATTTAGATTTATATAAAATGTGCCTGTTGCTCCAGGGGTGAAATTCACCCTGAGTAGAAGAGTTGAGGGTTTAAATAGGCTGTAAGTACTGCATAGGCCTTCTGTACAAGAGTGAATTCTGCACTAGGAGCATATACAATTTTTTTTTTTTAGCAAAAACACACGTACACATTGGATCAATGCCTATAGTTAAAAATCCTCTGCCCTACCTAAACTAAAATATTCCATCCATTTCTACCCACTCAAACAGCCCTTCCCTTTCCTCCTCTCCCATACACCGAGAAAAAGTATAGGAAAGTGAACAGATCATGCAATATACCCTGAAGGTCAGGAAATTCAGGCTGTCTGACCCAGGGTGAAGTGAATTCCGGATTCTGGAACTCCTCATAGAATGTACCCTGTCTTCACACCCCTCCACTTTAAACCGTGGGGGCTGGTAGCTTGAGAACCTCAGCTAACCTCAGTTGCTTCAATATAGCCCATAGACCAGGGGTGGCCAACCTGAGCCTGAGAAGGAGCCAGAATTTACCAATGTACATTGCCAAAGAACCACAGTAATACATCAGCAGCACCCCATCAGTTCCCGCCCCCCGCCACACTCCCAGTGCCTCCCAGCCACTGGCAGCCCCGCAGATCAGCGCTTCCCCCTCCCTCCCCGCACCTCCCAATCAGCTCTTAGGTGGTGTGCAGGAGGCTCTGGGGAGGTGGGGGGCAGGAGTGAGGGCACAACAGGCTATGGGGAGGGGGCAGAAAGGGGTGGCATGGGGGCAGGGCCTGTGGCAGAGCCAGAGGTTGAGCAGTGAGCACCCCCCAACACATTGGAGAATTAGCGCCTGTAACTCCAGCCCTGGAGTCGGTGCATGTACAAGGAGCCGCATGTGGCTCCAGAGCCACTGGTTGGACACCCTGCCATAGAGTGTGAGGTTAAAACCAATGCTTTAAATGTATGTTATCTGGAAGTAATATGGAAGCCAGTGCACATCAATAGGGAACAGGTGTAACGTGCTTTTTGTGGAAGGCACTGCTAAATAAGGCGGGTGTCACACTATGCACCAATTCTAAAACTGTGTTCCATGGACGACCATTTGCTGGTGATCTGCAGTGAGCTGCCTGCTCGCATGGTGTGATCTCCTTCCTCTCAACTACTAACCATCCGTTAAAAGAAGCTGTACATTCATTAGCTTCCTAATGTGATTGCTGTAACTGTGATGGGTATGTTATTTGATCATGAGTGGGAAGAGGAGTTGGTTCATGTAATTTTGAAAGGAGGAGAAGGTGGTCCAGGAGAAAATCTTTAATATGTGATCCAGGCTATGAAAAATGAAGGAATCCTTGCATTGGGTGAAACTTCTGAGCTGTATTAAGATGTAGCTCCAAGTAGAATGCGTTACATTAACCTGTCTGGAGAAAACAAAAGCAAGAATAACTATGACAAGGAGCAGATGATGTAAAAGAAAAGAACCTGGTAACATCCTGGTCAAGTGCAGTGGGAAAATAGCACTGGTCACTGTTCCCATTGGGGCTGTTACAACCTGGTCTAGTCCCCCTCTCTGGACAGGTATCAGTCTGTTTGTAAATGGACCCAGTGCCTAGATCCACATACTTCGACCTTCTTTGGGCCTGGCTAGTGACAGTTCATGGTTCCTAGCTCTCATGTACATTCCCAGATGCAGATCCCATGAATCATACCCTTCTTGAGCAGTGGGACCCTGCAGTCTGGCCACCTTAGGCCCTGAAACCAGTGCCCCAGCTCTTCCAAGCCCCCAGTTGCTTGGACACATTCCATCCCACCTCCTCCAGAGTTCACCTGGCTGTGGAAACTCTAGGTGCTAGTTAAACCCTTCAGCGACAATGTGGCAGCAATGCAAGGAAAGGAACACAGCTTAGCAAAGGAAATTCTTAACAGACACATTTGCTCTTGAAAGCACTAGAGAATTAGAGAACTGTGGAAAAACAACAAAATCCTCAACTCAGCCCCCTGATCTGATTTCACCTCTCCTGTGAGTCCTGTCTTTGGTCAGCATCAGCCCTTCCTGCCTTCTTGGTTTGGTTGTCTGTCTTTCATGTGGCAGTGGTCAGCCTCCTGCTTAGAGAAACAGCCACTTTTTAAAACTCTCTGTCTCTCTCCTTCTTACCCATGCTCTCTAGGCTCTGAAACTCCAATCCCTTCTCCCAGCCAGCTTTCTGCGTAGAGTTCATGGTTCTTGTCGACTGGTGGGTAGCTGCAATACAATCAGAGTTGATGGGCCTTGATGGCTCTCTCATTGTTAGCCCTCATCACAGAGTCCCATCCATCCTCTGGCATGAGCACTGACCAGTGTCCAGAATAGACTGACCTCTTCAGGATTAGACTGGTTTTCAATGCCACCTGGGTGTCCTAATCAAACATGGAAGTTACAATGCAAAGTGAAGGTTCCATCACAAAAAGTTACTCACAAAACAAAATGGAGTTTACACTTTGACACAGACGTACCCCCATTTTGTTACAGGGGATCCAAGCTTTTACTTCCACCTACAATTGAGTCAGACTGATTTATTCACTATGAATGCAGTATGACAACCCATCCATTGTGCAATAATGAGGTTGTATGAGAACCAATTCTCCTTGAGCCCTGGAGGCAGGGAGTGGAAGAAGGGGGAGGGCATTTTAAACTGCACCAGTGAGGCCTTCTGTGGTTTAGATACTGTAGCTGCATGTTGCGAATGGTGAGCTACAGAGTAAAACTTCTTCATGATTCTTTATTTTAATATGCAAGTTGGCAGAATGACACACAAAAAACCAGGGTGTTGTCTACACCTGGCATGAAAATTAGCATCTCAAGAACCAATAATTGTTTCAGAATGCAGTAGCTTCTTTTTAAATTAAGTTAATTTAGTGCTGGTGCAAGGTGCCAGATTAACACCCCTGCGGGATTGAAACTTCCTATCCAGAGAACAGGATTAGCCAGGCAAGCTTCCTCACGCAGTCCTGCCAACTTGCCTCAACTCTGACCTTGTAGTGGTGAGTGGATAGTTCAATTAATCCTAGAGCTCTCCACTGACACCACCAACTAAAGGTGCAAAGTAGTGATGATTGTGGTGGTGATTTTAATGATGTAGATACTAGACACCAGACTGAGATCAATGGCTTGCTTCCCATTATCCACCAAAAAACACAGCAAACTCTCATTAGCTTTATGGGGAATGGATAGGACCCTTAAGGGAATAACTGACTAATTACTAAAAGGCCAGATTAGTTGGCACCCTCCCGCTACTCAAGTGAAAGCAGCTGCAACTTGGTTTAACTTGTCAGTTACATACATACGGTACATATGGCAACTGGGAAAGTTGGAATTGCAAACATTTTGTTCTGGTGCAGGCCATGTGTTCTCTCTGTTTCTGAACAACCTATTTTCAATATTCTGAAATTTTTAACACCTGCAGTGTTGCTAACTCTCATGATTTTAGTGTGAGTCTCAGGATATATTTGTTTTTCTTAAATCCCCAGATCCTGGAATCATGGGTTTACCCAAGAAACTCAGCTTTCGTTTAAAAAGAAAAAAGAGCTGCTGGGAAAAGTTTGAAATCATGACCCCAGTGCACCTTGCAGCCTCAAAAAGAAATATATTAAAAAATCCTCATGATTCTGAAGCCAATCTCACATTTTTCAGAGAGGTAGCTGTGTTAGTCTGTGTCAGTAAAAACAGCGAGGAGTCCTCATGGCACCTTAGAGACGAACAAATTTATTTCGGCATAAGGTTTCGTGGTCTATACCCACTTCATCAGATGCATGGAGTGCATGAGCCACACCATCAGGGGTTTGTTCACCTGCACATCTACCAATGTGATATATACCATCATGTGCCAGTAATGCCCCTCTGCCATGTACATTGGCCAAACCGGATAGTCTCTATGCAAAAGAATAAATGGACACAAATCAGGCATCAAGAATTGCAACATTCAAAAACCAGTACGAGAACACTTCAATCTCCCTGGACACTCAATACCAGATTTAAAAGAGGCCATTCTTCAACAAAAATCTTCAAAAACAGACTTCAATGAGAAACTGCAGAACTGGAATTAATTTGTAAACTGAACACCATCAAATTAGGCCTGAATAAAGACTGGGAGTGGTTGGGTCACTACAAAAAATAATTTTCCCTCTGTTGATATTCATCCCTTCTTGTCAACTGTTCGGAATGGGCCACATCCACCCTAATTGAATTGGCCTCGTTACCACTGACCCCCCCACTTGGTAAGGCAATTCCCATCTTTTCATGTGCTGTATATTTATACCTGCTTACTGTATTTTCCACTCCATGCATCTGACGAAGTGGGTTATAGCCCACAAAAGCTTATGCCCAAATAAATTTGTTAGTCTCTAAGGTACCACAAGGACTCCTCGTTGTGTTCACGTTTTTTTTTGTGGCCCTAACTCATGACTTTGGAATATTTTGGGTTGACAATACTGTGATAGGGCCAACCTCAATGAGCATAATTTTCTTGAATGATGCTTTAGTGAAAGTATTTTAATTCTGAGTCATCTCAGATTACAGATGAATTGTAGATGCAGTCTGCTAGTGATAGGCCTGATTCATGAAGTCGAGGTCCAAAGCTGATTGCAAACTTTCCAAAATTCGGTCAGTGAATGAGGATGTTGTAGTAGGGTGCAACATAGTCATAAACTTATTTCTTTTCAGTAGATTATTCCAGTGGTTTTCAACCTTTTCCATACAAGGATCTGCATCCCACTTTGCAATGTGGGAAGGGCAGGGTTGATATGACTCTCTGACACTTGTTTGTGACCGCCAGATTGAGAACCTATGGATTAGTCAATAATGGCTTCACTGCTGTAGACCAAGTAGTGCACTGATGAAAAAGGGAACTGCTACCAGCTTCAGTTAGCAAGTGGACATGTATAAGCAAGAGGGTATATTTACAAAGGGGATTTTTACCTTGAGTTAGCTAGTTGATTATTTTTATTTTTCCCTTAAGTTAATAGGGCTCAAGCTAGGGTGAGCTTCAAAGGTTTCTAATTTTCAACAAATGTTTGAGGAGCATTCAGATTAGCTTTAAGAAGTGGGTAAATGACCCAAGTTAATTGGCACTAGATGATAGTGAAGGGAAGTTCCATACAGCGGATAATTGACCATTAAGAAATCCTTGCATGACAATATGAAGATAATTTAAATGACCACCAGTGATTGAAGGAGAACTGGGAAGAACAGCCAATCAGTGCAACAAAAGAGGAGGAGAATCAATTAAAAATCCATTACTGCTTTGGCTGAACTGTCATGCTAAATTGCTTACTTAACCTGCTATTTCTCAAATATAGTTAGTACAAACCCTATAAATCATTCAAGTGGATGCAATCGTCCCCATGTGTTTTCTGCCTTTAACAAGGTAAAACAAGTTTCTATAAAAAGAAAAGGAGTACTTGTGGCACCTTAGAGACTAACAAATTTATTTGAGCATAAGCTTTCATGAGCTACAGCTCACTTCATCAGATGCATTCAGTGGAAAATACAGTAGGGAGATTTATATACGTAGAGAACAAGAAACAATGGGTGTTACCATACACACTGTAAGGAGAGTGATCACTTAAGGTGAGCTATTACCAGCAGGAGAGCGGCGGGGGGGACAGGGGACAGGGGGGACACCTTTTGTAGTGATAATCAAGGTGGGCCATTTCCAGCAGTTGACAAGAACGTCTGAGGAACGGTGGGGGTGGCGGAATAAACTTGGGGAAATAGTTTTACTTTGTGTAATGACCCATCCACTCTCAGTCTCTATTCAAGCCTAAATTAATTGTATCCAGTTTGCAAATTAATTCCAATTCAGCAGTCTCTCGTTGGAGTCTGTTTTTGAAGTTTTTTTGTTGAAGAATTGCAACTTTTAGGTCTGTAATTGAGTGACCAAAGAGATTGAAGTGTTCTCCAACTGGTTTTTGAATGTTATAAGTCTTGATGTCTGACTTGTGTCCATTTATTCTTTTATGTAGAGACTGTCCGGTTTGACCAATGTACATGGCAGAGGGGCATTGCTGGCACATGATGGCATATATCTCATTGGTAGATGTGCAGGTGAACGAGCCTCTGATACTGTGGCTGATGCGATTAGGCCCTATGATGGTGTTCCCTGAATGGATATGTGGACACAGTTGGCAACAGGCTTTGTTGCAAGGATAGGTTCCTGGGTTAGTGGTTCTGTTGTGTGGTGTGTGGTTGCTGGTGAATATTTGCTTCAGGTTGGGGGGCTGTCTGTAAGCAAAGACTGGCCTGTCTCCCAAGATCTGTGAGAGTGATGGGTCGTCCTTCAGGATAGGTTGTAGATCCTTGATCATGTGTTGGAGAGGTTTTAGTTGGGGGCTGAAGGTGATGGCTAGTGGCGTTCTGTTATTTTCTTTGTTGGGTCTGTCCTGTAAGCTGAATTGGAATTAATGTGCAAACTGGATACAATTAATTTAGGCTTGAATAGAGACTGGGAGTGGATGGGTCATTACACAAAGTAAAACTATTTCCCCATGTTTATTCCCCCCTCCACCCCCCACTGTTCCTCAGAGGTTCTTGTCAACTGCTGGAAATGGCCCACCTTGATTATCACTACAAAAGGTTCCCCCCCCCCCCCCACTCTCCTGCTGGTAATAGCTCACCTTAAGTGATCACTCTTCTTACAGTGTGTGTGGTAACACCCATTGTTTCATGTTCTCTATGTGTATATATATCTCCTCACTGTATTTTCCACTGAATGCATCCGATGAAGTGAGCTGTAGCTCACAAAAGCTTATGCTCAAATAAATTTGTTAGTCTCTAAGGTGCCACAAGTACTCCTTTTCTTTTTGCGAATACAGACTAACACGGCTGCTACTCTGAAACAAGTTTCTATAAATAACTGAAACACTTGGTAGACTCTATTGGCAAAGGCTTTGTATGTTTTTTCCTTTGGATTTCATTGTGGTGGGTGTGAATTTTGTGTGATTAAAGTTCATGTTTTCTGGCTCTGTATTTGATCAGTGTTTGTAAAGGAGTTTGGTCAGTTGTTGCTCAGTCCTGAAGTATGTCATCATCCTCAACTCTAGAGCATGATTCATACAATCTTCTTCCTCTTTTTTCATTAATCCAAATGTTTTGCCATTCCTCTTTTAAATTTTTCTGTACTAGGCTTTTGAAATCCTGTGTACTCAAAACTATTTGTCAATTCTTCCATTTCTTACAATGCTTTGGGCAGCTTTGTCCACCATTTTGTTCCCTGCTATCTTGATAGGCTACTGCTACAGGTATCCCCATCTGTACTAACTCTGTTATTAGAAATATAATTTCATTAATAAAATCACTTCTACATACAGAGATACCCTTTGTTATTGCCATAAGGCCTGATTCAGAGTCTGAGGGCTTGGCTATACTTGCAAGTTAGAGCGCATTAGGGTGCCCGGGGCTGATGTAAGTCCTGAGGTGTCCACACTGGCAAGGCACTTAGAGCGCCTGGACTCTGCAGCTGGAGCGCTACTGGTAATCCACCTCCATGAGAAGCATAAAGCTTGCTGCGCCTCGCCTGAAACGCCCGGGCGTCAGTGTGGACGACGTGTTGCATTACTGCGCTGTGATTGGCCCCAGGAAATGTCCCATAATCCCCTGAAGTCACGTGGCCACTCTTGTCATTGTTTTGAACTCGGCTGCAGGCATGTGGATGTCCCCTTTCAAAACTCCGTTTCTGACAGCCGGCATGCTGATCTGCTCCAGGACAAAGCAAACCATACTGTGGAATGCTGCTGAGGCAGGCGTGTGTGTGTGTGAGTGTGAGAGAGAGAGAGAGAGAGAGAGAGGGGTCTGCTGCTGTCTGAACTTACAAGACAGCATGCTGACACACTCTCTGCCCCCCAAAACACACTGTCTCTCCCCCCACATACACACAACACACTCCTTAACACATTCCCCCTCTACCCCATTTGAAAAGCTTGTTGCAGCCACTTGCACACTGGGATAGCTTCCACAATGCACTACTCTCTGTAGCGTTGCAAGAGCTGCTAATGTGGCCACGCCACTGTGCTTGCACCTGACAGTGTAAACACACGGCAGCATTTTCCCTGCTGCAGTCTCTGAAGGCCGGTTTAACTCCCAGCGCTCCACATCTGCAAGTGTAGCCAAGCCCTGAAACTATGACTGCTGCTGCTGGGCATATCCAGCATTATTGTACCTGCTTGGCTGTCACGACTGCTACAAAATGAGATATTTTAGATGTACTAATTCCTAATTTTGGTATACAATAAGCCATCCCTATTCTTCCTGGTTTTTCTTTTTTGGATGCTTCTGTATGTATTTGACAAAAATTACTCCACTTTTTATCTATATACTGGTGCACTTCATATTTTTTTTTAATACCTATTGTCTCCCTTTTATCTTTAAATTTATAAAATAAATCTAAATCCACACTTCAACACGTGGCTTTCCATCCATAACGAATTATCCCAGGGCTAAAAGTTTTGACTTCATTTTGCTTTTCTGTGTCTTTCAATTCCTGCATCCACGTTTTAACTCGAGTGGCCTGTGGAGTTCGAACACTGTGTGCCATAGTTCACCTATTGAATTCCCAGCAGTCTTCCTCTTTTGTGTTGGGTACTTTCATCATTGCAATTCCCATTAATTTGGGCCTCGAAAGTTAGGTCCAGTCGTTTCATTTGCAGCGTGGTTAGCGTTTCACTAGCAGCTATCTGTAGCCTGCATGTGGGTGTTGCAATAAATGCATAGCATGTACTGCCTGTGCGTCTATAAAATTTAATTGTTTAAATTCTGATTTTGATTTTGACCCCAAAACTTGGCAGCCCCAGTCAATAACTGGTCTGATTAAGGCTCTGTGTACCATCAGCAGTGTTTTCTTATGCACCTCTCCTTCTCTCTGTTCTCCTTCCTTTATAGCTGGGCTTGTTTTCCTTATTGATCTGTGTCTCCATGATTGGTAGTTCTGACAGCTGTGCGGAGGTGCGGTCAGCCAGCTGGGTTGCCTGTAAGTGGGGAAAGATATCCTCTCTCTCCTGCCTGTGTTCTGTATGGAGTTTGTAAACTCCATTACAAAGAACAGGAGAAAGGGCTAAATTTGTAACAAATAGTTTTCATAATAAATAACTTATCCAGCTCTAATAAGAAAAACAAAGACTCAAGGCCCATCTAGATAACTGGATAGCATGAACAAATAGAAACACACCCCACTGCAGCAGGAATGTCTTTCAGTGGGTGTATTTTAAATGAAGAGACTGAGGAGTCAAAGGGAAAGTGCTGGAGTGAGTGAGGGTAGGGCTAAGAAGAATACTTTCTTCTATGTACTGTTAATTTGTTACTTTTGCCAGTATATAGCACTGCCTGTATATCTGACATTTTATATTGATGCTCATAGCTACCAAATAATGGAACCTAAAGTATTTCTACCCATTCAGTCCAATTGTGCCCTGTGAATGAGATTTGTCAGGCATTTTCTGCCTGTACAGTGAAGTCATTTTGGTAATGTGTTATAGGGTTATAAGCACATAGGAAGAAAGTGTTCCATATGATTATAAGCAACCTATTGAGCTTTCGGACTCTCTAAAAATCTAGGACTTTGATTAACCGTTTACTAAAATGTCTACTAATGATTTATGTACCCTTAATTTTACCCATTACTATTGATAAATGGAATTTGAATGCTGAGTGTTTGAGCAATGCTTAACATATTGTTTCCAATGTGCTAGATATTGTTCATTACATGGGCAATGTAAGAATTATAATATACTTAAATATATATTAATATACTTAATATACTTTTAATATACTTAAAATGCATTTTGTTGCCTTTGAGTACATGGCATTTCTACAGAATGTGTTAGGTTAATGATCTTGCCATCACTTACCAACATTAACTGTGTTTAATGAAGTTTTCTTGAGGTTTCAGAATAGAAATGGGCCTGAGTCATAAAATTTCAGTCTAGATACAAACTTCCTCTAAATTTGGGTGTGCTCAGCTACAGTGTTTTTGTTCCTGCATATTTAGTGCAAGGTTACTAAAATGATTCATTGATGAATTCTCCCTTTGTCTTTCATCTGCAGACAGCAGACTGTTTAAATAATACAATGGCTCTGGTGACGTTTAAGTGAGCCTCCGCCCTTGGCCTTGACGTAGTTAAATCGACCTAAGTCCCTATGTACACAGCGCTAGGGTGACGGAAGAATTCTTCCCTTAACCCAGCTACTGTCTCTCAGGGAGGTGGATTACCTACGCCATCAGTGTAGTTAGTGTCTACACTGATGCACCACTGTGGCGCTGCTACTGCTCTACAGTTGTACTGCTGTAGTGTTTCAAGTGTAGACAAGCCCTGAACCAATTAATGATTATCTTTGAGAACTTGTGGAGGATGGGAAAGATCGCAGAGGACTGGAAAAAAGCAAATATGGTACCTATCTATAAAAAGGGGAATAAGAACAAGCCAGGGAGTTATAGACGAGTCAGCTTAGCTTTGGTACCTGGAAAGGTAATAGAGCAAATATTCAAACAATCAATTTGTAAGCACCTAGAAGATAATAAGGTGATAAGTAGCAGTCAACATGGATTTGTCAAGAACAAATCATGTCAAACCAACCTAATATCCTTCTTTGACAGGGTAACAAGCCTTGTGAATGGGGGGAAGCAGTAGACGTATTACATCTTTATTAAGACTTTTGACATGGTCTCAGATGACCATCTCATAAACAAACTAGGGAAATATAGCCTAGATGAACCTATTGTAAGATGGGTGCACAACTGCTTGGAAAATCATACACAGAGAGTAGATATCACTGGTTCACAGTCAAGCTGGAAGGGCATATCAAGAGGGAACCCAGAGACATCTGTCCTGAGTCCAGTTCTATTCAATGTCTTTATAAATGATTTGGAAAATGGTATAAAGAGTACACTTAAAGTTTGCGGGGGGAGGGGGGTTTGTAAGCATTTTGAAGGATAGGATTAAAATTCAAAATTATCTTGACAAACTGGAGAAATGGTCTGAAATAAACAGAATGAAGTTCAATAAGGACAAATGCAGAGTACTACGCTTAAGAAAGACTAGTCAGTTGCACAAATATAAAATGGGAAATGACTGCCTAGGAAGGAGTACTGCAGAAAAGGATCTGGAGGCTATAGTGGATCAAAAACTAAATATGAGTCAACAATGTAATGCTGTGTACTCCTGGGGGAATTCTGCATCACTGTGCGCATGCAAAATTCATGTCTCTTGCAGATTTTTTTTGTTTGTTTCCCCTCAGAATAATAGATTCTGACTGGGAAGCCACAAGACGGGTCATGCGCCCCTCCCTGGCAGGGGTTCCGAGCATACAAGTCGGTTCGGACGTCAAGAGCAGCTGGGAGAGACATAAACCACTACCTTGGGCAGATGGGCGGGACCGGGCACGTGTGTGCGACTCTGCCCCTCTTGCTTGTTATTGTGGTGCACCCGGCATGGAGAGGCAGGGCTCCAGGGTGTTCCTGGGGCAAGCCTGGCCCTTGCGCTGTGTCAGGGTCAGGTGCAGCCTCGCTGCTGAGACCATGTCTGGGAGGGGACGGGGGTGGGTCGGTGGGAATGGGGGACTGCAGGGTGATCCTCTACCTCTGTGCAGCCATTGGCCTGTGCGTCCCACTGGGAGGCAGCCCCAGTGTGTACCCCTTCCCGCTCGCTGCACCTGCCTTGTAGAGGCATGGGGCTGACACAAGCAGTTGTGAGAAAGCTGTGGACAGCCTTGGCCTGGGGTGCCATTTAGGAAGGGTGGGGAGACACCTGCCCTCCTGAGTTTCGCACCAGAGGTTTCCTCATGGTACACGCCCCAGCTCCAGGAAGACCTCTTACCTGCAGTACAACACAGGCAGGTCGCCTCCTCCAGGAGCCGGGGCTCTCCAGCTGCGGCTCCCCTGTCAGTTTCCTCCATTGCGCTAGGGCCTCTGGGGTTGGGGCAGGCAAGGCAGGGGTCAGTCAGGGTGGGAGTGGGGAGCACAGGGTCCCCAATGGTGGTAGTGGTGGGAGCATAGGGTACCCTGTGGTGAGGGTGAGTAGGGGAGAGCACAGGGGCCCCAGTTGTGGGAGGAGGTGAAGAAGCAGAGGGTCCCCGGTGGTGGTGGTGGCGGAGAAGGGGGTGTTGGAGCCTGGGGGGGATAGTTGGGTAGGAAAGGGGAGTCAATCTCCAGGGGAAGGGAGAGGTGAGGGCATATGGCTGTGCCTTTGAAGAGGGGGCAGTGAGTGTGGGAGGAGCAGCTGAGGGGGAGCCGTCCCTGGGGCAAGGATCCTGAGGGATGGGGAGCTGAAGAAGGGGGGGGAGGCTGGAAGCAGCTAAGTGGGTCTTGGGGTTTGTTTGCCTTAAGAGAAGCAGGGAGCCCCCTCACCTCTCCCAGGGAGGAGAGGGTCATGCTAGAAGTCTTCCTCTAGCTGTCCTGGGCTTTTGACTATCCTGTATGTGTGTTTGTGATGTTTCTCCCTCACAAGCACACGGACATACAACTGCAAACCAATCATTCCCCAAACTTGTGTTTGTTATTAGATCCCCCAGAAAACCCCTTGAGGCTCCTGGCTCAACTCCTACTTGTATTCAATATAGGTTTTTATACTGCCCTCATCACCATAGTATGTGAGCGCCTTCCAATAACACATTAAGCAGTGTGACTATGCATTTGTCACTTGTTGCTTGTTCTCTCCTCCTCTGCCCAGAGGGAGAAGCATGTGGAATGTAGTGTCTTGTTTTGGTAGGTTTTTTTTTTTTTTTTTTTAAGTATATGTGTTTATATTAGAGAAGGCAAGGTCAAAGAAATTTACCTGTCACTTGGAACAGAAAGTGGTGAGGTTTGTGATAGCCCTTAGTTACTGAGGGAGTTCACTGCACTGTTTCAGACCACCCCCAGACTAAGTTCTGTCTCCTGTGTAGATGAGCCTTAGGCTTGGTGTACACTAGAAAATTAGGTCGGCATAATTACATTGCTCCGGGGTGTGAAAAAATTCACCCCCCTGAGTGGCATAGTTAAGTTGACCTAAGTCCCCATGTAAATAGCGCTAGGCTGATGGAAGAATTCAGCCTAGCTACTGCCTCCTGGGGAGGTAGATTAACTACGCCGGTGGGAAAATACCTCCTGTCGATGTAAGTAGTGTCTACACTGAAGCTCTACAGAGGGGCAACTGCATTAGCTCAGCTGGGCCACTGCAGCCTTTTAAGCGTAGACAATCCCTTACTCCAGCCTTCACATGACCTGTGCTGGGGGGGTGGGAAGCTTATATTGTTTCAGCTTACTATACAGCAGCTCACTTGCTTTTTACACTGACCCTGAATGAAGGGCAGCTGTTACACCCTCCAGCTTCAGTAAAGTTTTGCCCACTCCCAGCCTAACAACCTGCAAGGTGGTGTCATTCAGCCAGCCCTCATGGAAGAGGAAAGTATCTAAGGAGTTAATGGTAAAGGTTACACAGAGCAGGCAAAATAATTCCTAAGTTGCACAATGGATGCCACTTTCTTTACGTCAGTGTCAACTTTAGAGAGGAGGAAGAAGGGTTTAGCCACTGGTAGCTAGGGCTGTCTGATGCTTGAAGCTTAGCTGCAAGGCTGACCACTACTTCCTGTCTGTAATCAGCTGATGTGAAGACACTGGCTTTTCTTGAGTTTTCACTATGAACCAAGCCATTTTTCCTGAGGTGAATAATCCAGAGACTTGGAAAGCACCATCCCAATTCAGCATGACTTGCCTATTTGATGGGACTTTTTCTGTTTTTACAGTGATGTGTGGGAGTTAACGTAAAACAAACTGAAACATGAGGACGCTCCTGGCCTCAATGAATGGGGATGGGGTGGAGATACTATTTATTCTGTGCTGCACCTTCTACTTTGAAATTGGGGGAGGAGTACTAATCCCAGTCTCACTGTGGTGTCCTTATATGTGATTTACTGAGGTAACTAGATTGGAACCAATGGTGATAATAACATGACAATACTTAAAAAGAAAATCACAATAGCAAATCTGCCATGGGCATCCCTCCCCGCAGCACAAGAGGAGTTATGTCAGGACAAAGCCTGTGGCCCGAAGGAAATAATAAAGATACCTTTTTTGGGGGACTTGAATTGGGAGGGTTTACTGGCTGCCCCAGTTTCTGTCTTAGGCCCTGATTCAGGAAAGGAGTTAAGCATGTGCTTACGTCCCACGGAAGTGGATAGGACTTAAGCATATACTTTAAGTTAACCACATGTTTAAGCATGTGCTTTAGAGTTTTCCTGAAGAAGGATGGACTCAAGCACTTTTCCCATTTCCGCATTGCCTGGAACTTCCACATTTGCTTGGACAACACACTAGAACCTGTCCTGTAAGGAGCAATCCTGCATTCCTGAGTTGGATTAATTTGTTCCTGTTGAAAGTTTAATTTTTAATGCAATTGATGTGCTGTGGTATGATTTAGTAAGTGTCAGGGTGCCCACATCTCTCTTATAGGCATCTTTTTTTTCCTAGTAAATTTAAAATAAAATAAATTGGGCCCCAGCAGAATGGATGGTCTGACTGAATATCGCTGTTCTAAACCTTTTTCTTTCAGAGGCCCCCCAACATGGCATAAAAACTCCACGGCCCACCTGCTCAACAACAACTGTTTTTCTGCATATAAAAGCCAGGGCTGGCATTAAGGGGCAGCAAGCAGGACAATTGCCCTTGGCCCCATGCCACAGGAGCCCTGCAAAGCTAAGTTGCTCAGGCTTTGGCTTCAGCCCGGGGTGATGGAGCTCAGGGCCCCATGCTGCAGTCCTGTGCAGCGGGACTTTGACTTTCTGCCCTGGGCCCTAGCAAGTCTAATGCCAGCCAGGTTTGATGGACCCTCTCTGCAACCTGCTCGCGGCCCCCAACAGGGCTAATAGATATTTTCCATTTCTATCATCTATGACTATGTCATTGTTAGAGCTGGAGAAAAAGAAGTTCCTAGTAAAAGTGAAACCAATCAATCTTTTTGGCTTTTTGTCAGTGTCTCCTACTTGTCAATTTCTGGCATTTCCCCCCACCTGGGTAGCCTCCTGGAAATAAGTATCATTTTTCTGTGTACACAGCTTTCTTGCAGAACTTGAAAGGGGCCATTGCTTCAGGAGTCTGGAGGTTTAGACAGGAGACTTGGGGATGGATGAGCACCTCTGAAACCCTTTAGTGTTGCTTGCTGAGTGTATAATTGAGGTCTGTTTCAGTGCTCTGGTGAGCTGTTCAGTGTATTTTATTTCTCATACGGCAGATGGTTAACTCTTCTGAAGAGAAAGGGCTGGGGCACACACGCTCCCGCACATGGTAATGCTCTTTTTGGAATGTCTGAGGCTTGAAAAAAGGAGTTATACTTGGATAACAGGGACTGTTCTGTTGTTATGACTTATTCAGTGGGCAGAGCCAGCAATATTAGAGGGATATGATCTACTGGTCTGAGCCTGGGCCCTGAATAACAACAACTCAGGAGACCCAGGATTGGAGTTTGGCCTCCTGGATTGTCATTTAGAGCCCAATCCCATAGCCCTATGGCTCATCTGATTTTTACAGCAGCTTGGGTGCTCCCTGATTGTCTGCTTTGCTGTGCCACAATAGCTGCGGCACCATGTACTCTGGCCTCAACTCCTGCCTTCCCCAGCCTGCCTGTGCCTATTCCTGCAATGCCCTTACACCAGAGGTGGTGAGGGGTAGGAGTAGCATAGGGCTATCATGCCAGTGTTATGCTGCCTACCCTCCTGAGCTTCAGGTATGATTTCGGGGGGCTGGAGAAGCTGACTTTGCAGTCCCAAAGTTTTTTTTTCAACAGGCATCTAGACACCCCACTCGAATTCATGCCCCTTTTATATATGGGTATCTTAGGGACAAGTACATTTCCAGTAACACCGTCACAGCCATTCCTCAATATTGCCAACCTCAAGCATTCAAAAATCATGAGTCAGATCCTCAGAAATCTTGAGACCAGAGGCGATGTGGGGAGGGAGCATGTGGGGTCATGTGCCCCCCAGATTTGCTGATTGGTTTATACTGAGGATGCTCACATGGACTTAGTAATACTGCTGAAGCCAGCTGCCCTCACTCTGACCCCTCCCACTATTGACAGGCGTTGGTCATCTCTGCTTGAGACTGTCTTAAGGCATAAGAACATAAGGGCCTGACTGAAGTCAATGGGAAGACATCCAGAGGAAGTGAAATCAGGACCTTGAACACTGGGTTGGGACTTTCAAAAGTGCTCAGCATTGGCTTAACTCTGTTCCCCCTGAAGTAATTATTCCCGTTATAAGTAAGTCAGTGCTAAAAAACTCCCATTGACGTGAAAGGGAGCAGAATTAAGACAACACTATACGTGTAAAGCCCTGCAAATCCGCTTTATATCCACAGATAGCCACATCTGCAGATGAGGATGTGGATGTCCACGGGTTGTTTCTGTGGATTGTGGATTGGATATGGATACTAATTTTGTATCTGTGCAGAGCTCTATATCTAAGTAAAATCTCTCTCCCACATTTTTGCCCATCTTAGCAAGCATTGATAATAATAATACCTAGCTCTTACATATAACTTTTCTGTTTCTTTCTGAATCGCGCAAGCCAACATAACTCTACAGTTTCTTTGAGTTTAACTGCCTTGTTTCTCTAAACCACAAATTAATTAATTTTACTGGTGACGTTCTGAAAGTAGTGTTTGTTTATTAACTTGAGCTGCTTCCATTATTTGCTTGCTCCTCTAGGGGTGGCCGCAGCAGCAAACAGAGATGATATGGGCTACCCTAGGTTAGTATTATTTTATATCCTTTATGAGACAGTGTTTTTTAAAAACAAAGCTATTTAAAATTTAAGGCGTTGTCTTCACTAGGGAAAAATGTGTGTTCTTAACTCAAGGTAAAATCCTAGAGAAGATAAGGCAATCTGTAGTTCTCATGTGAGTTAGCAGGTGGAGTTAAAGACTGGGTATCCGTACCCCCTTCTCTCCCCCCAACTTTAACTTGACTTGCTGACTCATGTGAAAGCTACACATGGCCATGTTTTCACAGAATGAAAACACCCAAACCAGCATTAAAGCTGTGAGATGAGAAAGTCACAAGATGCACAGTTAAAACCACGTCCAGTAGTACCCAGTTAACCAGTGTGATTGGGCTCTGCTGATGATGGTGCTGAATCGGAGGTCAGTGTAGAAGCTGCTGTTTCACACATCACCTCCAGCTTTCCATCTTGAGCCCCCTGTATTCTGGAGGCAAGGGGAAGATCTGTCCCTTTTGGCTGATTCTCCTAGGGGAAGTTCATAGTTTAGAGCACTGTGGGCCAGATCTTCAGCTGGCATAAATGAGCGAAGCTCCATTGAAGTCTGTGAACCTTGCTCTTGGATCATGTGAGAGAGTCTTGAGCTGTCAGAGAACTTGTGCAGGGGGATCTGAGTGAAGAACACACCTTTTCCCCTAGTGAAGCAAAAGCCTGATCCTAACAACTTATACAAATACACATCACAAAGGATGGGAGTGGAAGCTCAGGCAGAGAGCGGTGATGTGATGTCCAAGGTCACACTGCAGGTCAGTTGCAAATCCCCGATTAGTACTGATGAGTCCTGACTCCCAGCCCAGTACAGAGTGTTGTATATGTCTCCCTAAATCATAGCATATTGTTTGTTTTTCTTTTTGCCTGTCGTAAACATTTGAGTGGGAGGGTCGGTTTGACCAGTGATGTGCTATAGGAGTTTCTCATCATGAACCTTAAAATTCCACCACCAAGCTGAAGGGAAGTCTGGGGGGTCTTCTCTCCCTCTAATGGACGTTCACTTGCTATCTGATACTGCTAAGTTTTCCCAGCCAGTGCCCTGGAGCTCAAAAAATGCTGGTGAGGAGAAAATAGCTTATTTTTGGAATGCCCCAGATTGCAGCGTCAGGTATTTTTTTTTAAAACTGTCCCAGGGAGAGGTTAGCCCTGTGGGGGTGTCTTCACTGCAGAGTTAGTTCAAATTATCTATAGTAGAGACATTCCTCTCGAGTGTGCTGATTTCGAGAGCAGCCACACTGTGAAACACCAGTCAAACTGCTGTGTCCACACTCGCGCTGCACTCACTTGTATGTGCACTTGCTCTTGAGACCTCTTTGCACCACAGTATGCTGATCTGCACTCTGAATTCTGTCCCACTGAACTGTGAGAGAACTTGTCTGTCAGGGGGAATTGTGGGAAGGCATTAGAGGACTAGCAGTATTTGAGTGATGCTAGCCTGCATTCATACTACAGTGTGGTTGTGTTATCAGTTGACGAGTTGTGCTCACTTGATTTTTAGTTGGCTGTATCCTGTGATGGGCCAGCTGACTTGTGTTAAATGCACCACTGTGTGTGTGTGTGTGTGTGTGTGTTTGTGCATGTGCGCGTGCATGCGTGCAGGGGACTTGAGTGAGGGGCAATACTCAAGTTATAATGGAGTTGTCATAAATATAAAGGGAAGGGTAAACCCCTCTAAAATCCCTCCTCGCCAGAGGAAAAATCCTCTCACCTGTAAAGGGTTAAGAAGCTAAAGGTAACCTCGCTGGCACCTGACCAAAATGACCAATGAGGAGACAAGATACTTTCAAAAGCTGGGAGGAGGGAGAGAAACAAAGGGTCTGTGTGTCTGTCTATATGCTGCTTTTGCTGGAGATAGACCAGGAATGGAGTCTTAGAACTTTAGTAAGTAATCTAGCTAGGTATGTGTTAGATTATGATTTCTTTAAATGGCTGAGAAAAGAATTGTGCTGAATAGAATGACTATTTCTGTCTGTGTGTCCTTTTTGTAACTTAAAGTTTTGCCTAGAGGGATTCTCTATGTTCTGAATCTAATTACCCTGTAAGGTACCTACCATCCCGATTTTACAGGGGTGATTCCTTTACTCCTATTTACTTCTATTTCTATTAAAAGTCTTCTTGTAAGAAAACTGAATGCTTTTTCATTGTTCTCAGATGCAAATTGGTGAGGATTTTTACCAAACCTTTCCCAGGAAGTGGGGTGCAAGGGTTGGGAGGATTTTGGGGGGAAAGACGTGTCCAAACTACGTTTCCCAGTAAACCCAGTTAGAGTTTGGTGGTGGCAGTGGTTATTCCAAGGACAAAAGATAAAATTAATTTGTACCTTGGGGAAATTTTAACCTAAGCTGGTAAAAGTAAGCTGAGGAGGTTTTCATGCAGGTCCCCACATCTGTACCCTAGAGTTCAGAGTGGGGGAGAAACCTGGACAGGAGTTAACTTTGAAGTGAATACAAGCCCCAAAAGACCCGATTCTCTGTCATCTTGCACCCTATATAGCCATTTACACCTATGCAAAGTGGGTGTAAACACTACCAGAATGATAGCATTTTACAGCCCCCTGAAAACAAATGTGTACATGAGATGCAATACAGTGCAAAATGAGGCCAAGGTCTGTATTTCAAAGGATGCCAATGGAATACTGAGCTGTGCCATCAACACTTCAACTCATTAGCTGATATGTTCAAAGCCATATAAGGGATTGGGCTGGCTGATAGCGATTAAAATTAATGGGAGCTGGGCAGCCAAATCCCATAGACAGCTTTGCAGATTTCAGCCAATATGTTTTTTGGGGCTCAGCATAAACTTTTCCAGCAAACTTCAGCTTAATATAAATCTGTGCGCCAAGTGGTGCTTTGCTTTGCTGTAGTTACGAGGAAGTGTTTTTTGTTTCAATGCAAACGTAAACACAAATAGCAATTGTGACCTGGTATGCAGGGTTTGCCACAGGATAAGAGGGGAAACTTGGTGCCAAAGCTCGTAAATTGGAGTTTCCCAGATTTTCTCCTCTTTTTGGAGTAAATGTAAACTCTCTGTCATTTTCTTGCCTGAACAGAAATTTTCATATCATTCCTACAAATAAGGCTTCAGACGAAAAACCAAAGCAATCTATAACACGTCTGAAAACAGTTGAGAAGTTATTGTTTGTCTGTACTGTGCTTTCCCACCTTTTAGTCAGGTTTGTTTTTGCAGCTTGTTTAAACTGCTGAAACAGTTCAGTCTTTTAAGTTTGACATGACTGTTGTGTGTGTTATGCTACTTCTTATCTCCATAGCCATTTGCCAAAACGTATGTAGTTTTGGCTTGCTAGTCTGTACTCCAAAATACGGATGGCTATTCTGGATTGAGGAAACTTTTGCAGGATCACTAACTGCAGTACGAGGTTGCTTGTCTCGCATTTCCTTGCCATGGTTTAGTCTTACAGCAACTGCTTGGGCACATCCAAACACAGTTGCCTTGCAACCGAGATGGGACTCCTGAATAGGTGGTAGGGTCCAGCACTTCTGGGAGCAGTCTCTTTTGGGCAACCATAATGAGGTGGTGTTAAGAGAGCTAGCTGCAGCAATGTAGCTGTAATGCTTGGAGCTGCCTGTCCATTCTGGTTCTTGTGCCTGTGTCACCCTAGTTCAGCTGGAACTGAGCTAAAAGGCTTGTCATAGGTGTTGTAACCAGCTGGTACAATCAACATTTGCAAAATGCTTGCGATGGTGTTTGTGGATGGACGGCATTTCACAGATGAGAAAGTTCAATGTGTTCCAACTAATAGTTTGTAGTAACGCCTATTGTAAACAGAGGCTGAGCAGAAAACTGAAACCGACTCATTTTTCTGGAACATGACACAACAGTTACTCCTGGGGGGCCTCTAAATCAATTTTCAGTTTCCTTATTAAACCAAACAAGAAAACCTAAAAATAGAAGTGCAACATTCTGGGTTTTTAATGTAAACTGATGTTGCAAACCAAAGAATTTTTAACAATGCCTACTGATATTTGGGTATTTGAGATCCCTTTAAAGGGGGTGATGTTTAGAGGTCAGGTGCTCAGCATTTTTGGGGGCCCTTTTAAATGTGTCTAGTTGGGCCCTCAAAATCACAAGTCACCCTTGAAAAAACTTGGCCTAAAGCCCCAATTTATTTAGTATGAAAGGAAAGAGGGAGGACTATCTGTGTTACTGAGATAAGAAATATATCCTAGAAACAGGGCTATGGATTCATGGTAAAAAATAAAACAAAGCAAAACCAAACCCACCCCCCCACTTAATTTCAGGGATTGTACTGCCCTTTCTGGATGAAATCCACCCAGGTTACACTGCTGTGAAAATGGGTGATGAATCAGGTTTACAAGTCCGAGGGATGTCATGAGACCTTATGGTTGGTGTTTTTTTAATCTGCATGAAGAATGGGCTGATCAGAATTAAAATAACACAAGCCAAAATGAATTCACAGTTCAAAAACCTTATAGATGGTTTAAAAGTTGGGAACGCTTTCATTCTCCCATTGCCTCTAATATTCTATTTTTCCATTATCTTGACATCAAGTAGTCCTGCTGGGTTAGCACCAGGTTTGACATACAATGTTAAATTAGGCTCTGATCCTGTAATTTACAGCGTGCTTCAGTCTCTTCAGAAAGGTTCCATGTAGGTACAGCAATCCACTTGTGCATTGCAAACTGTAGGATTGGGACCTTATTTCCTTACTGTGTGTGTGTTTTTTTTTTTTAATGAACAACATGAATTAATAGTTCTGACACCTTTTAAAAAAAGGCAAACATGAAAATTATTGGGATTCAAATCAAGGGGTAAAGTTCAGAAATTTTGAAACTTGTAATTAAACGGAGTTATTAATTAACTTCTGGGTATATAATTCTGCATGATTTATTGATCCATATATGTCATCACACTTGTAATAAATCACCTCCACAGATTATATATATGCCTGCTGGGAGCAATTTTACAATATGTACAGCCAAAAAAAAATTGATAAGATTATGGCAGCTACAAACTAGTAGAAGCCTGATCCTGACAGATCCTGAGCAACTCCTGTGGGGTGCTGAGTGCCTCAACTCTGTTGCCTCTGTTTGGTATTCAGAACCTTGCAGGACTGGGCCCTAGGTTTGAGCTAGAGTTGGGATGCAAGAGCTGCCCAGGATTATCCATGAGGTAGCCTGTAAGGGGCAGCCGTTACAATGTATGGTGAAGGCCCATACGCAACAACCTCAATGAATTTAATAGACAACTATAGTCTCTCTACACTTTTTTTTGTAACCATCCTGGACAATTTAAATGGAGAATTCTATCCCTGATATAGAACTCTGTGGGATGGTTTTTTTAAAAAAAAAAGTGCAGAAGGATCTCATCTCTACTAAAGTCTGTGGGTTCTAAGAGTAATTTCTAAAGTACACTATGAAATTTCCATGGGCCCGTACTGATTTCTTTAGGCCCCTTCCCCTGGGGCGGGAGAGTGATGTTTTTATGGCTGTAATACTGTATCCAAGAGGAATTTCATCTTGATGTGGTTAGGATTGGGAATGCTATTTATTGCGCTTGAATCACTTCATTTGCTGCTGATCAGCATAGGCTACAACTAGGGAACTTGTGCACTCCCACTGCTCCTTGGCAGCCATCAGAGTTTGTGTGTGAGGTGTGGGGAATGGCCTGCCAAGTGAGAAGAACCAAGGGCCTACATTTTCAAAGTGACTAGTGATTTGGGGATGCATCAGTTGTTGGGGGCCCAACCTGAAACCTATTAAAGGGAACTATTTTTTCCAGCAAATGTTGAGCACCCACTCTCTGAAATGCAGATCCTTTTAAGCTGTTTCAAATTAGGCACCCAAAATCATTAGTCACTTTTGAAAATTTAGGCCCAGCTGATCTTCTGGGGGCAGAACCAGAGACTTTATAGTCTGCTCAGCCAGACATAATTTCCAGTTAAGAATCCTTTACTTTTCCTTATAAGCAACACTGGCTGTTCACTGTAGTGGCTCCCAGGTGATCTGGGAGCTCCTTACATGCATGGGGCTGATATGTTAAGATGATGAGAGCCAGATTTTTCAAGTGCTTAGCACTTGCATTGGGGACAGATTTTCCAAACACCCCAGCCTGCATTTAGGCACCTAAATAAACGGCCAGATTTTTTCCTTAAGAGCGGGGGGGGCTGGAACAATATGTATAGTGGGGGTGTTGAGAGCTATTGAACCAAACTGTAAACTCTGTATATGATGGGAAGCACTTCAGGCCAGGGGGTGTGGCAGAACCCCCAGTATTCCTAGTTCCAGCACCTATACACACTGGAAGCTTGGTGGGTGCTGAGCTCTTTTGAACATCTGGCGACACATGTGGGTTCTGAGTGCTTGAAAATCTGGTCCACAGATGTGGTGGGAGGGGGGATCTTCTGCTTTCTCTGTGATTGAAAATGTTGAATTAAAAATATTTAATCACTTATTCTACTTTCCCCCTCCACTCTAAAAATATGAATGTTAAAAAGATCTGCTGATAAGGATGTGGCTGATGGGAAAGGAGAGTAGCCCTCTGTTCGGGGAGCCAGGCAAGGCATTCAGGTGAAGAGCAGAGCAAAAGAGGGATAGGCTGTTCTCTTGCTTTGGCGACAGAAACTTTTATTTTGTTAACACAGGAAACTAGGGAAAAAACTGGAAACAAGAGACAGGACAGGAGAAAAAAGGTCAGTCTGTTTTTTTTTTTTTTTTTTACTTACCCAGGTTTTAATAGTGAATATAGTTTAGATGTTACAGATGACCAGTGTCACTGAAAATCCTTTGGTTCAATCAGCTTGTTGCCATTGCTTGTTTGGAGGTATGCTAAGCTCATTTACAGAGCTGGGTATTTTAGAAAAGCTCAAAATCCAAACTGAGTCAGAATTCTGCCACTGGCCCTTCTCTTTACCTCTCTATCGACTTGTGTTCCCTCGTCACCATAGTGCCTCACATTCAAAAATAGGAAAGTATCATCCCCATTTTACAGACAGGAAACTGAAACATAGGGTAGATTAATGATTTGCCCAGAGTCGCACAGGAAATCTGGGTCCAAGCCAAGAACTGAAACCAAGTATTCCGAGTCCTAGTGGAGAACCCTATTCGTTAAACCATGCTAACCCCTCTTGGATCAAGTCAGAGCTCCAGATCTGACCAGACTTCTGGCTGTGACAGTAAAATCCATTTTGGATATTTTTAACCCAGGCCCAGCTCTATATATTTATGTGCTTCCTTATATCAAATAAGTTTTGATCCATGGTGCTGTGCCAGGATATTACCCCAGCTATACATCATTCTGAACTCAGGATTTCTTAATGCTGTTTTGTAATGTATATTTTTCCACATTTCCAAGGTATAGACCAACACAGTTAGAAACTGTGCTAAAGAAGCTCTTGCTGACTTGTTTTTGAAGTGTAATATGTTGTAGGCTTGGATGCAGGTGGGCCGAATTACAGAACAAGTCCAACAAGTGCAGCAAGTTGTAAGTATTATGTAATCACATTGCAGGCATGGATTCCGGTAACTGCTCCTCGTAATTGCTTCCAGTAACTTTACGTAACTCCTAATCAGATGACATATTTTGAATGCCAAGATACAATCAGCACTAACAATCTATTGACCGACACAACACACAACTGTAGCTTTCTCATGCAATCTGATGCATTTTCCAAGGGAATTTATTAATTAAAGTTGATAATATTCTACCTCTTCGAACAACAAGTAGCTAAAAGGTACAGGAGTCTGATTAAATGTACTCTGGAGGCTGACAAGCTTGGCACACTTGGAAATAGCAGAGTGGAGGAATAACACAGGGGCAGGGTTAATCCCAGGGCTCTGCAAGAGAAGCAGGGACTGTTGTAGCTTTTGTAACCTTGTGGTGAGGGTTCCAGGGGCTGAGGTTAGCCCTGGACCAGGTGACATTATGCTGCACAAACCTGGCTAGAATAACGTTGCCCCTTCTGACCTGAATTTGGGATATTGCATGTTGTTCCAGATTTTATATAACGTCCTGTTTTCCTGAACACAGTTGGCAACGGTTTCTGTGCTCACAGTTACAGTTTTGCCTTTCCAGACAGCCTCTGTGCCCCAAATAGCTCTCTCTCTCCCCTCTCTTTCAGGACCACTTTACCAGCACTTCTGTTACTATCTGCTTGGCTTGTTGGCTGCTTCCATGTCTCTTGCTTCTCTTTTATATGTACATATGTGTATATTATATTGAAGGCTAAGATTTTTTCACAGTTATTTTGAGTTAAAGTCAGGAACAGATCACAGGCAATGAACCAAAATTCATGGAACCCGTGATTTGTCCGTTACTTTACTACAAATAACTGGGGGCAGGGCTTGGTAGAGGGAGGAATGGAGTCCCATGAGGAGGGACTGACAGGCCAAGCCCCCCGCCATGGCGAGGGGGCACAGCTCTGTCTCCAGTGGCCGCAGCGGGGGTGCAGCCATGGGGGGCCCACAGCCCCTGCTCCAGAGCTGGCCCCCAGTGCAGCCCCTGCCCAGCCCAAGCCATGCGAGGGGGACAAAGCCCTGGGAAGCCGCAAGGGGGTGCACGGCCCCAGGTGCAGCCCCTGGTGAAATCCGTGGAGCTGCGCCACGTGGCCCCGGCTGCAGCCCCGCCAAGCCCCGGAGGACGTAGGGCTGGAGTGCACAGTTCCACCTGCGGCCCCGGGCCCCAGCTGCAGCCCCCTGGATGAAGCGGCAGGGTTGGGGCTGCAGGATCCTGGTTTCACCCAGCCCCAGTTGCCGGGCAGGGGAGCACAGTCTTGCCGCCTCCTCCTCCTGAAGCCCCAGAAGTCACGGAGGTTCAGTAAAGTCACAGAATCCGTGACTGCCATGACCTCCATGACTAAATCATAGTTTTATTATTATATTATATTTGTATTATATTATAAAACACATGCACGCACACACACACACAGGTCAAACTATATCCAGAAAAGCTCAACTCACAACAATAAGTTAAGAGGCTGTGTGAAAAGAGTATGGACCTCAGTCTCCACTCTATTAAGCACCAGTTTTCTGCTGTTGTGACTCCACTGAAGTCAAAAGAGTCATACCAGCATGAAAGGGTGTAGTGGGGAAACAAGCTCCAACTTTCTCATAAAAACAAAGCCAAACCCTTCCGTTTGCTGGAGCCCATTTGAACTGACTTGTAAAATGATGCCTGTGGGATCACTTAAAGAGAGCACAAGAGATTTTGGTGCTGATCCTCAGCTATGCCCCCTCAGTACCCAGCACTATTCAGGAGGCAGGCAGAGTGCAAATAAGGTGGCAACTTAGGCTATCATTTTTATTCATATAGCAGGTGTATTTTTAAGACCCCCTATTCTTAGGTCTAAAGATTGAGGTCTGAATATCTTGGGCCTGTTTTTTCCCCTCGCCTTACACCTTGTGTGAAATGATTCTAAAATGTTTCTAAATCATAACTCTCCACTCCCACCAGTATTAGAATTTCACATCCTAAGTTCACTCTGTTTGCACAGGTGTAAATGCCGACACAAGGACAATTGGACCCAATGGCAGCCCCTGGGTCCAATTGTCTGAAATGTCTCAGAAAGCAAGTTTTCTCTTTGTTCATATCTAAGGAGCTTGCTCTATCAGCTGGGGACAGAGACACAGTATCTCTCTTTCCTGCTTACCCTTTCCTGCTTCTCTTTCCTGCTTACCAGCTGCTGCTGGGAGCCCCAGGCCCTTTTAAATTGCTGGGCTCCGGCGAAGCTGCCCCCTGCTGGTATGGTCGGACTGTACCGGCTTACTTTCACGTTCAGGGCTATTCCATTTCAACAGGAGAGCACTTAACTCAATGTCAATTGTTATCCCTTTGCCACCAGCAAACCTCCAATGTGGAGGTAGAAGTACAACAAAGGCAGTAATTAGCTCCCATATTCAAAAAGGAGTTTGCAGCTTGGTAAAGAGACACATTCAGAGAGTTCATAATCTCACACAGATTTCATAAATTGCACAGATTCCCCAAATCATCACCCACGTCTCCCCATTCTGACATATCTGATATGGCAGACAGCATTAGGCATTATGTGCTGTGAATGTGACAGTTGACAGTGAAATGCCAAGCACCAGTCTGAACAGTGCAGTACATAAACCTTGCATCTGTATGCCCACCATTTATAATTTAGCTTTCTAAAGGGCAGATGCTGGTAAAAGGTGATGTATATGGGCTGCCCAGAAGACTGAATTCTGCCTTATCGCAGTTTAGCTATAGCAGAGGCAGCGGTAATGCAAAATTCCTCAAACCTCCTCTCTTGCTGGGCTTCAGTCCTCATTTATAGGGCCCTACCAAATTCACGGCCATGAAAAACGTGTCATAGACTGTGAAATCTGGTCTCCACTCCCCCCTCCCCCAATGAAATCTGGTCTTTTGTGCGCTTTTACCCTATTCTATACCAATTTAATGGGGGAGACCAGAGAGTCTCAATTCGGGGGTCCTGACCCAAAAGGGAGTTGCAGGGGGGGTTGCAAGGTTATTTTAGGGGGGATCGTGGTATTGCCACGCTTTACTTTGGCGCTGCCTTCAGAGCTGGGCGGCCGGAGAGCAGCAGCTGCTGGCCAGGAGCCCAGCTCTGAAGGCAGGACCGCCAGTAGCAGCGCAGACTATGCCTCCCTTATTTCTGCGCTGCGGGTGGCGGTGGCTCTGCCTTCAGAGCTCGGCTCCCGGCCTGCAGCCGCCGCTCTCCGGCCGCCCAGCCCTGAAGGCAGCACTGCCGCCTTCAGCAGTGCAGAGGTAAGCCTAGCAGTACCGCAACCCCCTCTACAATAACCTTGCGACCCCGCCACAACTCCTTTTTGGGTCAGGACCCCTACAATTACAACACCGTGAAATTTCAGATTTAAATAGCTGAAATCATGACATTTACAATTTTGAAAATCCTACAACCGTGAAATTGACCAAAATGTTCCATGAATTTGGTAGTGCCCTACTCACTTAATTGGACAGGAGGGTGAAAGGAGGTTGACTGTCTCTGCTTATCTGCATCTGGGCCTCCACTGAGGCTATCAGCAAGGCTCCAGTTGTAATGCAAAGTCATTGGGAACTTTAGAATGTAAGCTGATTGCCTGCATGGATCCATCAATAATTCTGCATCCAGCTCCCTTGTATTATTGCATAACTGGCTAGGTATGTTGGTTGAGACTCCCAAAGCCAGACTTTCCCCAAAGATATTAGATTCTGGTCTCCAAGCCAATATAATAAAACTCCTTCAGTAATAACTCTGTTAATTCTAGTGTTAGACTCAAAAGCATATGCAATAGGGGTGAGATTTTTCAAGCACTCAATGGGAGTAGAGTTAGGCCAAAACTAAGCACTTCTGAAAATCCTGCCCTAAGGCTACATATTTACTGAAAAAAAAAAAAAAGCTGTGTTTTTACATGGAGATAGCTAACTTGGGGTAGTTGTCATGATATAAAACCCTAGTAGAGACAAGGCACTGTAATATTTACCTTGATGTAGCTAGTTGAGGTAAATCCCAAGGCTGACCTCAACTAGCTATACTGTGGTAAACACTACCTGTGCCTTGTTTCCATTAGGATTTTACAATGAGATAGCTAACTCAGGAGAGTTCTCTCCATGTATAAAGATACCTCTCTTTGCAGTGAAGACAAAGCCTAAGACAGCTTTCATATCAGTGTAGTCACCTGTTGTTTATATAATAAAAAATTCCTGTTATTGATTAAGGTTGATACATTACCTGAAATATTGTATTGAATAGTTATCTTCATAGTTGTCTCTCTTTTCTCCCAGCAGTTAATTATCTTGGATTTAATTATTTTCTAGATTCTTCGGAACACTTAATTCATTTTCTTTTCTAAGGTGACAATTTAACCCCTTTTCTTTGTTGCCACTTATACTTCCGTGAGGAACAGTGCAGAGTTGATAGAAGGGTGGTAAGTTTCCTAATCTCCACTTCTTTTGGAGAGACATCAATTTCTGTCCAATCTGCAGGAGATTGCAAGGTGAAACTCTGCAAGATGGTGGTGAAACATAACAACTCCTCTCCCTCTGTCAAACTCTCTCTGAGACAAGCTTATTTCCTTAAGACAAGAAGACAGGAGTCTAAGAAAATCAGATCTTGTAAATATATTTAGTAAAGTGCTATGAATTATTCATATCCACAGAGGCAGGCGGGGCTTTCAGTCAGAAGTTTCCCCTTCAAAATAATTGGTATTGTAAGAAGCCATATACATAGTAATGTTTGGCTAAATCCTCTACATTATTGTTTGATTTAAATGAGAATTGTGCATCTAATAGGATTGGCTGCTGGTGGGGAACTGGTAGTTTATGATTTAGGGTACAGAGCATTGTCTGACGTCTGCTCAGCGGCCTATGTAAAAGGAGTTGGTGGTCTGGTTTTTGTCCATTTCCAAAGACCACCAACACTAAATGCTTCCTTTGTTGGGCACTGTCAGCAGAAGGGCCAAGAACTTGAGTGGATCGCACGCCCTGGTTCTCATGGGTGACTTTAATTTTCCTGATATTTGCTGGGAGAACAATACAGCGGTGCATAGACAATCCAGAAAGTTTTTGGAAAGCGTAGGGGACAATTTCCTGGTGCAAGTGCTAGACGAGCCAACTAGGGGGGGAGCTTTTCTTGACCTGCTGCTCACAAACAGGGAAGAATTAGTGGGGGAAGCAAAAGTGGACGGGAATCTGGGAGGCAGTGACCATGAGTTGGTTGAATTCAGGATCCTGACGCAGGGAAGAAAGGTAAGCAGCAGGATACGGACCCTGGACTTCAGGAAAGCAGACTTCGACTCCCTCAGGGAGCGGATGGGTAGGATCCCCTGGGGGACTAACATGAAGGGGAAAGGAGTCCAGGAGAGCTGGCTGTATTTCAAGGAATCCCTGTTGAGGTTACAGGGACAAACCATCCCGATGAGTCAAAGAATAGTAAATATGGCAGGCGACCAGCTTGGCTTAACGGTGAAATCCTAGCGGATCTTAAACATAAAAAAGAAGCTTACAAGAAGTGGAAGGTTGGACATATGAACAGGGAAGAGTATAAAAATATTGCTCGGGCATGTAGGAATGAAATCAGGAGGGCCAAATCGCACCTGGAGCTGCAGCTAGCAAGAGATGTCAAGAGTAACAAGAAGGGTTTCTTCAGGTATGTTGGCAACAAGAAGAAAGCCAAGGAAAGTGTGGGCCCCTTACTGAATGAGGGAGGCAACCTAGTGACAGAGGATGTGGAAAAAGCTAATGTGCTCAATGTTTTTTTTGCCTCTGTCTTCACTAACAAGGACAGCTCGCAGACTGCTGCGCTGGGCATCGCAACATGGGGAGTAGATGGCCAGCCCTCTGTGGAGAAAGAGGTGGTTAGGGACTATTATGATCCAGACTGATCTCTTGTTTTCCTTCCTTTCTGTTACTGTTGACAGCACCATCCTAGTCCCGGTTAGTCATTTCAACCTTGTTACCTGTGTCTAGTGCTAGCCCTGAACATCCAGGCTGTTGCAGCTTCTTCCTCCATACCATCACTGAGGTCTGGTTTTGTTCTCTGTCCCTGCCTCGGAAACTCTAGTCCAGGCCCTCATTTCCTGTCTTGATTATTTCAGCCTTCCCCTCTGTGGCCTTTCCAACACTCATCTTGCCCCTTTCAAGTCCATTCAGAAAAAAATGCTGCTAAGATCTTCCTTTTCACTCCACCCACCCTAGTTCATTTTGACAGTGTCACCCAACACCACCACCTCATTCAAGTCCCTCCATGATTTCCTACTCCTCCAACACGATCAAATTCCTTGTTCTCACCTTTTTAAGGCTCTACTTTTAGCCCTCCTGCTTATCTGCACTTATATTTCATTGACAATCTGAGGCCCTAGGTTCACTACAACTTGGGGCTCCCTGTGGCTCAGGTGCTGCTCCCCCCCCCATTTTGAATGGTATTACAGAAATGCCTCCCCCCCTCCTCCGAGAGAAGCAAGGGTTATGGAATTAGGACCCCTTTCCCCTCCCCTCCCTTTGGGTTGTAGGAGCCACCCAGAGTAGTTGCTCTTGGAGTTAACACCCCTTGGATGCACAAGGCGGTTCACACTTCTCAGAGTTCTTTTCTCAGTGTGTCTGCAGACTCAGGCAGACATCACTACAGATTATGCTGGCTTTATGTTCAGAAGTTTTTCTTCACAACCATGAAGACTCAAAACTTTATTTTTAAATGAAAACTGAGACTCTCTGGTGTCATTATGTGATGCCAGGAACTCCGGCAGTAGGTATAGGCCTATAGTACCTATGGCTTAATTGGCCCCTGACCCCCTGCTCTCTGATCCTCCGAAGACACTGGCTGTCAAACATCAGTACATCAAATCTTACTACAAAACTTCTAGTGCATGGTAGCAGTATTCACATAGCCACCAAAGGCGGAAGCTGGTGCACTATAAATTATTCTAGTGGTTAATTACCCTCAATGTTAAAAATTTAAGCCATATTTCCAGTCTGAATTTGTCTAGCTTCAGCTTGCATCCATTGGATCATTTTATATCTTGCTCTGCTAAACTGAAAAGCCCATTGTTAAATATTTGCTCCCCATGTAGATACATATAGGCTGTAATCAAGTCACCCCTTAACCTTTTCTTTGTTAGACTCCGAAAGCTCAGTCTATTTAGCTTATCACTACAAGGCATATTTTCATGGCTCTCCTCTGAACCCTCTCCAATTTATCAACATCCTTCTTCAGTTGTGGGCACCAGAGCTGGATAAAGTATTCCAGCTGTGGCTGCACTAGTGCGAAAATGATTAGGGGACTGGAACACATGAGTGATGAGGAGAGGCTGAGGGAACTGGGATTGTTTAGTCTGCGGAAGAGAAGAATGAGGGGGGATTTGATAGCTGCTTTCAGCTACCTGAAAGGGGGTTCCAAAGAGGATGGATCTAGACTGTTCTCAGTGGTAGCAGATGACAGAACGAGGAGTAATGGTCTCAAGTTGCAGTGGGGGAGGTTTAGGTTGGATATTTGGAAAAGCTTTTTCACTAGGAGGGTGGTGAAGCACTGGAATGCGTTACCTAGGGTGGTGGTGGTGGAATCTCCTTCCTTAGAAGTTTTTAAGGTCAGGCTTGACAAAGCCCTGGCTGGGATGATTTAGTTGGGGATTGGTCCTGCTTTGAGCAGGGGGTTGGACTAGATGACCTCCTGAGGTCCCTTCCAACCCTGATATTCTATGATTCTATGATTCTATTTAGAAAAGCTGGACGTGCACAAGTCTATGGGGCCGGACGAGTTGCATCCGAGAGTGCTAAAGGAATTGGCAGATGTGATTGCAGAGCCATTGGCCATTATCTTTGAAAACTCGTGGCGAACGGGGGAAGTCCCGGATGACTGGAAAAAGGCTAATGTAGTGCCAATCTTTAAAAAAGGGAAGAAGGAGGATCCTGGGAACTACAGGCCAGTCAGCCTCACCTCAGTCCCCGGAAAAATCATGGAGCAGGTCCTCAAGGAATCAATCCTGAAGCACTTACACGAGAGGAAAGTGATCAGGAACAGTCAGCATGGATTCACCAAGGGTAGGTCATGCCTGACTAATCTAATAGCCTTCTATGATGAGATTACTGATTCTGTGGATGAAGGGAAAGCAGTGGATGTATTGTTTCTTGACTTTAGCAAAGCTTTTGACACGGTCTCCCACAGTATTCTTGTCAGCAAGTTAAAGAAGTATGGGCTGGATGAATGCACTATAAGGTGGGTAGAAAGTTGGCTAGATTGTCGGGCTCAATGGGTAGTGATCAATGGCTCCATGTCTAGTTGGCAGCCGGTGTCAAGTGGAGTGCCCCAGGGGTCGGTCCTGGGGCCGGTTTTGTTCAATATCTTCATAAATGATCTGGAGGATGGTGTGGATTGCACTCTCAGCAAATTTGCAGATGATACTAAACTGGGAGGAGTGGTAGATACGCTGGAGGGCAGGGATAGGTTACAAAGGGACCTAGACAAATTGGAGGATTGGGCCAAAAGAAACCTGATGCGGTTCAATAAGGATAAGTGCAGGGTCCTGCACTTAGGACGGAAGAACCCAATGCACAGCTACAGACTAGGGACCGAATGGCTAGGCAGCAGTTCTGCGGAAAAGGACCTAGGGGTTACAGTGGACGAGAAGCTGGATATGAGTCAGCAGTGTGCCCTTGTTGCCAAGAAGGCCAATGGCATTTTGGGATGTATAAGTAGGGGCATAGCGAGCAGATCGAGGGACGTGATCGTTCCCCTCTATTCGACATTGGTGAGGCCTCATCTGGAGTACTGTGTCCAGTTTTGGGCCCCACACTACAAGAAGGACGTGGATAAATTGGAGAGAGTCCAGCGAAGGGCAACAAAAATGATTAGGGGTCTGGAACACATGACTTATGAGGAGAGGCTGAGGGAACTGGGATTGTTTAGTCTGCGGAAGAGAAGAATGAGGGGGGATTTGATAGCTGCTTTCAACTACCTGAGAGGTGGTTCCAGAGAGGATGGTTCTAGACTATTCTCAGTGGTAGAAGAGGACAGGACAAGGAGTAATGGTCTCAAGTTGCAGTGGGGGAGGTTTAGGTTGGATATTAGGAAAAACTTTTTCACTAGGAGGGTGGTGAAACACTGGAATGCGTTACCTAGGGAGGTGGTAGAATCTCCTTCCTTGGAAGTTTTTAAGGTCAGGCTTGACAAAGCCTTGGCTGGGATGATTTGATTGGGGAATGGTCCTGCTTTGAGCAGGGGGTTGGACTAGATGACCTCCTGAGGTCCCTTCCAACCCTGATATTCTATGATTCTATATAACGTTTTAACCAACGCTTACTCTCTAAAAGGTGGGTCCAGTCGATCGGGGTTGAGACAGGTTGGTTTGGAAAGTCTGCCCTGTTCCTGCTCAAGCTGTCTTCGTTCTGTGGATAGAATATTTCAATCTTCAGGGCTGTCACCTATCACTTTTCACCAGCCCTCAATCTACTTTAAAAATGCAAGAATTGTGAAAGAATTTCTTGCACCTGTTCCCACATTTAAACTTACTCTAGCCTCCTTGGACCCTGTTCACTGAACTCTTTCAACTTACGATTCAATACATATGTACTGTGCTCGTGTTTTATTCCTGCTGTGGGTTATTGTCCTGGTCTGGGCTCTTTGCTGTATGGCACGTTCCTTCTAAAAACAAAATAAAATACTCTTTCATTAGAAGGAATCTGAACGTTGATGTGTAACTTTTGGAGGACTTTGGGGGCAAAGACTGGCAAATTCAAAGCTTGCCCATCCATTGTTTGAAATCATAAGAGACGGTACAATTTCCAGGCTTTGCATCAGTGACAGTCAATGCTATATTGACTTATTTCACTGGTTAGTTTTTTTACAGGGTTTCGTTCTGGAGGATTTAGCAAGGGGTTGGGAGCCAGAAACTCCTGAGTTCTAATTCTGGATTTGCCATTGATTCTTTGGTAGGTCACTCTCTTCGTGATAGTTTCCCCTGCTGTAAAATGGGGATGATGATATTTATCTGTTTATCAGGCATAAGGTGAGGAGGAGGAGGAGGAGGATTAGATAGTTTGGAAAATACTCTGAACACGTAAAGCAGTATGAGATAGATCAGACCTTTAAGGGAAGCCCAGTGTTGAATGTGGTATGGAGCTGCCCTGCCATATAATGCCTCTAAGGCTTTGTCTATACTGGTGGCGATGTGTAGGCTACGTGTAGCTAGCTACCTGCCGCAGTGAAAAGCGGGCTGTGTCCACACTGTGGTGTGAAACGTGCAGCGGTGAAAGGCTCTGGCAGCTCCCTGTGGGGGGGAAGGCTCTGGTAGTGGGGAGCTGCTGGAGCCTTTCCCCGCTGCCTCTCCCCACCAGAGCTTTTTGGCACTGTTATATCCCTTCTTTGCAGCGAGGAAAGGCTCTGGCAGGGGGGGAGGCAGTGAGACACTAGACTGCTAAAATGGCAGTGTGGACAGGAAAGGAACATGCCTGGGCATATAGAAAACCACATAGGGTATTTACCCTAAGGTTCTGGTGTATCTTTACTCTACTTGCCTAAGCAGTGCCTCGCTATCTATACTGCTATTTATACCTGAGCAAGGGGGGCATGCGGTGTGTGTACGCTACACGCCGCTGTAAGTGTAGACATAGCCTTAGAGTTCCCCCTTGTGCTGGGGGCAGCACCAAATGCTACACCCCTTAAAGAGGTACGTATATTCCCTGCTTGATGGCTGACCAGCTCTGCTGATACGTATGGGGGGGTGGGGGCAGGGCTATGCTCTGCGTATTCACAATACCCTGTGAGGAACTGCGCTCCTTGTGGGGAACATCTCAGAAACAGCCAGGATGGGCTGAGGCTGCAATTCTAGCTGTCACAAGCACGAGGGAGGGTCCCTACCCGTTCTCCTCACTGTGAATCTAACCCTGTGGAAATGCTAAGTCTGGTTATTATCTTCTTGTTGTTTTATTACTGCATAGCAAAAAGAACGATAAGACCTTTCTCCTGCAAACTGGGAAGAGGTCTTTGCGTTGTTTAGCATGACGACAAACTCATACCCATGGAAAATGGCACAAATGCATTGCTCTTCTTGAAGCAACCATTTTCAGCCAAAAAATGTCCTGGGTTGAAGGTTTTGGGGTTACTGAAGTGTTTCGGATCACCCAGGACAGATCCCAGCAAGGGGAACATAGTTACACTCTGAAAAAAATAACAAACCGCTTGTACTTGAAATAGTTTTCTTTTATCAGCAGAGCATTACTGCTTTTAATGATGTATAAAGAGCGCCACTCTCTGGCTGGAGTGGTTTCTAAACCATTTCTCCAATAACACACTGACAGTGAGTCTGGATTCCAGGGGCAGACCTAGAATAAAATAGCCATCCAAAGAATGCTGCACTTGCTGTAATGGTAGAATCATGTTTGCAGCGCTAAACCAACAGTATTTCATTTACTGGTTCCTGTCTTCAAGTCATTTCAATGTACAGTTTACCTGAAGGGCTCTAGTTTAGCTTACATGGTATTGGCTCAGGAAAAGTATATTTTGTAAATTAGAAGGAGTGGTCACAGAGCCCTGGAATCCTTACCTTGGGAATAGTTTAGCTCCTGCGATGGGTGTTCCAGATCCCTGTATGAGGGAGACCCAATGGCAAGAAGTCGATGAATCTCTGGCTCTCATGGGTCACAGCATCAGTGTAAGGCATCTGGATTCAGTCCTCCACACAGGGACTCCGGTTTTGACGGATCACATGGTCAGTCTCCTCACGCACCTTTTCTGGAAAGAAAGTGGTGCAGTTGGAGGTGAGGATTAAAAACTGCATGAGGATTGTTTGGCCTGTCAGATCACATGGTAGGGGCAGCCCCTTTAATTCTTTGTTTTACACAACTTGGAATGGGCTTTTTCTCTAGTGGCCTGTCAACAGGGTACATGAACTCCTCTGCTTTGGACTGCCAAAAAAGAGTCTCTCATCTGCAATAGCAGATCTGTTACTTTTGGAGCTTATCCGCCAACAGGAGCAGATTATCATAGGCACAGCAAGGGACTTGTTAATGATGGTATGGAGATTCCTCATGCCAGTAAGGCAGAGCACACCTGTCATGGCCATGTTCTTATTGTTAGATTAGGATAAAGGGGATGCTGAATATGTCTTCACTTAGCAGAGGACAAGGCCTGCCTCACCAAGACTCTATCGGCACAACTTTCATCTTGTGTGTAACGAGTTGGTGACATGGCTGGCTCTAAGGGTGGTTTGTGTCCACACACAACAGCCACAGCTAGATTTGTTGCCCTTGTTACCACTGTCCTAGGCTACCACATGGGTGTTGCCTGGTGGTCAGCATGCCCTCTAATCATGCCTCTATAATGGCCCAAACTATACTGCCTTACAAGCTGCTGGTACTGCTCTGCGTGCACGTCCCCTGGCCACTCTATTCCCTGGCAATATGGGCTAGCTGCTCAAGGCGGGTCTGTACAAATATGGCTGGTACACAGCTGTGTTGGGGGGAGGGGGAAGCTGTCGCATTGACACAGTTCAACTGTGCATGTGGAAACTGCCAAATGCATGTGTTTTGCGTTGGTTACAAAATCACAGTTAAATTACTACAAGACCTAAATGCTTCCTGCTAGCAATAACAGCTGTTACCGGGCTGCCTGATAAAGGTACCTGCCTGGACAGTGTAAATATGCCCACATTTATATCTGTGCATCATTTAGAGTAATACACACCCTGTCAGTGAGAGAGGACGTTGGATGAGCCTCTATAGAATATCAGATTACGGGAAAAATTTGCAAGTCCTGGCTTTGATCTCAAAGGCAGCAGGAGAAGATCTCCATCAGAAGAGCTGAAGCTCTCAACTCTAGGCCCATAGGGTTGCCAAGTAAGAGCCTCACCCTTTGCACCACCACACTACAAGGTTAGACAGGGAAACTGCAGATTATACCCCACAAGCAGAGGCTACACCTGCTGACTCAGCAGGATCAGCTGACAGCCAACCAGCAGCTGATTGGTCACATCTTAGCATAAAGCTTCCTGTTCCTGCCCCAGCCCTTGTAGTTGTTTGGCTTGCTGCTGGCCAGACCCCCTAAGACCGAGTTCCTGCCTCTTTGACTGGTTCCCACTCCTTGTTCCTGTTACCTTGCTGCTGCTCCCTCGTCCTGACCCCAGTTAATGACTCTGGCTTTGGACCCTGGCGTGACTTCGGATCATGACCCTGACGCTGGGGTTTGACCGTTGGGTCAGACTGCCCACGTATGGACCCTGCCAATCTCTAATGGCTGGTCAGAAAGGGTTTGCTGGGTGTGGTGAGCAGGGTATGAGTTACAGGGAGTTAGATCAGTTAAGGAGCACTTAAAGACGATAAAGTCCTTGTGGAAAAACTAAATGAATTCTTTGCTTCAGTCTTCACGGCTGCGGATGTTAGGGAGATTCCCAAACCTGAGCCATCTTTTCTAGGTGACAAATCTGAGGAATTGTCACAGATTGAAGTGTCACTAGAGGAGGTTTTGGAATTAATTGATAAACTTAACAGTAACAAGTCACCGGGACCAGATGGCATTCACCCAAGAGTTCTGAAAGAACTCAAATGTGAAATTGTGGAACTATTAACTATGGTTTGTAACATGTCCTTTAAATCAGCTTCTGTACCCAATGACTGGAAGATAGCTAATGTAACACTAATATTTAAAAAGGGCTCTAGAGATGATCCTGGCAATTACAGACCGGTAAGTCTGATGTCAGTACCGGGCAAATTAGTTGAAACAACAGTAAAGAATAAAATTGTCAGACACATAGAAGAACATAAATTGTTGGGCAAAAGTCAAGATGGTTTCTGTAAAGGGAAATCATGTCTTACTACTCTATTAGAGTTCTTTGAAGGGGTCAACAAACATGTGGACAAGGAGGATCCAGTGGACATAGTGTACTTAGATTTCCAGAAAGCCTTTGACAAGGTCCCTCACCAAAGGCTCCTATGTAAATTAAGTTGTCATGGGATAAGAGGGAAGATCCTTTAATGGATTGAGAACTGGTTAAAAGACAGGGAACAAAAGGTAGGAATAAATGGTAAATTTTCAGAATGGAGAGGGGTAACTAGTGGTGTTCCCCAAGGGTCAGTCCTAAGATGAAATCCTATTCAACTTATTCAGAAATGTTCTGGAGAAAGGGGTAAACAGTGAGGTGGCAAAGTCTGCAGACGATACTAAACTGCTCAAGATAGTTAAGCCCAAAGCAGACTGTGAAGACTTCAGAAAGATCTCACAAAACTAAGTGACTGGGCAACAAAATGGCAAATGAAATTTAATGTGGATAAATGTAAAGTAATGCACGTTGGAAAAAATAACCCCACCTATACATACAATAAGATGGGGGCTAATTTAGCTATAACTAATCAGGAAAGAGATCTTGGAGTCATCGTGGATAGTTCTCTGAAGACGTCCACGGAGTGTGCAGCGGCAGTCAAAAAAGCAAACAGGATGTTAGGAATCATTAAAAAAGGGATAGAGAATAAGAGGGAGAATATCTTATTGCCCTTATATAAATCCATGGTACGCCCACATCTTGAATACTGCGTACAGATGTGGTCTCCTCATCTCAAAAAAGATATACTGGCATTAGAAAAGGTTTAGTAAAGGGCAACTAAATGATTAGGGGTTTGGAACGTGTCCCATATGAGGAGAGATTAAAGAGGCTAGGACTTTTCAGCTTGGAAAAGAGGAGACTAAGGGGGGATATGATAGAGGTGTACAAAATCATGAGTGGTGAGGAGAAAGTGATTAAGGAAAAGTTATTTATTTGTTCTCATAATATAAGAACTAGGGGCCACCAAATGAAATGAATGGGTAGCAGGTTTTAAAACAAATAAAAGGAAGTTCTTCTTCACACAGCGCACAGTCAACCTGTGGAACTCCTTGACTGAGGAGGTTGTGAAGACTAGGACTATAGCAGGGTTTAAAAGAGAACTAGATAAATTCATGGATGTTATGTCCATTAATGGCTATTAGCTAGGATGGTAAAGAATGGTGTCCCTAGCCTCTGTTTGTCAGAGGGTGGAGATGGATGGCAGGAGAGAGATCACTTGATCATTACCTCTTAGGTTCACTCCTTCTGGGGCACCTGGCATTAGCCACTGTCGGTAGACAAGATAATGGGCTGGATGGACCTTGGGTCTGACCCAGTATGTCATTCTTATCTTCTTATGTTGAGTCTGGATCAGAGATTCTTTGTTGAAAACATTGACTCCTACTATTCTTACTTGGTAACACAAGATGTTACAAGGGCTCTCTCTGTATAAAGCTCTTCATTAGAGATGTAACCCTGATGTGGTTGCCCAGAATAGGCTGATAAAAAGCCACCAAGGAATCACTGGTATTGATTTATGAATGGATTACACGGCCTCACATGTAAAGGGTTCTAATTATTCGTCAGCACTAAGTTACTTTCACAAGCAACTCCCTATGAGGCCAGGTCTACACTAGAAACTTACATAACTACATCACTCAGGGGTGACCTACGACCTAACCACCTGTGTACACCACGCTATGTTGATGGGAGAGCTGTTGATGTAGCTACCGTCTCTTGGGGACATGGAGGTGCCTGCACCGAGGGGAGAATCCCTCCCCTTGGTGTAGGTCGTGTCTTCACTGAGGCACTACAGCAGCGTAGCTGCGTCACTGCAGCTTTTAAGGGTGGACCTGCCCTATGTCAAGATTATAACTGCAAGTAAATTATACCAAAAATTCAGCCATTTCCCCGTCTCTTTGCAAACCATTTGTGAATTGCTCCAAAGGATGGTCTCATGGCTAAGGTGATGGATGAGGGTTCAGGAGAGGTGGTTCAATTTCTGGCTCTGCTATAGATTCTGTGTGACTTTGAGCGGGTCAGTCTGTCTCATTGCGACTGAGTTCCCTATCCATAAAGGGAGATAATATCGCTACCTCTCACGGCTTTGGAAGGATAAATTCCTTTGTGATTTTGAGGTACTGAGGTTTTGTTATTTGTCTTGGATAGTGCCCAGGAGCATGGATCCAGGACTCCCTTATGCTAGGTGCTCTACAAACACAGAACAAAATGATGGTTCCTGCTCCAAAGAGCTCACAAGCTAAATAGTGTAATAGGTATCCCATCAGAACCTAGATGAACAGATCCCGATTCTTGTGAATTTGTTACTTACACTTTTTTGCCAAGGAGTTTATGAAACCAAATCTCAGGCCGCTGGGGCTTTGCAAACTGTTCACTTTAACTGCATGGTATTGATTAGTCACCTTAGTCACATGGTATTGCTTCCACTTCCTGGTTGGATGAAAGAAACTTAAAAGAGGAGGCAGGGTGGTGTAGTGACTAGAGCACGGAGTAGGGAGTTGGGAGACTTGAGTTCTTTTCCCGGCTTTGCTACTGGTCTGACTTTGGACAAGTCACTCCCACTCTCTCTGCCTCAGTTTCCCCACCTATAAAATGATACTGGCCTCCTTTGTGAAGAACTTTGACAGCCACGGATGAAAAGTGCTAGGTATTATTTATTAGTAGTATTATGGCAAATAGCAAATAACAAAGAAATAAAGTGACAAATGGAAGTTATTTGTCCAAGCAGCATCCATTCACTGTATATATGTATGTGAACACAAACCCACTTATACAGAGGTTTGCAAATAGTGAATAATGAGATGAATGTGGTTGAACTGAACAGCTGTTTGGAATCTGAATGTCTGCAAATAATTATTCTTGCCATATTTGTCTAGCTTGACTGGAGTTCCATATTCAAAAGTGCCTCTGTGACTTAGGAACCCTTGAAAATGGGAATTAGGCATCTAAGACTTTTGAAAATGTTACCTAGTCAAGATGTACATAGCAGTCCTTTAAGTAACTTACTGAGTTTTCTAGACTAGAAAATCTCTGTTGTAAAAGTGTCTTTGCAGGTGTGTTTCTTACATTAATACATTATTCTTATTCCGTAGTAATTAGAAAACACACATAATACAGAGATATAAATGATACTTAATCCTGCCTTAGAGCGGAGAAATGGAGGGCAGTGCTTCTCAAGCTATCTGATATGGGGGACTGGCAATTTTTTTTTCCAATGTGCGCGCAGACTGGCAGCCGATGGCTCGTGGACTGGCACCAGTCCACGGACCACCGCTTTGAGTAGCACTGGACTAGAGGATCTCTTGAGGTCCCTTCCAGCCCTACATTTCTATGATTCTATGATTACTTCTTACATCAGAAAGTGAGACACCTCTTTGTCCACGAGAACTAACAGGAGTTTCGTGACTGATTAAAGGCTTTATCCTGATAACACTGAAGTTGGTTGCAAATTTTCTATTGACTTCTATGTATAGAGCCCTGCACGGATACAAAATTTGTATCCACATCCACTCCACAATCTGCAAAAATGATCTGTGGATATAAAGTGGATATTCACAGATTTGCAGGGCTTTAGATTTAAAATTTGGATCCACATCCATCTGCAAAAATGGTCTGTGGATATCTGCATCCATGGAATCAGTGGCATTCACATTGATTTGCTGTTTGAGTGTCAGACTCTAGGCATCAGATATTCTGATGCAGTGGCAAGGAAACTGGCAGTATAGAGTCATGAGGCCAAATCTTCTCTGCTTGTGTAATTCTAGACTTCAACAGAGTTACACCAACAAAGAATTTTGCCTCTTGAGTTTCCTTGGTGATTAGAGAGGGTGGTTCAAAAGGGATCATAGCATTTATCCCTCTTCCAGAAGTGACATGGAATTTGGCCTTTGAAACATGAGGATCACCTGCTGTCAACTGCAAGCCTTGTTCCTTTGCGCTACCTCCTGCTTCACCCAGCACCTTGGGAACACGGATCCTGGCCCATACTGGAGTGGGCTCCCCTGCTGGCAGGAGCCCATCAGGGGATTGACCGTGGAGTGACAAGACAGCACGACAGGGTCAGTATTAACTTACTGTGCATCACACATTGCATGGATATCCTGATCCTTGTACAGCTCCCATGGAAGGAAACTTCCCTGGACTTGAAGGAGGTGAGCAGTGTGCAGAGTTAACATTTCCCTGTACTGTGCTGCTGAGCTGGGTTCTTCTGTGTTGTGCCATACTTGACTTACAAAAGCAAAGGAGACTAAAAGGGCCCTCTTTTGTTAGCAGAGGGTATTGTGGAATTAAATTTTGAACTCTTGTTCAAACACATTATTTCTCCAATGGAATTATTCTGCACTGTGCAGTATACAGACTTTTTGCTGTATAGAAGAGGTTTTTTTCTGGTCAGGTTGGGCCACGGTGTTACAGCAACAAATTGCCAGAACTGGATCATTCTATCACTAAATAGAACAAGAACTCGTAAATATCCAACTGCTGCTATTTCTCTCACACAGCACTAGCTCTTCCATTTTGATGAGGTAACAGTCACTAAAGTCCCACAGCCAGCTGGGGGTTAATTGACCCTTGGTTCTTTTATATCCTGTCATAAATATAAAGGGAAGGGTAACCACCTTTCTATATACAGTGCTATAAAATCCCTCCTAGCCAGAGGCAAAACACTTTCACCTGTAAAGGGATAAGAAGCTAAAATAACCTCGCACCTGACCCAGAATGACCGATGAGGGGACAAGATGCTTTCAGATCTGGAGGATGGGGGGAACAAAGGTTTGTCTGTCTGTGTGATGCTTTTGCCAGGAATAGATCAGGAATGCAGCCTTACAACTCCTGTTAAGTTAGTAAGTAATCTAGCTAGAAATGTTTAATAGCTGGTAAAATAAGCTGTGCTGGATGGAATGTAGATTCCTGTTTTTGTGTCTTTTTGTAACTTAAGGTTTTGCCTAGAGGGATTCTCTATGTTTTGAATCTGATTACCCTGTAAGGTATTTACCATCCTGGTTTTACAGAGGTGATTCTTTTACCTTTTCTTTAATTAAAATTCTTTTAAGAACCTGATTGATTTTTCATTGTTCTTAAGATTCAAGAGTTTGGGTCTGTGTTCACCTGTACCAATTGGTGAGGATTCTTATCAAGCCTTCCCCAGGAAAGGGGGGTGTAGGGCTTGGGGGGATATTTTGGAGGAAGACGTCACCAAGTGGGCTCTTTCCCTGTTCTTTGTTTAAAATGCTTGATGGTGGCAGCATATGGTTCAAGGCCAAGGCAAAGTTTGTACCTTGGGGAAGTTTTTAACCTAAGCTGGTAAGAATAAGCTTAGGGGGTCTTTCATGCAGGTCCCCACATCTGTACCATAGAGTTCAGAGTGGGGAAGGAATCTTGACATATCCTCTTTGAAATAAAATCTTTTCTCTCCTTGAGATGGTACAATCTGTCGTGGGGCCCAGGCAGGCACTGCATGACATCAGAATACATGCTGTAGAGCTGCAGAGAGGAAAGAGCAAGTAAATATCTCCCACTTTGGGTAAATGTGCACTCTTCAGGGCTAGGGTGACCAGATGTCCCGATTTTATAGGGACAGTCCTGATATTTGGGGCTTTTTCTTATATAGGCTCCTATTACGCTTCCCTACCATCTGTCCTGATTTTTCACACTTGCTGTCTGGTCACCCTGTTCAGGGCCTGAGTCTCCATTGCACTTTGCTTCCTCATTTTCACTGTGGAAAATGGATGTAAAAGTCCACCCTGCTGGAATTCTCCATTCACCTTCCCAGGGGTAGCTATTTATGCTCACTTTGCACATGTGTAAATGACCAAAGAAAATACAAGGCAATAGAGAATCAGGCCGAAAGGGTTCCCTCTCACTTTGGAGAGGGAAATGAAAAATACTATTCAAGCATCTATCTGTGGTACTTATTGGCCCCCCATTATAGTATCTGAGTGCCTCGCAATCTTTAATATATTTATCTTCACAACACCCCTGTGAGGTAGGAATAAGCTATTATCCCAATTTTATAGATGGAGAACTGAGGCACAAAGAGGGTAAATGATGGGTCCAAGATCACACAGGAATTCTGCAGCCGAGCAGGGAATTGATCCTGACACTCCCAAGTCTTAGGCTAGTGCATAATTGTTGCACCATCCAATCAATACTTTGCTCCTTCAAAATCGTAGCCTGGATTAAAAACCATACTCCAGCACCATTTTCCTAATCCAGGCTAGATAAACCGTGAGTACACTCAGTTTTATTGAAAGACAAGAATGCATGGTGACGATGATCTTATTGTTACATTGGTAAGTCAGCTGGGAAATGCTACATTTAACAATAGATGCTGAGAGTGACCCTTGGTACACCAACAGCTACAGTGCAGCTAGTACTGTAATATGGCAACAGATCATCTGCCTAAGATTAGCTTCAGGAAGGAACCTGAATGCATGGATCTCCTCTTGCCTGTGTGGAAGGATGAGACAGGAGGACCAGATGACTCCACAGCACTAATTCAGGTGCCCCTGACTCTGCAGTTTGTGGGGAGGGACTGAGGCTACAGATGGAGAGATATGCATCATTCCCTGCGCCAAATCTACCCGGACTCTGAAGAAAAGTTAAAGCAGGTTGGGACTTCATGAACTTTTCTGTGGCATCTCCACCTTTAAGGGGTTCCTAGGGGCAGCAGCGGGTGGAGAAGCTGCTGGGACTATAGCTCAATTGCATTTCCACTGCCAGGAAACTGAAGTGAGGAACAAGGGTCTGCAAGCTGCAGGTCTGAAGGAACTGAGCCTATATGTGGGAGGTTCTGTATAGCTCTTGTGGCTCTTAGGGGATCCAAGGTATAACAAGGTGGCTTGCTCTGCTAGAGAGCCTGGGGCTAAGCCAACCCTGATTAACGAGCCCGATCTGTGAGGAATCAGGTGCTTCAAATATAAAAGGAGCAGGACGTTGCAGTGAAGGGGAGTCTCACAAAATTGCAGCTATGGCTGTAGCAACTACAGAGAGTAGAAGAAGGCTCCTGGGGAAGAAAGCACTACCTGAGTGATCCTGTGGAAAAAGAGAAGCTCCAGGCAGGAGGTATGGTGGAGTAAACTGACCCTCAGGGAGGAAGGGTTGTGCCTTGCTGAGAGTGGGATGAAGACTATGAGTTTGTGTTCAATTTTCAAAGACTGTGTTATTTGGGGCTACTGGGAGGGAGAGACAAAACTAGGGTTGCGGCCTAGAGAGCCAGTGTCTATCCAGAGGACTAAATCACTGGGACCCTTTGAGGGAATTGTTTGCATTTCTGGTGCATTGTGAGTTCTTAAGGAGCCTTGAAGAGGAAGACTAGACAGCAGGCAACCTATGGAGGCCGACAGGCAGCCTAATCCCTGGGTGGGACCCTGTCCTCCCAAGGTGTGATCAGAGGAGTCAATGGAATAACAGCAGTGTTAGGCAGATTAAATTTAGGCTTGCCAAGTTTATATTTATTTATTTTTAACACGTGTGACCGGAACTAAACTATGCTAGGTCCTGGGATGGGATACCAGGCAGAGTAGTCTTCTTATTTCCTATGCAATGCTGGCATCATGTGGCCATTTTATTTTGCTCACCTAATATTAAATGGTTCTAGAAAACTTTCCCCAGGTGCTTTAACTGTTCCTGTATTTACTCCTTTATTAAACATGGTCAGTCAGATTATGAGCTTTTTGCCCTTTCTATTGAGTTTGATTCCCTCTCTTCCCCTCCCCCTCCCCCCAACACACACAACCTAGCTAAATTGTAGATAGAGGGCCAGGATCCATCAGCTGTGTCGATTTATATTAATAAATTAAATGATTAAAAACTGTTCTTGTGTAGCCCCTTCCATCTTAGGACCCTCAGAACAGCTTAAAATACTCATGAATTTAGCTTCTTAGCACCCTTGGAAGATTATTTCAATTTTGTAGGCGGGGAAAATGAGGCACTGAGATTAAGTGACTTGACTGAGGTTTTATTGATGGTATACTCTCTTTCTGAATCTAAAAGAAGGAAACCATAAATAAACCCACATAAAATCATCTTTCCAAAACTGAAAGAGCTTTTTGTATTTTGCTCTTCAAGTTTAAATACTTTAATATAGCCACATACTGTATTAGTAGTCAGTTATTGCATTATGGTAGAGAAACCCGCAGTAGTGTTCATGCTCATTGTGACTTTGTATATAAGATTTCAAAGCAGGTTAGCTTATACCACTATTGTTAAACTCTGAAGAATTACCCAGCTGGGGTTCTGAACTGTGTTCCAAATACAGTCCTTTGGTCCTGGACCACTGTCTGCTATAGAAGCAGCACCGTATAGCACTTCTATTGACCCTGGCATTTTCTGGCAAACACGTGGAGCAGTACTGATTACAGCTGGATGAAGGTTTTTTTGTGAATAGTAAAGTTAACTGAAAACATTTTTCAGGGCACTAAAACCATTTGTGAATTCAGGTCAAATCTGGCAAATAGTTTCAGCCAAAAAAAAAGGAGACTTTTTTTCGAAAAGGTTGAAATGGTCTGTTTTGACATGTTGTTTAGAAATTTAGGGGGCATGAGGGTGTGGAGGGAAAGAGACTCCCAACTTTCATTTTTGTTTTGGGTTCTACACTTTCAGCTCATTTTGGATGTTTTTGGGTTTGTTTTGTTGAGGAAATGCTGGAGGTGGGGTGCGGGGAGAGAACCATTGGTTCAAAATAGGGCTGTCAAGCAATTAAAAAAACTAATCTCAATTAATTGCACTGTTAAACAATAATAGAGTACCATTTATTTAAATATTGATTTTAATTACAACACAGAATACTAAGTGTACAGTGTTCTTTGTATTTTTGATTACAAATATTTGCACTACAGTACTTGTATTAGGTGAACTGAAAAATACTCTCGTTTTTACAGTGCAATCTCTTTATCATGAAAGTTGAACTTAATTCTACATTTGTAATTACAAAAACCTGCATTTGAAAAGAAAACAATGTAAATTTTAGAGCCTGCAAGTCCACTCAGTCCTAGTTTTTGTTCAGCCAATCACTCAGACAAACAGGTTGGTTTACATTTGCAGGAGATAATGCTGCTCACTTCTTGTTGGTGTTGACAATGTCACCTGAAAGCGAGAACAGGCGTTCTCATGACTTTTGTAGCCGGCGTTGCAAGGTATTTATGTCCCAGATGCGCTAAAAGATTCATATGTCCCTTCATGCTTCAACTACCATTCCAGGGGACATGCTTCCATGCTGATGACACTCAAAAAATGGGTTCAGGTTTTGTAACTAGATTCTGAACCGGAGGGATAAGGGCTAAACATTTTGTGGATATACATAATTAATGGACTTGTTTTAAGACATGGGGGTGTGATCTTGAAGCCCTTGTTCAAAACAGAAGTCTTATGCAAGTGGTCCCGTTCACTTCAAGGCTGAGAGAATAAACAGTACGTGACCAATGTGTAGTAATGTTATTTAATGCACTGCGGGAAGATGCTCAGATACACCAGTGGTGAGTGTGGTATAAAAACCCATGTAGAATACATGAATAAGAACTACTGTTAGAAGTAATGGCAGAAGAGCTGGTCTCCAGTGCCTCTGTGCTGAGACTAATAGGACTACTCACAACTCTAAAGTTAGGCACATGTATAAGTGCCTGCAGGATCTGGACTCTGTTTTGGATCTGCTTATGCAGAATTAGTTGGAAAAACAAGAAGAATGTGATCTCTAAAGGCTTGTTCTTAATCCCATTGGATTTGATGGCACATGATTGTAGTCATAGACTTTAAGGCCAGAAAAGACCATTAGCTCTCCTAGTGTGATCTCCTACATAACACAGGCTGTAGGAATTTAATTTTCAATTTAATAGATCCTATAACTAAAAAATTAGCTGGATCATCCCAAATGTTATTGTAAAAGTATCTTCCAGCATACCACAAGAATCTTCGGGGTGTGGGTGTGTGTTAAGAAGATACCTTCTCAAAACACAGGGGATCTAGACTTCCCCTAGTTATGATGCCATATAACAAGATTTATCCTGGTAGTAAGAGAAGTGGTGAGCTAAACCTGCATGAGCAATTTTACTAGAAGGGTGTTGCTTCGATCTCACTCTCTGCTTTTCTATCCAGCCTGTATTGTAAAAAGAAATTACTTCAACTAGTTGCCACTAAACATGCCAAAACAACCTATTTATGCCACCCAGAGCCTCTTCCTACATAAAAATGATGTATTGCAGAAGAAATTGCACTTTAAAGTAGAAGGTAAGAGGCATTAAAAAAAATGAAGGTGAGCAGTTTGGAGGAGCTGGAGGATCAAGTCTGAAATTTATGCCCAGCTGACTCCACTTGAGCATGAACTAGGTCACTTCTAGCAAAAAGCTACAAGACGGGCCTTACTGTCTGATTAAATCTTGGTTTCCGACTGTTAAAAAGTACATCGATAGGGTGTACGGTTTTTCTATTGAGATACCAAATGTCTGTCTACTTACCTGCCTCCCATTGCCATTTCTGTTTGCTTTACAATTGTTACTGGATAGTAGTCTCATAACACACTGTTGAAGAAGGGAAATTCTATTATCCCCATCTTACAGATGAACTGAGGCACAAGGCAGATTGAGTGACTTGCCCAAGGTCACATGATTGGCTGGAAATCAAACCTGGTTGTCTGATTCCCCATCCAATATCCTTTTCACCATCACATCCTTCGTACCTCAGTCTTCATTTGTCTTGTAAAGGAGTCCAGATGCCATGGTGATGGATGCCAAACAGCTCCTTGTAATAACCAGAACAATAATGACTAGGATGGGTGAACGTTCTTAGTGACTTGTGGGTGTCTGTGAAGGGGCTGTAAAGTCTTTGGTAAAGAACAGGCAGGGATACCACCCTCCAATAAGCTTTTAAATGCACCCAACATGCCTTCATTTGTTGCTTTCTAAAGACAAGTAAATTGCTCTTAAGAAGTATCTCTAGTCTGTGTGAATTGTATTACTGTGTATCATTCCTATTGCCCAGTGCCACAGCAGCATTGCAGAAGGATTTCAGACAGGCAAAGAAGCATATTGTAGCCAATTAAAATTGCTAGGTGAGGTTTAAAAGTCCAGTCCAACTCCCGTTACAGTCAACGGAAAGGATCTCATTGACTTCACCTGAGAATTGGATAGGCCCAGATCCTCAAAGGTATTTAGGTTCCTAAATCAACGGAAACTAGGAGCCTAAATATTTTTGAGGATCTGGGCATTAAATTAGCTGGATGCAGTTGCCCGAGAGAGAACTTGATCAGGAAATGGAAGAATAATGCTACTGGTTTGGGGAAAAGTACTAGGGACTCTCCGGTAACCACTTGGTTTTCCATCGCATCAGAAAGGCAGCACCTCCAGAAGCACAGAGTCCTTAACACCCTGCTGTGACATGTGTTTGGCAGTGAAGGGCAAGGCAAATGTTTTCTGACAGTTTCTTCGGCAATTGATAGGGACACGTGCTTTAGACAAATATACAAGACTACACGTGGTGATACTGAATGAGGCGGGACGACACTATATGTAGGTCTTCAGCTGCTAAATCTGCACTCGCACACCTCACTGTTGCTACTGTTGAGTCCACTGCTCTGTTAGCAGAATCTCTGCAGGCCAGTTCAGTGTCCTTACATGCTGTACCAGCCCAGCAACATAAAAACGGCTCTGGGAGGGAGGGTTTTGCAAAGTAGAGTTAATCATGGAGGTAAACAAGTCTGGATTTAGGAGCAAGCAACCATGGCGACTGCCTGGGGTGCTGGGCTTGGGGAGTGCCGAGCTCGGGGTGCTGTTTTTTATTGTCTAAACCCTACCCTGTGAATTATCTTATATGACAGGGCTAAATCATGCATCCAAATTGTGAAATGTGCTACAAATGCAATAAAAAATAAGGTAGTTTAAAAGTTTAACAAATGGGGAGGTGGGCGCTGAAGCTGCTCCTTGTCTGGGGTGCCATTTGGTCTAGGGCCAGCCCTGGAGGTAAATAGTATTGAGATTCCAGCCTTCTCAATCAGCACTTATCTGGCACAAACTCCCTGTTCTCTATTTGCCCCTGTTGTTCCACTTTCCATCTTCCTTCCCAGGTAATGTGGTTTTTTTAGATTTCTTCCATAATCCTGGCTTATTCAGTCAGGTGCCTCTCTCAAAACAACTTACACAGATATCTTCTCTGAGGAGGTCATCACAGCTTTGTATGCAACATCCTTTGTCTGTCTAAATCCAGGCTGTTGTAACTTGCTTTACGCTTTAATTGTGAGCTCCTTAGGGCAGGACTCTGTTTTGCTTATGTGTTTGTATAGTGCCCAGCACAGTGGAGTCATAGCCATGACTGGGCCTCCCAGGTGATAGAACTACTTCTAATACAAATAAATATATTTCAAGATCATTCTCTGAATACAATGGGTCTTGTTAAATTGGTTTAAATTTCCTGTCGGGTGTACATTTCACAGACATTTATCAGGAGGTCGACTCTTCAGCCCATGAGCATATTCTTGCTTTTGGGTGATTTTTCTTAACCAAAGGCATTACCTTATGGAACAAATTCTCTTTCTGTCTTTTTTAAGAGACTGACCCTCCCATTTTCTTTAGATTTGCCCATTACCAGTATCTCAAGTCTATATACAATTGATCAAATGTCACATGTCCTACTTAATTAGAAAAATGCCCTAGTAGTCTATATAGTAATAGTTGCAAATAGTGCAGTATAGCTATTGAAAGATGCTAAAGTGTGGGCTAGTGTGGAATATTGTAGTGTGTTATAAGAAATAGGGTTTTGGATTAGTGGGATGGGAGTGTTCAGGGCTAGAGCTATACTAAAGAGGGAGAGGAGAAGAATAGGCAGTGCCCTCACACCTTTCATACCGATACCACCTTTGCATTCGCTAGTCACTGGGGTTGAGGCCCAATTTGCCTCTCTGCCACAAATGTAAGACTAGTCTCCTCTCTGGTTTGGGAAAGCAGTGCTCTATTGGCAAGAGCTCTCCCTCCTGTTTAACCACTAGGTGGCCATATGGGTATGGGGATGTTTGGGCTGCCTGTTGAGAAGGGGCAAAGTGGGGTGATGGGAAAGGAAATGGTAGGATTTGAGATGGTGACTTGTGCACCAGTGGGGATGAATAAAGATGTCGGTCTTCAGTCTGTTGAGTTCTGTGCAATTTGGTCCAGCATAGTTTCTGTGTAACAGCTGCTGTAGCCTCTCTGTGGATCTAAACTTGTAATGGCAAATAAATCTTTCCAATCTCTACTTATTAGGAACTAAATGAGTCAACAATGTAACACTGTTGCAGGGGAAAAAAAAGAACATCAGTCTGGGATGTATTAGCAGGCGTCTTGTAAGCAAGACAATCGAAGTAATTCTTCCATTCTGCTCAGCCCTGATAAGGCCTCAGCTGGAGTAGTGTGTCCAGTTCTGGGCACCATGCTTTAGGAAAGATGTGGACAGTTTGGAGAAAGTCCAGAGGAGATCAACAAAAATTATTTAAAAATCTAGAAAACATGACCTACAAGGAAAGATTGAAAAAAATTAGGTACATTTAATCTGGAGAAGAGAAGCCTGAGGCAGGACATAAAGTTGTTATAAAGTGGAGGACCGGACAAGAAGTAATGGCTTAAATTACAGCAAGGGAGATCTAGGTTAGACATTATGAAAACCTTCCTAATTGTCAGGGTAGTTAAGCACGGGAACAAATTAGTAATGTCACTGGAGATTTTAAAGAGCAGGTTGGACAAACACCTGTCAGGGATGGTCTAGACCAGCGGTGTCCAATAGAAATTGGATGCTAGCCACACCGCTAGCCACACTTGTGGTTTTAAATTTTTCTTATTAGCTACAATTCAATAGCCTATTAGCCACATGTGGCTAGTGGCGAACGTATTGGACACCGCTGGTCTAGATAATACTTAGTCCTGCCTGAGTGCAGGGGACTAGACTAAATGGCCTCTTGAGGTCCCTTCCAGTCCTACGTGTCTGATTCTATGTTCCTTAAAAATACTGAAGGAGTAGTAAGCAAGCTAAGCATGACCTCTAGTGGCACATTATTTAATCCCGCTGTGAGGCAGTTCTGGCTTTGTTGGTATCCCAGTTATTCATCCGTCAGAATGGTTTACTTTCTGTGGTAAAGATGAACTGTGTAAATCTATGAAAGGAAAAAAATGAATACCAGAGAACCATGATAATTAGCGCACACAAAAAACACTGTCCCCACTTCTCAAAACAGTGTGAGGGTTTATATCTTGACCTGTCAAATCTTTTTAAAATCTTTTATATCTTGCTGTAGTCAGGTCTCATTACTAAATCATGGGTATGTTTACTAAATACATAACACTTCTTAGTATTCATCAGCAAAAAACTATGTTAATGCAGAGTTAAGGCTGCTTGGTGATAGGTCATCCCCTTGCAGAATGTTGAGTTGAACAAACCTTGAAACTCTTGCAACCTTAACTCTGCCCTCTTTCAGCAATGCCCCAATATGTCCCGTTAACACACACACTTTTACTCTGCCATTTCCACACTTCCTAAAATGTACAAACTCTTTACTTCCTCTTACATACTGGGCCAAATGAGCCTGTAGTGGGCAATGCCCATGCTCTCCCACAAACTTCTGTAACCTTATGATCAAGGAATTGTCCAGAATACACATGTTGACAATCCTGGCAGCACGCACATTTTCCCCAACCCCTCAGCAGTCAAGGTTCCTGCGCTGTCAGTTCTAAACCTCTGTGCTATGGGTCTTTGGAAATGCCACATTCATCTGCCCCAAGACCAGGAAGTAGCCACTTGTCTCTCTGTGCTCCCGTCTAGTCTAGTAAAACACAGATTTTTCTCAAACAGCCAATCCAAGGCTTGCTTAGCACATGGCCTCATTGCACAGCCCTTGTCCCTTTCCCCTGCAAAGCCCTCTGGCTCCCCTGTACTCCACAGATTTTGGTTAGACTGACTGTTGACTATTCTGCTGTATTCATGCACATGTGCATTATAAATATGTATATTTTCTGAAATAGTGTTCTTCGTTTGGGTCCCCTAAGGATTTAGTGGGTGGTGTGTGCTACTTTGGGTAAAAATCAACAAAGTGAGACCATTTTGATTTGCATTCCATCAGTAGTTTGATCTCTAGCTCTGGGCAAAAAACCCCACCCAGAAACTTTTTAAAAACAATAGCTGTTTTTTTTTTTTTCAGGGCTTTTCTCTGCAATCCTTTGCTGAAATTACTCCAGATTTGGGTCACTTTCCCAACCCTACACTCTCCTGAGGCACACCAAATTTCAAAGCAATTTGACTGAGCATCTCAATTTCAGAGGACTTAGAAAAGTTGACATTAAACAGATGTGGTGATGCAACCTTACCTGCTACTGCACTACTATAATAGTATAAGGAGTTATTTATTAGGACTAATTATTTATTATAAGGAGCCCTCTTTGTCAAACAAATGGACAAAGTAAATTGTAGGAGGCAATAGCTTTGCTTTATTAATGTGTTCACTTATAAACATTCAGTAACTTGTTATAGGACACTCTATTCTTATTGTGCATTTGAGTGATTCTAAAACTACCCGAGATTGCCGCATAATAACCTGATTATCTTGGACTTCATGTCTGTCACTGCAACAACCAGGTTAGAGCGGAAATCCTCTTGTTTCAAAAGCACAAGCCCTAATCGCTCCAGTTAAGTCAGAATCCACTTTAGCTATTAGCTGTATATGGTCCTGTGATACAAGTTGAGCAGTGCTGAGTAGAGGGCAGTAGTGAACAACACAGTAACCAGTTTACTCAAAACAAGTGATTGCATCACTAACAAGATATTGGTGAATTGGTCTGTTTATTTATCTGCCAAGACCAGAGTTCCAGCTCCTGAATTTGTCCTGCAATAGCTGGTGACATCATAACCACTGAACTTCAACAAGACCTCACGTGCCATAGATAAAGGGCGGTCTGGATTCTCACTGCCTTTCCCCTGGTGTGGTCATTTACACCTGTGCAAAGTGTGGATAATACTGTTGTTCTGATTTGTTAATACTGTACAGTCACTTTGAACAGGTCTAAAGGACTAGAATGTATATAACATACTGAGCACTCAGAGTTCTAGTGCAGTCAGTGAGAGTTGTGCCTGCCCTGCACCCCTGAAAATCAGGTCGTAGGTGTCTTAAGCTGGGCACCCATAATTCTTGCATTTGTTCCAGTTAGAGGGCAAGCTGCGCTTTAGACCCCTTTTAGTCTTTCTTGAGTGCATCCCTCTGGTGACGCAGGTTTCACTGTCATCACCCTTGCTGGGTGGAACCACATGGTTCTGCTAGTCTAGATCTCTGAGCTGCAGCCTCCTCCCCCATTCACCAGTTGTGCTAACATGACAGATATAACTGTGTTGGGCACGTGTAAGCCCTTTCCCTCTAGGAATCTGAGACAAGCAGCTGATTAAAGTGACTCAAAACAGCTTTTTCAAAATGTAGCATTTTTTATTCACCCAAAGATACATAGCCTGCAGAGCAAAGGGATAAAATAACAAAAGACCTATTTGCCCGAGTCTTATCTAAACTTTATTCCTTCCTTGCACGTTTGGGTAAGTTCCACCTAGATCCCACCTGACTTGGAAGAGGAGGGTGCCCCTGCTGCAGTCTCTGTCTTTCATCAGACATTTCCCTCCAGCTGCTGCTGCCTACTTCCTTTCCAGGCTGGGTTATGTAATGGGTTAATGTCCCTTTGTTTGTAGGTTTAGAAAAATTTACTTGCTAGCCTGGTTGGAGGCAGACAAGTGGCAATAGCGGCCCCATTGCTCATTTAAAATACTTATCTGGTCCTTATCTGGTGTTACCTAATTTCTGTCATTGTTTTGTTTCCCAACAGCCTCCTTTGATTTAACTCTATGCAGTCAGGACGATATCCAGCAGGTAAACAGGTGCATTTGATATTCATAAAAAATGTGGATGACTCTGTATTTCCGCACACTTACGAAAATGCGTGTACAGCTGTACCAACTTACTTCACAGAGGAGTTAGGCTTAATGATGTGTAAAGCAACTTGAGATTGTTGGATGAAATCTACTCCTAATGCTAAATAGGTGTGAATGAAAGCACCCCTATATTTACACCCTACGCACTTTTGTAATAACTTTTGTACAAAATACACCTTGTGAAGTATAATTTGAAAACTAATAACACACTGGTCAATAATATCATGGTGAAAGATATGTAGCAAAAGTATAGGTAAAGTTGTGAATTCCCCCGTAGATGTTACTAGCACATGTTCAAAACCATACAGCCCTGCTAAAATATCCTTAAATAAAGGAATGTCTGTTTACCTTCATTTACATATAAGTTGTAAACAGGGTCCTTGTCAAGGTTCCTTCCCCACTCTGAACTCTAGGGTACAGATGTGGGGACCTGCATGAAAACCCCCTAAGCTTATTTTTACCAGCTTAGGTTAAACTTCCCCAAGGTACAAACTATTTTACCTATTGCCCTTGGACTCTATTACTGCCACCACCAAGTGTCTAACAGATATATAACCGGGAAAGAGCCTGCTTGGAAACGTCTTTCCCCCCCCCCCCCCAATCCTCCCCAAACCCTACACCCCTTTTCCTGGAGAAGGCTTGATAAAAATCCTCACCAATTTGCATAGGTGAACACAGACCCAAACCCTTGGATCTTAAGAACAATGGAAAAGCAATCAAGTTCTTAAAAGAAGAATTTTAATAGAAGAAAAAGTAAAAGAATCATCTCTGTAAAATCAGGATGGTAAATACCTTACAGGGTAATTAGATTCAAAACCTAGAGAATCCCCCTAGGCAAAACCTTAAGTTACAAAAAGACACAAAAACAGGAATCTACATTCCATTCAGCACAGCTTATTTTCTCAGCCATTTAAACAAAACAGAATCTAATGCATATCTAGCTAGATTACTTACTAAGTTCTAAGACTCCATTCCTGTTCTGTTCCTGGCAAAAGGATCACAGAGACAGAGAGAACCTTTGTTTCTCCCCCTCTCCAGCTTTGAAAATATCTTGTCTCCTCATTGGTCATTTTGGTCAGGTGCCAGCAAGGTTATCCTAGCTTCTTAACCCTTTACAGGTGAAAGGGTTTTTCCTCTGGCCAGGAGGGATTTTAAAGGTGGTTACCCTTCCCTTTATATTTATGACAGTCCTCAAGACAGCAGGGGGAAGAGATGGCAGGAAACAGAACAACTTGCATTTTAGCAAACAAGTGCGGAAAGAGCATGGAGCTTCTTTCACCACCAGACTACATGTTACCTTCCTTACTGCTTGAATAAATGTTGCTTTGAAGGGTAACCCTCAGAAGAATCCACTTCAAAGGTTCACTGGGTTATAAAAGAAAGGGCCAGAGAACCCCAACATACCTCTTTTGCCAAGAAGACAAAGGACCGGCACCTTTGAGCCTCTGGGGGAGATCCTGGCTGAGGAGAAGGTCAGTCACCATCTTTCTGGAAGGCTGTGGGTGAGAGACGCCATCTTAACAAAGCCTTGAACCAAAATTTGCTAGAATAAGTTTTATACTTTTAGGTGTGTTCTCACTTTTATTTTCTGGTATCCATTTCTAACTTTATCTCTTACACTCAAATTCTCTTAAAATCCTGTCTTTTTTTGTTAATAAATTTGTTTGATTTTTAATTTAAATCAATCCAGTGTTGTATTTAAATGGTTTGGTAACTCCAGTTACAGTAACAAGCTGTTGAATATGGACTCCTTACAGGAGCATCAAACCTTAATATCTGAACTGGCCCGGAGAGGGCTGGACATTGCAGAACACAGGTGTTTTGGAAAATTTGTGACTGGGAATGTGTTGAAGTCACCCTACAAGTAGTAAGCAAAGCTGGTGGAAGCCAGAGTGTGTGGCTGGAGTGTTGCTGACAGGCTGCTGGAGTCAGAGCTGTTGGACCAGGGGCTATACACACACACTCGGGGTGTGACCCGCAGGCTGATTGTGAGCGGCCCAGGTTGGGAGATACAGCAGCAAAGCATTGTGAGACAACTGGAGTAGGTGGTGAGACAACCACTTACTGGTCTAGATGGCACACCAGACAATATATATATATTTAAATTTAATCTTATAAAGCTGTATTCTGCTCTGGACCTGATCTGTTTGTTTGGCTGTGTCATTTCACTGTGTCGGCAACTAATCCATGTTAGTGGTTGGGAACTCCCCTATTGAAAGAGACAGGTGTTGCCTAGAGGATGGAGCATAGAACTGGGAATTGGGAGGAGCTCCTTCTAAATTCTAAGGGCATATCTAAATGAACCCTTTTAGTGTGCAGCAAGCTGGGGTGTAAATCTACAGAGGGCCAGCATGGCACACGCTAATTGTCCCTGTAGACACTGCTGCTTTGCACTAAAAGTCCTTAGTACCCTTTGTGTACTGTTGTTTCAAACAGTGGTAGGTCAATGTAGCCCCTTATCTCAGCTGTGGAGCTAACCCCCTTCTGGCTTTAGCCAAGTTACCTGTTCGTTGTGTTTCCCCTTGTAAAATGGGCACAATATATCTACCTCACAGAGGTGCTGTGGGGCTGAGTGAGGTAATGTTGAGAATTTAGAGAGAGGTTCTCAAAAGAGTGAGATTGCCACAAGTCCTGTTGCCGACCCCCAGGCACTTCTGAGAATCTCCCCTTGAGTATGTTAGCCCCCAGTTTTTTTTCAGATATGCTGATATTTTTAACAATAAACACTTGTGGTTTTTATCTTTGATTTTTATTAAAACACTCATCCTTTCTGACAGGGTTAGTCATCCCACCCCTATGTTAGATCCCAAGTGAGAATGTTCGTAGGGAGTTTTCTAGGTCATGTGGCATAGATAGCACACAATGGGCCCTTTCTTTTCCTCCTGGCTGCACTGAGGGCATAGTAAGAAATCGGAGAGGAAATTTCTCATTAGACAGAAGCACCCTTTCCCCTTCTGTAAGGGTTGTGCAGGGCCAAAGGCTCTTTGTGGGTGCTGGAGAGAAGGCAGCCTTCCATTTTGTTTGTTCCTCCGGTTCAGTAGAAGCTATTAACAAGCTAACAATGGCAAACCATTGCTACACCTATTTCTTCTTGTAACTATGGTGGGAAACCTTGGTGTCTGATACTGCTGCTTGGTAACTGTATGTAAATGTGGACTTCAATGCAATCTCTCTAGCTCTTACTCAGCGAATACGTCTCACAGCTGCCTCCTGGAGAAGCCAAGCCTGCTGCTAGATTTTCACTGGAAAAGGGCAGATGTTCTTCATGTGCAGAAAAGGGGATGGCATTTGGAACAGAAAGGGGTATTGGAATGGTGGAATAAAAGGTGACCATGTGTGCCAGACTCCGAGAACTGCATATCCTCTCTCTGCTCCTTCAGGGAGAGCTCTCCGAGTGCCTCTGTGAGCAATAGCCAAGGCACTCTGAGCACCCGTTGTGCTGAGCTGTGAACATAAGGACAGGCAGGATGGAGTCAACTGTCTTGGTTTATGTGTATGGTTAGTGATCACTGCTCTAGTGGCTAGGGGGGAAAAGTCCTGTTCAGGGGAAAGGATTATAGGTAAAAAGGACAAGTTATGAAAGCTCCTCTTTGAGTGAGTGTAATTTTCCCAGCATTCCGTGCTCCAGGTCGCAGGCTTAAAGTCAGTTTATTTTGTAGTGAGAGAGAGAGTAGTTTTTCTGATTCTATTTAACTGAACAAAGAATCACCATAGATATTATGTAGGATATTCTATACTGGATCAGGCCTTAATTTAATATACTCTACCTTTGTCTGAAGTATTGTCAAGTGCAAGAGTCAGAATAGCAAAGAAACAAAACAAGTATCTAAAACCATAATAAACTATGCAGAACCCTGCATGAGAAACCCACTTCCTAGTCCAAGTGGGTGATCAGCTTGTGCAGTGAAGCATGAGATTTGATTATCCTTATCTTATTCCAACCTTATTGGACTTGGTACAGCTGAAAACGTTATTAGTGGTGACAAAATGATCTGGCCCTTCTGAAAGTCGAGGCGCTGCAGCCAGGTTAATGATTATCTGAGGCAGTGAATCTTACAGGCTGGCTATGTGCTGTTGAAAGCAATAATTCCTTTCAAAGCTTCTACATTTGCTCTCCTTCAATTTCACTGAGTTTCCTCTTGCTGTGGTCGGATTGGCTGGGATAAAAAGACTGCATTGTCGGACTGCATGCATTGCAAAGCATTGACCATTTTGTCATGCTACTGGGACTGAGTTTCTGTACTGCATGTTTATTTTTTTTTTTTAAAAACACTGCATGTCAGCCCAGCGTATCTGGGTTTTGCAAGCAGTGCAGAAGCAGATTCTGCTCCTGTCAAGAAACAGCAACGTCAACAGAAGTTTCAAGAAAACTCATTTTAAATTATACATTGAGACTGTTGGATTGCAGCAATCTGCAGACTGTCAAACTGATGCAGTTGAATCCATGTACCCTAGATGGCAGCAGAACCGTGCTACATTGCTCAGTCGGAAGAGACGACTGTCACATTACACAACTAGAACTAAAGTTTTGTCAACATTACTGCAGTTTACAGGGTGGTGTTTTTCTCAATGCTTATACAAATCTGCCTGAGACTGCAAACTGCACCTAAATTCTTGGCAACATTTTTAGTTAGTTAGACTGAAGACAAATAATCATCATTTTGGGCATTTAAAACATGACTGTGAATCCCTAATTGGAGTTTGCATTTTTCTGAGCCATTTCAGCACTTATGTATGTGAAAATCTATGTTGCAAATGAAGATACTAGACCAAAACGTGCATTTATTTACTTAATCTATTATACAGGAATAGGGTAGCACTTCTGCGTTGTTGCTGGTGCAGCACTACCTTCAGAGCTGGGCGACTGGCCAACAGCCGCTGCTCTCCATCTGCCCAGCTCTGAAGGCAGTGCAGAAGTGAGGGTGGCAATACCGTGAGCCCCGCTAAAAGGAACTTGCGACCCCACCCCCCCTCACAACTCTCTTTTGGATCAGGACTCCCAATTTGAGAAATACTGGTCTCCCCCTGTGTAGTATAGCGTAAAAGTGCACAAAAGACCAGATTTCACGGAGGGAGACCAGATTTCACGGTCCGTGACGTGTTTTTCATGGTTGTGAATTTGGTAGGGCCCTATACATAACTTCCTGAATATGTGTAGCTGAATGCAGTAATCTTGCAGGGTCTTCAGAAAAGATGCCAGTATTCCAGTTGTATGTTTAGAGCGGTGTTTCTAATATCGCTTTCCACAATCAGCGTGCTAAAGTGAGCAAGAAAGCAGTGTTCTGTGTAACTTGTTTATTTGGCAGAGGAACGATGAAACACAGATCAGACAACCTGCTTGTGGCAATGTACCCTTCCTAAATCATGGCTGTCCTAGCTGCTAGCATGAAAGTGAACTAAAAGTAAGGAGCTTGTGACCATGAACATAATTGTTAGTGCATAGAACCATTTTTTCTTCCTCCTCACCAACACTTTTGCTGATCGTTGGTGTAGGAGATACTGTGCTCCTGTGGGAATGGGCTGAACTTGGATATGAACGTCTGGGCACTGCTGGAGACTCTTAGGCTATGTCTACCCTACGAAATTAGGTAGAATTTATAGAAGTTGGTTTTTTAGAAATCGTTTTTATATAGTCGATTGTGTGTGTCCCCACACAAAATGCTCTAAGAGCATTAAGTGCATTAACTCGGCGGAGTGCTTCCACAGTACCGAGGCTAACATCGACTTCCAGAGCATTGCACTGTGGGTAGCTATCCCACAGTTCCTGCAGTCTCCACTGCCCATTGGAATTCTGGGTTGAGATCCCAAAGCCTGATGGGGCAAAAAACATTGTCGCGGGTGGTTCTGGGTACATGTCGTCAGGTCCCACTCTCTCCCTCGCTCCCTCCGTGAAAGCAATGGCAGACAATCGTTTCGTGCCTTTTTTCCTGAGTTACCTGTGCAAACGCCATACCACAGCAAGCATGGAGCCTGCTCAGCTCATTGTCACCGTATGTCTCCTAGGTGCTGGCAGACGCAGTACTGCATTGCTACACAGCAGCAGCAACCCATTGCCTTGTGGCAGCAGATGGTGCAATAGGACTGGTAGCCGTCGTCGTCATGTCCGAGGTGCTCCTGGCCACCTCCGTAAGGTCGGTCAGGAGCGCCTGAGCAGACATGGGCGCAGGAACTAAATTAGGAGTGACTCAACCAGGTCATTCTCTTTAGTCCTGCAGGCAGTCCTATTGTACCATTTTATGGTGATCAGGCAGGAGATGAGGATGGCTAGCAGTCCTATTGTACCATCTTCTGCCAAGCAGCCAGGAGATGTGGATGGCTTGCAGTCCTACTGCACTGTCTGCTGCCAGCCAAAGATGTAAAAGATAGATGGAGTGGATCAAAACAAGAAATAGACCAGATTTGTTTTGTATTCACTTTCTCCCCCCTCCCTCCATGAAATCAATGGCCGACAATCGTTTTGGTGAGGTCTGTCAGGGGCACCTTGAAAACTTTAATGGAGATTCAGTCCTGCTTGAAATACCAGAGGGAGGGATAGCTTAGTGGGTTGAGCATTGGCCTGCTAAACCCAGGGTTTTGAGTTCAATCCTTGAGGGGGCCATTCTGTGTGATGGTTGTTTTGTTTCTCCTTGATGTAAAGCCACCCCCTTTGTTGATTTTAATTCCCTGTAAGTCCACCCTGTAAGCCATGTCATCAGTCACCCCACCCTCCGTCAGAGCAACGGCAAACAATCGTTCTGCGCCTTTTTTCTGTGCAGACGCCATACCATGGCGGCAAGCATGGAGCCAGCTCAGATCACTTTGGCAATTAGGAGCACATTAAACACCACGCGCATTATCGATCAGTGTATGCAGCACCAGAATCCGGCAAAGCAAAATCGGGCGAGTAAGTGACGTCAACGCACTGACGAGAGTGATGAGGACATGGACACAGACTTCTCTCAATGCACGGGCCCTGGCAATGTGGGCATCATGGTGCTAATGGGGCAGGTTCATGCAGTGGAATGCAGATTCTGGGCCTGGGAAACAAGCACAGACTGGTGGGACCGCATAGCGTTGCAGGTCTGGGATGATTCCCAGTGGCTGCGAAATTTTTGTATGCATAAGGGCACTTTCATGGAACTTTGTGACTTGCTTTCCCCTGCCCGGAGGTGCAAGAATACCAAGATGAGAGCAGCCCTCACAGTTGAGAAGCGGGTGGCAATAGGCCTGTGGAAGCTTGCAACGCGAGACAGCTACCGGTCAGTTGGGAATCAATTTAGAGTGGGCAAATCTACTGTGGGGACTGCTGTGATGCAAGTAGCCAATGCAATCAAAGATCTGCTGATAACAAGGGTAGTGCCCCCGGGAAATGTGCAGGTCATAGTGGATGGCTTTGCTGCAATGGGATTCCCTAACTGTGTTGGGGCCATAGACGGAACCCATATCCCTATCTTCGCACCGGAGCACCAAGCCGGCGAGTACATAAACCGCAAGGGGCACTTTTCAATAGTGCTGCAAGCACTGGTGGATCACAAGGGACATTCCACCAACATCAACGTGGGATGGCCGGGAAAAGTACATGATGCTCGCATCTTCAAGAACTCTGGTCTGTTTCAAAAGCTGCAGGAAGGGACTTTATTCACAGACCAGAAAATAACTGTTGGGGACGTTGAAATGCCTATAGTTATCCTTGGGGACCCAGCCTACCCCTTAATGCCATGGCTCATGAAGCCATACACAAGCAGCCTGGACAGTAGTCAGGAGCTGTTCAACTACAGGCTGAGCAAGTGCAGAATGGTGGTAGAATGTGCATTTGGATGTTTAGAAGCACGCTGGTGCAGTTTACTGACTCGGTTAGACCTCAGTGAAACCAATATTCCCACTATTATTACTGCTTGTTGTGCACTCCACAAGATCTGTGAGAGTAAGGGGGAGACGTTTATGGTGGGGTGGGAGGTTGAGGAAAGTCGCCTGGCTGCTGGTTTCGCACAGCCAGACACCAGGGCAATTAGAAGAGCACAGGAGGGTGCGGTGCGCATCAGAGAAGCTTTGAAAACCAGTTTCATGACTGGCCAGGCTATGGTGTGAAAGTTCTGTTTGTTTCTCCTTGATGAAACCCCTCGCCCCTTGGTTCTCTCTACTTCCCTGTAAGCTAATCACCCTCCCCTCCTCCCTTCGATCACCACTTGCAGAGGCAATAAAGTAATTGTTGCTTCACATTCATGCATTCTTTATTAATTCATCACACAAACAGGGGGATAACTGCCAAGGTAGCCTGGGAGGGGTGGTGGAGGAGGGAAGGACAAGGCCTCACAGCACTTTAAAAGTTTAAAACTTATTGATTGCCAGCCTTCTGTTGCTTGGGCAATCCTCTGTGGTGGAGTAGCTGGGTGGCCGGAGGCTCCCCCACCGCGTTCTTGGGCATCTGGGTGAGGAGGCTATGGAACTTGGGGAGGAGGGCGGTTGGTTACGCAGGGACTGTAGTGGCGGTCTGTGCTCCAGCTGCCTTTCCTGCAGCTCAACCATATGCTGGAACATATTAGTCTGATCCTCCAGCAGCCTCAGCATTGAATCCTGCCTCCTCTCATCATGCTGTCGCCAGCTTTCAGCTTCAGCCCGCCACTTACTCTCTTCAGCCTGCCACCTCTCCTCCCAGTCATTTTGTGCTTTCCTGCACTCTGACGTTGTCTGCCTCCACGCATTCATCTGTGCTCTGTCAGTGTGGGAGGACAGCATGAGCTCAGAGAACATTTCATTGCGAATGCGTTTTTTTTTCGCCTTCTAATCTTCACTAGCCTCTGGGAAGGAGAAGATCCTTTGATCCTTGAAACACATGCAGCTGGTGGAGCAAAAAAAAGGGACAGTGGTATTTAAAAAGACACATTTCCTCGAACAATGGCTACACTCTTTCACGGTAAACCTTGCTGTTAACATTACATACACAGCACATATGCTTTCGTTCCAAGGTCGCATTTTGCCTCCTCCCACCACGGTGGCTAGCCCCTCTCCTCGCCCTCCTCCCCGTGGCTAACAGCGGGGAACATTTCTGTTCAGCCACAGGCAAACAGCCCAGCAGGAATGGCCACCTCTGAATGTCCCCTTAAGAAAAGCACCCTATTTCAACCAGGTGACCATGAATGATATCACTCTCCTGAGGATAACACAGAGAGATAAAGAACGGATGTTGTTTGAATGCCAGCAAACATACACTGCAATGCTTTGTTCTACAGTGATTCCCGAGTACGTGCTACTGGCCTGGAGTGGTAAAGTGTCCTACCATGGTGGACGGAATAAGGCTGTCCTCCCCAGAAAACTTTTGCAAAGGCTTTGGGAGTACATCCAGGAGAGCCGCGAGTGCCAGGGCAAATTAATCATTAAACATGCTTGCTTTTAAACCATGTATGCTATTTTAAAAGGTACACTCATCAGAGGTCCCTTCTCCACCTGGCAGGTCCGGGAGGCAGCCTTGGGTTCGGGGGGTACTGCTTCCAGGTCCAGGGTGAGAAACAGTTCCTGGCTGTCGGGGAAAACCGGTTTCTCTGCTTGCTTGCTGTGAGCTATCTACAACCTCATCATCATCATCATCTTCCTCGTCCCCAAAACATGCTTCCATGTTGCCTCCATCTCCATTAAAGGAGTCAAACAACATGGCTGAGGTAGTGGTGGCTGAACCCCCTAAAATGGCATGCAGCTCGTCATAGAAGTGGCATGTTTTGGGCTCTGACCCAGAGCGGCCATTTGCCTCTCTGGTTTCTGGTAGGCTTGCCTCAGCTCCTTAAGTTTCACGCAGCACTGCTTCAGGTCCCTGTTATGGCCTTTGTCCTTCATGCCCTGGGAGATTTTGACAAATGTTTTGGCATTTCAAAAACTGGAACGTAGTTCTGATAGCACGGATTCCTCTCCCCATACAGCGATCAGATCCCGTACCTCCCGTTTGGTCCATGCTGGAGCTCTTTTGCGATTCTGGGACTCCATCATTGTCACCTCTGCTGATGAGCTCTGCACTCACCTGCAGCTTGCCATGCTGGCCAAACAGGAAATGAAATTCAAAAGTTCGCGGGCCTTTTCCTGTCTACCTGGCCAGTGCATCTGAGTTGAGAGTGCTGTCCGGAGCGGTCACAATGGAGCACTCTGGAATAGCTCCTGGAGCCCAAGAAAAGGGCTTCATCGTGTGGACAGGTGCAGGGTTAAATCGATTTAATGCTGCTAAATTTGACCTCAACTCCTAGTGTAGACCAGGGCTTAGGTTGGCTCTTTGTGACTGAGACCTGGTCCATACTGGATTTTATTGGTAGATCATATTCTCGTCAATGGTTCTGTGAACTTGATTGGGCAGTGGAGATTGGGCACTGTTACTTCAAACCTATAAGCAAAAATTCAGGCAGAAAGGGCACTGGGAAGGGGATAATGTTAGTAATGTTACTCAAATAATGTTGCTTGCTCAGGGTTAAAAGAAAGTTACTTTCCTTAATCCTTTACCATTCTGACATGACAGAATAATTCCTATACTGAGTGTAGGTCATGAGAGAAGGAGCAGAAATATCATGTAGTCCTGCCGTTCAGCTACTCGAACAATCAAGGAGATTAGCATTTTGTTTATAAACTGTCTTTAAATCTTTCCCCTTTGTGTTCTCTTCTACAGAATCACAGTGGAAGACTAATTTTTATTTAATGCACATCCATAGTAGCACGATCCATCTCAGCCTGGCAACCACAAGGAGCTTCATGTGCATTTGTCTGCTGCAGCTTACTAAATCTCTTCCATTCTGAAGAGCTGTGAATACTGCCAGAGGGGAGTGCTCTTGCCAATATTTATTTGCACTGGCTTTCTCATGGCACATTTGCCTTTCGTGAACATTTGTGAGAATAAAAATTCACTCACCGGAGTGCTCAGGGGAAAATGGTCAGATCCTCCCCTGTTGATGTCAATGGAAGTGCTGAAATGGATGTCAATGGAAGTTGAGAGCACCAGAAAAGTGAGTTAGCAGTTTTTGCTCAATGAGATATTTGTTTGCTGTATATTCCCAGCTTGAGTAAGGACTTTAGAATTTGGGCCCATTAGTTGGATGAAAATCCATAAGCAAATTAGTCCTGTGGATGGTGGTGTGTTTCTACACTGTATCAGCATCTATAGTATAATTTGTGTTTATGTATCACTTAGGGGTCCATTTACTAAAGAAAACGAAACAAGTGGGCGACATGTAACCACAAATTAACATTTTAGCCTAAAGGCAGGTGACTGGGAAAATGATTAATGTACAAAATAATCAGTGAAGACTCTGACAATCGAGGCAGACCTCATAAAAGGCTATGGGATGCTCACTGAGTGTGCCCGTTGCAGAGCAAGTCAGCTCCCCCAGCACCGATGTGTAGATGGCACTGTCATTTTTACTGTTCTGATGAAGTGCCACTAGGTGGCAGTGCAATCCAAGAAATGTAAGGAGCCTGGCACTGCGGTTTTTCATGACCGGTTCTCTAAGAACTCATCATGACTATTTCAAAGGTGCTGAACTTCTTGAATGTGACAGGTAGATTTAAGAAAACACACCACATCAATGGGCCTTCATCACTTGAGATGACAGAGCATTGATGCCAGATAACTGGGTTTCTAGGCATGTCCCCAGATTACCTAGGAACCCTTGAAAGAGTTTCCTAGATAGAGATTAGATCATAAGACACAAAATCCGTCCGCCGCTGCAGCATCATCTTTGAAAAGACTGCTTTCCAGGGGTAAATTGGAGAAATAAAGTTAAGTAGAGTTGGGAGGCTGTTGCATTTAATCCGTTATCAAAGATCTAATCCATCCCTAGGTCTTCCAGTGGGTGAAAGCTTGCACTTTGGATCCTGATGTCTTCTGTACTCTTAGGGTTTTATGCTGCTGCTCTTCTAATCCTTTTATAATGCACCCATCACCATGGTATCTAGGTACCATCTTTCTTATGTGTTCAGAGTTCTGTGACCAGAACAGTAATTTTGTTACCCACAACACTGAAGAGTCGTTGCTATAGAAAAATGTGAAATTTGTCAGTCATTCTGAGACACACTGGTCAAGGTCAAAGTGTGTTGTTACCCTCTGTGCTCTACATACATACATACATACATACATACATACATACATACATATATATATATACACACAAAGTACTGTATATACTTAAAACTTCAGGGAAAGTTTAGGTCATCAGACTGCAATCTCCTGAACTGGAATTTGGTCAGAAGGGTAACTACCTAATCTCTTATGATGGGTGTTAAGAGATTCTTTGTGGCTCCTCCAGCAGCCCATGCTGGTGCATCAGCTCATTACTGACTCAGAGGGAAGAATTCGACCCACTGGATCAAACGGCTTTTCCTGAAGCACGTATCGTTGTTTACGTGTTGCGTGCTGACAGTCTGATCGATGCTGTCTAAGACAGACGCTTTTCACATTTTTACCCCATGCTATCTTCTAAGTCCCATTTTCAATGGGAGTTAGGCACCTAACCGGCTTAGGCACTTTTGAAAGTCCCACTAAGTGCACAGCTACATCTCTGGGTGCCTAAAAACCTTATAGAATCTGGCCCTTAGTTGCTTATGAGGCTAAATCCCCTTTGAAAATGAATCTTAAGTTCATAAATTACTGAGGGGCTTTTGAAAATTGAACCAGTTGTTGCTGACACAAGGAATTTACCATCTATATTAATGGTCTCCCATTCAAATACTCACTCTGCCTGAGCCTGCTTAGTTTGTGAACTAAGACTGGATCACGCATAAGGTGCTATGACTCTAGGCCAGTGTTTCTCAAATGCGGCCACTGGGGTCGCATGTGGCCACAGGCCTCCTGCATGGTGATTGGGGATAAGGGAAAGCATCAGCCCCTCTCCCTCCCTTCCTCTTGCTCCAGGATGCATCACCCTGCACTGCCTCTGGAGACAGGTGGGGCACACTGCTGAAGGAGCAAGCGGAGTTCTCTACCCATGGGCTGGGGCGGGGGGGGGGCACAGTGGGGCTCAGGCTTACACCCTGGGATGGTTGGGTGGCTGGCTCTGGTAGTGGGACTTAGGGAGCCTGGCTGCGCAGACCAGGGCTCAAGCCATGGGGCTTCGGGCGCCAACACCAGCTCCAGCTGTAATGTTTCAGGTGTTGACCCCCGGCTCTGGCCACATGGCCCCAGCTCACGGGGCTTCAGGCTTCAACCCCAGGCCGTGCTGTGGTAGGCTCTGATCCCTGGCTCTGGCTATGTGTGGCACCAACCCGTGGCCACACGTTCTGACCCCCAGCCCTGGTCATTTGACCCCCCCATCCCTGGTCGCTGACCCCAGACACTAGCCCTGGACACCAATCTCTAGCCCTGGCTGTGTGGCAGCAGGTGCCAAACCTGGGCACCGGTGAGTGCTTGTCCCAGGCACCAATCCCTGGCAGCGGCCACTGGCTCCTGGCCCCCGCCCCAGCTGTGGATCCCCAGCCCTGATTGCTAACCCCTAGCTCTGGCTGTGCATCAGTGGGCCCCTTGGTGCAGATCCCTGGTGGCAGGCTCAGACCCCCAGCTGCGAGGTGGCGGGCTCTGACCCCAAGCTGCCGACCCCTAACTCCGGCTGTGCGGCAGCGGCTGTTGGCCCCAGGTGCCGGCCTCCGAGTCCCTGTCTTGGTTGCCAGCCTGGGCTCTGGGGGGTGCTGGCCCCGGGTGCCAATCCCCAGCCCTGGCCATGCAGCAGCAGGTGCTGACCTGGGGTTTAGCAGGTATTGGCCCTGGGCACTGAGCCACAGCCCCGGCTCTGGCTGTGCAGGTCCTGGCCCTGACTTGGGCTGCGCAGCACCTGCCCCGGCTCTGACCCCCAGCCGCACAGCTGCTGATCCCCGGCTCCGGCCGCAGGACTCCCCATCCACCCCCATCACTTCTGGTCCCTACTGCCTGCCCTGGCCCTGCATCCTCCCCCCACCCCCCCACATTGCCCGGCTGCACCCTGCTGCTTCCTGGCTCTGCATCCAGGCCCCCATCACACCTGGGCCCTGCTGGTTTCCCCTCCAACCCCCCCATCCAGGGCTTCATTTTTCCTGGGGCTTGCTGTGAAAAGTTTATATTAACAAACATGCAAATATCACTTATCACAGCATTATTTTTATTACTGAGTCTGCAAAAAAAAAAACCTACATAAATAAAATACAACGATTTATTTATTTTTCCTTAAGTTAATAAAGTATTTTAGGGAAAAGTGACAGTGTGGCCACCAGCAAGAGTTGGTAGCCGCACTCTGAGGCTACCAAAAAAATTGTTTTGTGAACCCCTGCTCTAGGCAAATGGGGTGACACAAGGGGCACTTTAATTCTCTCCCTTTCCTTCCTGGGCCTCTCTCCACAATACTCCCAGTTCCTGAGAGGTGCAGAAGGAAGGACTGAGGTTGTCCTGACCTTTCTGCATGGTTGTACTGTATTTTGCTTCTGCAGAACTGGATAGGTGGCATGAAGTTTACACTGAGATTCTGAAGGGAAATGATGGGTTTGGTTGTGTGATAAACCAGATGCAAACTGCTAAGCTATTACTCACAGCCTGTGAGTGTTTCACCTCTGTCCCTGGTTCTCTGGGAATGAAAGGAAATGTTTTGCTATTTGTATAGCTGGAAATGAATTTAACATGAATAATAATGATCTCATTAAGGTCTGACAAACCTGTTTTTTACCTGGGGTGGTTTGCATTTCCATAGATAAATTGAATATTAGCCTTTGAGTATGTACAAACTTGTAGATAATTATAAATCAGGATTAGTCAGAGGAGGTGAAAAATGAGGGTCAGACACAAACCACTCAGGGTCAGGCACAATGTCTTTGCTGTCACACAAGCTGGTCAATCAGGTTTTGGATATTTTGGACTCTGAGTCCTTCTTAAACACAGCCAGATTTTAATAAGGCAATTGTAATTTCTGTAACCTATTTTAGCCAGAAGAATATACTCATCACCCACCTAACTTTCTGAAAACTTGACCAAAGTGTCTAGAAATGGATTTAGGAGCTCATACTTCTGACTTTGTCCTTGGGCTTGGTGGGGGGGAATCTTCCCCTTACTCTAAAATGTACAGGGTGTATGTGTACTTCTAGGGCTGTGTCCACTTGGGATTTACTTGGAGGTAGTTGTAATTTGGTGTATCCCTCCATTTTAACCTTGTGTGCCTCCAGCTATCTTGCCTCCTGGCAGATATTTTATGTGGATGGTGGACAACTGGATTCAACTCAACCCACATAAAGTGGAGATAATATTCATGGACTGAGAAAAATGTTTCAAGGAACATATTAGTAGTGAGGATCCATGCATCCATACTCAGGGAGTAAGACACAGGTTCATGAGAGAGGTCCAGAATTTAGGAGTTGCTTTGGATTGCTCTCTGATCATGGAAGCCTATGTTGTGATAATGATCCTGAATGGCTGTTCTCTCCAACTTCTCTGGAAAGCATTCTCTTCTTTCTCCAGCATGGACCTCACTGTTATGCCAATCCAACATGTAGCTACTAGGGGAGGGTTCATGTGTAGACCTGAGTCAACGGAAGCTAGGAACACAGAGTGCTTCCTATGTGATTCTGTGTCCTTCATTTCTACATAGCAAAGTCAGTAGTTCTGTGATTCTGTTTATCCGTGTAAAGCATTCAGATATTATAGTGATGGATGAAGTATAATTACCTAGGTAGAAGCCCCTCTTCCAGTCCAAGACCTCTGCCATTCATATTGCTTTCTGGCATATTGTGAGCTCTACTGTTGATTCATATTTTTCTTTATACTTAGGAACTTAACAGCTGTATATCGGACTGGTCTTCAACCTTCTTAACAGGTCTGAGTTAGACTCTAAGTGAAATTACTTTAGTAGGTGGTCGTTTCCCTTTTCAAAACTACCTATAACCATTCCTTTAGTAAAACTCCAAAGAGTGGAAACGTCTCTTTTGTCTTAGGGAAATTAAACAGCACAAGAGATCTGTGTATACCAATAGTACATGTGTTTTGTGCACACACAGCTCTCATCCATATTTCATTTTTAAATGTATTTTATTTATCTTTTATTACAAGCTTGCAACGTAGTTATGTCTTGATCTCTCACTATGAAATTCAAACAGACCTAATGAATTTTTTGAGTCAGGGGGAAAAAAAAGGTGCTTTTAATCAGAGAAGTCTATAAATATAACCAGAAAAGGGAAGAAATATTTCAATGGGGAATTATTTGAATACACAAACACTGCCCAGGAGAGCCAGAACTCTTCATTTCCCTGGGTAGTTAAAGTCAAGGGGTTGTGAATTAGAGCCTAGCGTGGCTGGAGTAAGATTTATGTTTTATGTGGTGATCTCATAGACTTTGGCAGGGTTGTTGACGTTATCTATTGTATAGCTGAGTGTAATGGAGTGAACCAGGCACAAAGTAAATCTGGGACAGTTACTTTTTTAAAAAGTACAGGAGTGTATGGCCAGATATCTTAGGCACTTTAAAAAATTTTTTTAAATAAACATTAGAGGTTCCAAATCCAATGAAACGCACTCAGTCTGTGATTAAAATAGGGTCCAGGAAGAGAGTACACTAGGTTGTCTGCTGTATGGAAGTTAACAGGCTGTAGTGCACATTCGAAGTGAAGTGGAGTACACAGTAAGAACACAGCACTGTGTAAATGCTCTTTCATCAGTAAACCATAAAGAATTTTACAAAGATTGGTAAGTGTCCCTGTCTCCATTTTATGGATGGGTTAACTGAGGTGCAAAGTGGTAATTTCCTGTCCCATAAAAGAGCCAGGGATAGAACTCAGATCTTGCATCCCAGTCCAGTGCCCTGTCCTAGTGGACTAGGTTATCCTCAAATAACATTTTAAAATGGAATTTATAAGAAGCTGTTTTTCTTTTCACTACATGGAGGTCTAATAGTGGTCTAATTTCTCAGTAAAATATAATGCCAGATGTTAGGGTTCAGCTTCTGTTCAGGGTGCATATGTGGCTCTGCACTTCCTTGATCCTTGATTAGGTATTGCTAATTTAGAGAAGGATAGGGATACCCTACAGGAGGATCTGGATGACCTTGTAAACTGGAGTAATAGGAATAGGATGAAATTTAATAGTGAGAAGTGTAAGGTCATGCATTTAGGGATTAATAACAAGAATTTTAGTTATAAGCTAGGGACGCATCAACTAGAAGTAACGGAGGAGGAAAAGGACCTTGGAGTATTGGTTGATCATAGGATGACTATGAGCTGCCAATGTGATATGGCTGTGAAAAAAGCTAATGTCGTCTTGGGATGCATCAGGAGAGGTATTTCCAGTAGGGATAAGGAGGTCTTAGTACCGTTATATAAGGCACTGGTGAGACCTCACCTGGAGTACTGTGTGCAGTTCTGGTCTCCCATGTTTAAGAAGGATGAATTCAAACTGGAACAGGTACAGAGAAGGGCTACTAGGATGATCCGAGGAATGGAAAACTTGTCTTATGAAAGGAGACTCAGGGAGCTTGGCTTGTTTAGCCTAACTAAAAGAAGGTTGAGGGGAGATATGATTGCTCTCTATAAATATATCAGAGGGATAAATACCAGAGAGGGAGAGGAATTGTTTAAACTCAGTACCAATGTGGACACAAGAACAAATGGATATAAACTGGCCACTAGGAAATTTAGATTAGAAATTAGACGAAGGTTTCTAACCATCAGAGGAGTGAAGTTTTGGAATAGCCTACCGAGGGAAGTAGTGGGGGCAAAAGATCTATCTTGCTTTAAGATTAAACTCGATAAGTTTATGGAGGAGATGGTATGATGGGATAACATGGCTTTGGTAATTAAATATTCATGGTAAATAGGCCCAATGGCCTGTGATGGATTTTAGATGGGGTAAGATCCAAGTTACCTGGGAAAGAATTTTCTGTAGTATCTGGCTGATGAATCTTGCCCATATGCTCAGGGTTTAGCTGATCGCCATATTTGGGGTCGGGAAGGAATTTTCCTCCAGGGCAGATTGGAAGGCCCTGGAGGTTTTTCGCCTTCCTCTGTAGCATGGGGCACGGATCACTTGCTGGAGGATTCTCTGCTCCTTGAGGTCTTTAAACTACAATTTGAGGACTTCAATAGCACAGATATAGGTGTGAGGTTTTTTTGTGGGAGTGGTGGGTGAAATTCTGTGGCCTGCATTGTGCAGGAGGTCAGACTAGATGATCATAATGGTCCCTTCTGACCTAAATATCTATGAATCTATGAATCCTGGGGTGAGAAGGGGTTTTGAATAGGTCCCTTGGAATAATGCAGAACAGCTTGGCTGCTCTGTTGTTCTGGCTGCCTCCAGCCCCAATGGCCCTCTGACAGCCAGACATCACTGGGACATAGGGATGCCCTGGCCAAACCCTTTTCCTCAGCTGCTCCACTTGTGCTGGCTGCAAGGAGGTGGGTCGCGCAGAAGTCATTACAGTGGCCCCATACCACTGGAGCACTTGTCAATGCCGCAGGAATTCTCAGGGGTCCTTTAAAACTGAGGTTTGTGGCTGGCATAGCATCTGTGGTATGGGTAGGGGTGTCAGGATCTGGCCCTTTACCCAGGGACTCAGAAAAAATGTTGAGCTCCAGTCGGGAACAATTCTGCCCCCCGCCCCAGGAGCTCATGCAAAGGGGGTGGGTGAGATTCCCCCTGCCCCCTCCTCTAGTATCTATGATGCAGTGATGACAAGCTCAATCCAGTACAGTTTGAAGGAGCAGACCCTTGATTTCCTTGAAATGATTTTTTGACAGGAAAAACAATAGATGGCAGGTGTATTCCCTCACTGTGGCACCAGGGAATGTGTTGACGATAGCTGGTGGCAGAGGACAAAAGTGCTCTGCTCATTCCCAAATACAAGCTGGGTGGTTCTTCTGCTTCACGTGGCAGAGTGGAAAGCCTGCCCAAACGAGGGCCAAAGCCCCGTAAGCAGGAGTGAAAGTGCCAGTGCCCAGATCCCAGAAGGCCATTTTCATTCCTGCACCTCTTCTGGGGTTGGTGCAGGGATGGAGGGCATCAGGCTGCTTGCGCCTCTTATGTCATTGTCTGGGTCTCAAGGCACAGGCTAGGGCAGCCCCAGTGATTCTATAATGGAGCCTCCTGCTGCCAGCCCCTGGATGAGGATTGTGGCAGTGGGGGATCGTCAGGGTGCAGATCTGCTCAAGCTCCAACACTTCTTTCTTTGATTTGCCCTGCTGTGCCCCATCCTCAAACACCACCTGTGCCAGGCAGAATGTACCAGGAATGGGGAGGGAGGGAGCTGTGGTAGCAGAGGGATAAATTCCACCCTCTTTCCCCCTCCCCTCGAGTGGGTTTGCAGAAGCCTTTACGGGGAACATATGCTTGGGGACTTGCAGTTTTTGGGAGGACCTGTCCCAGGCCAGGGTGGGCAGAGGGAGGACTGTGAGGGATCGGCAGGGCAGAGTCAAGGGACAATTGCTCTGTATAGGATGCTCCAATGGGTGGATGTCCCGTTGGTCAAACCAGTATTTGTTCCCTCTGTGCACCCGCTGTCCCACTCACAGTGGGGAGCAGGACACAGGTCTGGCAGGAGAACTAATGGCAACATGGCTCCTACAGAGGTTGTGATTTAGGAGGACAGATCTTATTGCAGATGCTCTAATTGCTTTGCAAATCTGCTGCAACACCAGGCTTCCAAGGCTACATCTCCTTGCTCCTTTTGTGAGGCTCAAAGCCCACTCACCAGAGGGAATCATTCCCCAGAAACCCCATGAGTTCATTCTCTTTCCCCTCTGTTGTGAGCATTTCCATGTAAGGGGGGGGGGCACATTTAGTGGAAAATAACTAATTGTGGTTAGCTACTTACATGTTAGAATTTATTAGACGTTACCTGCTGATATTGGCCCTTATGATACAAATGAAATGAAGCCTGGACATAAAAGCAGTAAGGAAAGATATTTGCTTTTCATAGCTTGTCTGGAGTTCACAAGCCTTGTGGTGTTTACAGCTGTGCATGCTTATGAGTTATGAGAGGATGATTATTAGGCACTAAAGGCATTTCATGGCAGTGATATAGCTTTCAATAACTCCAGCACAGCCAAAGTTCCCTGCAAATAAAGAAAAAGTTGAGTCCAATGAATTTACTTTTTATTATTTGAAAATTGCTACTGCAATTGTTATAAATGCTTGGGAAGCAAGAGTAGAACATTATTAGAAACTTGTCCCTTGGGGCATATCTTATACAGTATTGCTAGCAGAGTGGGGAGAGAGAAGCACTCGCATGAAAACAGCAAGGTCTGAAAAATACTGTTATAAGTAACATGCTACTAAAACTACAAACAAGTGCCCCTTCAGTGCTCTAGGAAATGAATGGCATTTCACCTAGCCAAGGATTTCTTTAAGCCCCATCAAAATGTTGTCCTTGCAATGCCTTCTTCCTATAATAGATCACAAAGCATTAGGGAAAATGTAGCCTACAGCTGCCATTCATTTGTTAAATATATGCATGGAAAACTATAACTTTTAGTTAACTTCCAAAATTTCTAAAACAGTATGTTGAACGGTGAATAGACATTTCCGGTTTTGATCGATCTCTAATATTTATGCAAATGAGAGAGTCTCTTAGTTTAGGTCCTGATTCAGCAAGATACTTGAGCACATTCCTAGCTTTAAGCACATGAATAGTCCCCCTGCAGTCAGCTGTTTTGAAGTCAGTCACTTTATTCAAGTGCATAAAGTTAGGGACTTGCATAAGTGCCTTGTTGAATTGGGACTTTAGCAAATAAATCCAACAGAAAATAATTGTTTACAGGAACCTGTTCCTACTGGAGCCAATTTGCAAAACTTCCATTGGAGTCAATGGAAACAGCTTTGGGTTCTGTTCAAAGAACAGGAGTACTTGTGGAACCTTAGAGACTAACAAATTTATTTGAGCATAAGCTTTCATGAGCTACAGCTCACTTCATCGGATGCATTCAGTGGAAAATACAGTGGGGAGATTTATATACATAGAGAACATGAAACAATAGCTCATGAAAGCTTATGCTCAAATAAATTTGTTAGTCTCTAAGGTGCCACAAGTACTCCTGTTCTTTTTGCGAATACAGACTAACACGGCTGCTACTCTGAAACCTGGGTTCTGTGAAGTTATGCGCTCAATTTTTTGTTCTGAGCTCAGTAGTAAAGAGTTTATTTCATATCAACAGTATAATCCAATTATGAGCAGGTATGACTGGACACTTAAAATCCTAGGAAAATGTACTTTGGTACTTTTGGTGTATAAGTTCAGGAACCAGCGGAATGGTGACATGATCAAATTGTTTTTAATGAGGGTGATATTGTGTGTCCTGGAATAAGCTACACCAACAATTCTTAACCTTTTCCATACTGTAACCCCCATATTAAGGGGTGGGGGGAATCTCTCCTTCCTTCCATCTAGCTGTAAAGAAAGGGAAGAGGATGTGACTCCTAGGTTTAGTACAGCAGCATGACTAGAATTAAAACTTTGGACCAAATTCTATTTTCCATTGCACAGCTGTAATAAAAAATGGAGCCAGGTATAATGACAGGTAAAATTTTTTGTGGAGTCTCCGGTGAATAAGAAACTGAATTTGGATTTGGCAGAGTCAGACGCCTGTTTTCATTTCCCCTGACATTCAGAGACAGACATGTGTTCACCTGACTTCATAGAAAACAAATTCCTAGCAAATTCCTTGGTTCTGAGATCAAACAAATTTGTTTCCAGCAGAAGTCTACTGTCATGGCCATCTGAGAATTCTTTTTTGGGGGGGCAGGAAGGGTTGCATGAATGAAGGGGATGCAAGAAAGGTGAGCAGGATAAAATGAATGGATGAAGAAAAAGAGAGAGGGGAAATAGAAGAGAAACCTAAGTTTTTTAATTGTTCCTGAAGGATTCTCAGTATCCTCCTAGATTATTTGGCTGTATCTGGTCTAATAACCTCTTATTCCATTGGCTGCCCAGAAGATTGGCTGCTGTTGAAACCTAACCAGTTGCTGCCCAAGGAATTGTCCAGGCAGGATGCTAAGGAACTGTATGCAGCAAGGTAGGAAGGGTCTTAAACACACTTTTTTTTTTTTGAAGTTGTGTTTCTGTCTGGGAGTGTGAGACCTGATCCTTAGGCTTAAAATGCCAGCCAAAGTCTCCAACATTGGGCTGGATGTTGCACAAGAAAAGGCTTTCTTGAAAAAAGTGTGGTGTTCTCATATCCAATCCTGATCGGAAATCCCTTGAATGCCCTTTCCTCTTGGAATTTGGCACTCCCAGTTCTAACGGGACAGAAAAAACCAACTATCCACTTACCTGAATGCTTCAGTACCCCAGAAAAGGTTCTCAAAATGGGGGGGTTTGGTGAGATTGTCTGATCTTATCTTTATATGAACCCGTTTGCCACTCTTCACTTATGAGACATAGCGGCAACTTGAGGATGCCTACAGCATTTGCGTCACAGCATAACGATTTTGTCCTGTGTCGTGAAATGCAAAGAAGTAGAAGTTTTTACCCACTCCCTACTACTAACAGTGGCACGTATGATTGTTACAGCAAGGATCTGAAATAGATGTTCAAAATCCCTTTAGCATTTAAAGCAAGGGGATGAATCCCCATAGCAAACCCCTGCAAATTTCAGCATTCAAGGCTTCTTGGATTAAAATTGCAAATTCTATTTGGATCAACCCGAGTGAGTCAAACATACCTGGATTAGGGGAGAGGAGGTTGGAATTGAAACCTTTTTCTCGTGGCTAATGTATATGGATGATATTCTTAATAGTACAATATTTTTTGCTTCCCACTTCCCAGTCCCCTCGCTCCCTTCATATATTTCCATGCATAACTCTCTAAATACAGCAGCTGTGCCATCTGCCTCAAATATTATTCCAGTTCTCACTGTTTTGGGATAAATTTCATAAAGTCTATTGCACATATACACATTTAATTGAACAAATGTGAAGCCTCTCCACTTAAGAAAGCTTTGCGAATGACAAGTCGTGTCCAATTTCCATTCAAATGGTTACTCTGGGGCTTTAAAATATGTGTGAATTCATCTAGCTGAGGCAGATAGTATATCTGAGGCAGATGGCTTGGTTCAGCATAGAAAAAAATGTAAGTGCCTTTTACTATCAATCGTATTTTTCTGGCAAAGGGCTGACATAATAAAGATGTGAGTATTACTGAGAATGCTCTTTAATAATTATTCTACCTTATGTTTTCCCTTAAGAATATGGTTAACTGACTAGGAAAATCTACTCCGAGATTTTATGTTTAACCATAACAAACAGCTTAGGAACATCCCCTCCAGGAAAAGAATGGAGTGCGCGCTGGAAATCAGACACATTCCTCTAACAAAGAGGATCAGCCATAGGTTTTTGTGATGCTCCATATGGAAGTTTTCATATAGCATGTGACTGTTCTCAGGGTACCAAGGGCTGTGGCTACGTCTGCACGCCACACCACTGGCGGGGGACATGTGATGTATGCGTAGCTACACAGCGCACTGGAACGCAGGCTTTGTCCACTCTGTGATGCATAGCTACACGTGTCAGTGAGAGGCTCTTGCAGAGGCGAGTGCTGGAGAAAGGCTCTGGCAGGGGGAAGGCAGTGGGGAAAGGATGAGCCTTTCCCCGCAGCTGGCACTTCTCCCTGCAGTGGGGGAAGGGCTCCAGCAGTGGGGAGCTGCCGGAATCTTTTCGGGGAAAAGACTTCAGCAGCATGACCCCGGACTGCTAAAAATAGCTGTGTAGACTGGGAGGCCTGGCTTGGGCAAGCAGAGAGCCATGTAGGGTATGAGCTTGAGCGCATATCTTCACCCTTCAGGTGTGTCTGTGCTCTGCTCTCCTAAAGTGCGCCTCACTGTCTATACTGCCATTTATACTCATGCTGGGGGCGGGAATGTACTTTACACACCGCCAAAAGGTGCACCTTGAGAGTCCCATTGCTGCCTTCTTGCCTCTAGCATGAAGTAGGCTTGCTTGTGCTTAACTGACATCGCCAGCCTGAAAATACTTGCAGGGAATGTCGTGTGCTTGATATGGGCTGCATTATCACCCGCTGCTCTGAGACTCCCGTAGGAGCTTCTTACTGCAGGATGGGCTGAACATGGAGGGGTAAACATTGGTTGCCATTGACTTCAGCTGCACTGCTGGACCTGACCCACAAGTGTGAGTAGTATGGGTGGACAGCCTAGTTCTGTCTAAATAAGGACCCCCCTCCACAAACTTAGTCCAAGCTCTGAATGTCCAGATCAGAGATCAAGTAGGTGATTGTTTATAATTGGATTCTCAAACTATTGCACAGTAAACTGTAAGCAGGCCTGGAGGCTGTTTGGTAGAGAAGGGCCCAAACCTAACCCCTGGATCTGCAGACCTAGGGGTTGAATTGAGGGGGGGGAGATGGTAGTGGTATTCTCCAAAGCCACATGGAGAAGATGCCACTCACCGTAGATTTGTTCAGATCTCATGATCTGCGATAACCCCTCGCTTCTATTTTGTGTGCTTTGAGCAGCAATGGAATAATTTAAAATATTTGAAATCTAACAATGATCATTTCAGAGTTAACACCCAATTTAGATGAGTAGGAGCCTCTTACGGATATTTTTCAGGGTCTCCATTGCACTCTGTGCTCCCCAACCCTCTCTTCCATTCATACTCTTGCTTGGGAAGCTGAACAAAATTGTACTACTGTAAACATGAAAGCTTAAAGTAATTTCTCCAGGTGCCTCTTTGCCTTCTGTGGGTAGGGCTCTCCTTTCTCTACAGACTTGCCTTGCCTTGCCTTGGACCCTCTTTGGATTGGGCTTCACTGACTGTCCCAGTAGACAACAAAAATTCACCAATTATGTTGCAGGGTCCAGTCACCTCCCCTCACTTTTTATTAGCCCTTCCATCTCATTCCCTTTCAGACCTCGTGGACCCAAGCACTTTTGCATGTCCAGCTTTTCTAAATAGTCTTTAACCTGTTCTTTCACCACTGAGGGCTGCTCACCTCCTCCCCCATACTGTGCTGCCCAGGACAGCAGTGTGGGAGCTGAAGTTGTCTGTGAAGACCAAGGCGAAAAAAGCTTTTGAGTACTTCAGCTTTTTCCACATCATCTGTCACTAGGTAGCCTCCCCCATTCATTAAGGGTTCCACGCTTTCCCTGACCTTTTTCTTGTTGCTAACATACCTGTACAAACCCTTCTTGTTACCATTCACATCCCTTGCTAGCTGCAACTCCAGTTGTGTTTTGGCCTTCCTGATTACACCCCTGCAGCTTGAGCAGTATTTTTATACTCCTCCCTAGTCATCTGACCAAGTTTCCACTTCTTGTGAGTTTGTGACTTTGTCCTTACCCATAACTATTTTACATTTGGGGACAATGTATACCTTCAGATCAGCGGCACTGCTATGGGTACCCGCATGGCCCCACAGTATGCCAACATTTTTATGGCTGATTTAGAACAACGCTTCCTCAGCTCTCGTCCCCTAACGCCCCTACTCTACTTGCGCTATATTGATGACATCTTCATCATCTGGACCCATGGAAAAAAAGCCCTTGAGGAATTCCACCATGATTTCAACAATTTCCATCCCACCATCAACCTCAGCCTGGTCCAGTCCACACAAGAGATCCACTTCCTGGACACTACAGTGCTAATAAACAATGGTCACATAAACACCACCCTATACCGGAAACCTACTGACCGCTATTCCTACCTACATGCTTCCAGCTTTCACCCTGACCACACCACACGATCCATCGTCTACAGCCAAGCTCTGCGATACAACCGCATTTGCTCCAATCCCTCAGACAGAGACAAACACCTACAAGATCTCTATCAAGCATTCTTACAACTACAATACCCACCTGCGGAAGTGAAGAAACAGATTGATAGAGCCAGAAGAGTTCCCAGAAGTCACCTACTACAGGACAGGCCTAACAAAGAAAATAACAGAACGCCACTAGCTGTCACCTTCAGCCCCCAACTAAAACCCCTCCAACGCATTATTAAGGATCTACAACCTATCCTGAAGGATGACCCAACACTCTCACAAATCTTGGGAGACAGGCCAGTCCTTGCCTACAGACAACCCCCCAACCTGAAGCGAATACTCACCAACAACCACATACCACACAACAGAACCACTAACCCAGGAACCTATCCTTGCAACAAAGCCCGTTGCCAACTGTGCCCACATATCTATTCAGGGGACACCATCACAGGGCCTAATAACATCAGCCACACTATCAGAGGCTCGTTCACCTGCACATCCACCAATGTGATATATGCCATCATGTGCCAGCAATGCCCCTCTGCCATGTACATTGGTCAAACTGGACAGTCTCTACATAAAAGAATAAATGGACACAAATCAGATGTCAAGAATTATAACATTCATAAACCAGTCGGAGAACACTTCAATCTCTCTGGTCACGCAATCAGAGACATGAAGGTCGCTATCTTACAACAAAAAAACTTCAAATCCAGAGTCCAGCGAGAAACTGCTGAATTGGAATTCATTTGCAAATTGGATACTATTAATTTAGGCTTAAATAGAGACTGGGAGTGGCTAAGTCATTATGCAAGGTAGCCTGTTTCCCCCCCCCCCCCCAGACGTTCTGGTTAAACTTGGATTTATGCTGGAAGTGGCCCACCTTGATTGCCATGCACAGTGTGGGGAGAGTGGTCAGTTTGGATGAGCTATTGCCAGCAGGAGAGTGAGTTTGTGTGTGTGTGGGGGGAGGGGGTGAGAAAACCTGGATTTGTGCTGGAAATGGCCCACCTTGATTATCATGCACATTGTAGGGGGAGTGGTCACTTCGGATGAGCTATTACCAGCAGGAGAGTGAGTTTGTGTGAGTATGGGGGTGGGGGAGTGAGAAAACCTGGATTTGTGCTGGAAATGGCCCACTTTGATTTTCATGCAGGTTGTAGGGAGAGTGGTCACTTTGGATAGGCTATTACCAGCAGGAGAGTGAGTTTGTGTGTGTGGTTTTTGGAGGGGGATGAGGGGGTGAGAGAACATGGATTTCTGCAGGAAATGGCCCACCTTGATTATCGTATGCATTGTGAAGACAGTGGTCACTTTGGATGGGCTATTACCAGCAAGAGAGTGAGTTTGTTTGTGGGAGGGCGGAGGGTGAGAAAACCTGGATTTGTGCTGGAAATGGCCCAACTTGATGATCACTTTAGATAAGCTATTACCAGCAGGAGAGTGGGGTGGGAGGAGGCATTGTTTCATGGTGTCTGTGTATAAAATGTCTTGTGCGATTTCCACAGCATGCATCCGATGAAGTGAGCTGTAGCTCACGAAAGCTCATGCTCAAATAAATTGGTTAGTCTCTAAGGTGCCACAAGTCCTCCTTTTCTTTTTGCGAATACAGACTAACACGGCTGTTACTCTGAAACCTTTTTGAGTTTAAGCTCACCAAAGATTTCACTGTTAAGCTAAGCTGGTCACCTGCCATATTTGCTATTTTTTCTGCATATTGGGATGGTTTGTTCCTGTGCCCTCAATAAGGCTTCTTTAAAATACAGCCAGCTTTCCTGGACTCCTTTCCCCCTCATATTAGCCTCCCAGGGGATTCTGCCTGTCAGTTCCCTAGGGGTTCAAAGTCTGCTTTTCTGAAGTCCAGGGTCCATATTTTGCTACTCTCCTTTCTTCGTTTTGTGAGGATCCTGAACTCAACCGTCTCATTCATTTATTTCTGAACATTTAAATTCATGTTTCATATGGTGTTGTGTGTGTTTTTGAAAACAGGCTTGGTACCTAGCTGAGACTTCGAATGGCAGTTTTCTTTAGCCTGGGACAAGTTTTACTAGTGAGTTATAAACACCAGCAAAAACAAATTTATAATGGAAACATTGACAGATCCTTAACTATAGTAGTGTTGGCAAGCACCACTATAATATTCATGTTCCAGCTCAATAATTCTTATTCTAACCATAATAAGCAGATATCGACTTCTGCTGAGTTCAACATCAAGATTTATTGACCCAGGAGGTAAATATTGGCTAAACAAAAGTCAGGGTCAGTGAGTCCCTTAAGGGGCTCTTAATCTTGTGTAGACTGGAAAAAAGTCAATATCAGAATTATTACATACTTCTATTATAAAGATTTCTATTACATGAACACACACAGGAAAAAAGAACTTTACCTAAAAAAAAAATAGCAGAGCAATTTTCTCTGAGGCCTATGACAATACTGTAAATCAGACTAGAGCACCCATACATTGAAAAAATACCACGAAAGGAGCTCTGTATTTACCACAATACACTGCATAGCAGCAATTATTATTCAAAAATGGGGTGGGATACGGGAAGAGGGAACTAAAGTTTATATTGCTGGTCTCACTAAGGACTCAGTCCTGCACGATGCTGAGCAGTCTGGCCCTGACCCAGCAAAGCATTTGCTTAGCTTTAAAAATATGAATAGTCTAAGTCAACGGGACTACCTCTATTCCTTAAGCAAGCCTGTGTTTGCTTACTTTGCAGGGTCAGAGTACTCAGCCCCTTGCAGGATTGCATTCAAAATGTGGCTGTGTGAACTGGGTTGTGTAATATTCCCATCCAGACCTTCTTAAACATTCCGCTGAAATTGAACCTTTGCTGAGGTTAACTTTTTTCCTCATCTGTTTTCTGAGGCTTCTGCTCTGCTCCTCCAAGTTAACTGGGATGGAAGCATTGGCAATCTTCGAAGCCAGCTTGTTCTTGTCTGTTCCTCCTCTAAGTTTTCTGGACTCAACTGCCTGCACCTGCAGTTTGGCATGCTTATCCAAAAAAGACCCAAACTCCCATCCTCTCAAGGTTCATCATTACTATAACTGTCTGTTGCTCTTTCCACAATATACATAATATGGGGGAACAATATGGGCACAGTGGGATTCAAATAACATTGTTTACTATCTATATGCAACTTGCAAGGCCTAGCTACATAAGTGCACTGTGTCTCTGGCAGAGATCTGGTGGCTTCTGAGCAGAGGTGAAAGTGGGCCGGTACGGTGTACCGGTAAGAAGTGGCTGCTGGTACGGCCCCATATGCAGCCAACGTTAAAGCGCTGCCACGGCAGTGCTTTAACATTGCTGCCCCTTTGCCCCCCCCCCCCCGTTGGTGGCCCTGCTGGTAAGGACCCTACCGGCAGGGCCGCCCACAGGGGTGTGTGTGTAAAAGGGGCGGCTGGGCCCTGGAGCCCAGCAATTTAAAACGGCCTGGAGCTCCTGGCTGCTGCAGCAGCCAGAGCCCCATGCCCTTTAAATCGCTGCTGGAGCCCCAGCTGGCACGGGACAGGCAGCATGGAAGGCTGGCTGGCGGAGGCTGACCCCCCCCCCCCCCCCGCCACGCCCCTTCTGCCTCAGGCCCTGCCCCTTCTGGGGGCTGGTAAGTCTTTTATGTTACTTTCACCCCTGCTTCTGAGACAACGTGAGGGCTACTGAAAGGGCTCAAAAACTATTTAACGTTATAGTACTCCCAAATCCTATATACTATAACTACACTAAGCACAAAATGAAGGGAGTTTTCAAATGTGGATTTTTGATTGAATATAATAGGGTAATTCTAAAGTGGAATAAAAGGTCCAGGAAGAATGAAACGTCAGGCCAAATAAAAATAAACCAAAGAATTGACTAAAAATGTCAATAGACTGTAGACTCTGGCATAGATCTGAATGCTATATAAAATTGCCCTGTAAGACATCCAGGGTGTAAAAGTGGCACACTTATTTTAAATGTAATTTGATTTTTTTGGTGATGCTTAATGTTGACCTGATACTGCAGTTAGAGAGTTTGCACACGTTGCCTGATATACCATATCATCAACTACTAAGGAATGGAGCTCTGCAAACATCTCAGGTTTCAACAGAGGGCAAGATTTGCTGTTCATTATTCAGGATTTGTTATTTCTCATTTGATGATCTCATGTTTTTCAAGTTTGTCACCCATTTAGGGAACAGAAGTAATATTGTGTGACTTAGGAGACCCGTCACAGCTTGGATAGTGAGTAGGGAACAGTCAAAGTAAACAATCTTATAGGCTGAAATTGTCCATATAAATTATTTGGTGAATACTTGCAAATAAAAAATACATTAGTAGAAAGTAGGATTGAGCCACAAATGACTCTTAAAAAGGAAATAGGTTTCAATTCACCAGACCCATTTATCTGGAACAAATAATTTGACCAGCTGTCGTTATCCTAATGAAGAAAGTATAAAAATAAAAATTCACATTTTGTAGGGCAAAATAAAGCATCTTTTATGCAAATAGCAATACATATACACATTTTTATTTACATAAAAGACTATTTCATTCTGTAAAATATGTGAATTTTAATTGTATAGTACATTAAAAAACGTGGGTATGTTATTTGCATAAGAGATATTTTATATAAAAAAAAAAAACGCGCGCCCACAGAGAACGTTTTCATTTTTGCTAAATGTCACACTAACTTATTTTGCTAAGTTTTGTAAATCCTTTATATCCCCTAGTTACATTTTAGGCCTAAGTTCATATTTTGTAATATCAGGTTCTAAATCTTTATATTTTGTGTAGCTAAATACTATTTTTTCATTTTTTTTTTCACACTACAGTTGAAGAGCAGGACTGATTGGGATCTGTGCAGAGAGATGGTGTGATGGAGTGTAGTCATCCCACACTGGACAAGACGGGGTTAATGCCACATGGTGGGCCAAGGAAGCCAGCCCCCCTCACCCCTGCTAGGCATGCTCCAGCTGGAATAACCGTATAAAAGGGAGCAGCTCAGTCTGGGCTGACTGCCGAGGAGGGAGGATGCACTTTGCAGGCTCCAGCCCAGGAGCTGGTGATGCCCCAGATTGTGGAAGCCAGAGGCACTGAGACCCCAATGGATGCTCAGGTATCTATGGATGCCCAAGAGAGGTTAGAGCCATTGGGAGTTGGCCCAACCACGGAACCCAGAGTCTCCCAGACCACGGCATCAGGGACATGATAGGAAGTAGCCCAGGGGAACTAGACCTTGATCTGGTTGTAGAACCGAACTGTAAGTCAGCGTGTTTCGGTTGGATCCCTGCTGGCTCACTGGTGAACACGTTTGCCACTGCGAGGGCCCTGGGCTGGCATCCGGTGGAGTAGGGAGGGCCCACTTCTCCATCTGGCCACTAGGCCATGCAGCCCTGTGGAGGAAGGCAGGCGTATTGATTCTGGCCATTGGGCAATGTTGTCCTGAAGCTAAGGATAGCCAGTTGGACTCAACCGAGGGGCTATAATACCCTTTCCCCCCGCCCCCAAACCACAGGGTGACAAGGGTGTATTCGCCCATGACAGATGGCAAAAGAGGCCAGGTATGTCAAATTCTGTGTTACCGCTGTGCTTCTTCCAAAAAAGAATAGTCCCTGAAAGTACTCCATCTGTGGGGGGAATAAGGGTAAGTTAGCAAGTTATAAAACAGCACGTCAAAAGGTGACAGAGAACTGCACTGGAAGTAGGGGACATTTCAATCCACTCAGCATATATGCAGTTTCCATTTCATGGTGAGTTGAATCAGTAATAAGTATCTAGCAAAGAAAGTGAATTCTTATCTAGAGCATTTTGTTACATAAAAAGATACCATAAAACCCTACTGATGCACGTATGAACTTATTGGTTTTTTTGCCATCTCTGGTTTATATTAAACAAGAATGACACTTCCGTATGAAAGTGTGAATAATCCATTATTATGAAGGCTAGGTGAAGGGCCTCATCCAAAGGCCTCTGGTTGGTGAGAGTCTTTCCATTGACTTCAGTGTTTTTTTGGATTAGGTTCTATACGAATTTGCCCTGGATATAACAATTGACGCAGATCCCATTTATTGTAATGGAGATTGCAGATACTTGGACTATCAGTAAGAGACAGGCTATAGTCACCAGAGCTGGATGGTCTGGTCAACACATGATGAGTATGAGCATGGGAGGGTAAGTGGAGGAGTGCTAATATAACTTTCAAAAACTTTGTTTTTGCAGGGCACTTTGAAATGGCTTGTTTTCATTCTCAGCTGGAATGAAAACACATGTTGAAATGGCCGAATATCTCACGGAATGGGAATTCCGAGTTTTGAATATCTCTAGTAAGTAGATCAACCTTCTTTATACTATTTATTTTGTATACCTCTGTAATATCCCCTCTTAATCCTCTGCTCTTTAAACTAAACTGTTTTCATCTTTTCAGTCTCTCCTTATGTCAAAATTCTGTCTCAAGCACTCACCACCCAGGGATAAGTGAGTATGATCATACATAGAGAGGTAAAATGTCTCTCCTACTCCCAAATCTCTTTAGCCCTGTGCGCTCCTTTCATCTGTAGGACCTTCCCAGAATGCAGTGCTGTACACACATACTATGCAGGATTCAAGGAGCAGTGATAGTTCCCCCCCCCCCCCCATGTATGTGTTAGAAATAATTAGACACACAAGGTGGGTGAGATAACATCTTCTATTGGGCCATCTTCTGTGAACCTCAAGAAAAGTTCAGTGTAAGCTCAAAAGCTTGTGTCTCTCGCCAAAGAATTTGGTCCAATAAAAGATATTCCCTCACCCATCTTGAATCTTTAATATCCTGGGACCACCGCAGTTTCCACCACACTGCATAGAAATAATTAGAGCTGGTTAGAAAATGGAAAATGTTTTTGTGTGTGTATGAACTCTTTTTTTTATATAGAGTAACTAGAGCTAGGTGAAAATGTCTGATTTATAATTTTGACCAACATTTTTGTCAAAAATTTGAATTTTGAAAGTCAAAATTTTTGCAATCAGCTATAGATTTGGTTAAAGATCCTCAAAATTCTAAATTGGAATGTATTTTTTGTTGAAATTTCAACAACAAAAAAAAGGGATGAAATTTGTGTGGGAAATTTTCACTGCAATGGTAACCGGTTTATCAGCCAGCTGTTAAGAGTAACTTCTCTGCATAATGCTTAGGGAAAACATACTAGAAATCTGCTAACAACAACCATGTCAATTCATGGTGGCTGTTACCACAGCATGGTTAAGAAGTCCTTCAAGTTCTGATGGCTTTTGGAGACCACCTAACTTTCACTAATTAATACAAGGCCTTATTTTTCCCTTCAGAGGGATAAGTAACTCCTGTTTGTTTAAATAAGAATTATTTGTATCCTGGGGAGAAATAGGGCTCTGGGGGAAAAGCAACTGGTACTGAGATCCTCTCTGCTGAAAAATTCACTCTTGTTCTTTATGCGCTAAAGGATTGGGAAATATAGTATAAGCAACTAGAAGCTATTGAAAAGTGGACCTTCTGTAAAGGTTTTCTAAGCAGGAAAATCTATCTAGAGGGACTACACTTAGCATTATATAATGTGAGACCTTTCTAGTGTGATGCATTGTACAAATTATGCTCTGTTGATCTGTTATGAAAATACACATTTTATTAAAATCAGCAGCAGCAGCCCAGCCAGACTCGTGTTTCCCTTTCACTGTGGATTGGTAATGCATTTTGTTCGAATGCTTGTTGCGAAATCTAGGTTTCTTTCCTTTAAACACAAATGATACCAAGATCAGAATAACCCAGCAAAAGGGAGGAAATGGCTTCTTTCAAACCTTGATATTTTAGTGTAAACTGTCCATTTGTCTCTGTAGCTGCTGGTGAAAATTTTTGTTGCTGTTAGTATTAAACAAATGTTCAATTTCCAGGTACACAGCAATGGAGCTAAAAAACCTTGCAACCAGGATGACAATGTGAATCAGACACATGGCATTGGACTAACAAATCCACACACCACGCTTCACATTAATTAGCTTTCTACCCTGTTGAGTTTTCTTTTATAAGGTGCATACTGTCTATTCAGACTAAAGAACAGATATTACACCATATGTCAGAAACGCATCAGAAAAGTTCAGAAGATGTTAGGCTAGACAGTATCCATGTTTCATCCTGGGTTTGCGGCATATTGGTAGTGCCCACAAGGACTGTCTAAGCAGTCTCTCAACCCTTTTCTTTATTACTTTGGATTGGCCCATCTCTTTTGTACATTACACTGAACAGTCTATATTAGGGTTTCATTCAATTTCACTTTTTTGGAGACTCCATTCTTTTCTCTCTCTCTTTTCTTTTAAAACCTTCTCACTGTAGCTTTTGTAGATTTGGCGTATGAAAAAAAGCTGTGGCTGTATTGGGGGATATAGCTCAGTGGTAGGGCACATGCTTTGCTTATATGAGGTCCCAGGTTCAGTCCCTGGCAATCCAGGAGATTGTTTGGGCTTCTCCGAGGGTGAGATACATGGATCTCCCCACAGGCAGGCTTTGGGGGTTGGCGGCTGCTGCCTAGCTCTGCTGGGATTCTAGCTGCTGGAACTCCATGAGTGTCTGATGCTCATGGGAGCAGCTGCTTGCCCCGACACATGGGGTGACTTCCCATGCCCATGTGTCTCATGCACGCCATTGGGGTGCCTTAGGAACTGCCCTGCCCAACTCCCATATGTGGTGCCAGCCCTGCTTCCCCCTTGTCTCTAGGCAGGAGGAACTTGCCTGCCCCGGACAGGTGTGGTGGGAGCGTGGTGAGCTCATGGGCTACCCCTTTCCAGGGTGCTGACAGCCCTTGCAGACCCCTCAGGTCCCCCCTGCGCCCTGCTGGCTCTGCCTAAGGCTGGGGCTGCCATCTATGGGTCAAGGAAGGTGAAGCGAGGCTATGCCCAGGTTACCCCATTCACTCGCTCACTCACTCAAAGGCCTGCTCTGGTGCTTGGCATATGGGTGTGAAGAGCCCAATGAGTGTGTCTGGCACACAGCAGCTTCCCACTGTGGCTGAGCTGGCATCGTGGGGGGAAAAACATTTCCTGTGCATGACGGTCATTTGCAGGAGGCTGTAATTAATCCCTGCACACACACACGCACACGGTGTCATCCCGGAGCCGGGTCTGTGGAGTCTTTCTTGCACCTGAGGGGGGACTCACCCTGTTTTCTGACATTGCAAGTTCAGATGGAGCTTCTCAGAGTTCTGGGAAAGTGGGCTAACCCAGAGAAGTTATGAATTCACTACTGTTCATCACAGCTGTCCAGACCTATATGGGTGCAACTTCTCTTGGGCCCAGGCTAAAAAAACTTCATAAAGTGAGGTGACCTTGCATATGTCCCACCCCAATCCTGCTGGAGCATGATGCTGAAGAGAGACTGAAATAGAGAAGTACCTTTTTCGCCAATATCTGAAATAGAAGTCCAAGAAAGATATTTCTTCAAATCACCAGGAATCATAAGTGACTTCATGAAACAAGCAAGAGGGGCATGCCTTCTAATGGAGGATAGACAACAGTACCCAGTCGCTCGGACCAAACAGTCAGGGAATGGCTCTGTTGTGGACTACATCACATCTAGTTCTTTGATATCCTACAGTCAACATGGGAGCGAGCAATGAGTAGCTGGGTCTTTGACTCTGGTTGCCTTGGCTTAATGCACTGAGTTGAAGAGGAATGAAGGGGAAAAGTCAGGGAGGCAAATCCAAACCAATTTCACCTTCAAGGTGGAAATCAGTGTGTGATCTCAAATGTTTCCAGACTCAGTCCTCCCCTGACAGCTCTGTGAGGGGGAAAAAATATCCATTCTAATTAATCCCCCTTTTTGGAGAGGCCTAGGTGTGCGGAAACTTGCAATGCAATGTGGTGGGATCTTCCTCCACTTTTATCTAATGCTTGTTTCAGTGTCTGCACAAAATGCTCTGCTGATCCATTTGTTGCTGGGTGGAGTTAGCTGGCTTAGTATGTTTCATTTAATTTTGCCACAGAATGTCTATCTGAAAATCCTCCGAATTAAACTGCAGACCATCATCTGAAATGAGCTGCTTGGGTAACCCATAGGTGGCAAACATATTGCAAAGCACTTCATTTGCTTTACAGGAGAGGTTGGTGTCAAGTGCACCATCTCTGGCAATTGAGAACAAGCATCAACCACTCCTATGGGGGAGGGGGAGGGGGAAAGCGAATGTAAAGTCAGTCTGCATCCTTTACCAGCTCTTCATAGCCTACTTCCATGAGTGACATGGTGCCACTTCTGGCATGTTTTAATGGCTGAGGCAGGAGTCACACTGGATACTTTCCACTTTCATATCTTGATCTGAAGCCAGAGCAAAAAATAACTTCTGGACACCCCTTTCATTTTTACTCCTCCTTGGTGCTGCTCATATAATTCCACTCACATCCTTTTCTGTCAACTGTGTAGTATTATTGCTCAGACTCCATAGCAAACAATGTTCTCCATAGATAAGTCCAGTTTCCTGAAATAGTAAGGGCTAAGGGGCTCTTCTTTTATGTGATTTGGCCACCCCAAAAGCGTACAGTGCATCACCATAACCAAAATGGGATATTTTCTTGTTTCCAGAGCAATTTTCTTAGGTGTAATAGGGAGGTCATCTAGGAAAGAGACTCTATACCCAGAATTTTCCTCCGTTTCCCTGTGTAAAGGGGCAAACTGGGATCATACACTTGCACTAGTGTGTTTTTTGATTATCTATATGTCATACTGGTGGACTTTGATCTTTCTGCCTATCTCTGCAATCCAGCTGCCACTAGGGGTGGAATGCTTACCTTTGGGTCCAATATTTTTCCCAGAGGTTGATGATCAGTGGTGAAGGTAACCTTTTCTCCAAGCAGATACTTGTGGAATTTAATAACCCATAAAATGCCTAAAACCTTTTTCTATTTGTGAGTAGTTTCTCTCAGCCTTTGACAATGTTCTGGAAGCCAATGCTAGAGTTTTTCACTCCTATCTTTACAAATGTGTGAAATGACAGCTCCAATTTCTATAGGAGAGGCATTACAGGTTGTTATGGGAAGCTCTAAATTAAAATGTATCAGTAGACTGGCGCACTGCTCATTTCATTTTTTTTTCTTCCTCCGAAACCTTATTCTCCTTTTCTGTCCAAATTCACTTGATATTTTTAGATAACAGGACAGACTTTGATTCCAGATTTATCAACATTAAATCTATCCAGTCTTCCATAGTAGTTTAATATGACCAGAAACAATATAAAGTCGGAGTATTCTGTGGTAGTGGTGCATTCTCAAGGGCTTTTTAACTTCTCTTTTACTGGGTGTACATCTTCTGCAATTATACAATGACCCAACTAAGTATATTGAGTGTATGTGTGTGGGTGGGGGGGAAGCTCATTATCTCAACATTAAAACCATATTTTTAGAACCTCCTGTAGGTTTTTAAAATGCTCCTCTGATTTCCTCTGTTATTAATGTCATCAAAATAACAGACACCACCAATTATCCCCTGCATTACCCAATTCATTATTCTTTGAAGCACAGCAGCTGTGCTGACTACCCCATAGGGTAATCTTTTATACCTAAATAACTCCTTATGTGTGTTCACTGTCAGATTTTTTTGAAATCTGGCTCTAAAGCCACCTGCTGGAAGGCTTGGGACAAATGTAGTTTGGTAAACTTCAGTCCACTTGCTAGTTCTGCAAATAGATCTTGTGGTTTAGGAATTGGATTTGGTTCATTTCCAGCTTGGGATTTATGGTGACTTCATAGATCCCACAAATGCTTGTGCTGTCATTGCCCTTGGGCATGCACACAATTGGTACAGTCCATTCATCTAACTCAGAAATGAAATTATACCCTTATTTGCAACTCATCCAGTTGCTTTTTTCACAGGCTCCTTCAGAGCATATGGCACAGGTCTAGGCTTCAGGAATTTAGGCTTTGTCAGATACAACCAGCCTCACAGTTATTCCTCTTTCCAAACCCATGTCTGTACTGCACACAGCTTTGTATTTTTCAGTTCCCCCATTCTGTCTGGCGTACGGAGCACCACAATCCAATCCAGTTTGTATTGCCAGTTTGTGCCCATCACTGGGGACCCATTTCCTTCGCTCACAATTAACTCCTAATGGTGAACAGATACCTTTATAAATTACTGTGACGGGAGACTGCCTAACACAGCTATCTGCCCCTAATTGTAATGCTGTAAAATCACATTCGTTTCTCTTGATCTTACCCAGGAAATGTTTTTTGTAACACCCCCCTCCCCCTGCCCGAGATCAGACATGACAATGGAAGCAAATATAGGAATGACCAATATCACATTTACCTTTATGTTAACATAATACAGGGGATGATATGTCTGTCCATTTCCCACCACATATAGTTTTGTGAAATAATATAGTTCATGAATGCTTTCATCCAGGGGAGAACCTGCTTCTGAGCCAGACTTCTCCACAGTCACATAACTAGGACAATGGCTGGCTCCTATTTGTAGGCATGTATGGCTTCCTTTTGACGTTATCCTTTGCTGTACCCTGGTGCAGCCTGGAAAGCCTGGAGGCATGTCTCCTCTGAAATCACTCTTTGCTCTGCAGCTTATTAAGGAAACACTGCTCCTGCTTGTGTGATGTCCCTAAACAATAGAAACAGGGCTCCTTCTGTTTTGTTTGGATCTTGTGAGAGATGCCAACTAGTGGTGGTGGTTTCTACCCCTTGTGGAGGCCTTTCTTTTCAGGCCTGGCATGATGATGCCTGTTTATTTTCAAATTTTGATTGTTTTTTTTTTGTAGTGTCTGGAGTGCCCTCTGGCGGCATTTCCTCCTTATACACAATATATAACAGCCTCTCACTTCATTCAAGGGGTTTTATGTCAACAACAAATTGATCTGAGAGCCTCTTTCAGAAAATTCCCAAAACAAATAGCAGACAGCTTGTGTGGGGTTTTTTTGCCCAGAGTTGCCAAAAATTCAGATATATTTTCTCTTTAAGTTTCTTAGATGAAGCTTATCATTCTGTTATAAAAATTTGTGGTAGGCACATAATGTTTCTTTAGAATCTGTTATGTCTTTATTCTGCAGCTTATCAGGTTCTTGTGGAAAACGGAGTCTTTAAGCTCTGTCAGTGTTGATTTCCCCACCAAAGTTAGAAAAACCACCCTCTATTTATCAGTATCTTCTATAGCGTTTCCATAAAAATACTGCTCAAATCTGAGTATATGTTGCAAAATATTCCTCTTTGTCATTAAACTGGAAACTGTTCATACTGCCATATGTAGCTATGTTATTTTTCCTCTCTTTTTTTTTTTTTTTTAAAATGATTCCTTCCTCATTGCCAGTTTTTTCTGTTATGTTCACCGTGTACGCACAATGAAGTTAGATAAAAACAAAATGCTCTTGCTGGAAGGTTGCAGTGTAACACTATTTTGATTTTTAGAACCCAGAATCCTAACCCACAAGTACAAAAACCAGAGACCAAGCAGGCTACTCCGTGAGGGAGAGTGGCACAGCTCCCCCCAACTTGCTCAAGGCTGGCTCTTTGCAGACTGACTGTTGAATTCAGGCCACACAGCTCCCTACAGAGCCCCCATAGTCTTCAAGCAGTATCAGGAAAACCCCCTACCACTTGAAATGATAGTTTTTGTGAATTTAACACAGTTTTCCATATACCACCCCCTTTATGATTACCGAGTCTAGATTTTGTGGGGCTCTGTTTTTTGTTTTCCATGTTTCACTCTGGTGAGGGAGGTGCAGGCATGTAGGTCCTGTCCCAGCTTCTGCTAAATCCCATCCTGCTGTCTGTCCCAGAAGCCGTCTCCATGCCTGAGCCGCCCTGTTGTGTGGTCGTTCTCCGTTCTTTCTAATTTCCTAGAGACCTATGTGGTCTCCCCATGATCCTCCCGCTCCAGGGTTGGCTCCTGACCTGTCCAGTCCAAATGCTTTCACTATCATGCTGAAGTGCTGCTGCTGTGCTAAGGCTCCTAGTGCCTTGTTGTATGTGAGAGCTAGGGCAGGGATGAGTATAAGTGATGTACTGATGTCTGCCTCAACCTATAGCCTGCCTGAAGCAGAGGCAGGAAGCTGTTTGACACCACACTCGCCAGACTCCCTGCTGGCAACTTCAAGCCCTAAAAATCCTGTCAGGCCCCTTTCCAATCCTGAGATGACTTAAATAATTTGAAATGTGTTTAGTTCTTTTTCTTTGCCTTCTGGGTGTCTTGAGCCTTTCGGCTGCATTCAGCTCACATGTTTGAGCTTTTCTCTGCAACCATGAAGGCTAAGAAGGTGAAGGCTGAAATTCTCCTTAGTCCAGGAGCTGGGGCTTTAAGAAGAACAATATTTTAGCTAGCTCTCCAGGGGTGGGAGACAGACTTCAAAGCGGTCGATTTTCTGCGTTGTCCTTTAAGTATCCGTAATAGGACTGTGCTGTTGGTAGGCTGAAGGGCAGTGGGGTTGTGTGATGGAGTGTGCGCCCCACACCAACTATGATCGAGTTAACGAGGGCTTGAGAGTCTGGTTAGGTCACCTGAGAGAAGGAGGAGCAGGGTTAACTGAGAATGAAGCCCAGCTGAGGAAGGGCTGAGACAGCACTATAAAACCAGGCAGCTGAGAGTAGAAGGGGGCTGCCGAGGAAGGAGTCTGTAGTGGCTACCTGGGAGGTCTCTAGAGAACCAGGAGGAAGTGGGGGAGGGAGAGAATCCTGCCCTGCAGTAAAGAGCCTAGTAAGGGGCTAGGATGGGGTTACGTAGCCACAGGGAATAGAGTAGGCTTTAGGGGTGAACCCATCAGAGAGGCTGAGTAGGAAGGAGCCCAGGGAAACTGTGACTGAGGACCTGGATTGCTAGTTGTAAGGTCCATGGGCTGGCACCTGGTACATCAGGAGGGCCCTAGTTCTCCTGCCAGCCGCTGGAATAGTGGCACAGAGCTCTGTGCCAGGACTGAACACTGTCTGGAGAAGGCATTTGGTTAGTGGTCCTGTTGGACTTTCGAACCCTGGAAGGGGTGAACTAAATGGTGACCTTGTCAGAGGCCCAAGTTACCAGAAGACAAATTATTGCAGAGTGAGCAATGAACAGCAACTGGGCATCTGATGCAGCGAGGATTAATTCCCAGATGTAGACACAAGGAGGTGCACTAGTGGTGAGTAGCAACCCTGTGACAGGGTGTCTGACATATATGAACTGTGCTGTGGATCATCTGCCCCATATTTCTTTGTTGTGATTTGCACTGTGCTTTTGAGAGCCAGGGGGAAATATGTGCAGGTGACTGGGAAGGAGAGGTGTGAAGGTTTCTGACAAGAGACCCATTACTGGCAATGTTGCCAGTACCAGTGATGCCAGGGTCAAAAATGCTTTGCTTGTGTATTTTAAGAACAGGGCACTTTGGCTTATTGCTTTTTAGCAGGATGTGTGCTTTTAAACAAATGAATGATACCTTAGCCATTCACTGGTTGTTTGTCTTACTGCTGGTATCTGTGCTGTTGTCTGAATCTTTATCTTGTGCCCCTGCTGTGTTGCTTTTGTGCGCTGGATTCCTCCCTTTCCTTCTTTACCTGAACATGTGGAGTTGTGAGTTCCAGACTGACTCGTGAGCCAAGCTTTATTTTGATTTGCTTCTTGCTGGTCAAGGAATCTTGTTTTAAACCCATCGATTCACCCCCATTGCTATATTGAATGCTAGCAACTTTATTAACCACACTTCAGCAAGCATGCACTGCCCACAAACAACAAGATATAATTTAACTTTGAAGGTCTTCCAGACACAAGTCCAAGGTTTGCGTTCTGCCTGGCAAAGCTCTCCTTGTGCTGTGGAAGAGGGGCTAGGACATTGCAAGGGAAGTGAAATGTTCTCCAGTACAGGGCACTAGACAGGAGGTGATATAGTTTGCCAGAACTGCCTCTCTATTGGGGGGAACAATTTCTGTTGCATTTGCTGGTCCTTCTCTGTGCTCTGATTCTCTGTGTAAAACAAAACAAAAAAACCACACACCCCCATCTCCAATCTCTGTCCCCTCTCCCCTGCCCCGCTATGCCTCCTCTCTTTCCATCTCTATGGCCCAATGCTGCTGCAGCTTCTGCCACATGGAGGTGTCTGACATGCACTGACCGTGCTGTGGGTCATCTGACTTAGAGTCACTCTGTTATCTGTAATTTTGCACTGTATTTGTGAGAGCCAGGGGTAGGGTGATCAGATAGCAAGTATGAAAAATCAGGACAGGGGCGGGGAGTAATAGGCACCTATATAAGAAAAAAAACAACCCAAATATCAGGACTGTGCCTATAAAATCGGGGCATCTGGTCACCCTAGCCAGGGGGAAATGTTTGCTGGTGACTGGGAAGGAGAGGTATGGAAGTTTCTGGCACAAGACCCATTTCTGGCAATGTTGCCAGCAGTAATGCCAGGGTCACAAATGCTTAGCTCATGTATTCTGAGTACAGGGTATTGTACCTTATTGCTTTTTAGCAGGATATGTGCGGTTAAACAAACGATGCCTTATCTATTCCCTGGTTGTTTGTCTTCCTGTTGGTAAATGTGCTGTTCAACCTTTGCTGTGCTGCTTTTGCACTCTGGCTTTGATGCTTTACATCAGGGGTTCTCAAACTGAGGGTCAGGACCCCTCCGGGGGTCACAAGATTATTACATGGGGGGTTGTGAGCTGTCGGCGTCCACCGCAAACCTCGCTTTTCCTCCAGCATTTATAATGGTGTTAAATATATAAAAAATGTGGTGTTTTTAATTTATAAGGGGGGTCGCACTCAGAGGCTTGCTGTGTGAAAGGGGTCACCAGTACAAAAGTTTGAGAACCACTGCTTTACACGAATGTGGGAACTTGTGAATTGCAGACTGTCTCATGAGCCAGGCTTTACGCTGATTTGCTTCTTGCTGGTCATGAAGCCTTGTTTTTAAAAGCAAGGATGCACCTCCATTGCTATACTGATCACTAGCACCTTTATTAACCACACTAAAGGGAACTTCAACAAGCATGCACCACAAGCAACAAGGTTAAATTGTAACCTTGAAGGCCTTCCAGACGCATGTCTGAGGATTGTGTCCTGCTTGGCAAAGCTCTCCTTGTGCTGGGGAGTAAGGGGTTAGTTCTTCAGTACTGGGCACAAGACAGGAGGTGGGTGTGGTTTGCCATTGCTGAAGTGTCTCCATTTATTATTGGGATTGGGAAGGAATTTTCCTCCAGGGCAGATTGGAAGAGGCCCTGGAAGTTTTTCGCCTTCCTCTGTAGCATGGGGCACAGGTCACTTGCTGGAGGATTCTCTGCTCCTTGAAGTCTTTAAACTACGATTTGAGGACTTCAATAGCACAGATATAGGTGTGAGGTTTTTTTTGTAGGGGTGGTGGGTGAAATTCTGTGGCCTGCGTTGTGCAGGAGGTCAGACTAGATGATCATAATGGTCCCTTCTGACCTAAATATCTATGAATCTATGAACAGTTTCTTTTGCATTTGCTGGTCCTTTTCTGTGCTCTGATTCACCTGTAGACAACATCTGTTGCCCCTCTCTGTCCCACTCTTTCTCCTGCCGTCTCTTCTCTCCATCTCTGTGGCCCAGTGCTGCTGCTGTTGCTACATGTTGGAGGGTCTCTTTTTGTGCCTTTCTGGGATTCACTCATCAGTGAGTCCAACAGAACCTCCTTGGTCTTCCTTGTTCTTGACATCAGACCTCTCTTGCTGTGCAGATGTCAATGACTGTCCGATTGGCTCTTCTGTGGCTACTGTCCAAAGAGAAGATGAGTTAGTAACCAGAGTGAACAAGGCAGTGACGGCAACCCAACCTTTCCTGGCCCAGCCACAACAGGAGAAATGGTTTTAGCAGCCTCAGTCTAGGGCACCATGAGGTTGATAGGAATCTTCAAACTGCCACTTCTGTGACTGGGAAACATAATGCGCCCCAGATGCTCTGAGTGGCCCAGTTTCTTATGCACCATCAGCCTAGGTTTGGAGAACACATTTCTGGTGTTCTCATGTGCTGTAGAGCCCCACACATGTAATAGACCCACAGAGAGCTGGGAGGGCCTCTGCATCTTTGTGCACCACTAAGCCCACTACTAACGGACACCAGTCCTGGCCTCTGTACAACTAATGGTGTTCTGGAGATGAAGTGGTGGCCTCCAGACGCCAGGGAACCCCTGCCCTTCATGCACCGTTGCCCAGAACATGAAGGAAAGCCATTGCTGGCCTACATAACTTCAGTGCTCTCTTCTACTTACCTGATCTCCCCCTTGCCCCTGACTCTTCCTACCTAAACCAGGAGGTTGAGACAGAATTTGAAATTGTCCCCCTTGAAACACTTCAGTTTGCAGCCACCAGGGAACTTGCCTATTGCTCAGTGAAACTAAAGGGTCAGAAGTCAGTGAATGCCAAGTTAAGGTTGAAAGATCAACTTTATCTCTGCCCCTTTGTGCTTATGTTACAGACAGATTTTATTTAAAGGCAATAGTATACTAGTGTCTCATGATGTAGGGCACCAGAAGTTACAAGCTAGGATAGAAGCTTTCACATGGTGAGTTCCAGCATCCCCCCACATACTCAGCAAATTGGGCCAATTGTCTGACCTTCTGCTTGTCACATCTAGGCCTCTCCATAAGAGAAGATAAACTGGGAGGGTTGGCCAGTTCAGGGGGGCAGGGAGCTGTATTTGTTCCTACTATGCAAAGGTCCCCAGGGTAGGATTGAGCCTGGAAGCATTTGAGATCACATGCTGACTTCCACCTTAAAGGTGGAATTGGTTTGGATTTGCCTCTCTTCCTCTTTACTCCTCTTCAGTTCAGTGTATTAAAGCAAGGTGCCCTTAGAGACACAGAGTTAGCTTCCACCCTCATGATCTGGACATCACAGGGCTAGATCTTTTGTAAGTGTCCAGTGGAGCCACTCCCTAGTCACTTGCTCTGAGGGACCAGGCACTGCTGTCTATCCTCCAGAAGGGGGTTTGCCCTGTTCTCCCCGACCCCTTACGGTCAACCTGTTGGTACAGATTAGACCGCTGCCGAAGGGTGAACCCTGCTGTCAAATTTCAGCAACTAATCATGAAAATGGGAGAGTTTACAAGCACCAAGTTAGCAAATGATTTCAGTTTTAAAATTTGTAAAGAAATGCAGAAACAACCCTCCCTCTCAGTTCACATATTGTAGCAAAAAAGTTTCTACATGTCCAGTAGACCCCAATGCTTTTATATCAGTTATATCACCAGATCAGTACATCAGGCTGTCACTCATTCATTGATATTGGGAAGTTATTTTGCCTTAGCACTGCTGAGGTCATTGTTAGTTTTGCATTAAAATGTGCTCATGGTTCAGCAGAATTTGTAGTTAAATTTGGCAGGTTCACTTTGGTGCACATATATTCCATTCTGGTTAAAATGTTATAAAATACTCTATAGACAAACACTGTCTATGTACAATTGATATTCTAGGAATGAACACATGAGGAGCCATGATATGGCCAAAACACAGGTCCCAGCGTCAGGTAATTTTTTGAAAAATGGGTACTGAGAAAAGTGACACAATCCAGTGGAAAACTGCCAAAGGGTGATATTTAAACTTGTATAATTCTCCCTGCATCAACTCATTTTTCATCAAACCGCCATGAAAAATTCAAATGGTGCTCAAAGTTTATATTGTGTGTCTTGGTTTCTTCAATTTCAGTTATCCTTTTACAAAACAGAGGTTTAAAGCTCCTGTTAATCTGAGTTTGGCAACACAACCTTAACTGTTATGTAGTACCCATGGCACCAAAATATTTTCTGTGGCTAAATCAGACCAATGAAAATGGGAGAAAATAACTTCTTGCTATACCCTGTTATATAATGTTTAAAAATACTTGTGGCTTAACTAGCATTTGTGGATAGTCTATTTCAGTAAATAAGTACATAAATCAACTATAGAGACATCACACTTTGTCTGCAATGTACCTTTCTACCCTCTCGGTAGTCCAGTTAATGATGTTACAATGTGTATCAATTTCATTTTTATTCCTTTCATCAGATGCTGTCCCTGCCTGTGTGACTTACTCTGTAAATGGGATGGTGGGAAACCTGGGCAGTTTCTTAACTTTGTTCTCTGTAGGCAAGTTTGACTGAGGGAACGTAGCACCATGGTTTCCACTAGGAACAATTTGTTTCCTGGTTTCTTTATGTTTCCTGGAATGAGAAGGTAGCACTGTTTCCTTAAATCTGTAGAGCGAGCCAGGCAAGGGGGCAGGATGAGGAAGGGAGGCAGAGGTTCTGAAATGAAGCGGATTTGGGGATAACACTATTTTCCTTATTCTAACAAAGTTCCTTTTTCAGTGGTTAGACGAAAGTGACTCTTTCTGGATTTCTTTACCATTTGCAGTATGACAATACTTCTCTCTAATATTAAACGGGTGTATATTTTTAGTAAGTTCAAGTCAGGTTATAGATAATAGATAAATAAACCAAGCTGCCATTCCAGATATTTATTATAGTGGTGTGTATCTCAGGAGTCAGAAAATGATCCTCAGCGACTTCACTTGACCACAAAGCTGCATCATGACACCGTAAGAGTTATTACCATTGTATCAGGTTAAAGCAGTTCTGCCACTTTGGGCATTAATCTTGGCTGGTCTCACAAACTAAGCATGGCTCGCTGGGTCAACACTTAAATAGGAGAGCTCCAGGGAAGATATGTGCTGCAGGAAGAAGTCTTGGTGATTCAGTAAGTAGCACATTTCCCACTAAGTGAGAATTAAAAACGTGGGCTGGTCACGCACACAAATTGCACTGGTTTAGCTATTCTGCAATGGGGATATGTAACGGCAGTACATGTAGACACAACTGAGCTGGCTTTACTCTAGCTAGAGTGCACCAATATAGTGAAGCTGCTGCAGCAGCCTGGATTTCAAGCACAGGCTAGTTGCCAGAATAAGTACCCAGGCCCCTGGGCAGGCTTGTACAGCCTGTGATTAATCCTGTGCTGCTGTGGCTTCACTGCTCTTGCTACTAGCACTAGCTAGCGTGAGTTTGCCTGCTCATGCTGTGCACTCAGCCTCCAGCTGCAGAGTGGACATACCCTAAGGATCATAGAATCATAGAATATCAGGGTTGGAAGGGACCTCAGGAGGTCATCTAGTCCAACCCCCTGCTCAAAGCAGGACCAATCGCCAACTAAATCATCCCAGCCAGGGCTTTGTCAAGCTGGGCCTTAAAACCTCTAAGGAAGGAGATTCCACCACCTCCCTAGGCATTCCAGTGTTTCACCACCCTCCTAGTGAAAATTTTTTTCCTAATATCCAACCTAAATCTCCCCCACTGCAACTTGAGACCATTACTCCTCGTTCTGTCATCTGCTACCACTGAGAACAGGCTAGAGCCATCCTCTTTGGAACCCCCTTTCAGGTAGTTGAAAGCAGCTATCAAATCCCCCCTCATTCTTCTCTTCCGTAGACTAAACATCCCCAGTTCCCTCAGCCTCTCCTCATAAGTCATGGGTTCCAGTCCCCTAATCATTTTTGTTGCTCTCCGCTGGACTCTTTCCAATTTTTCCACATCCTTCTTGTCGTGTGGGGCCCAAAACTGGACACAGTACTCCAGATGAGGCCTCACCAATGTCGAATAGAGGGGAACGATCACGTCCCTCGATCTGCTGGCAATGCCCCTACTTATACAGCCCAAAATGCCTTTGGCCTTCTTGGCAACAAGGGCACACTGTTGACTCATATTCAGCTTCTTGTCCACTGTAACCCCTAGGTCCTTTTCTGCAGAACTGGTGCCGAGCCATTCGGTCCCTAGTCTGTAGCGGTGGATTGGATTCTTCCATCCTAAGTGCAGGACTCTGCACTTGTCCTTGTTGAACTTCATCAGATTTCTTTTGGCCCAATCCTCCAATTTGTCTAGGTCCTTCTGTATCCTACCCCTACCCTCCAGCGTATTTACCTCTCCTCCCAGTTTAGTGTCATCTGCAAACTTGCTGAGGGTGCAATCCACACCATCTTCCAGATCATTTATGAAGATATTGAACAAAACCGGCCCCAGGACCAATCCTTGGGGCACTCTGCTTGATACCAGCTGCCAACTAGACATGGAGCCATTGATCACTACCCATTGAGCCCGACAATCTAGCCAGCTTTCTATCCACCTTATAGGCCATTCATCCAGCCCATACTTCTTTAACTTGCTGGCAAGAATACTGTGGGAGACCATGTCAAAAGCTTTGCTAAAGTCAAGGAACAACGCGTCCACTGCTTTCCCTTCATCCACAGAGCCAGTTATCTCGATGTAACATTGAACCTAAACCAGTACAAGTTTGTGTGTGGACACTTACATTGGTTTAAACCTGGCTTGCACTTGTTTCGCTTGACTCTGTTAAATAAGAGGAAATGCCCTGTTAAAATAACAGGGGCAAGCTAAACTGATATAATAGTGTTTACACACAATGTTGCCAAACTTAGCTGAATTGGTGCACCTTCACACTTTCAGTTAAACTGGTGCAACTGAGTGTAGGCCAGAGTTAAGTCTCTGCATTGTAGTGCTAAGGTTGCTCTGCTGCGGGACCTTCCATCTTTCACATGAGCCATGACACTGAGACACTGACCATTCATTCCTACTCATTGAAGATTCCACAACCATTTTGGCTCAGATTGGGGTGTTAGGACAATGTGATGTGACAATGTGATGTGACAATGTGTGTAAAATTTCAGTTTGGGTGACTAGATTCTACTTCCCCGAATTTCCCACTGTAACTTCAATACCTGTAGGGTTATGTCAGATTGCAGTGTGCTGTTAGAGAGCACTCGCATGCTACTCTAGAAATGGCTGCATTTTAATGGTGGATGAAATGATTCCAACACAACATAAGAAAAGGAGTACTTGTGGCACTTTAGAGACTAACAAATTTATTTGAGCATAAGCTTTCGTGAGCTACAGCTCACTTCATGCATCTGATGAAGTGAGCTGTAGCTCACGAAAGCTTATGCTCAAATAAATTTGTTAGTCTCTAAAGTGCCACAAGTACTCTTTTTCTTTTTGCGAATACAGACTAACACGGCTGCTACTCTGAAACCCAACAGAATATATTAATTGAAAAGAACTTTGGTGCTTTTCTGCCAAAAAGGCACACTATAAATGTAAAACTAATAATAAAAGTAATGAGATGGAGATACTAGAGGTGTCTGAACCACTAAGGTAGCTAGAATCTGTTCTGTTTTTTCCCCTCTGTGCCTGACTATTCTCACCCATTTCCCCCCCTGCCAGCACCTCCATGTTATACTGATAGGCTAAGCACTGTTGTTACCCTTTTAATGCTGACCTGTAACAACTGTTGCTATTCAATCCTTGTGCCTCCCCAGGAAAGGCTACCAAATGGTGTGATGGTTTTGTGATGTGTGGGAACTGTGAATAAGGATTGATCTTGAACTCACCCAGCTGCATGTTGAACTCTAATTCTAAACCACTTTTGTTTTGTTTCCCGGTAAGTACTTTGGTTCTGTTTCATTGCTGTGTTTTCACCTTGGATGTTATGTTTCCATTCTGTATTAGTCTTCCCTTGCATCTCTTGTGGCTAGATGAGGAATTACATTGCAGACTTCAATTAAGTTGCTGTCTGTCCTAGCAATAAGTCTGCATGTTGGAGTTTAACGGGCTGCAGTGTTCAGCTTATCTACATATTAGAGCTGCGTACAACTTCTTGGCTTCATACTTTAGAGTTACAACAACCTATAATTTCACCCTTGTGTTTCACTTAAATAACAAAATATGATTAAGAGGTTTTTTTGTTGTTTTTTTGGGGAGGCAGGCCTGTTTTTGATGGAAGATTCCCTGGATAGAGGCATGGTCAGGATCTAATTCTAAATCACAGTACCTTCATTTAGATGCAGATTGAAGAATATGAAGCTAACTTGGATGTGTTTAAAAACCGTTTGTGCCACTCTTCAATCGTAAGACTGCATTAAAGTTCAGTCAGCAATAAGACTTGCGAAGTTCCATATGGTCAATATAGGAGTGTCTCTGCATTCCAACCAGTGGAAATAATTTATTTTGGCTTTCAAAAGGCTTTTAATATGCTCATTTACAAAAGACTGCTAAGGGATCTTGGGTAACCATTGTGTGTGAAGAAGAGCCCTGTTGTGCATTGAAAATTGGTTTTGATATAGGAAACAAAGACTGGGAATAAACTGCTAATTCTCAGTGAGGAAGAAGATTAATAGTAGGGCATGCCAGCCAGGAACATGAAAGGGACGGGGAAATCAGTGATATAGCTTTAAAGAGTCAATCGCCTACTTCTAACGTTCTATTCACAAAAATGAAGTGAATTTAAGACCCATTTACTGCAGCTTATTTTTGTTTCTCTAATTAAGGCTGAAAGTTAAAAGCAACAGTCTCTTGCATCTGTACCGAGGCCATGGGGATGGGAACGGAGGGCTCTAGGTTTGTAGAAGAGGAAGTAAAAGACTAAGAGGTTTCAGAGTAAGAGTGATCCAGTGAATAACCAGGGGCCTGTGAGCCAGAGAACTCTTGGGTTCTGTTCTGAGTTTTTTCCACTGGCTTATACAAAAATTTCAGCGTGTAAGTAAATCTTTGTAGGATTGGTCCCATGCTGTGTAATTCTGTCCAAGTCACTTAAAGGGACAGCGTCAGGTTAATTTGTTAATTTTATATATTTCTTTAAATACAGATTTCTGTACCAATCTAACTAGTAACGCCTAAAATTATTACTATTGGCAAAAATTTAAATACCTACTTATTTTTTCTCCATTTTTATGACATATATTTTACTAATGTACTCAAACCTGGTCTCTGTGCTGAAGAACTTACCCAAAAATACAATCAAAATCTGTTTGTCTACTTTGCAATCAAAGGGGTGTTTGTAGCAGCTGTAGACATACCCGAGATAGCTTTGATCGAGCTCAGTGGTTCAAAAACTGTGGATTGGACCCCAAAGTGAGTAACAACCCCATTTTAATGGGATTGTCAGAGCTGGCGTTAGTCTTATTGGGGTGCAGGGCTGAAGCCCTTGGGCTTTGGCCCTCTCTGCCCGGGATGGCGGGGTTTAGATGGGCTCAGACTTTGGTCCCCCCCGGGGTCATGCAGTAATTTTTATTGTCAGAAGGGTGTTAGGATATAGATATTCAAGCCTGTCTGTAAAGGCCTGTACTCTAAGAATTTAGATGTATTCTTATCACTTGCCTAGTTATAGAGATATAAAAGAAAGACAGTGATTTTGATTCTGCCGGTGTAAAGGGCCTTCTCTTACTGTGACAGTCTGAGGCCCTGTTCTTAGGCTAAGGCCTTTGGCTGAGCAGCAGAGGCAGCCACAAGCTGGGAAGCGAACGGTCACATCCTCACATTCCAAACTAGTCACATTAAAAGAAGGTGCTACTGGGCTGTTAGGAATACAGTCCTGTCCTGATAGTGCCTATCACCTCCAGAGAAAGGGAAGTGCCTAGAAAACGTAAAAGGAAACTTAGTTTGATAGCATCCTGTCTGGCAAGAACTCACTTATCACTAGCTGGGATGTGAAATCCTCACTTCTGTATTGTTTTGTCATTATAGTTCCCACTTTGCTATTAGAAAAGGAGTACTTGTGGCACCTTAGAGACTAACCAATTTATTTGAGCATAAGCTTTCATGAGCTCATGAAAGCTCATGCTCAAATAAATTGGTTAGTCTCTAAGGTGCCACAAGTCCTCCTTTTCTTTTTGCGAATACATACTAACACGGCTGTTACTCTGAAACTGCCACTTTGCTATTGTTTGTCTGTATAATCTCTGTCTGGTTCTGTGATTGTTTCTGTCTGCTGTATAATTAATTTTGCTGGGTGTAAACTAATTAAGGTGGTGGGATATAATTGGTTATATAATCATGTTACAATATGTTAGGATTGGTTAGTTAAATTTCAGGAAAATGATTGGTTAAGGTATAGCTAAGCAGAACTCAAGTTTTACTATATAGTCTGCAGTCAATCAGGAAGTGAGTGGGTGTGTGGGGGGGAAAATGGGAACAGGGAATGGGGGTGGGGAAATTGGAATCATGTTTGGCTAAGGGCAGGAATGGGAACAGGGTGAGGCTCTGTGGTGTCAGAGCTGGGAAGGGGGACACCAAGGAAGGAAACTGGAATCATGCTTGCTGGAAGTTCCCCCAATAAACATCGAATTGTTTGCACCTTTGGACTTTGGGTATTGTTGCTCTCTGTTCATGCGAGAAGGACCAGGGAAGTAAGCGGGTGAAGGAATAAGCCCCCTAACAAAGGGGGTCACAGTGCAATGAAGTTTGAAAACCCCTGTAGCACTGAAGCCACAGCAGTCTGGACCATAGTGCAGGCTAGCAGTCCAAGTAAGTACCCAGGGTGCCCGGGCAGGCTTGTACAGCCTGCATTGAAGCCTGTGCTGCTGCACATTCACTGCGATTTGGTACCTGTGCTACCGAGATTAAAGCCAGCTCAGGTATGTCTACGTGTGGTGCAATCATGTCTCTGACTGCAGTGTAGACATACCCCAAGGCTACATCTACAGGGTGAGCTTAGGGGGCTACTCGCATACTCGTGTTACTCGGATGGGAGGTAGTGCGAGTATAAAGAACAGTGGAGCTGCAGTGGCAAGGGCTTAGCCATGCTGAGTACATATTTGGGGTTCAGGTGTGTGTGCACCCGGTATGGCTACACTGCCCCATTGCTGCCGCTGCTCGTGCTAACGTGGCTACGTTACTATTTATACTCACGCTAGTTCCCATGGAGCTAGCGCAAGTCTGTGTATGCGAGCTGGGTATCACCCCCCCCCTCCAGTCGTACTGTATTAGTTAGCCTGGGCAATAAAAATGAGCCATTGTTTATAGTCCATTTCTAATATTCCTGGTTCTAGTAAATTAGCAGGATGCCGGAATGTTTGGATTTCATGCATGTGTTTGTGGGGGAAGGGGAGGAATCTTATTCATTTCTGATCAAGTTAGATTGAATACGAGTCCTTATAAAATTAAATGCTAGGCCTAAATTGACCTTTATATGAATCCTTTATATGAAACTCTATTTACTATGTTTCAATTTCCTCATTTGTAAATTGGCTATAATAATATTAGACCTGAACAAATAATTCACAATGAATGATTTATCCTTTTTCTGCTTGCAGAATATCCACAAACAACTCTTGATGTATTTGTTACTCAGTAAATATTGTTATATTTATGAAATGATCATGAGGACAATTCTGTGAGTATTTATTTTTTATGTGCTATTTGAGCAGTATTGATTAGGAGTGATAAATTACAGGATATTCATTCTGTTCCTTAGCTGGCTGAGTCCATAGTCTATATAATTTTATATAAGAACCTTTGCATGAGTGTGTGAGAGACTTGTTTTTGGCTAACGCTCAAGCATGTAACTCTGAAATTGTCTTTTTTTGCAAGGATTTGTGCCAGTAACAATCAATGACATGAATATTTGTGAAAAGCAAACACAAAAGAAATGAGCATGGTCAAAGCAATTCATGTAAACATTGGCAGAGCTTTATTTTTAAACAGTATTCACCTGTCGCTGTGATACTTCCCTAACTCAAACGGATGTTGTGTTGGTTAAAGTTCATAAGGTGCTTCATAGATATGCTACACCTCGTCAAGTGTTTATTTGGAAATGGCAATTTTAATAAATTCCTCTGAATATAGCCAGCCACTCAGTTTGTTCTGATGTACTGATTCTAACCTGGTATTTCATTGGTTGATTGTGTCATGATATCCCTGCTGGAAAAGATGTGGGTGGAGTTCTGAGAGGGGCCTTATTATTTATCTATTTCATCAGTTTAGCATATCCATTGTTACTTTTCTGACTCACAATAGTGACTAGTCTATACATGGGGGGGAATCCAGCATTACGCACATTTTAAAGTTTGGCATGAAAGGGACCAACAGTTATATGATGCTGCTTTGTGAGAGAATGAAAATAGGGCTGTCCCTCCTAAATTCCTATTGATATAGATAACACAGTGAGGTAAAGTAGTGCCATCCCTACTCATTTTACTTGAGGAGTCTTATTGACGCCAACAGAACAATTTTTTTGAAAGCGAGCAGGATCTGGCCCTTAATGTGACGACTGCTGTCGGGCTCATATCCCAATTTAAGACCAAAAGATAACAAGGGCTAAAAGCGTGAGCTCCATAGTGTGTTCAAGTTAGCTCCTCGATTTTTAGCCTCTGTGGATCATGCATATGAGGAGGGTGTGTAATACACATGAATGGTGGGTTCCAATGACACAGAAGTTAGAGATAGAAGATCTTTATTAGATCGTTGTCCAGCCCCATGCATGCAGAAAATAGGCCACTGAAAGATGAGAAATTAAACTAACACTACATATGCTCTCAAGTCAAAGGTGCTGAGTTTCAGCTTCATCTCTGCATGTCTTCATTATGGTGGTTCTAAGTCAGATCCCTTCTGCTGTTGTCCCTTATTTTTCAGTTCAGTTGTGTGTGGGTAAAAGATCTTGAACTACAGTGGCTGAGCTGATATTAAAATCATCTAAGAGGCTGCCTGATCTATATATAAAGCTGATACAGGTCAAAATTCAAAGCTCCATCTTCTTTCTGAGGCAATAATCTACACAACCGAGCAGTCTGTGACTGCATTAACTCACTGCGATTTTTGACAGAAGAGACCTTGTTTGCACAAATCCCTTTGAATACTGATGGGAGTGTGATTACAGCTTTAACAAAAGTGAAAGCTGAATACAAATTTGGGAGGGCCAGACAGTGTTTGGTATCGCTTAGTGTTTTCATCCAAATTCTAAATCTTATTCATCCAGATGACTCTGATCTTCATATCAGTGCTCCAAAGGAAAAGAACAGAGGAGCAAAACAGCTTTTGGACTGAAGAACTGATTTTGTTATCATGTTACCAATGCACTCCATTTGGGATATTGTTCAAGGGCAGGATCAGTGCTGGGCTTTTGTTAGAGACCTTATGTTTAGAATACACTCGCTCTCCTGAGAGTTAATCCAATGGAAAAATGTTAAATTCAGGTCAGAAGATACAGAAGGTAGGATTTTGCTCAGCATGTTGAATTTTGCTGGCAGAGTAACTCTGCCTTAAGCTTAACACTAGCCTGATTCTTTTGAAAGCTTTCAAACTTAATAGCTAGATTCTATTTTCCAGTGTCAGGTTTTGTTCCTGAAACAAATTGGCAATTAGCCACCGACCAAGGGAACAAAGGGGGTTTATTCCAAGTAAATGCAATCATCATGCCTTGTCTTGGTATTTTTGCTTTCTTATGAGAGTAAAAATATCAGGTGTGTATTTTTAGCTGAGGAAATTGAACAGAACTGAGTATTATATTTAGGGTAGCTATTCTTTTCTTCTTGGTGTTCAGCTGCAGTACCCATGCTATAGCCCTAATATCACTGCTTCAGGTGTAGCAGTTTCAAAATGTAAATGGACAAATGGTTGTAGTTGGCCTTGCACGATGGGGACAGGGAGAAGGCACAAGAGTCCTCTCCCCATTTTGTGCCCCTTTGCATAGACTGGCCAACATCCCCCTGGAGAGCACAGTCACTGCTCCCTGCAAGTACTCTTCTGGGTACCTACTGTCTGAAAGGGGGTTGGGTGAAGTCAGAGCCATGGCTTTGCCTCCTGTCTCTGTCCAGGTATGGAATATGGAATGGCTCCCTCCTCTCTAAGAGCTATTTTAGAGCAATAGAATGTGCTCCTCCACTGTCCCCAGAAAGAACTCAGTCTGCCACAGGGAGAATTCTCCCTGGGGGCTTCAGTCTACCTGTACCCTACTCCAGCACAGTAGAGGAGTGTGTTGCCCAATGGTAATGTAGCATTCAGACCTCAGATTAGAGAGGAACCCTTCTAGAGGCATTAGATCCTGCAGTGAGCTGAACAAACTGGAATCCTAGTGAATTCAATGGGATTTGAGGGCACTGGGGATCAAACCAGTAACAAAGTGGTACTTCGTTCCACTCTGAGCCCCCCAAACTCATCACTGTTCTGTATTTAAGCTAGCTCAGAAATACTTGAGTTTTTAAAATAGTGCTTAAATGAATCTCCTGTCAGACCAGAATCTTGTGAGGGGCGAGACCACCTACTGCACGTTCTATTGGGAATGCCCATGTCAAACATGAGGTTAGGGCAAAGTTCCATTTCGGTGCAGTACTTCAGTGGGAATTTTAGAGGTTTATATTCTGCATGCTATGTCACCGTAGTTGAGATCTGTGTTAATGGCAAGACTTGCTGGAAATGATGCTAGTGGGTCACAGCTTATATTTGGGAACCATTGTGTTCTGCTTTTGCTGTCCATTTTCTGGCAGACTAGCATCTAATGTCATATAAGGCTGTGATAATTATTTTTTTTCCCCAATGGAGCCTAATGGAGTGAAGTGCTCAACTCCCAGTGAAATTCAATGGGATTTGGAAACATCTCCTGTAGGCGCCTTTGAAAAAAAATCACAGCCTTAGGCTTTGTGTAGGTGGGGAAATTTACTGGCAGAACCTACACAATTATATTTGTTTCAGAGTAGCAGCCGTATTAGTCTGTATCCGCAAAAAGAGCAGGAGTACTTGTGGCACCTTAGAGACTAACAAATTTATTTGAGCATAAGCTTTCGTGAGCTACATTTATATTTCGTGAGCAATTATTTGTATAATTCCCTGTGTGGACACTGAGATTTAGAGGACCCTTTTTTGATGTATCTCATCTCTTTGGAAGTGGTTTAAGCTAAAACCAAGCCATTTTGTGGCCATATGCCTACTTCTAGAAATAATTTGGTAACTCCGAAAGAATATTCAGTATATTGCGAATACCCTTTTGTACATTCCTTCGTCCAAGGAGGATTTTTCTTTATCTTGCAAGATTCAAGCACACATCCTTGTTTTAATACTAGCATGGAAAAAAGTAATTAAATAGCTCTGCAAAGAAAATCTACTCTAACTTGTATTGCTAGTTTATTCTTTTCTCAATACCTAATGCTTCTGAAGTGAGTAGAGGTCATCAGTTTGAACCATCCAAAAGAAGTCGTCGTAAATCAGTGTTCCTCATCAATAACACAGCATGCCTAGGAAAACTCCCCACCACCCTTCCTAGAATTCAGAAGTATTTTGTTTCTGAAAGTGGACACCATCCTAGGTAGCAGAGAAGGAAACCAAGTAAATAATAGAATTCTCTTAGTCATTCAAAGTGGATCACTTCTGCTGGACAGATTGTACCTCTGTGCATCCATGTTTTCTATATGGCTGTTCCACCAATCCGTATGGTAGTGTTAGAACAAGACACCTACAGAATCAGATACAAGCTGGTGGAAGAGTATGGCTACCTGTTCCAATGTATATTATTTTTATGAGCGATGATAGACATTTTGATAGACTGATGCAGTTCTGCTTCCTTTGTCTTCATCTGATCCTGCAATTCCTTTCCATGTGTAGAGATCCGGTTTTGCTCCAGTAGGAATGTGCACATGGCAGGCATGGACATTATATGAGCAGAGCAGTGGGTCAGATAGAGTGGTTATGCATAGCCTTTAATAGGTGGTGTCCGTTTAGATGGGAATCATTGGATGATATTTTCTTTGTGATGAAATCTGTGACTAAACAGAAGGCTAGATGGAGAGTTTCCTGGCAGACTCCTGCAACAGGAGCTATGTCACCACAGGAACAGCTCTGGAAAGAAATTATGATTCAGATACCTCTCAGCTGGAACTCTTGATTGCTGTATGGAAGGGAAGTATGCTGCATTTACCCATTAGCAGAGCCAATAGTATTTCTCCTCCCCGACCCCCAGCTCTCTGCGGCATAAAGCCTGCTCTGTTGGCTGGTGGCATGTGACCAAGCACTTGTATACCATAGAGATGAGTGTAGTCTGGATGGGTGGATGGATATGTAAAGTTGAAGTGGTAAAGCCCTGGCACAGCCTATTCGTTGGCTCCTCTCTGCTCTCATTGCACCTCTCTCTGCTCACCGTGCTCGTTCAGAAGAATATTGGGCACACAGTCTCAGTTTTCCTTCTCCCCAGACTTGGGATCCTAGTGAGCCCTGTGTTGCTGAGCTCCTGGCTGGGCCAGGCCTTACATCCTGTAATGGGCGGTAGTCACCTCTTTAGCACCTCCTGCTGCTGTGTGCAGTACTGCAGGCCTTTTCCTGCACCTGGAGCCCCCTGTGAGTTATTGGCTTGCTTTGCAGCTCTTCAGTGGCTTAGCACTCTGGCCAGGTTACACAGTCAAAAATCCTTTTCAGGATAGCAGAGAGACCAGCAAAAACCCTGTCTGTCTGCCCTCACCAGGAACTTCAGCCCTAGCTCTGGGGCCTTTTAATCCAGACCTTCACTTGGGTTACTAAAGGAGCCTCGCCCCCTTCTAAAGGCTTAGGCTGCTTTGCCAGTGGGGGAACCCAGGCCCACCCACTACTCCAGGCTCCAACCCAGGGTCGCTATAAGAGCAGCTGCATACTGCTCCCTTCAGTTAGTTGCTGCTACTTCCCTGGGCTTCTTCCCACCTGCCCCCTTTATTGTCACCCCATAACTTAGGTTAAAGTCCTCTCTCTCTCCCATTTTAAGCAAATGCAACCAGTTGAGCCCCTGTGGCCAGAGCAGAGCCCCTTTCCTCTCTCCTCTGGTCCCTGCCAGGAACTGCCCCGCTAAGACCCGGCAGCTGCTCTTATGTGAACCTTCTGGGCTATAAGTAGCTGCTTCCTTGCAGTCTCTCAAGACAGGCCAGGAGGAACCACCTTCACCACTCCTTTCTTGGGTGGTGTAGAAGGACTGGGGGGGTCTGCTGATCGGAGTCACAAAGGCCAGGTACAGCCTTTCACACCCTCCCCTTGCTCTCTGGTGTGGTCACGGAAGGATCGGTCATAATGGAAGCCAAATATTAAATTCTTGTTTGCTACTGTTAGGTTGGCAGATAATCTGGGTGCAGGTGTTGGCTAACGTTGAAATATAGCCATAATAGCCACAATAAACAGGCTTATAATATCCCATAGTGTATCTCCGTCACAGGGTAGACCTTCTCCTACCCTCCAAGTTCTGCTGCCTAGCCTGTCCTCGTGGTCTCCTAATCACAAACACACACAAGCTGTTTCTCTTTGACCATGTGGGCATTTATTCTTCATTTACAAACCAAAACAGAATGTAGCCCAGGCACAAACAGCAGGAGAAGAATTAGGGTCTGGCTACTCGAAAGAGCTTACAGTGGCGCAACTCCCTCTAGAGTAGCTGCTCTAAGAGGACTGGGAGAGAGAGCTCTCCCTTAATTACTTCAGCCCTCACCAGCGGTGGTAGCTATGTCAATGTAGTGCTTAAGTCAGCATAAGTTATGTCACTCGGGGCCAGCTAATTCACATGCCTGAGCTGCAGTATAGCCAGAGCCTCCCACACAGCTTTCTCTCCTCTCCTAGGCTTACCATCTGAGCTCCCCTTTCTTTCCTATCCCTCCCAACTACATATCCTCCTACTTACTGCCACCAAACATCAGTAATCCTTAACAGGAATGGGTTACTTGCTTCAATGAAGCCTGCAGCCTTCCTGGTGCTGCAGCAAACTCAGTGACCAGGATGCTACAGGTAGCGCCCTGTCACTATCTCACTATACAAATATCTTCCTTACGACAACGATGAAACAACTTAAGACTATGCATAGAAATTATTGCTCTGATCAGTTATGACAAAATTATTCATTTGTTGTCAATATTTCATTGTCCAAATGCATCACTAAAATGATTGTGTAGTCAATTAAATCTTAGTTGCTCTTTGGAATCTTGTTGTGCTTCTTTTTCTTTTGCAGATAGCCAGACGTCCCTAACTAAGCGTTCGTTGAGGTTCTTATTCTCAATTATCTTAATGTCATGGGAATATTTTAGTACAGGTATTGATGGAACTCAAGAGATTACCTATTGTGCTGGTAGTTCATACTTTGCTCAGTACTGTACTTCACTAGAGTAAGTTGGAGTTGGACACTGAAGTTATGTTGTAGTTGGCTGGTGGAACCTTTTTGGTAATATCAAAGCCATGTACCAGCCCCTAGTGAGTACCTGGCTGAGATCTTCTCCTCACTATACAGTCACGTGAACAAATTAGAAATCTCTGTCTAAGTCATAAACTTCCAGGGGGACAAATACCGCACTCACCTCTTGCCTGCCTGAGCTACCTTGTCTAAGGTTTCTTTCAACAACAGACTGGGATCCATTTAAGACTGAACAATTCATTTGTCATACCATGCAATACATCTCTTGGCTTCTGATTACTTGTTTGATGGTGTTCATTCTTTTGCAAGGGACCTGCTCCTCTTTAAAAGTTCAAAGTTGTTGTCTTTCACTAGGGTCTACTGACCATTGTTTAGAAGTGCTGAGCATATCCTGACTTCTGAAAAATCAGGCTAGATTCTTCTGCTCTAACATAACAAGTCAAATAAAAAAAACCCTCCAGTTCCAGAACGAAATCCAAATACTGGATTTTGAATATGCTTTAATAGTGCTCGTGGCACTTCTTGGATGGTTGAAAGCACTTGCTCTTGAGGTTCATCCTTCACAATGATCTTTGGATTTTGCCACTGGCTAAGTAACATACCCTGTTCTAACATATTACTCAGACCCAAAGTCTCTCCGTACGTGAGTGAGTACAGCTCTTATTAACTTTAATGCAGTCAGTCCCGTGTACCCAAGGCAGAATTTCTCTCTTAATTAGCATGCCACAGCTTTTTCCAATTCTCTTCCCAGCAGAGCATATTTATATCAAGCGAGGCATCCAGAAGTTCCAGGCATTGCTTGTAGTGGCTGAAAGTGATGAGTATCAATATTTAGCTTGCCTGGGGAGATGGCTATTGTCTGTAGGCAGAACATAATCTGTGATTAATGTCTTTTTCTTTGTACAGAGATCAGGAAGACTTGAACATGTGGAGATGTTAAAAACAGGTTAGATGAAGTGCTTAAGAACAGTATATATTCAGCAAAAGCGGCAGTCCTGCCTCAATGGACTGGAGGGGACAAATGACGCACTGTATCTCGAATACAGGATGCATGATTTTTTTTTTTTAGTGAAATATTGTATAGTCAAGCAGAGATGCTGTTGTACTCATGTCTGTTTCAGACAGTATATTTAGAAAGGAGTGGGGATGGGGCATATTTTCTAAAACTGGATTTCATGCAGCCTTGGTCTTGAATTTTGTTTTGTTTCAGCCCCAGTTCAACAAAGTGCTTAAGCACATGCTTAAATCCCATTGATTTCAAGTAAGGGCAGATCCTCAGCCAAGTTCCCAGCCTGAGTGCAGATTATATACAGGCAATGGGAGGTAAATAATCGTTGTCCCTTCCCTTTGTCCCCAGGTTACAGAGCAGATGCTGCTGCAGCCTCGAAGATGCAATAGTTCTGTGGTCCTTATGCATCTCCTTCAGATGTGTTTGGGAGTGTGAGGTACAGGAGAGGGAGGGTCTTCATACATGTACATTCTCTTGGCCTGCCCTTGCCTTGGTGCTGCCCTGGAGGAACTGAGTTCCATGCTGAGCAAGAGGTGTGTACTCCTCCTGCAGCTAGCCATATCCTGCCTTATTGCACAGAAGAATCTCACCAGTTCTGGCCCTTTGTGGGACTGGGATTTTCCCCTTAGAGCAAAGTTTTCCTTTTTGATTTTCCTGGTGTATCTTGAACTCTCCCTCTTCTTGCACTGATTGTTTGTGGGAGATATGGGATTACATTAGTAGGGAAAGCAGAATACTGTATTAGTCAAGAGTCACTCTTGTGTGGCTGTGAGAGGAGAACTTTGCCCTTGATTTGCAAACATCTTTCACAAATCAAACTGCTATACGACATCAGGGGGAAGCCCTGGAAAAACTGGGCTTAGCTGTTTAGTGTGTTTTGCTGCAGGGAGGGAAGAAGGTAATTTGTAGCTCCATGGACTGTACTGTGGTAGAATTCAGCTTGCAAGCAGTAAACCACTGAGCACCCTGGTGACAGGCCGTAGTATTTCACTACCTCAGCCTCCCTTGTTGCCCAACTCACAGGCAAACAATATTGGTTTCAGCCCCTAAGGGAAAAGGAAAAAACTACGATTAGTAGTGAAAATGTAATAGCAGCATTCACACCTTGTGACAGAAAGTTAAGCCTAAGGGCGTTTTTGATCACAGAAAAGCCTTGTCCTTTCTGGCTGGCTTTGTAGCACTGCTGTCAGTTCTCTGTGCCAGAATACAATTTCATCAATCTCAGTGGCTGTGCCTGTTGTCCTGGAGGGAGGAAAGGTACTATAATATATTTTTAAAAAAAACCATCAGAGGAGTATGACGAACCTCCTACTGAGAGTGCATTGTTTGCAAATTGGCATATTGAAATGTACTTGAGCCCATTCCGTGCTTTGTTTCCTTGAATACATTTTTGTTGATTTAGGAAAGTAATTTTCTTGGTGTGGGCATTTGTTTAGTGTTTCATTAATAGCTGTGCACTATACATTACTAAACAGGATTGGAATTTAGTAATGTATCTCACTTGGAATATGAATCTTCTGTTCAGTGCACCTCAGTGTGGGCATGTTTTGTTTTGATTTTCACAACAAAAAATACATTAAAAGAACATTAAGGCTGTGAAATAAGTGAAATGGAAAGGTAGCGATAAGGATGAAACCTGCACACAATGCAGAACTCCATGATAAAGCTACATTACTGTAACACTCTCTTGAGCTAGCCACTGAAGGGTTAATTTCCTTGTTTGTTTCTCAACTTTAATGGCTATGAGAACTGGGGAGGGCGGGGGAAATCTGTCCTTTATCATTTTTTCTGTTGAAACACCTGTAACTAATACCCCCATGAAACAATGCATGTAAATGGTTGCTGGCCATGCACAGAATAAATGTTGAAGTGCTCTGTGAATTTCTCCATGTAAATTTTTACTTGATTGTTGTGTATTTCCATAATTAGTGTAATTCTATCTAATTACACAATTTGTGTATGTATGTTAATCTCACATTTACAACTGTTTTATAATTATAAAAATCATTACGGAAGACAAATCTTTATTGGGCATAACCTTTTTGTATATTTAAATATGTGGTGCATATACCATGTACACAGGGCTTGAATGGCAACATCTGAGACATTTGAAAATGTGGTTACTTTAGTACAAGGGTTTCAAACTTGAAATAATGGCACAGGGTAAATTGATGTAATTTACCCATCCCAGAGATAATGCTGTGCATGCCACCTGCATCCTTGTATTTGTTGTCCTAGTGAACTTTGGAAATCCTATTTGATTAAGCTGGGACAGGTCATCTGTGTTTTCTTGTATCAGGTTCCTGCTGTAAGATGCTTCAGCTTAGTAAAACACAGGTCTTTTCATCCTGATGTTATGGGGCAGGGGATAGTGAATGACATGGAGTTTGAAGTTCGGCATAACTCTGAAAACTAGTTTTTGGGTTCACAAAAATAACGTTGATATTTTTCCCTTGTAATCTATAATCATGGGTGTCGCAGTTCAAGGCAACTGCACCTGTATTCCCCCTCTATGGAGCAACAAGGGCATCCGGCTCCACTGGCTGTTGTCTCTCTCTTTGGTGGAGACCCATGTCTCTCTCCCTTTTGATGAGGTATTTCCAGGCTGAACAGTTTCCTGGCCTCACTGTATTGTTCTCAGCAAGAGGCTCTGCCTAAGCAGACCCGCTTACTTTCTTCTCCGAGACTAACAGAGAAATTGCTCACCGTTATAAGTTACGCACACAGCACTTCCTATAAAAGCCTGTTGTATTCCTAAGGTACAAGCACTACAGAGAAAACATGAAAAACAATGAAAGGACCGACATGCAGGCTAATCAGCTTACCAGGGATCACTCCAATTCTAACATGGGCTCTGACAGGAGCAGTCCTTTAATACCCCACCCATGTGGGATTCCCTGTGGCTTCAATTTCATCACAAATTCAGCACAGAACAAGCACCCAGTCTTATGGGACATCAGTAGGCCCAGTCCTTCCCACCATTGCATAAGGATTGGGGCTCTTGTGGACTACAGGTCCTGTCTCTTTTACTGGATCAGGAAGAAGGCCTTGCATTTGTTTAAAATCCAGGCTATTTATTTATTTTTTGTCTGTTGGTCCCTGGAGGACCCAGTTGTAACTAATATATTAAGCCATCCCCTGAAGAGGTGTGCAAAAGGCTAATAACTAGACGAATTGCTTTAGCATCCCCTTCCTACGAGAGAAGTTATGTATGTACCATTCCACAATAACACAAATACAACTGCATTTTTAACACAATGGACCACAAAGGTGTTAAACCTAATTCAATAAGGTTTAACTTAATACAGCAAAGTTTTTTTTTATCTTAATTCCGTAAAGTTTGTCCAGGATATTGTCAGTCTGTCACAATGGGAACAAATTAAACGTGTTTTTTTTTTTTTAAAAAAGGATATGCTTGCTAAAGGGAAATCGATTTCATACTTCTGAGCTAAACAAACATCCTAATCTTTAGGCTGCCACAAATAGATGTTTTATAATATGGTACAAGTATTTATTTTTCATTAGACTTCCCTCTCCTCTCAGCTCCTTACTCCATATTTGCTCTGGATTTATCTGTCTTCTATATCTGTGCCTTGAGTCTCATCTTCTCAGTAGAATGTCAAACTATCAATGTTTGAGTGAGTGAGTTTGACATTAGTGAGCTTTCCATTTCTAGCAGATACCATTTTTGTCTTCGATTTCCTTTTCATTCTCACTAGTGTAACTGTCAGCCACTTTCGTATAACATTCATTTTATCAGTTGGTGTAATTTATTATTGTGGTTTACATGGTAAATTAAAATACTTTACCCTGATAAATGCATTCATAATATTCCCCATTGCCATTGGATTTTGTGGCAAAACCAAATATACAGAGAGATGTTATCAGTTGATCCTGTATGTCTTCAAAAGGGAGATCACATATCATAAGATGTGCTATGGTAAAATTCAACAGATAGGTAGTACCATAAACTCTAATTAATCTTCATTACACTAACTGTGGTCTTGATGAAATCTAAAAGTCTGTCCTCCTGCTTTGTATTAAATTGTGTATTTAATTTTGTCTCCCACTTAATCCCAAGTGAAATTTTTCAATGTGAAGTTACTCCCATGCAAAAAAGAATACCCAAGAACAAATGTGGTTGTGTTGAGCACCAATATTTTCTCCACGATACACTTTCTTAGCTGTTGTTCCAAGAGATTAGTTTTTTTTAATATGGCACTATTACTTATTTTGTCTTGCAAATGATTAATGAATAAATATCTTGTCTGCATTAATCTAATTTTTAAAATGTTATTCTGATCATTGGCATGTGTTTGTACTAACAGTCAGAGAGGTGAGGCTGGGTGTTCGGTGACATCAACTGTTGTTTAAAGATTATGTGCATTTATGGTTGTCTTCTTGTATGTACTCATGGTCTCTAACACCCATACTCTGTTTGTAGTGTAGATATCCATGTACTAAACTGCTGAGCTACATGATAAAGACATGGATCTATGCGCTTTGACTCGAACATTCCAACCCTCTGAGCAGCTTCAAAGTCCCGTAGAAACAATTCCTCCTTATTCTTCTCTGCCTTCCAAATGTAAAATCTCCACCACTCCCAGATTTACTCTTGTGCCCAGTTGACAATATTGAGTCCTGTGCCAGTGACAAGTTTGAAGATCAGGTGTAGAAGAATTATTTTTAAATTTTTCAAAAGTAAGTTTTCTTTGATTTGTTAGAATTTTTCCCCTCCTTGTGAATCCTGCACATGCTACCCAGTAGAGTTGTAAACTATTATTCACTGAAAATAAAATAAAAAATTGAATGAAGGTTTATGAATTCACTTCACCTGCGATTGATCCCCTTTTCTGGGGGTATCTTGTGAATATTTCTAGCAAATAGGTTTGCTGGCAGGAATGCTTGGCAAAACAGTGAGTTTTAATTGAATACTGCAGAGTACTGGCAAAAATCAAATTTAGAACTTCATAAGTAAGAATATTTATCTTAGAAACCTGATTCTGGGATTCCAGGTTTTTCAGTCACTGGCGGGGGAGGTTGTCCCAAAAACCTGAAACAAGAAAAACAAATGTCTTGTCTTGACGCGGGGGGGGGGCATTCAGTACTTACTATTGGTTAAAATTACTGGAATTTCAGATTCATATATTTTTAAGGCCAAAAGAGACCATTCTGATCATGCTGTCTGACTTCCTGCATCACACAGACCATAAAACTTCATGCAGCAATTCCTGCATCAAGTCCATAACTTCTGGTTGAACTAGAGCGTCTCTCTTAGGATCCCCAGTCTTGACCTAAACATTCCAGTGATTGAGAATCTGCCATGTCTCTTGGTCTGTTTTACAGAGAAAATTTTACCTTGGGACAAAAATCTAAAAGGAGACAGCCTAAAAGAAAGGCAGTTTCCGTAACCACAGAGGGGGAACCAAAAGTTACAGGTCATTTTGGATATTTGTGTTTGTGAATTGAAGCTTTCTGCTCCACAGCCCCTTAGCCCTTTTTTTAGCTAGTCCTGCAGTGTGTCTAGTGAATGTGGTCCCGCTGCTATAGAATGATGACTTCACAGCGGCAGGAGGTAGGTATGGAAGGGGTGATGAGGGAGTACTCCGTTTGAAGATAAAGATCTTGAATAATTAACCAATATGGCAAGACAAATGCTGTTAAAATCATGGCAGAGAGCCCAGTAGATACGCTTTAAAAGTTTTCACCAGTTTAAAAATTCCTTTTTGAAATAATGACAAGCAGAGAGATTTCTGAATATTAAACCATCCAGCTCTGGAAATCAAAACACTTTACAATTAAAGTAACATTCTTTTTTAACTTAAAACTGGAAAAAGAAAACATTAATCACAATCTAAAAGTGATCAATTTAAATATCTGCCTGCTGAGAGGAGTAAGCAGTTTAATTTTGGGAGCCTGCACGCTTCTGCTTTATTCTCAATCAGCAGTGAGTTGTGCTCATAAATCTTCCATGCATCAATGGCAGATTATACACCCTAGGGCTATATAGTACACTCCCTTTAATCCACACTCAGAATTTTCATTGACCTTAATGGGGGTGGAATGATGCCTGGTATGAATGGTAATAGGAAATCACGTTAAATTCTTGGTTACCAGCCTTGATGCAGGGCTGCTGGAAGGTAAATTAATGTCTTGGGCAACAAGTTAGGTGGCAGCTACCATCTCCTACCACCCCTTCTTCGAGGGGAGTCAGTCCTTAGGTCTTTACTTCCTAACAGCCTCTTCATGGGCAGCCTAGTGTCTCAGCTTCATCTACTGGTTCTGACAAGATCCCCTCCTCCAGGGGAGCAATAGAACTTGGACAGTTACATGAACATTTGTTGCATAAGAAACACTTACCGTTATAGTAGAGTACACAGTTCTAGCCTGTTCATGGATCGGAGATACTCTGTGCATCTTTGTCGTCAAGGAAGTTGATACTTAAGAGCACAAGCTAATATAGCTTAATACATACCTCAGAACTCCGGGTCCTGTCCTGTTCTCCCCCCCCACTTTTTTGAGATATCAGTATCTATTTAGGGTGGATTGTGGTTTAAAGCTTGTTTCTCAATATTCTCTGTAGTAAAAGTCCCCTGTGTAGGTCTGCAATGTTTCAGAGCATATAAAACATTTTAATTACTCTCTTTTTGATGGACCATAATAATACGTGTATATAAACAAAACACAGCTGTTTCTTAATCACGTGTACAATGTCAATGATCTCTCTGTGACACACCAGGATACAATCCAGACTAATGAGCAGTTGTGTGAAACCTGCCCTGCAACCATGGATGCCTTACACTGCCTTGAGGAAGTAGTTCTCACCTGGTCTGCTCAAACAGCCTTCTAGCATGAGAGAGAGAGAGAGACTGCAGCCTGCCAGCCACACTTGGGTTATACTGTGGCTTTCACTAACCTTGGTTATACTGCAGGGTGACCCCAATACACTCCCAGTCTCAGATGTCCCCCAGGAATGTATGTCCTTTACTGCCCAGTGCTCTCTTGGACAGTACAAAATACTTTAAGTTCATTCTTCCTTAAAGGGAATAATATGCCACCTTATTTCAAATGATTATTTAGGCACTTTAATTTAAACACACTGGATTAGATAAAATGGTAAAACAGGTTTATTAACTCCAGAGATTTTAAATGCATACACACAATGAGGCCTGAAAGTCAGAAATGGTTACAAAAAATAAAGATAAGACATTGACTAATACCTTACTTCACAAACTATATCAGATTCAAGCAAAGTTTCTCACCTCATGCTTTCAGCAGTCTTACTGACCAAACTCTGTAGGTCAGGACCCCTCCCCCATAGTCCAACAAATACTTCCTTTGTCGCTTCAGGTACAGTGAATGCAATGGTCAGGAAGAGAGAGAGGGAGGGTGCCTTGGGGTGTTTGTCCCTCCTTTTTATAGTTTGTCCCTCTTTTGAAAACACTTCCAGCTGGGCACTAGGAGACAGTCTCTATGGAAGGATGTTCCCTGCTGGGTTTTTCTCACCTATTTGATCCTTCTTTGTTTCCCTTCCTGCCTGATGACTCTGTTTGCTGCTTAAATGCAATTTAAGCAGAGCATGCATTCCGTTGTTTAAGACAGATCTGTTTGCCAATCATTGTTTGGGCAGAGCTGTGGGGTTTGGAACATGTGTTTAATAACATCATACAGGGAAATCTTATAACTTTATGTACAATGTTGCCACCCATTTTATCAGGATAATACTGACCAACAAAGGATCAGTTTTCAAATGATATCTTCCAAGACATGCCTTGTACAAAAATTATTACAGTAGTGAGTAAGTTGTAAACATCAGGCTATATTCTGTCGCACTTGTTTCCTGAGTCAAGCTTTATTGGTCTATTTGACTACTTTGGAAAACTTGTGGTGCCATAAGAAGCTTTGAACTATTTGTAAAATCTCTTCAAGGAGTACGTGAGGGTGAAATACACTCCGCTCACAGAAAGTCTGATGGGGCGACGGGCTCTCTATATGTAGCGTGTAGAGCAAATAGGGAGGTGAAATCCACCCTCTCAATCTTCAGTAGAACAAGGAGAAATTTTTGATCTGAAACTTTTTGGTGAAAAATGCAGCTTTGGCAACATTGAAATGTTTCAGGACTTCATGTTAGTTTTGTCAAATTGTTTCAGGGAAAAAATCCATCAGAACTAAATGTTTCATTTTGATATTTTCAAAATGAAAAACATTTTAAATGTTTTGTTTCAAACAATGGCTTATGCCAAAATTTCCTTCAATTTTTTAAAAAAACCCAATCAAAAACCATTTAAAATGGTCAAAATCAAAATAAAATGTCTTGATTTTTTTTTTATTTAAATGAAACTTTAGTTTGGCCCCACAACCTCCCCGCCCCCCGGAATTGCCAGTGAACTGAAAACTGTTATTCACACAGCTCCAATCTGGAGGTAGGGAGTAGGGCTGCCATGCAGCTCCTTATGCCTGCTTGTCCAGCCAATGGGAATATATTGCCACTTCAGTGCCAGTTGCACAATGAGTTGAAGCCATAGGATCTGTATAAAGGGGAATCCATTGGCCCCTCCTGGACTTGCCCCCAGCACGCCCTCCTGCAGAGCCTGTGTGAAACTGGTGCAGAGAGACCTTTTTCACCTATGGTGTCTCTGCACAGGGCTTAGAAGCTGCATGTAGCTACAGCTGAATTTGACCTTTGGACTATTCATTCAGGACAAAAGATGACAAAATGTAGTGCAAATATAAAACACTTCGATTTAGTAAAGTCACAAAATCATTCTCTACCCTAACCAGTTGCAGAGACCAATCTGTTACTGACAGCAATATCTCTGCCAGAGTTACAAAGAGGACATGAATTCCTCAGCTGAGAGCTCTCCGGCATGGGGACCATCGCTTCGGAGTTTGTTTGCACAGTTGAGTACAGGGGTTCTCAAACTGGGGACCCCTCAGGGGGTCACGAGGTTATTACATGGTGGGTCGTGAGTGTTCAGCCTCCACCCCAACCCCCACTTTGCCTCCAGCATTTATAATGGTGTTAAATATATAAAAAAAGTGTGTTTAATTTATTAGGGGGGTTGCACTCAGAGGCTTGCTATGTGAAAGGGGTCACCAGTACAAAAGTTTGAGAACCACTACCCTACGGGTATGCATACCCTGGTTGAGAACCACTGGTCTAGTACAAAGGGCCCCTGATCCTCCTTGGAGGTTAATTAGGTATTGCCCCAATTGAAATTAATAAACAATAATTTCTACAGAATATCCATTGAGTGAGGAAGAGGACCAAGAACTAACTACAGGACTCCAAGAACTGAGTACACATGACACAGTTCATACAAGTCATGAAATTGTGCCTAAGGATTAAAAAAAAAAATCACGTTGGGACTTTTACCCATAAAGCTATCCAGTTAGAGAGGGCTCTACCTACCTATCTTAAAGACTGCCAGTAAAATAATGGTAGCCTGTCATTCTAGTGCTATTTAGTCAGTGTATTATTAATGCTGTGCATGTGACACAAAACGTTATAGCATTATACAGAATTTCTCCATGATACTTAATGTTACAGTTTGAAGAAACAAAGTGAAGTTAATTTTTTTTGGAAGTTATCTTTACTGTTTTAGGATGAGTAATAGAGCTGTGTGTGTGTGTGTGTGTGGAGCACAATTTACAACATGTTCTTGAGTATTGCTCTTCCGGCTTTGAGTCTTTCTTTGTATGTATGTGCTTCAGCCTGCAGTTTCTCCCCAAGAAAGATGCTATTGGATAGAAAAGGTGTAAATTAAATGGAGATATTTGCTTCCTTGGCGCTTCTTGCTTACTCCAGGTCTCCTGGCTGTAAAAGTGAATATCTTTTATTTCCCGCACGCTGCTCAACTTCATATTTGATTTCATGGCCTCTGTTCCAAATCTGAGCATAATAGACTGGCAGTGATGGGCTGGAGCGGGTTCTCTGAGCTGATTTCCCAGCCTTCTCTGCCTGCCACTAAATCAGTCCTGCACAGATTACTTATCCCTGAAGCTCATAAAAATATTTCTGAAGTGCAGTTTTTATTTGCTTTCAGAATGGACTGGATTGCACCAGATAGCATCTTTTCAAAAGCTTTCCCTGGGGCAGAAACCCCCTGGGTCTTTTGCGATAATTTCATACTCTCTCCCTTTCACTGCATATTCCAAACAATGTGATATATTTTCAGTAAACTCTGTGGGTTAGATACTCAGCAGCACCAGAGTTCTTGTGCGTGGAGATGATGGAGGAGGAGCTAGGAGGAAGGTGACTGTAAGACACCCTAGCACTCTCCCAAGCCTCAGGACAGTTGGATGCAGAGTCAGACCCTGACATAATTTACAAGTACTGTAGCTTTAAAGTTGTTCTATATTCTGCCTGTAAAAGCCCCCCAAGGGCTGCTATGCCGTTTAGGGATTGCGGGAGTGCAATATGGCCAGGCCCCTCCTGCTGCTGGCTGTTCCCTTCTATGCATGGGGTGGGGCCACTCAGTGGTGACATTGAGCTTACGATGTCATTTCTACACCTGCAGAGGAGTCCACTGAATGGTTCAGGCTGAGGCAAACTTTTTTGTGTAGGAACCCCTTTCTTTCCTTACCTCCTTCATGTAGATGTAGGGCCAAATTGTGCCCAACTTCTCAGAGTTTGCAAAGAGGGGTGGGCTCAAGGAACATATTCTGTGCTGCACTCATTGTCATGGCATTGGAGGATACACAAAATGTGGTAACCTTTTTTAAAAGCACCCAAGTGACTTAGGAACCTATTTTAAGACGTGATTTAGGGAGTTAGGCCCAAGTTGTTTTTGAAAATGAGATTTAGGGTCCTAAGTCACTTATGCACTTCTGATAATTTTACCCAAGGAGACTAATGGCCATCAAATAGGGTTTCTTTCCAAACCTCTGCACTGGGTGAAATTACATGCAAGTTAATGTTGTTGGTTGGTTGGTTGTGGTCATGGACCAGGATCAAATTGTGCTATGTGTTGTACAAACACAGAACAAAATGAAAATCTCAGCCCCATAGCACTAGCAATCGAAGTGGTGTGTTCTAAGGGCGTTGCCAGCACTCACGATTTGATTGCTAGTCTTGCAATATGTGGTGTTTTCCCAGGAGCTGAAGCTTTAAGGAAGGCTGCTATTATTACATGCAACTCTGAGCTTTTTTTTTATGGTAAATAAAAAGAGCCCTGGCTTTATTATTTCGTAAATCTCACCATTTTTAAGCCAATCTCATAATTTTTGTGGCTTGACTCATGAACTGTTGGCAATGCTCTGAAAGGTGCAAATTAGACTTATGGGCCAGAGCATCTGCCCCACTATGTGGTTGACACTAATGCTCAGGGACTCCTGTTTCCTTTCAGACCACGTCCAGACTTGCATTCCAGAATCTCCAGCCCCATGCTAATGTCTGTCCCTCTAGGAACATGATCCTCTTTCTTCAGCTCCACTCCTCATACTATACCCCAAACAACACTTAGTGCTTTCTCTGCGTCTCATAATTTCTGATCCATTCCAGTTAGGCAACTAGCATATCAACTAATTCTATGCTCACCGCTGCTTGTTTTCTTTTCACAGTTAGTTTTAAAATTGCTGTTTGCTATGCTGCACTAAGTAGAATCACTGGTTCTGCTGTTGGGTCAAATGGGAGTATTTGCAGATTCGTTTAAATGAAACTTTATGCTCTGAAATGCTATCACATTTTTTTAGTGCATCAAAGTTGTCTTATCTAATCACCAGTCTCAAAAGTGTACTTAGGCTTCAGTGGTTCTTAATAAATCTAGCACTATAACATACAATGCCCAGAAATTGGTTCATGTCTTACTATATATAGAGCTAAGTCCTTCAGCTTCATTAATTTCTTTTTCTTTCATAGATTCTGGAGAAACATCCTTACTGGATAATGCATGTCCATTGGATCCCCCCCATGAATTTAGTTTTCTTTAAGAATTCAGTTCTGATTTTAAAAAATCAGATACTTCACTTGAGGCTGTATTGTGTTTTTTCTCTCCCCACCCCCCCAGCCCCTTTCTTTATATTGGTCCAGAATATCACTATTAAAATTAAATGCATTTGCTACAGATTGTATCACTTCTCTGATTACATCTTGGACAAATTCTACTGCAGAGGAAAATCAAAATGATTTAGGAAGGAAAGATAGTGTGTGGGACTGGGATTTAGGCGGTTGGAGTTCAGTTCTCAGTTCTGCCACAGACTCCTTGTGTGATTTTTGAGCAGGTCGCTTTGTCCCTTGGTGGCTCAGTTCATCGCCTGTGAAATGTAGAGAATGTATAGTTTCTCTCACCCTTAGTCTGTTTTGTCCATTTAGACTGCAAGCTCTTAGGGGAAGGGACTCTCTCTTACTATATGTTTGTATAGCATCTATCTAGGACAATGTGGCCCAGATCTCGGCTGGAGTTGCTTCAGGATTTCCTAATACAAATAAGCCCAATATGAACAGATTCAGTAAATACTGAGCTGGAGTCCTCTTCTGGTTCTAATTCATGACCATCTTTGAGATGCAACTTAGAAAATATTTAGTTTCCATTTACCATCTATAAACTCTCATTCATTGTATTTGTAGAGGTGGGGGAACACTGTGCAAAATTGTTCATAACACTTATTCATATATGTCAATTCATGGGTTTCGCATACACACCTGACCATAACATGACCTTTTAAAGATATTTTCTTGCAGTTGTGATAAAAGAAGATAGGCAGAGGGTTAAAAGGAGAAAATAGGAGTAGGCAGTGTCTTTTAAAAGACAAGACTATTTTTAAATGGTTTGGAAAATTTGAGTTGTGCATATGTGACTCCCCTGTACCCCATGTTCACCCCTGTTGTATGGTTATGAAATATTTTGTGCAAAGTGTGCCTTGTGAGGTATCATTTGAAAAGCCATAATCTGCTGAATATGCCTATTCTGTTGAAATGTGTGTAACATGACACTGCGTGTCAAATTATGAGAGTTTGTTATATGATTGCTACTGAAATATGCTGTAACACCCTCAGCCCACTTTCTCAAAGGCAAAGACACATTGGGATGGCAGCTAGGTGCTAAAAGGCCATTACCTGCTTAATCAGAGATTCACCAGCAGGGGAGTTGTAAACAAGAAATTTACAGTTCATCTAAAGCGGGGATCAGCAACCTTTGGCACGTGGTCTGACAGGTAAAGCCGCTGGTGGGCTGGGCCGGTTTGTTTACTTGCAGCGTCTGCAGGTTTGGCCGATTGCAGCTCCCACTGGCTACGGTTTGCCATTCCAGGCTAATGGAGGCTGCGGGAAGAGGTGTGGACCAAGGGATGTGCTGGCTACATCTTCCTGCAGCCCCCATTGGCCCGTGGGAGCTGCGATTGGCCAAAGCCGTAGACGCTGCAGGTAAAACAACCGTCCCGGCCCGCCAGCGGATTTCCCTGATGTGCCAAAGGTTTCTGATCCCTGATCTAAAGGATGATTTGGAGCTCACATACGCCATGGACTAATTGTCCACACCCCAGCGGAGAGACAGGGGGAGGGCTAATCCCCAGAGAGGAGAAGGATATAAAAATAAGAGAGAGTGCCACCACATTACCTCTCCTCCCCCATCACAACTCATGGCAGCAAGATTGCTTGAAAGACAATAGGAGCATCATTGGACTGGGAGGAGTGATACTAGTTGGAAGGCTTTCCAGTTGGTATGGACTGCTGAAAGTTTTTGGGTGAGAGACCTTTGTCTTCAAATCTTATTTAGCTTGGTAAAGTTTAGGAATTAGGTTGTCTTATCTTTTTGTTTCTTTTATAACCGGTTGTTATTTTATGCCTTAGAATCACTTAATCTACATTTCTCTAGTTAATAAACTCGTTTTATTGCTTTCGCTAAACCAGTGTGTTTTGGTTGAAGCATTTGGGAAATCTCTACTCAGGTTAACAAAGGCTGGTACATCATCATTTCCCTTGATGAAATGATAGACTATTAATATGCTTGCATTGTTCAGTAGTGTGCTGGACAGTACAAGATGCACATTTCTTGGGGTGCAAGGCTGAGACTAAGAATTTGCAGGTGTCACCCTATGTGTAGCTTGAGTGGCTGAGAGAACATTCATGTAACTTTATGTGCTAATGGCTGAGTGTGAGCAGAGCCTGGAGAGGCTGCTTTCCACTAAGCAGTGTAAAAGGCACACTGGGCCCTTGTGAATGTCACAGCGCCTTGTTAGATGATGTAACTGTGTGATGGTATTTAGTGTTCCCCTCAAACTCCCTGCTGTCTTTCCTCCTACTGTTTGTTATGCTCACTTGTCATGTCCTAAACTAGACTGTAAGTTCTTCAGAGCAGTAATTGTCTCCTTATGTGATTGTGCTGCACCTAATATGCATTGATCCTGAATGGCTTTTGGATGCTACGGGCATGCAACAATGAATAGCAGTATTAATTATTGCTGGTCCTAAGTCCACTGTGAAGTCAAAACTGGTTTGACCTAAACGTAAAATGCGTCTTCTTACATGATGGATAATAAGAACAAAAGGCCTGATCGTGATCTCGCTTACCATATACTGATGTAAATCAAGTGTAATACCACTGAAATCTAGTTTAAAACTGCATAAGATCAGAATACAGCTCAATATCTGCTCACTATCATGATCATCATCAGTCATCAATACCATGATGTACTTGAGTAAGCTCCCTTACCCTGTTTTCTTTGGATACCCTTACATTTCCTTCCTAATATTAAAATCCCCTTCTTTAGTGGTGGTTCTTGCTGGACTCCTCTGTGCTTTGTCCTGCTAGGACATATTTTAGAAAAGTGATTCCTTATCCCCATAGGAGACACTGTTTTTCTAAAGACTGAACATTTGGTCTGTCGGAGATATATACCGCCTCTTCCACAGGAGAGATTCAGGAAGTTCCAGCCCAGAATAACCACTAGCCAAGTGGATAGGAAACTCACCAGGGATGTGGGATATCTTGATTCAAGTCACTACTGCAGAATGGAGATTTGAATATGAGTCCTCTCATCACATGTGTTAAAATACCCAAAACAACACAATTTTTATTTGCCAAAAATTCAGAAAATTTTTGGTTGCAGTTTGTCCTAACCTGAACTGAATGTTTTTTTGTTTGTTTGTTTTTTTCAGTTTTTTGGAACTGCCAGAAAACTGAAAAATCAATTATTCTAACAGCTATTGAAATTGTAATTTTTGTTTTTTTGCTTCAGGGTCTACCTTGCTAAAATGTTTATCACTTCTCAGTCTGATCGTAATGTTGTGTGCTGTCTCCTTTTTCTCTTGCAGTTCCAGTTTTAAATCTTTCATGTTCTGTTTCTTGTAGGACAAAAGTGTGTGTTTGTTCAATGCATTTTTACATTGGCTGTATGTTTCTATATCATTTAATGGCTTGCTTGCATATATATCCTAAATTTGTCTTGCTAAATGCAATCCTTTCCCCCCCATCCCCCTCCCCAGCTCAAGTGATCTGCACTCAAGTGGTGTAATTCTGCAAATATATTTTTAAAAAAAATCTTAACTTTTTATTCCACGTGAAGGAATACCATGTGTTCCCACTGAGTCTGTGCTCTCAGATGAAGAGTGTGATCTTACTATTTCTGAGATGTAACTGAGTATACTGTCTTAACTATCTTGTTAATGAGAACATATATAGGGAATTGATAGGATATTGTTATAAGGGACTTAAACCTGGAATGTTTCAGGGCACAAGCCAACCACTACCTGATAGTGGTTAGGAAAAAACCTTCCCTCTAAAGGAAGATTATTCCATAATTTTCCTCCATGGAGCTGCTTACACCTTCGTCTCAAACTGCCGTTACAGGCCACTGTCTGACACAGTGGACTAGATGGACCACGGGTCTGATCCCTTGGAGCAACAATTATGTTGCTAATCAGACTTCACATAGCTTTTCAACTAGGCAATAATTTTATTTTCTTGGGACCTTTCCCTTTTTTCAGTTCAATTTCAGTTTTAGTTTCTTTTGGTTGCTGTTGTCAAGTTGTCCTGAAAAGAAGTGATGAGGTCAGATAGCTTGTTACATTAACAGAAATATTTATTTAGTACGTCTTGTTCAGGTGGAGCACATAGATCTGCTCTATCCATGGATAGTATTAATCCTTTGCAGATCTTTCTAGTCAACCAAAATTGAAGCATTTGATTGACATCTTGCTTAGGCAGAATGCTGATATATCTTAAGCCTGCAGAGCTGACTCCCCAGCTCAGGGTTAAGGCACTTTGAGGAAATGTTAGTTTTGACTCCATTTGTTAAGGTTGCAGTCAGACTTTCATTACAAGCCTTCTTTTAACGGGCTCCCTTAAGGACTTGTAGGTAGGGTGACCAAATATCCTGATTAATATCAGGACCATCCCGATATTAGGGGCTTTGTCTTGTATAGGCACCTATTCCCCCCTACCCCCCCATTATCCTCCCCCGTCCTGATTTTTCACACTTATTATCTGGCCACCGTACTTGCAGGTAAGTTTACCAAATGGGCTATGAATTCACTGGAAAAGAGGTGTGTTTTTTTACCTTAAGAGAGCTAACTTGGGATAGCTTTCTCAATGCGGTATAGTAATAGAGACAAGGGACAGGTAGTATTTATGTCATTGTAGCTAGTTGAGGTAAACTCCGTGACTGAAATAAAAACCACCTGTATCCCCTAGGATTTTGTATCCAGACAGCTATCTCCAGGTGAAAACACACCTTTTCTGCAGCAAATACATGATAATAATCATCGGCTCCCTCTCACTAAAGAATGACAGTGTTAACTTGGGTTACTTAAGTATGATGGAGGTACTTTAATGTTAAGCAGCAACCTTAACTTCAGCTCAGCAACGTATTTCCTCTGTCATAAACAGAGGACTTCAGTTCCCAATGCTTTCACTACAACTTCTTTAATCAGCACTACATTCATTTTAAAGTAAAAAACCTCCTCCCCATGCCCAAATTAAACGTGCCGCATTTGGAAGGTGTGGCACTGAGGTGCAGAGAGATTCTGTGGCGTGCCCTGAGTCGCAGTGAGTCAGCGCTGGAGCTGGGAGTACAACCCAAAATCTCCTGGCTCCCTGTCTCGCGCCTGAAGCCCAAGACTACCCTTCTTCTTGGCTGTCGCTACTCAGTGTCTTTTTAATCTGTCCAGGTGCTTATGTGTCTGCACAGCACCACGGTCTGACCATGGCTGATCTCTCGCTGTTACATCGAGCCCGGAAATCTCATACATGGAATGTGGTTTCTGAGCAGTTTTCTTGATTAAAGCCCTTGAATGAATAAATGATGAAGTGGACTTAACAGCTAGGGAAGAAATGGCTCAGATAGAGCTGTCGGTCTAGAGTGGGTATGTTTCCAACATTGTTTTTGGTTTTTATGGATTATTTAAATGAAGTCACTCTAATCACAATGGCTCATAATGTTTTCATTTTGTATAACAGCATTTACTTTGGTCTTCTTGTTACTGTACTCAGCACGCTCTTATGATATCTACCCGACAGCATCTTTCTCTAATGTACAGGCAAATGAGAATTGTAACCCTTTATTTCCTCCCCATTTCATCTGGAAACAAAGATGAAATTCAAGCCTTGAAGTGTTTTTAATTTTTATTTGTTTTCTTCCCCCCCCTTCCCCCATGCAATAGCAGGGCAAGCTTCCCTCATGCTGTCCCACCAATATGTTTTGATCTTGTCCTGCTTGCAGCATTTCTGAGATTCTCACAGCGTGATGACAAAAAACTGTGACGAGGAAAATCATGAGTGTGGTCATGCAGGGCAACTCAAAGGGGCTAATTATGTCGCACTGATTTATGGGCACATCTGCAAAGGGCTGTGTAGCGGGGTGGTCACCCGCTCCTGCCTGGAAGGGCTTAAAACAGCCCTGGGGCAGGGGAAAAGCTGGGCTGATTGGGAGGCAGCCTCAGCAGTGGGGCCAGTGAAGCCAGGAGCAGAAGGACTCGCTCTCTAAAGCTTGTGGAGAGGGAGGGACCTGCCTGCTGGGAGCATACCAAGGTACCTTAGGTGGAGGAGGGCTGGGGGAAGGCCAGAGGAGCTGGGGAGCTCCGGCCTGGAAACCCCCGAGGCTGCAGGGATAGTGGAAGGCCAAATAGGTACTGGGGTTGCAGAGGGCAGCCCAAGGGGTAGACAGAGTCAGCAGGTCCAAACACCCCTTGGCTATGAAGAGTGGCACTTATACTGCAGTCAGCCCCAGGGAACGGGGGCTAGGTGATGACTGGCCGTGGCCATAGACTGAGGCGAGGTGGGGGTAGAGGGTTGGGGGTTTCCCAGGGAGGGGAGACCCAGATCTGTGCGGGGTACTGCAGGTGGCAGCACCCCGGCATGAAAGGGGGCACCGGGGTCCAGGACGGACTCAGGGCCCAGCGGCAAGTGGGACACCGGCCTGCAGAGGGCGCACTGGAGGCTGGAACACTAATTCCCTGGACGACCAGCAGGAGGCGCTGCAGGGATGAGTCTTGCACCGTTACAGGCTGGAAACAAGGATGCTAAGCAAGGGACGCTTGAAAGAAAGGAGAAAGCGGCCTCATCACTAGTGGTGTAGTGGTGTGTTTAAAAAAAGAAAAAAGAAAAGGAGAGGGTAAACTAAGCTTTTTGGTGTTCCAGGCTGGGCAGAGGTACGTTAGGCATTTAAGGGTAGGCAGAGCCGCCTTTATTTTGAATTGGGTTTAGGCGAGGATGACATCAGCACTAAAACTCAGAAGTGACATTAAAATGCATATTTTCATCACTTAATTTCACATGCAAAGTGACCACACTGCATGAATTTAATGCTTTTGAGAGTTTTATAAATAAATACATTGAGTAAATGCAATATTTCCCATTTACTATGTTCACCCTCAACTATACTACTGCTCTTCACTAGAGTGGATTTTGTTGTCTAGTAACAGGTACCAGTGTACTTATTTATGATTTCTTTAAATGGTCCCTAACACATGCTAGGATTTTTAGAGGATGACAGAAAAAGAAGTCCCTGCCCTAAGAGCTTGTGGTCTGAATTTCAGACACAATACAGTGAATGAGAGCAACGGGGATTGTGGTGGGCATAGGATGTAGAAGGAAAAGGTGTACAAAGCTTAGGCTATGCAGTTACTTGATATGCACAATGGATCGTTCTAGGGAGAACTAAATAGGCAGATACCTTTACCACAGCCATAGCCAGTATTTCCCTCAACAGCTCTCCTACTAACACTTGCTGGCATGCAATGACGAGGCCCTTGCCTCCCACCAACCACCAAAACATGTAATCCCTAGCCCATTGCTCCCCTAGTGTCTGGTGAAGCTAAATGATGGCTGACTCCTGCATAGGTGTGACAAAGGTGGATGGGAGAGAAGGAACTGCATAGTTTGGCCTAAAGAACAGAAAGAAAAGACTCTCTCAGGAAGACATAGGGGTAAAACAAATGAAAGTGCTGATATACTTTAAAATACTACAGTGAATTTCCAAAATTTAAAAAAATCTAGTGCCCTTAGTTATTTTTTCCCTATAGAAGATAAATGGCTCCCAAAGAAAAACATTTTTGATTGAATTTTGGCAGTAAACAAACACAAATCATGTCCCGCCCTGCAGTCAGCCAGAACATGGGATGAGCACAGCTTTTTAAAAAAAAAAGGAAAAAGAAAGAAAAGGTAGGTGGGGGTGTGTGTACCTTTAGAGCATAAAGAAATGAGGCAATGGAGTAGCAGACAGCTGGTACCAAACAGCCAGATTCACAGGAAAGGGCAAGCCCTCGGCAGATGAGGTGAAAACACTAGAAGGCCCAAAAGTGACAGCACAGCATTTTAGTGCTTACTTTACAGTTTCAAACCGCAAATAAAATCTCTACAAGGACAAAATGGCAAAGGGGAAAATGTGACTCTTAGCGTCATGGGTCTAGAATGTCGTCTCCAACACAGAAAGGGGAGAGGAATGGAGAGGCTGGGAAATGCTATGTGGTTCACCTTGAGGAGATCCCAGGAAATGTGTTGGAGGCTATGGAGTGGAAAGAACAACAATTTCTCAGACCCTATGGGGAATCCCCACATGGTGGGAGATAGGCCCCTGTGATATGGTTGTGGCCTCTCTCTTCCCTCTGCTGACATGACTTCATCAGAAGGTATATTGGAGGACTGTCTGCTTGCCAAGACCTGAAAGAAAGAATATACCCATGTGCTTAATTTGCTAAAGTGAAGTAGTAGCTGGTTTGTTTTTCCCCCTGCAGTAACCAAGTTCTGAGTTGAATAATAATCTCTCAGTATTGTACTGAAATTGGCCTGGTTGGTTTGCAGATTTTAAAGTATCCAAAGGTGTCTGTTACGTTCATCACAAGTAATAGCATTAGAGGCCCTTTCAGGGGCTAAAACACCAGATATAGTTGATTTGGTGATGACCTTGCTGTTTCTTAGGCAAATGCTTTTTGTTGTGCAGCTGTAACATTTTCAGGCTGATGAAATGGCAACAGAAAACACACAGGGAAATTGGTCGCCCTGCCAAAGACAGCTGGGCCTAGTTCCCTCTTCACAACTACTTTGCCTTTGGGACTGTGCTGCACTTCTGGCTCCTGATTGGGTGTGGGAGTCGGGAACAGACCAGGGACCAGTTCTTTTATTGTGTTGTCACTAAATCTCTAGGTCAGTCCTATGTTCTCATTTTGATAGCTGTGTTGAGGTGTCAGCTTTTCATTTGTTTCAAGGGTTCTTTAGGTCCAGTGGGTGATTTTTTTTTTAACCTATCGCAAAAAAAACCTTCGAAATACCACTGTATGCAATATTAGTACAGTGCTGCATTCAGTGCCTTGTACAGAGGTTGGAGTCCATTTTGGCGCATGGCTTGCGGTGCTTGGAGGCAAGGGGGTGCTCCAGTTATACCATGGGCTTGAGAATATTCTTAGCCCAGTGAAATTGGTGCGCTCTTGGCACATGATGATGTGGGAGCTCATTATCTCTTTTGAAAAACTCGTTTTCCAGCCTACTGATTAAGGTTATGAGAGCCTACTTTCAATATGCCTCCTGCTCAGTTTTTAATTCCCTGGCTGACAGTAAAGAAAATTCTAACCAACTGTCAGGACGGTTTATATTATTCTTTTGTCTGGATGGCACATTGATCCAGTTGATAATGCCTTCTTGAAAAATGAGTTTGTCTAAAATCCAGCTTGCAAAGGGGAGGTATAAAGGTACATAGCGTTTTCCTCTCACTGGGGACCTTTCTGTTGTTCTGTATTTTGGTACAGAGTATAACTTAGAGTTCTAATCTAAAGATCAAGCCTCTTGCATGGGAGAAGCTGAATTTTCTGCTTTATTGTGCTTAATAGGGTATTCCCTGATTGATTGATTGTATCTGGGCATGTTACGATTTTATGAATGTGAACTTCCCTGTTAAGATTGTTTTAGTAACTAACATGACTACATTCCAAGACCCTCATTCAATTTTCACTCCGTGTTTACTCAGTATTTACCTAGGAAAGTTTCATAGAAGCGGGTTGAAATCTGAGTAAATACTGAGGGGGATTGTCCATATGGGAAAATTTTACCAGTTAGACTATAAATATTAGTGTAACTCCTCTTATGGACCATGTTCTAGAATAAGAGTGTTTTTCTTCAATTCAGCTTAAACCCCTTTTGTATGTCAGAACATAAGCTAAACTAGAAGAGGGCTTACACCAGAATAAGGGTGTTCATATGGGGTGTTCTATGATATGACTGTAGGGTATGAATTTAAACCTCTATCTTATGCCAGTATATCTTTCCAATGTAGACAAGCACTAGATTGTGCAACTGTTACTTGCATGGTGATCGCTGATTCATGCAAGTAATCCACTTATTTCTGTTCTATTCAGTTCTCATAACACCCATCACTGTAGCATCTGGGACAGTACGTGTGTAACTTCTCACCGGTGTGAGTAAGGATTGAATATCTGAGTAAACGCTGAATAAAGGTATCAGGATTTGTTCCCCAAATAATGGAAAATGCAGGCATATTTCTTTGCAATGCAAGCTGAACTACCCACATTTTTCAACCAAATAATTATTGCTTCACTCACTCTACATTCTAAAAACGAACAGACTCCCAGTCCTTGAGATAATCTTTCAGCAACTTAACGCTAAACTCCAGAAAAGCACTTAGGGCCATCACAGAGAGGCTATTTTACTCTTTCTCAGAAATATACGATTTACTATTCAGCACTTGCAGGTGTGTAGGGAACTATCTGAATGGGAGAATCTGTCCACTCCTCTAAGTACTTAATGGGTCGCTTATTTCTTCTTGCCAAAGAGAGGCTGGTGATGCGGGTGCTTTGTTGAAGTAGCCAATGGCAGAGGGAGGGGGAACGGCACTACTGTAAAGCAACAGAGAACTAGCTTAATGTCACTTTCCAGAATTAAAAGGCCCCCTTCTACCCAACCTCCTGAAATTCTTATAGGCCTCCATAGAGGAAGAAAAATGCACTGAGTTAATGAAAGATGTAAATATAACACGATTAACAGGGAGAAGGTGTAGGACAATGGTTAGAGTAGGGGTTGGGAATTGTCTCTATTAGTAATCAGGACTCTTGTTTGATTAATAACTGAAGGATGGATTGTTTAGTGTTAACCTCATTTCAGTAATGTGGGTCTACATTTGTACGGTATAATTTTGTTTGTAGGACTAAAGGTGATGGCAAATGGTTTGTTGGAAATTAATTTTAAAAAAAATCAGATGATCCCAAAGCAAAACACTAGGTGTCAATATCCCTGAACTGTGAGGAAATGCAGATCCAGATCTGTATTTCGCAGCTGGCCCTTATTCCTGTAATGGGCCAGATCAAAAGCCTGGATCCTTCCAAATGAGCTGAAGGTGATATCTGAGTTGCGATCCAAACTTGGAGATCCATTGCTTTAAAATACAATAAAGAGAATATTTTAAAATGAAGAGGAATTTTCACACAAGAAATTCACTGCTCTGCTGTTCCAAAGCACACTTATCTAGTCACTGCAAGGTATTTGTATAATCAGGGAAAAACTGGGAGTAGCCTGTTGCAGAAACACTCTCACAGATTTTAGTTTCAGTTAGCAATTGGTGACTATGTTCCCTTCACATCAAATTTGTCTTGCAAAAAGTAACAGCATTCTAACCCTACGGTGGATGAGGGAATTCAGACAAGGAAAAATATGTAACAGGTCATTGGTGACTGTCTTGTTTTAGCTATACACATCACTGGTGCTTAATGCGTAATAAATAGTGAGAGTTATGGCAGTGATGTATTTGGCTAAATATTTGATATTTAGAAAAGAAAAGCAGGTTATTTTAGAGCTTGATGATTATTATTATCATTATTACTATTATTATTATTTATTTATTTGCACCTACAATTCTGAAAGCCACTTTTTTAAAAAAAAAGTTATAATAGAATAAAATTTTACCTGCTGAGAAATCTTGGTTTTAAAAAAAAATCCTCTTGGACCAAATCCTGAAGCTTTTACTCAAACAAAACTGCACGAGGTGTTTAGTTTGAGACTGGACTGTGTGAGAATTTTAACATTTGTCTCATTATGATCAAGCTATATTTTCCACTGAGCTGAGCAATCCTTTCGACCATACTTTTCCTTTCCTTCTACCTCGGCATAGCTCTTTGGCTGCCAAGGCCAAAAGGTGCATCATTGCTGGCTTGCTTTTAAAACCTCTTTCAAAAAAATCCACATGAAGAATCACCCCACCAAATAGTAAAGGAGAAAGCTTGAAATAAGGTAGGATTTATTTATTGACCATGTATAAAGTTTTCTAAACTATCTGTTTTGAGCATCAGCAGTTCTGATTTCAAAGAATGTACAAAAATGAGTAGTGAGATAGGAAAAGGTCTGTGTGGAATGGAAGAAATTTGAGTTTGTAATGAGTAAAGCATGTTGGAATTGTAATGAGGTACGTTTGAGAGCCAGAACAAGTAAATGTATTTTTTGTTTTCTCTTTTGATATATGATATATGCATAGCACTGTGCACTTATATTTTCTTGCGAGAATGACTGTTTGAAATTTTGCTATAGAAAGTGCAAAAAACATTGAATATTTTACACAGCAAAATCATTTCTCCACAAATGAATAGCATAAAGTCAAAGAATTAAATGTCTAGCAAGCTCATGCTTTGTGGAAGACAGTCAGTCACTTGCTATGACCCTTAAAGATGCAGATTCTTCAAAAGAATGAAGATAATCTAGTTTTTGTTTTATTTTTCCACATTAATGAGTAAAGGGGATTCCTATTCTTTAAATGTAAAGGGTAGGTAAATAAAATGTGTTTAGCAGTAAAATTACTGAATGCCATTATTTATAGAGACCTGGATAATGGATCCTTTTGTTTTTATGGGTGCATGCAGTATGACCTTTAGATTGTACCTAGTACAACTCAATATTGAAGTGCCCATTTCTAAGAAGTAATAAGATTTGTTAATTGCTTTCTATAAATAACCAGATGAGTTAATTACCATTGGAAAAAGTTTTTTCCCCCCTCTGCTATCTAATGTTAATGGATTTAAGGCTAACTTGTGGCCACTCCAATGATGACTGGAAAAGTGAGTGGGGAGAGCACAGGGAGCCAGGCCTACCACCAATGAAAGTGGTAGCTGTAATTTTGATAGTAGGGGATAGAGAGAGAGGTGAATTGTTTGTGCTGTTGGTAGTGTTAATGACCTATAGAGGAGTATGTCTTACCAGCAGGAAGGTCCCAAGTCTTCATAGCTGTACAGTGAAGAGCACTGGGGTAGACGGTCTGGGTCTCTTCTCACTTACGCTGATCTAACTACTGACTTCAGTGGAGTTACTTCTGGTTTAGCTCAGTGTGTGAGAATAATCTGGCCTCATTGTGCCTTTCAAAGACATAATATTATACCTCTTCTGTACAGGTCAGGCTTTGAGGACCTGTCATGCAGTTCATAGCACCTCATACGTAATGGAATTATTTGCTTTGTATTGAAATGGAAAAGTGAAACTACATAGCTGAATCTGGCCCAGGATTTCACTGTATTCCTAAACAAAGGAAAACAGCCCAAACATCGTTGGAGGTCTCTGTGAAGCTGTACTTGCTGTCAGCGGTAATGGAGAGGAACTGCAAGCTGTGTTGTAAGATGATTTTATGTTTTTAATCATCTCATTTCAAAACCAGAAAGCATTTTTTTATAGTAATGGTTTGGTTTTTTTTTAAAATCAGGAGATTGGCATATTGGAAATCTGTTACAGGGTAGATGATGCTGTAAACACTCTTGTCTGTGAGACTGAAATTGCACTGAAATATTCAATCATAGATTTGCTTGATGCAGAAAGTTAACTTGTCTAAACTTTAGTAGGAAGTGAGAGATGAGAAACTCCTTGTTGCTATGTTTGTCTTCGTTTTGTATTAGGCCAAACCTGGGCTCTTTCGTGTAGGCCATACCACACTGCTGATGGCATGGAATGGACTTTATATAAGAACATAACAGCCATACTGGGTCAAACGAAAGGTCCATCTAGCCCAGTAGCCAGTCTTTCGACAGTGGCCAATGCCAGATGCTCCAGAAGGAATGAACAGAACAGGTAATCACCAAGGGATCCATCCCCTGTTGCCCATTCCCAGCTTCTGGCAAACAGAGGCTAGGGTCAGCATCCCTGCCCATCCTAGCGAATAGCCATTGATGGACCTATCCTCCATGAACTTACCTAGTTCTTTTTTGAACCCTGTTCAAAACTTTAGTTTTTACTGAGTCCTTACCTAACCAAACTCCTATTAATATTAATGACAGGTTTCAGAGTAGCAGCAGTGTTAGTCTGTATTCACAAAAGGAAAAGGAGTACTTGTGGCACCTTAGAGACTAACAAATTTATTTGAGCATTTTGTTAATTTTGGGGGGAAAGATGTCAAGGTTCCTTCCCCACTCTGAACAGTAGGGTACAGATGTGGGGACCTGCATGAAAACCTCCTAAGCTTACTTTTACCAGCTTAGGTTAAAACTTCCCCAAGGTACAAACTGTTTTACCTTTTGCCCTTGGACTTTCGCTGCCACCACCAAATGTCCAACCGGTATATTATTAGGAAAGAGTACGTTTGGAAACATCTTCCCCCCCCAAAAAAATCCTCCCAAAAGTTATCCCCCCCCCTTCCTGGGGAAGGTTTGATAAAAATCCTCACCAATTAGCATAGGTGACCACAGACCCAAACCCTTGGATCTTAAGAACAACGAAAAAGCATTCAGACTCTTAAAAGAAGAATTTTAATAGAAGAAAAAGTAAAAAGAATCACCTCTGTAAAATCAGGATGGTAAATACCTTACAGGGTAATCAGATTCAAAACATAGAGAATCCTCCCTCTAGGCAAAACCTTACGTTACAAAAAGACACAAAAACAGGAATATCCATTCCATTCAGCACAGCTTATTTTTCTCAGCCTGAATCAGTCCTAAATGCAGTAATGGCAGAAACAGGACTTTGCTCTGTTTAAAAAAAACAAACCAACCAAAAACCAACCCACCACCCATAAAAATTTGAGCAATTTGTTAGTCTCTAAGGTGCCATTAATATTAATGGGAGGAATTAGCCTGAATAAGGGTCAGGAATTTGCCTGGGTAAAGACCCTCCTAGTGTTTGGTCTATAATAATAAATCAGATCCTGTGGTCTTTACTTGGTCAAAACTCCCGTTGAAGTCAATGAGTTTTGCCTGTTTAAGAAATGAGGAAGGCAAGATATGGTTCTCTATGCTTACTGTGAATCAGTAAGGGCCAGATTCTGCCTCTCTCTTATGTGGGTGCACAGTGTTGGATGACTCAGGGATTGCTTCCTCCAAATTCCTTTGGAGGTGCACAATGCGCTGATGGAGAACAGGACATTGGCTTCCCTCCACACTGACCAATTGAGCTGGCTGGCTGTGCGGGGGTGGAGGAATCTGTACCTCAAAAAGGGGCATGGTAGCGTGCACACAGCCTCTGCCTTGAGGAGAGTACTTCTTGCTGTTCCTTCTGGAGCACTGTGGCTAGGCACTGCTCCTTACTATGGGCTGTACTTACATGGCATAACTGAGTCCTTGCTATTTAAGGGGCAGTGTGATTGCTTATTTCTGCTATTTGTCATTAAACACTGGTGGTATCAGAATGATAATCATGAGCAGGACATAAATGTATAACCTCAGCACAGCATGGCTTCTGCCATTACTGCATTTAGCAGATGACTGCTGCTGCAAAAAAAATGCAAACTACGTAGGCTTGTAAACCTACACAATACTTTGATGCTTAGAGTGGTATCCTAAATACAGTAATGGCAGAAACAGGGCTTTGCTCTGTTTAAAAAAACCAAACCAATCAAAAACCAACCCACCACCCATAAAAACCCCACCTCACTCAAACATTCCCTGTGGTGCCAAAAACTGTAGGTTACCATTTCCTTACCCAATGAGTAAGAATAGTTTATAGGTACGGACTGTTCCAACTAAAACCAAAGCAGGGAGAAACCCCCTCTGCCCAAGGTGCTTTTTAAAAAAAGTAGAATTCCAGAACTACAGAAGTAGATGTTATGAAGCAGGTTCAGTTTCTAGCAGCTTGATCTTTGCCTTTGTGCGCAGTTGGCTTTGTGTGCATTGATGTCTTGTTGGTAATTATAGTTCTGATGACACTCTGTATTCATGATGACACTCCATATCAGTTTCATCGCAACATGAAATGTTGCTTTTTTTTCATGAGTTTAACCCAGAATTGAAAAGGCTAGACATTTCTCACAATGGGACATGGATAACCTTGCAGATTAGCTACTGATCCTATCTCAGTGCTCGTCTCTCACTCTTTCTCTCTTTTTAGGCAGACAAGGGTTTCCCTCAACAAGCTGACGACAGAATAATTTTTCCAGGTTGATTGCTCACCCCACATGGACCTCTTGAGATATTTGTACAGAAGAAAAATGGAGATCAAAACCCAGGGAAATAAAAAGAGAGAGAGAGAGAGAAATTCAGGGTTGAAAAAGCTACCATAAAGAACCTGCTCCGGTTTCAGTCTGGTGATGAACAGACTTGTTAAGAATTCTAAGACCTGTCAAATTTTCCCATCCTAAATCCAGGCATATTTTTAAAAGAATTTTCATAATGAGTGTCTCTTTTCCCCCATCTGAAGGGTCGGAGTATTTTCTGAAAAAGTTCTGCAGGGCAGAGAAGTCAAACACTTATTCACATCCAGCAGTACAGGATAGATGGAGTACAGTTGACTTCACAGCTACAGGGGATTTGGTAAGTGCCCATCATGTAAGCCACCTAAAACTTTCTAGAATATTAGCATTTTGGGTTTTTTTTTTAAAAAGACTGCATTCTTTGTTTGTTTATCATTTTATCACCTGTTAGGCAAGGCTGACCTCATTGGGAACTCGAGCGATGGAGGAGGGGGCATTACGTTAGGAGCTGACTATGAAAAAAGGGAAACAAATGTAAACATTTGCCAGTGTCAGAGTCTGAAAAGAAACATTAATTTTTCAATTTGGATTTTATTTGATAAGATCCAGTCCAGACCCATATTATTGTTTTGATGTGAGAAGGGCATCAAGGGTCCTCTCAGCAATTCCCTTTCAACCTTGAGGTTACCGCTGCAAGTCAAACACAGTCAAACCCTCTCAACATGATTCCATCAAGGAAACAATCTTATCTGACTTGCAGTGTCAGTCTGCCAGTTCCCACACTCCTTGCATTGATAGAGACAAACCGACCGCTTTGATAGGCGAGATTTCTTATCAGGATCAGACTGCAATTGAACATCAGTTCACTGATTGGAAGTGACATCTTGAATTACAAAGACGACTGGATATACTAATTGTACTAGCGTTATTTCTTAAAATAATAATGACACTATATTCTTGACCAAGAAATAGCTGGAATTTGAAATAGTCTCTGTTAAACTGATTAACAGATACAGGTCAAGCTGACATGTTTATTGTAAATGTTACATGCACTGTGAGAAGTACCGTTACCCTAGTCTGAGGACAACAAAAGATTGTCTAGAGGCCCTGTTTTTTTACTTCTCTTGATCAAACAATATTTTATCAGTGCATGACATACTTTATTGTTTTCATTCAATTAGATCTTGAGCAGTATCCTTCCTCTCATTCTAGAGGCTGATTCTAATGGGACTTCAAACCTTGTTATGAATCCAGTCTGTTTATGAAAGGGACTCAAAACAAGGTGAAAGAAATGTCCGTAAATTAATTATTTTTCCATTTCAACATGGAACCCATTTCTTTTTCATTTTTAAATAAAAACCTGGCAGTATTGTGTAGGTACTCTGACTGAAAAGGTTTTAGGAAACTTATGGTATTATGTGTTTTCTCAAAATGAAATATTGGAAGCAAAAACTGTGAAACCTGTAGGGATTAGATAAAGTTGTAGTATATTGCAGCAAAATTTTTCAAGTAGTTTCTTAAAACCAGGAGAGCTAAAGTGATTCTGATATAATAAACTATTGCTAGTTTGGTGCAGAGAAGTCTTGTTTTAATGGTGACATGGCTGCAGTATCATCTATTTGCTAGTGATATCAAACTGTTATTTACTAAAGATTTATATTTATATGGCTCTCTCCAAAAGTGTAAAAGAGTCACTAAAATAGAACAGTATTCATTTATATATTTATTTACTTGTGTGACTAGATGACTCTGGGGACAGGCATTAAAATATGGAGCATTTCACTGCTAGATCGCTGGTTTGAATCCAGCCCAGGGTTAGAGGCAACTAAAGGTCATTAGCATCTGATGCCTTTTTTGGTGGTCTCTGTAAAATGCTTTGATAGTCCTTGTAAATTCCCAGGAGGACGGAAGCCAACATCATGATCAGTAGTCTAAGAAGACAGTCAGTTGACTCAAACATGCATTTACAATGAACTACTTCTTACCCCTACCCCTGTTCAGCATAGGATTGAGGAATGTTGGGCCTGCATGGGGAATTCTGTGCAGCTACGGACTGGGCTGTGCACAGAGGACTTTAGTAATTTTGTCTGCAATCTGTCCCCTTTTGAAAATTTACTCACAGCTGAAAAGATCTTGGGCTGATTCTGATCGTATACTGGTGTAAATCAGGAACAACTCCAGTGAAGTCAATTGAGTAAAACCAATGTAAACTGGCATGAGAGAAATCTGAATCAGACCTTTTATCCCTCTCAGTAGTGAATATATTTTTAAAAGTAAGAAATACTGTTTATTTTACAAACATTCTGCTATTATTTCACACACTACAAATTCTTCTGGAATACACAATCTGTAGTTAGTGCTCATAAAAACTGTAGGCTGTTTTGGGTAGTCATTTTTAAAAAATGATCAGCTTCATTCACTTCTTTATGAATTAACAGCATACTTGTTTATAGAGTATATTTATTACATGTGCTGCCTGATCCCCTAGTCCCTAGGCAGGTGAAACTCCCACTGAGCTCAGCTGGAGTTCTATATATGTAAGGATTTCAAGATGAGGTGCCAGGGATTCATACACTATTATTGATCTTAAAACAAATCTTTGCTGATTCCAACAGGAGTTATTCATAGGTTTACAGGCATTACGTGGCTTTATTATCCACTCAGAAACCACATCTAACTCTTGTTGGCGTCAATGTGATGAAGGTCAGTCTGAGATGCATAATTCAGATGCATATCTAGATTTTGAACATCTTCCTATTCAACAGTGCTTAGAGCTGGTATTTTGGTTTGACTTGTTAAAGAGATGGGCACCATTTGTACTTAAAACTACATCTGCGTTTGGATTTTAGTTGCCAGCACAGATTTCAGGTCTGGGGTTGAAACCTTCTCTAAACTACCCCCAATCCCAAACTTCAGTTTAGTTTGGCCTCCTCTTGAAATTTGGTGGTTTTGTATTTTTTTAGAACTTACATACAGCATGGTTTGAATATAGTTGTAACATGATGTCCATTTCTCTGTCTCACTCCTGTGTTTTTCCTGCTTAAAAATAAGTTATTGGACAGAGATTGGCAAATAAACCAGAATATTGCAAACTTTTGCTTTAGGTTGTTTTACTCCAAAACAAACTATTTTGTTGTTTTCAAAGGGCCAGATCCTGATGTCACTCAGGCTTTCATCCTGCAAACACAAAGTGTTTGATAGTTCAGGGTCTTAGTAGTTATTCCATCTTTATTCAGGCAGAGCATCCATTTGATTTCAGTGGGGGTTGATTAAGGGCTCAGGATTTTGGCTGAAGATGAGTAACAAAGCTGAGTTAAGAATGAAATTAATGTCAGATTTATGTGTTGACTCATACTAAGAAGTGCAAGTATACAAGGATGATGCTGGGATCAAATATTTGATGTTCAATGCAAGAATTATGCCTCACTATGGACGCTCCTGCATATTCTATGTATGATCTTTGTTGCATCATCTGTATGTTCTCCTTGCCCTTTTGTCAATATAATGGAATGACCCAATAACTGAGGGTGGGTAGGGGTGTCAGAGAGAAATGAAACTAGCAAAGAAGCAGATCTTAATTTACCTTTTAAAAAATGAATATTTCTTTTTCCCTTTTGTAAAATCCCCCAGCACATGAATGCATTGATCTTCAACATAACTGATTTCCTTTATTCCCATTTAAACATTGTTTAACAACCAATTAAAACTTAATTATGTGCTGAATGCCCCGAAAGGGCTGGCTAGTGGGCACATTCACCACATATTTGTGGGCTTAACTCTGTTTCCAGTTTAGCATTGCAATTCACCATTCAGGGATTGCTGATCTGCAGAATTTCTCTCTGCACTTCTGTGGGATTTTTCTGTTTTGCTTGATTTCAGAATTAGATCTTCACAGTATGGTTTGAAACTAGAGAAATCTAAATCTGAAAAGGAAAATAATTCTTTGTTCTTCTAAGTCTCTGGATTGCTCTCGCAGAATGATTGTTCTGTCCACCAGTAAACCTTATAGTTGAAGCACATCCTACAGCTTCTTCATCTCTCAGGTGGAAGTATGACATAACTTCCCTAAGAAGCTATCTAAAAACATATGCTTTTAATTATTGATATATCTATATTAAAAAAAATTTTTAAGACCAGAATCCTGTTGTATCTGTGTCAGCGCACAGTCAACCTGTGAAACTCCTTGCCTGAGGAGGTTGTGAAGGCTAGGACTATAACAGGGTTTAAAAGAGAACTGGATAAATTCATGGAGGTTAAGTCCATTAATGGCTATTAACCAGGATGGGTAAGGAATGTTGTCCCTAGCCTCTGTTTGTCAGAGGGTGGAGATGGATGGCAGGAGAGAGATCACTTGATCATTACCTGTTAGGTTCACTTCCTCTGGGGTACCTGGCATTGGCCACTGTCGGTAGACAGGAAAGTGGGCTGGATGGACCTTTGGTCTGACCCAGTATGGCCATTCTTATGTTCTTAGAAGACCCAAGGATTCAATGCATTGATGAGAAACAAGGGAAGACTTAGTACTAAAGACACGGGCAGGATGATGATAGTGTCTGATCGTCTAGTTAAAGTGGGATATGTTGCAGGAGAGAGTTGGCCTGGTAACAGGAGGAAGTTGGCCCATATTTAAAATGGCTACTGCCATCCATGTGGTGCTGCCCATTTTAATTGGTATTTGTATTTATTTTTCCACTCATATTCACTGGAATATGAATACTGGCAAAATGACCATGTAGACATATGAAGTGAATAGGACTGGAAGAATTGTTCCATAATTACAACTCAAGATATTTCACCATGTCCATCACCAATACAGACTCTAGGTTTGAAATCAGATTCCATATTTTCTTGAATAAAAGTGGTGATTTCTGTATGCTGTGGTTTGTAGAGTCATATTATACGTTGTTCAGTAGCATTCAGACAGCTAGTAGGCATGTGTGAAAATTCTTGCAAACTTCAAATGTTCTGTAATTTTGATCATGGATTTTTCATGTCTGAAAATTTGTGTTGGAAAAGTTTTCTTTCTTATTAATTCTCTAAAAAAAACCACGCCTTTAAGTCATTCAATGAGGGAGCATAAACAGTATCATGTGAGTTTGCTGACCTGTCAGACACTGTGAATAATGATAGATTTCTCTCATAAATTATTTGGTGAATACTTAAAAATAATAAATATATTCATGGAAATCAGGATTGGCTCACAAATGAATTGTGATCAAAATATAGGGCTAAATTAGTAATAAATCTTGTTTGTAATGAAAATCCAGCCAGCCCTACCAAAGAATCATGTCAGATCTTGATTTCAAGATGGAAGGATGGGAGCGGAAGAAAATAAGTATGATAGACACAGAGCTTATCAGTCAGATGCAGAAGACCAGAGAGAGGGGCTTGAGCTGGATAATCCACAGACAATTACTTTGCCACAAACATCAAGTTATAGATTGATTTAAACAAAATGCTTTTGTATTCAATCACAAATAATACATTTAATTCTGGACATTTGTGAAGATTTTCTGGCACGGCAAAACTTGGGAAAGCAGGGTTAAGGTTCCAAAAAATGGTGATAATGATGTTAGTGGGAGGTTGTTGTCACCATGATCTGTTTCTTTATGATGCAAAGTGTAGAACAGTCAGAACTGTCTCTGTGCTGTGCATATAAAGAACCAACTTGATTCAGTAAAGATCTCTGCTAGCTGTTTCTATATTGTGAAAATTTATTGTGTCATTAAATAGGGCCCTTAATTTGTAGGACCATTTACATTTTGAATTGATTATTGTTTGTTTGAAAAAACAGAATAAACTGCAGTTTACAAAATGACTTACTTAACCTGGCTTGATAGGTCTTTTTAAATCTCTGACTGTCCCTTTGTCCGTGTCCTTTCTATTAATGCTTGAGATATTAATCAAGTGAACTTCTGTTGGTGTTAATGGAAATCTTGTACACAAATTTCACCTCTGCCCCTAAATCCATAGGGAAAATAGAGCCTTTCAAAGTAGAAAATAGCATACTTAGTACGAGGGAGGGGAAAAATCATTTGGAAGTGAAATTTTTATTAAATGGTTTAGAAAAATATTTTGGTGTGTTTGGGCCACCTTTTCAGTTTTCTTCACAAAGCCAAAACATTTGTGTTTTTTATAATCGTTTGAACATTAAAGATTACTTGAGAAAACCCTCAGCAGAGCCACCAATGGGAAAAGAGGACTTAGAAAAATAAATGAGAACTCAGCATGTGTCAGTCAAAATTAGATCAGGTTTTTCAGCTAAGGATTTCATAGCCATTAAGGATCATATTTGCCTTATGGCATATGTCAGCATCTTTAGAGTCCTAAAACTTCAAACTGTCTTTTTGACAACTGACTATATTTCTTTCCTAGGCTAAGCAGCATTTTCAGGAATGTGCTGTGTGTGTTTTTCTTTTTCAAAATAGGCTCAAAGGACTTCACACAGTATAGTTAAAAAAAATAGCAAAATTATGTATACCGTGATTATTTGCTCATTTTTTTCTTGTTTAAATAGAAAAAAATATATTTTCTGCACCTTGAATCTAAATACTGAAACTAGACTTAACTCTTTCTCTCTCTCTCAGACAGACAGACACACAGACACACACACACACACAATCCGTCGTGACTTGATTACAGTGTATAAATATCTTCACTAGGAGAAAATACAGGATACTAAAAGGCTTTTTAATCTAGCAGAAAGAGGCATTATGAGATCTAATGGCTGGAAATTAGTCAGACAAATTAGAAATAAGGCAAACGTTTTTAATGGTGGGGGTGATTAACCACTGGAACAAACTACCAAGGAAAAGTGATGGATTCTCTATCTCTTGAAGTTTTTCTAGAAGATATGCTTTAGTCAAACGCACATTACTTAGAACAGGAGTAACTGGATGAAATTCTGTGGCCTGTGTAATTCAGGAGGTCAGACTAATGATCTAATGGTTGCTTCTGGCCTTAAAAATCTATGAATCCATATCTATATAAAATTCAGCAAATACTCCAGGTAAAATGATGAGGTTGATAATTATAATAGTCTGGCCATACGAGGTTATAAAGGTATATAATTTTACACAGACTGTTTGCTGCTGGTGTTGGTCCATTCACCAACAGGATGGTCACTAGCACTTTTGTGCTGGAGTATTGCAACGAGTACTATGTGTTTTAACAGGCGGTGGGCATGTGATGGGGAGACTTGGCTGTAGGTGTGCCACTGTGGGAGGCTTGCCCGGACTAGTGGTCCCACCAAACATAGTTGTCAATCCAAAATATAGTATACTAAACTTGAGCCAGTGGTTGCAGAGGTTGTTCTATTCTGTTTTGCACAGGTTTTTAATACTGCACTCATCACTGTATTATCTGCCATAAGATCTACCCCATCTAATGTTGTATATAAATAATATTTCCTTAGATGTGGAATAAGCAACATAACTACTGAAGATTCAATTGATTCTGTGTGTCAGCTTATACAAGTTAGGAATGTGTGCTACTTTTTTATACCTCCTTGGAGAAGAAATCCTAAACCTCAATGGAAAATTACCAAAGTCCCACCTTTAAGTTGTTGTCTAAAAATAAGATGGGTAACATGAAGCTATTGAAATTTTTTTACCCAATTTTTTTGAAAAACATAAATTGAACAAAAAACTAGTCAGGCCCCCAGATCAGATTGCCTGGGCATGAATATGAAATGAAGGGTCCACTAGAGTATATTATACCTATAACAATCTGAGTCTGTCTGTCTTTAACATGCTAGTCAGAAATATACAGTAGAATCCTGCCAGTGCCTGTTCCTGCCCCTGTGAAATCTGTTGGAGTTGTCATTGACTTTAATGGTAGCAAGCTGAGTGCTAGAGATCATGGTGTAGAATGTCTGAGTACTGTCTTTGTGATTTAATATGCTTCACTTCAAGGCTCTCTAATTCTGCCTTTCTACTGCAGATAAGTCTGCAGTTCCCAGGCCAGATCTTGAGGTTCTTCTTCAGTATTTACTCAGGATCCAATTGTACTCTCCTTATCCATGTATGGAAGGGACAATCCATGCATGAATCTCACCTCCACTAAATGGAAAGGGTGTGGGCTGCCTCTGCCCCTCCATACCTCCATCGTGCCCTGCACTCCTTAAAAGATGACTCATGAGTCTGGTGTTCCATGAAAATCTCAGAGATGCATGCTACCCCTTAGCTCCTCACACTGAAGGGTTGGTAGGGGTGGGAAGATGGGGAGAAACTGAGCACTCTGCCCTTAGTCAGACAGACTTACATTGAAGTCCAGTGAGTAAGGAGTAACTAAAAACTGAATAGGCTTGTTAGATTCTGGCCTACTCAAGAGGTTACTGGAGAAAAAGTGCTGCAAAAAATGTTATTTATTTGGGTCCATTTCTTCTGTTTTTCTCCTCTCCTGCTAAGACAAATAAAACATCAGCAGCTGAGGTTAGGTTAAATATTCAAAATTTTAGAATTGACAGTAAAATCTGTTTTCCATTGAAACGGGAAAGGTTACTGTTATTCAGTGTTTTCCTTAGCTGCTTTTCAGATCAGGGATTTTGGTAGTAAGAAAACCAGTGTAGCAGCTAGAGAGGTAAAGCCAGATGGGTGTAAATCCAGTGTCATTCACTGAGATCACAATGTAACTGGATCAGAATCTGGCCCAAATAGAGCAGAATAATTGCAACTTCGTCCATCCAGTTCTGTAAAAGGAGAGGCGCCAGGATGTTTTACTGCAGGAGAGATGTCATTTTCCTGAGTGAAAAATATGGTTCTTACAAAATAAAAATACAGATTGTATGTGAAAGAGCATTTCCAGCAGCGGGAAACAGAGGGTGAGGAGGAGAAAGTGAGAGAGTGCAAGTAAAGATTTTTGCAGCAACTCATGTAGCCAGCCATTTTCTTTCATAGCTTTTTCAACTCTTCTTGTCAACATTCACTGACAATAGGGTCTAATGAATGAAATAAGAAAGCCAAAATGTGCTCTTATTAACAATGCTTGAAATAAAATGGGATTGAACTTTTGTGACCGAGCAAATGTTGGCCCAGAAGCTGCACAATTGCTGTAAGACAAGCCTCTTTTGGATGGACCAATCAAAAATCTAGTTTGATTATAAAGTACCATGTTTAATAAGAACCTACTATGTACGGTATTCCATTTTTTACTCCGTGCTTGTTCAAGCAAAACTGCACAGAAATTAATGGGTCAAATTTCTCCCGATTACACTCATGTAACTCCCTTGACTATGCTGGGATTGCAAAAGTGTAAATGAGAGCAGAATTTGGTTCAACATTGTATATGCTCCAGCTTGCTTAAATTTTACTTGGAGGGGAGGAGGAGTTTTTGTGTTCCGGGAATGTACCTTATGAGGCTCTCGCTGCATGAGCCTTTTAAAAGGCTCATATTTTGTTGGCTCTGTGGGCCCCATCCAAACCCCAATGGAGCTTTTCCGTTAATGTCAGTGCGCTTTGGATCAAACCTTGTGCAGGCACTAAAGATCCATTGGTACTTTTGCGAGAGAAAAGGGTTTAATCTAATGTCACTGGCTAGAACTTTTCCCTCACCCTGCAATTGTCAACTCCTGTGCGCTATGGCTGCCGTTTGCCATGCTAGAATGGCTGCATTTCAGTCATGTTGTATTTATACAGTTTGTGAAGGACTTTGAGATTATTTGGGATGAAAGACTGATGATAGTAATCTGAGTAATGTATCACTAGTACCAGCATTATAGAAACCCAAACTTCGGAATTTACCACCTCTTAGAATTTCACAGCATCTACTGTCTGGAAATATATGGAATATCTTAAGAGCTACGTTAGGGTGTAAAGTTATTTCCTAAAATAGAAAAAGTTCTGTGTCTTCTAAATTCTGCAAGTTTTAGATCTTTTGTGAAAAATTTTTGACATTTTGATAAAGCAAACATTCTTCCTGATTGGCCTATGTTATATATCTATTGCATATATACTATATCTTGAGGGTTTTCCCTCAGTCAAGGTATGCTCTAATATGTCCATTTGTTCTGATTTCGGAGACTGGTTGCCAAATTTCATTAAATTTTCCGTTTCTATACAAACTCTCTAGTAAAGGCTAATGCAACTGCAGGCATGCTTCCAAGGCAGAATTTGGTGATAAGATATAAAAAGACAGATTTATTTCAGCACCTTAAACTTGAGAAGTAACTTACATACATTTAGCTGTATTGTTTTCAATGGTTTACTGAAGCAAAACTGTTGTTCTGTCAGATCTATCTAATTTGGCAATACCTCTCCTTAAGTATCTGAAATTAAAAGAACAAAAATACTCTCTGTATGCAACAGTTAAATGCTCTGTTAAATCTGTAATATACTTTTGAAGCCTTTATTTCTTAGCTGTTTTAGGAGCTTTTTTCAAACCTTGTTGGACTTTGTTCTTGCCCATAGGATATAGGTCAACTCCCTAGAAATCAATAGGCATTACTCATATCCAGCAGTCGGAGAAATGGGACCCCCTACCCGCGGTGTATTGTCAATTTGGTTTGTGAGCCTTGTCCCTGATTCCTGGGTTGAAAACCTGAGTGGCTACAGAATCGTTTAATAGTTGCATTAAGGCTCTTTAATGCAATAAACAGATGCATGCAATAACTTCATAATGTCTTGCTAGGTTTTGCAATGGAACGAATATGGTTACTGCTCCTCCTGACAATTCAGGTGCTTTCGGTGACTGCACAGTTCAATGGATATAACTGTGAGGCCAATCTACATAGCAGGTTTCCTGGTAAGTGTTAATGGGCTTTTTAGAATGGGCTCTTTATTATGATTTCCAGTGATTATTACTTTTAAGTACAAAGCTTTAATCTGTAAAAAGTCTAGAAACAGACTTTCACATTAAGGAATATTAGCTGTCTAAGTGACAATGAAACTCCTCTGGAGTTGCATGTTATGCCAACATTAAAAGGAAAAGGCCAAATTCAGCTCTGGTACAGGTAGGTGTAATTACATTGACATCATTGGGGTTTAACCCATTTATGCCCTTATATTGTATCCAGAAAGTTCACCAGAGTTAATGTTGCTGGAATGATTGCTCCCAAATTTAAAAGAATTGGCCACTTGGTATAAAAACTGGGTGCAGCTAACTTTGTAGACATTTTTAACTGGAATTTTTTACTTTTTACAGTTTTTACTCTGGTAGCATAATATGGTCGTTTAGTCTCCCCTTATGACAATACATGTAAAAAATTCTAATATTGAGGAAGCTTAAATTAGGGCCGGCACAGAGTTTTGCTGTTGACTTCAGGATCAGGCCCTTAATAACTAGACACATGAGCGAGCCAGTATAGATAAATATAAAGAAAAGATGTACACTAATGTTTACACAAGAAGGCTGTAATTACACAGGGAACTCTGGAGACATCAAAAATAATGAAAGCAGACCTTGTGGGATATATTTACATAAATCAGAGCCAGAAATGAAACTATATTCTTAGTAACATGTATATTGGGTTATGTGGCTGAAATAATGTACTCTGTCTCTTGCCTCACTCTCCCTTCTTTGCTTCTTGACTGCTAAAAAAGGAAGCCAGTGTATAAGGGCTGATATCCTGCTCTGTGCTTCGACTAGTAATTGAATCAAACCATATAGCACGGAACTCTTAGCACAGCACTGTGCTGTAACACTTCTCAAATACTTTTTGCAATTATAGCTTGGATTTGCTAGCAGGATTCAGTTGTTGTTGTCCAAATTATGAGCCAGCAGCAGTCTACAATATGTAGTATTACTATTTTTTCCATACTGCCAACAGTGTGCTAGGTGCCTGCGGGCAGGTTTAAAGACAATAGGTTTGATTCTCTTCTCACTTAAACTGGTATAAATCATGGGTAACTCTGCTGAAGTTAAGGGAGTTACTCATGGTGCGAAAGGAGAATCAAATGCGTTGGAGCTACCCTAAAGAGTTTACCATCTAAATACACCTACAGGGAGAGCTTGCAACCATAACAAAATTTAACTCTTGTCATTACTGACATTGCTAGAGTTGTGCAGCTGTTCACTGGATTTTTTTTTTTTACCAGTAGCATTCAAGGCTCCTTGCTTCTAAGTGTTAACGAGGAGACCAGCGTGTTGTTTGTCAATAGTGGCCTGAATTAGAATACATTAAGAGTACAGCTTGAAACTTACTCCAGGTTTACTCTAAGGGCTGGTCTACATTTATAGCTCTGCAGCTGCAGCTCTTTAGTGAAGACTATCTATGCCGTCAGCAGAGCTTCTCCCAGGAACTTAGGTATACCACCTCTCCAAGAGGCAGTAGCTATGTTGATGGGAGAAGCCCTCCTGTTGAGGTAGCACTGTCTATGCTGGAGGTTAGGTTGATATAACTACGTTACTCAGGGGCATGGAAAATCCACACCCCTGGGTGACGTAGTTATCTAGACAAAAATTGGTAGTGTTGACCAAGCCTAAGAGTGGGTAATTCTCCTCAGACAATCAGAACTTGTGGCTGCCTGATTCAGCAGCAGCATAAAGTGGACTCTCATTCTACCTATCTGTCTCCTTTCTGGTGTATGTGAGCGGGGGGAGGGGAGGGAAGGGAAGGGAAGAGGGTGTGTCTGGCAAAGACAGGGACATGGCAAGGCCAGACGTAATGTAACTTACAAATATCATTCAATTCAAGATCAAATCGTGTCAAACCACCCTGATAGCTTTCTTTGACAGGGTAACAAGCCTTGGAGATAGGGGGGAAGCAGTAGATGTGGTATATCTTGACTTTAATAAGGCTTTTGATACTGTCTTGCATGACCTTCTTTTCCTCATAAACAAACTAGGGAAATACAACCTAGATGGAGTTACTATAAGGTGGGTGCAGAACTGGTTGGAAAATCGTTCCCAGAGAGTAGTTATCAATGGTTCACAGTCATGCTAGAAGGGCATAATGAGTGGGGTCCCACAGGGATCAGTTCTGGTTCTGGTTCTGTTCAATATCTTCATCAATGATTTAGATAGTGGCATACAGAGTACACTTAAAGTTTGTGGATGATACCAAGCTGGGAGGGGTTGCAAGTGCTTTGGAGGATAGGATTAAAATTCAAAATGATCTGGACAAACTGGAGAAATGCTCTGAAGTAAATAAGATGAAATTCAATAAGGACAAATGCAAAGTACTCCACTTAGGAAGGAACAATCAGTTGCACACACAGAAAATGGGAAATGTCTGCCTAGGAAGGAGTACTGCAGAAAGGGATCTGGGGGTCACAGTGGATCACAAGCAAAATATGAGTCAATAGTGTAACACTGTTGCAAAAAAAGCAAATATAATTCTGGGATGTATTAGCAGGAGTGTTATAAGCAAGACACGAGAAGTAATTCTTCCACTCTACTCCAGAGGAGGCCTTATCAGTGTGGAGTATTGTGTCCAGTTCTGGGTGCCACATTTCAGGAAAGATGTGAACAAATTGGAGAAAGTCCAGAGAAGGGCAACAAAAATGATTAAAGGTCTAGAAAACATGACCTATGATGGAAGATTGAAAAAATTGGGTTTGTTTAGTTTGGAGAAGAGAAGACTGAGAGGGGACATAACAGTTTTCAAGTACATAAAAAGTTGTTACAAGGGGAAGTGAGAGAAATTATTCTTCTTAACCTCTGAGGATAGGACAAGAAGCAATGGGCTTAAATTGCAGCAAGGGCGGTTTAGGTTGGACATTAGGAAAAACTTCCTAACTGTCAGGGTGATTAAGCACTGGAATAATTGCCTAGGAAAGTTGTGGAATCTCCATCATTGGGCATTTTTAAGAGCAGGTTGAACAAACACCTGTCTGGGATGGTCTAAGTAATACTTAGTCCTGCCATGAGTGCAAGGGCCTGGACTAGATGACCTCTCAAGATCCCTTCCAGTTCTATGATTCTATGTATTGGCAAGTTTTTTAAAAAAAAATAAAGTAAAATACTCCTATGGTTTAGGAGTTACCCCCTGCAGCTGGGGTAACTGTGCTCACACTGCCAATATGACTGTATGCTATGAGAAGGTTATCTTGGGGAAGGCAATTTTGTCCCTGATGTTGAGCCCGCTGAAACATAGATGTGTGTTTTTGATAAAATTAGAGCTCATTCTACAGATGAGCATAATTTACACTCTGTGCATAATCGAGGAGAAGAGAGGAAAGTAGCTCCAAGCCAACTTTCAGTGCCCCTGTTCCTGGCCATCTTGGAGCCAGAATAACTGAGCTAGCCACTGCACCAGCTGGTATGCCCCCTATACAGTGGAGGGAAGAGAATGAGTGGCATAGAGCCAGTTTACACCATCTTTATTCCAGATGACAATTCCCCTGTGGCAGCGGGATCTTTGGCTGTCCATTCAGGCAAGGTTTGATTGGGGTTACACTGCCATAAAATCAAAGTGAAGCAGTGGAGAATCATGCCCTGTGTGTCTCAGGCCCATCTTTAATGATTATACATGGAAGTCTGTTTCAGGCTTCTTAAATTAACTTTTTAACAATGTTTCCTCTCAGTGTGTGACAAAGTGTTAGGATAATTCTTTCCATTACATATGCATCGAGAGGTGTATATTTGCTACTTGATACTCATGAACTACTCAAGCTACTTGTGTTAGTTTATTGTGTGCATCTAGAGGACAGCTTTAAAGTGTGGTTCCACTCTGAAAAGGTCTCTGTAGCAGTGGCCCTGTTGGATATTATGTCTATGGTCTCAATGATTCCAGATAAAATGTGTTCAGTTTACCAGTAAAAAGACGCTTTTTTTCTACTGCCATTCTCAAAACTAACCCCAGGATGTGAGTCAAGCTGAGTTATTGGTGGTGGTGCACAAAGCCCTGCATGCTGGATCAGAGGGAGATCCCCCCCAGAGCACATTTCGCCAGCAGGCAGGTGCATGAGTTCACAGGTGGGCTCACAGTCATGTCCATGAACCCCACAAAGCAGAACTACATCAGCTTCACTGCATAACATATGTCTGCTCTGTGTGTGTATTCACAGTGTAACAGGATGGACTAGGCTCAGACACCTCAGGGTCCTGCCACACCCATCCCGAGAAAGGGGCAGTGGAGCTAAGTCCTCCAAGTCACCTAGAGAGACTGCAGGAAGGAACCAATCAGAAGGGGAAATTGCAAGGGGCTAGCCAATCAGAGGGTTTCAGGCTAGTATAAAAGGAGCTGCAGAGCACACCTGAGTCAGGTCCTTGCTGGAGCCAGAGTAGTGCAGGGGGTGTTCCTGGCTGGCCAAAGGGAATTGCAGCACCACAGACAGCTCAGTGCTGCCAGGGACCAGGGGAGTTCTGTCTGGAGAACTACTAGTAATAGTCTCTGTGCCATGATCTACCATTGTCCTTTTCTCTCATGCCTCTTTGCCTTGAGAACTTATCTTAGTCCTAGCCTCTTTCAATCAGGACTCTCTTTCTCTCCCCCAGACTTCTGTCTGGAGAGCCTGTACCCAGTCTTTGCCCTGATCTCTCAGGGTTTACTCTCCCAGGTATTTCTTACCTGGAAAGCATGTCTGCAGTCCCTGACTCACTTTCTTCTCCTGGATTTCAGGGTCTCTGTATGCTGATCCTCTAGCTGCATCACATAATCATATACTGTGTTGAGCAAGTGCTGTTTTTCATCTTTGATGAACCAGAGATCTTTGGTCATCTGCTCATTCTTGAACGTGAGATCCTCCTGCTCTCTTTCGGCTGCCTCTAGTTGTTTCACCAGGTCATTATCTCTTAGGAGGGAGCTCACGGAGCCTGTCTGTGCTACTCCCCTCCCTATCCGAGTGTCCTGTTCTATACCCCTGCCCTTCTTTCATCTTTCCCCATTGGAGTGATTCTGTCTGGGCCTCTGTGCTAGTTAGCACAGTGCTTATTTCAATCTGAGTTCCAGAGCTCCATCTGTGTTCCCACTATAGCCCTCTGGGTTCTCTCCCTTTGGGCCTGGGCCAATGCTTCCTGCAAAGCCAAGCATTGGTCCCTCTGCCCCTGGGCTTCCACCTGTGCCCGGGCCAAGTCCTGCTCTACCTAGACCTTCTGGCTAATGATTTTTCCCTCAGGAGATGTTGGCTGCACTCAACTTTTGTTGGCATTTCCTCAGTGGGTCCCTCACATCTGGGGCATTCTGATCTTGCCTTCAGGCTCTTTTCTGGGATCTCCTTACCTGGATCCCAGCCCTTCTGCTTTCCTTCCCAGCTGAGCTTGGACCCTCTAGGTCCTGGGTTACTGTCCAGGTCTTTTCCACATGAGGGCTGAGTAACTCCCCAGTCTCTTCCCAAAATTGTGGGTCATGGCAGGTCCTTGACCACACCAGCACAGTTGAGCTCTCCGGCCCTGTATCTCCAGCCCAACTTCTGCTGTGGGATAGACTCGGGTCTCCCGATTGTACACAGCAGACATGTATTGGGAGGTGCCAGTCCAGGCCAGTTGTCCTCACGTGGTGATCCCCCACAAAAGTATACCCACACCCTGAGTCTACCAGACCCTTAACTATGGTGCCTTCGAGCCTGACTGTCACAACCCATGGTGGGAACACTCTGATCTTTGGAGTATACTCCCACAGATTGGTCCCATTGTAACAAGTTTAGTCATACTCCATTACTGGGCAGTTCCTTTTAATATGCCTGCACTGACCACACCTGTAGCACACTACTGGGTCTCCTAGCTCCTTCCCACTAGTACTTCCTATAGGCTGCAGGGCTTCCTGGACCCCTTGCTGTTGCAGTGTACCTCCTAACTCTAGAAGCCCTGGGGCTTTTCCCCCCATGCAAGCTTCTCTGGGCCACCCCCCGGTGAACACCTCTCAGTTCACCGAGGAACTTGGGCTGTTCCTCTTCTTTGGCCTCAAAGTAGACCTCAGCTTGCTTGACTGCTTCCCCCAGTCAAGGCCAGCTTGAAATGCCTTACCCAGCTTAAAATGCCCCTCCTGGTAGGACCTTCAGGAATTGCTCAAGGACCACCTGATCCAGGAGCTTCTCCACCGAGCTGGTCTCTTGACAAAGCCAGCCCAACTCCAGGTCCTGTAACTTCTAGGCCACTACCCATGGCTATTCTCCTTGAAGGAATGATTCTGTCCAGAACTTGTGCCAGTATGCCTTCGGAGTCATCCCCAGCCAATCTAAAATGGCTGCCTTCATCACTGGGTAGGAACTCACTTGCTCATCACTTACCACTCAGTAAGCTGCTTGTGCCTCACCCATCAGGAGTGGTGCTATGTTGGCCACCAGTGGCCTCTTCCAATCCTGCTGCCTTTGCCACGCACTTAAAGGTTCAGAGGAAGGCCTCAGGGTCATCGTCCAGTCCAAGCTTTGCCAGGCCCAGTGCCAATGGACCACCCAGTTCCATCACCATCTGGGTTCCCAGCTGTGGCATGACCCAGCTGCCTCTGTATCCACTCCTGCTGGCTGGAGTGGATCTCGTGCAATCACTGCTGTGCTGCAAACTAAGCTTCCTGTTTCAGCAGGTTCTCCATCAACTGCAACAGCAGAGCCTGGGTCCGCTTCTGCTGCATAGCAGATCCCTGCTGCTGCTGGCCTGCCATCCACAGACAAATCACCTCTTCCATAATCATGCCCCTTGTTGATCAGGGGTTGGTCTGAAAGATCACCACTTCTGATACCAAATATAATGGCATGGCACCCACCTCTCAAGAGCACCCTTTCTGGTCAGGTGTGTCTGCAGTCTTTAAACAGTCCCAGCCCTGATATCAAGCCATACCCCCAGAGCTTCCTCCCTGGAGGCAATGGTTTTGCCCTCTGTGGGCCCTTCTGGCCTCAGGTCGCCACTGGGCCACTAAGTAGTTCAGATCCCCTTCTGGGAGTTTATCGTTGTTCAATTGTAGGCCACTTCCCCAGTGGCCTATGGTGCGGGGGGAACCTGGGCCCATCCACTACTCTGGATCCCAGCCCAGGCACCTTGAGAATAGCAGCCAGGTGCCACTCTGTCTCTTTAACAAAACTGCTTTCAGTTCCCTGGGCCATTTCCCCGCAGCCCCAGCCTTCACCGATGCTTCACCCTTACCTCAGGTCTCTTATATGTTCAGCCTCTGGAGCCATCCAGGAGCTCTTCCTCACTCCCCTGGTCCCTGCCAGCCCTAAGCTATCTGTAGTGCTGCAGTTCCTTTTGGCCAGCCAGGAGCAACCTCTGCACTTCTCTGGTTCCAGAAAGGATCTGACTGTGGTCTGCATTACAGCTTCTTTTACACTAACCTGGAACCCTCTGCTTGGATAACCCCTTGCAACTTCCCCTCCTGATTGGCTGCTTTCTTCACAGTCTCTCTGGGTAGCTTGGAGGACTTAGCTCCATTGCTCCTTTCCTGGGATGGGTTTGGTAGGACCCTGAGGCCTCCAGCAGAGGGCCTCTGGGCCTAGTCCACCCATCACACTGTGAATACACATACAAAGCAGATATATGTTATGCAGTGAAGCTCATATAGTTCTGCTTTGTGGGGTTCATGGACATCGCTGAGCCCACCTGTGAGCTCATACACCTGCCTGCTGGGGAGATGTGCTCTGTGGGAACTCCCTCTGTTTGGCGCAGCTTATGGGCTTGACATGGGTGTGGATCACAGAGCCTCTGGCCTGCTGCTTCTCAGACGAGGTGAGTAGGGGGAATGGATGTGCAACCACGACTCGTGCAATGATGAAGGTGTGACAGCAGTCCTCGAGCCTGAGTATGGTAGAGATTACTTCTGGATCACCCCATTCTGCATTTGTTCCACATGCAGAATTTCCCTTGATGTTTCTTGCTTGAAATTCCCCATTGGCAAGTGCAGAATTTCCAGCTGAGAACTGCACTGCAGATTCCAAATGAGGGTTTTTTTTCCCCGAAAGTTGTTTTGCACAAAAATAATGAAAAAAGTTTGGCAAATATATGCAAGTTTGGCTTAGCTGCATGTGTAAACAAAGGAAATAAAATCTCCCTAAAGCAAACATCAGAAAAACAGCAGCAGCCTATCCATTTTTCATTTGATTATATTTTTATCATTTATTGCTGGGGTGGCATCTTGAACACCTGTGGCGTTGCATAAATAATCTCACACAATTTTGATTTATGCTGTTTGAAGGCTGATTCCAAGCTAAGGCTTGAACTAGTCTGTTGGATAGAAGAAAAAGTATTATTCTGATGAACTGAAAATCCTATACCTTAATATTTAAAGACTAGAACTTTGTAGCACAGACTAAGTTTTGCTGGAATAGTTCTGTCCGCTTGAAATGGGAAAAAAAAATAATCGCTCCCTTTAGCTGAGATAGCTATGCTGGAAGAACCACAAGTGTAGACCCAACTATTTTTAAAAATCAAGGTTGATTTTTCAAATTATACTTTCAAGGATGCTTTATTTACATGAAAATGACATTGTTCTTTGGTAACCCTAGAAAAGTTAGCATTGAAATGTGGGACTGAAAATCATGTACCCATTGAAGTCTTCAGCGTCATCTTCATCTAGGGCACCACTGCTAGATATGTTGTTATATGTTGTCATAGATATGTTGCTAGATCCTTGTCCATTCTGCACTTGGATGTCTTCCTACAAGGGAGGCTGCTCTCCAAACATTTTCAGGGTAGTGTGCATCTGGTCTTTGCACATGAGCATTTAAATAGCTGAAGGATTGATTCATGAGGGCAAGGTATTTGACACATGGCTGGTGTGATCAGTTCATCCTCCAAGACCCATCCATGGCCAATAGGGGAGGGTAGTTTTGGATGCACTCGTTCATCCTACAGCCATTCCATTGCTTGATAATCTGCCCTCTTGATAGCAAATGCAAGAGGGCATTGATAAATGCACAGCTTGTTGGTGGCAATTTTTCTGTGTTTGTCTGCTTCTTGGAAAATATTCACTGATTATAGCTCTGCAAGTGTCACAGTGTTGGTCTTCAGACGGTAAACGTTGCAGATAAATGCCTTGAGTGCATTTATGAACTCATCAGTGACTGCTTCAGCTGTCCTTGCTCTGAAAGTGCTTGGAAGAGTCTTCAGAGGCTGAATCAAATGCCTTCTGGTAAGAGAATTTGGTCTTTCCAACCAACCTGCCAGAAAGGTCACATCCTGAAAGGGCATGGAAATCTAGCAGTGTGTCAGCTTTTAATGGTCTAAGTGATAGGAAAACATCTTTGAGGGATATACAGTGATTCTGTACCCCAGCAGCCTGCACAAAACCAGAATCTTGTGGAAGTTTTGGGTAGAGTCTTACAAAGCGCACTAGAACATCTGTGTCTTGTGCAAAAATCCAGAGTTTAGTAGCACCTCTCTTTCTGGCACTGATTGCCCGCAAGATAATTTTAGTGTCAACCTCCTCATGGGAATGAAGAAGAAGAAATTCTACTGAACAGTGCAGGGCAGCAGCTTCATTATGCCATGTAATGGTGAAACTCTTTAAGCAATTCTTCACAATCTGGAGCATTTTTCCTGTCAGATATGTGCTTAACTCATCCTTCATGTGAGTATGGGACAGTAGCTTCTCCATTGTGACATTGGAGATGTTGGTGGAGTCAAACATTTTATATTGCCCCGGTGTAATACTGTGGAGTCTCTTCTTTCTGGTAATATTTTTTTAATTGATTCCTCTGCATACATGTCAAATAAGAGGTAGACATCATCATAGGTCCAGTATTTTCTCCGTAGCCTCATAATGAAGTGATCAGCCAACTCTCAGCAAGTGTTAACAGTTTCTGGTTTGTTGAGAGCTTCTACCTCAGCTGTGTCATCTAGACTGCTACACTGAAAGGCCTCTGCTGGCATAAAGTACTGGTCATGTTGTCGGTAGATGCTGGTTTAGGAAAACGATGCAAGAAGTGCATGTTTGCTGTTCACCTAGCAAACATGCATTGAATTTCTGTCGCATTCAAACGTCAATTTGGTACCATTTTACCAAGTATAATTTGGTACTTGACCTATGTTAGACTTGGGAAACATCACAATGAGGTCTTGACATGACCAGGAGACGAGCAAACAATGACCTGTCTGTGGTCAGTTCTGTAATAGTCCCTGTCACCATCATTCTGAATGTCGTCTTTGCATTAGAACACAGCTTTAGGCTGTTCTTCTTGATTCTGTAGATTTTTACGAATCAAATGACACCTCCCTTACCTTTTTGTCATTAACTTGCCCACGGAATTACATGTGCTCCCAGACTAAACAGCTGTCTTTGGGTTTAAAGCACAGTTGCCAACTTTCATGAGGTAAATAAGAACTCCGACTTTCAAAGTAAGCCAGATATCATGCTAATCCCATTTCAAAACAAGCCAACCCCTAAGAACCCCAACACTCTGTGAATAGATTCCACCCCCCCGGTGTGCAGTCTGGCACTGTGGTGGGCCTGCTGTGCACCCCGACTCTCTTCCCCCTTATCCCTGCTTGCCCCCCCTTTCCCTTGCTTGCTGGGAGCTGATCCAAAAAAAAAAAAAAAAAGCAACAAGCTACAACAAGCAGCAAGCTACAAGCCAAACAAGCTACAAGTCAAAAACTAGCCAACAAGCAACTCACAAGCCAATTAAGCCAAAAACAAACCCAATTTCTGCATTTTTTCCCCCCGGGTTTGGCATGTCTGGTTGAAAGCTCAAATTTTTACTTCAAATTCTCTCTCTCCCTCCCTCCCTCCTCAGAAATGACCAGAGAGCAGTAGACCTCAAAAACCATCTTGGTGAAAACTTTGTCAAAACAGATAATCTCTTCAAAATGTTCCGGCTTTGTCAAAACGAGATATTTTGATTAAATTTTATGGCATCAGAAGTGTTCCAACTAGCTTCCTTAGTCTACTTTTCATTCAGTCTGTTCTAAGGCAAATTCTTGGCAGCATATGGAAGTGTGCCTGGACAAAACTGAGCTAAGGATCTCCGTGGATGTGGACCTGAATCTATATCTATGCATATATATATATATATATATATATATATATATATATATATATACATATGCCCACCAGTACCACAGTATCTGAGCACTTTGCAGTCTTAACTGTATTGATCCAACCAACACTCCTGTGAGGAAAGACAGTGCTAATGTCCCCATTTTACAGCTGGGAACTGAGGCACAGAGAGATTAAGTGACTTGCCCAAGGTCACATAGGAAGTCTGTGACAGAGCAGGGTCTTGAATGCAGGTCTCCCAAGTCCCAGGCTAGCACCATTGGACCATCATTCCTCTCTGCTTACTGTTTGAAAAACACAAAGGAGATGCATTTTGCAGTGAAATTATGAAAAATTTGTAAATTAAGCCTACACATGTAAATTACTAGTGTTCAGTGTCATAAATTCAGTAGAAACTAGCCTGAATTAAAGCATTCAGGGAGGGGAAGTAGGGGTCTTTGCCTCTGGATTCAGATTCATCTCTAACATCTGTACTCTGTTTTTTGAGTTGCAGAATGGGCAGATTATACAGGAGTAACCCTAGGTACAGTGACAGGGAAGAACTCGGGATTGGGAAAGGCCAGATTGTTATAATATAATCCAGAGGTAATAAAAATATAATTTACAGAGCTAGGGCACTGCTCCTCTTAAAGTCCATGAGAGTTCTGAAAATGACTTTAAAGGTAAAGTAAAAAGCACACTTCAAAAGTTGGTAGGAGTGAGGGTGGATACTTTTATTTTACATTTACATTTGGCTGCTGGCAACACTGCAGCATAATCTTAATGGCAAGTTCCTGTTGCTGTGCCCTCTTTTCCTGCTGCCCCCTCCTCCTTAACATATAACTGGAGTGAGTGACTTGCTATCCATATCTACTGATGGCAAAGGGCCTGATTCTTCTCATACCTTTGTAAATTGGGGAGTAATTCCATGGAAGTCAACAGAATTGCATACGCTTATATGTGAGGAAAATCCCAGCCCACCTCAGCCCAGCTCCTCCTACTTGCCTCCTACACCCATTTCTGCCCAGTGCTTAATGTCTGATGTGTAGAGCAGGACCGAGTTTGGCCTGTTATGTACTGTATTTGATTATTTTTTCTTTAATGCCACCATTTAAGGCTGCATGTAGTGTTGACGTAGCTGTGTTGGCCCCAGGATATTAGACACCCACCTTGTCTCATGATTAAGGCTATCCACATGAAATTGCCTGGGCTTCTGTTGCATGGGGAAGAGCCAGTGCGTTGCAATGGAGATTCATTTCCTTCTGCTGTGGCAAATGCAGCACAACAATTTATTCGAGCCGTTGTAATGGGATAGTATTGACTGAAGTTGTTCTGCCATTTTCGGTAGCACTAAATCCTGAAGCAAATGCAATAAACTAGTTGTTGTTTAAAGGAGTAATGCCTGCATTTAACATGCTGAAAAATGTCTCTTTGTCGAGCATTGAAAAAAATGTTTAATCGTGTGCAGTCAGGAATGAGTCTGAAGGCAAAAGCTATATTATCTTGCACTGAAGCTAAACATAACTATCACTTGTTCCTCTAGCCCAGAGGTTCTCAAACTCGGGGTTGGAACCCCTCAGGGGGTTGCGAGGCTATTACATTGCGAGCTGTCACCCTCCACCCCAAGCCCTGCTTTGCCTCCAGCATTTATAATGGTGTTAAATATGTAAAAAAGTGTTTTTAATTTATAAGGGGGGGGCACACTCAGAGGCTTGCTATGTGAAAGGGGTCACCAGTACAAAAGTTTGAGAACTACTGCTCTAGCCTGTTGTGAAGTGTACAATTCTTTCACTGAAGATCACAAGAGTCTTCAGGACTTTCAAACACAAGGCCATTCTTCATCTAAAAATCTTTGGAACAGAAAGATGTGACTAGCTCTAATTGCCATTTTCTAGGTGTTTTGTATTCAAGATGTTACAATTTGCAGTATGGTACATCTCCAACATACTTCACTTTATTGATCACTATCTCTCACAAGCCAACTGATTTGTATTAATGCTAACACTGAGTGTTCTTAAAAAGGAAATCTTCAGAACAGTCATAATGAATTAATCTTATAAACTATTGATTGCACTTCAGTCCTTTAACTGTCCTGTTTGAGCCTGTACTTGGCACACGAAGTGGACTCTATCCTGCCTCAGATAAGCACTCTCAGCTTCTGTGAGAGTTGTATGGTTGCAATGGAGGGCAGAATTCAGCCCCCTGAATTTCTATTGAAATCAGTGGGAATTACAAATGTATTCATACAGTGCCTAGCACAGTGGTGTCCTGGTCCATAATAAATAAGGGCTTCAGGATCAGGCCCTATACATTTAACCCTTTTCCCATTTGTATCCCTTGGCATTCTCTCAGTTTGTCAATGAGCTTATGATTTATTTAATGGTGAGATTTTGGGTAATCACATAAATTCCATGAAAAGAAAAGGAGTACTTGTGGCACCTTAGAGACTAAACAATTTATTTGAGCATAAGCTTTCGTGAGCTATAGCTCAGCTTATACTGAAATAAATTGGTTAGTCTCTAAGGTGCCACAAGTACTCCTTTTCTTTTTGCGAATACAGACTAACACAGCTGTTGCTCTAAATTCCATGGTAGATTACATGCCAAGTATTTTAGTTCTGATTCTTCATCAGCCTAGTTAAAGAACAGATTAGTGAGGTTTTTACTTGATAACACAATACGGATCAAACCCTCTGACAATAGTATGAAGAGTGATATGACAGATCTGTAGAATATAACCAGACTAACTGATGTAGGAGTCATCCTAGCATTCCTATATAGTTGTCAAATGAAATCCCAGTTCTTACATTTGCTTTTCCTGTATTTTCCTTACAGCTGAACGAGATATCAGTATCTACTGTGGAGTACAGGCAATTACTATGAAGATTAATTTTTGCACAGTTCTTTTTTCTGGTTATTCTGAAACAGATTTGGCCCTGAATGGGAAACATGGGGACGCTCACTGCAAGGGGTTTATAAATAACAACACCTTTCCAGCAGTGGTCATCTTCATCATCAATCTCAGCACTTTGGAGTCCTGTGGAAGCACTCTTGTGGTAAGGCAAGATCACTGTCAGATTGTATAATAGGTAGTAGTGCCTGGAATAGAGTGTGGGGGGTGCACCAGCATTGTATCCTATACAAACATCTCTGAAACAGTCTTATACACTTGGTAAAAATTTGCTTTTTGAAAGAAATGAATAGCTCATCAATTTGAGTGCCAATAAGAAGCCAAGGATATAGGATATAGTGGTAGACAACAACTTTATTCTTATAGAGCTAGTTAGGAATTTTCCTTCAAAAGGATTTTTCACTGGAAAATGCAGTTTCTGCAAAAATCAAAACTTTCTGTAGGAATAGTTCAATTTTGTGGAAGTTTTCCAAATTTCCATCTGGAAAAATGAAACAAATATTTTATTTGGGGTTGATTTTTCATGGGAGTTGTAGTTCAAGCTCCCTGACTGAACTAAATTTCCCATTTCAACACAATCTGCCCTCTGACTGAGTGGCATGATGCATCATGGAAGTAATGTGTCTGCAGGCTCATCATGGGAGATGTAATCTGGCCAGGAATCCGACTCCGAGTGGAGAATGGAGACATCAGGTATCTGAACTACAGCTCCCATGAGGCAATGCACCACCATAGGGAAATGCTGTATAATACTGAATTGACCTGAAACAAATGCTTTGCCATTTCTGAATCAAATATTTTCAGAATGTCTCAGTTTCAATATTTGAATTTTTCATCCGATTTCAGGACAAAAATAAACATTGAAACATCGGAATTTCCCACAGGAAGGAAATTCAGATTCTCACTCAGCTCTAATTCTTATTTAATATACTGCAAGTGTATGTACCACAACTGCTGCTGGATGGTGTAAGACCTGCTCAAATGTCTGATTTATGTTGCACTGTAGTGGTTGGTCAGCAGAAGGATGGAAGCCTTAATAGTGTTAACAACTAGTTGAGATTCTCTTTTAGCGGAAGAGGTAAATACTTGTGTTTCTAGAGCCAATCATCTTAGACTTGATATGCTATGCAGCATAAATGACAGCTGTGATATCTGGCTGTGTGCGGACAGCCACAGATGAGTTATACTCAGGTTGTCACTTAAGGCAAGATTCTGGTACCTTTTTTGCAGAGCTGTAATTTAATTAACTTTAATGGAGTTACTCCTGATTTATACCAGCGTGAATGAGAGCAGAATTAGGCTCTCCGTCTTCTAAATTGTCGTATCCAACAATGCCTCAATCTGTGGGGCAAGCCCAGATTTTAGACGTGAATTTCCTTCTACCCCTTAAGAATTGTTGTTCAACTTTTTGCTATAGGTTGGATCGCTGCAGTATGCTTTCAGATGTAAGGTGGGGATTTCTGACACACACAGGGATGGTCTGGGTCACTGAAGCCTCCAAAGTCTGCATTAAGTAATTTACAAAGAATAACAACTTACAATATTTTGCAAGATTGCCATTTATAGCCAGAGTTGATAATGACACTTCAACTTAAGTACTCCTAGCATTTTTTGTTATATGTTCCTGTTTTCAGTTGCTTATAACTTTGCCAAAGTGTTCAGACTGAAACTTTCTATGTGCATTCTCTGTCTCAAGCTGAACTTTCTTTTTAAAGGTTCAGCAAAAATAGTTCAGTTTTTTCCAAGGGTAAGGTTAGGAAAAATGGGTAGTGTTGCCAATGCTAGCCCCCCACCCCAAACTGTGTGGCTTTCTTATGTTTTAAAAAGAGCTCTACCACCTCCATAGTTTGGAGCAAGGCCTTGAAATTTGGCCGACAGCTCTAAGGTCAGAAAGATGTCTTTTGCTGTTCCCATGAAAATTACCCAGATTGGGCAAAATTATAAGCCTCTGAAAATTGCCATTTTGACATGTTCATAGAGCTTGTTAGAAATTTGCTGTTAAAATCTTTGAACATTCTGCCTGCTCTGTGCAGGCTACCATTCTCTTTGGAGCTCCCTATATAGCAAATTCTCTGAATATGCACTCATGCCCCGCAGGGCTCCCTATGTGTATCCAGATAGTGCAAAGATAAAGCAACAGCTTGCGGGGAAACAATAGCATCCCTTATGGTTTAGGTATGTTGGGCTGAGAGTCAAGAGGAGACCATGAATACTGATCTCAGCTGTTCCATTCACAGGTGTAATATACCCCACGTTTCAGAGCCCTTATTGCTAAGCAAGACTCATACCTCTCTGCTTCATGAGGGAATCAGGCATCCTTCATTTTACAAATGGTGTAACTGAGAGGCTGTACTTCTGGAAAGGCTGGGAATAGAACAGAGAACTCTAACGTAGCAGACTCCATTCACATCCTCTTAACCACTCCAGCTTTCAGAATTAACGTGCCACATTTTTGTGCTAGGCTGTACTGTCTGTAATGTCTAGACTTCTCTCTCCTCCAGAGCTAGGAATGTGGATTCCTAACATTTTTCTGCTGTCTAGCAAATGGCTATATACACCAATGGCAAAATGTACGGGGAATAACAGCCTACTATTGCAACCAGGTTTTCCGTTAGTTCAAGAAATCAAGTTGTGCTATGAATCTAAAGGTCCTGGATTCAAACCCTGATGAACTACCCAGGTGTGCCGAGGGCAGCGTGGTTTGATGAATTCCTGGTTTTTTCCCCCAGTTTTTATTTTTTAAAAATATAGGAGATTACATACAAAAACTACATCAAAACAATGCAAAATCAAGATACGATTAGGAAACACCAGAGTTAATCTCGTGCAAACTCAATGTGACCCTGTTGTGTACATGCATTATAAGATACTCTTAATTACATATTCAGTTCTTAATTAGTATTTTCTCCACATGACCATTAATTCACATAGTACATGGGATATATGGTGAATGAATCAGTGGGTTGCAGGAAGAGAAAGAATGTTCAGTTGTGTTTTGAAGGTGTTGGATGGGGACCCAGGAGAGCTGGGTATTGTTTCTGTGTCAACTACATACTTATGTGATGTTGAGCAAATCAGTCATAATTCAGACATGCAACGGGGCTGAATTAAGGTTACACAGGCAACCTTAATTGTGGCATTGTCTAAATATTGAGTACTTGGATTTTCAGCATTGGCATTCTTTTAACTTAGTTTTTGTGTGAGTAATTTATCATACATAGATATGCATCTCCATACAGACAGATACAAGCATTGACCAGAAATTCAATTGTTTGACTTGAAATTGCTTTGGTGTCTCATTAATATCACTTTAAAAATACTATAACTCTCCCATTTCCATCATCTATTATGTGATTTGGAAACCTTCACAAACAAACATACCAGTAGTGGCCACGCATCACTTCAGTGAGTGGGATTCTGTGTAAAATAACTTCATTTTCAAGTATTAAAAGCTCCACTATTTTGTTACCTTTCAAACCAAATTGAACTGCTTCTTCAGTCCCTTCCTCCCCCCAGTGATCCATGGGAATTCATCAGGAATGTTCAGAGAAAATGCCCACCTGAAAAATTATTCACGCGACCTCAGGACATTCCAGGTCTGTGTTTAGGCTCTACGGCCATATTTTGCATTCAGTCAGACCGCTGTAATCCCAATTGACTACTGGCTGTGCAGGTGAAATAGAAAACAGAATCTGATTTAGTAAGCCCAATTCGTCTCTGGTGTACTGAATGAAGTTACACCAAGGATGAATTGGACTCGAAGTGTCAGAATTTTTCAAAGTGTTTGTATTTCTCTCTCTCTCTCTCTCTCTTTTTTAATGTGCTTAACCTTGTGGTAATGTCTGTTTTCATACCTCCCTCAATAGGTATCCTCAGGTCCAGGCATCAATGCATATGGGAATGTATCAGTGGTACAGATAGGTAACGTTTCAGGCTACATAGATACGCCAGATCCACCAACAATCATCAGCTACTTACCAGGGCTTCTGTACAAATTTAGCTGTAGCTATCCATTGGAATACTTAGTCAACAATACACAATTGGCTTCGTAAGTATGCTTTTCATTCATTCATATATATTTATATGTATAAGGGTGAGGGTATCTGTCTACATGCATCTGCATAACCCAACATTTATCTCCATAAAAATTGTGGTCTTGTACTGATGGTGAAAAAAGTAAAACCAAGATTGTGGGAAGAAGTGGCAGGGAGAAAGGGGAGACTGAAGAAAGAAGAAAAGTTTATTAGGGGATCTATAGAATACAATGATTTACCAAAACTACTGTAGTTTGTTGCCTGACTAGTGTAAAAATATGCCTTCTAAATGCATGTGGTTTTATGACAAAATAGTAGCTGCATACACATTTTAAATTTCCCATGCAATATAATTTTTTTGTTTAGGGTAATCAATGAATGTGTAGTGCAAGGAAACACATTTTCCAGGAGCCGACACACTATATCATGGAGAACTGGTTCTTTTATGCCATTTTGCCTTTCTGCTAATTATTTGCCTGATTCATGTTTTTAATAGCCTCCATTACTTCCAGTATAGTTAAGGTCCTGTCATTGTCTCCACTATAAATTCCTATTTTCAGAGGTTTCTAACACAAATCTTAAAAAAATCACTCCTTATGATGTATCTCAAGAACTGATTTTGAGTAAAGAAGCACTGAAATATGAAAACGCAAACAAACAAACAAAACCCTTAAACAGTTTCTGGTTTCTAAATCTGTTTTAGGTCATCAGCTGCTATTTCTGTAAGAGAGAACAATGGGACATTTATCAGCACTCTGAGTTTGCTGCTTTACAATGTAAGTATAAAATTAGTAAACAAATTATATGTAATATTCTCTGAATTACATGGCTGCAGCTCTCTTTGACAGAGCAGAATTAGGCTCCTTATGTGTTCATTATGTTCTATTTTCCCCGGAGGGGAAGCAGGCCTTTCAGACCATTGTCATTCATCTAATTGTTACCTTGTGCTTGTCCTTTTTTTTAATTTATTTTTTTTAAATGCACCTGTTGTCTCTCTTCTTAGTCTCTGCCCTGAATGACATACCATCTCTCCTTTTATTCTGCATTTGTACAGCGCCTAGCACAATGGGATCCCGATCAACAATTAGGGCTTCCAGATCCTTGGGCAGTACAAATTATAATACGTGATGCACTAGAATTCATATATATTGCATATTGTACCTGCATATTATATTTATTCTAAATATGATCTTATAACAATATTGATATGTTAAATTTCTCACAAACTTATGTGGAGTCCAAGCCTTGTCCAAGTATGTTGACCATTTTAAATAGGAGTGAAGTATGCAGGATTTACTCCCAATCTGTACATCCATACAGATGCTTATTGCATGTACTTTGGAGACTTCATGGGTTAATATTTTTAATAACAGCATTTGGCTGCTGACACTTCTCTCATACTTTTTCAGATAATTGGGTTTGAATACACATCACTGTGTAAACTTTTATTATGTAAATCTGGACAACGACAGTAAAACGTAAAAAATGTGCATACGTCTATTTATAACAGCTACATTCATTCCTGAAATAATTTTTGTTGATTAAAATTTTTATTCATACATTTTAAATACCTGATTTAAATATCAATTTTTCAATCTATCAAGCAACGTTTTTGTAAATTATGAATCTGATTTTTTTGGCTTTATTATTCATGCCATCGGGATGCTGAGTTATAATTCATGCAACTGATTTAAAAGTCAATGCTTTTTTCTTGGAATATAATGAGCTATAAATATTGTAACAGGACATTTTCCAAAGGCATTTTTTTTAAAATTCACGTTTGTAAGTTTGTCATTTGGTAGAGCAGAGTTCTTAAAAACAGATTAAAATGAAGATTATATTTCTCCCATTTTTAAATAAATATGTAGTAAAAAGGAGAGAGAGCCAAATTCCTCAAAACTACAGGAATTGTATAGTGGATAGGAAGAGCCATTCACCGTTTCTGCAGTGAGAGAAGAATAAAATTAATATCATGCCGGAATATGCCCTTGAATGAAGTGCCCAAGTTTAAAGGGCCTGATCCTGCCCAACTGAAGTCAGTAAGGTCAGATCCAAGGTATTCAAGTGATTAAGAATGAAGTCATTGGTGTTTGACTCTGAGTTTTGATCTTGTGAGATGCTCCTAGAAGAAATACTGCAATTCACAGAAGCATGAAAAAGCAACCAAACACAAAGTATTAAGATAATCTTAGTAATTGTAACTATTTTCAGGAACTTGTACATAGATGAGCTATACAGTATATTTTGCTCCTGATATTAAAGACAACATTTACAAATGCAGACCCCAAAAATAGACATTTAAAGCCATATTTAAGTACATAAGAGTCCTGCTTGTCAAAGGTGTTGTGCATTTGTAGCACCCAAAGACTCTGTGGCTGTGAAAATCAAATCACTTTTTTAGGTGCCCAGAAGGATTTAGGTGCCTAAGTTCAGACAACTATGTTTGAACACTTTAGACAGGCTGTTTGTTTTTTGTCACTTATTTCTCTGATGTTTAAAATTGTTATCCTTAATTCCCCCCCTCTCTCCCCCCTGACTTGTTGATGTTTTCATTTGTTCTGTTGTGCTACTTCGTGCCTTTGCCGTGTGCGAATCCATCTGCAAAATTTATGAACGCAAGCACAAAACTAACCATTATGGAAAAGACGTAAAGAGACTAATAGGGATTAAGGCGTGGATTTTCAAAGGAGCCTAGGTGATTTAGATACCCATGTATAAATCCTTGGCGGTGACTGCAGCATGTGTAGCTCAGATACTGAGTTAGCTTTGCTCTAATTAGTTTGCTAAAAATAGCACTGTTGTCATGGCAGCACAGGCCGTGCCACAGGCTAGCTGCCCACGTACAATCCCTTCTTCGTCCCTGGGTAAAAATTCAGGCAACTAGCCCATGCGATGGTCTGTGCTGCTGCAGATATATTTAACAAGATAGCTTGATCAAATTTAGCTACACATGTTGCAGTCGCCCCTCACAATTGCAGTACAAAACCTGTCTTTAGACTCCTTTGAAATTCTCAGCCTAAACCAATAGCGATCTGTAGAAATTACTCCAAAAATCTGTAGGACGTAATAAGAGTGAGATCTTTTCTACAGATTCTCTTAGCCAACATACACATTTAACAGAGAAGTACACCCCACTATCAAATTCTACCGCTTAGCTTAGAAGTTCTGTAGCCAGTTTTCTCTCATTCTCTTTAATATTTGAAAGGACACTTCCATAGGAGTGAAGTACGTAGAAAGTTTACAAATTCTGTTTTTCATTCCTTTAGAAAAATCACATGCTTTGCGCATTTAATTTAATATTTTCCAAACTTTCTGGTGTCTGCTACACTGTTCTGGTTTTATTGCGACACAGCTTGTACAAGGCAGGACTTTTTGAAAATGTGGACTGAGTCTTGGGTGTCCTCATCTCCCACTAGAGGCCTTTCTCCCGTATGCTGAACCTCCCCCACCACTCCCATCTTTCTACTGCTCATCTGCAATATATTAAATGATGTCTGGTCCGCCCTCCCCCCCAAGTGGGTCTTGTATTGCTGAATTATGTCTGTGTGAACAAGTTCCTACTTCAGCTCCTGGAAACCTTGGCTAGTAGGCCCTCTTTGTGAATTTAGCAGCATACACAGAGCACCGGGGTACATCCACCAAGTGTCTTTGATTGTTTATACTCCAGGTACATCACAACATAGTGGGAGATATGCTCCCTTGCTGCTCCCTGGCTCAGCTATTTACACAGTTTGATTTCTTCTCAGGAGTACCCAGTTGGTGAGCTAATTACCTCATTAGCTCATCAGGTTCTGGGCAGGTGCAAGTGATCCCTTCTACCCTTCCAAATCCAAACTACCGAAGTCCCTTCCACTCTACCTATACCCGGTGCCATGGGTATTCTAAGTGACCAGGGTGCTGGCTTCCAAAGAGCTCAGTTTATAACTGCTAACAGCACCCTGTCACAGTCTGACACTCCATATTCATTTTACAACATTGTACAAGCTGTGATTTTCTCTCTCTCTCTGTATACACACTTACACTAGTTTGGTAATGGAGCGTTTGAAAGGAGGTAATTTTTTAAATACAGTCTTTGTTTGTTACCTAACACTTTTAACGTGTCATTTCCCACTAAAGCTGCATTGTGGAGAGCAAAACATTTGTTCTAATTGTCTGAGGGCAAACCTTGAACTTTGCGAACCTTGATAGCACTCCTGTTTCCGCTAAGCCAACTGACCAAAAAAGCTTCTGTGTTGCAAGGTGTTGGTATTGCCATTGTGTTACAGCAATTGTGTGTGTGTTTTTCCAGGACTCAACCTACAGCCAGCTGCTGGTTATCCCCAGTATAGGTTTACCTTTGAAAACAAAAATATATGCAGCAGTGCGAGCAACCAACCTAGATGGCAGGTACAGTAAAAGATATTGTTTCTTCCCTTTCTAATTTTTGCAGCTCTTGAGCAGCATCAATCACCATGTAAATATATAATTATATATGGGGTTTTTTTTTTTGACCGTCTTTTATGGGGCTTGGTAGAATTTGATTTTTTTTTAAAAATAATTTTGATGGATAACTGATTATTTTCAAGCATTGCTTTTTATTAATTTAAATTTTTACAGGTGTGGAAAACTATGGGAGTGTCCAACAATAGGAGATCAATTATGTAATAACAGTACACATTGAGATTCAAAAAGTTAAATCTTTATAACTGTTAAGATACAAACTGTGAACATTGCATCAAAGTATACAAAGTAAATATCCTTACGTTGAACTCTAATAAGTTCTGCCATTTTCTTACCTTTTCTATCTGTACATTTTGAGTATTATCGATGGAAATATTTTTTTTGTAGGTTTGTGTCTGTAAGGTGAAATCCATGTTTACTGATAAAAATCTAATACTTCCAAGCCTATTTACAAGTAATGAAATGGCTAATCTGTGTGAATCACTTCCCTCTGTTGGACGGAATCAGATCTGTTTTGTTATGTGTCACAGGCCCTTTATTGGTAATCATCAACAATGATTCTCCTTGAGCTCAAGGGAGCTTTTGTAAGAGGAGGAAAGAAAGGAAACAAAAGTGTAGGAATAAATGGTCAGTTTCCATAATGGAGAGAGGTAAATAGTGGTGTCCCCCAGGGGTCTGTTCTGGGACCAGTCCTATTCAACATATTCATAAATGGTCTGGAAAAAGGGGTAAACAGTGAGTGACAAAATTTTCAGATGATACAAAACTAGTCAAGATGGACTGCGAAGAGTTACAAAAGGATCTCACAAAAGTGGGTGACTAGGCAACAAAATGGCAGATGAAATTCAATGTTGATAAATGCAAAGTAATACTCATTGGAAAACATAATCCCAACAACACATACATACAAAATGATGGGGTCTAAATTAGCTGTTACCCATTGAAGAAAGAGATCTTTGAGTCATTGTGGATAGTTCTCTGAAAACATCCAGTCAATGTGCAGTGGCAGTCAAAAAAGCAAACAGAATGTTGGGAATCACTAGGAAAGGGATAGATAGACAATATCATAGTGCCACTATATAAATCCATCATATGCCCATATCTTGAATACTGTTTGCAGGTGTGCTCGTCATATTTCAAAAAAGATATATTGGAATTGGAAAAGGTACAGAAAAGGGCAACAAAAATGATTAGGGGTATGGAACAGCTCCTATATGAGGAGAGAGTAATAAGACTGGGACTTTTCAACTAGGAAAAGAGACAACTAAGGGGGGATATGATACAGGTCTATAAAATTATGACTGGTGTGGAGAAAGTAAATAAGGAAGTGTTATTTACTCCTTCTCATAATACGAGAAGTAGGGGCCACCCAATGAAATTAATAGGCAGCGGGTTTAAAACAAACAAAAGGAAGTATTTCTTCTCACAATGCACAGTCAGCCTCTCAAACTCTTTGCGATGTTGTGAAGGCCGAGACTATAGCACGGCTCAAAAAAGACCTAGATAAGTTCCTGGAGGATAGGTCCATCATTGGCTATTAGCCAGGATGGGCAGGGATGCAAAACCATGCTCTGAAGTCTCCCTAGCCTCTGTTTACCGGAAACTGGGAATGAGCGACAGGGGACAGATCACTTGATTGCCTGTTCTGTTCATTCCCTCTGAAGCACCTAGCATTGGCCACAGTCAGAAGACAGGATACTGGGCTAGATGGACTATTGGTCTGACCCAGTATGGCCATCTTTAAAAAAGGGAAGAAGGAGGATCCGGGGAATTATAGGCCAGTCAGCCTCACCTCAGTCCCTGGAAAAATCATGGAGCAGGTCCTCAAGGAATCAATTCTGAAGCACTTAGAGGAGAGGAAAGTGATCAGGAACAGTCAGCATGGATTCACCAAGGGCAAGTCATGCCTGACTAATCTAATTGCCTTCTATGACGAGATAACTGGCTCTGTGGATGAGGGGAAAGCAGTGGACGTGTTCTTCCTTGACTTTAGCAAAGCTTTTGACACTGTCTCCCACAGTATTCTTGCCAGCAAGTTAAAGAAGTATGCCCATACATTCATGGACTATAAGGTGGATAGAAAGCTGGCTAGATTGTCGGGCTCAACGGGTAGTGATCAATGGCTCCATGTCTAGTTGGCAGCCAGTATCAAGTGGAGTGTCCCAAGGGTCGGTCCTCGGGCTGGTTTTGTTCAATATCTTCATAAATGATCTGGAGGATGGTGTGGATTGCACCCTCAGCAAGTTTGCAGATGACACTAAACTGGGAGGAGAGGTAGATACGCTGGAGGGTAGGATAGGATATAGAGGGACCTAGAGAAATTGGAGGATTGGGCCAAAAGAAATCTGATGAGGTTCAGCAAGGACAAGTGCAGAGTCCTGCACTGAGGACAGAAGAATCCCATGCACCGCTACAGACTAGGGACCGAATGGCTCGGCACCAGTTCTGCAGAAAAGGACCTAGGGGTTACAGTGGACAAGAAGCTGGATATGTGTGCCCTTGTTGCCAAGAAGGCCAATGGCATTTTGGGATGTATAAGTAGGGGCATTGCCAGCAGATCGAGGGACGTGATTGTTCCCCTCTATTCGATATTGGTGAGACCTCATCTGGAGTACTGTGTCCAGTTTTGGGCCCCACACTACAAGAAGGATGTGGAAAAATTGGAAAGAGTCCAGCGGAGGGCAACAAAAATGATTAGGGGACTGGAACACATGACTTATGAGGAGAGGCTGAGGGAACTGAGGATGTTTAGTCTACGGAAAAGAAGAATGAGGGGGGATTTGATAGCTGCTTTCAACTACCTGAAAGGGGGTTCCAAAGAGGATGGCTCCAGACTGTTCTCAGTGGTAGCAGATGACAGAACAAGACATAATGGTCTCAAGTTGCAGTGGGGGGAGATTTAGGTTGGATATTAGGAAAAACTTTTTCACTAGGAGGGTGGTGAAACACTGGAATGCGTTACCTAGGGAGGTGGTGGAATCTCCTTCCTTAGAAGTTTTTAAGTTCAGGCTTGACAAAGCCCTGGCAGGGATGATTTAACTGGGATCGGTCCTGCTTTGAGCAGGGGGTTGGACTAGATGACCTCCTGAGGTCCCTTCCAACCCTGATATTCTATGATTCTATGATGTGAATCCTGTCCAATGCTGCCATGAAATTCTTAGTGGAGATGATGTGCACCAAAGTGATACCCATTGAAGTGCTATATGGTCACTGATTTGTAACAGCTTCTTTACTGTGGAACAGATGGGAGTAAAACCATGTTGGTTAAATTGTATCATTCATACACTGCACAGTCATTGTGCAGTAATGTAAGTAATGCAGAAAAATAAAAACTATTATACTGCCATAGAATGGTCTCAGTGAGAATGCAGGGATTCTATACATGGCTCGTAATTGTACATAACTGTGTAGGTTCAGTTCATCAGCTAGTACTATCAACTTGTACCTCCGTTTTTTTTTTTAATCTTTTTCCTTGACGATTATCTTGCTCCTCATGCAGATGGAATGTTTTGATGGACTATTGTTACACCACTCCATCTGGTAATCCCAATGATGAGCTTCGATACGATCTCTTCTTTAGGTAGGTACTTTGCAAATCCAGCATTTGTATGTAAATGCCCTCCTTTTAAGACCGCAATTATGAGCCTCTGTATGATAGCGTGATGCTACATTGCTTGACAGGCATGAGGTTTTTCAGGAAGGTCCAATGTCTATGCTCGTAAATAATTTATTAGTCATTAATCTAGCTATTTGTGGACATAAATATTTGGTAAGCGTGCACAGGCATGAAAATTGCGTGCACCAATGTAGGTGTAGAAATAGGCATTTTGCATGCACATACTAGGGGCCCTCTACTCAAATTTCAATGGGTATGTATTTGTTAACATTTATTTTAATGCAAGCGAGAGGATGCCCTGTGGGTAGATGATAACCATCTAACATGTCTAAGGTGCTGATTCAGGAAAGTGCTGAAGCACAAGCTTAGGTGCTGTCCTGAGTGGGAATGGCTTCCTGAATCGGGACCTTAAAGGCTAGCAAAGAGCAGCGTGGTGTCTCAGCAACACCGCAGATTGAATCATATCAGTGGCTCTTGATGGAGCTGCTACCTTCATTCAGAGGTGCTTATCTATATAAATGAGCTTACCTGATAACTTTTTGTTTCAGGTCTCATAATTATTTGGAGATTTGAATTTAAATGGAACCTGGAGCTGAGCTCCCTTGGATTTGGTTTTGATGTAGCAAAATACACAATTCAGTACCACTTTAAAGAAGTGTGTGTGTGTGTGTGTGTGTGTGTGTGAGAGAGAGAGAGAGACAGAGAGAGACACACACACACCCTTTGTGGGCTTCTTCAATAGTGGCTCTCCTTCCTGCTATAGCCCTCCTTTCAGCAGCCACCACCAGTTGCCTTCTTTCTTGTCCTAGGACTCTTCTTTTCATCCCCCACCAGCAGGCCCATCTCCTAGTCACCTGATCCTTGTCAGGTGACTGGACTTATTACCTCCACTTAGGGAGGCAGGCCACATCTGGCACAGGTTCAGCTGAGCTCTGAACCCTCTTAAAGGGCCAGGTCCGTTTGTGACAGGGTGCCGTTATACATACAATGTCAAGCAGACTTGATTTCCAGTTGTCAGTATTGTTGGGTCCCTATCTGCATTCGCTGAGAATGCAAAACCAATGGGACAAAATTGTGCTCTGGCATAATTCCCACTAATGTCAACGGGTGTAAACACTGCAGGATCAGGGCTAGTTATCTCACATCCTGTGTGTTCCAGTCTAAGACAAGTGTATCACCTAAAGAAAATATTGGAAATGTGGCATTCTTGAACACAAATCCTTTTTAGTGTTTGTAAGAGTAATTCTGACTCTGTGCCTTTTGTCCATTGTCATTCTCTGCCTGCCTGTGCATCTGAGCAGTGCTCACTGCCATGCCATCTCAGACCTTGACGTACTATAGCACACTTGAGACTCTCGTAGCTGCCCATTTTGGACATCATGGCACTGTCTTGTTTTGCACAGAGCTTAAGCATTGATCTTTTTACTTATAGTCCCTTATTCTCAGGGGCTAAAAATCAGAGGTACACATGGTCATCCCAGTTTTAATCTTTTATACCAATTAGCTGCGACAAGGACCCACAGACAACTGTAATTGAGAATGGCAAGAGTCAGATGGGCCGGTTTTCCTTTGAGGTGTTCCGCTTTGTGAAGCACAAGAACCAGAAGATGTCTACAGTCTTCCTCCATTGTGTGACAAAGCTGTGCAGAACGGATGATTGCCCCTTTCTTGCACCAGTAAGTTTTGGGGGGAGCTCTGTCAATAATCTTTATGAATCTGTGCTGTGCCGGAGGCAGAACTGTGGGACCATTCTACACCTGTAATTTGCAGATGGATAGGGGAGGTGGAGGGCATCTGTGCAGATGAAGAAAGCACCTAGAGTTTGAACTTGTCGTTTGTTTCTAGAGAATGTGAATGCAACAAATGAAGAGTGGCATTTCAAAGTCATCATCATTGTGTGACGTAACACTGGGAACTGTAAAGCTGAGGGGAATTGGGCTTGGCATAAGGAGTGTTCACCTTTAGGTCTCTGGGTCAAATCATGCCTCGGATGATAGAGACCAAAGGTGACCACTGTCAGAAAGCCATTCAGATAGTTTATGAAAAATGAGCTGGTGGTCTTAGTATAGCTCCTAGAAAGCTCAAGGATAGAGAATGAGTTTGAGCCTTAGACTGACCTACCCACTCATTTCTAGATGTGATCCCCACAAGACAAAGTTGAAGAACATTCATAGGATGTTGCACTATCACTTCCCCCTGCTGTACCTATTTAGTGGGTAGAGCATATGAGTCTTTAATACCCCTTGCCTAGCAGCAGAGCTGGTCAAAAATATTCTGATGGAACATTCTTCCATCAGAAAATGCCATTTTGTTGAAACTCAAACTTCCTGTGGGAACATGTCTATTTTGATGAAATTTTATTTCAGGAAATTAATTACTGAAAAGTTTGTTATACTGTAATATGGATATCGTACATGAGCTCAATGCAGTTCCATAAATGAAATGAGGCAAAATACAACTGGAAGCCAATCATTTACAACATGCACTCTTAGGAGATATTGCATCTCTTTTTATTGCAAAGTAATTGAATACATACAAGAAATAAAGTTGTAGTATCACTTTTTAAAAGAGCTGGCATTAAATATGGAAGCACAGGAAGGCAATAATTCTACTCCACTCTGAAACTGTGATTTTGATTAACTTCTCAGATTTGCAGTAACAGAGAAAGAAGAGATGCTGTTAAGAGAACAACTTGGAGCCCTCAGAGCACCTCTGGAAATGCTGTAATCTCTGCTGGCCCCATCATTACAAGGAGCGGTAGGAATTCTCAAACATTTCTGTATATTGCAGGAATTTAAAAACAATGCTTTGCTGTTTGAGAGTTTGCAGTGACTCAGCTAAAAAACCCAGCTAACTTATTTGGGTCTATTCCTATGGCTAAACTTTCATGTAAAAGTTCTGAGCCAATTGTTTTGGTCATATATGCATTCAAAACACCCAATGAAGTCATTGTGAGTTATGTGCATGTGTCTGAGGCTGCCATAAACACCTAAACTCAAGAGGCTAAATTCTCATTGCCCATACAGATGCAGCTTCCATTGAAGATAACGGAAGGTGCACCCATCTAACTAAGAAAAAAATTAGCCTGATTCATTTTGCTTAAAATCAGAGCTCAAGATGGGAAAACCACAAAATGGAAAAAATTGTTTAGAAGCTAATCAATACCCACTTTAACATTGACTACTCCTTCTCTTGCCTGGCTCTTCCACTTCCATCTTAGGGTATATCTACACTGCCAAAAATGGTGTGTTCTTAAGTAGGGTTAGCTCACTTGATTTAAATTAGCAGTGAAGACACAGCAACTTAGCTCTTAACTCACTTTAAAAGTTTGAATTAAAGCCTATAGGGCTGCTAACCTAAGTTAAAACACAAATGGCTGTGCATTCACTGCTATTTTAACCCAATTTAGATAGGACGAGTAAGGCATACACCATTTTTTGCAGTGTAGATGTAACTTTAATGACATTAACTGTGACTTGTGTTGGTAATATACTTTTTGCTCAGCTTTCAGCTGTAAATAGAGCCTGAGGCAAACAGTTCAGGTTTTCAATTTAAAGACAGTTGCCCAGATTCTGTTCTCACTTAAACTGGTTCCTATTCAGAGTATAATTCCACTGATTTCTGTTCTCCCAGAATTTTAAAGCGTTTCAAATACATCTTCGAATTTCTGAGAAGCATTCATTTTGTGAATACCTGTGCTAAATAGTAAAGATAAAATATTTTGAGCCAAATTCTGCTGTCGGATGCATGTAAGTAACTGTCATTGGGTCAGTGGTTTCAGTGGAGTCGATCTAGACTGAAACCAATGAAACTGAGAGCAGAATGTAATCCCATAGAGGGAAAAGAATTATTAGGACTTTAGGACTAATTTGTCTCTGTTTGCTGTGTAGTGGTGGATGCATGGACATGCAAGAGGAGACTTTTGCCCATAGAGAATTGGGAATGTATTCAGTTTTTTGTAGGTGCTTGGTTAGAAAAGGGTTTTTTTTGTTTTTTTTTTAAGTAGAATTGGATGAATAATGCCAAAAAATTCTGCACATATTTGAAGTAGATAAGGCGTTTACTTCGGCCATGCTCATGGCCCTTTTGAGTTCACTTTTCATGAATGTTCAGTTACTTTAAAAATATCTGGGGAAAACTAATTTCAGAGTTGCAAACATGAGGAAACTGAATTTTCAGATTTGCAGTTATTTTGCACCACACATGATCATTCAATCAGGGAACAGAAACAAGACCACAGGATTTATTTGAGCAGTCATAAGCAATACAGCTCAAATTTCAAATATTTGGGATCAATCTACATAGGTTTACAAAAATAGAAAAATATTAATCAATTGCCTTGGATATTGAATACATTCAAGTAAACCACAGAATGTTCATGGATATTCCATGAGCAGAAGAGGTGGCTAAATTCTTTAAATACATGATTGTTGAAAATTCTTTGCTTAGCTCTAGTTTAGCCATGAATAGATATGAAAAGGGGAAATAATCATTTTGCAATTGTCGTCTATTTCAGAAATGGAATTCAAACATTTTATGGAATATATAGAGGACCATTTTACTTCTATTTCTGGCTTTTAGGTTGCACAGGTAGGAAAGATAGTTGGGTATATGAAGCACTGGACTATGACTCAGGAGGCCTGCGTTCAGTTCCTGACTGCCACAAGTTTCCAGTGTGACTTTGGGCAACTCATTTAATCTACCTTGTGCCTCAGTTCCCCTTTTGTGAAATGTGCAGAAGGGTACTTCCCTACCTTGAGGCTAAAATCTATTAATGATTGTAGGACTGTCAGGTATTATGGTTATGAGGAGCCATATAGAAACCTAGATAGATACATAGGATTGCTGCTGCTTGTGACTGTCTGTCTCATGTATGTTGTAAGCTATTTTAACACTGTGCTCTTTCACAGAGACCTTGCACTTGTTTGTTTATCTATAATAAATCATTTTAGACAAAATACGTGCTTTCTCTCTGTGTACAGAAACAAAATAGTTATCTACTTCTGAAGGCAAAAGTGTTTAAAAAAAAAAAGAATGGAAGCCATTGTATATCCTAGTTAAAAATAAATACAAGTCAGGACCTTGAAATAAATGTACTTTTGAGCTGTGATTGAGGCTTACAAACAGAAAAGCAAAACCAAACAAAGATAAGATATTTAGTTTCAGGACCGACAATGAGGAATAAGTGAAAATTAGGGGAAAAACATAAACTTATCCCTAAAAACATAAACTCATCCCTCTGTGCTCCTGTCAAGAAAAAAGTGTGTGTGGAGGAGAAGTTTTCTAATGCTTTCTAGTCACAGATTTCCTTAATGAAATGAAGATAAAGTACCCCCACCGTCGCAGAGATCCTTCCCCCTAATACAGCACATGGTGAGAAGAAGTAGTTCCTGCTACATTGTTTTGGATCATATTTTTGTGAAATGGGACAGAAGAGAATTAGCAACACGTTCAGATAACTGGACCTTGATAAAGATTTTTTTTTTTTGGCAGAGTAATAAGTGGTGCATTAGACCAATATCCTCGCAGTATAAATTAGGAAGCTTCTTACAGTTAATGTTCCTAACCTGACTTGATCAGAGACATTGATTGTGACAAGCCACCATTGCCAACACAGTTGCTGAGTTTTAGGATAGTCCTAGCTTTATTTTTGTCTGGTTTTAGTGGGAGTGAAGAGAGGATGCAGATATTGATATCTGTAAAATATAATAGCTCCATTTTTATATTTTTATACAGATGAGACACCAACCAACAATTCACAGCTAGGTAAGTTAATCAGAATAAGAGAAACACAAAAGAGGGGTGTTACAGGAGTGCTACACTAATGAGTGGGTAAACCATTTGGATTCAGCTATGTGTTGAAGTTTTCCTTATTACCATTAATTTAAAAGGAGAAAATATGAATGTGTTCTAAAGAAAGCAATTGATAAATCTGGAATGCTCCGTTAAGTTCATGTGCCCAACAGTTTAACAAATTCCAATCTCTACTATGGAACTAAAATTACAGATCAAATGCAACCCTATTTATGTTGCTATGGCACATTAGGAAACAGTGCAACTGCCAGAAGCCAAATGGCAGGTTTAAGCAATAAAGTCATTTCCTACTACAGATGAATTGAACCACAAAATGGTCATTATGGTGCAGCCTAGCCTGGCAGGCTTCACAGCTCAAAAAGGTAAAAATCCTGTTTCAGCTCCTGTAGTCCCTGACCTTTGTCCTGGATGTAACCATAGGAACCACACATATGGTCTGTGGTAAGGCAGATGGGAATGAGTGACAGGAGATGGATCACTTGAGGATTACCTGTTCTGTTCATTCCCTCTGGGGCACCTGGCATTGGCCGCTGTCAGAAGACAGGATACTGGGCTAGATGGACCTTTGGTCTGACCCAGTATGGCCATTCTTATGTTACAGAGCCCAGTGCTTCTGCTCTGGTGGTTGAGGAAGTAGGCTGTATGGAAAAAATATGGGCTAGTATGGGGGGAGGAGGTCTGCAGATTGTCAGAGTGCTCCTCCTCCTGATCACCTGGAATTCTTTTGGGTGGAGAAATACATCTGTAGTGCATTCCTGGTTTCTCGGTTACTGTTGTCTGGCTGATCACTCTTTGTCAATATTTACTAGGGACCCATGTAACAAAATTCAGCTGCTATCCCTCCTGAAGTCTAAGGCAACTGGGAAAGAACCCCCCCTAGTTCTCCCTTCCTCCAACCTCCCCTAGTTCCCCCCTTCCTCCAACATTTGAATGGTGGGGACTCCAGAAGCATGTTAAAGTCCCTCCTCCATAATAAAATCATGTAAAACAGAAACCTGGCATTAAATAGAAAGATTTAGGGTTCCTGTCAGCTGACATCCTGCACACCTGAGTATGGAGTTCAGATCATCTTATGCGTTAAATATTGTCCTCTTGTCTTATACCCACGCCCATCATGGTGAATGTGCATGTGAAGGAGCTATGCTCCTGCAGCCACTCCCTAAATACATTAGATAGACTTAATGTGCAGTTCAGTATCAGCCTGTTAACTGTAATTTTTGTATATAAAGGCATTGTGGCAGGAAGACCCAGCTCTGCAGAGAGAGATTCTGATGAGACCTTTCTGTGCCTTTTTTTTCCCTTGCAGCTCATCCAAATGGACCTCCTTTCCAGCTGAACTCAGTCACCAGTGCACTGATTTCAGGAATAGTCATTCTAGGGATTATGAGCGTTTTCTTTTTTGTATGTTCCGTCACCCTCCTGCGCAGGAAATGGCCCAGCAGCTCAGTTTTGGGTGGCATACGAAACCCAGTTTTCAACTAAAAGGAACAATTAATTTGCACTTGTTCTGGGGGTGGGGGATTGCCTTCGTTGTCCATGAAATATACTTATGTTATAAATTTACCAAGGCAACATTCTGCCAGTATCAGACTTCAGCTAGTCTTATTTGTAGTGTTGTAGACTTTATTGTATAGCTAAACAGTCATAGTGATGGCAAGAATCCTACGTAATTCTTCTCATTTGTGTTTGTGATCAGACTATTGAACATTTTGCCTGTGGGTGTACTGACAATAAAATTGGTGTCCTACTGTCCTACTGTGAACTAGGGTCTTAAAATTTAAAGATGCTTAAGATAAAACACCTTTAAATACACCATTATTAAACCAGACCTGGCCAACCTGCCACATTCACATTTAACCACCACCTTTGATAAAGACTGCCTCTACTTTTACCTTTTTTGTGTATTTTCCTACTTTATTGTGGGACCTTATCGAGCAAATTATGTAGCTCAGAACCTACATTTTTATTTTCTATCTGGATTAAAAATAACTGCAGAAAGAATCAAATAAGTGGACGGTGATTATCATTCATTTGGAAATGGGGTCATATGACACAGTGGGCAGAAGACTGCTCTGTCTTCTAATTCCATTGAATTCAGTGGGATTGCACACAGTGTAAGAAGAGTCAAAATTTGGCATGGTATCTGTCTGTCAAATTGTTTAGTGCTGAAAATTCAAAGCCGTTTCCTGGGTACAATCCTGTCGTTCATTCAGACAAAAAACTCTCACAGGGAAGTCTTTGACAACTTTAACAGGAGCTTGCCTGCATCATCAGTTGTTCAATTTTTGCTAAGCCTTACTTAAATGCAATCAGCACTGCTATTGCCTTGAGTTAAACTCTGCTGTCATGGACATCCTAGGGTGGAAAGAGTTTATTCCTTTATTTCTAAAACAAAACAACCCTCCCACCCCCGAACAACAACAAAAAACCCCAACACTTTTCCAGCCAAAAGGATGTTTTAGGGCCAAACTCTGCAGTTGGAGCAAAAACTCCACTGAAGTAATTTGAAAGGACCAATTCTGTCATATCAGTTGCACAGTTCAAAAAATAAGGTGGTCTTTCCACCCAGAGCTTTCCACAGAGTGATGCTTCCCTTTGGCTGTTTTCCCCATGAGTTAGACTTCCTCCTTGTTTGGGGAAAATCCTTGCAAGAACAGGCCACGTGCCTTACCAGACTCTCAGCTCCAGCTAATCTGATAAACCTCAGATCATCTGAATTAAGTGTGAATTATCATGTGTCCCTATGAATAGGAATTTAGGTACATCTATCCAGGAATCTGGAAGAGGATATTGGTACTGATGACAAGCGTGGCAGTGGTAGATACAGTAGATATATTAATTTGATTGCTAAACAGTTAGTTAGGATTTGGGTCTAGTCTCAGTAAGTAAACTCTTAACTTCATTTACCATGTACTGTACATATTGGCTCAGCAGCACCTCATTGTTATTTATCACTTTTTCCCGTATTAATCATGTGTGTGCTTTCTGTGATGCGACAGAAGTGGTTAATGTTCAGGGGTCTCTGAATCTCAAGACGAAATGCAAATACAGACATGTCATATCACTCTTCTCTGATCTAGACAATGCTGTATAAAGGCCTGTTCAGAAATTATCCAGCCTGTTGTAGTGTAGGGTCTTTAACAACAACACTGTGCATGTTTTCCTCCAGTCTTAATACCTCAGAAACAATTTTTTGCACTTCAGGGGTTAGGTCTGATGACATGTAAAACATGATTGTTTAATAGAATAAACTGAAAAATATCAGAAGAAATATTTGTCTGAATGTCTTTCTTAGAGGCAACATGTAGGAGAGGACATAGTGGGGGTCAAATGTTCCCACAGATTGGCCTGCTGGGAGTGGGAGAGAGAGGGGCTCTATCCTTTCCCTGCTCCTCCCCCGTGGCATGCTCTGCTTCTGTCCCTGGCAGCCAAGCCTGGGCAGGGAGAGGGCCACCGCTGCCTCCCCGCCAGGCTCTCTCAGGCAGAAGCGGCTTCGTCTCATTCCCTGCCCGGCTGCCAGGGAGAGCGGCCGAACATGCAGGGAGGAGGCACAGGGAGAGAAGACTGGAACCCCTGCTGCAGTTAATGTGGGTGGGGAGAGTGCGGTGGCCCGGGATGGGCACAGGGCAATGAGGTCACTGGGCGTAGGAGGCACGTGAGTGATCACATGTCCTCCCCTTTAGATTGTTCCCCTCCAATATGGGGAGGCACCAGTCGGCTATGGTTATTGTCTTGATTCTGTTTCAAATTAAAATACTTAATCCTACAGAGGTGAAAATTGGGATCACATGTTTAATCTAAGTAAATTTCTTATATTGTGACTAGAGCTGGGTGAAATGTTTTTTTATTTTATTTTATTTTATTTTATTTTATTTTATTTTTTTTGGCTGAATAGTTTATTTGCCTAAAAATGGGAACTGTTCATGAATTCTCATCAATTCAGCTAATAATTTCTGCGGAAAAGTGTGGGGGGGGAATGCAAAAAAAAGTCAAAATGTTCATTTTGATGTGTTAAAAAATAAATATTTTGACTTTTTGTTTTGAAATTTAGCTAGATTTCATTAAAGAAAAGTGGTTAAAAAACCATCTCAGAATGAAACATTTAGTTTTGGACAGAATTAAATGTTTTGTTCAACCCCAAAATTTTTTTGCATGGGTTGTTTTTGTTTTCGTAAGAAAAACAGAAACATTGTTTCAGGGCAACCTGAAATGATTTTTTTCAGATACTTTGGTTTGGCCACTAAATCAAAAAACCATTTTACTGGCTGAGCTCTAACTATGACTTAATCTAAACAAACATCAGATAATCATAGTGAATCTAAGGGGAGTAGGGAGAAACTGGAGATTTGCAGGAAATGAGTGCGATTCAGATTTCAAGGCTTATCATGATTCATAGATTTATTTTTTTAAGGCCAGAAGAAACCACTGTGATAGTTTAATCAGACTTCCTGTATAATGTAGGCCATAGGACTTCCATGAATTAATTCCTGCCTCAAATCTAATAGCTGGGTTTGAAGAAGAACATCTCATCTAGAAAAGATCCAGTCTTCATTTAAAGATTTGTAGAGATGGAGAATCCACCACATCCAATGGTAAATTGTTCCAATGGTTAATTACCCTCACTGTGGAAAAAATTGTACCTTTTTTCTAGTCTGAATTTGTCTTGTTTCAATTTTCAGCCACTGGATCATGTTACACCTTTGTCTGGTAGACTGAAGAGCTATCTATTATCAAATTTCTGTTCCCCATGTAGGTTTTTATAGACTGTGATCAAGTCACCCTTTAATCTTTTCTCTTTGATAAACTAAACAGATTGAGCTTCTTGAGTCTTTCACCATAAGGCATGTTTCCAGTCCATTAAGCATTCTCTTATGATTCAGGTAACACCACTGAAAAACAGTAGTCATTGTTATTGGGGGTTGGGGGGGGGGATTCTAAGCATAACCCGTGATCAGTTCAATAAGTTTGTTATATCTTTGAGTCCATCTCAGCTCTTGGAAGGGACAGTACCATAAGGGAATTGTTGTAAATAGACATAAATTATAATAGTTAACAAGGAACCACCCACTGGTCTGCTGGCAGCTTGGGTATTGTGCTGCTGCTATAGTACAACAAAGTTCCATGTAAAAAGTATTCTGCTTACTAGATGACAAGTTAATTAAAATGTCCAATATCAGGTTTACCGCCCCCCCCCCACTATTGCCCCATGTGATATGTTCTGCTATGTGAGTGAAAAATGCATTATGTTCTAATGACTGCGCCATGCATGTCAGTGGGGACGTGATCAAGGTACCAGGCTGGGAGTCAAACCTGGGTTCTGTTATTGCAGGTCCTATTGATGGGCAAGGCACTTAACTGCTTCGTGCCTCAGTTTCCTGATCTGTCAAATGGGATAATCCCTACCCCATTTGTGAAGCACTTTGCGATCTACAGGTGACAAGTGCAATGCAAACTATTAACAATGCAAAACTATTATTGTCATGTATTGATCTGGCATTGGATGTTTGTTTATTTATTTATTTTGCATACCATCGCATGGGAGCATACTTGTCCACTTCTTGGGAGCGCACTTGTCCATTGGAGATAAAAATAACCAGAAGAGGTAAGTCTTATTAACGCACATTTTGTTGATCGCATCCTCCTGTACTAATGCTAGATATAGCTTATGGAAGCAATGTCCTTAAAATATGTATGACCTTTATGCATGTAATGTCATGAGAGCACCTAGCAAAGGTATCAGTAACCTTAGTGGAAGTACATCAGATATGTACAGCATGGTACACAATAACACACATCCTGTAAAGCAAGCCTTTAAAGTTAGTTTCTCTCACTTGCCATTATTCCAAGTATTTGACATATTTTTCAAAAACAATGGGAATTAACATAGGGTCAGATAATCAGTCTTGTTCTTCCTCGTACAGTAGAGTAGAATTTGGGTTCCCAGTGTGGGGGATTTTGCCTATGATAGTTCAGTTCGAGGTTGGGGCTTGCCCACATCTCTGAATAGGCCTGGGGTTTAGCCTCCAAAGAGCCACTAGAGTCATTTGTACTGAGCTTCAATAATTCCTGGCCTTTTGTAGTTTCCCCAGTCTCTGTTTTAGGAGTGGGTCAGTCTGTGATGGGGAAGCCAAAGTGACCCATGGAGCATTAGCTTGAGCCAGGATGCCTCCTATGTTTCATTGAGGGAGTGGAGGAGAGTTCCTGCCAGTTAGAAATGGCGTAATGCTGGTCTGCCTGAAGGTAATATTAGTGACATAGAATGGAGAGAGATTACCAGGAACTGGGATGTCAGCAAAGTAGGGCCGGTAGAAATTAGAAAGCACTATAAGGTCATCTGATTATATGACTTTTTTGGGTGTGACATCTTAGCCTCGTCACACATAATGGGGTTCTCCTGCGTTTTAAGTGAAAATAATAGACCAGAAGAATGTTTAGCTGTGCTAATAAAACTGGTTGTATAAAGGATGCACATGATATTTCTGTAGACCCACAGGGTAACTCCAGCTATTAAAATACTCTTGGTCAACCTAAATGCAGCTTACAAGCTTGTGATCTTAAAAAGCTTAAAAAGTCAGTGAATCAATTGATTGGTGATTGGTAGAATAACCACAGAAGATTCTGAGGGTTACTCTAGATCCAAAGGAACTTAATAAAGCTATAGAGAGTTGTGAGTACTTTTGGGGACCCTACTTTGGAAGAAATAAATAGCATAACCAGCTGGAGTTAATATATCCTAGCTGCTAATGTATTTCAGTTGATTTTGGCAAATAGTCCCTGGATCAGGGTATATCACAGTTCCCGCTTGGTTTGGCAGACAATGTTTCTGATGGCTGCCTTTCGTATCTCTAGTGTACTGGGGTATTCCACAAGCGGGTACGATAGATACTGAAGTGATTAGAAGATGTTCTAGCCTATAAGATTTCCTCACTTGGAGGGCAAACAGGGTAGAGGAGCACAATATTAAACTAAGGAAAGTTCTCAGTGTTGCGTGCAAATCATTCTGCAGATTCCTGCCACTCCTTATGTAAGTGACTCTTGAAATCTTTCCAAGTGCCTTCGGAGCAGAGGTGATAAATTTTGTTGGGAGAAGACAGATCTACAAATGTATGTGACTAAATTTCCCCAGTTACATACACTGGTATGCATGGGGTCATGCTCTTTATTTGTATGAGTGCTATTTGTGAAAATGTGTGTGAATCCAATACCTTCTGTGCTGACTTTGTGCTGTAAGTGGACTATTCCCCCGTCAGCAATGAAATCTTGTGCACTCCAGTACGAGTTAAAAAAAAAAGATGCTATTTATATGATTAGGAGAAACTCTCCGCAAATTGAACAGCTCATGAAACCATATTGGATGAATGTTATTCATCTGAGCCATATGGTGGATGCTTATGAATAGGGCTCGATCAGCACACAGCTACGGATTTATAGCTGCAGAGGACCTATGGATCCTAGGCACAGGTTGAAATGCTTGTGGTATACTTTAGGGCTGCCTGGTATGATGTGTGAACTGCTTTGTAATAAATTAGGATGAAGCTTTTCTTTAGCAGCCCCTGGCCTAGGGCATTTTACATAAACCACCTTCTGATTTAATGGAAAATCTACATCCACTCTTCTCCTGTCTCCCTCTGCAAACACACAGCCCAGCTCTGGATGCATTCTTTATTTCCCCCCAATGCCCTATCAGGGGGCTGAAGACAGATTGCTTCAGAGCTGGCAGAGTAGAAGAATTTGGAACAGAGGTGGTGTGGGAGAAGGTCAGCCACTGAATCCTGGACCTAATAGTCAGTGTTTGTTTAAATGACTTCACAGACAGGTCCAGAGTTGAATTAACAAGCCTTGTTTACAAATAGCAAATACATTAGTAGAAATCAGGAATGTTTTGCAATTGATTTGCAAACCAAAAAAAGCCTAAATCATCTGTGTTAAAAGATGTATTAGCATTGGAAAAGATGCAGGGAAGGGCAACAAAAATGATTAGGGGGTATGGAATAGCTTCCATATGAGGAGAGATTAAAAAGAGTGGGACACTTCAATTTAGAAAAGAGACAGCTAAGGGGGGAATATGATAGAGGTCTAAAAACATGACTGGTGTGGAGAAAGTGAATAAGGAAGTGTTATTTACCCCTTCACATAACACAAGAATAAGGGGTCACCCAATGAAACTAATAGGCATCAGGTTTAAAACTAACGTAAAGAAGTATTTCTTCACACAACACACAGTCCACCTATGGAGCTTGTTGCCAGGGGATGTTGTGAAGGCCAAAAGTATAATTGGATTCTAAAAAAGAATTAGCTAAGTTCATGGACGGATAGGTAAGGCCATTCTTATGTGTTTTGGTTTGACTAACCCTGTGACCAAGATGGTTTTTTTCCTGAATACAAGAAGCAGAATGTAGCATCTCTGCATACATCTTTTTTTTATTTATCCCTGAAAGCAGTTCTCTGAGGTTGTTTCTGTTCTTAATTTCCATATTTTTCACATAAATGAAACTTCTTTTCAGAAAGATGGTGCCTGAGGACATCCCCAAGAATATAGCGTGACACTCACATCGATGTTTTACAGAGCCATTTCCTCTTACTGTTAAGAATCTGCATGACATCCACTACCTCTGCTATTTAAAATGGATCTCACAGTCTGATTTGGTGAGTGCTTTTTCCTCAGCACATAAGAGAATTTCTTTTTATCTCATGTCTCTTCATTCAAAACCAAAATGTTGTTCCTATGCTTGTTGTCATGTTGTCAGGCTCATAATTCTTAGCAGGCAGTAACATTTGTTTGCACGGTCCTGCTTCAAGAGCAGACAGAAGTTTTCTGTGAAGTCATCAAACGCTGAATTGAGGAGGAATTTGTCTAATTACACAGCTGGGTGGTTCAGTGAGCTGGATTCATCAATGTGATAATAGGTAGTTCTGGACAATAGTTAACATTCATAGTGGCAACTCATCGTTTCTGGGCCAGGGAAAGAGAGTGACTCTGGACTCTATAGCTTGCTGGTTCATTAGGGCACTCACTGGAAGGGGGGAAGCCCCTGCTCCATTGACTACTTAATTATTCATAAAAAGTGGAACAGCTTCAACAGGAGAGAGTGAGAGAACCCCACCCCAGAATGCCCCATACCTCGGTGATTAAGGCCCTTACTAAAGAGGTGAGAGACCCAAGTTCAGATCCACACCAGGCAGAGGGGGGAATTGAGCACGGGTCTCCCACATCCTAACCGCTTGGCTAAAAGTTATGAGGGTGGTGGCGGCAGCACGTCGTCTGCCTCCAACTGTTTTGTGACTCTAGCCATTTAAAAATGCCACCCAACATATTTTGGGTTGAATAGCGTCTTTTGTTTGCCTCAAAATGGATTTTTTCGGTTTGCCAATTTTTTTTTATTCTCAATTTTCAGATGTGGGTTGATCCAAACCAATTTGTTTTGGAACAGCCAGAGCACCAAAAAATCAGTTGTGTCCAGCTCTAACTCCGCACTTGTAGGAATGCATCTAAACTACTCAAATATGGATATATAAACCTAAGGGGAAATCACTGAACAATAACCTCTCTGGGTGTCTGTGTTCTCTGACTTAAAGGAAATACACAGCCAATCAGTGAGAAGAATGGAATAAAAGACCATGGGATTGGGTTGTGAGACAGCATGATACATTTGGTATAAACTGCCTCAGGAACTGTAGAAAAAAGATCCGACACTCTGGATTGCGGGGAAGAGATTCAGCTGGGTTACAAAGGTTAATGCCCTGTTACATTAACAGGAGCCACTATCCTTCGACTTCAGTGGTTGCTGGAACAGCTGATAAATTATAATGCAACTCCATGTCCACTCTTGGGTGTGGCTTCAGCTTCTTGAAGCGGTTTGTGGCTGGGATGAGGTAATGCAGGTTGGTCTGTATCAGGGAGGCCAGCCTCACATGGCGGCTTCAGCAGGCTCAGAAGAGTGCAAAGGTGAAATCTAAGCAGCCTGCCCTGGGTGCAGATCAGATATGCCTCATTGTTTTTGCAGCATTTTAAAAACCACAGGAAACTATGGGAAAACTGATTATCAATATTTGTAGAGAATGGTATTGGTATATTGATTGGTTAATCACCTAATTCTGCTGGGGCTGGGAGCCTTTAATTAAGTTAAGCTTGTTAAATGAAGACAAGTGTATATTTCCACCTGTCCAAACTTGTGGTTGCAGCCTCATTCAGAAAGATTTTTATCGTGGATAATGTTCTAGGGCAAGTAGAAAACAACCCAATAGCATAGAACTGTCTTAATAATAGCTTTGGCTATAGTTTAACCCTCTGAGAACATAAACATTGCTTTCGCTTGAGATAGGGGCATGAACTCTACAATAATACTTTGCATTTGCTTAGCACTTTTCATAAGGGGATCTGAAAGTGTTTCATAAATTCCTTAAGCTTCACCTGTGTGAATGATATACAATGACTACCATTAAAAAGGGAACATTTGCCAACAGTTACCAAACAGTAGTATCAGTGAGATAATACAGTATTCCTAATAGACTCTGAAATAAGTGGTATGACAACTGCTGGTAAATGTTGACTTTTTATTACAGGTAGGACCTGGTAGGGCTGCTTTTGCTTTTGCCAAACTTTATTTGCGCTAAAATTTCCGTGCTGGGCTGCTACTTCACAGTGTTGTTTTTTTGGTTTCAACTAAAACAGTTTAACCATTTCTGAGAATAAGATTAAGGGAAAATACATTGTTTTGTCCATATTAGAAAGATTCTTCCTGTTTTGTTGAGAAGCTCTAGCGCTTCTATGCGCTGGAGAAAGGGTTTGCAATTTGGGAGGGTGGGGACACTGATGCCAGGAATGTGCCTTTTGCCATCCCCATGAAAATTTGCCTCAAAATCGCCATGCTAAAAACCTCAGTGGTTAGGAACAGAGTGAAATGGAGATAGGATTGGAAGGGAGTGGGGGATTGGAGCAGAATTGGAGGGGTCATGGTTAGGTGCAGAAAGTGAGGAGACCTGAGGTGGGGGAAGGGGTGGAGAAGAGTGGAGGGCTTGGAGGGCAAGAGCCAGGACGCTCGGGAGTGATGGTGGATAAGAGAAGATGGGAAGTGGGGCAGGAGCTAGGATGAGGGCACAGAGGCAGAAGTATCTGTAACCACTAGAGCGCGCTGCCCTTCAGAACTTGGAATTAAACCAAGGAGTCCTGAATCTCTACCTTCCTCTGTTGTCAGCAAACAGTTGTGAAACCCACTGGCAAAATGTATGTCGCATCCCTCATTCCTTATAAAGGATAATAGCCTACTACTGCTACCAGTTGCTCTGTTAGTTCCCATGGCAGACATTTGTGCTATGTATCTAGAGGTCCTGACTCAGCTGGTAACCAAGGTAGGGGACAATATTGTTACACATAATAGAAATTCTATTTTTTCCCCATTTTTTTAAATTAGGAAATTACATCTAAAAAACTACCTTAAAAGAATATTGAGTTAGCAATGTCAAGCATTGAAAAGTTGGGGAATGCCACAATTAAGACTGCCTGCACAAAGTTAATTTGGCCATGCTGTGCATTATCATACTCTGTAATTACATGATCAAATACTATTTCTCTACAAGACCCCAGGGATTCTTTCCACAGTGCACAGGATGGATGGTGATCTGAGAAGGAATCAGGGTTTGGTGGAAAAGGAGGCCGTTGTCTGTAGGACCTGTGTCTCATTACTGCACAAGTTCAAAACTGTAGTGAATAAGGCAGGGCATTCGAGGAAGAGAAAGGAGGGTCTCATGGGTAAGACAGTTGAATGCTGCCCTAGAGGACGGGATTCTTTCTCTGCCTCTGCCACAGAGTTTCTCTATGACAGTGAGCTAGTCACCTAAGGTGTACTCTTAGACCAAACTGTTCATAGGTGATTACTAAGGGTATATCTACACTGGCAAGTTTCTGTGCCACAAGTTATACCACTTTCATTAAAATGCTGGAATTAAACTGCTGTTGAATGTCCACACTTGTGCTCCTTTTGACGCTGGAGAGCCTCCACATTAGCAGCTTTTGCAAGGGCAAAGACAGCAGTGCATTATGGTAGCTATCCCACTGTGCAGTTGGCCACAGGGTGCTTTGGGAAGGGTTTGCAATGCCTCATGGGGCAGGCACAGCATCACATGATGCAGGTTTCCCAATCCCATTGTTCCATGGGCATCCTACTACATTGCCAGCTGCTTTTCAACTGAAGTGTATGTGGGGGGGGAGAGTGTGTGACAGGGAGTGTGTGTGTGTATATGGAGGGGGGAGAGACATTTTGGGGGACAGAGAGGGTGTCAGCATGCTGTCTTGTAAGTTCAGACAGTGGCAGGTAGCAACCAGCCCTGAGGCAGGGGGAGGGGGAAACCCTGACATCAGCCCCCGCCTCCATCCCTGGGTGCTCTGCACAGCAATCTCTCTCTCTCGCAAGGGCTGTCAGAAATGGTGCTTTGAAAGGGTGCATGTCTCCAGGGCAACCGAGTTCAAAACAATGAGCAGAGCATTCACTTGAGACATTATGTAGGGTGACCAGATGTCCCGATTTTATAGGAACAGTACTGATATTTGGGGCTTTTTCTTATATAGACACCTATTACCCCACCTCTCCCATCCCGGAGGCCAATTACAGCACAGAGAGCAATCAAGTGCCTACACTGGCAACAGAGCGCTGAGGAAATAGCCTTATGACTCTCGTTGAGGTGGTTTTTTTGCAGCACTGCAAATGAGGAGTTTCTGCGCACAAAGTGGCGTGGCAGTGTGTACATGTCTGCAGTTTGAGTGCAAAAAGCTGCTTTACTGTGCAGAAACGTGTCAGTGTAGATGAGCCCTAATTGTTTGTCTCTCATTATCTGATGCCCAATGTGAGACAGCTGGGGTCCGATTTGTAAAAGTGCTGAGCAGTCACAGCTGCAACTGAAATAATTTGGGACCTGTCCTTTGAATATATAAAGTTGTCTGGAAAATCAAGGCCTAGGTGTTTCAGATTGGTACATTGCCTCTCAGCTGTTCTGTTTGGGGCTCGTTTCACATAAAACCCCAGTGTCTTCAATGGCATTACTCTGATCTTATACCTTTGTAAAATCAGAATCTGGGCCTTTATAGTTAAGAAACTAAGGCAAACAAAGTTCAAAAGGCAACCCCCCGTTCCCCCTCCACACCTTCAGCTGTTTATTCTTATGATTTCAACAGGATTGCTCTGGTGCTAGAGCGGTTGAATATGATCCTCATTGCTTTGTGAGTTTTTCTCAAGAAGAAATCATGAGGAAGAGTCCTACTTCAGACGACTTCTTGCTGCTGTGATTGACTCTGTTAATTGTGCCTCCAGGTGTGCCAGGGACAGACAATAATCTCTCTTAATGAGGATATGCAAACTACATGTTTTTTCCACTGCCTGCAGCTTGATAGGACAAAGCAACTGAGCTGGATCCTTGCTGCCATTTGTACGGCATAAACCCAGCCCCCCCTGTGAGGCATATGCCTGCGACAATTTCAAGGCAGCGAGCATACAGTGCAATAAATGTTAACATCCACGTGTGTTGATTTGATGTGGTGAAAACAGCTCTTCAGTTCAAGCTCCAGTGCACCTCATAAATGGATCCCTACTTGAATAGTTGATAGAAACACAAAGTGCCTGTTTTACGGAAGAAAATGTGGATTTTTCTGGCATAAATTATATGATTTCTTTTCTTGCTTCTCTCCTTGTCTATGTTCCTCCCCTTCCTTTTCTCTGACACTATAGTTTCTTGCCCCTTTACCCCTCTTTCCTTTCTTGTTAGTCTCTTTCTAGTTCTTTTTCAGCACCTCTAAAGCACAATCCTTCTCCCATTGGTTTCAGCTTCTACCTTACCAACAGTAAGGAGCAAATAATTAAGAAATCAATTTGCAGACACTTAGAAGATGATGAGGTGATACGTAACAACATGGATTTGTCAAGAACAAATGGTGACAAACCAACCCAATAGCTTTCTTTGACAGGGTAACACGCCTTGTGGATACGGGGGAAGCGGTAGATGTGGTATATCTGGACTTTAGTAAGGCTTTTGATACTGTCTTGCATGACCTTCTCATAAACAAACTTGTGAAATAGAACCTAGATGGAGCTACTATAAGGTGGTTGCATAACTGGTTGGAAAACCATTCCCAGAGAGTAGTTATCAGTGGATCACAGTCATACTGGAAGGGCGTAATGAGTGGGGTCCTGCAGGGATCAGTTCTGGGTCCAGTTCTGTTCAATATCTTCATTAATGATTTAGATAATAGTATAAAGAGCACACTTATAAAGTTTGTGGATGATACCGAGCCAGGAGGAGTTGCAAGTGCTTTGGAGGATAGGATTAGAATTTAAAATGATCTGGACAAATTGGAGAAATGCTCTGAAGTAAATAGGATGAAATTCGATAAGGACAAATGCAAGGTATTCCAGTTAGGAGGGAACAATCAGTTGCACACATACAAAATGGAAAATGACTGCCTAGGAAGGAGTATTGCAGAAAAGGATCTGGAGGTCATAATGGATCACAAGCTAAATATGAGTAAAAAGTATAACACTGTTGCAAAAAAAAAAAGCAAACATCATTCTGGGATATATTACCAGAAGTGTTGTAAGCAAGGCATCAGAAGTAATTCATCTTCTCTACCCCCATGCTAATTAGGGCTCAATTGGAGAACTGTGTCCAGTACTGGGTGCCACATTTCAAGAAAGGTGTGGACAAATTTGGAGAAAGTCCAGAGAAAAGCAACAAAAATGATTAAAGGTCTAGAAAACAAGACCTATGAGGGAAGACTGAAAAAATTGGGTTTGTTTAGTCTGGAGAAGAGAAGACTGGGAGGACATAACAGTTTTCAAGTACATAAAAGGTTGGTACAAGGAGGCGGGAGAAAAATTGTTCTCTTTAATTTCTGAGGATAGGACAAAAAGCAATGGACTTAAATTGCAGCAATCTAGGTTTCCGTTGGACGTTAAAAAAAACTTCCCAATTGTCAGAGTGGTTAAGCACTGGAATAAATTGTCCAGGCAGGTTGTGGAATCTCTATCATGGGAGATTTTTAAGAGCAGGTTAGACAAACACCTGTCAGGGATGGTCTAGATAATACTTAGACCTGCCATGAGTGCGGGGACTGGACTAGATGACTTCTCGAGGTCCCTTCCAGTCCTTCAATTCTATGATTTGTGATCACCAGCTGCTGATGCATATCACAGGGCCAATATTAATAGCACTTCTGGGGCAGTATGTAATGTAAACATGTGGACAATAGGGAGAATATTCTTAATTTTGTGGGCTTGTGGAAAGTGCTTGATGATGGAGTTTCAGAAAAATCACAGTCAGAATCAGGCCCTGCTTTATCACTGAGAAACACTGAGTGGGGCTTTCTTTGAAGACTATCAGTTTCCCCCCTAACTCAGCTGGGATGTCTCTCTCCTTCCCCCCAACTCCAGGAAGTACAGAGTCACACAGAAATCTTGAGAAATGGTGTGCTTTTGTGTGCACTTAATTGTAATTCGGTGACTTAGTTCATGTGAGCAGTGCCAATGAAATAGGAAGACAGAGTTAGAAGGGTGTGAATAACTGATTGTTTTGGTTTAGTGGCTGAATTGAAAAATTTGAAAGACAAATTTCACATCAAAGAAAATGCTTCTTTTAGTTTTAGAGGGTTTTATACCTTTTTAAAATTAAAATTTAAGTAAAATTTGAAACACTCACTTCAATAAAAAAAAGTCAAAATATTTTGTTTTGAAAATGTCAAAATGAAACATGTTGACTTTCAGAAATATTTTTTCTGAAAGAAACAATTTGGCAAATGTGAAATGTTGTAGAATATGCTTTTTCTGGTGAAAAAACTTTGTCTGAAAAATGTCACCTTGTTCTACTCCAGAATATCAACGTATCAAAATGACATGGGAAGAAATCAGATATAAGTGGCCTGCAACACTTATTTTATTAATTCTATTCTTTCATCTCCAATACTCTGAAACTGCAGAGAAGAGAGAGTTCATTAAAAAGTGACCAAGATTAAAAAGGCAAGGATTTAGTTTCAGGACATAAAGTGAACCTCTTGCAGGGCTGAGGTTCCATATTATTATTTCCATAGTTACAATAGTTGAGGTGAACCTTCAGGCCCCACCTCCAGCACAAACAGAGTCAAGCTGGGGGATGAGTTGACTAGAAACCTGTCAACTGATCTGGATACAACAGTTCTCCCTCCCATCCCTGTGTTGATGGAACATTTAATTTTGTTCATGAACCATGATAAAACCATTCCACTTGTAATGTAGTAGTGGCAGAGCAGTGGAGGGGGCAAGCTATATTTAGCATAGGGTTTTATACTGCTCCCTATCACTATAGTATCTAAAGGTATGAGTACACTGCGGTTAGACACCCGCGGCTGGCCCGTGCCAGGTGACTTGGGCTTGGGCTGCGGAGCTGTTTCATTGCAGTATAGACTTCTGGACTCAGACTGGAGCCCAGGCTCTAGGAACCTGCGAGGTGGGAGGGTCCCAGAGCTTGGGCGCCAGCCTGAGCCCAGAAGCCGACATTGCAATTAAAGAGTCCCTTAGCCTGAGCCCTGCAACCCCGAGTCAGCTGTCATGGACCAACCACGGGTTTTTAATTGCAGTGTAGACATACCCTGGGCTGGAGGTATAGGAGAGAGAGTAGCCAGTTGGGGCCCTTGTCTCACAGGTCTCCTTGACAACAGGTCCTGGCACCTGGCCACCATGTCCTGGACTCTGTTGGACACTAATGTCCACCTCTCTGGGGGCAGCCTATAAAACACCTGAGCTGGCCGGGGGTGGGAGAGTGGGACACAACTGCACAGAGCGAGACTGTCGACATCCTGTGACATCATAAGGAAAACACTCTGGTGTTAGGATTCAGATACTTCTAATGCTACTACTGTACAACACACATTTATTTTCCATAGGGTCTGTCATACAAGCTGGATCCCAAAGGGATTAAATGGTCACGTTTAAATAGCGGCGTAAACGCAGAGGGAGAGGGAGACATTAAGATATGCAAGCAAGCATGGAAAGATGTTTTTTCAGATGAAACTTGAAAATGGATCAGGCCTGATTCTTTGATCTGAAACAGTGTTTTCAGTGTAGGTTACAGCACCTTCCAGCAACCTAGATCAGAGTCACAGACAACAGGGCTCTGTATTTTATTTTTGAGCACATAAAGACTAAACTATAACATTGCCCAACAAGCAAATCTTTATGACTGATATACAGCTGCAATCAGTTTAATGGTTGTGCTATTTTGTTCCTGAACCAGCAGGTTTCCAAATCAATATAAGTCAGCATGAGAGAGTGCTAAGTTGCCACTGTTGTAAGTTAATGTTAGCAAATTTACTGAGGCATCATATAACTGGAGCCATTAAGGTTAGTATACATAATGTCATAGTGTCAGCAATGTAGATGTAAGCTCAGAAGCAGTTGAAATTAGCATTGCTTATAGCATTGTTTGTATCAGGCTGTATTGCTCATAATACTGATGTTTGGGGAAATACTTCTTTGGCAGATGTCACACTTAACATCCAGCTGTCGGGAAAAGAGATATAATGGAGTTAAAGATCTGTATTAAAAATGAAATGAAATGGGTGAAATGTCAGGAATAATGTGCCTGTGTGTAAATAAATAGCCTGAAATTCTTGAGCTTATCACTTGGCTTTTGTTTGGAAAGCATGAATGTGGTGTCCTGCAAATTTCAGTGGTAGTTCAGCCCCCCCTCTCATCTTGAGACCAGATCATCCCAAGAACAATGGGAGGAGTCTGAATTCTGCAAAGTGAGTTATCTTAACATTTTATAGAGTGCTGGTCACCATAAAACTGGGCACAGCTGTGTTACATCCCCAGAATGAATTTTGGGCTTTGAAGTTAAACTCCTATTGCGGTGTGGAATGACAATGTGAAGAAGTTTTTCCACAACACAGTTGTGTAATAGCTCTACGTTGTGTTGCATTATGATGCGGTGCTTTTATTGTTGCATCCTGGTGCCATTATATTTCTCCATAAACAAAAAGAAGATGGATATTTAGCCCTACACCAAAATAGCATTTTGGGGGCATGTGTGTGGGGGAAACTACTGAAAGGTACTCTTTCGCCAGTAGTGAAACTGCAGTTTGGAAGCTAGCAGCAGTTCTAGTAAGGATGTGCATTTTATTTCCTATTGAGATGAATTTATTCTGTGTAGACAAACAGCCACATGAAACAGATTAAATTTTGAACTGAACTGCTCCCCTTTCAAGCATAAAGCCTTAAAGTCTATCTCTTGAGGGAACTTTCACTTTGACTATATCCTCCTGAATTCAGACCTGGTGTTAACTGGTGTAAATGCCAATTGGTGCATGGATGATTGCCCTATAGGTTTGAGGGAGAAGAATCCAGTAGCCTGTGGACCTGGAACCCCGCACCCCCACAGCAGTTTCCATGAAGTTAGGGGGAAGGAAAAAATCACTTTCTTTTCAGTGAGCCCCTCACTGGGATCTTTGGGTTTTGGCTTTTGTCTGCTAAGGGAAGTGGCACGGGGCAGGAGCCATAAATTGTAGGGAATGTTAATTTAGTATGTTAACGTTACTATACGATCAGTCCCCACCGGTTTCCTGAGCTGTCATCTAAAGGATTGTGTGACTTTAAAGACTCGTTATTGGAACGTATCTTACTTTTTATAATCAACTTCAGCCAGCTCAGCACCCATGCTGAAAGGGGTGTACTTGAAAGAAATGTCTAACTTTAGTCAGCAAGGTACAGACTTAAGGGTATTTGGGATTTTTATTTTGTATTTTGACCAGCTGCTATACATCAGTGCACACCTCTATAGGCACTTTATTAATAAAGAAACATCTGTTAATATGCTTATGAGTGCAATGGACTGCAGTGCACAGTCTGTTCCGCCTGCTTTTTCTCTAATAGATTATATATCCCATCAACTGTTTATACGTGAAAACCAGATTAAACTACAGAAATACCTTGGATTGAGCATTACCATTTCATTTACATTTGATAGCAGAAGCATGACATTTGTGCTTAATCTACACTAATTTTGGCTTTCATTGGTGCACGAACGTGATCTTGGGTGCCAGTCCTCAACTTCTTAATCAGGCAAAATTCCCACTGAAGACTCCTTCTATTCCCCAGTGAATTAAATAAAGAGACTTTGAGTTGGAATTGGCCATTTATGGATCATGTGGACTCAAGCTGAGCCTATGGGTTTGGGTTATCCCTTACAGCTCAAAATTCTGATACACGAACAAGCAAACAGTGTCTACAGAAGCAGAGAATGCAAACTTTCCTCCCAAAAGGTTGAAAGTTATTTATGCTAATTGATTCACTGCTGCTGAGTAGCTGATAGGGAGGATGAGAGTAATTCTGATTAATAGACTCATGGATTTTAAGGCCAGAAGGGATCATTAGATCATTTAAATTCATAGTTTTCATTAGACTATCTAGTCTGACCTCCTGTATATCATAGGCCATAGAATTTCATCCAGTTACTCTTTATAGATCCCAATAGCTTGCGTTTGACTAAAGCACAACTTCCAGAAAGGCATCTTACGTGTGTCTCATATAAAGCAAAAATAGATTTTAAAAAATGTAATAACGCTGATAAAAGTAAAATAAAGATGTTAGTATTGTGTGCATTTTTATACAGTCATAAAGTGAGAATTCTCCAACAATTACTACACAGTGTTCCTGTCCCTAGAACAGGGAGTATCTGCATAACCTCAGATACTCTTTTTCATTGCAACCACTATATATACTGGTGAAACTTGAACTTATGGACTGTTTGATAAGTTCTAAGTTTTTGATCTCTTTCTTCATACAGTGATTGCAGTTAAAAATGTTTCTTTCCAATTTTCACCATTAGGTAAGAAAATTCTGTCTGTCTTCGAATGGGCAGAACAGGTGTTCCATCTCACTTACCCTCACAAAGCTAAAAGGAGCTTTACTGAGACCATCGTAGCCCAGTGAAATTTGCCCAGTGCACAGAAGCACTTAACAAGGTGAACAGGATGGTTCAGATGCAATCAAAATGGAAAACAAATCCAATGTCTGAATATGGGGCAATGATACGTCTGAATATAGGGCCAGATTCTGCCATCCTTACTCATGCTGAGTAGTTACTTTACTCTGGGCCTGATCCCAAACCCATAGAAGTCAATGGGAATCATGCAATTCACTCAAATGCGACCAGTCTGGCTGAAGTTAGTGGGAGCATCAGAAGAGCAAAGTGCTACCCACCAGGAAGAAGGGTATCAGAAGATGGTCCTTGGTTAGGGTGACCAGATGTCCCAATTTGATAGGGACAGTCCTGATTTTTGGGTCTTTTTCTTATATAGGCTCCTATTTACCCCCCTCATCCCGTCCTGATTTTTCACACTTGCTGTCTGGTCACCTTATCCTCGGTTGGATAAGTGGAGTGAGAATTCTGGGTCTTCTGCTCTAAAAACACATGGCCTGATTTTTGACTTTAATGGAAGTTGTGGGTGCTGGGGACCTCTGGAACATCAGACCAATAATTTCCTATCACTCGATAGGGAATAGTCATTAGCTGTCAATTTACATCTCCTTGGCCCAGCAATTAGAGATTGATTATAATCACAAACACTAGAAGGTCTGACGTTCAACTCAGTGGAGGAGTGATACTAGGTACATACTCTAGCCTCCAGGGAATATAGGTAGAGTACATAGAAGTGTGCGTGTGTGTGTGCAATGACAACACAGTCAAAACACTACTTATTTTTCCTAGAAAGAAAAATGTGGGTATGTCTACACTGCAGCTCGAGCTAGTGCACTAAACATACCAGTGTGGACATTGTGGCACCAGCAGAGGCCTGAGCTAGCCTTTCAAGCCTGGACCCATGCGACTCCCTTGGTCTGAGCTCAGGTGGCTAGCCCAAGCCTCTGCTGGTGCTGCAATGTCCACATGGCTCTTTTTAGAGTCCTAGCTCAAGCCCCACTAGTGTGAGTCTGTCTACCTGGCCTTGGAGGTTTGTTCTCAGCTACACTGTAGACGTACCCTGTAAGCAGACATGCCATACTCGTGGGAAAAAACCGCAGAAATTGAGCTTGTTTTTGGCTTAATTGGCTAGTTTTTGGCTTGTAGGTTGTTGCTTGTTGCTGCTTCTTTTTTTTTTTTTATCGGCTCCCGGCAAGCAGGGGAAGGGGGGCAAGCAGGGGCAAGGAGGGGAGAGAGTCAGGGGTGCACACCACAGTCCCAGACTGCATGCTGGGGGGATCTAGTCACATAGAGTGTTGGGGTTCTTAGGGATTGGCTTGTTTTGGCCTTGTTTTGAAATGGGATTAGCTTGATTTTTGGCTTATTGTGAAAGTCAGGGTGCTTATTTACCATGTGAAAGTTGGCAACTGTGCCTGAGGGGCAATTTGGTCTAGTTAATGGAAAGTGGCCCATCACACTCTCCATCCTATCATGTATTTATTTTAATTACTTACTTCAGTGGGAGTTGCAGGTGCTCAGCACTTCTCAGGATCAGGCCCTTCACATGTTTCTCATCCTAGCACCTAACTGTAAGAGTAAGGGGATATTTAACAAAATGGAACAAGCAATAAAAGGAAATACTATTTTACGGATTGTAGCATAGAGTCAACTCAGGGAATCGGCACACAGAGGAGCTCAGGTACTAACAGGGGTGGGCGTCCACAGAAATAATTCAATAGTCATTGAGTCAAATATTGGATTGTAAATTCCCTCTCCCAGCTAAAATAAACTGCAAGCTTTTATGACTGCGGGTAATCCCTGTTTTATTTATCTTTAGTTTTTACTGTATCTAGAAACGCAGTAGCTGACCCACACATATGTTTATCACATCTCACAATTTTCTAACATTTCTGTACTGTTGATGTTCCTTGTGAGAAGGGCAGTACAGAAAATAAGTTGAGGGGAAACGGTGCAATGACCTGTAATAACTCGAGCCATCCTGTTAATGCTTGTGAGCAGTTTTTCTCTCCGCACCCGAGGAGACAGATTTGTTATTTCGTTTATCAGTTGGTGGTGATATCAGGGGTGGGAGAACCAAATGACCTACAATAAATGGATGGACTTAATCCATGCTTAGTAACAAAAGCAACAGCAGCATAAAAAGAAAAAAAGAAGTCTATGTTAGCAATAGCCAAGTTGCCAACTAACCTCCTTCAACATCAAATGATGTATGAGTAAATCAGAAGTATTATTTAGAAAAAAAGATGTCTTCTCGGGGACAGTCCTGTTATTTCTTATAACAATAATCTATCCGCAGATAGTAGAAAGTCAATATTGTGTTTGAGAGAGGCCATTGACATTTTAGGAAATTGCTTTGCTTTATTTTGCTTGTGCTAGAGAATTTCCATTTATTATCTGAGATCTGGTGGTGATTGATTCGCGGAAGCGGGGAGTGATATTTGAATAGTCTGAGCTTCACTGACCTACTTCCCATAATAGCCCGATAAGATGCTCCACAATGGATTGTTCTCCAGAACAGATGTATCTGGAAAAAAAGCATTTTGCTTCATAGGAAGTTTAATCTCATCTCTGCCCCTTACTGGCTATACTTTAATTCAAACATTTAAGGCATAAGGATTACCCAGTGAGGCACCCTGGGCTTTATTTTCTTTGGTTGTTTGCCTCTACCTTCTGCCTCCTGTTTAAGGATTACCCATAATAGCCCGATAAGATGCTCCACAATGGATTGTTCTGCAGAACAGATGTATCTGGAAAAATTCAAACATTTAAGGCATAAGGATTACCCAGTGAGGCACACTGGGCTTTATTTGCTTTGGTTGTTTGCCTCTACCTTCTGCCTCCTGTTTACCTAAATCCTTCAGCTGTCAGCCTCAGTCTCCCTGCCCTTCTAGCTCCTCACCATCCTTCTTTCCTCTCTCCATCTCCCTCCTTTTACCCCATGTTCCTCTTGCTTTTCCTTCTCCCTTAATCAGAAGAACACCCCTCTTTCTGTGAATCTGGCATGACAGCTACATTGCTGGCTTTAATTTCATCTTAATTTTTGGAAAATGGAGCATTCTAGCATTTAATCTGAACAGAAATGTTCAAAGTATATCAAAATTAAACCGATTTTTGCAAAGAAATATTGAAAAGGACAAACAAGATATGTAAAACGTTGGGCTTTGCAACCTTTACAATTGTCCTTTTGAGTCAAATGATACTCAATAAGTCTCTCAAAAGTTGACTGTTTAGTATTTTAATGTTGAGGCTGTTTACATCAATAATTTATTGCCATGTAACTGAAATTCACAGAAGGGCTTTAAGACTTTGGCTGTTGTTCAAATAAATAGGAACAAATGAGGCGTCTCCACAGTTATTTTTTCACTGAAATAAAGTTATAGCTCATTAAGGCATGAGTCCATGGAAATGAGCTCCCACAATTAAAAATACCTTCCATTAGTGATGATCTATTTCAGGAAAAAACCAACCAAACAAAAATCAGCCCAGCCAAAATCAAAAAATACCGTCTCAGAAAACATCTTTCTGTTTGCACTAATGTATTTTGAATAAAACAAAAATCAATTTGGTGCTAAGGCTTTTTTGTTTACAAAAAGCCCTCAATGGAATCAGGTTAAATAATGGAAAAAAATATTTTTCTGCCAAGAGGGTGTATCATTAAAACAGGAATCAGACAAATGAGACCCTAATGCATCTTAATAAAAACAATATATTCCCATACTTGTTCTAAAATCCTGAGGCTCTACACATTCTTTATACTTTGGCTGCCAGCTATGGGAAGCTCAATTATAATTGCCCCCCTTCTAGCTCCTTATGGCACCTACAATAGCTAGCTACTGCAGACTGTGTTACAAGAATGTTGCAGTTTTCTGAAAGCATTATATCCTTTGTACATACTCCAGCACTGTGTTCAACAAATTAGAAAGGTAATGATTTCACATGGGTCTCCAACTGTTGAAAATATTTTTCTGGCCTAGCTATTATGCTTTTTCTTTAAAAACTTGCAGTTTTATTTTGAAAAATAACTACAGTGTGTAAAAATGGCACTTTCTTACTCAGCAGGTCTGCTATGTGTGTGTATTAAGAGTCATATACATTTTCTTTAATGAATAAAACAAGTGTTTATTGCCCTATAAGCCTGTTAGCACTGCAGAAACCATTGAACTACAGGACAGTGACCTGATTCTTTTCTGGCTCAATCAACAATCAGCAAAATTGTTTTAACTAAATTTAGATAGCAGAATCTTTATTCTTGATGATGCATGAGCCAGAAAGAACTCATCTTAACTTTCAAGTGCCAGGCTGAGCTTGTATGGCTCATAGTTAGGGAAATACAAATCTTTTAACCTGTACATTGATCAGATTTGATTAGGAGATTATAAAGGACAATAAATGTGGATGCTCACCGGGTCAGTTTCACAAAGTCACTTTTCAAAATCCCTAACTGCATAAATAAGGTGATAACTAACTCTCTCCTGATTTGCAAAGTCTTCCAAACTGGTGTACCATTCAGCTATGTTAAGTTTCATAGCATTTTTCTAGTACTTAACACAATCCGTGTTTCGGCAAAATCAGGCTGGATTTTGATTAAATAACTAATGTGGTTTTTCTAATGTTCAGAAGACAATTAAGATCTTTGGTATCTGCTTATTCCTCCTGCTGCATTTTTTGAGGTGATCGCTTCCTCGATTCCTGCATATATTTCTAAGCTGAGTTTCAATTTCAAATAGAAAACCACCGAGACTGCACACTGATGTAATAACATCGTGGTTTGCCATATTGACTACAGTATAGGAAATAAGAGTGTGACGATTTAGAAATGTGTGACTACTTTAATTTTTTCACACAAGTTTATGTGGGAATTTGGTGCCCAGGAGTGTGAAGGATCTATAGAACTATCATTAGACATAATGTGGACAAGCATGATACAATACAAGCTTAGTCACTGCCAGTTACTTTTTAATTGTTTGACACTTGGATAACATTGCGATGAATGCCTTAGAAGTACCTTAGATGTAGTGGATAGATGGAATGCACCTCAAGTCTTTGACCTGTAGTTTCCCCCACTGTTCCAGTACTAGGCATTCTTTGAGCAGAGACTGCAATGATAACAAGTTGGTCTTCAGCCCGTTTCTGAAGGTAGGGAGAAGCTGAAGCAACCTCTTCGATATTTGCACTGTGTGCAAACCTGAAGGCCAGGCCTTCCAAAATGCCTACTGTACTGTGGTGTAGCGGTACTAAGGAGATCTTATTCATGACAGAGTATTTTTTTGGAGTTCAGTATGCATGCTCCCCATTGCCTGGTCCTTCAGTGCCACTGAAACTTGGCTTTTTGGCTGTGTCTGGGCATTACCAGGATCTGGCCATTTTAAAAACATTTGTTAACCCAAGTGAAGCATGTTAGCCATTTAATATGTATTCTTTAGCCATGCTAAAAGAGAAGTTGTATAAATCCAGGTGATGAATCTAATGCTCTGACTTTTAATTCATCTAGTCAGCCAATTTTTATTTGCACTGCTGTGTTACTATGGGGTCAGGAGAGAAAGGAATGAATAAAATGGAGCAGAACAAGATTTTAGATCTTAGCTAGGAAGAAAGAAAAAATGCTGAAGCTTTTTCTATGGCCCTATTGATAATACTGTTAGAACTAATTGTTGGCCATGCTGTTAGGCAAATGTATGTCTTTAATCTACTGAGGGGAAATAGATAACTGAATTCGTAGTGAGGCAGAAACCTAGCAAAATCAAATGTATGTTCAAAACCATTGCCCATAAGTTTAACTAGAACATTAGGGGACAGTGTTCAGTTGTGCCAAGATAGATATATAAAGGGAATTCTATGCCCTCTTTCTGCTTCCCCTTCTCTCAAGCAATTGAAGGACAAATTGTCACTATATTTTCAGTCTAATGCACTAGCAATAGCTTAAAATGTTGTTTCTCAGCAAACTCATCCTCTGGCTTTGTCTGTCATGCTTGATCTGTCTGAGCTGGAAGAAAATATGTGCCGTGTTAAACCAAATGCAATGTTTTTAAATTAACTACAATTTAATTACCATCAGTCTCAGTGGACTTACTCTCTTCTATACAGTATTTATATATGTTTGTTATACTCTCCTGACTAATGCTTATAATCAATTCCTGCATAATGGAACAGAATGTAGAACACAGTTATCCTAGCAGAAAAGTCAGTGCAAGATTCCTTTACTTCAGCTTAAAAAGCAAAAATCAACCACTGTAACTCAGCTGTCCTCTTCATGTCACCTCTTCCCAGGCTCGATGTGGCCCAGTTGTGAATCATAGTGGGGTTTCCCAGGGAAGCCTTCCATACGTCCCTGCCCATCTCCACTGGAAGATCCTTGGCGGTGGAAGGGGAAGATGTCATTCTCTGGCATCCATCTTAGCCTACATCTACATGTAGTCTCCCTCTCGCACAGACATACTCACTGTCACTCGATAAATAAATAGAAATAGTAGGGTAGCGATGGTGACAAGGGCAGTGGCAGCAGTAGCATGGCTAGGCCAAGGCGACGACAAACACCTCCTGAAAATGTTTATGGCCTGGCTAGGCTGGGCTGCCGCTGCCTGAGCTACGGCCACTACACTACTATTTATACTGGCGATCGCTCTCAGCGAGCTACCACCAGTGTATGTGTACACAAGCAGAGGACTCTCACCCCTCGCTTGTAGCCTTAGTGAGAGAAGATTCTAGACTGGGAAGTGAAGAGAGAGAGAGAGAAGCTGTGTGTTGCCAACTCCAGCACAGCCAGGCTTCTCCCCTGGATTGCTGATGCTGCCACACTGCACCATGTTGAGGCACACCCTGCCTTGAGCGCTGTTCCAGGCAGTCGCCGGGCTGGGCTGCCCAGGCTGAAGAAGTTCCAAGAGCACCAGAACACCCTGGGCACCAAAAGTGAGCGTCTTGGCAAACCTCACAGAAAGGGGAACCCTGCTTACAGCAGAGAGTTGGGAGCTACTGTGACCTCTCTCCTTTTGTAGGCGTATAGTTTAGTACCATAATCCAGACACCATGTAAATTACCCTACCCTTAAACACTCACGCAGCATGCAGAGACCTCTGATGACATCTTCCATAACTTCTCAAAGATAATTGCTAATGGCTCAGATATCTCCTCAGTCATCTCCTTGAGTATTCAAGGATGCATTTCATCAGGTCCTGCTGACTTGAAGACATCTAATTTGTCCAAGTAATTTTTAACTTGTTGGTTCCCTATTTTAGCCTCTTCTGATCCTACTCATTTTCACTACATTAGACGTCTGATCACCACCAACCTTCTTGGTGAAAACAGAAACAAAGAAGTCATTACGCATCTCTGCCATTTCCACATTTTCTGTTATTGTTTCCCACCCCCCACCCGCCCTCATTGAGTAACAGGCTTACCCTGTCCTTGGTTTTCCTCTTGCTTCTCATGTATTTGTAGAATGTTTGTTTTCTTTTTACCCTTTATGTCTCTGGCTAGTCTGATCTCGTTTTGTGCCTTGGCCTTTCTAATTTTGTCTCTACATTATTGTGTTATTTGTTTTTTTCATCCTTTGTAATTTGATTTAGTTTCCACTTTTTGTAAGATTCTTTTTTTAAAATTTTTAGATCATCAAAGATCTCCTGGTTCAGCCAGTGTGGTCTCTTGCCATACTTCCTATCTTTCCTATGGACCCTTAATAATGTCTCTTTGAAAAACTGCCAACTGTCTTCTATTGTTTTTCCCCTTAGACTTGCTTCCCATGGAATCTTCCCTACCAATTCTCTGAGTTTGCTAAAGTCTGCCTTCTTGAAATCCATTATCTTTATTTTGCTCTTCTTCTTCCTACCATTCCTTAGAATCATGAACTCTGTCATTTCATGATTACTTTCATTCAAGCTGCCTTCCACTTTCAAATTCTCAACCAGTTCCTCCCTTTGTCCAAATCAAATCTAGAACAGCCTCTCCCTTTGTAACTGTCGCCACCTTCTGAAATAAAAAATGATCTCCAGTATATTCCAAGAACTTTTATTGGATAATCTGTGCCCTGCTGTGTTATTTTCCCAACAGATGTCTGGGTAGTTGAAGTCCCCCATCACCACCAAGTCCTGTGCTCTGGATGATTTTGCTAGTTGTTTTAAAAAAAAGCCTCATCCATCTCTTCTTCCAGGCTAGGTGGTCTGTAGTAGATCCCTACCATGACATCACCCTTGTTTTTAACCCCTTTTATCCTTACACAGAGACTTTCAAGAAGTCTGTCTCCTATTTCCGTCTCAACGTCAGTCCAAGTGTATACATTGTTATATATAAGGCAACACCTCATCCCTTTTTCCCCCTGCCTGTCCTTCCTGAGCAAGCTGTACCCCTCTTTACCAATATTCCAGTCATGCATATTATCCCACCAGGTCTCTGTGATGCCAGCTATGTCATAGTTGTGTCTGTTTACTAGCATTTCAAGTTCTTCCTGCTTATTCCCCCTACTTCTTGCATTCGTGTACAGACATGTAAGATACTGATTTGATTCCCCCACCCCAAGTTCTGTCTTGTCTGTCCTTTATCCCTGCTATAACAGCCCATGCTCCTCCCCAAATTCCAAACTTTCTCCCAGGTCTCCATGTTCTTGACTTACCTGTGGGCTTTGGTCACTTGCCCCCTTTGAACCTAGTTAAAGCCCACCTCACTAGGTTAGCCAGTCTGTATTCAAATATGCTCTTCCACTTCCTTGATAGGTGGATCCCATCTGTGCTTAGCAGTCCTTCTTCCTGGAACAGCCTCCCGTGGTCAAGGAAGCCGAAGCCCTCCCAGCGACACCAATTTCGCAGCCAGGCATTCACCTCCAGGATGCATCTGTCTCTGCCTGGGCCTCTACCCTTGACTGGAAGGATCGAAGGGATGACAACCTGTGCCCCCAACTCCTTCACCTTTACTCCCAGAGCCCTGTAGTCACTTCTGATCTGCTGAGAGTCATACCTCGCAGTATCATCAGTGCCCACCTGGATGAGTAGTCAGATGGGGTAGTAGTCAGAGGGCTGGATGATCCTCAACCAATCCCTTCATAACGTCCCAGATATGGGCCCCTGTCAGGCAGCATACATCACGGGATGCCATGTCAAGGCATCAGATGGGTTGCCTCCATTCCCCTCAGAAGAGAGACACCAATCACCACTACCCTATGTTTCCTCCTGGAAGTGGTGGCTGTGATCCTCCCAGCCTGGAGGTCCATGGCTTCTTCTCCTCCTCCTCCTCCTCTTGGGGTGATTCCTCACCAGTCGTTGCATGTTGTCTGCTGCTACCTACAAGCCACAATAGTGATGTGCTGTTGTTTTTTGTCCTCCGTAAGGTTATCTACTGTTATCTGTGCAAGTTTTCTTGAGTGGCTAGAGTATGGGACAGTGAATCAAGCCTTCTTTGTTCTATTCAAGGTTCCCGCAGGGTCTCATTTTATAATAGATATGGTGAAAGAATATTCAGTCAACAGTTTATTTGATGGATTTGGGGCATTTTTAATCATTTAAATAATCCAACAAATAACATTTCATGTTATTTGATCAACTCTTTAATCATCTGGAACAGAGTCTGACAGATAACTTATTGAGGTTTTTCATTAGTCATTGAATACATTATTCATGAGTAATTGTTTACAATATTTGATCATCCCTGGCATGATCTGACTTCCATTGAGTCTTTCCACTGCCTTGAAACAGAGGTTGGATTTGGGCCTTAAAATCGCTAACTTCTCTTTACCTATCTGTAAAATGGGGCTGGCGGTACTTTCCTACAATTCCTAATGGGTACTATAAAGCCTTATTAATTAAGACCCTGAATCTCCAAGCTGTGCCATGGAATCACACTCCTAAACCCATGCACAGCTCAATTGACTTTAATGGAGCTCATTGTGGGCATACGGGACTACCTTCAACTTGCAGGATCGGGCCTTGAATTTTAGACCGGGATTTTCAAAGAAGCCCAAGGGAGTTAGGTCCCCAACCCCAACTGAATTTCAGTAGAATCTAGGCCCCTAAGTCATTTAGGCTCCTTGAAAATCCCAGCCTTCAGCTCTGTAAGTTTGAGTCTCTTGGAAGAAAGTACTATATCAGAGCAAATTATTACTGTTACTGACATGATAATAAAACGATGAAATTGGACATTGTCAAGAAAAGTAGCTATGAAACCCAATAGCATAAAACACCACAATTTACATTACACATCATATGGTACCTGTATTTGCTCATCTAAAGTTACATTTCATGTTAAATTATTGGCAAATGACTACAGAAGTGATTACATGGCCATTCACAGTACTTATTAGCATTTCATTGATAACATTATCAAATAAAGCTGACTTAATTGTCCTCTGTGTGTAAATATTTACATTTTCAAATGGCAGCTCCATTCAGTTCTTTGCCACTGAGGAACACAGTATATTGCTTCTCAGAAAGCACAGATTTGTCATGGGTGACTACCTCTATTCTCTCTGCAGAAGAAAGGACATAAAAGATGGTATGATTTCTTGGGAGAGTGTACAAGAATAACCACATAATTTGTGTTCAGATATTTGCATAAAAAATGTACAGTAATTTGTCACAGTTTTTAACTCAATATCCCAATATCCATAAAATCTAGAGCGGAAAAAGAACTATTAGATCATCATGATATCTATGTCCCTACCATTTCAGAATTTTTTCGTATAGCACATTTACTAATGTTTTATCCACATTTAAATCCACAAAGTGATGGATTGGCATTAGTTTCCTTGGGAGATTATTCCATAATCTAAGATCTCATCACTGGGGAATTTTCCCTGCTATTCAGTCTCAGTTGTCTCTTTCTTTATTTCATCCCATTTCTTCTAATTATACTTCTGTGCCTCATGCTTTTATGTCCTATCATCTTAGTTGTCACTTAGCCACTCTGTCCATATCTAGGTCTCTTAGCACAAGACGTTCAAAAGCACAGAAGGGAGTTAATGTCTAACTTCCTATGTGCTTTTGAAATTCCCACCCTCCATCTTTCTATCGTATTTCCTCCTACATGTTAGGATGATAGTAGTTAGAAATGTAAAAGAGCTATTAAATCGTTGTCCATTGTCTCTTGAGGATTGTCACGCAGGGCAGTTCTGCTCACCCTACAATTTGTCAATATTTTTCTGGTAATGTGGTGCTCAGGTCACAGAGCAATGTTCCAGATGCTGTTGCATCAGAATCACCCAGGGCCTTATCCCCAACTCAATGAAGTCAATGGGAAGATTTTCATTCAGTTGGCCTTGTACCAGGCTAATAAAGAGGAACATTGATGTGATGCCTCTGAAGCAATGTTAAGGAATAATCATTTCATAAATAACAGCCTGTTGCATGTTGCAAATGCAGAGGAGTTAAAGGACAACAATCCTGCATAAAAATGGAGGCAATAATAGACAAATATCTAATACATCTTTTACATTTCTAACTACTATCATCCTAACAAGTAGGGGAAGCAATCATGCAAGTTGAAGAACAGCTAGTGAATTGTGTGTTCCAGTGGGTTCTGCAGTACTTAGACATTTTCACACTTACCAGCCTGTAACAGGGTAGCACGCTGTAGGAAACTGAGCATGGATTCAGGATCCTCTCTTGAAGGATCCTACTATCCATTGCTTTATGGAGGTGAAATAAAATTTCTGCTGATTCATTGTAGCAGGTACAAGCATGTAAGTCCAACTAATATAAAAGGGCTTGGATCCCCTCTTCCAGGGGCAGAGGAGAATTAGGGCAGAGCCTCTTGCCTGTTCTTCACTTTTAGTCCTTCAACCTCTGGACCCCAATCCCTCTCAGTTCTTGAATCTCTCACCAGCACCTCTTCCATATCTCTTGTTTTAAAACTCTCACTCAGTTCTGCCTTCTTCCCCTGAAGATATAAGCACACTCTGCTTTCCCTGATCCTCAAGAAGCCAACCTTTAATCATGCCTGCCCCTCCAGCTACTGCCTCATCTCCCTTTATCTCTTCACCTCTAAAGTCATTGGCCCCAGTTCTCAGGTACGCCATTCCTGTACTTAATGTGGGAATGCAGTGGGCATAAAGGTGGCTTTAGGCCACCATTACAATCCCTGTAATCTGGGGCCATTTGGGGGTCACTGCAGGTCCCTAGTGCCAGTTAGAACAGCATCAGGGATGATTTAACCTGTTGTCTGCCATGATGTGGGGTCCTCCTCCCACCCTAATGAATACACACCTCCTCTGTGCCGGAGGCTGGGAGTGGAGCTGGTGTAGGCCTACTTTGGCAGCTCTGCACTGTTGGGGAACAATCATATTCAGGGGATATTACCCAGGAAGCCATTTCCACTCTCTTTAAAACCTTCTATGCCACCAGAGCAGCACCGAGACCCCTTACTGGAATGTAGAAATGTCCCCACTGCACGAGGGGTTTACAACCACCATCCTGAGTGCCTCTCCTCCAAATCTAGTCTTAATCCCCTCCAGATCAGGCCTCACTCCACTTGTTGTCACAAGGGCTTCCTTGGGTCTTTTAGCTCTATCATGTCCTGGTTCTCCTCCTACACTGGTCACTCCTTCAGTGTTTCCTTTGGTGGAAGGGTCCTCCTCCTTCCCTTTTCCATTTTTTTGCAAATCATACAAGGCTTTGCCTTTGGCTTCCTCATTTTCTCCATCTTCATGCTTTTCCAGGTGATCGCATCTGCTACTACTCTCTCCAGGCTCACAACATACAAGTCTGCTTCTCCATTCTGATCAGTCTCCTACCGATTCAGTCCCACACATCAGCTCTTCTCTATGACATCCCTTGGATAGCTCTACTCTAAGTGATATGACCAAAACTGAGGTGCTGATTGTTTTTCACCTGAAACCCTTTAAGGCAGCAAAAATTCTCAACCAGGATCTCATCTCCTTTCTGGATTGCTGTAATCTATTCTATCCTCTCTGGTCTTCTTGGCATCCCTACTAGATTTTCCTCGTCTCCGGTTCACACAAAATACAGCCAATAAGTTTATCTTTCTGGCCCACTGATCTGACTACCTCACCCAACTCTTTGACTCTCTTCACTGGCTTCTCCCTGCTCCAATGTATCAAGTTGAAGCTTCTTGTCCTTGCCTTTTTGGAGTTGCATAACTTTGCCTATCAGGCCTAGTGTCATCACATGACCCTCCCAATCTCGTAGTGGATAGTGCCTACAATATTTTAGATGCTGTAAAATAATAAGATCAGCTATGAAATGAGACTGTGCAAGAAAGCACTCTGCTCCCTCTGTCTATTCGGTGTCATAGAAATATTTACTCTAGTGATGACTCGTGTTAAAAAGAGCAAAAACTGCAGAGTGGACACAGCTGGTGTGGCAGAGTGAGTTGGTGTCTAGTCTAGTTTTCATCTAGTCAGCAAGCTTGTTCATTCAGGTTTCCATTCTCCCCTTCAGGTTTTGTCTGAAGTGGCTTGCTTCATGTTAGCATCTCTTTTGTATAGAACAGTAGAGGTTAACATTTTCAAATGACAATCTGACAACAGCAACTGGGAAATGTGACTAAATCCATATGTGGAAGTGATTTTTTTCATTTGCATTTTTTTTAACTTCTGTGGAACTGCTCTTGTGAATAAGTGCTAATCGGCACAAGTTAGGGTTGCAGACTCACCCTCTGAGAAAACAAGGAGAAAATAATGTGTGCTAATGGCAATATAGGAAATATTTTTAATGTTTAGAATAGCATAAAAAATAACAATTGCCAATAGAAGAGAAATGAAATGAGAGGATAAAGTCTAGAAAATGAAGCAAAGCAAGCAAAAAGACAAATAAACAATAATTAAAATATTCATGAGAGAGACAACGTGGGTGAGGTAATATCTTTTATTGGACCAACTTCCATTGGTGAAAGAGACAAGCTTTTGAGCTCCACAGAGCTCTTCTTCAGGTCACCAGGTCTTCCTAAGACTGAAGAAAAGCTCTGTAAGCTCAAAAGCTTGTCTCTTTCACCAACAGAAGTGGGCTCCGTAAAAGATATTACCCCACCCACTGCATCTCTCTAATATCCTGGGACCCAGACAGCCAGAACAACACTGAATAAAATATTCATGTCATGATTGTTCATTTCTAAGGGTACACTGCCACCTAGCAGCTTTTAAGTGAAATGTACCATAATAAAATGTTTTTAACCTTAGTGTGGATCTTTAACTGCCTGATTCCCAAATCTACTGTGTGGGCTATGTATCTATACAAAAATCTTCAGTAAGGAACGTGTCAATGTAGTTATATTTTTTGCAGTTGAAAGCTTATGCTCAAATAAATTTGTTAGTCTCCTGTTCTTTTTGAGAATACGTTTGGTAACTGAAGAACTTCCTGATTCCACCCAAGTAACCTCTACCCCCAAAAGTAAGGACTCATTCAGTTTTCAGGTGGCAGTACTGTTATGGCAGGGGACTGGTGGGTCAGGACTCCTTAGTTCTATCCCTTGTTGTGCCGCTGGCTGACTGGAGTATTATGCTCACTACTTGGCATGATGTTATGAAATATTAACAAACAGGAGCAGTTGAGGGAAGAGCTAGAAATTATGAATGTGCTGGAAGAATCCACTTGTGTGATAAGGAAAGATTGCTAAATATGGAGGAATTTCTAAATGGGATCAGCAGTAGCAGTGCCAACAAATATCTGATGGGTGCAGAGATGGAGAGGAATATTTAGGGTGGTTCTCCAGGGATGACTAGGAGTAATGGGATGAAATTTCAAAAGGAAACATTACAGTTATGTATTGGGGCATGCTTCCCTCACAGCGAGACCTATTAGGCTGTGCATAATCTCCCAAGGGAAGTGGTGGAAGCTTCATCTGTTGGGGCATTTTAACACTAGACTAGATTAAATACTAGGAAGTTACCGAAGAGAAAAATCCTATGTTGGCATAAGGATGATCTAATGGAATAAATTTATCTCTGACTTCTTTAAATCTGTCCTTATCTTAGATTACATAGGGTATATAGATCATTCTATTTCAGAAATCTTCCAGTGACCCTATATTATATAATAGCATCAGTTTAATTTCTAATATCTTCCCCATCCAAGGATGGAAGAGAGAGATCCTGCTTTTATACTTCCTGCAAATGGTGATGTAATAGGAATTTTCCATCTCTAACTAATTTGATCCATTATAGATTTGGTTTTATGTTAGTACTGTGTAATTTGAATTACTGTGGAAGTCCCATATATTTAGATCAATGTTGCTGTGTCATATAGGAAAGAGACCCCTTTAGTTTGACAGATACACCACTCAAAAATCTTATTGAGCCACAAGCTATTTTTAGTTAATCATCTGTTTAAAAACAACTCAGTGGCCTCCTTCTAACGTGTTAATGTCTTCTATTGGTATGGTTTTGTGGGACTCAGAGATTTGAAAATGCCTCTGAAAAGGAAGTGAGACTCAGAACTTCCTATTCAAAGATGCATTTGTGTATATGTCCAAATTGGCATTATGATCAAAATGACTGGTTTATATTTGTAACTGCTTGAGTGTACCCACTGCTTAATCTGAGCACAGACTTTACAAGAAAAGGGAAACAAATAAATCATTAACCTCTGGAGGGCTGGATTGTCTTCTCACTTACAAAGATGTAAATAAGTGGACTCCGTGAAGGAACACAGATGGAAAACCACTGTGAGAGCAAACTGAAGACCTGGATTTTTGTGATCTCAGTAGACAAGTTCAAGTTACAACAAAGGAAAAGCAAAATTTTTCTCCTTTTTTCTCCTCCTCCATATATTTTGAAATCTCATTTATCTTTTTAAGAGTTTGCTATTGGCAAACAGCCATCATTCTGCACCATACAGAATTTTTTTCTCCTTCTTAAGGTCATTTAACAAAGGTAATTTAATAACAATAGCCATAAATGTATTATACCAGCCTCGTGCTATGTTACGGAGCATGTTGCAACAATTACCATCTTTATATATGGGATATAAGTGCTTCAGTTCCTCTGTCATGCTGAATCTTCGTATTTCTTTTTCTTTTTTCCCCAAGGGTCAGCTCAAAATAACTGCTCTTGGAGATACAGACAGAAGCTCCAATTCAGGAAAATAATTCTCATATTCTTAAGTCTAAGCATGTCCTTAAAGTCTCATTTCCTTAAGAAAGGATTTCAGCGGATATGTAAATGTTTTTCTAAATAGGAATACTTGCCTGAATGAGGACCAGATCTTGTAAAATCAGTTACTGTACTTGAATAGGTTTGGGGGCACATTCTGGCTTCACAGAAGGCAGCTTTGAGCCTTGAAAGTGCTCACTGTCTTCAGTGTTAGTAAAATAAGAACAGTGGTCCAGACCAAAGGACCACCTTGCCAAATAAATTTGTTAGTCTCTAAGGTGCCACATGTACAATTACAAAGGTTTCAGAATAACCTGGAGCTTCTAAATGACTTAGGTCACAAGGCTCAGTTTTGTGGTGGAACTCTGAGTATTGGAAGCAGTAGCTGTCAAACTGTGGCCCATGTAACTCTCTTCCCCAAAGTCTGTGGAATAAAATGTTTTGAGAAGCCAACAGTAATGGGGAGGGAAGATAGCAGGGGAAGTAATCCATGTAAGGACAGTTCGCTTATTAGGTAGCCTCACAATAGAATAGTTGAAGAATCACTTGTAGACAGGAAGAACTAGCATGTGCCTTTAGGGGTCGTAGAGGTGTGCTGCAGGAACAGATGTGAGAAGGGGATGGTGGACAAGAGATTGGGTGGAAAGCAAAGTAAAATATAAGGAGTACTTGTAGCACCTTAGAGACTAACAAATTTATTTGAGCATAAGCTTTCGTGAGCTACAGCTCACTTCATCGGATGCATTCAGTGGAAAATACAGTGGGGAGATTTATATACATAGAGAACATGAAACAATGGGTGTTACCATACACACTGTAAAGAGAGTGATCACTTAAGGTGAGCTATTACCTGCAGGAAGGGGGTGGGGAGAACCTTTTGTAGTGATAATCAAGGTGGGCCATTTCCAGCAGTTGACAAGAACTTCTGAGGAGCAGTGGAGGGTGGGGAATAAACATGGGGAAATAGTTTTACTTTGTGTAATGACCCATCCACTCCCAGTCTCTATTCAAGCCTAAGTTAATTGTATCCAGTTTGCAAATTAATTCCAATTCAGCAGTCTCTCATTGGAGTCTGTTTTTGAAGTTTTTTTGTTGAAGTATTGCCACTTTTAGGTCTGTAATCGCGTGACCAGAGAGATTGAAGTGTTCTCCAACTGGTTTTTGAATGTTATAATTCTTGATGTCTGATTTGTGTCCATTTATTCTTTTACGTAGAAACTGTCTAGTTTGACCAATGTACATGGCAGAGGGGCATTGCTGGCACATGATGGCATATATCACATTGATAGATGTGCAGGTGAATGAGCCTCTGATGGTGTGGCTGATGTGATTAGGTAAAATATAGGAGTTGAATGGAGAAGTACATGAAACCATAAGTAATCCAGCTGGACTGGCTTGTTCTTCATGGTTCCTCCTTGTGAGTGTTGATATGCACTTAGGAACTAACATTGCAACTCTTCATTAAGACAATGCCAGTAACCAAATCTCATGCTTCAGGGCTTCTGCTTGTAGGGGCAGGAAAGAAATGCTGCCCCAGACTGCATAATTGTACTTTAGGGTTTGTTTTGCCTTCCTCTGAAGCCTAAGAGATTAGCTACAGCTAGAGATGCCACACCAGACGAGGTAGGCCAGTGCTCTGAGGTAGTATATAGAATCCTCTGTCTTAGATGCCAGGCTGGTGGGTCTTGCTCACATGATGAGAGTCTGAGTGCCAGATTTGGGGTCAGGAAGGAATTTCCTCCTAGGTCAGGTTGTCAGTGACTTTAGGATGGTGGGTTTTTTTATTTTTGTTTTTTTTTGCCTTTCTCTGCAGCATTGGGCATGGGCCACATATTAGGATCATCTGCGCATAACTCACCTAATCAGGGCATAAGTGGCACCTGAGTGTCTCCTGGTCTCTGTCTCTGTGGGATAAAACAGTTTAGTCTACAGAGGACTGAAAGGCTTTCATCTAACTAGTCATTGGATTCAATATAGAGGTATTTGGGTGGAATTCAAGTCAGACTAACTTATCTAATGGTCCTGTCTGGCCTTCAACTCTATGAAACTATGGTGATGGATGCTTTATAAATACAGACAATTGCTCTACGTAGAAATATTCAGTAGCATGTGTACTTTGGGTGGGCAGGCCAGGGGAGGCTCATGCTGGAGAGTCTCTCCCCTCCAGGACTCTCCCCTCCAGAAGAAAAACAAAACAACCCCCCCCCAAATACTAATGATCATCCCTATAATCCCTTACTCAGAGCAAGCTGTGGATGGGTTAAATGAACTTGTATTGTCTTATTTCCTAATAAACTGGGGAGGCGATTATGAAAAGTTTATAAGCTTTGTGTTAGATAATCATCCTCATTGTTTCACTCCTACTGCATACCATGTAAAATAAATTAAACTAAATGAGCCTTTATGGGAGTTCTTTGTAACAATGTTTTTGTTTAGAATTTTTACCAGCTTTACGGAGCTCCTTAAATTACGAAGTTCTCAGAATGATCTTCCAGTATCCATCATGTTTGCTGAAACATAAAGATGAAATGGGAACCTAGTTCTCATATAAATACCCTCCGGGACTAATTACACTGATTTGACTAGACTAGCAGTTAGATCTGAATTATAGTCATGAATAAGTTAGATCTTAATTAAAGTCATGTATAGGGTGCAAAAGGCAATGTCATACATGCAAAGAAGCTGCTTGGTAATAAGTAGAAATTAGTATTAATAATACGTTGTGTATGAGATTTGGTTTCCAATTTATTCTGTCTATTGCTCTATTTAGCTATCTCTCCATATATTAGAGCATACTGTTCTCATTACCATAGTATCTGAGTGCAGTACCTCTGTCACAATGTTAAGTAAAATATCACAAAAGCAAAAAACCAAACCAAACAATCCATTTTCAGACATCAATATTTAAAGTGCTCTTCAACTGTTAAGGCTTTTAAAGGTGTTTTTTCCATTTTGGGTACTACAGAAACATTGGCAATAATATAATGTATTGTAATAGTAATAATTATTACTATCTTTTAAATTCTATAAGGATTTCCCAGAAGGTCAGCCTGTGTTTACATTTCCCTGCTCCCATATCCAGTGAGCTTCCTGGCATTGACTGGTACTAATCTTTCCCCTAACTCATCTATATAGGAATGTATTGGGTATATGTGGGTGCATTGGTAATAATACAGTGTACTTTTAAAACACTGTTAGCATGTGTGCAATCATCAGCTTCATCTGTTTGTGACTACAGACCCTGCAACACTTAGGACAATGGCAAATTCATTCCAGGTTTCAATCTAAAAGTGAACTGACTGGATTAAGCAAAGTGAGTGAGGATGATAGGCCCAGGAGTGGGGTGGATGGGCAAATAGGGTTCAGTATAGAGGAGATTGTTCAAGACTCTACAGTGTTTTTGAAAATTTTATTTATAGGAACATAGCCATTTTTTGTGTGTGTTGCAATTAATATCAACATAATGACAGATCATCCTCTTCTGCCCTAACGTGCACGTAAGGGGAAAACCTACTCCATGAGTAAGTAAGGATGAGCATTAGAAACTGCAATGTTCTTGCTCCTCATGACTGGAAGCAGTGGTGGCAGGAAAGAAGCAGGGTCTAAGGCTTGTGCAAACTATGTGAAGCCTTAAGATCCAGGCGAACTCCCAATCTTGCCAATCTCTTTGCACCTCTGGATCCCCTCCAGCAACTGTAGCATTACAGCTGGTTCAGCTGATGAAAAGAGAATCCCCTGGCAAGTCTCTTTGGTTTATTTTAAAAAAATTATTATGATTATTATTTATTTTACTTATGATATTTTACTTCATTTTGCTATCTCTTATTCATACTTATCTAAGTCTGGAAAAAAAATCACACCAGTGGTGGCAAGAACAAACCCATAGCCAAAGATACAAGATGCAGTGTTTGGTTTTGGTACAAATGGGCCAGCTAGACTGTATTCTTACACAGATTAGGATGAAGACATGATTTGGAATTTGGATGCAAGTCTAAATCCTAGCCTGGAGAAATCTGATGAAATTAAAAGGCAAATATAGAAAACCTAATATAAATAAATGTTTTGTTTTATACAACAGACACTAAACCTGTGGAACTTGTTTTGTTACACAGAATTTAATGGAACACTGTATAAACCCCAAACTGGGACAGAAGGGGCTAAGGAGCAGTTCTGGGCCTAGGTGGCTCCACCCTGGAGCACCTGCAGAGCCTACTCCAGCCGGCTGAGGCACTTAAAAGAGAGCCAGACAGCTCAGAAGAGGGGCAGGTAGGAGAGATCTGTCTTGGGAGCTCCTGAGTAAGGGTGCTGCTGGAGTCTTGGATGCAGGTGGAAAACCCGCAAATGGCAGCTACTCCAGGCCCTAGACTTTCCCCAAGACTGGGGAACCCTCCACTCTAACCTATGAGGCTTTTGACCATGCCCTGGACTGGGAAAGTAAGTGCCAGGAAGTGGCCCAGAGGGGCGACCCTGAAGCACTCCAACGTGTTTTCTCTCACACCTCTTCTTGAAGGGCCTTGGATTGAAGCCTGATGGAGAGGGAGGGTCTGGGCTCCCCTACCAAACACTCTCCTGTGAAAGGGACACAAACCTGTCCTCCTCGTCCCTTGGCAAGAGTAATTGTAAGCCCTGACACACGGGCGTTCACCCCGCAGGCCCTGGAGTTTGGCTGAAGACATCGGGAACTTCAGGAGAAATTGGGCTGGATGTATTTTGTTAGACTGTTACCCAGTAAGGGGGTGGACTCATTTGATGACCTGGCCAGTCACCAATTGCTACCTATGGGAAGGGGAACTCCATAGCTGGCAAGGGACGCCAGAGTTGGGGGAGAGCTGGGACCCAGTGACCTAACCACTAGGCACCACCACTGGTAAGCCCAGCCTTGTCACAAATACCAACACGAATTAGACATTTATATAGAAAATAATATCTGCCATTGACCAGCTAGCATAAAAAAATATTAAGGAGATAGCTCTCCTGCTTCAGGACGTTAATCGATCACGAACTATCTGGGGTTTGGAATAAACACCCCCCCCATAGGAATATTACCGCATGTGTGTCTGCTATGGGGGATACCTTCCTCTGAATTGTCTGGCTCTGGCCATTGTCAGAGACAGGCTATCAGACTAGATGGACCCTGGGTCTGATTCAACACGGCAACGCTTATACGTCCTAGGAATTATTAGGCACTAATGCAAAGCAGTGCATTGTCCTAATATTTCCCCCGAACAATGCTTTCATTTCTGGCAAGGCTTCTCTTTCAAGACAAAAATAACAAAAAAGAGATGGCTTGGATTGCAAATACAGGTAACACATCCCCTTAAATCATTGATTTATTGACTCAGAGCTACTTAAAAAGGTAAAATCTCATCATTTAGAAGTGAGTGGCAGGTGGATTATTCAGTATGCATTGTTATCAGGATGTGAATGATGGCTATCAATTTGAAGTTTTTGAGTGAAAGCCTGCAATAAGGTTGATCCATGGAAGGCTCTTCCTGTAAGGGTAAAACAACTGATCCTTCACTTTATGCCTACAGTGGAATTTATTACGTTATCCTCTGCCAGCCCTATCAGTTCTGGACTGTGGCACTTCCTTGCACACAGACAACGATTAGACCAAAGTTGGTCTCACTCGGCTGGTTTTATGCATGTGTTTGGTTCAAGGTGTCTTGCTCCCACTGGCAAATGGAGACACTCCTTAACTCTACTTGGCATGAAGGAGCAGAGAATATCACTCTGACTAGGGCTAATATAATTAGAAGTACATTTATATTTGTGCTGGAAGACCAAGGTCAGAAGACCAATTAATCTGAAAGATTGGTTCACTGTAAAATGCTTGACTGTTTTCTTCCCGCCCCCCAACAGTGCTGTGCATCTCCTCTGATGTCCTCTCTCTCTACAGGCCTGTGCAATGTCAGGTTAGGTTGGAAAAGAAAGTAGGAGGGATTTAAGTAGGTTATGGTGCGTTGCATATGTGTCAGTGAACACAATGCAGGAAAAATCTACGGTCATCTTCTGGGATCTCAGGTACTAAGATGATAGGGCCCTATAAGTTCCTAAATCAATACAGGTTTCAGAGTAACAGCCGTGTTAGTTTGTATTCGCAAAAAGAAAAGGAGTACTTGTGGCACCTTAGAAACTAACCAATTTATTTGAGCATAAGCTTTCGTGAGCTACAGCTCACTTCTAAATTGGTTAGTCTCTAAGGTGCCACAAGTACTCCTTAAATCAATACAGTTATCTCTAAGGAAGTGACATTCGCCAACAGTTGCCATGCTATGTTATCTGAGATACCATAGGAAATAACTGAGATAATTGTTACCAAATATTGACTTTTTATAATGGTGATCACTATAGATTTCAGGTTAAAACAAGTGTATCACATGCCTTTTACTTCATGAATGAAATAATAACCCTTTACACTCATATAGAACTTACACCTGAGGAGCTCAATGTGGTCTTTACAAAGGGGAGGTAGCAACTAATATTATCCACATTGTAATGGTTTCGGGGCAGGGTTACAACTTTCATTAACTGCCTACCAGTGGTGATTCCTGGGATATTCTTAAAAACGTGCCTGCCTCTTCGGGCTTGTGTGTCCACAAGAGGTGTGCTGCTTCAACTATGCTGGTGTAATTCAAGCAGTACAATCCGCCCTCCCTACTGGTATAAAACAAAGGGATCCATGAAGGGACTTAGGCAATGCAACGCTGAGCATCAAGCTCACAGGAACAGGACTGCTATCCATGAAGCCAAGTAGGCCCCCCTGAGCACACCTGCTAGATCAGGACCCACAAGCAACTTAGATGTCCAGACACTTATCTTCCCCAGTTTGTGAATCGGTCTAGGGATGAAGTGGGAGAAAAGCATCCGGACCCCTAAAGAGAAGCAGCAGTGTGCATGCTCGGAGGCTGAACATAGGTGTTGAGGGAATTTTTACTCTGAAAGACTTAGGTGCCAAGGGAGTTTCTCTGGGATTTAGGCTCCGAGGACTCTTCACGGATCCCACCTGAAGTTCTTACACCAGTATAGCTTACTCCCCTCTGGGAACAGAAAAATCTCTACTGGTGCAGGACACCTTTACAGCAGTATAAGTGCATCCACACTAGACGTCGAGCTGGTGTAACTATTTTGGAGAAAAAGTCCCCCCACCCCAGTTGACAGTTATACCAGTACCACTTTCCAATGTAGACCAGGCTTTAGAAAACATGTTTTGCTCTGTAATGATGTCAGATTTTTTTGTTGCCCTACATTCTGTCTAGTCATTTGTCCGAGCCAGATCAGAACTGGAGTACTTTGGTCCAGTGCAAAGTGAGTGTAAATGGCTGTACAAGGTGCATGATGATGGAGAGTCAGGCCCTATGTTTGCATTATGATCTTTAGCTTGCTATGTGTATCATGCATGTGAGCTGGCCCTACAGCTGAGGTGGCTGCTGTTTCTACATCTAAGGGATGGAATAGCTTTTCTACCTAATATAAAAATAGAGAATGTATATTTGTGTGGCCAGTGGGCCAAAACCAGGCCATTCCCTTGTCAAAGTCCATTGGAGGAAAGGCACATGTGGTGCACTCATCACACAGGCGGCCTAAAGCCCTATTTGGAGCACGGGAGCTGCTGCAGAAGCTGCATTTCAAGATAAAGATCATTTTTGCTTCTCATCTTGGCTTTACCCTGCAGATCTTAAGAGGATTCTTTTTGCCCTTGAATTATGGCAGTTATGAATAATCTTTGCTGATATATTTTTTTTAAATTGAGCAAATATTTCATGCTTGTGAAGAAGGTCAGAGATTAGCTGTACTAGAACATGAAGTACCAGTTAACCTCGGGCCACATGTAGCTGAGCAACAGCAATACAAGCGTCTCTTATGGTACATTGCGAAATATCTCCAAGTATAAACCTTCAGGGTCCATTAAACAGAACCCCAGTGTCCTTATCTAAATGTATCTAAATAGATATGCCAGTATATTTTCTTTCCTCCAGAAAATAAAAAGATTTTGAAGAGAAGCAGGTTCTCACTTTCAAAAGGAGCAATTTCAAGATGGTTTGGAGCTGCAGCTGCTTTTCAGATCAGGCAGGCCGGAGACATTAATACTGTTTTAGTGCATATTTGAACACTAGCTGACATGTACAGAAACACCAGTTTTAAGACATACATTCTTATTCCAGCACCACTAAATGGCCCGGCTGGCATCTGCTATGTGTGTGGCAGGATCTGTGCCTGCTTCCTGCAGAGGTGGTGGGATCCTTACCCTACTTGTGGCGGTAAAAAGCATGTGGAAGTACTAAGTAATTCTAGTAGAACTATCGAGTGTGAGTAACAAGCTCTGAAATTGGTTCAGCTCGGTGACCTAGTGTGTCTGTGCTGTTCTGGGAGGATTCAGATTTGGGTCCCAAGCTTGTCACTTGCTGTAGGTTGGCAAAGGTTGGGAGAATAGTGGAGGCAGCAAATCTAGCTCATGGTGGGCAGAGGGAGCATGGCACACCACTCTCTATTGACCCCCCCCCCACACACACACACTTTCCGAGCGGGCTGCAGGATCTGGGTTTATAACAGGGGTGGGCAAATGTGGTCAGAACATGTGAATTCCTCCCTGAACATTCACTTGAAACTGTGCTGAAGTAAATTTTTTTTTCTGAAATGGCTGTGTCAGAACAGAGGTTTTGTACTGCCATCTCTCAGCCACAATGCGTTAAAGCCAGAAAGAGGAGCAGAAGGACTTGACTGCATATTCAAGGTACCAGTTCTGAAGAAAGGAAGGGTGGGCAAGTTGGTTGCCCACAGGACAAGTGGGCAGAGGATTTTTGAGAGGAAAGGGGACTAACAGTTGACCCCTCAATTAAGGAGGATGAGAAGGAGACCATCAGGCCAACTGTGAAGAAGTGGTAAGGTGAAGCACCGATTTGCTGCTCCCTGAAGATGCTTGTGGAAGCAGGTCACTGAGCTCCTACTTGGAAGACCGCTGAAGGTAATGAGGGGCAGGGGAAGACAAAGAGTGGAGCGGGAAGCCTGAAAAATGATGGGAGTCCTTAAAAGGTTTGGATAAGCATCCCCTCTTAATCAAATCCAAGTGCTGAAACTGTCATTCATCCACCCTTAGTTTATTGATGGTGAGAGCTCAACTCAACCTACTTTTATAAGATCATTGGTGAGGGAAAGGTTGAGAATTAGAAGACAGAGTTTCCCACCTGTAATTAAATTATACAGTTATTTCAGGCTATTGTATGCTAGGCAAGGCATCGGCCAAACGAGCTGCATTTCTGATAGGTACGTAAGGGAGGTTTCCTGTAGAAAATAGAACTCTCTTCACAAATCACTACAGAACGGGTCATCAAAATGTTTTTTGCACGTGAAAATGTGAATTCAAAAATAATTCTCAGGTTCTAGGAGCAGGTAGAAAACGGGGCTATGAACAACACTGAGCAAATAAGGAAGTTTATTTCTATAACTTAGGGAAAGTTCCTCTCGTTCACAGAACAGACACAACCACAGCTGAAGCTACACTGGTTAGGCAAAAGTAATATTGCAAGAGCTTGGGAAGTGTTCATTAGCTATGGTGAGCGCAGGCATAATGTTTTGCTGGAACTTTGCAGGCAACTGATTGTCATTTTGATAGCTAGACTACAGTAGCTTATACTCAGTAAATCCCCATGGTCTGTGTATATATTGTCATTCACACGGAGTTATTTTTCGTTGTCCAAGAGCTACATAAAGCATAAGCAGTATCTGCACAATGTACAGTATTGCATCCAAGGTTACTGGGAGAACTTAATTGATAGATAAGACTCAGTGTGGAGATAAAGAATTAGCGGTTTTACTTGAGACATGCTGCACATATGCCTGATATGGAGTAAAACTCACCAAATGGTACTCTCCAAGTGTGTACCGGTACTCTCCATGTAGTACCTGAGATGGATTCTTAGCGGATGGTCTCTATTTTAGGACTTCCAAAGTTTTGGTCAGATGAGATCCATTTTAGCCATTACATATAGCCACGGATAGACTTTTTCCCCACACAAGAAGAACAGAAGGAGGGAGGAATGGAGAGAATCTACATTGAAAAAAATGAAAGATTGAAAATGACATGAGATCGAGAGAGACCAGCTGACATTTGTGAAATTCAGTTGGGGTTTTTGATATGAAATCTTAGGCACAATTAAAAAGGGCTTTGAAGTAATGGTAAAATCTTTAGCAGACATGAAAGTGGCGGGGGGTATCAAGGCTCAAGAACCTTTCTGCACGCATCTGCATGTTTAACTTCATTAGCTTGGTGATGTTTGAGGAAATTTTTAGCTGTATTGAGCCTTTGACCAAATACTTGGTGCATGTACAATCTCGCATAATCCTTAATTCCCAGAGCTCATCAGTACCCGTGGGTGTAGCTAGCAATGAAGTAGGCTACCTTTTTCTAGTATTTTTCATTACTTGCATGAATAGGGGACTCAAAAAAGTAGATGACAGGGTTCAGTGCCCATACATGGGAGGGTCAGAAAGAGAGAGTTTTGCTTCATCGTAACACAATAGAGACTGTGACATTTAACATAATTCCTGTTCATCAGCCTTTCAAAACCTGAGTTGCCTAATCTCCTGGAGCCAGCAATTTATTGGTTTATTTATTTTGGACACCAGTGAAATGTCATTTTTTGCCATTGTCATACCCCAGTAAAGGATAGACAAGGGGCTATTGGGTGGAGGCTGGTAAATGATCATTATAATTTCACAAGGCTGTCCTAAATTATATTTCAGTAAATTCAACATCTTGAAAAATAATCTGAAATGAAGTTGAGTTTTTCCCTCCAATTTTTATTCATTTTACAACGATAATACCACCTAGCACGTACATAGAGCTTTTCATCAGGACATCTTAAAGAACTTTACAAATGAGGTTGGTATCGTTATCCCCATTTTTCAGATGGGGAAAATGAGTCTCAGAGAGGTGACCTGACTAGCCCAGCAGGCTAATATAGTTTTCTGTACTAAAAGCCTCACCCACTGAAGTGAATAATAAGGCTCTCATTCATTGACTTCAATAGGCATTGGATCAGGCCCAAAAGGAAGTTGATGGGATGGATTCTCCAGTCTGCTACAGCTATTTTGTGCCACTTGGGCAGCACAAAATAGCTATATTCTGGCTGAAGATGGCCAGTAGAGGATTTCACTTGTATAGGAGAACTCAGATGGGGTAAAACCGGTGGAGGCACTGGCAGTGTCACAGTCTCCTACACCAACCATCCCCACCACCTCTGGAGTAGAGTGTGCATTAGGGAGACGGATGAGTGAAGCAGAGGTGGGCTAGGGGTCGGCGAGAAGCATTGTGTGGGCATGGCCAAGCAGAGCTCTGCTATGCATCTGCTCTGTTTACATAAATTAGATTAACTTCTCAGCTGCTTTACTGTATGCTGCAGCTGGGCAGCATAGGATCAGAGAGTTGCAATCAGCTCCCTGATGCACCCCCCTCGCCCCTGGACTGAGCAGAGCATGGCTGTAGAGGAGAATATTTCCCACAGTAACTGTTAAGCTAAGATCTCTTGACCATGGCTTTGTAGAGCTTGTTCCATTGTCCTTTTCACTGTGTTTTCCATTATTTGTGGGTTATGGGTGTGGAAAGTTGAAACGTGACTCGTGCTGATTTTCAAGAAGGGTCAGTGACAAAATTAGATTTTTCTGCCTATCATCCTAACTCAGGCTGAAAGCCTGCAGTCTGTTTCTTTGGTGGTAAGTGCATGGTATTGGGAAAGACTCATGTCACTTTTCAATCATGACAACTATCAGGGCATCCATTTACAGGAAATGATCTGATGGCTTTTGTAAATACTTGTTTGAACCAGAAAAATGCCCAGATATAAAAGGAGGGATTAAAGATCTAAATCTTACTTTCTGCTATATCAATTTCAGGTGCCAGAGTAGACAGTGATGTACTTACTGTTGAAATCTTCTCCCTAAATAAACTGTACTGCTTTCAGATGGGTGTATTCTCCCTGCCCCTTCCACTTCTCCTTCCCCTATGCTCATGCATGGCTTTTATGTGGGCCAGCCATTGCAGGAAGACTGCATTGTTAAGGAATAGATTGTTCAGCATCTCTGTGGCAACTGATGTTGCCAGAGCCTGTGGCAGATTGAATGCAGTTATGTGCTGGCCCTGTGCTGTGAGGAAGCCCAGGGTATGATGTTTGGGAAGGGAAGGGAACGGAACTGTTGAGGATCCATTTCCTCTGTTCACAGGCTTTCTCTAAGCCCTTAGCTTGGATCCATCTTTGATCCACCAGGAGCTATGGCATTACATGGCATTAAAAGGCATCCTCCAGCTACTCAGCACACCGTGTGCTGATGCAGGTCACCACAGAGCCTGGGAAGCCTACTATTTAGCAATACATTGACCCAGTGGTTGTTGGTGGCTCTTGAATTTTAGAAAATTAGGCAAGTTGCTTCATTCATGAAAATTTCCTTTGTGTGGTTAATTAGCTCCACAGATCTGTTAAGATAGGTCTTTGGCCGGCACTGCAATGAGGAGGCAGATGTGTCTTTTGCTGGAAGGGCAGGGAAGCCACTCCCCCTGAAGGGACTGCCAATGAGGAGTGATTGGCTTCTCACTGCAGGCAGACTGACTGGATCCTACCTGCTGCAGAGCATCCTTAGAAGTCAGGAAAAAAAGTAGGAAAATAATTTTCAGAAGCTCATTCCAATCTGGCCCTAATTTCTTGGTGGTTGTGTGGAGGGTGGTTCTTGGGGCTCTGGCCTTTTTCCTTCCTGAGGGTCTTTCCACCTTATTGCTCTCCTCTCAGAAAATGGCAGAGAAGGCAGTTAAGAAGGAGAGCAAGGAGGAGGTTTTGCAAATCTTGTTCATCCCCATTGCTGGACTTTTTGGATGGAAAACTCTGCCTCTTGCAAGGGGGAGGGCTCGCAGTGCTTCTGAGGAAGCACCATCTGTGCAATGGTCACCTCAGCCCTTCTAGGCAAGGAAAGAGGTAAGATCAGTGGGGCCAGGCAGAAACATGACTTTTGGCTCTATTGGCAGCAGCAAAGACCAGTTTCCTCTCCGGTTGGGGGCATCGCTCTAGATTGAATGTATAGAAGCCATGGCCTGCTCCACAAGCTGATGCAGTGATTCACTGTGCTCTGGTTCACCACTTATCCATGGGCCACAGTGGGTGGTTCTGAGCTTGCACTGGGACACCACGGAGGGTGGTAAGAGGCTTTGAGGTCCATCTTTTAATCAGATTTGTATAAATTTGGGATAGCATAAGAGGGAGCACACAGATCAGTCCCATTTTAGAGCTAGGGATAGTGTCAGAGATTCCCTACTTACAGTGGGGAATACAGTGTTGAATGTTACTGTGGTGGGGGTGTAAACACCACACTGGCACCGAAGGTTTAACTGGGGCTGGAGAGCTCAATCAGTGCACCTGGAAGATGAGCATTTTAAGATGAGACCAGCTGTGGGAGATCTAGGTGACTACTAAAGAGGAAGAGTGTCAGAGCAGAAGGTGGCCTGGGAAAGATTAGGTTTTGAGACCTTTTCCTGATCTCTGGCAAAGGGTTAGGAAAGATATGGAACAGCCGGAGCAGGGGGATGAGTGGGTGGGGAGAGCAAACTCTGGTGGCGAGCACAGGTAAAAGATCTGAACTGCCATGGAGAGAGCCCTGGGAGATGATCAACTGAGGAATGGAGCACAGGGCAAACATGAGAGGGGCAAAAGGCCAAGCTGGAGGAGGACAGAAGTGCGTGCAAGTTTATATTTTCAGTTGGGATTTACTGTGGGGCTCCAGAGGAAGCCAAGTGAGCCCCAGCCCTGAAATAAGGTTGAATGCCGAGAAGCTATGGAGCCTACGAAGACAGGGAAGTCATGGCATTTGGGAAGAATACAGGCACACAGTGGGCCCAGGAAAAGGTTGTGGGGAAGGCCTGCTGACAGGCTGAGGGTAGGAAGATGCCCAGGGAGGGAGCATGGGGGATGGGTCTGAATAGACCGTTCTTGCCTGCTCACAACAGGTTCCCTAGCCTGGAACTCAAAGGAGAGGGAGGGCATGAAGCCGCCTGATATAAGGGGATAAAGACATTTGAAAACCTTGAGACATGAATGTGTCAGGACCTTGGGGCCCAGAGCTGGGGCGCTGAAGACCTGCTGTAAAGACATGGAACTCTTAATTATTGACTTTCTGTTACCCTGGGAGTGGGGGACTATAAGTGACCTGGCCAGAGAACTGCACCTGGAGAAGAGGCAGACAACCCCAGGGCCAGAGTAGATGTCGGCCGGGGCCACCAGATGAGGGGAGCCTGCTATGCCACACTCAGCCACAAGGAGGTGTGCCAGCAGTGAGTCCGTTCTTCCACGGGTTACATACATAATTTCTGCTGTGAAATGTTTCACTTGTAGAAAAAGCTAAGTTCGAAGGAAGACAGATCAGCCATAGAAAGAAAGGTAAGATGGCCGTATAAACTACCAAGTTATGAAAGGTTCTTAGTTTAAACGATCACATTAAATAAGACCTAATGAAGGATGACTCTCTCTTTTCTAAGATTCACATAGGATTGATAGTCCCTATCGTTTAATTTGTCCACTTCATTTTTTAAAAAAAAAACTTGCTTTATAAACAGTTTGAGTAAGATTATGGTACAGGATATAAATTAGCAGGGTATTATGCACTGGTTCTCTCTCACTCCCTGACCTTGGGCTATATTTTTCTCATGGTTTGTGTGAAGTGTTCGCTCGGAATATGAAAAAATAATAAGAGCAGCAGCAGCATCAATAACTCTTCAGCAGGATCTGACAAATCAAGGCCAGATTCTGCCTTCAGTTATACAGACAAAATCTGCACTGAATTCATCTTCAGTTGCGCATGTAACAGAGGTCAGAAGCTGACCCCAGATTGTTGAGGCCACAATTACTACTGCGACACATCAAAGTACCTGAAATTATTCTGTAGGGGCACCACGTGGTATTGTGGCTTGTGTAAGGAGGATTCCTATGGCTGTCCATCGTATCTAATGGTGACATCACAGCATCATGTATGTTCTCATGTGCCTGTATAGTCCGATCCATGAGAAGCAAGATCATGAACCGATATCACACAGGAATGTGCACTGAAGACTTACCACATGTCTATGGTAAACTGTCCATTTTTTACACGCATATAAAAGGGATGCTATCACTGCTGCATTGTATATAATCAGTTTTGTTGACTGATGGTATGCTGGTTGAGTATCTTATGGCAAAGTTTTCCAATGCTTTCCTTGGCTTTCATATTCTACTTGATATATCTCGATCCAGGGAATCGTCGTCACCTGAGATGGTACTGCCAAGGTATGTAAGACGTTCTTTAGTTCTGTACTATTGATGATGATGACGTTTGGCTCAGTGGAAATGGTTGATGGAGCTGGTTGGGAGAGGACTTCATTTTTTTCCAGGCTGATGGTGAGACCAAACTCTTTAGGTGCCTCAGCATACCTGTCAAGGATAAGCTTCAGGTCACTTTCACTATGACTAAGCAGAGCACAATCATCCGCAAAAAGGCTTTATATATGAGTTCCTCAAGAACTTTTGCAGTAAGCCTTCAGAAATTGAACAGTTTTCCATCAGTTCTGAACCTTACGTAGATGCTCTTTTGAAGGTTGTCCATTGCATAATTTAGAATGGCTGCAAAGAAGAGGCAAAAAAGGCAGCACACAGCCTTGTTTCACCCCATCAGATATGGGAAATGGTTAGAAAGGTCACCATCTTGGGAGCAGTTATGTATTCGTGGAATTGATGTGTGATAATAAATTTGATGGGACAGCCAAACTTTTCTAGATTTTCCAGAAGTCATTTCTGCTAACAGTGTCAAACCTTTTTTCAAACCAATGAAGACAGCATGCAGTTCCATGTTTCGTTCAATACATTTTTCCTGAATCTCTCTCTCTCTCTCTCAATGAAAATCATGTTTGTGGTGCTCTGACCTGGTCTAAATCCACACTGGGTCTCTGCTGGAAACTTCTCTGATTATTATTTTGACAAGCTGACTTGTGCAAAATACAGGTGAGGATTTTACTACCTACAGATAGCAGGAAGAAGTTGCCCATAGTTACCACAGTCAGATTTGTCACCTTTATTTTTGTATAATGTAACTGTAATTGCATCTTTGAAGTCTGGAGGAATGGCCTCAGCTTTCCAGATATCCTTAATGATTTTATGTAGACAGTTGACAGTTTTGGAGCCTGCAAGATTAAAGGTTTCAGCTGGTATGCTGCCTTTGTCAGGTGATTTATGTAACTTAATTTGTTTGATAGCTTTTTGCACTTCCTCAGTTGTAAGTGGCTGGACAATTTCTTTACATACAGGGTGCTGTCTCCGTTACTTTAGGCCTGTGGGTTGACAGTACAGTAGAGGGATGGTTGAGTACCTCAGGTAAGTGCTGCACCCATCTTTCAGAGATGCCTCTCTTTTCCTTGCTTAAGGCAGATCCGTCTGAACCCTTTAGTAGAGCAGGTCCTGATTTTGATGGGCCATACATGGCCTTCAGAGAATCATAAAACTTCTTTGTGTTGTTAATATTGGCATAAGACTTTGTTTCTTTTGCTTCCTTTTCCACCTGTTATCCTGTAGGACACAAAGCTATCTTTAAACCTTGGCTTTGAAGGTCCTTCAATTTATCTTTCTTGACATTTTGCCAAGACATAAACACATCATTCTTTTCCTTGAGGATCACTCTGATTTCATCATCATTTTCATCAAACCAATCCTGGTGCTGTCTTTGCTTTTTGCCTAGAATTTCTTCTAAGGCTTGAAGAATGCCAAATTCAAATACATTACACATTTCATGTTCGTTACTGGGTGGTGCTGGAATGCCATCAAATTTTCTTCTAATTTTTCCATCTGTTTTTCTTGAAGAAATTGATGTTTCAGCTTGTGATGGGGTGTACAAACCCCTCACTGAGAAACAAGGGGTTAAGGGATTATTTTGGGCTCAGTCAGCCCTGCCCCGCCACACCTGCTACAAATGAGAGGGAGTTAAAAGACAGGGAATTAGCTCATTTGGGTGGCAGATCTGGAGGTGAGCAGACCTGCAGCCCACAGCTCCAGCAGAGCAGAGGGAAACCTAAAGGCTCTGACATAGCTGCCCAAAGGGGCGCTCCTTGACGGAAGGGAAGACCCACCCCAGAGACAACCAGAGAGGGAACTATCCTGTGACCTTGGACATTGGTAACTCCCTCTTACTACTTTTTAGTTTGGATTTCCCTACCAGGGGAAGGCCTTGGACTGAGATGACCCAAGGGGGGGGGGGGCAGGGATGGGGACTGAGAGGACGAGGCCCAGGGAGGACAGCCTTGAACAGCCTTGGTTGCCAGATTACTGGTAGCCCAAAGGCCTGTGGGTCGGAGCTCAGTGGAGTGGGAGGGCCCGGGTTCCCCTCCCCACAACCCCTTGGCAGTCCGGTGCTGTGGCCATGACCATTAGGCCATGCTTCCCAACAGACCCCGAGTGAGGACCATTGCACAGTTTTATGTCCAATTTTGGTTTAATCCATTTACCATTATTTTCTGAGGGGCAACAGCATGTAAATTAAAATTGGCTCTGATCATCCTGTGGTCAGTCCAACAGTTTGTCCCTTGAATTGCTGTGGTGATCTTGATGTCCCTTTGCTGTATAATGACATAGTCAATCGAATGCCAGTGCTTTCATCTCAGATGCATTCAAGAGATTTTATATTTGTCAGCTTGCCTTAAGATTTTGTTGGTAATAACGAGTTCATGCTCAGCACACTTGCTAAGTGGGAGGAGACCATTGCTGTTCATTTTTCTGACTTCATTGGTCTTTTTTACATCACTCCAAGCCTTGCTATCTGTTCCAACTCTAGCATTAAAGTCTTCCAGAAGTATGAGCATGTCTTCCACTGGCTATAGATTTAATCATGCCATCCAAATCAGAATAGAGCTGTGCTTTTGTTTCCTCTGGACTATTTATAGCTGGAGCATAAGCACTGGTAAGAGTTGCTAAGCATGACTTTCCAGGTGGAAAGTCATACAGTAATTAGGGGTTAATTTTTGCTCACAGGTAAGTCTTTCAGTGATTTCAGGAGGCTGTTTCTAATGGGAAAACCAATGCTATACATTTTGTCCTCCTCTGCTACTCCTTCTTTCCAAAAGAAGGTGTAGCCACCTCCTAGTTCCTTTAGGGAGTTTTGGTCTCCAAGTCTGGTTTAGGTGAGGACAGCTTGTATCAATGCTGTGTCTAGAAAGTTCCCTCACAATTAATGCTGCATGCCTTTCAGGTCCTGATGTGTTATCTCTATCCCTTAGAATATATATGTTCCATGACACCATGGTGAGAGCTCTTGTTTTTCTTATAGAATACCACTTGGCTGGATCCACCAGCTGTGGTAAACTGGCCAGATTAGAGTTGGGGTAGGCAATATTTAAGGCACTTTTTCTTGCCCCTTCCCTTACTAGAGTCAGCAGTGCTGCCCTAAAAAGGGCTGCTCAGTCACCTGGGGTGTTGCCGAACATTCTTGCTGCCCACGCTTCAAGGCTGAAAGACCAGATTCCCAGGTTGCCTGCGGGCAGATCTGTGTTTGTGAATCTGTGTTTACCTACACCCGCTGCTTCGCCACTCGCCCATGGCCGCAGGACTTTTTCTGAATACCTGTACATAAAGTTTAAGTGAGAAGACCATTATGCAGAGGCAATAAATCTCTGTCTCTCTCCCCCCTGCCCCCCATTGAAGTCAGACCAGTGGCACATAAGGTTGCAATGACTGAGAACTTAATTAGCCTCAGTGCACAGCCATTGACATCTTTGTGCCTTGTCAAGCCTTACGTATTCCATGTAAAATTCCTCCAGTGCCACTCCAGCTGTTGGACCAAAAAGTCTCCTCTGACTGATCCACCAAAGCAGACTTAGTATGCTGGAGATAGGCATTTCCCCTCACCACCGGTGTTCCTGATGGCTACCCTTCCACCTGGTTTAGCCCACCAGTTGAAGCAGTGTGCTGAGGTGTGGCCGTTGCCACAGACTAGCAGCTACTTGGTGCTGCAGGTGAGAGATGGGTGCAAAGTGAGGACTAATGAAAAAGAACCACTGGAGAATGCAACAGATCTGACTTCAGAGATACTACCTCTCCTTCCACACACCAGAAACCCCAAAGGAGGATTACTGTCTCCTTGACTGCTGCTCTTGGAAATGTTGCTAAATAACTCCACCCCCTTTCACAAGCTGCTTGTGAAAGAATTAAAATTAAACTGAAATTGCACGGGGTCCACACTTAGAAAATCTAATCTGGGATTTGATTTATTTCAGATGCTGTGGTGATTAGAACCATAGTATAAATAAATAACCTACCCACTAATGCTGGATTTTCTTTGGCTTTTAGCTTGTACTAATTATCTAGGCCAATACTGCTTGTTTTCAGTGGAAGTGGCACGTGCACAGAGATTACAGGATGAAATTTATTACTCTGTTTCATTAGATAGGAAATGATTCATCTTAGCAATAGATGCTCTCCAAGGAAAACATTGACAGAGGAAATGAAACTGTTCTCTGTGTGCACTGAGAGAAGGACTTAGATTCAGTAGTGTAATTAAGATGGTTATCCACGGGTAAACAAACATAACTGACTTCCATTAAAGAGAAAATGTATTAAATATGGAAGAAGAGCTACTCCTCAAAAATAGAACAGATTCTCACACTCACACTACAGTGTTGCCAGGTCTCATGTTGGAAGATATTTTGTTTTGTAGTCATAACTTTTTTTTTCTATCAGACTATACTATGAGAGACTTTTCACTGAATCATGGATAGTAGGCACTGACTAGGCTACTTAGATCATTCAACCTGATCTGCAGGCAGAACTGCTCACTGTCTCACTCCTGTTAATGCCTTATCCATCTGCACTTTATCCTAAAGCATCCAATCCGTGAAGTTTGTTTGTGAGTAAGTTCTAGCAGTGTAGCTTGAAGCTTGCACAGATGGTGGCAGCACTGCCAGAATGATGTGAAGATTTTTTTTTTTTTTAAAGTCAGGCATGATCATTTTTAAGAGGCAAGACAGCCATGCTAGGATTTTTATAGCTACTTACCAACCTTGGAGGCTGCCTTTGCCACTAGCTAAAACAATTTAAAAAATAATCTAACTGAAATTATTCCTTAGACCTTGGGACCAAGGCAGGAGGACATGGTCAAAGCTGGAATGGCCAACAGGGATGCATGGTAAAGCAGGGACAGAGGCTGTGGTTGAGTGGCAGTCAGAGATAGCTGACTTGCTTTCTTATGAAAGAAATGATCAAACTGTTCAAACCCATCATTTGTAAGTAAATCTAGCCTATCAGCTGTGACGTTGCGCAATGGAGTTTTTCAGCCACTTGATGTCTGTGTGTGCTGTCCAGGCCTGCAGGCAGGGTAGGTCCCCTGGTGAGTTTTAGTTTTGTCTCCTTTGCTTAAGTTGTCGGGAAGCCTGTTTGTTATAGATGTTTGCTATAATAAATACTTATTGCTGTCAGGCAAAATGCGATTGAGTACGTCATGACACATGTGGTCCTATTGCTATTAGCTTCATCTTCCTTCTCTGGTTCCCTTCCAGTGAGTATTATTCTCACTTGTCCTGTTTTTAAATTTGGACTGTAAGCACTCTGAGGCAGGGAATGTGAGTGGACAGTACCTACTGCAATGGAATCCAATCACTGTTGGAGCCTTCGGGCATTAACCTAAAACAAATGATATTAACATCAATGTGCATGCTTGCTTCATAATTGCTCATTGGCAGCACTGGGGGAAAGCTCCCAAAACATATTCACGAACATTGGTTCGAATGCAAGTAGCAGTTATGCTTGGAGGGTATTTGTGACCTTTTTCTTTCGTTAAAGGAAGTTGTACAAGTACTCCTGTGAATGGGTGTTTGCCACTCTCTGCCCTTGGGGGCACATAATCAGCTGGTGCCTGTGATGGATGTAGCCAGCAGCAGGGAGAGCCAGAGTAATGCCTCAGCCTGCAGCAGTTTGGTGGTGTTGGGGCAGGGGAGACATGTAGGGAGTAGGGGAGGGGAAACGGAGACCAGGAAGAGGGGGCAGAGCTTGGGGTTGTGTGGGGTTATAGATACACCTCAGCTTCTGCACTCAGAGCTGTTTGTCCTTCACCCTACATCCTCTTTCCACCTGACCTCAAATGTTCACACCAGAATCCCCCTCCAGAATCCTTTCCCTCACCCCTACTTGAACCACTCCCTCACCAGAATCCTCCTTTAGCCCCCAAAGCCCTGGCTGGGAATCATTCCTCCCCCTCAAAAAACACACAGCGGGGGCCCTTTTTTCCAGAGTCAGTATTTGAGGAGCTTGAGCTTGTAAACTCACGGGTCTTTAGGAACAGTCCTTGCTTCCAAAGGAACATTTCCTGCAGGTAAACCTGCTCAGACTCCTGAAACAAATCTACCCAATCCCCTAATAAATCCCACTATGGAAAATGAAGAAAAGCCAGTCTCCAAGTTAAGAAAAGAACTATCTTTGTAGTTATATGTTTTTTACTTTAGCAGCTCCTACTCTTTCCCTATGACCTACTTTCTCCATCCAGGACCCTCAGCTCGTTGGCACTAGCAAGCCACCCATCACTAGGGGAATGACACCCTCCTCACCCTACCCCCACCAACAAGGGCCTGCAGTCATCAGATGGGAATAGAAGTCATGCCTTTCAGCTGCAAAGCACAAGCCTCTCCTAATGGATTTAGAGGAATCACTCTTGAGAGTACTCATTAAGCCTACACATAAACCAAAGAAAATCTGCTCTCTCTGAGAATACACTTATCCAGCTTGACTGAAATACCTGGATAATGATCTATTTAAATTTCCCAAAGCAGCATCCAACAGCCCGGCTCATTCACCTTCTTAATGCTCCTTCCCGGCAGTAATCTGAACCTACACTCTAGAGTGAATGGCAATAATGACTCCCTATCCACCTACTTAAAAGGGGCCCCAATCCTGACTGGAGTCACTCCTGCAGTCACTAGTGATTCTCATACTACTACTAATGCTACTCAACGTGAGTGAAGGAGGCGGTGTGTAGGAAAGCTGATGAGCATTAGCACTGTACCCTGGGAAATAAGCAGGTTTTCTAATGGCCTCAGGTCAGACAAGTGGATAAAGAATGAATAGGTGACTTGTGAATTCCTGTAAATACTCCTCTGTTTTCCCATAAGCATGTGATATTTGTACTTTTTCTTAACAGCTAAAAGACTGAATTAATGGTGGTGTCTGTTTCCATTGGCACAATCTGTAAGAGCATTAGTTTGACTCCAGCTCCATGGCTGCAAATTTCTGCTCTGCTTGCTGCTGTATAATATTTGTTGCAAAGCAGTCCTGCTCCAAGTTTAGGGTTGCCAGGTGTCCGGTCAGTGGCACAGTAGGGGACCTGGAACTAGGGCAGGCTCCCTACCTGCCCTGGCTCTGCACTGCTCCCAGAAGTGGCCACCAGGTCCCTGCGGCCCCTTGGCGCTAGGGCAGCCAGGGATTAGGAGGCTCCACATGCTGCCCCAACCCTGACTGCTGGCTCTGCAGCTCCCATTTGCCAGGAACCTAGAGGCTTCAGGGACCTGGTGGCTGCTTCCTCCGAGCCGTGGTAAGCGCCACTGGGACCCCGCACTCCCTCCCGTACCCTACACCCCTGTCGCAGCCCAGAGCCCACTCCTGCACTCCAAACCCCTCATCCCTGGCCCCACCCCCAGCTGGAGCCCTCACCCCACTTCCCCTGCATCCCAACCCCCTGGCCCAGGCTGGAGACCCCTCCCGCAGCCCAAACCCCTCATCCCCAGCCCTACCACAGAGACCATACCCCCAGCTGGAGCCCTTACCCCCCGCACCCAAATCTCTGCCCCAACCCAGAGCCCTCTCCTGCACCCGAAACCCCTCATCCCTGGCCCCACCCCAAACCCCACACCCTTCTACCGGAGCACACACCCCCTTCCACACTCCAAACCCCTTGGCCCCAGCCTGGAGCCCCCTCCTGCACCCCAAACCCCTTTGTGTGATTATAAAGTTGGCAACCCTATCTGAGTTTCCAGTAATATTTATCAGAGAATTTGAGTGTGTGTTTTAAAATAAAAACCATATCAAATCACTGGTAGACTTTAACAAAACAGTGTTAGAATAATCATCTACGATATGGAAAGGTTCTTTAGGCAATGTTATACACTTATGAGTTCATATGCAATACAGAACACAGCATAAGTTACATAAAAGAAATATTAAAACGCAACTCAGGTTAAACAAATCATTCATAGAAAACGAAAAAGAGAAAACTGGATTGGAATGCCAACCTCTGATAAGAGTACTGTTATCAGGAACAAAGGAACAGTATGGTCACTCCCTAAACTCTCCTGCAGCTGTAATAAACAAATAAGCAGATGGTTGGAGAAAGCCGATGATAACATCACTTCTAAACAACTGGCGAAAAGAGACTCAAGCTTTTGGAATTTCTGTTACTACCGTCCAAAAGTAAGATTGTGGACAAAGATAAATTTCTGCTATTTCAAAGCAATATGAACTCAGAAGGAGCTGGGACATTTCATAACCTGTGGTAAGCATAAACAACAGACAGAAAGGTCTGATAGATAATGGGGGTAGGAGTGCCTGAAAGGCAGACTCAGAATGGACATGAAATATTGGATAAATTTTAGATAGCATGCAGATGTCACCTCATGGAACATGACCTCACCAGTGGGTTTCTTCACTGACTTATCAGAGATCCTATCTCAGGAGACAAGCTAACAGGAGGTCTAAAATAGATAAAAAGCCTAGAATGGCTTCCACAAATTGCTTGCCACAGCAAACGACCCCTCACTTCTTAGGCCAAACCAACTGTCATCCTACAAGCTGAGAAATCTGGGATAAAAGTCTGAGACCTGAGCTCCCCAACTATGACGACTAGTGCTTAATTTGGGCAAAGGTTTGCCAGGGCTGAGCCCTGGCACCTCTAGGCTTGGCAGTTCATAGCCCCAGCACCTCTGGGATTGCTGCATGAGTTATGAATGGAAAAAAAATTAAGCCCTGGCACCTCCTTCATCACAAATTAAGCACTGATGACTACTACTACTGGTGTCCTCTAATACTTACCACAGATAAGCACCTTATTAACTTTCTTTCTTTTCGGCCCCTAAGGAAGGTCTGTAGCTTTTCTAACAGAAGAGACAATGGTTATACTGCGTTATCACCTGTACTGCCATGAACTAAATTGAAGTTTCTGTTTGCCAGTCTCTGGAGACCAGCTATCTCAAACTGAACTGAAGAATTTAGCTAAACAACCACTTTCACCTGTATTTTTATCCAAGTGACAGCCAGGTTATACTGCTTAGAAAGCACGTATCTGAATTAAAAAACCACATATGTTTTAAATGTATGACAGTTACAAAGTGATAGTTAATTTTACCCTAGATGACTAGAAATCATTTTTGAGTCAATAAATGGCTAAGAGAGCTTAGACTGGGACATTTGTTGTTCTGTTTTGCCATAGAACTGTAACCGAAAATGATGTTTACAGAAAGTGAAAATATTATTGAGAAGCTGTATAGTGAAAGCAGTCACAGGGGTAGTGATAGCCCAGAATAGAGGTATCACATGAAAGTGACAGCTTTTCGGACAGAAAAAATAAGCTTGAATTAAGCAATGGATGATTTTTAAACTGAGTTTATCACTGATTTAACACTTGGTTAAAATAAAATAAGAGTTTACAGTAAACTAAGGATTAGGGTAACAGTGACTTGTGTTTCTATCTACTGATGAAATTAAAAAAGAAACTAGGATTTTTAACTGTGTAGTGGGGGTTTGTGAGTGTAGGCTTGGGTATGCATTATTCTCTGGAAAGGAGATTTTTAACTGAATTGCTATTTCATTAATTGTCAACATTTCTCATTTTCTAATTACTTCTGCTGGGACTGTCATTAACATTCCCATAATTTTAATTGGCATAAAGCTTTACTGACAGATTGATAATGGACTGTACTAAAGATCCTTAGTTACATATGATACTGAAATCACCATCTGAGAATAGTGTAGAATTAAAATAAATTTAACACTAGGGATAAGATTTTTGATTTTATTGTGATTTGGCTTATTACTAAAGTTTTAATATTCTGTGTTAAACTTAATCGTAAGTTGAGCTGGGTGAATTTTTTTCTTCTAGTAGTTTATTTGCTGGGGAAAAAATGCAGTTTTGGTCAATGCAAAAGTATTTGCAAATTTGAGTTGAATTTGTGAACTGTTTTGACTAAACCGAAAGAACTAAAATATTTTGATTATTATGTTGAAACAAAATGTTTAATTTTGACCCAACTAGAAAAACTTTGTTTCAGTTTTGGGTATTCTGACAAAGGCAAAGGAGGGCTAGATTCACAATACATCTGGGAGGGGCAGGAGAAGGAGAGCCCATTTATCACCTTTAAGCCTAGTGGTTAGGAAACTCCCTAGGGATGTGGGAGACCCAGGTTCAATTCCCTGCTCTTCCTGTTGTGGAGACGGGATTTCAGCTTGGGTTTCCCACATTGCAGAAGATCGCCCTAGCCACTGAGATCAGGGATATGCCGATATAGGGTGGAGAAAATAATCAAGCAATCAATTTGCAAGATGATAATAAGGTGATAAGTAACAGTCAACATGGATTTGTCAAGAACAAATCTTGTCAAACCAACTTAATAGCTTTCTTTGACAGGGTAACGAGTCTTGTGAATGGGGCGGGGAAGGCATAGATGTGGTATATCTTGACTTTAGTAAGGCTTAAGATACTGTCTCACATGACCTACTCATAAACAAACTAGGGAAATACAACCTTGAAGGAGCTACTATGAGTTGGGTGCATAAATGGTGGGAAAACCCTTCCCAGAGAGGAGTAGTTCACAGTCAGGCTGGAAGGGCATATTGAGACGGGTCCCACTGGGATCAGTCTTGGGTCTGGTTCTGTTCAGTATCATCATAAATGATTTAGATAATGGCATAGAGAGTACACATAAAGTTTGCGGATTATACCAAGCTGGGAGGGGTTGCAAGTGTTTTGGAGGTCAGGATAAAAATTCAAAATGATCGGGACAAACTGGAGAAATGGTCTGAAGTAAATAGGATGAATGTCAATAAGGACAAACGTAATATACTCATGTAGGAAGTAACAACCTGTTACACACACATAAAATGAGAAATGACTGTCTAGGAAGGAGTACTTCAGAAAAGGCTCTGAGGGGTATAGTGGATGACAAGCTAAATATGAGTCAAACATCATTCTGGGATGTATTATCTGGAGTGATGTAAGCAAAACACAAGAAGTAATTCTCCCATTCTACTCCAGGGGTTCTCAAACTTCATTGCACCATGACCTCCTTTTGACAACAAAAATTACTACATGACCCCAGGCCGGGGGACTGTAACCTGAGTCCTTCCACCCAGGGCTGACACCTTTGGGCTTCAGTCCTGGGAAGTGGGTCGGGCTTCATCCCCACCCCAGCAAGTCTAATGCCAGCCCTGATGATCCCATTAAAATGGGGTCGTGACCTAAGTTCCCCCTAAACTGCACAGATGCGCAGCAAACTATGAAGGGCCCCATAGGCTCACAACCACAGGAGTGAGAGGAGAGAGGTAGGGGGCATGCAGGGATGCAGCAGGGAGAGGCGCCGCTCCCCGGCCCTGGAGCTGCCACGGTCAGGAAGAGGCACTTCTCCCCCGTCCCTAGTGCTGCTGCAGCTGGGGAAGAGGTGCCTCTCCCTTGTCCCTGGCCCCAGAGCTGCCACATCTTGGGAGAGGCGCTCGCCCCAGGGCTGCCGCGGTTGGGAGATAGCTGGGGGGAGTCCACTCTCCCCACGGCAGCCCTGCAGCAGCCTGCACCCGAAACCCCTCATCCCCAGCCCCATCCCAGAGCCCGCACCCCAGACAGAGCCCTCACCCCCGTGCACTCCAAGCCCAACCCTCTGCTCTAACCCCGAGCCCCTCTCACACACCAAACTCCTCATCTGTCGTCTGCCCCGCCCCCCACATTACCTCCATATTGGTGCACATAACAAAATTCATTCCATACATGGATGTAAAAAATTAGAGGGAACATTGATCATGACCCACTTTGGGGTCCCGACCCACAGTTTGAGACCCGCTGCTTCACTCCATGCTGATTAGGCTTCAACTGGAGTATTGTGTCCAGTTCTGGGCTCCACATTTCAGGAAAGATGTGGACAAATTGGAGAAAGTCCAGAGAAGAGCAACAGAAATGATTAAAGGTATAGTAAACAAGACCTATGAGGGAAGATTGAAAAAATTGCAATTGTTTAGTCTGGCGAAAGAGAAGAGTGAGAGGGGACATGATAAGTTTTCAAGTAAATAAAAGATTGTTACAAGGAGGAGGGAGAAAAATTGTTCTCTTTAGCCTCTGAGGATAGGAGAAGAAGCAACGGGCTTAAATTGCAGCAAGGATAGTTTAGGTTGGACATTAGGAAAAACTTCCTAACTCTCGGCCTGGTTAAGCACTGGAATAAATTGCTTAGAGAGGTTGTGGAATCTCCATCATCGGAGATTTTTAAGAGCAGGTTAGACAAACCTTTCAGCGATGGTCTAGATAATACTTTGTCCTACCTTCTGTGCAGGGCGCTGGACTATATAGTGTCTTGAGGTCCCTTCCAGTCCTACATGTCTCAGAATCTGCATTTTTGCTGGAAAAAAGGTTTTGGTCAAAATTTTGCTCAGCTCTAATTTCAAGCCCCACTTTCAGATTATGAATAGATGACCAGGTTTAAAGCAGAGGTGTATATTAAAATAATAGTGACCTTATTTCTGAAAAATGGGTGTACGAATTGGAGAGATCATTTTGTTAAGATATCCGCATGTTGGCATCACTAAGGACAATCTGCAGCATATCCTCCTTCATGGTTGCTTTGCTGGAGATTATGCAGTACCTCTTTATTGCAGAGCACATTTTAATAAGCAATTATGATAATCTCAGTCACAAAACCATCCAATATAACAGAGGATTGATTTTTATATTATCATTAATGTCAAAATATTACTGCTTGGCAACCGTTCTGTACATATTCCAAAGCAATATTTTGAGAAGGCTCTGCTCCTGACTGGAGCTTTTGGGTGCTACTGTATTAATAATGCTAATAAAAAGAGATTCTGCAAGGGCATATTCTTCAAAATGCTTATTTTCCTTGGAAATGCCTTAGCACTTAAAGACGTTTGTATTTGTTTTGAGAATCCATCTCCAGATCACTAATCTTTTCTGGTGTAATAATAACTAAAACTATCCCTTTCAGCTCAAAACCTGATTACACATTGTGGGTAAACTGAGATTAAGAAAGCAATATTGAAGAGTATTGGAAGAAGGAAATATTGTTTTTATGGTGTGGCCTAAAGCAGAAGAATCCTTCAATGAGGAAGAAAATGCTACACTAAGGAAAACTGGATAAGTAACAGGAGACTAGATGTATATTTTAAATACATTTGTTCTTTTGCAAATTCTTAGGCTGCAGGCCTGCATTGAGCTCTGCACAGGCAGATGCCTGTTCCTACACAGAGCCCTAGTGGTCTTATTGGGGGTCCACCCAAAGTGAACTCATTGCAGGGGCCTGGGAGATCGGATGAAATCGTGACCCCACTGAAGTCAATGGGAATTTTGTCATTGATTTCAGTGAGGTCAGGATTTCACTCAGTATTTACATTCAGATTGAAACCCCTATCCTAGTGTGATGCTCTCTTAGTTTAAGCGACTGTGTTACCCCTCTGAGTCAGCAAGAGAGAGCTTTGCTGGAACTTAAACTGTGTGTGTTAGCTCCCTGCCACACCAGTCTGTCCACCTCACCTACAAACCCCTTCGGACTCTGCCAGTCTTAACCTTGCCTTGCCGGTGACATTCAGTGAACTCCACTTCCCAACCTCCCTGGAGGAGTGTTCCTCTGCAGTAACCAGCCTCTGTCGCTGGACACACACAGAAATTACCACCTCCGCTGCCTCCAAAGAGACAGTGCACAAACCAGCCCATTAGTTTAGCTGAGGACTTATGCTGTACTTTAATAAACAGCACTGAGATGATTTTATGGTCAAACCAAAAATAAGCATATTACTAAAGAACAGAGATTTAAGTGATAGTACATGAAGATAATAGAAACAGAAAATAGTTACCAGGAAAAGGAAAAAAGACTTTCTAGCATCTAAAATTTAACAGATTACAATCCTGATCTCAGGAAATTTTTCATTTACAGTCAGTTCTCAGAATGTTTACCCCACCTGGCTGGGCAAGCTACCTTTCACTGAGTCCAAGAGCGCTGGCCTCTGTCTTTTAAGTGATGGATAACACAAGTTTTTTCCCCCTCTTTTTATAGTCCAGTAAACTTTTGAAATGCATTCTTTTGAAGTGTATCCCCAGAAAAAGTTATCTTCCCCTGCTGTGTTTGCTGACACCATGCTATCTTCCTCACCCATCTCTCAGTTTGCTTTTCCTGTTGACTCAGATGCAAATGCAGCTTCCATTGTCTGAGGCTTTAGGGAGACTGGTAAATCAACATTTCTTGGTTTATCAAATCTGCTCCCAAACCATATTTTAGAAATATATTTCGAGCACGCAAACATAACTCTTTACAAAAAAATCCATCCATACTTCACACAATGATGTTACTGATTGGTGTGTCACCAGCTTTCATTCTACACTACTCCTCACAACATTCTTTACAGGTAAATACTATGACAGCAACGTGTTAGGTGTAGTGAGTTTGTCAGACCTGATGGAGAGTTTACAGAGCAGTGTGCTCTCTGCCATTTGGCACTGAGAGACTCTTAAAGATTAAAATATTAGGGATTCATTTTTAAAATGGGAGTCATTAATAATAAAAGAAAATACACATTTTAAAACAATACTGCCAGACTGGATGTAAAACCCAGAAAATTTAGGATGCAAAACTACTATTTTAAAGATTAATTTTGTACAGATTTTATCTGGGAATCCCATTTAGACAAGAAATAAGGCCGTTTGGTTATATGGATACAGTTGCTGATAGGGTATTGTTTACTTTCATATTGGGATTATTGGGAAGAAGATTACAGGGGAATCAGATAGTTGTGGATAATAGAACAAGCTTTGTTTGCTACAAAGGATGATAAGGTAGGCAGTTTGGCTGACTGGTTGTGCGAACCAGTATGCTGGAGAAAAAGCAGACAAACTTCAAGCCACTGATAATTTCATACAAGGCGGTTTCCCTCCGGGCCCAAATACTGTACAGTACTTAATGCCCACAAGTGTTGAGGGGAGGGAGCTATAGCAGTGGGAGGCCATCACAGCTCAGGCAGCAGTCAGATGAAGAGGAACAATATGATTTGGGGATATTGCAGATTCCTTTAGATAAGAGATGGTAAAGACCTATTGGATCCTCTTGTCCACCCCCTTGCCCAAGAAAGGAGAGCAGATATCCATCCAGTTGGAAGCTCAAATCGATAAACCTGATAACTTGTTCAACTGATAAAGTCTGAAACTAAGTGTTAAGGGCACTCAGTGCCCAGTTCTGCCCTCAGTTACACAAGCATTGACTTGGGAATGTAGGAACATAGGAGCTGCCCTCTTGGTTTAGTCAAGTGGCCTGTCTAGTCCAGTATCTGATCTCCAAGAGTTGCCAGCACCAGATATTTTTGAGCAATGTGCAAGTAATGCACAGTTATGGAACAACCTGCCTTTAAGGGAAGTTTATTTACCTTTACTTAGGGGTTGGTTTATTCTCTGAAGCATGAGGGTTTATATCCTGTCCAAACTTCTGGGTTTTCTCTTATGTTGTGTGTGATTTTTTTTATCCCATAAGGGAAGAACTGGGCCCATAAAATTGTGTGACAGGGTTGAAAAAAGTCTTAGATTATTAGGTCCAAGTCTCTGATTCTAGTTGGATTGTTTGGTGGATAACCATTTCTGAGGTGAGCTTGCCTTTTCCTTTCCTGACTGAACATCTGCTTCTGTGTATCACAGTCTGCCCAGGGTTATTGTATATTGCAGTATATTTTTCTATTGTTAGGCCCTCTTCCATCTATTTGTTGGTGAGCAGTAATTTTTAAGCGTATGTATGATTTAGCCAAAATGTGTGCATTTGTTAAGCATTTTATAAATGTTACTAAAACAATAATAGACAGACTCTGAGTTTCGTATCTCTGATTTACTGCATGGGTACATTAGTGCAGTGTTCTGTGTGAGGCATATATAATTTGTTTCACTTCTGATTTTTTTTTTTCAATTTTAAAATGTATCTGACCATATATTATCTCTCATACATTTCTCAAGTATTATGGAGAGTTAAGGTTGTGATTAGCTTATTCTTAATCTTGATTTTTTATCCCCTTCTCCACTTTTTAAATCAAAACGAAACCCATATTGGATCATACAGCTGTGTAATTTCTGGTTTTGTTTTTCTCTGTACACACATGCACCCAGGGAGACACTATTCATTCTTGTTTTGTGTTCCTTTTAGAGTGCAAGTCTATGGTTAGCTCCTGGTGCACGGAAAGCATAATACAATCTTCCCACATTTTCTCATGTGTAGTTTTCTGACCAATGATCATTTTCTATTTTAAAAGCTTAGGGTTGATTGGACTAGAGATTTCACAGATACAACATTAAGAAAAATCAGAGGTTTGCAGTTTGTGAAGTTTTTTTAATGTTGTAATGGTGGCCTATCGCTTTAAGGGCCAGGGCTTGCTTGTTCACTGATTGATCCAGCTGAGAAGGGGACTAGTGTTACCTATAAAGAGCTGCAGAAAGCTGCTAGAATTGGGGGACTTGAGAGAGAGAAGTTGCAGGAAGAGACTGGGTCTTGCAGTAGTCCCTGAAGAAGGGAAAGGCCAGGAGGTAAACCCTGGGAGTTGTGACTGGGTAGGAAGCCCCAGCTGGAAGTTTTGTTTTCTATTTGTGGTGGTTTGAATGATAAATGGAGCCTGGAGGCAAGGGCTAGCGATTGGTTTGGGTGTGGCTGATTATTCCCCAGGCTGATGAGTAAGACTGTCAGCTTACAAATGTTTATTGGCCATGTCATGTCTAAACTATAGCTTGTTTTGGAAGCTCCAAATCCCTTGGATCTGTAGCAGAATACTCTTCCTTCCCTTCTCTGTCACCCACTGAACAACATGTAGGACCCAAAAAGAAAAGGAGTACTTGTGGCACCTTAGAGAATAACAAATTTATTTGAGCACAAGCTTTCGTGAGCTACAGCTCACTTCATCAGATGCATTCAGTGCATAACATGGCTGCTACTCTGAAACGTGTATGACCCAGAATTTTCACCTCCTATTCAAGGAGAGACACTTGGCAGAATGGTTCCTTATGGTGATGGCTCCAGGACCCTGCAAAGCAGGAGGGTCCCAGAACCTGGGTTCCAGCCCAAGCCTGGAAATCTACGCAATAAGAAAACAGCCCTGCTGCCCGAGGCCTGCAAGCACAAGTCAGCTGGCATCGGCCAGCTGTGGGTATTTAGTTACTGTGTAGACATACCCTCTTAGGCCCCAGTGAGGTGTTTTGAAGAAAAAGGAAAAGTAAAGGTCTCAAAAAGAGAGAGCATCAAGTAATCTGTAACTTCAGTGCCCATTGATTCTTGCTCCTTGTCACTCTCTTCTCCCTCCCCTCCCACATTCCCTCTTCACATACTGGGGTGCAAGGAGTCCACCTGAGCAGAATTCCACCACTGCATATGAGTACTGACAGAAATTGTGCCTTGTTTTTTCTGAAGCAGAACCATAAAGGACACTGGGCTAGACCCTCTGCAATCATGAAGGAGGGAAGTGAGATTTGACCCCTACTACAGCAGTTTGGTTCTATCTGTCAATTGTGTGAACTGATAAAAATAGATTTTACAAGGTAAGGATTCAGGAATGTTTTTTTTTCATTTACAGTGGCAACCTGGCCAAGGGTATGCAAAACACATTCTAACATCAGGAGTATCTAAAAGAATGAGGCATGAGACCACATTGTCTTAAGATCCAAACTGTTAATATAGCTAAAGCCCTAACACACAGCAGTGCCTGCCTCTCCCAGAGCTAGTGACGGGATGCCACCCACTGAAAGAACACTTTTTGTCTTTAGTGAAGATTTGGCTAAAATATATACACTCAAATTACTGCTCTTGAGTTAACCTTGCTCAAGTGAGAGTGGCCATGCTGAAATAACACTTGTGATGCCCAGAATGACTGTTTATTATTATTTTGTATTACCATGAGCCCTAATCATGGACCAGGACCCCATTGTACTAGGTGCTGTATAAACACAGAACAAAAAGACAGTCCCTGCCCCAAGGGACTTACAGTCTAACTATAAGACAAGACACAACAGATGGATACAGATAGACAGGGGAATACATGTAAACGACGAGACACTATTGGTCAGCATGATAAGGGTCTTGGCACATAGCAGCCTAACCGCTGAGTACAAGAAGCTTGTGTTTGGTGTGATAGAGAAGAGGGAGTCAATGGAGAGAATCAGAGATGGGTGTATCGCAGATATGGCAATTTCCTGTAATATCTTTCTGAATTAAACTGATGCATCATTGTGGGCCAGGGATTGTATGAGGATTACATAGAACCATAGCTCTCCCAGGAATTAAGAACAGTGAGGGGTGACTAGGCAAATTCACTCCGGTTGTAGTACCCCCCGAGAGGTTCCACTACCTGGAGAGGCTTGCATATACTCATTCCATCTGGATTCTTCAGAGATCAACAGACTTTAGGATAAATAGCCTGAGTTTAGACTGATTCAGTGCTTTCCTTCTGATCCAGCAAATGGACAGAACCAAAGAAAGGTCCACAATCCTTAGAGAAGGGTTGGAAGGACTGACACCGAGCCTGAGGCTGTAGTTGGAGTAATCTCTAGTAAGCTTTTTGCCCTACGTTTAGGTTCTTTAATTATTTTAAATGTTTTTGGTGTAATGCTTTCACTTTACTAATACATGTGCTTGCTTATAAAGAGCTGTGTGGGAACTTATAACTGTGGGCAACTGCACAGTTTATAGTTTCTGAGGAGAGAGAGCAAAGTGTTAAGGCCATCTGGCTTGCTGGGAATAACACCATGTAGGCAGAGAACTGTGGAGCCTGGAAAAACCTGGTCAAGAGGGAGGGAGAGACAGGTCTCTATGCAAGAGAGGTGACAGTTGAGGAGCTGGGAGCCTAGAACGGCTGGACCAGGGAGGGGGAAATATAGGTGTAGTTACCCTGAACTGTGACACTGGTAACAGGGTCAGAGCAATGGGCTAGAAAAATGATCTTAGCAGCAGCATTGTGAATGGATAGGAGCAGGGCAAGATGGGATTTGTCAAGGCCAGAGAGAAGCATGTTGCAATAATCAAGATGATGAGAGCCTGGAGGAGAGTTTTAGCTGTGTGGATGGGTAGGCAACGCCATATCTTAGCGATGTTATGCAGAAAGAATTGGCAAGGTTTAGATATAGCCTGGATGTGAGGCCCTAGAGAAAGGTTCGAGTAGAAGACATTTTTATGATTCTAACACAGCCAGATTATGGGGCTGACTGCCAGACAGGATGGTAGCGTTAGCAGCTGAGTTGTGCTCACTTGAATTTTAGCCTATATCCCCTGACGGACAGCCAATGCAAATTAAAATAATCACCACACTTGAAGAGTGACGGGTTTTGTGTGTGGAATGGGACTTGAGTTTGGGGCAACACTCGAGTTGTAACTTGAGTTAACTGCAGTGGAGACAAGCCCTTTGTCCCATTTTCCCCAGCCTCTATCTCAGACCACACCCACTTGCAACCCAGCCACTGTATTCCATGACAATATCCGCAAGGATAAACATGTAGATGCTGCTGCACAACACAAGTGAGCTCCCAATAAAAGAAAATCCTCCAGACTTTCAGTACCAGGGAAAAGGTCATAATACATTACAGATCATGAAAAAAGGAAGCTGCAGGCATCAGTCATCGTGTGATCTAATCTGGGACTCAAAACAGAAAGGTCGTCCGTTTTCTATCCTCTTACATTCCAGTTTCTGCTGTTGCAAATAAAATAAAATAAAAAATTGTTCAACAGACCAGCAGGGAGTAACGCCAGCAGAAAACTTAAGAACAACTTTGGCTGAGGAGGTGTCAGAACATTAAATGATCCACTGAATAAGGAACTAGTTCAATGTGTAAATTCTTCAGATAAATTGGAATTTCAGCCAGGTAGTGTTCTCCTATAAATAAGCATGTACAACACTGTACAAACTCTTCAGACATCTTGTATTCAGTAAGCACAAGGTCAGTAGATTCAATAAATCATATTGATGGGTTCAGAAAGTTTCTCTGGTAATGCATCTAATTGCAGAAGAAGAAACAGCGGGCATTTCAGCGTACTCTTGGAAGAAAGTCTTCATTGCGATTGCCTCCGATCATGGGAGTCCGTGTGGGGTTAGTGGTGGTTATGGCTGCCCAATTCAAAAGTTCTTAGGAATTCTAGTACAGATGGTATGATGCACTGCTTCTGCACAGCCAAACTACCTCCCGTAATGCAGGCAGCAGATTCCCAAGCAGCGTGATGAGACAGCAGTTATTTTTTGGACCTGCTGTTTTCCAGCCAGGAATATTCCATGGAGCAGTGGCTCTTCCAAACTGTTGAGGGTGTGTGTGTTTCCAGCCAGCTCTCCAATTATTGCTAGCTCTTTTTGTGTTTATTTCTCCCCAGATTAGTCAAATTCAGCAGCAATTCTGTTGAAAATTTTTCTGATGTTGACCTACTTTTCACAAAAGGTCAGGATCACACAAGTGCCTTTAAGAAAAAGCTTTGAAACAGTTCTGATTCTGACAGTGACATCTGTTAAGGATTCAAAGTTAACGTATAAAAACTTTGCAGCCGGCCATGCTGGATTGGTGTTTGAACTGGTTTGCCATCTGTGACTCTGCCTGGTTCATAAAATGAGAAAAGAAAAATAAGTTTGCCTTGACCTGACTGTTATGAGCCAGTCACAGCTGTTCACAAGACAGCGCTTAGGCTGGGCTCTCCACTCCAGTGCTAAAGGGTCTACAGCTCAACATCCCAGTAGAGGGAACTTCACTCGACAGAATAATCTCAGAAAAAATGCTGAGAATGATTTTCCAAAGTGCCCATGATCAACGAACGTCTTTGGAGGTAAGGTGAGCTAGATTGGCCTACTTAAAGATTTGCCTTAGGGCCATCCCTCTTGTGTCCATGTCTGCTGCTCTGTGGCTGGTAGATTGTGAATGAGGAGTCTGTGTACGTTACCTGGAAAGATTTTATCAAAAAATGTCATTTTGTGAAATGTTCCTGCATTTTCAACAATGTTGATTTTCCTGAATTGTTTGTAAAACATAAATAAATAAACAAATAAAAAATAAATAAAAAAAACTCAGAAAAAATTGAAACACTTCATTTTTTGACTTGAAATTACTTCTTTTAGAAATGTTCTGCAGTTTTATTTAAAATTTAAAAATGTTACATGCTCAGAATTAAAATGTTTCAATCAATTTTTTTTTCTTTTTGATTGGACAAAAATGGGGGGGGGGGTTGGTTTGACCTGAAACCATTTTTTTCAGAATTGCCATTGAACCAAAAAAAAAAAAATCCATTTACGCAGCTCTGTCCACAACCATTCTGATGATTCATAGTACTAGCTTCCTGAAATAGCTGGATTAGTCAGTATGAGGAGTTTTTCTTACACAATTCTGCTGCATAACATACAGATACTTTTGTCTCTATCCTACCTGTCATAGGCTATCCATTACCACCTTATTTCAGCCCTATGCATCACAGGCCAGTCTGTCTGTCGCAATGTTCTCCAGATCTGCACGCTTCCATATTAAATGCTTGTCATGTATGCATCAGATCCCAGAAGAGACTTCCCATTACCACAATATTCATGTTGTAGCAATTCATTAGTCAGCCTTGTCCTTATGAAAAAGTAACACCATGGATAGACAATGGCTGGTGGCAATAGCCATGGATATCTTTTCCCTCATGTAAGTATTTGTGGTAGTAAGGAGGCAGAACTCAGCTGGAGTGGATGCAGGCATGAGCCTATGTTTTCTATGGCTGTCTAGGTCCCAGGTGAACTACAAAGCAAGTATATTAAAGATCATATTGCTGTAATGTCATAAAATCATGTAGTGACTGTCCTGGCCTGGGCTAAACACTCTTCAAAGTGACTTCTGATTACACTGGACTGCAAAATTCAGTTATCTAGATCTATTTTCTCAAACTGGGCCAACAAAGGAAAGTGTAGAAAGGGTCAAGAGTTATGACTGAAGCATACAGAATTTTACAGCTTGTGTAGAACTTAAAAAGAGTGCTAGAAACAAATATTTATTCTGAAGAGTCCGAGGTCTCCAGGAAGCTAAGGACCAAACTATTCCTTTTAATTTTTCTCTGTATAATTCTTTTCCACCCCTAAAGCAATTTATTTAGTTTTCATTATCTCAAAACCTTTGACATGAGAATAATCATTTCCATAGATTTGATCAGAACTGATAGAGAAGACAATCCTATAGCCAAGGACATCTGAGAGGTTTTATGATGGAAAAAAATATTTACTTATTCTAATTACCATAACAAAGCTGATAGAAACAAAAGTCAGAGATCAGGTTCAATATACAAAAGGCATAAAATATTACTCAATAAATGCCAATTAGCACCTCACATTAGTCCCCCCCAGGAGCAGGTGTCACCATTAGCACTGATAAGTGGGCAGTATTCACAATGACAACATTCACATATTGCATAATGTTTTGCATGGTTCATAATGCCACCGACTCAAATACATGACAAGTATTGTCCAGGGAGCTTTCAGAATTTAGCACTTCTGTTTTCATTATCAGCAGGCAAAGGGCAAGGTTATGATAACAGATTAAACATGGAGGATATGCAAAAGTGTTTCTTCTTAGCCTCCTCCAAAGCTTTTTTTTTTTGTGCCATGTGAAAAGCCAGAGTTGAATTCTTCACTGTTGTATCACAGGCATGGCGAGGTCTGCAGGGGCTGCTATAACCTCCCTCAGATTTGTGCAAGGACTCAGTGAGCGTTCTCTTCCTTGATTGCTCCCCATAAAGGATGTGCCATGTAGACCCAGTAAATGCAACAGCCTTGTTGGAATGATTGTGTTGATATTGTGAGAAATACATTTAATACCCCAGCATAATATGCTCAAAAGACTAGTCCAAAATAGATTCCAGGGTACTGGAGATTTCAGGGACTGAATCTTCACACTGACTTCACAGATCCATTGACATAAAGTCCAGCGTTTGGGTATACAGAGAAAGCACAGATGCTACTGACAAGCTGTCTGGACTGGCTCAAGAACGTGAGTACCAGCCTCAGAACAGACTGAGGAAGCAGGGCAGAAACCCCAAATGTGAATTCTATACTTAGATTTCACCAACCAGTTATCAAGTATGAAGTCCTCAGGCACTGTTACAGCCTGAGCATAGTCACACATAATCCCCTTGAATTCTCCGATCTATCTTGCCACCCAGATAAGCTTGCTTTTGTGATAGATGGTCCCTTCCACCAAAATCACAACAATATTCAGGTTATTCTCAGTCCCAAAGGACCAACTCATTTGCTCCTTAGACCTCAAAGCAAAAACGATGCTTGTAACCTATCCTATAATAAAATATTGTGACAAAGTTCCTGCTCTACCTTGGTGGGTCTTGCGATTATTGGCGAATTTGCTCACCTTGGAGCTTCATGGCAGCCCTCAGCTTGGCCATTCTTCTGAACCCACAATCCAGGTCGACTCCTCCTGTGTCTGACCAGGAGTTGGGAGGATTTGGGGGGAACCCGGGCCCGCCCTCTACTCCGGGTTCCAGCCCAGGGCCCAGTGGAATGCAGCTGTCTAGAGTGCCTCCTGGATCAGCTGTGCGACAGCTACAACTCCCTGGGCTACTTCCCCATGGCCTCCTCCCAACAGCTTCTTTAGCCTCAACATAGGACCTTCCTCCTGGTGTCTGATAATGCTTGTACACCTCAGTCCTCCAACAGTCTGCGTTCTCACTCTCAGCTCCTAGTGCCTCTTGCTCCCGGCTCCTCACACGCACACCACAAACTGAAGTGAGCTCCTTTTTAAAACCCAGGTGCCCTGATTAGCCTGCCTTAATTGATTCTAGCAGCTTCTTGATTGGCTGTAGGTGTTCTAATCAGCTTGTCTTAATTGTCTCCAGAAGGTTCCTGATTGTTCCGGAACCTTCCCTGTTGCCCACCGGACCTTTCCATTGGGCCCCTACCCTGCCGATCCTGACAAACCCCTCACCCTTTCACAGCGAGCCGGCTGCATGAACTGCAGCCGGTCAGTTTTCAACTTGCATCACGGAAATATTTGTATACACTCACGCTTCACACCCTTCACGCCCACACCCTGGTGTCCCGCCCCGACACAAAGTGGCAGGACCTCCTGCTACCTTTGGAGGGTGAGCAACCTCGGTGGGCCAGCCTGTACTCCACTTTGGTCCCGAGGCCCGTCGGGGACATCAGTTGGCGGCTCCTTCACGGAGCTGTGAGCACGGGCGTGTTTTTGACACGGTTTACTTCCATCCCGGATACTTGTCCTTTTTGTAATGTGAGGAAAACCCTGGCGCATGTCTATTTAGAGTGTGCCAGATTGCAGCCCCTTTTTCGGCTCCTCACAAATCTTCTATTGCGCTTCTGGCTTCATTTTTCTCCCCACCTCTTTATCTATACACTCCCCATCCGTGGCCCCATAAAATTGCGGGATCTCCTGGTTAACCTCCTCCTAGCCTTGGCTAAAACAGCCATTTACAAAACCAGAGAGAAGAGGTTGGCCCACGAAACGTCCTGCGATTGTAGGGCCTTTTTCCGATCCTCAGTACATTCACGTATCCGAGCGGAGTTTCTCTGGGCGGCGTCCACTGACTCCCTTGACACCTTCGAAGAGCGGTGGGCGCTGTCCGGGGCTCTCTGCTCGGTGACCCCGTCCGGTTCCCTCCGTCTGACCCTTTGATTGAGGGGAAGAGCGAGAGACACCAGCCCCAGCCATTGCCGCTGTGGACACCATCGTCACTGTCATCTAGGAGGGGTCCTATAATACGTGGGTGTCCCCCCTCCCCACCCCCAAACCACCCACCCCGCAGCCGTGCCCATCTTGCCGGGCACTCTCAGGGGGGGGATAATCGGTGATACCGGGCGCGGCACTAGGTAACTCGAGGGGGTGGAAGACCACGAGTGTCGAGGAAGCCCCCCCGCTCTGGGCCCAGGCTAGCCTGAACACTTCTCCCTCCTGAAAGCTGCTGTGTTATACCTTTTGTTTGCGTTGTTTTGTTGCATACTTTGATTTGGTTCTTTGGTAATTCTTGTAATTGTCACAATAAAATTTTTTTTCTGTTTCAAAAAAAAAAACAAAAAAACTTTCCCTGTTGGAGGACGGGACCTCCCTCGCTTGCTCCTCAGCTATCTGCTTCCTATTCTTTCCTAAAGCCCCCTGGCCTGGATTTTTCTTACTTTTTGAACCTGCCTTAGTCCTGCCCCCCCCCCCCCGACCGGGCCAGACGCTTTTTTGTTTTGTTTTGATTTTTTGCCGTTTTTTTTTTGCTGCCGTTTGAGTGCTGGTCGGCCTCCAGCTTGCCGCCAGCAACCCCCCCCCCCCCCCACGCCTGCTCTCGGGCGCAGCTATTTGCCTCAGCTGAAACTCCCGGAGGAGGGGGGGAAGCCCCCAGACCCAGCCGTTTTGCTGTCTGTTTGGAATTCCTTTCTTATCTCTACAACATTCTCGGCCTGCCGGAAGCCTTGGTACACAGCCAACAAGCTGGAGAAGAAATCACCCAGGGAAACTACAAATCATCGTGGAGGGGGCCGTAAGCCTGAGTAATTTTTTGAATTATACTCTCGTGGGGGGGAGTTTGACTGTGGTTTAATTGCGTTTGTGGCGGCACAGGGGGTGTGGCACGGAGCTGCCCCCCGATCCATCGGTGCCCCCCCCCAACATTACTACAACTGTCACGGCCCCCCCGCCGTCCATCCCTGCTGGCAACCTGCCATCTGCCTTCGGATCCAGCTGTTTGCTTTGAAATTTGCCTTTCAGACCGGACATAACAGCCGACCAAACGAGACTCTTTGGACAAACATGCGTGGGTCTACACCCCCCCCCCCCAGACTGCTCACCCCACAGCTTGCCCCTATCACCGGACCCCGATTTCTGTTTTCCCCCCTCCCAGTCCAACCCATTTGGCATTCCCCCCCCCCCCCGCTTGCAGCCCAGCAGGGAGGAGCGGTTAATCTGCTTCCCCCTCCTCCTTCTGGTGTCTCCCCGTCTCTCCCTGCTCACAATGGCGGGGAATGAGAGGGGCGAGGCCCCTCTAACAATATCAGTTGTCCCTCCCCCACCTAACCCCCTGCCCAACCGCCAAGGCCCCCCCCACCACCACCACTGTCAAAACACCTGCCACCGCCCCCGCTGGGGCATCGGCAGTAGGAGGCACAGGGGCGATTACTGCCGCTGCTACGTCCACCGCCCCCCCAGATTCTAGGAACCCTCCCCCAGTTGGCTGGAAAGGAAGGAAAGGGCCCCGCTAAAACCACTAGGCCCTCCATGGCAGGGGCTGCCCCCACTGCTGTGGCCTCGTCATCGACCATGGCGTCCCTCCCTGCTGGTCCCTCCACCAGCTCTGCGAATGTCCCTCCCCCAGCCCCCAGGACGTATGCCCGGGTGGTGGCAGGCTCCCCCATGATCCACCCAGACCAGACCTATACTGTCCCGGGTCGCAGCATTTTTGACAACCTATTTCTAGTCCGAGACCTTTTGGAGCTCGGGCGGAGAGACGGTCTGTCGTTCGCCCTCCTGTCTCTTGATCAGGAGAAGGCGTTCGATAGAGTAGACCATGGGTACCTCCTGAGCACTCTGCAGGCGTTTGGATTCGGACCTCAGTTTGTGAGTTTTCTCCGGGTGCTGTATGCCTCCGCGGAGTGTTTGGTTAGGCTCAACTGGACCCTGACCGAACCGGTCAGCTTCGGGCGAGGAGTGCGGCAGGGGTGCCCCCTCTCGGGCCAGCTGTACGCTCTGGCGATCGAGCCTTTCCTCTGTCTCCTCCGCAGGAGGTTGACAGGGTTGGTGCTGCGGGAGCCGGAGCTGCAGCTGGTCCTGTCGGCATACGCCGATGACGTACTCCTCGTGGTCCAGGACCCGGGCGACTTTGCGCGAGTGGAGGCTTGCCAGGCCATCTATTTGGCAGCCTCCTCCGCCCGAGTCAACTGGGTCAAGAGCTCTGGCTTGGCGGGGGGGACTGGCGGCAGGTAAGCTCCCTCCCACCCGTGCTTCAGACCATCCGGTGGAGCGTGGGTCCACTGCTCTATCTCGGCATTTACCTTTCCGCCACGCACCCTTCCCCACCGGGAACTGGCAAAATTTAGAGGGCGGAATGATAGAGCGGATCCGGAAATGGACGAGGCTACTCCGATGTCTCTCCCTCCGACGGAGAGCACTGGTGCTTAACCAACTAGTCCTGTCCATGCTCTGGTACTGGCTCAACACCCTGGCCTCAGCCCCGGGTTTCCTGACCCACCTCCGGAGATTGATTCTAGAGTTCTTTTGGTCAGGAATGCACTGGGCCCCTGTCGGAGTTCTTCATTTACCCCTGAAGGAAGGAGGGCAGGGCCTGAAGTGTCTGTACACTCAGCTCCGCGTTTTCCACCTCCAGGCCCTGCAGAGGCTCCTTTATAGTGCAGGTAGTTCGACGTGGAGCATATTGGCGCACGCCTTCCTGCGCCGCTTCCACGGGCTCCGATACGACCAGCAGCTCTTTTATCTTTGTTTGAGAGGTTTTCCGCGAGACCTCTCTGGGCTGCCGGTCTCCTACCAGGACCTCCTCCGGACCTGGAAACTGTTTCTAATGACCAGGTCCGTGGCGGTCACCGTGGGAGCAGATCTCCTCACGGAGCCCCTGCTACACAACCCCCAGCTCCGTGTGCAGGTGGCGGAGTCCCACTCGGTGCACCAGAGCTTGATCCTGGCAGAAGTCATGAGAATCGGAGACCTCCTGGACTACGATCGGGGAGACTGGCTGGATCCCCTGACGCTCGCTCGGCGCATGGGGCTCTCCAGTCCTCGTACCGGTGTGTCCTTCAGGAGGTGAAAGCTGCTTTGCCACCTACTGCTCGAGCTTACCTCGACCAGGTCCTGCTCGAGGGCACGCCCCGCCCACTCGCTACCCCAGGCCCACCGGACCTCTTACTTGGATCCCTGCCCCATAGACCCAATTGACCCCCTCACCCTTTTACTACGAGCCGGCTGCATGAACTGCTTCCAAACCGCACCAAGGAAACATCTATACACGCTCGTGCTCCACTCCCTCTATGCCCTCACCCTAGTGTCCCGCCCCGACACAAAGTGGTGAGACCTTTTGCCACCTGTGGAGGGTGAGCAACCCTGGTGGGCCAGCCTATATTCCACCTTGGTTCCGAGGCCCATCGGGGACATCAGTTGGTGGCTCCTTCACGGAGCTGTGAGCACAGGCACGTACTTGGCGTGGTTCACCCCCATCCCAGATACTTGTCCCTTTTGCGGTGTGAGGGAAACCCTGGCACACCTATATTTGGAGTGCGCCAGGCTGCAGCCCCTGTTTTGGCTCACAAATCTTCTGTTATGTTTTTGGTTGCATTTTTCCCCTCACCTTTTTATTTATGCACTCCCCATCTGTGGCCTCACAAAGTCGCGAGATCTCCTAGTTAACCTCCTCCTGGCTCTGGCTAAAACAGCCATCTATAAAACCAGAGAGAAGAGGTTGGCCAATGGAGTTTCCTGTGACTGTGGGGCCATTTTCCGATCCTCGGTCCGTTCACGTATCCGGGCGGAGTTCCTCTGGGCGGCGTCCACCGACTCCCTTGATGCTTTTGAGGAGCGGTGGGCACTGTCCGAGGTTGTCTGCTCGGTGTCCCCGTCCGGTTCCCTTTGTTTGACCCTTTGATTGGGGGAGAGAGTAAGGGACCCCAGCCCCAGCCTTTGCTGCTACGGACACCACCATCTTAGAGGGGTCCTTTCACACTTGAGTGCATGTGCCCCCCCCCCAGGTTGTCCACCCCACAGTCTGCCCCTCTTGTTGGGTGCTTCCAGAGGAGGGAATTGTTGGTGACACTGGGCGTGGTGCCAGGTAACTCGAGGGGGTGGCAGACCTTGAGAGTCGATGAAGCCCCCTCGCTCTGGGCCACCAGGTAACTCGGAAGGGTGGAAGACCTTGAGAGTCGAGGAAGCCCCCCGCTCTGGGCCCGGGCAAGCTTGAACACTTCTCTCCCCTGAATCTAATGAGAAAACAATTGTGATTGGCTGCTGTGTTATACATTGCATATGCTGTTGTTTTTACTTTGTAAGTGTGTTATGCAAATAAAAACATCCTTTTTGCTTCAAAAAAAATTACTCTCCTATAGCCATCTGGACCGACCCTGTCACACTATCTAGAGATTTATTAACCAGGAAAAGGAAATGAGTTATTTACAAAGCTAAAGCAGGTAAACATACACACACAAATGAGTTAGTCTTAAATTCCAAAAGATAACAGAAGCTTCTACAGTAAGCAAGCTCTAAATGTCCTTTAGGGCTAATCCAGGCCAAGCACTGGGGATCTTTTGCATATGCTTATTAATCCTTGCCCAGCAGATTCCAAGCAGGATAAAGATACAGATTCTTCTTGTCAGGGATTTTTATTTCCTTCCTCCCAGAATTCAAGCTGGTGAGATGAGTTCACACGCAAGTCTCTTCTTCATGGTAGAGGGGAGCAATCAACAAAGTCTTTTGTGCTCTGCTAGTCCACAAAAATGGTTTGTCTGGTGTTTATTGACTTTCTTTTGTTGTGCCCTCCTGTGGTAAACTAGTATTTGTCACTTGGTAATGCTTCTCTCCTGATTGGTCGTTTACAGTTACTGAGCAAACACTTCAATATTACTTGCCACCCAAACATGGGATACAGATATTAAAAGTGAGGTTACTGCATGCAGCTTACAAGTATTTAATCAAGTCTAAACACATTTTTATAACTGATACCTATTTTAGCAATAGTAACACAAAGGTGAGCCAGACTGGTTTCTGCTATGTATTTGTCATTGTTCAGTTGAGACCTTGGGGCCTTGGCATGGGTTGGCACTTGGTCTGCCAGCATCACAGCTCCGTAGCCCAAAGGGCATATTAGGTAGCTTCATGGTATTACATGGCCTGGGGGAAAATTCAGCATGCAGCTTCTAGACGAGATTTCTCTGCCCAAGGCCTGTTCAGTAGGGTTTTGCAAAGAGGTTAAAACTTTGGCTCTGCTTTGTGTGATGGCTCAGAAGAATCTAAAAAAACTTCTCTTGGTTGGTAAGCACTCAGCCCAACTACACGAAGCTGAGAAAAATACCAATAGTTCTGACAGCATTCTCTGATACTCCAGTAGAATGCCAGGCTGAGCGTGAGCTAAATGACAGTGGCTCAAGACGTGTTGTCAATGTAAAATTCACCTTTGTGTCTGCAATTTTGTTTACCTGCTCTTTTTGATGAGGAACTCCTAAAAATAGAGGAAAACATTTGTCTGTTGTGCATTTGGCAGAACGTTGTGCATAGTCAGTTTCCACCGCTCTGTGTGTGGGTCTTCTGCACAGCAGTGGGGAATATAATTTAAAACACCAGGAAGTGTGGGGGCGGGGAAGAAGTTAGATGTGATTGTAAAACCACAAATTTTGGCGGGGGGGGCAGATTTTGTACCTGAAACGACTGCTTTTTTAACTGACTGGATTTAAAGTTGATAGCATCTCTTTCAGTAATCAGCTAGTAAAACACAAGTATCTGATTCTTTTCTTCAATAATAATAAAAGTAATTAATTAGATGTAAGCAGAGTCAGGATGAGCTGACATCTGGTGGTGAGGTGTGGCAAGTTGTGGAAAAGAACTTCAGGCGCTGATCTCATTTGCATAGGCACACCCACCCCGCCTAGAATGAGGCCATAGCTGCCCAAATGGTCACTTTGGCTGCTGTGGGATCCCCAGTGTCTCTGTTATTGGGGCAGGAAGAATAAATTGTTATTACCCTGATTATGGGAATCAAGGACAGTGGAACTGTACTTGGCTTTTTGTTATGATGGAGGGACTCGCCATCAACTAAGTAGCACTCACTAGGCAAGGGACATTGGTTCCAAAACTCTGTGAATGAAGAGAGGCTGGGGACAGGTATTAACACTTGGTGGCATGGGCCCCCTGGTGAGGGCCTTACATGCTAATTGCACTTCCTCCTCTCTCCACTGTGGAATATCAGAGCTACTTTTGATTCCATTAGGAGTCTAGTTACAGGCTGCTGAGCTGAATTCACTTTGGGCTAATGGTGCACCAGCACTGAGGCTCCCCTACTACAAGCTGAAATCACAAAAGAGCTAAACTTACTAAGAGCACAAATCACTGAGTGTTGTGTTAAGTAGTGGGGGAGCCTGAAGATCTATGGCGGAGCAGTTTGCGGGACGGTGAGCAGAGCAGCTTGTGGAGCAGAGCAGTTTGCGGGACGGCTGGCAGAGCAGAGCATTGCAGTTTGTGGGACGCAGAGCAGAGCAGCTGGTGGAGCAGAGCAGTTTGTCGGATGCCTAGAGCAGCTCATGGGGTGGCTGGAAGAGCGGAGCCCCATGGAGAGGTGGGGCAATCAACTTTGGACCACGTAAGGTGCCCCTTAAACCCCCCCCCCCATCTCCACCCGGGTTGGGAGGTAAAATTCTGCAGATAAACTTTTGAACTCTGGGGCTGCCCTGACTAGGGAGAGAGACTTTTGGGTCGTTGGACTTTGGGTGATTTTGGGTTGCTGGACTCAAGAACCAAAGGGAAAGGACACGCCCCAATTTGCTTGGGGTGGGTTTTTTGCTCATGGGTTGTGTTATGAATCCTGTTGGTGGTGTTTCCCCAACATTATGCCACATTGTTTCTCTCTGTTATTAAAAGGCTTTTTGCTACACTCAGACTATGTGCCTGCGAGAGGGGAAGTATTGCCCCTTGGAGGCGCCCAGTGGGAGTGGTATATATTTGTCCCAGGTCACTGGGTGGGGGCTTGAGCTGGTTTTGCATTGCGTTATTGGAATGGAACCCCTAGATACTGAACCCGACCCTTGTTGCTGCCAACTCTGACGGGCAGAAGGGTTACATTTATTTTATAATTAATACAATATTTCCATGAATGATTGTTCTTTGAGAATATGAGACCCCCATTTTGCTGCCATGCTACTGAGCTGTTTTCTGAATAAACAGAATTTCAGTCTCCGGTGAAGTTAAATAGACCAGCATCTGAAAATCATACACACATATACAAATACACTTTGCTGCACAAAATGAGCTGCTGTCTCTAACAAATGAACTAAGTACCTTTTAAAAAGTCTTTGATTTTGGCAGTGTGATAACATGCACTAAGCTAAATACAGTCATCAAATTTGTGACTAGCTCTGCAATGAGTGCTTTACAGATGCTGTCATGTGAATAACTACAAGACAATTACCCCTATATTTCTCAAGCAGTGTATGGGACTTCAGTGATGGCGCTGTCATAACAGTCAGTGGGAGAGACACTACTAAAAAATTCACACCACCTTAAAAATGTGCTCCCTATGGGGGAAAGTCTTTTGGCATGATGTGGTATGTTAAACTTGGTGTGCATAATTCCCTACTGGCAATTTCTCCTTCAGTGTTTCTTTAAGAAATGGAACAATTGCAATGTCTTCATTAATATGTTGTATATAAAACTGAAAAAAATATTTCTTTTTATACAGCTCGCTTCCAACTTCTCCAATCTTGACCAAGCACATTATTATTTGGAAGAACAGAGCAATTTAAATTGCTGGTGGTTCCCCATCCCCTTTCTTTTTCTTTTTCTCTTTTAGCATAACAGAAACCATGGCACATGGGAGATTAACGTTATCTCATTAGTTCTAGGAAAAATTAATAATTGTTTTCTTTTGTGATGGGAGTCTGTAGCAATGGTATTATCAGAGGAAGACAGCTTCCTAAAGATATTTTGCAACAGCTCACAGCTTCCACATTGTAGTGGTGAAGAACTTATATTCCTCAAAGTTTATTGGGGTTGGCTTTGAGGTGTCATTGGAATTGAATTTCTTTTTGTATCTACTACTTCAGGCAACAAAGTCACTGTTTCATTACTCATATAAAATACTAATTCAACTGGGTTTTTCTTTCCCCACTGTGAAGATTATGAGAAGAGACTTGACCTTTAACTATAGTAATCATAATTTGTAAGTCTATAATTGTAAGTCTATTATTAAAGTGATATGCGTTGCAATATTGTAGATAATTTTAAGCATTCCTCATAAAGATTTGGCATTGGATACAGGATATCATACTAGATAGGCCATTGGTCTATTCCAAGAGCAGAAGTCTACTTGGCTCGGTATCTTGTCTCTAAAAGTTATCTTTAGCAGATGGTTCAAGATGTTAAAGCCCCATTGACCACCAACCCAATTTAACCATATTATGGTGTGACCACTGTTCACCCGCTGAACCAAGTTCCCAGTCAGTTAAACTTTGGTGGTGCCCCTCAAGATTACATTGTGATTAGATGGGTCAGAGGTGACGCTACTGTCTCTTTGCTCCCGTCTGGCATACCCAATGTAAGGATTTGACCCAAAGCTGATGGAAGTCAATGAGAGTCTTTTCCACTGACTTCATTGGGCTGTGGATCAGGCTTCCAGAGCACAGCCACCTTCTCCCACTCAGAGGGCCATCAGGCTTTGAAGCACCTATACTAAAGCTGGAAACCCAAGGGCCAACTTGCAAAAGTCTGCAAGACTGGTTCCGCCAATGTTTTGAAACCCACTGTTATCTAAATCTTGGGTGTCTCTTGAAACTGCTGGGTAATTTGAAAGAGAACTCTGTATACTTCTGGGAAGAAATTACTTCCTGACATCAGCTAGTGATGTGCTTTGCCTTGGAGCATGAGTATTGGCAGATTTTATCACTTGTGTCTTTCCCAGTGCAGCTCAGAGGCCCATTCCTAGATGCTTTTATCTCATTCCAGTGGGAAAAGCTGCCATGTGGACTCAAATCAGTTTATACTGACATACAGTAAATAGATGTTTAGCATACATTTTTGGCACAAATGTAAAATTTTATTATCCAGGCATTTGATATAATTATAAAATGTCACACAGCATACACTTTAAATGACTTATTGGAAGCAATCCTGGTTCACATTTTCCCCCCTCAGTAATAGTATAATACTGTACATTTAAAATGGAAGACATCTGGGAGGTTACTGCCTGTCCCTGTTGCAGCTCTGTTATGAAAATCCTACGAGTCTGAGAAATTGAATGTTGGCAGCTGCAAGATTTCATTTTACTCATTGAGGGTTGTATGCAAATGTGAACTAAAGCAAGTGGCACATTGCTGCTCGTATCTCACATGCTGTCCCTGAAGAAGAATGTCATAAAATATGTCACCTATGCCCTGACATTACTAGTGTTGGCTGTAACTGCCACAAAAATTAAAATAAATAAATAAAACCAAGGGGGAAAGGCAGTGCTCTCTTTTTACCATTCATGTTGCCAAGGGCTGCTAGCCTCCCATCAGTCCAAATGAACTGGATGGGAGTTACGTGAGTACACCCGGGGAAGAACAGACCTTTGATTAAACAATTACTTCAGCTGCACTCTTTCCATCTAGTGCTTCTGATGTGCACGTTCAGGTGCTTAATTTAAATTAACACCTCTCTCTTTTTTGAATTTTCCCTGAAAGTTCTCATTCTGTCTCATGAGAAATGATCTGCCCTGCATAAGGAACTGAGGAGGATAAAGGATGTTCATGGATACGTAACACTGGAATGCTGCATCGGGACCAAGGCACAGCAGTACCACCTTGGAATTGCACCTGCACAATATAAGGAGTCAAAGGTGTCTTCTCCCCCAGGTCTGATATTGCACTGGAGACCAAACAAGTACATAGATGCATATGTTAAGTGAAAACAGGACAGGATATGGCCTATGCTTGTAAGGTGTTGGGTTCCTCCTACCATGATATCAACGGGAGGTGAGGCCATTGTTTGCCCCTCAGGAGGCACTTAGCACTTTGTAGGATAATGGTGTGAACATGATTGAGGCGTCATTGATAATCTGCTGCAGATTCTATTATAAATTCGACAAAGAAGTGATCACAATAGGATTCTAAATGGATTTTTTTATATCACTTACCTCAGTGCCCACTCCACACTCCCTTCCTCAGTTAACATCCATGTACCCAGTTCTGCATATGGTTTGGAATATACTGTGTTTACCCCAGGAGTATAAAGACCCTGGGCATGAAGTTGACTGTTTTACAGTGAGGGTAAATCGGCTGTAGACATACCCGGTAACAAAAAGATTTGCTTCTGAAGCTGGAAAAAAACCGTTATCCTTTTTCTTTTTCTTACTGTGGGTAGAAGTTCTCCAGTTTGCTCAGCACTGTTTGGTATCCGCACATTTTAGCCTTTTGACCTGTCCGAGAGACTTTCTGAATTTTGATAGAATCATTTTCCAGCAGCAAACTTTATTTTTCACATGCTTCCACCGTGGTGGAGGATATTGCACTGTGTGCTGAATAAGTACACAGATCTCACCTCCCTTTTCTTTGCTGATAGTTTCCGTACATATTTCTTTTAATCCTGATCTTTACCACGTCATTGCAAATAAAATCTATTGCGATATGACAGGAAACAGTTGTAAGGTTGAAGATTCATCCATACTTAATAACATATATCTTAAATACACAGAGAAACCAATCTATAATTTCTTTAGCATAATAACACCGGGCCTCCTACCTTGCATATTATTATGACTTCTTGAACATGCTATCAGAGATTTCTATTGCAAATTCTAAGTTTTATTACAACTGACCCATGTGCAGTCTTGCTATTAATCTTACAACATACAATCGAATGCACGTGCTGAACACAGAGCCGTGCTGTTTCGTTATTGATTTCAACCTTTGACTGTTTAATGGTTTCTACTACTAAACTATCATCATTTTCTTTTCAGGCCAATATGGGCTACTATCCATTCAAACATTACATCAGACCCATTAAATGTTAATTCTGACATTAAGTGAACACCCTTGTCATATGCAAACTCTTATGTATAACTTGACCTTTCTGAGGTAATCCTCTTTTGAATACGGAAAAGTCTATTCCGATAGGCATTGTTAATTCATTAAAGAAATATAAAATTATAAATTATTTAAAATGCCATTTAAAGATATGTTTCTCTGCAAATAATGCCACACTGGCATAGAAGAGTCTTTCTTCTAATGTCTGGAGTTGTAATCACAAAATTTCTTCTCTCTTTAACCGTAGTGTTTTTGTAATGAACTAAGCTTTTAAAATGCTTAACAGTACTGATAATTGTGGGGGATCTTCATCTGCATTTTTAGTGCCAGCAGAGTAGATTTCTTCACGAGAATAGGAAGTATTATAATGTTGGCAGAATATGAATGTATTTTCTCTATTGTATGTGCACTAACACATTCCTAAAATAAAAGTCCAAGCATTTAATTCTTTTCAAAGATTGAAATGTAGTGGATAATACAATAGCTCTGGGATTATAGCACATCAGAAATGCTCAGTCAGTCATATTGCTCAATAACCTAAATTTACTAGCCATATAGAAAAGTACAATAGAGTTGAATAGAAAATTATAGCCTTTCTATGTGTTTTTGGACCATCCTATACAACATGGTAAGGAATGATATGCTTTCCATAGCAGTAGCTCTCAACCTTTCCAGATGACTGTACCCTTTTCAGGAGTCTGATTTGTCTTGCGTACCCCCAACTTTCACCTCATTTAAAAACTACTTGCTTACAAAATCAGACCTAAAAATACAAAAGTGTCACAGCGCACATTACTGAAAAATGGTTTACTTTCTCATTTTTACCGTATAATTATAAAATAAATCAACTGGAATATAAATATTGTACTTATATTTCAGTGTACAGTATATAGAGCAGTATAAACAAGTCATTATTTGTATGAAATTATAGTTTGTACTGACTTCACTAGTGCTTTTTATATAGCCTGTTGTAAAACTAGGCTGAGTTGATATACCCTCTGGAAGACCTCTGTGTACCCTGGAGATACACATATCCCTGGTTGAGAACTACTGTTCTATAGGATGGCTCCAAAAAAGGCCCTGATCCATCAGTTTACTCTTATGCAGCAATGTATTTAAGAATGTGCTTAATTTTGAGCGTGAGTAGCTCCGTTGACTTCAATGTGAGATGCATGTGTGAGGTGGATTCATGTCAATGGGGGCATGTGTTTACATACAGCAGGCCTACAGTACTATATGCTCTATAAAGTGTAGGGTAAATAATCTGGAAGCAGTCTGACAGTTTTCATGCTAACAATCAGGTTCTCTAACAAATTGTAGATTCTCAGATGTTTTACTCTGTGCGCTGTAATTTCCAAGAGTTTAAAGTTACTTCTAGGCTGCCCCCTTTCCTCCCATCAACTGCTGAGTCTGAAAGCCTGCTTCAATTCTGTTAGCCGATGGCCAGGGATGTTTGGTGAGGTGCTAGCTATGCCCGCTTTATACCATCCGTGACTTTAACCGCTAGGACGCACTGTCCCTTCGCGGCGGGCAGCCTGGGCTAGGCTGACGGATGCCCCAAGGTCCTAACCACCCGTGACTTTAACTGCTAGAGCTCAGAGCTCCTTCGCAGCGGGCAGTCAACACTGACTGACAGGTGCCCCAATGGCAGCACTAAGAGCCTCTCCACACCCGTGACTTTAACTGCTAGAGCTCAGAGCTCCTTCGCAGCGGGCAGCCAGGATTGACTGACAGGTGCCCCAAGAGTTTGCCCCGTGGAGGCGGCACAACTCAACGCTAGGCTCTTAGTACTCTCACCTAATGGCCAGGCTTTATAGCCAAAACGGCTGAGGTTCTTTAATTGTGTTGGCTGCTTTACAGTAAACCAGAGAAACAAGTCAGGCTTATGCACAATGGTTACCAAAATTTATTAAACTAGATTCTAATCATGTGGTTACAAAATTGCTAGTGCCTACTTATTTAAATGTAGAGATGTTACACACACAAACAAGTTACAAAACTGAAGCCACAATCCCAAAGAAAGAAAAACAAAGTATAGAGCTCTATTTCAAAATATGTGTACACTAAAGATAGGAGATCAGGTGTGGGTGCTTCTTACCCTCCTTGCATCTCTCGATTCCAGCGGTGCCAAGCCAGGATCGGTCACTCAATTCCGCGGAAAGACGAATAAGGGACAAGGCTTAGGGACCCTCTTAGCTGCAGAAGCCTTGGGAGGCTGTCACTTATCTGACCAGCAGATAGATAGTGACAAGCACTCAAAAATCATGGTGCTGTAGGTCCCCTACTTATACCTCTGTACTCCTTTATTCTCTTTCTCCTTTCTATGCCAAATTGGGGCTGGTCTGTCGGGGTGACGCCAGCTCTCGCAAGAGTAGTTCACACTTGCAAGGGAGAAACAATAAGTTTCGACTACTGGACATTTCTTTTATCAGGGTAAATATTTTCCCACCTAGGATGTTGGTGTGTGTGCATCATGCTGTTTTAGTAGGGGCTAAGAGCCATGTCTGTCACAGCGCCTCTGCCTGCTGTGAGCCTAATCGTTGTATATGTTCCCAGAGGCACATTGTCGCAGCACACCTGTGCTTCTCACAGCTTCAAAGGCTGTGCTGGAATTTATGTTGAGTGCCCTGGTGTTTTTTTGGCTCCCGTGTGTTCCCAGCAATGCTGGTCTGGGGGGGGGGGGGGGCTGGCTGTCTGGCTACAAATTCCCTTGTACTTACTATAGATTTTTTTTCCATTTGAAGAATCAATACTGAATGTGATGGCGAGCATTTTTGTGCTTGGTGGCTGGTGCAAGGAGGGAAGCTGGCAGTGGTTCTCAGGCGCTTGAAAATTATAGAGCAGACTGAAAATGATGGATTTAACACTTTTCTTGTTACTGAGATGAGCTGCTAAAACCAGCCTTAGCACCATGGACAGTACAATCTATTTTAAGGAAGGCTTTTCATGTTAATGAAAACTTACAGTTAGGTTTGAATATAAACTTTTTGGAGGGGTCGGGGGGAGAACACTGACAGTAAATTGGTTTCATGACTTTTCTTACCAAGTTTAATTATTAATGATACTTGTGCTTAAACAAAGACTTGTCCTTTCCCCCCACCCCCTGGGACAATTTACTCCACTGAAATTACCAGGCTGAATTCTCAGCACAGCTGGAGTAACTTGGTGGGGGAAGTGATTCTAAGATACTTCTGGCTTCATGATCATGAGACTACCAGTCCTAAAGGCTGCTCTAAGTTAGGCCAGATAAAGAGGATTCTATATGATCCTTGTGCTAGCTGAGGACTGGTTGGAGATGTAGAGTTCTGCACCCAGCTATATCCTCAGCCTGCCTCTGTTCTTCTTCCAACATTATGCGAAACATGAGGGGAGCAGGTGCCAGGGAGCTGGCTCTACCACCTGTAAGCCACTCAAGGATTCACCTGCATTAGGAGAATCCCCATTTGCTCTTCATCTGTTTTATGCTACCCAAGCAGCACGCAGTGACCAGGGGCCAAGGATTGAGCACATAATGATGGATTTTTGATTTCTCAATAATTTCTATAGTAACAGATGGATGTTTTAACCATAGCATTGTGGGCTAAATCCTGCACACTTTACTCATGCAGATAGCCCCTCAGAAGCTACTGGATTTGAGTACAGCAAGTGGAACTTAGTCCTATCATTTGACAGCAGGATCAAGTTTGATACATTGAGGTAGAAGGGAGAAAGCCATTGTACAAACAATATATTCCATAATAGCTAAATGTTACACAGGAATCTATTGGCCAAGTACATTTATGCATAAATGTTTTCTTTCTCCAAGATTTTCAAGTGTGAAAGTCTCTCTTTGTGGGTTTGTACACAAGATGAATTGACAAATTGACTACAATACAGGTTTACCGTTCTTTTGAAAACCAGTATGTTCTGGTTAGCTTTTATTAACATATACAGCACTCTTTTGTTTTCTGCTGTAGCTTATTATGGAATTTCATAATGAAATATTTTTAAAATAGTGTTAAAATTATCAAACCCTGGTAATTGATACCTTCGTGTATTGAAAACAGAGCAATTAAAATGGAGAGAACGTACAGCAAGGATATCCAGTTTCTTCTCTTTTCAAAAGGATTGGCACATAGAATCTGCCAGTCTTTTGGCTTCCTAATTCTGCCTCAACATTTCTGCTCCTACGCTCCAGTTAGGACAGTACTGAAACATAGGCCTAACTTTGTGCCAGTGGAATTGAGCCTCATGCTTAAAGTTAAACAAACATGCTTAAGTGCCTTCCTGAATCAGGGCCATCGGACCTGATTCAAAGTCCATTAAGAGCAATACAAAGGCGTTTTGGCCTTGGTCAAGCCAAGAGTACAGCGATGAATAGCTGCTTTTTAATGGTTGCTATTTTTTAATTATACATAGTTACCTACTTAATTCCTCATTCATAATGCTGAAAAAGCATATCAAAATTCACAGTTACTCCCAGTGGAGAAAGAGAGGAATGAAAGATTACTTCCTAAATTTCATGAACTTGACTTACATTAATTACTGATAAAGATTATCTGATAAATCCTCCAGTATATCCTTTCAACGGCACAAACAATCGCATTCTTATCTGACAGCATGTGCATAAGCCAAAAATTGTATTGACTTTTTCTGGCTTCCTTTCTGAAACAAAGAAGCAGCAGTCAGTCATCTGTTTTTACTAAGAAGTCAGGGTAAAAAGTTTTCAGGGCCTGGAACATGCACGCACCTACATTTTATCTCATGATAAATTAATAACAGGATCCAGGTTTTTCATTTTAGCTTTGGGAGCAATTATTTTTCAGAGGTGTCTTATTTAAATGGGCTCATAATTGTAAGTATTGCACAGAAAGCAAGATCCCATAATCTTTGAATTTGTCCCCTAAAACTCTGCAAACAGGTACAGTACATAATAGCCTCGGATTATTTGAGGTACTGTTCTTGTGAAGCTGGCAAATCTCTTAGGGTAGCTTTATTGTGTCATGATTTCAATGATTTTTAGAGCACACAAATGGAGTTTTATTAGTTTCTGCTTCCTCGCTAGCATATGTCGAGCAAATACCTGGACAAAGCACAGGCTCTTCTTTCACAGCTTTCCTGAGACACCGAATGTTGACGGTGGTGTAAATGTCTTCATTGTAAATAGAAGTATATGTGCATTTTCTTGTGTGCACGTATGGGTGATGATGATGATTCTTAGTTGCACTCTTCAAAACTGATTCTAGGGGAATGAGGTGCATCAGCATCAAAATCCATTTTCTGATTTCCCCCTGACAGAGGAGAAAGCTTGCCAATTAGCCAATATAGTGGAATTGTGTAGAAGCACCTCTGTAAACCTTAGCAGTTGCTAATTGCTCAACAACTCTGATATATCGACTTAAAAATGGCAGAATCCATTTTAAAAAAAATGTTCTTTCCCACACCCAACTCCCTTTCCTGCAAAGAGAACTATTTTAATCTTTTGTTTGTTTGTTAGTAAAAATGCTTCTCAGCTATGGGTCCTTAAAGCCCCCTGGATGCTGACTTCTCTGCAGCACTTCAAACTACCATGGAAAGGTGAGCATCCTCTTGGTACTGTATCTCAGTGGGAAATCCCACCCCAGCATTTGTTGTTGCAGCATTTTCATTGAGCTTCCAGATGTTGGCCTCCGAGAGATTTCCAGACCTAAAAGAATTTTTAAAGTTGGTTCAGCACAGAGCTATGCAAATGGAGAGTACCCCCTGCAACTGCCTATGCTAGCATAGGCCCATCTGAAACTCCAGGCTGCCTCAGAGATCTGCCATGGCAAACCTTTCAAGATACATTTGGTTTTTTTTTTTTTTTTTTTTTAAAAAGTGCACAGTTCAGCACCAGCTTTCCAAGATGTTGCTTCTCCTTAAATTAAAGTCACTCCTTGGGTGCATTATCTGTTGACATTGCAAGGTCCCCAAAGCCCTGATGAATTGCCAGATAGTTTTGAAAGCTGAGACATTGCAGCCACTCTGCTTCAGGGTCGCCATGTCTCTCTCACTCTAGCTATACCTTCCCTTTGTCGTGCCTCAGAAACGTTTCTGAGGACTTAGCACAGTGAGTAGCATTTAATGTGGAATTCTCCATGAACAGCTTGAGCTTCGTCTTCGTCAGTGAGCTAAGTAACAGCACCCTGGGCTAGCAGCAGGCAGAGGAATTCTCTCTGGTTTTTATTATGTGAAAGCTTCTCTCAGTAATATCAGCATGTCCGTTGGGGAGAACTAAGCAAATACACTTCTTCTTCCTCAATTCAGGATAACTGGTTGAATTTGTAATAGGGCATTTGTGGTGAATTTTATGCATGAAGTGCCCATGTTTTCAGTCATCATCCGTGACCTCTCCCTCTCTCTCTTTGGACCTGATTTTTCTCTGACTTATGCTGGTGTTAATCCATTGATTTTAATGCAGTTTTTCTTGACTTACACAGTGTCAGAAGAGTATTAGGGCCCCTTCCTTCTGATGCTCTCCAAAAAACTAACCAAAGAAACAAACACATCCCCTGGCTTCCTAACCAATAATAATCTCTTCCTATTCATTACCAGCAACCATCAGCTGGCTCCAAAAATGCAGGCAAGGGTTACTTCCCCCCCCCACCCCCGAACTATCCCACACCAATAAATGTGAGTTATACATCCATCTCAGGCTGGGAGATTACCAAAAGCTCCTAGCTCCTTATTTGTTGCACCTGGCTTCATTCCAAGCCACTGATTAATTCTGAAGATTCAGAATCTTTGGCAATAGATTTCTGAAAATGTGAAAAATGTACAATATAGTGTATTGAAAGCAATTGGAAATGTCAGGTAAAATACAGTGGACCAATCGGGAGATTAATGGCACTTTTCCACAGCATTTGGCTTTCTTCTGCAGCATCAGATATCCACGGGAATGGGAAATAACCCATTACTCTCACAATTAATCATGCCCCCAGGCATGGATGTTCTCTGACCCTGACATCCTCTAGCAGTTTCCCCCAATGGGCATGTGCTCCTCTCTTGCCTTTAGTTATTTCCTGGGGCCTTCCAACCTACCTCCCTACCTTCTGGCATCTTCAAGGAACTGTTGGCAGATCCACTTCCCCATGTGACTCATTGGCAGGTGGCCCAGTGATTCACTTCCTCCATCCCACTTCAGGGTGCGGGGGGAGGGCAGTCAGTATTCCTCCTTCCTCATGGATTTTCTGGGGAGCAGGTGAGCTGCCCATCTTGTATCCTTTAGCAATGAGATCTAAGAAATGGTTCTCTGGTTCCACTGCTGCAGTTTCTATTGACCAAGGTGTAAGGGGCTACTCGAAAATCCCCTCTGGTAGACAGGAAGGGACCTGAGTCTTCTCTTCCCTATGTTGCTGGGATAGGTGGGACTGGTCTTTTGACCAGGCAGAACTAGGGAATTGGAGATCAGCACCAGAGTAAGGGGTGGGTGAATAGTCATGTGCTGCATATTGGCCAAATGATATTTGAGCAGTGGTAGTGTAACAATGCCCCTCCTTTGGCCATCAGTAAGGACAGAGCCTGGGACCAATGGATCTGAAAGAATAAACCACTGTTGTGTCAGTTACCAAAGCTGAAATCCTGGCCCCACTGAAGTCAATGGGAGTTGTGCCATTGGTTTCAGTGGGTCCATGATTTCACCCCAGGTCTGTTGACTCAAATTGCTCATAAAGCTCTCTCTATGTGGCCTTGGCAATAAAGAGGGGTACAGAGCCACATTATGCTAGCATGGGTTACACTGAGCTCCGACAGTCATGCCATGCTGTTCAGTAAATGCACTGTGTGAGTCTCCTCTCTCTGTCACTTGTTGACCACTAACCAGCCATGGCACCAGACTGGCCGATGAGGATCTCTTAAGGGGTGGCAAATCCTCACCAGTGTTATGCAATGTCTTAGCATACTTGTAGGTGCTTTCCTAAAATGCACTGAAATAACCAATTGCCCTTGGTTCAATTTAACTCTATTTCTAGGTCCTGAATTCAACGTGGTGACTGAGTTCAATGGCTTCAGGATCACATCCACTATTTCATTGCGCTCTCTCTCTCTCTCTCCCTCGTGTTTCTGCTTCTTTGCCACCCTACTGCCTCCCCCATCTTCTTTCATGTTTCCTCTTTCCCATGAAATTGACCCCCAACCTTACTTTCCACCTCCTGCTCTTACATTCCTGCATCTGGTTCATTTTTTTCCCTTCTCATTCTGATTTATTTGTTGTATTTCTGTCTTACTTTGTCTTTTTTTTGTTTATCTCTCTCCATTTCTATCTTTCTTTCTCTCTCTGTTTACTTGACCATTCTGTTCTCAACAACATCATACTATTCTCTTTCCATTTTGTCTGCTCATCTCTCTCACTTTCCCCAACTCCCCACTCCACCCCCTCAACCCTACACACACTGCTCTTCTTCTCCCAATATCCATCGCTGGCACCATCACAGGAACAGGTCCTAGGCTCCTTCAGTATTTCATCTTCAGGAAAATTCCAGGAGGCTCATTTTGCCCTGGGATTTACTGAGAGTCTGAATAGGAGAGTTTCAAAGGCTGCTGCTGAAGTGTATCCAAAGCGCTGAATTCTTCACACAGGTTGTTAGCCTGGATAGATGTGGAGGTGGACGTGATGTGCAGAGATGGTCCTGAGTTATGAAGTTCTAGATTCCCTCCAAACTTTCCAATAGGCAGGGAAGGAAGGGTTCTGATTCAAACCCAACCTGAATGATGTGTTAAATCTTTGTGTAACACAGGCTGCCGTGAGCATGTCAATCTTAGTGTCCACCTCACTTGTCCCTGTATGAAACTTCCTGACAGGTCACTTGATGGTGTTTTGTCTGATTCCTGGCAGCCAGACCTTAGGGCAGGCTTATCCAGTTAACGGCTGTGTGTGCATCATACAGAGAACTCTCATGGTCCATAGGGAATAACTGTACCATGAAAACTGTGACCAGACTGGAAGAAGATGTACTCTGTATTTCTCACCTAAAAATGGTTAGATATCATACAGCAGCTCGGAGATGATGAGAGAGGTTAGTACTAGCATTTGTGAGTTTGCAAACAGCTTCTGAACGTGCTGGGCTTTGTCTGCAGGGAGCCGAAAAGCAGAGATGATATGTTGAAAGCTGAGAGTTGCTATCTAGTGGGGTTAAATCTCTTTTCACCTGAACATAAGGGGTGATTCCTCTCTGTTACACACATGATGCCAAACAAAAGAGCAGAGCCAGCCAAATAGACGCACCATGCTCAAAGGAACGCTACAGTAGGCTTAGGATCAGGAATGCTCTGACAAAATGAGGGTTTTACGGCTATGCTTGCAGCAAGCTTAAATGGATGCTGGAGCAGTTGCAAGTGATGGTGCAGGACTACAGGAGGTTGCCTAGCGTGAAAGTGTTGTCGGCCCCCTCACCCGCGGGTGTGGAATCAGAATCAGGCTTAGCTCAACAGCGTCAGCCACTACTGAGACACCAGCTTTGATTTATTTTCAACAAAGCACTTACTAATATGTGGCTTTAATTTTAGTGAAAGGGTACAAGGAAATTGTGGAAAGGAAGACATCAACATCAGGCCTTTCTTCCTTCATCTCTTCCCCCCCTTTTTTGATTGGTGCTTTCTGTCATGTTGCCCCCATCAACTGGAGGAGCCTCCAACTTGCCTTCCAACCATCTTCTCTCTTCCCCTTCAGATCCTGCCTTAAAATATGCTTCTTCCAGAAAGCCTTCTTATAGCTTGTTCTCGCGATTTTAATGAACAATTATAGCATGAATTCATCAATGTAATTCCCATTCTCTGCTCTTTCTCCTTGTCTTCTAGGCTAGCACATGTTCTAATTGTGCTCTGTGACAAGCTGGACATAATTATGCAGAAAGGAACCTTGGTGTTTATGGGCTATGGAATTAATTAAAAGCACCGAAAAACTTCTGTCTGATGAGAGATTGAAAAAGTTGAGACAATTTAATTTATGGAAGGGATGAATAAGACAAAACATGTTGGAGGTATAAAACAATAAACTATAGAATAAATGTGAGTTTATTTATTTATTTATCTATTTATTTTCTCATAATAAAAGAACAAAGGACATCCAATAAAAATGAATAGCAACAAGTTTAAAAATTGGCAATTAGCCTTTTGAATTCATTGCCATAAGATATCAGAGGCCCAAGGTTCAAACTGAAAAAAAGTAGTGGTGCTCTCCCAAACTGCACACATGAACAAAGCCCCAGCTACTTAAAAAAGCAGAATGAGATGCTCCTTGCAGTAGATTGTGCATATATTCAAAATATGATCATACATGTTTTGCTGGGCTCCACTATGTTCCTCAAGGTTGGCTTCCCTTTAGAGAGAGTGGGATACATCCTTGAGCAGGGCTGGATTAGGGCATAGGTTTGTACTTAGTGTCCTGGCTCCCATAGATCCCTCATGATTTTAGAATTTAATCTTTCTTTTAAAATATTCTTTTTAGTTGGGGCAGAGACAGTGCTGGTACCAAAATATGTCATTCCCATTAGATGGTGCAGATCTTCATAATAATGATATCTCTTTTCCTTTCTTACATTCAGTGATGAGAAATGGAATAAGTAATGTGGTTGACCTTTAAATGATTGTAAATTATTTGAGTTAGCACCCCATTGAGATGACTAAGGTAGTTCACCCCTTCTACAGCTATTGTTTCAGGTTCACTGCAGACTCAGACAGACATCATTACTTTAGTTTGCATACGGTTCACATTTTTATGAGTTTCCTCACAATGACACTTGTTTTTTTGTGTGTCAATGAACGTTAAAATTCTGGAGAGGAAAGGGCAGCCTTAAAAAAATAAGGACTTGGTTGCTGACGCAGTGCTACTCAGTCAAAATCAAGCTCTTAGAGGGTCAAGAGCTTAGTAAGATTTCTAAAAGGATTCAACCTTTAGGTTATTCCATCATTGTCCATCTTCTTGCAGCTTTCTCTTACACATCTGGCGGTAGCCACTGTTGGAGACAAGATACCAGACTAGATGGACTATGGTCTGAAACAGTATGGCAATCCTTTCCCTAGTTAATGAGGGTTGGAAAGTATGATATCCTTTAGTCTGTAAATTCTGCTTCCTGGTGGAAGTTTGAGACTAAATGATACCTGGATCCATCACAACTACTACTTTTCAGCCTAATATCTACCCCTCCCTCCACAGACAAAGACTCCCTCCCAACCTCCTTTATCTTCCTCTTGGCCTCAAGTCTTGGATCTTCCTCCCTCATAGCACAGATATCCCAAGTCCACCCCAGCATGCAGCCGTCCTCTGTTTGCTGCACTCTTGCCTGCTGCTTTTATGTCTTGGGCTAGATGAAAGCAGACAAGCAAACTCAAAAATAAGAGCCTGACGCTTTTGAAGTATTCTTTGTTATTTCAGAAGGCCTTTCCCCATTCTCAGCCCTTGTTATTGATGGCCTCAGCTTTTCTGGAAAATGGACACACTTATGTTACTACATATATTGTATTTTGACTGAGTTCTAAAAAGATTTTAGCTCATCCATCAATTGATTATATTGTCACTGCTACAAAAGGTTATTGAGCATCCAGCATCTATTACTTGTGCTATACTTGATACATTGCCCTTATTGTGTTGAACTATTTAACTTTATCTCTTTGAAATGTGAAATGTTAGTTTCTTATCTCAAAAAAGACAGATTTATTCTTAGACTCTTAGAAGCAGTCAAGTAAGTATGAAAATATTTATTTTAGCCAATATCCCTAGTGGTGCAGAGTTATAACCAGCAAAAATAGGTTTCTGCAGCTCCATTGAATGAGCCATGATGTGGAGGCTAGAGCTATAGTAGAATGGAACGTACATACCTCTTTCCCTGCATCTTGCCAGCTTCATCTATGACATGGTGTGTGTGTGTGTGTGTGTGTGTGTGTGTGTGCGCGCGCGCCAGGGTTCTATCCAGTAAGGCCAGCTTTCCAAAAATGACTAGTGATGTTGGATGCCCAACTTTGAGATATCATAAAGGGGTCTGGTTTCCAGAGTTGGGTGGTCAGCCCTTTCTCAAAATCAGGTTCCTTTTAGGTGTCTCAGGTTGGACACCCAAACACTGAGGCACTCAAAACCATGACTCACTTCTGAAAATCTTAGCTAAGATAACACATCTGGCTGGTGGCACACCATCACTGATTTATCACCTGGTATGCATTTGACGGCCACTAGATGGGAGTGTAATCTCACAGTATACATGCCAGCTATGTTCTTTTTCTTGATCTTGGCAGCTTTCTTTCTATTTGTCTTTCCCATTTCCCACTTTATTTTCTTCCTTTCCTTTTATTTAAATGCCAGAAAAATCAGCTGGTTTAAGCAAGTCATGCAGCTCATTGCACAGCCTTTGTGGTGGGGCAGAGTCTAAGACTGCACTCTGATAGCCTAGGCTGATTGGTCTGGCATGTGGAGAGAGCTAATGCATGTGCAAAGCCTAGGAGATTAGGCAGGGCTCATAGTGAGGAGGCTGAGTTTGATCCTCCTCTGATGACGGCTGGTAAGAATGGGAAGGGGGCTGCTGGCTGAGTATTCTGTACAGTGTAGGGGGCCTCATGGCTTTGCACCCTGTCTTAGTCTCACATAACCCCTGTCTGATGACCTTTGGGGTGCGACACCTGGCAAAACTCATGTCTTTTTGAAGTATTTGAAAATGGAGGAGAGCAGGGCAGCTGCAAGAATGGGGAATTGTTCGAAGGGATTTGAGCTTTTAAGTTGCCTGGCTTTCTCTTGGTGGGATATATTGAATTGCACTGCTGCCCTTTGGTTATATTGGGGCATTCATTTTAGCTGGTATGTTTAGTGGATAGATAGATGTCGTCTTTTTAAAAGTGATGGTATAAATCCAAATAAATAAATTAGCCTATGAACCTGTAACCTCCAAAGCTTGCGCATCTCTAACAACTCTTTTAATAATCATACTCCTGTAGCACCTTTCATCTGGGGAACTCAAAGCAACCAGAACGTATTAAAGCCCTGTGAGGTAGAGAATATTTTTGAAATGAGGAAACTGAGGGACACAGAGGATTTTTAGTGAGTTAGTCAGTAAAACCCACAATTCCCAACTCCTAGTTCCTGGCTCTGTCTATACAAACAAATATCTAGGGCAACACATACATATACATATGGCATAGATATGTCAACAAGACATACAGCCATTTCTGTGAGAGACTACATGTCAAGTACAATAATGTTCACGCTAAGGTGGTAAAGAAAGATCATTAATGTTTCATTTCTTCCTTAGTTTTATACCTGTTTCAGGAAAAGGATTATCAACGCTGAAAGCTCCCATCAAAATCCATTCTACTGTGGATTTCTTCCCTCATCTATCTCAGACATCTCTTCTGTAGGTGTATAAAGACAGGTAGACATGGAGGGAATTATTTTCTTTAGAGGCAGTGTTGTCTAATGGATAGGGCACCGGCCATGGGTTCTAGGAAACTGGGGTCAACTTCTAGTTGTAACATTGGCCTGCTGGGTGACTGTGGCAGGTCCTTCTCCCACTCTGTGCCTCAGTTTCCCCATCTGTAAAATGGGGATAATGAAACTGGCCTCCTTTGAAAAGTGCCTTGAGTTCTATGAAAATAAGAGCTTGATACTGTTCATTCTTTACAAATCTTCCCTCCATGGCTGAAGGCACAGCTGACTTCAATGTTGTGTTGTCTCTGTAGTTTTATGGCTTTGGGTCGGTTTTCCCTGTAACTTGGGTGCAACTCCTAATAATAGTAATGAGTTCCAGGTGGGTATGGGGAAGAAACTACAGTATTTAAGAGGCTGTGGTAGTGGTATTGCACAGCACCTCATTTCTTCAATAGCTGTCGGGACCAATATTTCTTCAAAGAGGTAAAAAATACACAGTTGTCTTTTTCTTTTTTATCTCGTGACAGCCAAAAGGAGTCAATCCTTTGCAGCTGGTGCTTTCTGGAATGTGCTTCAAAAATGCAACAACTGACAGATTTGAGATATGAACATGCAATCACAGCAGCAGAAGCTGAGCCAAAGCAGAGAAAGCTAGGCAATAGTTCTAATTGAATTAGAGGGGGGGCTTGAGCTGCAACAGTAGGATCTGGACCTGGATTTCAAAGATACCAAAGTTTGGAAGTGCTTGGATCTTCTTCTTATGATTTATATTACAGAAGCGCCTAGGGCTGAGATTAAGGCCCAGCTGTACTGGGCGTTGTACAGACACAGTTTGCCCCAAGGAGCTTCGACTCTAGGGGTTAGATTCACAAGGGGGATTTAGGCATCTAACTGGACACTTTCCACTTTTCTTCCTCCTCCTTGAAGAAGAGGCCCTTGTGCAGCTATCAGTGACATAACAGAGCCCTATGCTCACATTTCCTTCTCTGAAATTTGAGCCTGTTTTCCTTTTTTATTTTTGTCCATGTCTGTCTTTATCACATGAATATGCATTTTCCCACTCACCCAGGCTTTAAAAATACCACGTTTCTTCCAGCCAGCTCCTTATTAAAAGCCTTGTTCTCTTTCCTAGCTAGCAGATTATAAGTCATTTATGTGTAAATAGTGGCTTTCTTCCCCTATATCAACCTGATTCCTTCAGTGATGCTACTATCTAGTGTTTGTGACATCACTATTCATCACCAAAGAAGGGATAATGGATGCTACAGACACTAGAGTGTCTTTAAATCAGACAGCCCTAGCAGCAGCAGCAGGCTCATAGGGAAGAAGGAGAAAGCTGCTGTTTAAGCATAGACAACTTGGTAATCACTAATCAGCAATAATGGGAAGGTAAATGCAAACCAGGTGCTTAAAATAGACCAGGTTGCAACATTTGCCTAGGTAAAATGAAAGGTGCGAAGGTGTGATTACTTTGATGGCTCTAAAAAGAAATCCTGTCTCCTGAAACTTCAATTGCACATTAGTGATCAATTGATGTCAACAAGTGCAGAGGCAATTTCTGCTTGATGTTTGCAGAAGTGGGGTGAGGATATGGGGGAAAACTTTTGGTAAAGCAGTAGGGGAGCTCAGCTCAATAGCTATCTGCTCTCATGAGATAATACAAAGATATTCCTGAGGCTGCCTGTTCAGGGATTTCCATCAAGTATGCCCTAAGAAGAACAAAAAAAAACCACCTAGAAGAGCCTGAGCCATGTCATCACATCTCTCTCTGATATACAGGCTTAAAAAAAGGCAAATATTAAGCATAACCTCCCAATAATTAATATGTTTTCATTTGTTTAATAAGAGGCTACTAGTGCCTGAAAATTTCCATTCTCCCTTTGATGCGGTGTCTCTGCTTGTCTTTTCTTTCAAGCCCCTTGTCACAAAGGTGTCTGGCTGTGATAAAAAGAAATGTTTTCAAGTGGGCGAGGAGGCAGGGAGGAGAGGAAAACAAGCAAAGGCAGAACACATGCAAAATCTCTGTAAGTGAGACTCTCCTGCCATAAAATCCTCCATTTTAGTCTTTGGAGCAATAAGTTCGCAAGCAAGTGAACCTCTTAAGAATGTCTGATTTCCTAGTTGTAGCGCTGGCAACCCCAGGTGTTCAAAAATCATCAGACCGGCTTTTAAAGACCATGAGATTTAAAAAAAAAAAATACAAATTGGGTTCTTTTCATTTGCCTTCTGGTTTCTGAGCTCTAGGTTACACTTGGGTCACATTTTCCAGCTTTTCTCTGCAACTATTAGAGGTAGAAACTGACCTTTTCTTTTCTTTTCTTTTCTTTTTTTTTTTTTTTCAAAAAATGAAAACTGAGCTTCTTCTCTAATCTCAGGAATCCATGAGCTGGGGCTTTAACAAAAGCACCAGATATTGTGAGATTTATAACATAAAACTGGGTCAGACCAAAAGTCCATCTAGTCCAATATCCTGTTTTCTGACAGTGGCCAATGCCAGGTGCTTCAGAGGGAATCACCAGAACAGGTCATCACCACGTGATCCCTGCCCCACGGGTGGTGGGTATAATAGGAGAGGGGAAGCCCGGGTCCTGCCGCTGGATGCCCGGCTGTAGGTTTGGCAGAGAAAGTTTTTGCTCTGTTATGCCCCAGGCAGGTTCTGGGGCAGCTGAGGAGGCAGTAAGGGCTATTCAGGTTCCCGGGTTCATCAGTAATCTCCCTGGTAGGAGCAAATACTGCCCCCTCAGCTGCCCCAGAACCTGCATGGGCATATCAAAAGCTCAGGTCCTTTTTTGGGAAGAGACACTGTCACGCTGCAGCTTTTCCTGGGTGGCTTGGGTCTGGGGACGGGTGGGGACGCATGACATGGCTGCGGCTAGCCAGGGGCTCCTCTGGGCAAGTGGCGGGGGGTTAGGGGGAGAGGAGCGGGCTCCTACAGGCAGATGCAGAGGTGATGGGGGGTTGGGGCTTCAGCCAGCCCAGGGCTTCTCTGGCCAAGAGGGGGGTGGGGGTGGGGGGGGGGCTCATTGTGGGCAGGTGGTCTCAGGGCTGCAGGGGGGGCGGGGTTCAGGGCTTCAGCCCGGGGGGGCCCAGGGGCAGAAGGGGCAGAGCCAGGGGCTAGCCTCCCCAAAGAGGGGCTTCACCCACCACCCATGCCATCCCCTGTCACCCCTTCCCAGCTTCTGGCAATTATGAGATTTGGGAACACTTCTTGATTCTAGTTCACCTGCCAGAAAGGACATGGATCAGATTAGCAGGGAGTGATTGCTGTTTGCTTCAGTATGCCCAGAATTTCCTGTAATGTAAAAGGGTTGAAACTTACGATTCCCTTCTTATTCACACTGTTGTAAATCACTAATTCCATTGAAGCCAATGCAGTTACATCAGTGTGACACTGGTGTGAGTTTTGACTCTTTCAAAATTAGTTTTACAAACTATTTGCTGAAAAAATTCACCAGCTCTAATGAGAACATTTGAAAAAAACTTTAAAATAATTTGATGATTAGATATATTCACACAGGTGTGGAAAATAGACGTCCTCAGCATTCCTTAGACGTGATTTTAAGTCTTAAATCTTTCTTTCTCTAGTGCTGGTTTCTAATAAAACAAACTACTGGGCACGCTAAGGGGGAGCATAAGGGGGACTGTTGTACCTCAGATATATGTACAGTAATGTATTTGTCCTGTCTAATGTGGGAGAGGCACCATGTGTTAAAATGGTGCAGGAGGGACACACAAAAAATCATCCTGAGAGTATGAGATTAATGTCATTTTGAGACACGAAGATATTAGCAATATCTGTGGGTATGAAATACATTATCTACTAGTTCCTCTTAAAACTAGCCAATTTACTTATATTCTTTATGGGTTAGATGTCTACTCCCTGGATTTATGGCAAACATCTGATCTAAAAGTAGTTGTATGCTTGACAACAAAAGTGATAAAGAAGCAGTGGAGGGCAATGAAAATTGATGGGGGGAGAGAGTGATGAACAGCAAAAGAGCAATTACGGTCAAATGATGGGGGGGGGGGGGTAGAAGGTGGGAGACAGAGATGGGCTATTTATCGTAATCTGGGTACCTCTAAGCCAGGCTTGTTCACATGCCTGTGAACATCTGCTTATGTTATTTACTGCTTTGCTTATTGGTAATGTCGCTACAGTTGAGTAAAACATCGTAAGTGTCTATATTCCTGCCTTTTCATTTGTGAGATGCAATTTTTATCCTTTTTAACACATTCCCAGAGGAAAAAAGCAACCTGAATATAAACGAGGAAAAGTAACCACCAGGATGAAGATCTAAAAAGAGATGCCAATTTTTAAGTGAAGGAAAATACTTTTCGTTCATTGAATAGGGGAGAAAAAGGAGATCTAAAGAGAGTAGGGGATATCAAATTTATTTAACTACCTGGAGAAATGAGATCTCTCCCAGGCAAATGAAGTTCCAGGGGAGGGCCAGAGGGTTATCGTCAAGCGAGAGGTTCAGGAAAATTAGATGCTGCTGCCATTCTACATTAGCCATTGTTGAACCTTGTGATGGAACATGCCCCCATCCCACTGTCTGAAAGTCTAATGAGCATTCCTGTACTCAGGCAGCACCAAACAGGTGCACCTGCAGAACGTGCACCACCTTGAGAAGGGGAGCTTAAAAAGATGAAACTCACCATAAAGACAGGGAAAGTTTGCTCAGGAGGAGAGGCTCCTAGGGACTGTTAGTGAGCTCCAGCAGCATTGCCTGAGGCAATGGCTAGCCTTTGTTTTCTGCCTCCCCACCTCCTTTGGGGATAGACTGACAGGACAAACCTGATACAGACAGATGAAGCGCCCCGGAAATCTGCTTCCAGCCAGCAACCTGTGGCAGGATATGGGGAATGCTGTCAGGGACTAGAAGTAATTGAATACAGAAAGGACTGGGAGCTGAGAGAATGCCCAGGAGTGGGGGCTTCCATAGGGAACTTAGGGGCAAGAGACTCAGATAAAGCTGAGGGCCGGCTGATTCAAATTTCTTTCTGAAACTGGTTAGCATTTGCACCCATGGTTCCCACGGATGTTGATAGTACCACTTGTGGAGTAAGGTACTACTTAGTGGGGGTAAGACTATAAAATCTAGCCATTGGTTTAAAAAAACAGAAGAAAACCGTAACAGCACCTTAATATTAATGGAAATGTTTCATGATCTTTTTATTTCAGTGAAAAAAAGCATTTTTGGGGGGTGGGGGAGGGTTAAGTCATTCCTAGTAGTGGCCTGCAACACAGATATTGCAGCATCGTGCTAATGTGTGAGAAGCAGACTTGCTACAAAAGTTCAACTTGACTTTCTACTTCCATTGCTGAAATGGAGTGATGTGTGAGAAGTTAACAAACCGCATAAATATGTAAATGTGAAGTTGACAATTTAGAAAATTCTTAGAATAATCAAACTTTAAAAATTTTCTAGCTTTAATAACTGAAAGTTTTGTTAGTAAAGTAGGGTTTTTAACCAGCTCCTTTAAAAGAGGAAAGCTAGTCTTGTAGTTAAAGCACTGGGCTAGAACTCATGTAATCTAGGTTCATTTTCAGACTCTGCCACAGACTCCCTGTGGGGCCTTGGTCACAGCTTTTAATCTGCCTCTGTTTCCCATCTGTAAAATGGGGATAATAGTACTCCCTTCCCCCGACTTAAAATTTTTGGTGATTATGCGTGTGATTTTGTTTTTGTTTAACATCATTTTTATGCTAGCAAAAGCCTCTAATGTAGACACAGTTATGTCAGTGCTTTTGCAGGGATAGCTTACTTCGTATATTATGCCAGCAAACTTTTCTGAATCTAGACTAGGCTTGAGTGTACCTGTAGCACCTATCACAATAGTTCCCCAATCTCAGTTGTGTCTTGGAAGTGCTATAATACAAAGAATTGCTGCTGTTACTGCTAACCTGAATGTCTCACTTTAAATAACAGTGAGGCTGATAGGCTAATCCCAGCCAGATGAATCAAAGTTAGACCAATCAGAGAAAAAAGAAAAACTGCCAAATTCTAGTTTTGCATGCCGAAAGGGTCGGCATAGGGAGCGGGCATGAGCAGTGGAGGGCTGACACACAGCAGTGCAATACATCGAGGGCTCGCAGTAAGGAACCTGGTCATCATCAGCAGCAGGAAAACCTATTCTGGAAACACCCAGTGGCTGAAATCCTGGTGCCACTGAAGTTAATGGCAAAGCTCCCTTTGACTTCAAGGAGGTCCGGATTTCACACAGTTCATGTTCTCTGCCTGTGTCTGCAGCAGGTATGTGAGAAGGGGAGATGGCCACACCCCAACCTGGCTGTCCATTCTCCCTTTGGGTGAGACATGCCACCAGGTGTGATGCGCAGGAAAACAGGATACAGTTCAAGGGAGATTATAGGCCTCCTGCATGAAGTGCTATGGGGTTGAACAGAAGCTCTCTTTGAACCACGCTTGAACCAGTGATGAAACCTATTGATGTTGAGAGCTGGGGAATAGTCAGGGCATAGGGTGCACCAGGCATGGCCCTCACACCTTTGGCTTGCCCTTAACATGCCCTCAAAATGCCTCTTGTTCTGGGGGATCCTTTATTGGGGGGGCGGGGTGGAGAGTCAGCTATACTGGCCCTGTCACAATGAGGTAATTCTTTACGGGGGAGCTGGACAGCTGCTTTGTGACCAGCTTAAGCTGGTGCTTCCTGAATTCTTCCCAACTGGAGCAGCTAGGAAAGAAGCTTGGGAGGAAGGTTAGGACTTGAGGTGGGAGTAAGCTAAGTCTTGGGAGCAAAGATATGTGGGGATGGGGGCGAGGGGCAGAATTGTACACAGCCTTGGGAGCAAGGGAGATGAATATGAATCCCAAGGAAAAGAGAGTTTTTTTAGACAAGAAATAAACCCACCCACCTTCAGAGATTTTTATTGTGAAATATGCAAGAAACAATACCAAAAGCTAACATTGCCTCTGAGGCAGAGACATAATGTCACGTTCGCCAGGTTTCAGCTGGGAGCAACTTTTTTTTTTCCACACCAGTCATCAGAAGCCCACAAAAGTAGGGTTTTGTAACAGAAATACTGACAGAACCTTAACAGCGTCGGGGTGTGAAGGCACTGCTATAATAAAGGCTCTCCTATCAAACGAGAAAGGGGGAGTGAGCTAATGGGCTAGAGAGAGAGGACTAATATAGATCCAAGCCATAAAAGAACTTATCTGTGTGTTTTGAACCAACTATCTGAATTATTTTTTGAATGATTTGGCATGTTTATATAGAACAAAATTAATTTCTAGCTGGCTTGTACATCTAGAGGCAATTCTGAATCCATTTACAGACTCCATTAGTATCTCCAGTTTTGGTCAGCTGCAGTGCACTTGACCCTGCATGTAAGTGTCACTGGGCTAAACTGAATGAATCAAAAATGTTCTGATGCAGATTCTTACCCTGCTGTAGGTAGTGATCAGAAGAGCCCAGCAGCAAAATGCCCCGCGTCCACAAGAGGAAAAAGACCCACAAGTGCAGAACCAATGTCTGATTATCTCATCTAGATTTATTTTTGGTTAGGGACTTTTTACCATTTTGCTGATATGTAAATGTTATTACTGGATTTCTGTCTTATTTGAGCCATTAAATAAAATGGTGGTTCCCAGTGAGGAAGACCATTAAGAGCACAGAATATAATGAAACTTGATAGCATCTCCACAATCTTCCTCCCTATGAACTTGCACAGCCACATGTGTCAGCATTCACAGATTAAAGAAGCAATTAATCTGAACAGGGAGAATGTGAGACTGTTACTTAAATACATCAACAGATTATAACCCTTAGTCTCCTCCTTTTTTGTAAGGTCAGCAGTAGAATTGCAACCAGCTATTTAACTCTTTCTCTCAATCCCATAATTCTACTCATATTTAGCTGATACTAGTGAATGACATCTCAATGTCATAAATCCACATTCTCTGAGATTTATGCACCCAGTGTTCATTGATATAGTGATTCATACCAGATATGATTAAGAGCTGAAGGGCTTTATAGATGTTTTGATAGTTTCCAAGGATTAGATTACTAAAACAACAAAATGTCAAGGAGTAGCATTTAATACTTTTGTTCCTGGACAACCCTGAAGTACTTGGGGACATGTTTATGAACCATTGGCTCTAGAACATTAGGCATAAATAGTGCTTATAGCTACAGTAATTTGTGTCAGTTGCACTATCACAAATACAGATTTATAGAATGTATTTAACATTGAGTTGGTGATAAATAGCAAGAATCATGTTTATAATGCAAAGCTGGAACTTAAAGATATTTTAAAACCCCTACACCGCATGTGAGGTGGATATAAATGGGACACTGCATAACTTAATTTATTTTGAAAATCATACATTAAAGATGATTGTATTGATGATCTACCAAATGTACTGGCGCTTGAAATGAGTGGAGAAAGGCAGTTTATAAATCACCCAATATCCACTTTACCCAGCTTTTCAGTTTTCATTTCTCAGAACCACAGATTGCAGATGTTCCTTAAGGTGTTTGATCTATCATCTCAAGAAGTCGATTTCATTTTTAATTTCCTCTGATGAGGCTCCGAAGATGCTGGATGAAATATTAGGTGAGTTCATTCCTTTTTTTTTTTTTTTTTTTAGACCATGTAATGTATGTGCAAAACACACTGCATTCAGTTTCTGGCTCTGCTGCTTTGGAAACTGCTCATCCCTTAAAGTATTTTTGATGGAACTTTGACTGCAGCTGGGGAAAGGGTGGCTTAATCAATATGAGAACAGGAGTAATCAAACCAGGGAAAAGAATTAAAATGAAAAAAAAAAAGTAGGGAGGAAAGAAATAGTGAAAGAGCAGTGGGAAAGATTCAGAATGGTCTATTTACTGAGAGGTGTGCAGTGCCCACTAATAGCTAGAGAAGTTGTGTGTCTAATTCCCAGAGCATTCACTGATGATAAAACTATTTTATTAAAATATTAATAACCAGAAAGGAAGTTTGCAAAACACTGTAAGTAAATCCTTCCTGCATAAATAGGATTATGTGGAATTTCAGCAAGGTAATTTAGTTAGATGGTGGGTTTTTTTATTTTACTTTTTATTTCAATGGGAAATAAAAGCCAGGGATGTAAACAGACAACGCAAATTCTTGAAACAAGCAACTGTATTACACAATGGCAATCATTGTTTTTATGTAACCCTGCCCTGTCCACACTAACAACAAAGAAATAGGAATGCAAACTGCATATTCCCTCACAGATCAAACGAGCAGATTATTTCCTGAACTAAAGTGCACTAGAAAAAGAAAAGTAAAAAACCTCTACCACACTTCTTCACTTGTGTGTGGAAAGTCAAAATATATGGGACACTATATTGATATTCTATAGGTTACTGTTAGTCAGATTAATATAAAGTCATTTATTTGACTTTTGTTCTTTGTTCTGTTCATTAGTTATCTGTAAATGGATACTGATTATTAAAATTTTTTGTCTGAAATTGTTCTAAGTGTTTGCATGAAGTTTAACCAATGAGTTGTTCATAAAGTATTCAGTTTGGCTGTTGGGCTATTCCATATTAGTGGTGTGGGACAGCTCTATAAAGTCTCATTATATTGACTCTGATCATTGATTGGATGACTAAAACTTCAATTAACTGGAGGAGTTTTCAAGGCACATGAACATTTCCAGTGCAAACCTCCACACATACATTCACACAAGTATTTACAAGACTTTTACTCTCCGGGACCATTCTTATGAGCACTCATCTGTCTCTATGGAAAACAAATAAAAAGAGTCACAGACACTATTGAAGCAAGGAAGGGACTTGCTTCTTGTTTAGCACAGGCCATCCTTTCTACAGGACTGTGTGCATTCACAAGGAAGTATAAATAATCATGTGTGACAGGGTCAGGCCATACGGCTATAGGAGAGTAATAGAAGGCAGATATAGATTCATAGATACTAAGGTCAGAAGGGACCATTATGATCATCTAGTCTGACCTCCTGCATAACGCAGGCCACAGAATCTCACCCACCCACTTATGCAAAAAACCTCACCTATGTCTGAGCTATTGAAGTCCTCAAATAGTGGTTTAAAGACTTCAAGGAGCAGAGAACCCTCCAGCAAGTGACCCGTGCCCCATGCTACACAGGAAGGCGAAAAACCTCCAGGGCCTCTTCCAATCTGCCCTGGAGGAAAATTCCTTCCCGACCCCAAATATGGCGATCAGCTAAACCCTGAGCATATGGGCAAGATTCACCAGCCAGATACTACAGAAAATTCTTTCCTGGGTAACTCAGATCCCACCCCATCTAACATCCCAGATATATTAGCCCCAGGCTAAGCAGGTCCCTTTTCCCTGGGTAAGGTAACAGGGAAGGTTCGGGAACAATCAGGAACCTTCTGGAGACAATTAAGACAAGCTGATTAGAACACCTGCAGCCAATCAAGAAACTGCTAGAATCAATTAAGGCAGGCTAATCAGGGCACCTAGGTTTTAAAAAGGAGCTCACTTCAGTTTGTGGTGTATGTGTGAGGAGCTGGGAGCAAGAGGCACTAGGAGCTGAGAGTGAGAACACGGACTGCTGGAGGACTGAGGTGTACAAGCATTATCAGACACCAGGAGGAAGGTCCTATGGTGAGAATAAAGAAGGTGTTGGGAGGAGGCCATGGGGAAGTAGCCCAGGGAGTTGTAGCTGTCGCACAGCTGTTCCAGGAGGCACTAGACAGCTGCATTCCACAGGGCCCTGGGCTGGAACCTGGAGTAGAGGGCAGACCCGGGTTCCCCCCAAATCCTCCCAACTCCTGGTCAGACACAGGAGCAGTTGACCTGGACTGTAGGTTCAGAAAAATGGCCAAGCTGAGGGCTGCCGTGAAGCTCCAAGGCGAGCAAATCCGCCAATAAGCCCAAAACCCACCAAGGTAGAGCAGGAACTTTGTCACACATGATGATGATGAGAGTCCGTTCTGGTCTTATAATTTATGAATCATAGTTGCAGTGACACTTTAGCTAGCCATTAGTGGTACCTATATGCCCTGTCCCACAGTGCCTTACAATCTTTAGTGGGTTTATCCTCATAACACTTCTGGGAGGTAGAGAAGTGTCCATTATACAGGTGGAGAACTAAGCCACAGAGAGAGTAAGGGTGAAACCTTAATCCTACTGATGTCAATGGAACTTCCCCAAGATCACAAGAGAAGTCAGGGAACTTGAAGCCAGGCCTCCCAAATCCTAGGTCCATCTGTTTGTCTAGGTCTTTGAGATCTGCTTGAGCTCTTTATCCCTAGAAATGTTCATGGGGGCATGGACCAGAAATTCTACTAGTAGGCCATGTGCTCTTGAACCAACCTTGGTAAGCCGAATGAGTCCGATCTTAGGTTTTGTAGCATATCCTTATCTGTCTTCCAAGGTCTGCTTTGTTCTGATGGGGTGAGTTGATTGGGGAACAATGAATTATGGGAGGAGGGCTTGAATTTTTGTATTGGTGACTTTGGAGCATTTTAAAAGCTGGCACTGAGTTGAACTGAATGTTTCTGTACTTATTTGGAATGAGTAAATACCACTTGCATCTGAAGCAGATATTATAGCCACATCTATACAAGAGAGCTTAAAGTGGAACAGCTTTACCGATGCAGCTACGCTGCTGTAAGATCTCCCATGTAGTTGCTCTATGCCAACGGGAGAGAGCTCTCCTGTCGACATAATGAAACCACCCCCAACGAATGGCAGTAGCTATGTTGGCAGGAGAGTGTCTCCTGCCGACACAGCACTGTCCACACCAGCGCTTCTGTTGGAGTAACTTATGTCAGTCAGCCACTGAGTGGCATACGTTATACTGACAAAGCGCTAGTGTAGACATAGCCTATGTGTAAGCAGGGTCTGAATGAGCTCTCCCCTGACATCTAGTGATGAGCTGAGGCAAAAGACTTTAGGAGTAGACCCTGTTTGTGTAGACACGCCTACTCTGCCTAGGTGCATGGCAGATGGAGCTGCTTTGCCAGCAATATCAATTTTGGCTGCTTTTGGGTTACAAATTACTCTAGTCTTTGAATGCAGGGGTAAATGGAATGTTGTGTTTATTGTACAAGTAAAGGGAAGCAGAACTGTGCTTAGCATGTCCTGATTGAGGGGATCACCCTAAACTGCACCTCACTTGCTAAACGGGGTGAGGATGCCAAATCCTAGTGAGGGAGAGAGTGGGTGGGGACAGGTGTTCTCACCTGCTGATGTGGATCCACGTAAAGAGTCCTAGATACCATTTGACCTGCCTGTGACACATGGCCAGAAAGGGTTAAGTAGCTTGCAGGCTAAATGACCCAGATTCAACCTTTAGAGACATGTCAGAAAAGTACGTAAATGGTAATTAGGGCCATTCTATGTTAGGTAGGCTAGAACTTTGAAATGCAAACTTGTATTGTTAGAGAATTAGAGGTAATACTAACTGTATGTGTTTACTTATATCTTGTTAGATGTTAGCCATGTGTACAGACAATTCCTGTCTATTACTATAACTATTAATTCAGAAATCAAAAGGGAATATTAACATTTAGCTGAATCTTGGGTGAAGTAATGTCATTGTCTATATATGTCTCTTTTAAAGTTTGTGATAAACTGACCGGTGATGTTAGGGGATGTTTGAAGGTTACTTCAAAGCCTGTTGTTCACCCAGGACTAAATGGTAAATAGGTTGCTATAAAACTGTATAAAAGACTCTTGGGACCTGAACCTTTCATCTCAGATCTGCTTGATACTTTATGCAGGGGAAGTGTGAGTCGTAAGACTGAGATCTCCAGTCCCACCTAGATCACCCTGGATATGACCATTGGACTATAACCTATGGACTAATTCTGAAAAAAACTCTTTGCAACTACAAAGCTCACCAGCTCTATTATGAAACTGATCTCAGAAGCATACTCATGTCTGTGTGTATACTGCTCTTTTAACCACTACTCTTTCTCTTTTAATAAATTTTAGTGTAGTTAATAAGAATTGGCGGTAAGCATGTATTTGGGTAAGATCTGGAATATTCATTAACCTGGGAGGTAATGTGTCCGATCCTTTGGGATTGGTAGAATTTTTTTTCTATGATGAATAAGATTTTCAGTAATCCTCATCATATCTGACTTGGGTGTCTGGGTGGAAGCCCAAGCGTGGGTTACTTTTAAGGAAACTGTGTTTTGGCTTCTGGGTAACCAGTAAGGTATTAGAGCCATTTTGTGCTGGCTTGGTAAATCTAAGGATTGGACTATCCACCAGCATTGGGGATTTCCTGCCCCATTCTTTGCAGTTTTCCCTAATTGAGTAATCTCAGTGTGTCCCCCCCCCCACCCCCCCCCCCCCCCCCCGGGATCCTGGTCACACTGCCCCTCTCCAGTGTTTGACTGTACTGATTAGACTCAATTCACATCTTTGTTTCCAGCTGGTGATTCCTAGAGCTGATGTCACTGCTGAGCAGCTGTATAGGAACAGTGAAGGACAAAACAGCCTTCACTGGCGGTGAGGTTCTCTACTACCTGCTGAAATCACTCAGAGCTGGGTTAGGTTGGGGAACTTCCAAACGTGACCCCATGGGAGCAGCAAGTGGCAGAGAGACCACGACAGCTGTGAGCCAGTTGCAGAGGCTGCAGTAGAGGCTTTTGTAGATGCCCTCCCCGGAGGTGGGAAGTGAACCCCCGTGAACAAACCTCTGAGCTCTGGGTCTTCACTAACCAAGGACAGCCACCTGTGAGTGGGGTGCAATGGAGGGAGAGGGGAATGGTATATTAAGGGACATTCGTTCACTGGACTTACCCACCGCAAGATTGGAAACTGAGGCGAAGGACACTGCCCAAAGCACTTAGGAGTCGGGATTTGCTTATGGTCTCATGCTTTTGAGTGTGGTTGTGGAGTTCTCCCATGCTAATGCTTGGTTCTCTTTCCCTTTTAATAAAAATTTGTCTTTTGTTGTATTAATCAGTGCTTGCGAGTGGGGAAGTATTGCCTGAGGTGTTGCCTCTAGAGTCCCTTGTTGCTGCCGACTCCACCTGGCAGAAGGGTTACGTATAAATCAAAATATATAAATATTCTGAAATGTGATGTTGAAGACTTTGGACCAGAACTGCAATGAGGCTTGTGCAGAATTTAGCATCTGGAGCTCCACGTTACTCAGCTAGGACTAGACTCCGAGGATGTGACTATTTAACGTAATGGTCGTGCACAGCTCTTTCCTACAGCGGCAATAGTGCACTGGCAGCAGTGCTCAACAAGAGGAATAGACGAACTATCTGCCTGGGGCATTATTAACTGTATAATGGAGTGTAGATTTCAAATGTGGGCAGAAAGAAAATGAAATTCAGTGCCCCCCAGTTGAAGATGCTATTGGAGAAAGTTTTATAATAAGTACTACAGGTGACAGGGTACCGCAGTCTCCGCTCTCCGTGTCTATTTAATTCCTGGTCTCCTCACTGAGACTGCCAATTACAGCCAGCTCTGATGGTGGCTTTTGACACTTGTGCTCACAGAGAAAAAGACAAAGACTAGTGTCTCATTCCATAGAGACTTCTAAACAACATCATACCTAAATGACTTTTAGTCGCTACTTCCCTGTATGGGATTCTACCCAAAAGCCTACACAGGAGAGGTGAGAGAGTCTTTATATTACTTTACTAATCCCTAACATTTGACAATCTTTCCAAAAATCTGTGTTGTACTATTATTTGTCCATATCAAGCAGGAATGTGCATGCCTCAAATTGCTTCCTGTGCACTTCATTGGCCATATTCACCTTGAACAGATCCTTCAGTGTTTACTCAGGGAGAGAGTTTTTAACAGCACAAGGGTGGTTAGGCTCCCAACTCCCAGTGAAAATCAATGGAAGTCTGGCCACTTAACTGTCCTTTGTGCCTTTGAAAATCTCCCCCTCTGTTCTCACAGAGGCAATGATGCAATTTATTCAAAAGGAGTTTTGCCTGAGTATTAGTGGATGGATCTTGGCCTCTTTTCAATAGGCCTACTGTGCTTTTTATTCCTTAGCCACTTCTAACATTATCCTTACTGATATCTAGACTTGGAATATTTTTATTTTACAGCCATTATATATCTAGATTAGGTTCTTGTATGGCGCCCATAGGTTCTGGGCTCAAGCCCTGCTGCCAACCCCTGGGGGAGCTGTTAGAGAAACATCTTCCAAGAGTTTACAATAACTTATGTGTACCAAGCAGATGGTTTTTGCCAAGGCAAAAACGTAGGAAGGGTCCTGTTCTCTGCACGCAATGACATTTTGGGCTTGCAGAATGTAGGGAAACATCTTTTTAATGATACTGAAGCTGATTTATGAACTCTCCTTGCTGCTTTTGTTTTTTAAACTCTTACAAAAAAGAACTCACTACCTATCTTGATTTTACATCATTTGATACTTGTCAGAGGTCTGGACATTTGGAAAAAGTGACTAGAGTTTGGATGAAATCCTGGCCCTATTGTAGTCAAAGGGAATTGTGCCATCAGTTTCAATGAGGGCCATGATTTTCTTTTAAGCAGTTTGTGACAAGGTCAGACCAGAGTGTGTGGAAGGCAGGTATATTAGCCCTAGAATGCTAAAGGCACATTTCCCTATGAGCTGAAAAGAGGTGACCTCAGGTCAGCGAGGGACACTTGAGTCCAATTAAGGGCTGCCTATGACCTTTAAAAACCCCTCTTCTGGGGCAAGACAGGGAGGAGAGATGAGAGACAAGTTGCAGCATGGAGAAAAGGCTTCTCCTGCATGGAAGGCAGAAGAAGTAACCAAACTAACTGACTGTTTGGGGAAGGACTGGCATCCAGAGGTCAGCATAACAAGGCAACACCTTGCCAGTGGCCTTGTAGGGTCTACTGGGAGATGGCTCTGGTTCTTCCGTAATAATTGTATGAGTTAGCAAGTGACTCTTCTCTGGCTTTCTAGAAAACACTTTGTGTTCTTGCAGCACAGACAACACCTCTGCCTTTTCAGCTGGTGTGAAGTAGTTACAGATATCAGTGCTTTCCAGAGATGACTCAGTTTGGCATCCCCTTAGTTTTATGAAGTTAGACACTTATATAGTTAACAGTTACTTCGATCTATACTAATATAAAAGTGAATTGACTTGAATACACTCTAGCATGACCTGGTATGCCAGCCTCATAGGAGCTTTCCTATACAATTTTCCTTCCTCTTCAAAAAACCTCTCCCTATTTCCCCTTGCTGGGTCCCTCTCTGGGACATGTTCCCTTATGCTGTCTAGAATGGGGTCTTTCCTTTTGTTCATCTGCTTAATGCTGGCAGCTAACAACTGGGACAGCTTCTTCTGTTGAAGGGGTTAATTCTTCCTCCCCCAGCCCCAAGGGCATGCTTCTTTCCTCTGCCATACATCAGCTGGCCTTGGCCCCTCCCACACCTGGACATTCACTGATTCCTTCTCAGCAGAGCAGCTAGGAGGACTGCCCCTCCCCCCCCATAATAGTTTCTGGGTCTTTACCATTTTCCTCTGGAATACCCATATTTTATGGGTAACAAAATTAACAGCCTTAGTCATATGCAAAATATCATCCCCATGAGGATTTCCGTGGGGATACTATTTAGCATCCCCACTGTTAAGTCACTTTCTAAACCTTCCTGTTCCAAATGAATGTTAGCCAAAGACGCAGGAATTTTATGTTCCCCATGTGCCAGAAGCACTACTTCGTGGCTAGGTAACATGTCAGTCTTTGGGACCATGCTTTCCCTGACCAGAAAGATGTGGGCACCAGGGTTTCCCCACCCTATGCATTCTTTGCCATTCACCTTGGCGACTTTGATACATTCCATATCTATCTCCTCAGGGTCAGACCTCATAGAGGTCCTGCAGAGTTCTGTGTTAAGGGCAGTTGCATTAATATGGGCTGGATGGGGTGTGGGCTTACTTAGTTACTTTTAGATTAGGGAACTGATTCCTCAGGCATATCACTGGAAGCACCTTCTTGTACCTTTGTCCTTCACGGGAGGTCTGTGATGGGGATTTCTAGAAGGGGGATGATTTAGCGGGGAGGGGTGCCTGGGTTCTTAGCCACCCTCCTTCTCAGGGGTGAAACAGGATCCCCCCTTTTACTTTGGGTTTGTGCCTTGACATTTGGGCTTGCACAAAGGAATCAACCAGGATGGCCATTTCCTTTACAGCATTTAAAGATTTACCCCATACTAGGTTTCTTTGATCTCCTCAGTCCATATGCTTAGGAAATGTTCTTGAGCAAAGATTTCAAACAATTTTTCACATTCCTCAGCCCTCTTCTCCTTTATCTATTTTCTCATTAGATCACCCATTTTATAGGCACATTCATTCTGACTTAAGCCAGGCCTTTTCCTGAGATTTCTAAATTTCAACGTATACACTTCAGGAATAATTTGAAGCCTTTGCAAAACAGCCTGAATTTTAAAAAGCCATTTCATAGACCCATCAACTGGAATTTAATTAAATACATGTAAATCTTTACCAGAGAGTTTTTCAATCAGTGTGGGGACTTTCTTGTCCTCTGGAACATGATGAACTTCACATAGCCTTTCAGAAGTGGTAAGGTATGCTTTAATACAGCCTGTTTCCTTGTGTGCAGCACACAACTTGTTCCAGCTGAGTGTTCCATGAATAGGATTGATTATTGCCTGAGGATTGTCCGCCTATAAATCCCACACCTTGATTTCATGCTGATGTTTCTTTTCGTTCTCTTCCCATTCATGTTAGATTTGAAGTGTTTCCAGCTGCAGTTTCTCTCTCCAGTTGAATCCATTCTGGGCTTACTTGTAGGCTGTAAGGTCTGTTTCCTCCTGATGCTGTAGACCCTGATCTCTCAGATGAGTCCTGATAAACTGCCTGTACTCCACTGGCTTTGTCATAATCTATTAGGAGGTTTCTTAACTTTGCTGCCTATTCCATGCTGAAAAAAGACAGATCTGCAAACAATTCTTCTGTATGGTGTTGTATTTTTTTTTTTTTTGGCATATGTTTTCTTGCCCCAGCTTCTGTTCTGTCTCTCACTCAAAATAAGCAAACAGAAAACAACAAACTGTAATCTTTCTTTGACTGTTCCCAGCTACCACACTAGAGACTCACTTAAAAGTGTTAGTCCAGTGCTTAAAGTGTAAATTTCATTTAAAATAGCAAACTGTGTACAAAATCCTGTTTAGACTAATGCACTATGACATTCCGGGGTGCAATCCAGACAAGTGAGGGGCTGTGTTGCCATTTGCATCAACCTGAGAGGCCTCAAAGTGTTTTGCTGCTGTAGCTCCCAGCCTGGGCTCCTCACAAACAACCTGCAGGTCACACCCTGTGTGTCTGTGTACAGCCACAGCCCTGGGCCAGCCACTCTGACCCTAGCAGCCAGTCAGCAAACACGAGCCACATTCTGGTTTCCAGCAGCTTTGGTTACTACTTGCAGGCTGACCCCAACACACTCCAAGTTTTGGAGTTTTCCCCCAAAACATGTGTTTTGCACTGTCCAGCCCTCTCCTGGACAGTCCAGATATCTAGATCCATTACCTCTCTAAGGGGATCAACCTACAAGACTCAGCTATCTTAAATGAAGTTACCCAAACAATTTACAACACTGGATTAGTTTAATTAAAGAATAAAACAGGTTTATTTAACTGCAAAGAGAGATTTTAAGTGAGTACAAGCAATGAGGCATTAAAGTCAGATATGGTTACAAGAAAAATAAAGATAAAATACTTTCTAAACTTAAACTAGACTTGGTTCAAGGTGAAGTTCTTACCACATTTTCATTACAGTGCTGATCAAATTTTCAGGCCAGGATCTGCTCCCAAAGTCCATAGGCTATTTCTTCTGTCATTTTAGGTAGAAAAAAGAAAGCGATAGGGAGAGAGAACTTGGGATGTTTTTGTCCCTGATTTGTATAGTTAAGTCACACTTTCAAATGCATTTTTCTAAGAAAAAAGAAAAGGAGTACTTGTGGCACCTTAGAGACTAACCAATTTATTTGAGCACTGGTTAGTCTCTAAGGTGCCACAAGTACTCCTTTTCTTTTTGCGAATACAGACTAACACGGCTGTTACTCTGAAATTTTTCTAAGAGTGACCCATAGATAAAGTTGTTTCCAGCTGAGAGCAAGGAGATAAGGAATCTGGTGGGGGAGAGGTTTGCTAAAATGCATGTGTTTGTTCCTGTCCTGCTTCCTTTACAAAAAATGGCCCATCAGTTTTGATTACACTTGGCTGGAGTGTCAACTTATCCTTTGTCTTTAAGAAACAGGTTTATCCACTTCCTAGACATGTCTGGTGAACACACTTCAGTCATGATTTCAGTTTATGTTAATAACTTTACATATAATGTTGCTACATACATCTCACCATGATATTGTTGACCAGCAATTGTTAGTTTTCAAATGATACCTTTACAAGGCATATTTTATACAGAGACTATTACAACCATTATAGAGTGTGACTTCCATCACAGAGAGGTAGGTATTCCCTTTTTGTGCTATGAATTTGTTTCTTTTTGTTTGGTTGAAGAGTACTACTTGGGCCTACCCTGAGGCCCACCTTGTAAATACCGAAAAATGAAACCTGAGTAGGGAATAAAAACTCTGTGGAGTGGGACTGATTTGCTGCAGGCCCCACATCGCCGGAAGGGGAAAACACTAAGCCCAGCCAGGTGAAGCTCCATAATTTTCATCTCATCTTATGTCCTGTGCACAATGTAACCCAAGACTAATCCACAAGATATTTTCAACTGGAAGAAACTTGATATCAGATAGGTAGCTCACCTGTTTGAATATGGGATGGCATTAAGCTTAGGGCTAAAGGACAAGACACCATACTTGCACTGTGACTTTTGTCACTTGCTGATAGGTCTGTATGTATTGTTTATTTTCTATTCACGTGATTAACCCACCCTCAAAAAAACAATAAAAAAAATACCCTTAAGAAGATGGAAATGATTCTTATAGGGGCCAGAGCAGGAGGCTAGGTTGGGTGGACAGAAGAGATTGGAAAGTGCTAAGTGGTGCCAATGCACGTAGGGCAAACTCAGCTTTTAAATCAGGGATAGGGCAGACAGATTTTCTCTGACCCACAGCTGACACAGATGCTGCGGGGCTCCAGTTGTTATGTTTATGTGCCATTTCATTACTATGTGTCTTCCAAATTTAAAAAAACCCTCACCTATTAATGGACTTTTTTCACTTCATTGGGCTCACTTTTGTGGATGGAGAATGATGGCATTAGTCATACCTTGATATGAGCCTTTTGCAAACATTTTATTTCAAGCAGGGTTAGCATGGCAGCTGAACCACTGCTATTTCCACAGGTGGGGGCAGAGGGGCGCCTGGCTATAGCTGTCTTTGGTGAAGAATAGCAGGATATTTTGGTCAGTGTGCATGAGATCTCTATTTGTTCAGTTTATAAGAAAAAACAGTTTAAATTTAATTTCAGGCTCTTTTCTTAGCCTCACATATATCATTGTAAATCATCTCTCTGTAAGAAACTAACCAAAATGATTGAGTGGTGCCGACACTGGACCAACTTAGCCCTGCTATGAACTGACGTTAATGAGACGTTAATGGTTATCCAAGGGCTGGATTTAGTTTACTGTGTTCAGAGATTATTATTTAATATTGACATTATGGTAGTGCCCAGAGACCCCAATTAGGAGTCAGTGCCCATTATGTGCTGCGTGCTGAGATTATTATCCTGAAGAATGACTCTTATCTATTGCTACATGGCATGGGTTGCAACAGCAGAAGCTTCCTGCTCACTTGCCTATTGATGTGTTTCAGCCCTGACCTGATGGGATCAGCATACTCTATAGGAATTGTGTGGTAGCGCCTTAAGTAGTTTATCAACCCTCTTGTGGCGCTTATGAAACACAGAAGACAAGAAGTCACCAAGAGTCTACCAAAACAGCAGTTCACGTGTGTAGCTAGGCCTTCCGTGTTGTATGTCCTAAACACAGTTATTTTTATCCTTCTGTACCCCTGTGGTTACGTCATATTACTTATGTTGTGTAAAAAGCAAACGAGCCAACAATCACTTGTAGGGAGAAGGTAGCGCATTGTCTACATCCATTCTGTCCTTGACCTCTCTCTGTTGAGTCCATCAATAACAGAGCCATGTGAGGTGGTGATGTCCACTAAAATTACAACCAACACCACCAACCCATCGCCTGTAGACCACCAAATAGTCATAGCTTTTGCCCATTTCAACTTGGTCTGGATCTGAGCTGGTGAAAGAGGCAGGGAAGGGTAAAAATCTTTCTCTCATTATAACGAGGAGACTAACACGGCTACCCCTCTGATACTTCTCTCATTATGATACTAATTCTTGAGCCACCCTAATTGCTTTATGGTTACAAAGTCCACATATTAGCCCTAAACCCCCAGCTGCACCAGTGCTCTGCTTGGCTCATCTGAATGAGGAGTGGGGCAAAGGTTGCTGTATGCCATTGTTATGCTCCTTCAGTTCCCAGGGCTGTCCTCAGCCAAGGAGATGGGGAAGGATTGTAGCTGTTGGTGCTGGCTTTCTACAACTCAGAGATCCCCTACAGCCTGATTAGGGCAGCTTCACATCCCTTCTGCATCCCCCGTGATATGCAAAGGGGCCATAGCATAGGGCAGAGTCCCACCCATTGTAATTAGTAACTGTCTCTTTTGGCGATTGTCATAGCACCATATTTATCAGAACAATGCTTCCTTACTAGACCTTCCACAAGAACGGCCATCCTGGTCACACCAAAGGTCCATCTAGCCCAATATTCTGTGTTCTGACAATGGCCAATGCAAGATGCCCCAGAGGGATTGAACAGAACAAGTAATCATTAAGTGATCCACTAATAATACAGCAAAGTGTGCATCTTGCAAATAATAGATGTGCATTGCATTTTCATCTCCAATTTCTTCCTTTCTGTTCTGTCTGTTGTGCTTTATGCATACTCCAGTTACTGTTAGCTGGCATCAAAGCACCTTTCTTTCAAGGAGACATTCCTTTGAGACCTATTATGAATGCTATTTCAGATAAATTGCTCTTGGTGTGATACATCTGGCAGACTCTCCAAAAGCCAAATATATCATTGCTGTAGCACGTTTGACCTCTACTAGTCAATTTATTCCAGCACCCCGCCATAGTGAAAAAGAATTCTAAAGGGACCCTTGTCCTCAGGGTAACTGCAAATCTCTTAAGCAATTGTGCTAAGATAAAGGATCCCAGAACAATTTTACTTTGAGCTATCTAGACACATTTTCCCTATAATCTAATATCTATCACATTTGATGATGTGTGGTGGTATAAAGATTTTATCAGCCTGCATTTGGGATGTGTGTGTTACTTACAACCGGCAAAGCCATGAGTTACTTCTGCTAGTCTGCCCAAATGACCATTTATGCCACCATAAGTTACTTTTTTAAAATGTTGAGAGAGTTTTAAGTTGGGATGCAGAGGATGACTAGGTCAATGAACTGCTGCATTGATGCATTTGGAAATTTTATAGCACTTTACGAGCAATAATTGGTGTCTTGCACAGTGGTGTTATCTTTATTATGCACACAGGAAATTAAGGCAGAAAAGGGTGACTTGACCAAGGCCACAGAGGACATCGGTGTCAGAGTCATAAATAGACTACAGCCCTTTGTTCTTGGTCCAATGCATAGTCCACAGGACCATGCAACCAATTATAGCGATAATATCTTGGTGCTTATATAGAGGTTTTCATCAGTGGATCTCAAAGCACTTTATAAAGGAGTTAACTTCATTATCCTCATTCTACAGCTGGGAGAACTGAGGCACAAAGAGGTGAAGTGACTTGCCCAGCTTTTCAGTGGCAGAGTCAAGAATAGAGTCAGGAACGGAGATTCTTCTGTACCTTTCTAAGTCTCCAAAAGCACATGGGTGAGGACTTTTTGGGTGCCACAGTCCACCTAAAATGGCAGAAGACTAACCACTTTTATGAGGATTCTGCTATCTGGGGCTGAATCCCAACTGGACTTGGACAACTGGCTCCTTAGGGTTTTGGAATCAACCCAAAAATTCCCCAAGGAGATGGGACTGATCTGAGGTCCTAGTTAGGGTTCATTTCTAATCCAGATGTCTTCATATGTCTGTCTGTTCCGCACACTGCAGTGTACTTTTTAGCTGGACCAATGTTTTGTGGGTATCTAGTTGAATGATCAGAAAATTCTACTTTGAATGTAATAATCCAACAAAACTCCGTAGATTTAGGTCAACGTAAATCTGGTGAAACAATGCTTTCTTTGCAGTCCTAACAGAGCCTGTGAACAATATTTCTGAAATCAGCATTTAAATAATTTCAAAACCACTAGCTATATCCAGGATATAGTTTTAATATTCATACGAGCAGCAGTAATACTGTGAGACAAATATGCAACTTATAGATGAGGAGCGGGGGGAGGAATAAGAGTACACCACCTAAATAATATGGTGATAAACTTCCAATTAATGAGTTAAATACTTTGTCCTAGTCTTGCATTCACTAAAACTCAGCAAAACAAGGGTTTCAAAATGAGGGTGCAACTTGGAGGTAAATATCCATCTTTTTGGCTGAGAATTTATTTTAGAAACTTCCATATATCCTGACAAGAACAACCTTAACAACACATATCGAGACAGCATTGAGGTTACTCATGATGATCTATGAGTGTGGAGATTTCATTGGCCATAGTTAAAATGAAAATTAGAAACAGTATTTTTTTTCCTTTGAACTCTGGCAAATTACTTCTCAACATATACAAATGTGTGTCTGTGTCTGTGCACATGTGTATGAGTGTCAATTTATTAGTTTCTCTAGGTCTCCTGGTTACAATTCCACTAGGTGGGCACAAATCCCTTTTTAATGAATTTTTAGTGTCACTGCTGTGGGGTGCCAACTCCCCACAAGGATGAACTGTGAGGAACTGCATTCTGACAGGGATGCATATCTATTAGTTACAGAACCTGATCCTGTAATCCCTTGCGTAACTTTAGTTCTGTGACTAATCCCACTGAATTTGGTGAGACTACTCGTGTGAGTAAAGTTACTCCTGCATGCAAGTGGTCACAGCATCAGGCTTTTTGTTCCGTCGATGTTCCCCTGGCAGAGAAGGGTGATTTTTGATTGTAAGTGATACCTGTCTCTGTAATTTTCTTTTGTGGGGCCACACTGTGATCCCCTTACTCATAGCAATGATCTCTGAAGTGTTTGTGCTTGTGTGAGAAGCTGCTCACCAATGTGAACAAGAGTTTACAATGCAATTGTCAATTTTTAAGGCTTTTGTTGTCTCCACTTTCTTTTAGCTCCTGGGCATTTACTGATTCTTTTTCTCTCCCCCACTCCCCTTTCATTGACAGTTTTTGTGGGTTGTTTTTTCCTCCTGCCAGGGTAGTTTGGTTCACATGGAATCCCTTTGTGTCTCCAACTTTGACCTCTGATGTTTCCTCGCCTCATGTTCTCTACTGATCAGATCCATTGGTGATTCGTTACTCAGCAGAGGTGATTGTGCTGCTTTTAACACTCTGTGTTTCCTGCTGCCTGGATTTCAAAGAGGTAATTCTTCCTGCAGACCTGCCGCTGACCCTTTGCTCAAGATTTTGTCACTCACTCTTTACTGTCTCTCTTCATAAAAAGCTACAAGGATCTGGATCCTTCTAGTGAGAAAAAGGCACATGCACAAACACCATAATAATAACTTTAGCGTTTTGTAGTACCTCTGGCTCCTTCCAGAGCATTTTTCCGTGAAATGATGTAAGAAAGCATATGTGTGTGTTGTAAAAATCTTTTTAAGCCCTCTTGGAGATGTCCCTTCCCCCTACACTAGAACCAGGGGGCACTCAATTAAACTGAAAGGTGGCCAGTTCACATCTAATTCCTTTTAACTCAGTCACTGTGGAACTTGTTGTCAGAAGATAGCACCGAGGCTAAAAGTTTATCAGGGTTCTGCAAGAGATTAGACATTTATAGGGACAATAAGACTACCCAGAGTTATAGTTGTGAAAATTAAAAATAAATAAACAAGAGGTTGGGAGGGTATATTAACCCTCATGCTTCAGGGCATCAGCCAACCTCTGACTATTGGAGGTTAGAAGGGAATTTTCTCTGGGGATGAGTTATCTCATAATTGCCCACTGCAGGGATTCCTCTTCTGAAACTTACAGTGCTGACCATTATCAGAGAAAGATTTATTGGACCAGTCTGATCTGGTCTTGCAATTCCTATGCCCCTAAATCCTGATAACAGTCAGTGCCGCAAAATTTTAACATTTTTGCTTATTTTCCTTTAATTCTGAAATTTCTATCTATGTTAACGATAAAGAAGCAGCTAGGGCTATGGAAACATACTAGTCCTCCTTAGATTATTTAACTGGTCATGCTTCATCCAGAGAGTTAAAATTGTGCATCAAAATCTTAAAGCTATGTGAAATCACTGGCAAACACATAGAAAATTGACTTTTAACATTATAAAGGCAAAAAGTCCTATAACTCCACCAAAGTCCCTTGATGTAGCTGATGAATCCATGTGAAAAAAGAGCCGAAAATTGATTTCCAAAAGCATAATGTGCTTCCCCCCCATTTTTGTTTCAATAAATGATACATTTGAAATATTTCCTTTGAGCTTCACAGTAAATTGACAAAGTAATGATTTTTTTAATGTCTTGGGGTAAAGTAACTTCCAGATTATTTCAAATGCATTGGAAATATGAATAGCAATAGTTTTCCAAATGCAAAAACCAACATGGAAGTTGTTAAATGCCAAATGAAACATTGAATCTCCATAATCATGAGATGCATAAGAGAGGAAATTCTGCTGTGTTGTTGACAACATAGATGCTCACACTGAAGGCTAGACCTGGTCACTTTCTTTGCAAAGAACAATTTATTCAATGAAGTTAGCCCTCTTTCCCGTTTGCAAACTATCTACAGACAGATGAAGCAATCCCTGACATTGTTAGACAAATAGTTCAATACACAATTTCAGGTAATGAACAACCTGCAGCCTATGGATTTTCTACAAATCAAGAGCTATGATTGTTCTTTCTGACAGGTCATCTAAGTTACATGATGAGATATCTGTTCCCTGATTAGGTGACAAACTTTTTAAACAGATGAATAATGAATGGTGAATAGCAAATAACAAATTCTCTTGTTTGTGCATAAATACCCTTGTTTGCAATTAAGACAAGTGTTTGTGTGGATAAGGGCACTTTTGCAAACATTCAAGTAAAGACAAACCACTTGCTAATGTTTGCAGAAAATGGACAAATAGAGGCATGAATGAAATCACAAGATAGATTTCAGGAAAATGTTCATCAATAACCCTTCTTGCTATTCAACCAGTCCTATTTAGGCACTAGTCCTACTGATAATCAGTTTTGCTTGTGCAAGCACAAAAGGATTTGATTCTTAGTAGGCAGTAAATATAGAAGCTCTGTCTGCAACTGGTACCAGCGAAGTGTCTTTGAACGTGGGATCTACTTTCCCACATGCAAAGTGGAAGTTTTCCTCTCTATGTAATAATTTTAGGGGGAGACGCCTTGTCCCCCTACTGCACCAGGCTGAAACAGCAGACATGGTACAGTGCATGTGTATATGTGTGTGCCTGTAGTAGCTGGGATCTCCTTTTGCCCAGTGAAAATAGAGCTGATCTGAGGCCACTATTGCTGCCTGTGTGCTGCATTAGTCTTTGTGGCTGCCATGCGCCTTTATGTTGAATGGGTGGGGGTGAGGCTCGACTGGGAGGTTCATATAGTCACATTCTATTAACTAGCCCCTTACCGTTGTTGAGAACTTCATGTTATCAGCTGCAGGCAGGAAGCCATTTTCAGTGTGTAAAAACAACTTTATTGGTCCTACTAACTTACAGATAATGCTGCGTATTCTTATGTGCCACAGATGGTGCTCTTTCTATTAAATACCCACCTGTTTTCAAACACCTCTCTCTTGGGACCACTGCTAACCCAATAAGGGCTCCTCCCTACCCTGGATGCAGCCTGCAATCCACAGTGGAGGGAGCCCAGCAGAGCAGAGCTGTGTGGTGGTGTGCAAAGGATGCAAATTTCATTGCTCACTACTCAGCAGAACAATATTAGTTCCATTGCCCATCCGGTAGCATACACCCCTGAGGGTGAGAGGAAATTTAGTCAAACTGGTGCAAGTCTGTGTCTAGCATTAGATGAAAGAACATAAGGACAGTCTCTCTTGTGGTATCTTGGCACATCATGTTCTACCTTCCCCTAAAAAATCCAGGTGAAAACTATGCTTATTCTAAGCATTTAGAATATCAAGAAGTCTCTCATGTTCACATGTAAAAATGGGCAGAGGTTCTGGGGCAGGGATTCTTAGTTAATCCAAATCGGTACACTCATCCCTGTTATTTCTCATCTGTCATTGTGAGTCCGCCAGAATTTGTCCTGGGACTTCTGCTGCAAACAAGCCCCCTACTGCAGAGCTGTGATTTAGGCTGTGATTTTCAGTGTAAGCCTATGAGAGTTAGGCACACAATTCCCATAAAAATTCAGTGGGAGCTGGGCATCTAAATCTCTTAGATTCCTTTGAAAATCCCAGCCTGCGGGCACAGTCAAGGCCAAAGTATGCTCAGATAGTTGGTACATTCTGTGACAGACCCGGACCAGTGGGGTACAGGAGTCTGGTAGAAGGCAAATATACTGGCCACTGGATAAACAGTTTTCTGTTCTCTGAGTTCCCGGAGTGACCAGAACAGGGGCTGCAATAGAGCAATCAGGAACCTGCTAGAACCAATTAAGACAAGCAACCTAATTAAGACATCTAGAGCCAATTAAGAACATACTAGAATCAATTATGGCAGGCAGCCTAATCAGGACACCTGGTTTAAAAAGGACCTCCCATCAGTTAGGTGTATGTGTGTGTAAGTAAGTAAGTTTAAAAAAAAAAAAAAAAAAGGAGCAGGGAGTGAGAAGGTATGCTGCTGGAGGCTTCAGGAGGAAGATCCTGGAGTGAGGGTAAAGAAGGTGTTGGGAGGAGGCCATGGGGAAGTAGCCCAGGGAGTTGCAGCTGTCACAAGAGGCACTGTGGACAGTTGCAATCCACAGGGCCCTGGGCTGGAACCCGGTGTAGAGGGTGGGCCTGGGTTCCCCCCATCCCCCGCAACTCCCTATTTGAGACAAGGAGGTGACCTGGACTGTGGGTCCCACCAGAGGGAAGGTCCCTGGCCTATCCCCCAATCCACTAGGTGGGTCAGCAGAGACTGCGGGGATTGTTCTCCTCCCTTTCCCCATGCTGGCCAGTGATGAGGTTAGCTGAGTGAACAGCAGGTTTGAGCTACTAGCAAAAGTGGCCAAACTGAGGGCGGCCGTGAATCTCTGAGGCAAGCAAATCCACCAATAAGTGAAGGACCCACCAAGGCAGAGGAGGGACTTTGTCACAATACCCAGCTGTAGCTGAGTGGAAGGACAGTCCAGGGGTTAGGGTAGTACTCTGGCATGCCAGATACATGGATTAAATTCCTTGCTCTTCTACAGACTCTTTGTGTGACCTTGGGCACATGACTCTCTGTCTTAGTTTTCCCACCTGTAAAATGGGGATAATGATACTGGCCCTCCTGTTAAAGTGCTTTAATCACTGCCTAAGAGCTGGGCATTATCTGCAGAAGGTGGATAATTGTGCTGCCATGCCTCACAGGAGTGTTGTGAGGATAAACAAAGTGAGAGAGACACAAGATCGTGAGGCACTTAGATATAGCAGTAATGTGGGCCAGTATTGGCCAATGGATAGGGCACTAGACTGAGACCTAGGAGACCTGGATTGAGTTCTGGGCTCTGCCACTGGCTTGCTAGTGACCTTGGGCAAAGTACCTTCCTCAGTTTGCCTATTTGTGAAATGAGAATGATGATACTGACCTCCTTTTTAAAGTACTTTGAGGTCTAAAGATCTATCTAAGAGTTAGATCTTATAATTACTTGATATATGGGATAAACACATAATGAACACTAAACCATTGTGACACATCAGATGATGAATTCTATCAAGTTCATGTGATATATTAATATAAAGGGCTGCAGTGAGATGCAGGCTACTTTGTTAAATAAAAAGACATATATCTTTGCTTCTTCTTGGATTAATTTTCTGTGTGTGTAATATATATATGTATGTGTGTCTGTATATACACACACACACACACACACACACATCAGTACATTATAAAAGCTATTTGCACTCTTTAAGTATGCTAAATACAAATGAAGAGACTGAAAAATGTAAAAATATCCATTTCCATACTAATGGACTTCACAGGTAGTTTAAATTAAAGTCCTGTGCATGAACTTGAACTACAGTCTTAGGTTACTTTATAATGGATCCCTATATGCGAGCACTCTGGCTCTACCCCAAATTAAGAAAGAACTAGAAATGGGGTTGGGGATTACTATGACTAGTAATAATTATTAATAATTACAGATCTGAGCATAGTTATTAAGCACAGGTCAGTTCAGTAATTGTAACAGATCAGTGTTAATTGGTTAATAATTCATATTTGACATAGATTGAAATAAAATTGAGAGAAATGTATGGTCTCTCACAAACCAGACTAATCTGGATTCAGGTGAACCCTTCCACCAAGGGACAATTGATAGCATTTGGATAGTTCCTCCCCCCCCCGCCCCCCATTGTGACAATATAATAACAGTCTGTTGTTGCAAGTCATTAGATGGTAAAAATATTATAAAAATACTGCTGTCTTTGAAGTTCCCAGCAGGGGAACTGCAGTAAAGAAACACTACTAATTATCTTAGCAGTCAGGCTAGGCAAAGCTCCAGTCTAAATGACAGAGATTATATTGCAACATCTCCTCAGAATAGTATCTGGAAACCAAGAACAAAAATGTTAGAGCAGATTCTAATTTCAATGAGACAAATTGCATAGGTATATGTGTAAATCAAAGGTTAAAATGAAGTGCAATTGTCTGAAGAAAGTAAAGACATTGCAGGTGTGTAATTAACAAAGTGCTACTTGGCTACATGAGGGAGAATGAAAAGGAAGTACAGAGGCTGGTTAAGAGGTTTATCATACAACCAAAACAGCTGTAAGCACTGCTCTCTGAGTAAAAATAAGAAAAAATATTAAACCCTAAATTGAACTGTTTTAGTCATCGAGAAACAGAAGAGAAAAAAATCTAGACTGTATAGACATTGAGAAATATCAGCTTGGAGCATGAGAAGGGCTATTTTAGCAGGAATATGGGAATACTGAAGATTGATTGACTTCATTGGCGTTATTCCAGTTTTAAACCTGATGATTCTGTAAGCACTACTCAGTCCTTAATGTCTAAATCTGACACAATTCTCAGAGGAAGACATACTCATTGCTCGTAGGCAGCCAGATTGTCCGTGACAAATTTTGGGGGCAGATTTATTCATAAGAAGCGTGCATGAATATTTCACTATGGTTACAGCTTACTACCGAAGGAAACTTGAAAGAACACATCTCCTGGATACCAAAAGGAGGGCTGTGATTAGTCATTAAATCTAGCATGAAGAGGAGAAAAATCAAGTCTATGGGGTATTTGGTCCATTGTGAACAAAGGACCTTGGGAACCAGTACCCTTGCTTTATAGCTATTCATTTAACAACAGTGAGGAATTAACACATCCCACAAGGCCAAACCCTTTTTTGACCACTCAGGAACAGACAGATGAACAAGACTGTGCCAGAAACAGTCAAGCAGCCAAAAACAAAATCTGCATTACAAGAGAACTTTCAAAGTGCTTGTAAAGTTACATACATAGTAAGCGATTCTGTTCATACACAAAAATCTCATGGAAACCGGCTTCTGTGAAGCACATCGCTAAAACTCCTCATTTCTTCGTAAATTGTTTTATGAACTGAAAAAGAACACTATAAAATGGAATATAGGATTTCTCAGAACTTTAGAAGATGGAAATAAATCCAGGCTTGAATAAATCCAGGAACTAAATCCATAGTTGACAGTCAAGATGGTGGGGGCGGGTTTAAGTATGTCTGTGACACAGTTCCATATATAAAACACAAGCTTTTTTTAAAATAAATAAACCATAATTCAGAATTAGTCTCCCAAACAACTACATCACTCTCGGCCATGTATACTTTATTTCTTAAAGGGCTTTTGAAGCCTGCTTAGCATATTTTGATTCACTGGGGCTTCAGGATCAATGTTGAGAAAGTTGGGGACCAATCCAAAGCCTCTTGAAATTAATAAGAGTTTTTCTATTGGCCTAGTAGGTTTCAGATTGGACTCTTGTAGCATGCTGTGCTTGTAGAAATTGTTAAGGAGAGAAGCTGCAGTGTGAACATTAGATAATTGACCAACCTAACCATTTGAGCTTCACTGTGCTTACATCAGCCCATGGCTAGATCAAGTTATTTTGTTTTGTGCAATATTATAGATCTTGTTCTTGAACTTATTCTGAGCTGTAGCATTTTTCCCCCTCTCTCAAAGTCATGACTTCTGGACTAAAATTCAACATGTTCCTCAAGCTACACTTGATGATGGTCAAAACAGATTAATTACATTGTCATCCACTACATTTGATGTGTCTTGCAGACTTGGATTCACATAAGGGTTTTCAGAGTATGATATTGATGTTTAGTATATCATTGACCAAACTTTCTTTGATGCTACTTGGGAGAAATTTATTTTATCTGTTGTACTTAGAAGTTTTGAAGATAATAGATCCCAGACTTTGTGCAAGAAAGTAAACTGAGTATAAATCTTATTTGGTGTTTGAGATTGTCTAAATATATCTGTTTGATTTGAATGTGATTGATCATGTGAATCATAGAATCATTAGAATATCAGGGTTGGAAGGGACCCCAGAAGGTCATCTAGTCCAACCCCCTGCTCGAAGCAGGACCAATTCCCAGTTAAATCATCCCAGCCAGGGCTTTGTCAAGCCTGACCTTAAAAACCTCTAAGGAAGGAGATTCTACCACCTCCCTAGGTAACGCATTCCAGTGTTTCACCACCCTCTTAGTGAAAAAGTTTTTCCTAATATCCAATCTAAACCTCCCCCATTGCAACTTGAGACCATTACTCCTCGTTCTGTCATCTGCTACCATTGAGAACAGTCTAGAGCCATCCTCTTTGGAACCCCCTTTCAGGTAGTTGAAAGCAGCTATCAAATCCCCCCTCATTCTTCTCTTCTGCAGACTAAACAATCCTTGAATCATGCTTGATCATGCTGCTGTGCATAGTTTAAGAGGTTTATTTTAGCTGTGAAAATTCAGTTAACATATTTTCCATCATATGTGTTTTTTGGGCTGAGGAAAAAATGCATTGGATATGGGATTTCACTTCAATGCAAATTATTATTACAGTTTGGCTGGGCACTGAGTTGACAGAGATCATTAGGATTGCTTCTCTTCAATTGTAGAGGAAAACCTGATTGGTTTACAGTTTCTTGGTGCAGTTATATTTCCTTTACATGCTACACACTGAAATATGTTCAACCAATGTGTACAATTTTGGAAAATAACATTTGAGTTTAATCAGGATGCTATGAATTCTATTGCAGTTAAACCATGATCCTGTATTTACAGCGGATGGGTGGAAAAACTGGGCCTGCATAGAGCTATGTTGTGTATCTAAGATACTTATATGGCCGCCATCTCCAGTGTACTTATCCTCAGGATGCTACTGTGAGGCAGGGAAGTGTTTATCCATGTTTTACAAATGGGGGTACGGAGAGACTAGATGCTTGGCCAGGGTCACACAGGAAGTCTATCAGGTTTCAGAGTAGCAGCCGTGTTAGTCTGTATTCACAAAAAGAAAAGGAGTACTTGTGGCACCTTAGAGACTAACAAGAAGTCTATGATAGAGCAGGAAAGTGAACCCAGACTTCCTACATCCTAGACTAGTGCCCTAACCACTGGGCCATCTATCGTCACTGCAGCCAGTGGCCTACTTACCTACCTACCTAACCACCCGTGATGTGCATTCATGTTAATGTTACGGACAAATGTATTTGTCCCACAAGATCTAGTTTCCTTTCAGGGTTGGAAATTAAGGGCTTACTTTTCTGTTCAGCCCTTCTGTTGTCTGACTTAATATTGGCATGAACTATTCAGAAGGATGTGTGATTGGGAATATATTAGACCGTTCAATTTATAGTGTTTTCCCTCAGAAAGCATGGTAGGCCCTGAGCAGCATGAAGTCCTCTGAGGTCATTAGTGGCTAACATTTTGGATTCCCTTCACAATTCAGGGAGCACTCTGATAGTTTAGTAATAAGCACTACAGAAATGCTTCTTAATAAATAAATGCTCAGAGGAAGATTTGAAGTGGAACTCCTGCTGGCATTAGTTTTGGCAAACCTTTTGATGGGTTTAGTTTTCAGGGTCTCTTGCCACTTCCAGAAGACCTTGAGTTTCCCTGGGTGAGACTAATTCACATCAATTAAACCCCTCAGGAGCAATTCAAGTGAAGCCTGTGAGTTTTGACAAATTATTGTAGACTGGTTCAACTAGTTCCTGCATAGACCCTAGCATGAAAACTGCAAGCCTGAGGGCAAAATGCTTAGGGTAAAATCCTGGTTCATAGTCAATGGGAGTTTTACCATTGATTTCAGTGGGGCCAGAATTTGACGCTTGGTGAAAAGTAGGTGGATTTCATTGGCCCTTGTGAAAACAGGTGGTTTTCATCTAGTTTCTGGTTGCATAGGGGAAACTCACACAGCTGTAATTTAAAATTAATTTAAAGCAGCAGTAAGAAGCCAGGGCTGAGTCACAATACCATAGCACTCTTCATTTTCCTGCAGTTTTTCCTTTGGGATTGGTATACTTCTCAGTTGACAGCCATGTGCATGTTTAACTTGAAATTTTTGAGCATATCATTAGAAACTGCTCAACACAAAATTCAAGGAAACCCAATAAATTATTGAAAAAAGGTGTTAATGTCCTTCCTTCAATCTTAATTATTTTGAGAATTCCTGGAAGGCATGTCATTAGGGATAAGAAGGAACAGCAGATAATTTTAATATGCTGGCACACTGGCTTGGAAGGGTTGCCAGAAAAGCCTCCAAAACACAACTGATGATGGTGTTGAGGATGATTTTGAAATCCAAAGACATATTCAGATTCCTCTAGCTTTCAGCTCTGAAGGTGAAGTTTCACCTATATACAGGCATACTCAGTTAATGAGATACAGTACTTGGAAAGCATGATGTTAATAAGAAAGAGTGATTGGAAGAAATGTATGCAGTATTTCTGAAATGGTGCTGCAGGCCCCTTTTCTGTACATCTGGTGCATATTTTTAATCTTTCATTTTGCAGTGTAAGGTACGAGAAATGTGGGAGTCATCAGCACTTAGTTCTCTTCATAAAAAAGAAAATGCTGAAAATGTAAGTCATTACAAACCCATTTCAATTTTATCCTCTGCAGTTAAACTATTTCAATGTCTTTTTTTTTTTTTTTTTACAGTCAAAAAGAATAAGTTTAGTTTACAAATATTTTATTGCCATTAGGGTAACTTGATTTCCATTATCTTTATTTTATATCTGTAGTATGATCGAAAGTGATAAATGACTTCTGTAGTGAACTGCAGCTCTGGGTAAAGGTTTTAGATGGGGTGGGTGAGGGGTTTTATTTACTGCCAGCCTTTGAGCTGATGAAACACAGCATATTTTGTTTGCAAAGTTATAGTCTCTTGATTTTACATGTTATTTCGGCCACTTCACATGTGCAGATTTTGCATTGCTGATACAAAATAGTTCATTTTAGAGCGAAGCAATTTGAATTTTCTATAGAGGAATACTGGGTATCATAAAGCTATATTCTGGGATCAGCCAAGTCTTTAACTTTGATCAAATTCTTATCCCCGCACCTCTGTGCTGATGGCAGTCTTAGAGGCGCACAGATGATTGCAGACATAAATACAACAATAAACGTCCATTTTTTCTCCGACTCCAATAATGGCTTAGTGTTAACTTCTTGGGAGTTGTTTAGTTCCAGGTTTTATTGCCCCGTGAGCGTACAAAAACCGTAAGTGAGAATTTACAACAGTGCACTCCAGTAAACAAATACAAAAGAAAGCTAGGAGAGCTGGTGCCTCTTCCAAACTCTTCCCTGCTACAACCGGTGCTCCTCTCTCCAAGTTCCATGCAGATTGCAACAGTAGGAAACCCAAAACCAGTTGTGAGTTCTATACTTAGATTTCACCAACCATTTGTCCAGTGTAAATTGCACAGTCACTAAAACAGCCTAAACATGGAGTCACAGTCCCCTTAGGTACTCCAATCTATCTTGTCACACAGGTGAGCCTACCTTTGTGATAGATGGTCTCTTACTCCAAGAATCACAACAATATTCAGATTTCTCCTAGTCCCAAAGGACCAGTCACTTACCCCAGGTCAATTGTACCTCACCCCAAACACAACATTGTAGCCAATCCTATAATACAGTATATAAAGATGTATTAACTAGGAAAATGAAATTAGAGAGTTATTTAGAAGGCTAAAGCAGGTAAACATAAGACTATAACTCATTTGTGTCTCTAAGCTTTCAAAAAGTATTAGAAGCTTCTATAATAAACAAGCTCTACATGACCTTTAGGGCTAACCCTGGCTAAACACTGGGGGCCTCTTTCTTATGCCTAGAAAACTTTATCCCTCAAAACCCAACCTGCAGAGAGTACCATTCCTTCTTGTTAGGGGTTTTTATCCCCCCTTCTCCCTTTGCTCTGAACTGCAAATTTAGCTGATGGGAGGAATACACTTCCGTGACTCCTCTTCCTGGGGTCGAGGGCAAAACAACAAACCTCTTTTTGTTGTCTTCATTGTCCCACAATAGTTCATGTGATGTTGATGGCCCTTCTCTTATGGGCAGGAGATAAAACCATTGGAGATTAGCACTTCATTCTAGTTAATGTCTTTCTCCTGTCTGGTGATTCACACAGTCACAGAGGCTTACCATACATCTGCTCAAATATTACCTTGCAATAAGGGATAACGATGTTAAAACTGAGAATGATGCAGGTAGCAACTCACAAGCATTCAATAAAAGTGTAAACACTAACCACATTCTTATAATTGTAATACCTCTTTTAACAATACCAACACACAGATGAGCCAGACTGATTCCAGCTATGTATTTGTCAGTATTCAGTTGAGGCATGGAGACCTTGGCATGAGCTGGCACCTGGCTTGCCAGTATCACAGCTGCATTACATTCACTTAGTTAAATTGTTTGGCTCTAGTTATAAGGCATACTTGTCAATTTTCTTTTTTATGTAAGTGGAGTAGCAATGAAGTCCTGGGATAGCTGTTATCATATCAGTCAATGTCACATTGACTGTACACTTTTAAGATCACTTTTTGAGAGAGGAATCAACTAGCCAGGTTGAAAAATGTATTCTAATTTTGACCAATTTGACCAGTTAGACCCTTCAGTTATTTGTTCCTATAGCATGCATCAGACCATGTTTACTCTTTTATTCCCTGTTATGTATTAAGGAGGACTGGTTGGATTTATTTATTTTTGAATGAAGAACATTTTTCATTGAGATTCCTATAGATTTCTAAAGTGGGAATTTTCTCACAAAAACATTTTGATTCTGTGTTTTAAAAGTTTTCCTTTTCTTGAAAAATTTCAATGGAAACTTTAAATAAAAATATGTAGCCTGCTGGTTCATCTCTAAATGGTTTCCCCCTGCCCCCGTTTTTTGGTTTTTGGATTGTCACTGTGTAATCCAATAGGTCAGCATGGTTTTTTTAAAAAAGAAAAGAATAAAAATGTTCAGTTTTTGGAATTTTCTGATTTTGATGTGTGTTTTTTTTTAAAAAAATCTATTTTAAAAAATAATGCTCCAGACAAATTAGGAACAAAAGACTAAAGGGATGGAAAATAGTTTCAAGGTTTAAGCAACTTTCCCAGATGTTTTCTCTCCATGTTGGAACCAGGTAGAGGTTTCTGGGATCCTTCATGAAGCACGCCATACAGGGCCCTGATCTGGTAGACACTTATGCACATGCTTAACTTCACTACCTTGTGTGACCCCACGGAAATCAACGGGACTGCCTGCAATCATAAAGCTAAGCAATTGTGTAAGTGTTTGCAGGCTCAAGGCTTAAATGTGAGGTATTGGGCCATGATCCTACAATCTGCTGCGTGTGCTGGTGGACTGCTGTGCCTATGAGGAGTCCCATTCAAGTGGGGGTGACAGTTGCAGGCTTGGGTTATGATAGTGTCTCTATTATTTTGATTAACATCTATGCTGTTTGTTTAGTAGTCTTTATTTCTTCCAGTTTTAAAGAAAAAAAGAACTATTGCCTCTTGTGAAGCTGAGTCTCAAAGGGTTATGTCTTCTTTCCCCAAAGACTGGGCATTTGTTTAAACCTGGCAACTTTATTTAGTCACTGGATTTAAAATTCTGTGTCCTTAATTATATATGTGAATCCTTTTACTATTGCCGAAAATGCCAGTATACCCTAGTATACTGGATAATTTGTTGTGCAAAATAGTCTCTGTCAATTTGCGCCTTTTATTTGTGAATCGTACTTCACTGGTGCTACCAGCTCTTAGCTCTGATCCTGCCAGTGGGTGTAACTTTACTCCTATGAGTATTCCTATAGAAGTCAGTGGGTGAGTTAAACTAGACATGTGCCCATGGGTTTACAGGATCAGGGCCTTAGGGATGGTTGAGTAGTACTCTGCAAATATTTGTTACAAATTTTGGCAGCTCTTTTTTTTTTACCCAATAATTGTTCACAAATGTTTGTTGTTTAGACATCTGTAATGTGCACACATCAAAGGAAGAACAGGCTTATTATTAATTACTGTCAACTTCATGCACTGATGCAATCATTTTACATTTACTCAGTGTAATTCTAGACAAGAGATGTATTTCTAATGTCAAGTTAACACTGTATTGTAAAAGAAAATGCTCTACAGAAAACAAATGTACCTGAAATGCTGCTATACAATTTGATCTGCCAGAGGGTGCCACACAACCTTTAGTAAAATCCTGACGGCTAGTTTTATACGCAGATGTGACGTTATCTAATTAAAATATGACCATATAGATCATTGTTACAACCACTGTTATGTATTTGCAACAAATCTTGTACAAAATGTGGCACGTAAGATGTCAATGAAAGGGTTATGATTTGCTGGTTATGATTATGTTATCTGTATGCATGTATCATTTTTGTATTAAAGTTATGAATATTGCTCTATACTGGATTTCAAATGTTTGCTCCTGGGGTAATGCCCACAAGGTAATTAGCCAGCACATCTTGGAGAGACTATTCAAATTAAGTGGCTCAACAAGAAACACTTAACTGACAGTGCACCATGGGAGATGCCCATCTACACTGAATGGACTGTCCTGTGGACATTCCATCTGAAGTATAGGTAATGGCTTCCTGCAATGACTAGGTGAAATGCATGTGACTTGTCCATGTGACTCCAACCAGCATCTTGTTACTGTACTTTTCCACAGTAAGAACAATGGGTTTCCCTCCACATAGCAGAAGAGATAAAAGGCCCTGGAAACTCCTCCATTTTGCCTCTTTCCTGCTCAAACCTCTGGAATATGGATTTATACTATTGGGAACATTCTAACCAATGGACTGAGGGCCTTCCAATGATTTGGAAGCAACCAGAGACTTGACTTAAGCCAGCAGTTTATTCCATCACTGCTACAAGCCTGAACGAAGAACTTTGCATTTATTGTATGTATTCGATTCCTTTAACCGATTTAAACCCTCATCTTTCTTTTTTTCTTTTGATAAATAAACCTTTAGATTTTAAATATTAAAAGATTGGCATCAGTGTGATTTATTTGTTGAGACTGGTTGTAAAGAACCACTTATCTCTAAATCCAGTGTTTTTGATGGTGATATAAGAGCTGGAATGCCTAAGGAAGCTGCTCTTATGACTTTTAGTTAGCCAGTGTGGTGAAACAGAAGTTTACTTTTGTTGCTGGTTTGGTATATCCTATGGAAGAATAACCACCAGTTTTGGGTTTGTTTGCCCTATTTCTCAGCAGTTTGTCCTCAACTTGATATTCTCAGTTGTGGCCCATTGAGGCACGGTTACAGCAGGCCCTGGTGCTTTCACAGCTCTAGGGCCTTTTAAAAGCAGATTAACAGGATATTTTCACTCTGGATCTCCTTCATTACAGTGGAGGATCCTTCAGGCTGTGGAACCAGTGTGGTGTAGCTGCATGGGTCACTTGGAGCGTGGCATAATAGGGGGAACAACTGCCGGTTGAGGCCCCCAGATTTGCCACTATGCCAGTCCACTACCCTGTGCCGCTTCCTATAGGGGCACAGACATTTCAGGGTATATCTGCACTGAAATTAGACACCTGTGGCTTGCCTGTGCCAGCTGACTCGTGCTTGCGTGGCTCGGGCTAAGGGGCTGTTTGATTTGCTGTGTAGATGTTCGGGCTTGGGATTCAGCCTGAGCTCTAGGACCTTCCCATCTCAGAGGGTCCTAGAGCCCAGGCTCCAGCCGAAGCCCCTACGTCTACATTGCAATTAAACAGCCCCTTATCCCAAGCCCTGTCAGCCCGAGCAAGCTGGCATGGGCCAGTGGTAGATTTTTAATTGCAGTGTAGACATACCTATAGGGGTTAGTGCAGGCTGTGGGATGCAATAGTAGCGCATAGCGCGTCTCCTGCCATTTTGTGGCCTGCCCTTGTAGAATGCCTTTGGCCCCGACTCAAAGCCTAGCTCTTCAGGCCTGGTGGAGGGCAACTGATGTTTTTTTGCTATGTGACTACTGTTGTTTTGCTCCAACATCCGTGAGCTCTGCATACAAGTAGTTAGTTGCCTTGCAGAGCTCTGACTTTTTCTGAGATTTTTTTCTCATTGTGCTGCGGTCAGCTCCTCTGTAATTCAGTTTTATCGAGTCCTGACATTTTATCACAAGTCTCATGATGTTTGGGGACGGATCCCGCGTTGTGTCTCTAAGAGGTGCAGCATAGAACTTGCAGCCCAGATGGAGTAGCGGGGGGCTAGGGTAGCTTTAGGCCACCTTTACAACCTCCTGATCCTGGGCTGCTCCTTGGCCTGAATTAGACCCAGTGCAACTTACAAAGCCCTGGGGGTCTGTGTAAGTTAACGCAGGTTGCCCTATAGGCTGTAGGCACAGCCCAGAATCTCTGCCGTGTGAAATACTGCAGCCCTGACCTGGCACATTGCTCCCACCCATCCCTGTCCTTGGCGTCAGGACTTGTGAAGAGGTCCTTGGGAGGCAGACTTACGGCTGACTTTCACAGTGTCTGCACTGGTGGGAATGCTCTCCTGACCAGTCACAGTGCTTTTTAGGGCCCCTTTACAGTCCACTGCTTTCTCCCTTTTATTTTGCATCAGAGGCAGTGCTAGCCTATTGGGGACCCTAAGCAGGAATATTTTTGGGAGTCCCTTTTATGCCTTATCTACCCCCTAAAATATACAAATTGCATTATTCTCATAAACCAAAACTATACCGACACACCCACTAATATATTGGTACAATATCCATGTTAAATAACATGAGTGGTATTTTGGGGTAATATGAAATCAGTGCCCATTCGAGCTGCTTGGGGCCCTAAGCAATTGCTTAGTCTGCTTATACCAAGCACCACAACTGTGTGGTATAAAGGGGCCACTTCAGGGGTGAAGATCTTATCCCTGGAGCTTTTCATAAAGATTCAGGTCCTGAAGTCATGTGATTATGTGAGACTGTCAGATTTCATTTTTTTAAAGCAAGTTTCTAGCCCTTTTGGTAGCAGAGAAAAGCTTGAAAACATGAACCCTAGAGGTTCAAAAATAGCAGGCAAATAAAAAGGTCCTTAATTCTGTTCTTTTTTTTAAAAATACCATGATTTTTAAGACAATCTCATGAGGTTTTGGGCCATGACTCATGATTTTTGGATGTGTGGCAATACTGAATTTAGGAAAAGCTTGCTGTGAGCAGGAGACATGTGGTGCAAACATTTAGTGCATACATAGCATGTTCCATCCAGTAACTATTGAATCCTTGCAGCACACCTGTGGCTGCTGTTAAAGAGACAGGAAATATTCCCATTTTAAAGATGGGAAAACTGAAGTAAGGAGATTGACTGACATGTCCTGCACCACAGAAGGAGCCTGGGATGAGCCCTCAGGAGTTTCTCATCTACTAGTCCTATCCTCAGACCTCTCAATTTTACCTCTTGTTTTGCAGATTTAATCTCACATTTTAGTTCTCACAACACGTTTTTTGGTGGCCTCAGAGTGCGGCCGTCAACTCTTGCTGGTGGCCGCTATGACCATTTTCCCAAAATACTTAATTAACTTTAGGAAAAACAAATAAATATGCGCATATACCTGTCCAAATCATTGTAATTTATTTAGGTTTTTTTTGCATACTCAGTAATAACAACGTACCGTTGTCTCTATTCTTTACTAGACCCAAACAGAATAGAAACACACATAAGGTGTTTTGCGTGTTCTTGTCTTTGGTGGTGGTGGTTGTTTTGCTTTTTTGGTTTCTGTTGTTTTTTAAATAGACTTGCTAGCTAGTAAGTCTGCTTCTGTGAAAAGTGATATTTGTACGTTTGTTAATATCACTTTTCACAGTAGCACATTTGTTAGCTAGCTGGGAGGCAGTGAAAAGTGATATTAGCAAACGTACAAATATCACTTTTCACAGACTAACTCAGCCCTGACAAGCCGGGGGACAAATTCAGTCTTGGATGGGGAGGTGGGTAGGGAGGTATTGGGGGGGCAGGGGTGATGGGGTGGATGGGTCAGGGACCAGAGGCGATGGGGTGGTGAGCCTGAAGCCCAGTGGCTGGAGCCTGCCACCATGTGGCTGAAGCTGGAAGCCTGAGCCCCACTGCCCACGTGATGGTGGAGAACTCACACAGGCTATGTGCTTCTTAGGCGTTTGTGGCTGGGGGGGCAATGCTTCCCTTCCCACCACAATCACTGCTCAGGCAGCTGTGGCTGCAAAAAAGCCTCTGCTGGCCACATTTGAGAAACGCTGTCTTAGATAGTGTTTGCTGAAATAGGCACCGTTAACATAAAATAATATGTAGGCCAGTGTTCAGATGTGATACCATCAATTGATACCATGGTCATTATTCAGAGATTTTAAGGCCAGAAGGCACCATTATGATAATCTAGTCTGACCTCCTGCATAACACAGGCCACGGAACCTCACGCAGTAATTTCTGCATGAAGCCCAAATAACACGAAAACACTTCTTACTAACATTGGTTATAATCCCTTCTGGATAAAACATAATGTGCAAATTGCTTCATTTTTGATGTTTCGTTTAGCTATAATCATATTGAATGTTTCTCTCTGAGATAAATGTGGTGTGGGAATGTCATTTAACCATTTTTGCAGGCCTCTTTTGCTTTCATATTAATAGATAGTGTCCTATTATCATAGTAATATTTCAGACTATAACAATTCCTTGGATCAATTCACAGATTCTTTTATTTGGTTCTATAATATGCCTTGGCAAGATTCCATGGTTAAGTATGTCAAGGATGTGATGTAATGTATCTGAACACCTTTTGACAAACCTTGAAATGCCTCTGCATGGCTTGGAATACCTTGGAAGTGAGGGGAAACTTATACTTTATTGGTAGGTAGTTGCCTTTTCTTAATATTTCTGCCAGCACAAAGGAAATTTAAAGGAAAGCAACTTTGAAATCAGTGTAATAATATTAGAGAAAGACTCTCAAGGCTGACAGATCATAAAATAGATACACTACAATTTAGTAGGATTCTACTTTGAAAAGTGACTATGTAAAATGTTCTGATACAACAGATCTGCTTCTTTTGCATATCCAGTCGTACCTGCTTACTTTGGTCACAAAAATAAGGTTTCACTGCTGTTTATCCACTTCAGTGCTGCTGAGCCAACCCAGCTGTGGAACTGGAGGAGTAACCATTGGTCTAAATTTCACCCACAGTCACCCATATGCAGCCCTGATAGAAGACTTTCTACAGGTATATGGTGGCTCAGGGAAGCATCTGGTTTGTAGAATTTATTATTGGTGGTGATACATGAGCCAGAAAAAACCCAGATTGTATCTGAAGGTACCTTTACATTGCAATCAGAGGTGCTATTGCAGCTCAGGTAGGATACCTGCAGTAGCTTTGAGCTAGCTCGTATGGCTAAAAATATCAGTGAAGATGTGATAGCACAAACTTCACCATGGGATGTACAAAGCCACCCAGAACCCTTGCTAGTCTGTGCTTGGGTCCATGCTGCCACATCTTTATTGTTCCGATACTTGAGTTAGCTAGATTAAACTTATTGTGCTGTCAGGGCTGAATCCCCACCCTGTCACTCCGAGTGCAGAAGGCAGGGGCCCGCAAGGATTCTAAAAATTAATACTTGCCACTCCAGGCTTGTATTAAACTCCCAAGGGTACAGCTTTTCCAAACAGCATATGCACAAACCTCTTAGGACACCACAAATCCAATCCTGTTCTTAAAAAAGGTAAATTTTATTTAAAAACAAAAAGGAAGAAAATATATCTGGAACTTAGGCTTTTACTAGATTTTAAAGGAGCAATTCCAAAAATTAAGTACCCAAAATAGCTTTCTTGGGGGTTAGCTTAAAGGTTACAAGAAAACAAAAGCATCTGGGATTATCAAAGAAGAGATCCACAAGACAAAATAAGAAATAAACCTGATTGTATCTAATTAAACATTCCCTATCCAAATAAATTCCTCTAGGGATGGAAGATACTTTTTCATACCTGGGTTCAAACCTTACACAGCATTTCTGCTTATAGCATTGCTGCTCTGTGTCCCTGCAGCTCAGAGAACGACAGACAAAGGAAAAGTTTTTTTCCCCAATTTTAAAAAGTTCTACCTTCCCATTGGCTCTTTTAGTCAGGTACCCACTCCTTTTCTTTTACCTGTGGGCTTGTTAACCTTTTGCAGGTAAAGCAAGCAGAGAACAGACCAAGAGGGATTTTATAGCTAACTGGCTGACTGGGTGTCGATCAAAGGGAGCTACTCCCCCCGCCCCTTTCATGTATCACATGTGTGTATGTCTATAGGAGCTGCAGTCACGTCTTTGATTGCAGTGTAGACATGCACTTGGATCCTAGAGTGAGTTAACATAACAGGGCTGGGATTTAGACAAAATATCTTTATTTGTAAGGTGAGACCAGTTCTATGTCGAAATTCAGTTGTTGTAGGGTTGTTTCTTAATTTTGAATGCTCTGTGGATTGTGGTACGGGAAGTTTTTCCTTAGACATGAACTGTGCCTTTACCTATTTCCAAACTATTTCAGAAGTATAACCTTAATGGAGATTTTGCTGACTTCCCAGTGTTTGCTAAAACTACAGTATTCACTGAAGTCCCCCTCTTGAAGATATACCACTTACTCTGCCCTTAATTTGGGCTCTTTTTTTTTTTTTTTTTTTTAAAAGGGAATAATTTTTCAAACAAGTTTTGTAAGATTTCCTGTGACTCTTTGATACCAATTATGGATTTGTAAAAGATCTATGTACTGGTGCTCTGGACATCTATGAATTATTAATTTAGTGTTTAATCAATAAGGCTGAGTCAATGAACAGAGCAAAAGGGGAATCCTAGATTAAAATGGAGAAACTCTGTTGTGAGCCAGAGTTGCTTGCAGCTACTGGCATCCTAAGGGTGCACACGGCCCAGCAGTTCTGATATTGGCTTCAGCCTGCAAGCGTGGCTGGAATTGGAAGCTCCCTTGGAGCTCTTGGTGACTTTTACCTCGTTTGCAGGACTGCCCCATCCACACATTGAAAAATCATGAGTTGGGCCTAAGAAATAATCAGATTTTAAAAGATGAAAAAAATTGGATTCTTTTTATTTTGATTTCTGAGCAGTTAGGTTTACACTTGGGTCACATTTTCAAGTTATGTGTAAGGGAACTGTTGTCCCCTTACTAAAACTCAGTGGTGGTGTTTTGGTTGGCTAGCTCCCAGTACCAAATGAAAGGGGAAGGGTCGATGGGAAATCAGGTCCCTGAGACTGACAGTCCCCACGGGCAATGGGGAGAGACCAATGCTCCAGGTCAGCCTGATTGACAGGGTGGGCAGGCTAATCAGGGAGTCAGAAGGCCGGGTGGGTCCCGTCCTCTGTGTAAGCTGAATGTCCTGGGTCAGACAGAGTGGGGCCGGGCTAAGGAGGAAGCAGGGGCCCAAGCTGAGCTGGGGAGCAGAGCTGTGCCAGATCCAGAGGGACCAGAAAAGCAGGCCACGAAGCAGGTCAGTGCTGGGTCACAGAAGCAGGCCGCAGAGCAGACCTGTCCTGGGAGCAGAGCTGCAGCAACCGGACCCAGAGGGGCCAGAGAAGCAGCCCAGGGAGCTGGAGGCAGAGCAGCAGCCGTGTTGAGGCAGAGTGAAGCTGGAGGTGGAGCTGGAGGCAGAGTGGTGGAGCAGTCTGGAGCCGGATGCGGTGAGCAGCTGGGGAGAGTGAGGGGGACCCTGGGCAGTGGGCCCAGGGCAGGGAGATGCCCCCAACCAAGAGGCCCTGCAGGCCAGACTTGGAGGGGGATCGTAACCCTGACGGGGCGGGGGCGATGCTAAGAGGAAGGGCCCTGACACCTACAGCCTGAGGGTGTGTGGCCACTGCCAGAGCAAGTGTCCGACCTGCAGCATCCCTGCAACACAGCCAGGGCCTGAGAAGGGGCCTGGGACCATCGGCGCCAACTTCTCCTGGTGCTGGTGCATGCTCGACCCCCACCACCCCTTGCCCCTGAGCAAGGACTCAGATCCTTTCATTAGCCCATTTCACCGGGGTAGTGTATGAGCCGGGAAAGTTCCCAATAATAGCAGGACCATTCCCCTGCTTACATAATTGGCGTCACAAACAGGATCCTATCCACAGGGTCCACCCCATTAGTTTGCTAGTTGAGTTCTGGTAACACTGTCCAGGCCTGGTCGAGAAGCCTACCATGGCTGGAATTGAAGAACTAACTACGGGCCCATTTTGCTGAACTTCAGCTCAGATTATCAGAACAAGCGGAGGCATTACAACAAGCTAGAACAGAACAGAGAGAAGCCTTATCACTGGCTATGGCAGTAATAGACCAACAGGCAGCAGAACCTAAGAAACCCCCTACTATTTATGTCCCACAGGAGCAGAAGGTCACAGAGTTTGGTGGCTTCCCAACTAAACGAGGAGACATTATGGTAGAGGAGTGGGTCAAGTCTGTGAAGGCAGCTCTGTGTGTGCTAAGAGTACCTGAAGAAGATCATGTGGAGTTACATAGGCTTTGTAACCATGAGGGCTAGAAATGTTTTTCTTCAGTGAAAGCAGAGATTCCCACCTAAACCCTCACCTCATGGAGACAACTGATTAAGTAAAACACAAAATGGTGGAAGAGGTGTGAAAACTGTGCTTGTATAGGATTGTGGGGTCCCATGTCAGGACACCAAAGCCCTGACCCCACACACCCACTGCAGTGACCCTGGTAAACCCCAAAAAAGCCTGAGGTGAAATCCTGCTCACATTTAAGTCAGTGGGAGTTTTGCCATGGACTTCAATGGGGCCAGGATTTCACCCCAGGAGTTTTGGGGTTTGATTCGTAGCCAGTATTCAGAAGCAACACAGGCTCCCAGCTTGGAGCCAACTAGATGCAGATACAGCCTATTGGGGTCAAACCTCTTATAAGAATTATGGTGTTATCAGAGGAGACAAAGGAGTTGTGCTGTCCAGGAGACAATGCAAGGAGCTTTGAGGAAACACAGGAGCAACTGCATTGGAGGAATGATACAAGAGACTCTTGCCAAGCTGGTGTCAAACTGAATTAAACCAGAATTCCTGTAATAAAACCTTGCCAGGAGAAGGCTGATTTTTGTGTTCCAACTTGAGCCTCTGGTGAACTTTGTTCCCATTGTTCTGGTCTTGCTAGAGGCACCAGGTAGCTTTCCTGCATGACAGGAAGGCTGTTCCAATGGTTAGGGCACTTGCCTAGGACTTCGGGGACCTTCGTTCAATTATTTTTTCACTACAGACTTTCTGTGTGACCGTGGGCAAGTCACTCGGTCTCTCTGTGCCCCAGACATAAAAAGAGGGCAATACCACTGCCCAACCTCACATGGGGTGTTGTGAGGATCAATGCATGAAATTCTGCTAGGCACTCAGATACCGTGGTGATGGGGGCCATGGAAGTACCCCAGATGGACTCCTGACATCAGTATAAATCTAATAATGCAAAAATCTAACCAACAGCTTTCAAGAAATGGTCAAAGTCCTTGTCAAAGCCAACAAATCAAAACACATGCATAAAGCTTCTATACCTAGCAATTTTCAGGTATGATGAACATGTGTTTATATATTACATACAGGAAGTGTGAGCTACACACTTTTGATCTCTCATGTCTCCAAAACGTCTTCCAATTTGCCTTTATCTTTTCACCAAAATTCTACCGTTTTGAAAGAATTTAGAGTCACATTCAGTGCTGCCAATTCTCATAATTTTATGACAAGTCATGTGATATCTGTGTTTTACATAAAGCCCCGGTTCTTAGAGACTAGTGAGGAGATGAGACTTCCAGCATAGTTGCAAAAAAAAGTTTGAAAGTGTGACCGAAGAGCACCTGAAAGGCTCAGAAACTAGAAGGCAAATTCAAATAACCCAAAATGTATTCTTTAAAAAACCTCCTTCATGATATCAAAGACAAGCTAAAAATTCCTGAATGTTTGGGATTGGTAATAGTGAGCACTCACAGATATTATAAGGTGATGCAGCTACAAAACTATGCCCAGATGCTAGCAGTGACTCCATGCAGATGCAAGAGTCTACCCAAGTGCATGGTAATTTTGGCACCTGCTTTACTACAATATTATAAGAGGGATTTATATTACACTATTTCAACTCATTGTGTAGTATGATGCCTGGAACTGGAGAAAGAGCGTCAGGATTCAGGAGGGATCGAGCTTAGGGAGCTAGCAGGGCCTCAGGAATGCAAGCTGGAGCTCAGCTGCTATTACACAAACACTAGAGCCTCAGCGTGAAACACTGGCTGCTCAACATGATGAATAAAGCTCTGTTTCCTGCAACACTACCCGCTTGCTGCATGGCTTATTGCTAATAAAACATGATGGCAGCAATTTTTCTGCAAGAAGTTCAGGAGTGCGGCATCTAACAGTGCGAAACTCTTATATAATAGAATTTATTTTTAATATTAAACAATTAATAAAGCAAACTGTTGGGAAGTGGCCTAGTGATCTAGTTGATAGAAAAGGCTGGCTAGTCTCATTTATTCAGTTTAAAATTGCTTAGGTTTGAGTCCATCTCTGGTCTGTTGAATCACAGCTTTCACCCTGACCATTATAGAAAAATGTTTAGTCTTACAGAACATGTGTGCAGCAATATTAGGTCACAGGAGGGTGGTTTAATGGATGAAGTGAGAATCTGAACTTTAGAGTTCCTTGCTCTTGTCAGGTTTCAGAGTAGAAGCTGTGTTAGTCTGTATCTGCAAAAAGAACTGGAGTACTGGCACCTTCTTGTCAACTGTCCAAATGGGCCATCTTGATTATCACTACAAACGTTTTTTTCTCCTGCTGATAATAGTTCATCTTAACTAATTAGCCTCTCACAGTTTGTATGGCGACTTCCACCTTATCTGTATGTGTGTGTGTATATCTCTTACTATTTGTTCCATTCTATGCATCCGATGAAGTGAGCTGTAGCCCACGAAAGCTTATGCTCTAATAAATGTGTTAGTCTCTAAGGTGCCACAAATACTCCTTTTCTTTTTGCTCTTGTCAGTTTGTCTCACTACCTTTAAGTTATTTTCATGTCATTTCAAAGTACTTTATTATGAGCAATAATAGTCACTTTACTTTACGGTGACCAGATGCCTCTGCTTGACTTGAACAGTCTTGATTCTTAATTAAATGTATCCTTTTTTCTTGCTGCTTTCTCAAACCCAAGAAATTTAATACAGTTTTCATTAGCCTGTTTTTAGCAAACATTGGTTCATAGCTGACTTTTATTATACAGTTAGCTGTACAGTTTTAAATTGTATTATGGGGCTCCCCTCAATACTGCGGGTTTCACTATGCACTCCCTTCCACAGTGACATGTCTTTAATGCTTGTGTTGTTACACAGCAATAATACACAATTTTATATTTTACAAGCATTAGCTGTAACATATGAGATAGTAAAAGGTTGTAATTTACAAGGCTCTAAATGGTATATATGTATTTTTACTGGTTTAAAAAAATATTAGCTTAATTTTGAGATGGATTCTATTGTGTTACAAGTAGATACAGCATATTGGTTCCATTAACACTCTGCATTGTCATGTCTTTGAGTGAGAGCATTAAAAAGCACAAAAAACGACATTTGGACTCTGTTAACTGCAACAGATGTTTCCTACATATGCCAGATCATCTTGTCTCTCAAACTGTAGGAGTTCAGTACACATGAAATGCCAGGAGAAATAGGCCAAAATTCTGCAAACATATACACATGCGCTTAATTTATATATGTGCATAGTTCCAGTGATTTCAATAGACTTATACTAATTTCAGCTCATCAACATTAACGTACACATACGCAAACATGAACTCACTTTTTAGCAGCTCTCTGAATAATACATGTGACCAAAAAAGCAGAATGTTATCACATAAGAAAATTTAAACCAATTTGGGACGGTGTATGAAATGGGGAGGAAAGAGGAGACAGAAGAAGCTGAGAATGTGCTGCGGGCAGCATTGTCAGAAGGAGAATCTGTCACTGGGAATCTATGGGAGACAAAGTAGTATCCAAACTCACAGTACGTTCCATCCAAATTGAGTACTTAAAAACCGATAGGAAAGAATAGGTTCTCCTGGGGCAATGTTATTTTTCAGAAGGGTAATCTTGAGGTACCTTGATAACAATAGCTGGAGGGGAAAGCTTTGTTTTAGGCTCAGATGATTGGTATTATTTTAGGTTAAGGTAAAGAGTTCTGCTGGGGTATGTAGTGGGGTGGTCACCCCGCTCCGGCCCTGAAGGGGTTAAAAGCAGCCCTGGAGAGGGCTGCAGCAGGGAAAGGGATTAAGAACAGCTGGGGGAAGCTGATTGTGTAGCTGGCCACAGTGGCCAGCTCAATCAGGGCCCAGCTGGCCCTTATAAGAGGGCTGTGGGCCCTGAAGTAGGAACAGCTAGCTGCCTGAAAGCGAGGTACCTTGAGCAGAGCAGAGCTGGGGAGCTCCAGCCTGGTAAACCCCCAGGCTGCAGGCCTTGGTAAAGGCCCAGAAAGGTACTGGGGTTGTAGAGGGGCAGCCTGGGAATAGGCAGAGGCAGCTGGTCCTAACCCCTTGCCAATGATGAGTGGCCATTACATTGCAGTCTGCCCCAGTGAGTGGGGGCTAGATAATGACTGGCAGTAGCCACTGAGGCATGATGGGTTTAGAGGGTTGGGGGTTCCCCTGGGAGGGGAAACCCAGAGTATGGGGTTATGCTGGGGCAGAACCCCAGGGTAAACAGGCAATGGGGTCTGGAAGGGACACAGGGCCAGCGACAAGCGAGACATTGGCCTGCAGAGGAAGTTCCAATGCTGGAAAAGAGCTAATTCCCTGGACGACCAGCAGGAGGCACTGCACCAGTGAGTTGTCCCCTTGCGACAGGGTAATACTATAGTTAGGAAGCATCAGCCTCTTTGGGTAGAGTAGCAGGATATCTGGATCACTATCCATAGACATGGATGCTGGGAATAAAAGAGGTTCCAAGTCATTCATGGGTATTTTGTGTGTGTGTGTGTGAGAGAGAGAAATTTGATATATACATTTGGAGTTGTTTTATTTAAAATGGAGACACAATTGTATATAAATAAAATAAAGTGTGGCTGTCCATTTTAAATAAAACAACCCCAAATTTACACATCTTGGGACACACATTATTTTCTAAGCAATAAGAATTTTAATGCTTCTGGTGCTGAATGCTGATTATTTAAAAAAAATAGTGGAGGAATTTTGAATATCTAAGTGACAGTTAAAATACGAAAAAAAGACCACTTCACAAGCTCAAACCAATACTATTGAAGGCAAACTAATTTGAAAACAACAAAAAATCTTGTTTTTTAACTAGCAGTGGACATGTTTACTTAATAATGATTATCCTGCTGTATAAGAGCTGGAAAGACCAGGATAGGGTGGGTGGTGTGTGTTTGTGTGTGGGCAGGGTAAGATTTGAGTCGGGGGCGGGAAAACGAAAACCTGTGATTTCACTCAGTTGTTTTGCAGTCAGTACTGGGAATTTGTTATGAATCTGGAAAATGGTCTGACATTTGACCAACGAAGGGTTGAGAGAATTATCACTTTTAAAGCATTCTCGGGAAGATATCATGTTTTTCAAATATGGGTTAGCAGTTCAAATCAAAATATTCTTGACTGAGCAGTTGTGTATTCATTTGATTAAAAAGCCATCCATTTTTGGTGATTTCAGTTTTTGAAAACGACCATATTTCCACTAGCAAGTAGCTGTGTAGACTAGGATAATATAATTGATTAGACACGTTTATCTAAGCCAGGGTAGTTCATTTCAAACCTATTTATTGTCCAGTGAAGCAACAATGTTGTGACATTTTTTTCTCAGTGTCCCAAAATATGTGACATAGTGCTGTTCATACAATAATGCCATTAATTTTACTGAGTAGCTGCTCATGACTGATGTATTGCATCATTATCATTAGCTTCAGTTCTGTCAATGTGGTGTCATTTTCACATTTAGCTTAATTAGTATGGAAGCTCTTTAAAAAGAATGCTTCATACAGAAGAATGTTGTAAGTGCATTCTTGGCTTCTGATAAATAAACCAATAGGTTAATGCACAGTGAAGAATTTATAAAACAGCTGTTAGAGTGGAAAAGGTAACACTCAGGGTCAGGGCAACATGCTAGGAAGATAGTGAAAGAGATAAGCACACATAATACCTGCTTAGCATGAATGTATTATGGCATCATGTTGTAACTTCAGCAGTGCTATGGGGGAGAAGCATAGCTTCTGGAAGGTGGGTAGATAAGGCTCTGTGGTGTATGCAGCTATGAGGAGGTATATGTTGGGTGCCTTTGTTTTCTGTCTTCTGCACCTTTACATTCCTAAGAGCTCTGTCTGTGTGCAGAGACAGCAGCCATTTTTGAATTGCTGCAGCCTCTACAGGGGCACTGTTGATTCTTAATGATTTTCCTTAACTTGAATGGCTGATCGATAGTTATTAAAACATGAAAGGCTCCATTTCAGAACATTGGCCTTCCTGGTTTGATCAATGCATTCGCTCTTCCCTTCCTCCCCCCTGTCCCCGCTCCAGTTTTTAAGATGATCACACAAACCTCTGTGAGGCGGTGTGCTGAATGGCATGCACATTTGCTTGTGACATATATTTGTATGGTTTTTTCCATTGCAAATACACACAGATAAACTGTCTAATAAGCAATTAAAGAGCTACCCAGAGCTTGGAATTTAATTATTTCACTTACCTAGCTGACCAGGCCACTTACCTCCCCCTCCACCCACTATTCTTCTTAATTACACTGTGACAGGAAGGCAGCCTTCATGTTTCCCTGTTCTCTTTTGAAAGTACATGGGCTGCAGGTTTGGCACCGTGGTAAAAATGTCACAGATTGTGTGACGTTTCTTTGTGTACATGATTAAACCCAAGCCATGGCCCAACGACTCTTGCTGACAGGGTTGGAGAGGGGGTGCGACGGGATATCTCATCACAGGCAAGAGACAATGCACCAGAGCGGGAAGCAAGCCCAGCCCTGCAAGACAGGAGCCACCAAGGTTGGATGAGTGCAGAGCTAGCTTGCTCTGCAGCCCCCACAGACCTCCCACTCCCCTTGGGTAGGACAGGACACCCCCGCTCCCCACTGGGGGCAGGAATTTCCCCCTCCTCAGCATGCTCCCGGTGACTTTACACACCCTTTTCCACTAAACCACCGACTTTTACTTTACTATATGTACTCCATGATTTTTGCTAGAAACTGCCACGACAAATCTGCAGCCCTGCAATTGCTCAAAAATCATATGTCAAAGTCACAAGACTGGATTAAAAAGCATGAGATTAAAAAAATATTTTTTTATTTGCATTCTGTTTCTTGAGTCTCTAGGGTGCACTTGGGTTAGATTTTTAAGCTTTTGTCCACAACCATGAGGATGAGAAACTTCCTTTTTAAATCTAAAATGAGATTATCCCTTAATCACACGCCACCCACAACTGCGGCTTTAAGAAAAATACCAAATATCACAAGACTCTCAACAAAAATCTCAGGAGTTAGCAACTTTGACATTAAACTGCAATGAATAGAGATCAGGTTTCCTGCAGTCCTCCCCAGTTATAACAAATATCTTAAGTTTGCCCTTCCCATGTGCCATTGGGTATTACTAGCCCGTTGGTTTTTAATAGTGCATGGAGACGACTTTTGAAAGAACAAAATGCATCACAAACTGCCTGTTCTTTAACAGACATTTTTATGGGTATTTGTTTCTTGAATTGAAAAATTAAGTCTAAAGGAATCGATTCTGAGGTGTTGAGAACCCTCATCGCCTGTTGAGGCCAGGATCCTGATGGCAGGATCAGGTTCCTAATTCTGGCTTCAGACACATGTGTTGGGCTCCTCATTGAATGTCTGTGTGACTTATGCATGCATAGCCACTGTAGGATAGAGCCTTAAGAGAGGTTCAGTGATTCTGGAAACGACTATGCAATCTATTAGCTCAGATGTATTAAAAGGTTTCCTGAAGGAGGTGAGCTCAGACAATTGAAGCTGGAGGAAGAGTAGTCAAAAACGAATCCGGATCAGTTAATTTTTGTTATGTTCTTTCTCTGTCTTCTGGTTGGTGGAAGACAGACCTGTCTGCTTTCAACTCACTTGGATGTTCAGGATTGACTGGGTTAAGCAACAGAACTATAAGTGAATGTTAGACACAAGTCATGTTTCATTGGCTCTAATGGACAATAAATCAAACGTTTTTGTTTGAGATTATAAGAAGCTGCAAGAAAAACTGAGGACATGGGAGGAATCTATTGAGAAACCTAAAAGTCCATTCTGTTTCAACAAGAACTAGCAGGTGGTGAGAATTAGAACTGATTACTTGAAAATTAAACTCGGGTTATGAAATATCAAGTTACATGGTATTTTGGAAGTGGTGGATTAGGAGATACTAATATATTTATAATTTTAATCAATAATTTACAAATATCCTAAGGAGAGGGAAACTTTTAACTCTGTTGACAGCAGTGTTGGCTAAAAAAGCAAATACAAAAAATCCTTGAATGTTTCTTCATATTTTAAAACAGATACGTTTGCTATTTTTTTTGTTTGCATTCCTTTTCCATAGACATTTGAGCAATGGAGTTTTACTGGCAAAATGTCTATGGATGGCAAATGATCTAGTACATAGGTAAGAATTCACAAGAAATGAACAGTAAATTCACATGTGCATGTACTGTAGTAATACCCGAACTGCTTGCTTAGTCATCCTATCAGGGAATAGAACCAATACTACGTGGCTTAACTGATCAGTCCTAACTGAACAACACAACTTGAATTTCAAATATTTGTGATCACTCCATAGAACAGAAATTTCAAACAGATACTCATCAAAAACATTTGAATAATCAATTGATTTCCTCTAACTTATCTGCTTTTGGATATTTCATGAGAAGAAAAAGAAACAATAACTTGTTACATTTCTTGGTGTTTGGTTTTGGGTTTTTTTGGGGGTTTTTTTTTTGAGGGAGAAAGGAAGGGTTTTTATCTTAAATATTTACTTTCTATAGGCAGTGCTGTAGAATGTGGCTTTCCGGAGTGATTTAAATGAGGAGGATATGCAAATAGATTTTGCAATGTCATTCCAAGCACAGGAAGCAGCATGGACGAAGGTAAAGAGATGACTGTGGGAGAAGGAGATGGAAGGGATATCAAGGCAGATATCATTGGTTCAGCAAAAGGTGTAGACTAGAGACGTAAGCGGGGGCAGCACCAAGAAGACGTGTGTAGGCAAGAACAAGACATTTAAGGATTGTCTGTATTGGGGTTTTTAGCCAGTGGTGGTGTAGTTTTGATCTAGTTCCATCACTGGAGACCCCTCGGGCAAGTGCACTGCACTGATGCAAACTATGAATCGCCTCAGTGTAACCTACCCCACTTTGAGTAAGCCATACTGGTCAAGTCACAGTGTATACTAGTGAGCACATCAACTTTAATGGTTTGCATCTGGGCACCTACACATTCGTATAGACAAAGCCTTCAGTTGAACATGGACTGCAATATGCCATGATATGGTCAAGAAAAGTGACTTTGGCAGCTGTATTTTGTCTGGGGTGAGGTGAGTATCACGTAGACTTGTGGCTGGGGGTAGGGGGAGGGAATAACCATAGTCAAGGTGGGGAAGCACCAGATTGTGCATGGATAGTTTCTCAATTGAGACAGAGAAGCAGGGCCATGTTATGGAGGTGTTGTGTAGGCAGAAATGACAGGATTTAGTTATGGCCTGGATGAGAGGGGAGGAGTTGATGAGGATTCTGAGGTCTTGGGCATGTGTGAGAGGAAAAACGAAGGTTTTGTTGACAGCAGTGGAGAGGGGGAGTGGTAGAGAGGGTTTAGGAGGAAAGGTTAAGAGTTCAATTTTGGTCCTATTAAGTTTAAAATTGTGGCTGGCCATCCAAAGAAATGTCAGAAAGATAGTGTGGGTTGCGGGACTAGTTAAAGGGAGATCGCTCCAGGCAGGAGAAATAGACTTGTCATCGACATAGGTTAGTTAAGCCTGTGCAATCTGATGAGGTGCTGATGGAGAAGGTGGAGGAACAGAACCCTGTGGAGGAACAGAACCCTGGGGATTTCCCACAGATTAGGCAGTGGGGTTGAACAGGATCTAACTGAAAATGTCCATGGGCCAGGTTTTCAGTTGATAGATAGCATACTTTTACTAAAGCAAATAGATCCATATGGATTTACAGCAGCTGAGAATCTGACCTATACTCATAAATGGCCTGATCTAACACTCGTTGAAATCAATGGGAGTCAGAGTGGGCCAAGGAGAAAACAAAACACATGCTGGTTTTATAGGGTGAAAGGCTATGAAACGAGTATAAACAAATTGTCGAATTTCATCTAGTTAACATATGAAATATTTTAGCCATTTCTTCATTTTCCTGACATTTTGCTTTAGGAATGTGAATTAATGTAGAACCTGAATGCCAGGGGAGTTAGAGATTTTAATAAATGCATAATTTTAAGAGCTTTTTTGAACTCATTACTGCTGAGATGTGTAAACGGTATTTTATCTGTTATACTGCATGATATGATTACAACCATAGGAATTTACAAGTATTAAATTAGCCACAGTAAGACTCCCCTCTTGTTTCCTAATTTCCAAAGAAACATATTGAGAATTACAGTGGAAAAATTAACTGTATAAAAGGCTGCCTGTTCAAAGAAAGTCTGTTCCCTACTTATCAAGATCTGTGCACATACCAAATTTCATGCAAATCAGACTTAATCTACTGTTTGTTTTTTTTTTGCTGCTTTGAGAGAGAACAAGAATCCTCTTTCATTTTAGCTCTAAATCACTACTGCGAATAGAACACTGATTTGGATAATGTTATTTGTATGCTATCAGGTCTTTGAACAAACACCAAAGTGAAATCCAGAGGTTGGTCAAAAGAATACCCCAGATTCCTCATCACATTTGGTCCTATGTGGATAGTTACTGTATCAGAGCTCTTTATATAAATATCTGTACACACAGACACTTCAATAAATGCATCAGCCTTCCCCAACTTCTACCACACTGTGTTTTCTGACACACTGCAGGCATTTCCCTATGCATAAAAAAGGAAATAGGAATGGAAACGTATATAGTGTGATGTAGTAAATGTGGTTTAACAGTGACTTTTCTCTGTCTCTTGATGTGTATTTCTATAGCCCTTATAGCTATAGTATCTGAGTGCCTCAAACATATTAATGGAGTTTATCCTCCCTTCATACCTCTGATGCAAGGAGCTATTATCTGCATTCTACAGATTATGTCTACACTGCACTCAGGAAGTGTGATTCCAGCATGTTACTTGAGAATGTACCGAGGGTCCCTGGGTGGGCAGGGATAGCCTGTGCAGCCGCCAAGCTGTCACAGCGTCAATGCTATTGTTGCTTGAGCTAGCTTTGATCTCGCTAGATCAGTGCTAGCTCAAGTATGTTTACACATGCTCCAATCACACCTCCCAGTTGCAGTGTAGACATTCCCACAGATGGGTGAACTAAGGCACAGCGACGAATAACTAGTCTAGGGTCACTCAGAGCCTGTGGTTAGGTCAGGAATTAAAACAAAGATCATCCTTCCTCTCTGACACCCCGATCTCCACGCACTCTCATCGGTATCTATCCCTCTAGTAAACACAAGGAAAAGCCTCTCGGTGTAGATATCCTCCAGTAGCAAGTGCCCAAATGTGTTTACATGATGATATAACTAATTGCTACACTGGTTAGCGTTGGTGAAACACAAAGCTTACATCAATCAGAATTACACAAACTGCATATGGCACCCACAGCATTATTGCCAATGAAGTAATCAAATACCTAAGCTAAGGCCATGATGTGTCTATTTTACAAATGTGCAAAAGTCAGAGGTGTGCCAAGCCATTTAACAGTAAATCAAAACATTGCAAACTCAGGATGCTTGTGTTCAACATAAGCAATATTAATTACTAATTCAGTTAATAGAAGATGCTTAATACAGGCTACTCTTGGGCCCTAAGAGATTATGTATTAGCAAATTAATTCACTGCAGCATAACACCACTCTTGGTTAAAAAATTCAAACGGGCACAGTATTCCCTAGACATGTAGTATTTGTTTTGTATTTATACTTTAATGTATTGGTTTTAGGTTGCATGTAGGAAAATTTTAAAAGATGACAGCATCAAAAAGTAATCACTGTCAGCATAACTAAAATATACCTTCATCAGGCAACAACCCACAGAAACCAATGAGCGTTCTGCCAGGCCCTGAAGTTCAACAGCTTTATGTTTAGCAGAGGAAGTTCAGAATTGAGGTCTTCCACTAAGATCCTTGCCTGCTTTCTCAAGATCCTTAAATCTGATGACTGAGTATTTGAATGTTTCAACTGACTTTAACTGTCATGGTGGAACACAAGTAGAGAGATGGCTTTTGATACAGTTTTATTACCCAGGTAACAGAGGGCTTTATGGATCAATGTCTACTCCCTGGATTGTATTCAGAAATGCAAAGAGTGCTAATGAAGTCTTTGGAGCACTGGTGTAATGTGCTGGCTGCAGCTAATGCTTCCAGGTAAGAAGCATGTTTTGTACAGCCATAACCTTGGAATCGTCTTCAAGCTTGGCCCCACACAAGATATAAGATAGCAACTGAGCCGGTGACAAGAGCAAGGAATAGAAGAACGGCCATACTGGGTCAGACCAAAGGTCCATCAAGCCCAGTATCCTGTCCTCTGACAGTGGCCAGTGGCAGGTGCCCCAAAGGGAATGAACAGAGAGGTTATCATCAAATGATGCTGGGATCGGGTGACACGGCATGCTTCTGGCAAACAGAGGCTAGGGACACCATTCTTGCCCATCCTGGCTAACAGCCATGGATGGACCTATCTTCCATGAATCTATCTAGCTCCCTTTTGAACCCCGTTATAGTATTGGCCTTCACAACACCCTCTGGCAAGGAGTTCCAGAGGTTGACAGTGCGTTGCATGGAAAAAATACTTTCTTGTGTTTGTTTTAAACCTGCTACCTGTTAATTTCATTTGGTGGCCCTTTGTTCTTGTATTATGAGGAGCATATAAGACTTCCTTATTTATCTCTATGCCACTCATGATTTTATAGACCTCTATCATATCCCTCCTTAGTCGCCTCTTTTCCAAGCTGAAAAGTCCCAGTCTTATTAATCTCTCCTCATACAGAAGCCGTTCTATACCCCTAATAATTTTTGTTGACCTTTTCTGAACCTTTTACCATTCCAATATATCTTTTTTTTTGAGATGGGGCAACCACATCTGCACGCAGTATTCAAGGTGTGGGTCTTATTTTCTGTCTTATTATCTATCCCTTTCTTGATGATTCCCAACATTCTGGTCACTTTTTTGACTGCCACTGAACATTGAGTGGATGATTTCAGAGAACTATCTACAATGACTCCAAGATCTGTTTCTTGAGTAGTAACAGCTAATTTAGAACCCATCATTGCATATGGATAGTTAGGATTATGTTTTCCAATGGCCAACTTTGCATTTATCAACATTAAATTTCATCTGCCATTTTGTTGCCCAGTCACCCAGTTTTGTGAGATCCTTTTGTAGTTCTTCGCAGTCTGCCTGGGACTTAACTATCTTGAGTAGTTTTGTATCACCTGCAAATTTTGCTACCTCACTGTTTACCCCTTTTTCCAGATTGTTTATGAATATGTTAAATGGGACTGGGCCAGTACAGACCCCTGGGGGACATCACGATTTACCTCTCTCCATTCTGAAAACTTACCATTTATTCCTACCCATTGTTTCCTATCTTTTAACCAATTACCAATCCATGAGAGAACCTTCCCTCTTATCCCATGACTGCTTATTTTGCTTCAGAGCCTTTCGTGAGGGACCTTGTCAAAGGCTTTCTGAAAATCTAAGTACACTATGTCCACTGGATCTCCTTTGTCCGCATGCTTGTTGACCCCCTCAAAGAATTCTAGTAGGTTGGTGAGGCATGATTTCCCTTTACAAAAACCATGCTGACTATTTCCCAACAAATTATGTTCATCTATGTGTCTGACAACTTTGTTCTTTACGATAGTTTCAACCAATTTCCACGGTACTGAAGTGAGGCTTACTGGCCTGTAGTTGCCAGGGTCACCTCTGGAGTCCTTTTTAAAAATTGGCGTCACATTAGCTATTCTCCAGTCATTTGGTACAGAAGCTGATTTAAATGAGAGGTTACAGATGATAGACAGTAGTCCTGCAATTTCACATTTGAGTTCCTTCAGAACTCTTGGGTGAATACCACCGGGTCCTGGAGACTTATTACTGTTTAGTTTATCAATTTGTTCCAAAGCCTCCTCTAATGACACCTCAATTTGGAACAGTTCCTCAGATCTGTTACTCAAAAAGAGTGGCTCAGGTTTGGGAATCTCCCTCACATCCTCAACAGTGAAGACCGATGCAAATAATTCATTTAGTTTCTCCACAATGGCCTTATCGTCTTTGTGTGCTCCTTTTAACATCTCGATTGTCCAGTGGCCCCACTGGTTGTTTAGTAGGATTTCTGCTTCTGATGTATTTAAATTTTTTTTTTTTGCTATTAGTTTTGGAGGCTTTGGCTAGCTGTTCTTCAAATTCTTTTTTTGATCTTTCTAATTATATTTTTACACTTCATTTGCCAGAGTTTATGCTCTTTTCTATTTTCCTCATTAGGATTTATCTTCCACTTTTAAAGGATGCCTTTTTCCCTCTCACTGCTTCTTTTACTTTGTTGGTTAACCACGGTGTCTCTTTTTTGGTCCTCTTACTGTGTTAGGAGAACCACCTGCAAGAGAGAGGATAACACCAAGCTCTGGTTGAAAAGGTACATCTGGTCACGCAACTTGTTTTTGTATACTAAAGTGGTGAGATAATATAGGTTGGTAGATAAATACATAGAAATCACCTTCGATTCCACCAGCAAAGACATGATAATTCTCTACACTTGAAGTTGCCAGCAATTTTTAAAAAAGTCATCAAGAAACAGGGCGTCCCTGAAATGTACCCTGGCATAGGTATAGAATCTCAGCCATTCTCTCCCTTTTTTACTGTAGTTTTTCTATCATACTTTTTTCCCAGCACTTACCTAGGGAACAGCCAAAAAAAGTGGAGCAGGAATGTTTCTGCTGGGGACAGTGTGTAAAGAATATGTCCTTCCCCAAACACCATCAGCAGGAAAGTTGTAGACCTGCAGTTGTGATGATGGAAAGAGCATAATCAGCTGTACGTGTAGCAAAATCATACTTTGTTATGGGGTTTCTCTTTTGCAATTTCATTTTGTTCTTGTTCTGGGACGCTCGTGAAACATTAGATGCAGTGAAAATGGCCCTGCTTTGTCTTGAAGACCTGCGTGGTTTGTTCGTGTGTGGTTTTTTTTTTTTTAACGCAGGAAAAGATCACTCCCTGCTGTGAATGAGTAATACGGGGCATCACTAAAACACTTTGCCACTGGTTATGGCTATACTTGTTGCTGATTTTTATGGAGTGACAAAGAAGTGAATTACTGAGATCATTTTGAAACAGTAATAAAGCCTTGAACAACAAGACTTTTGATTACTTGGCCAGCTGAGTTTGAGATTGGATGTGTGTGTGTCCTGCTCAGGGAACCCAGAACTGTGAGCCAATGTGTTACCCTTCTTCCTTGGCAAGAGTAAGAGCTTTACAGATGCTAAGCTGTGGGTCAGCTCACTCACACCCCTGTCTACCTGGCCAGGAAACTATTCAAGACTCTGCCAGTCTAAACCTTGCCTTGCAGGTAAGAATCAATTTACCCCAGTTCCCGAGTTCCTCAGAGACATCTTCCTGCAGTGCCTAGTCCCTCTCACTGGACACTCCCAGAAATTATTAGGTTCACTACCTCCAAAGAGCATGACAGCCAGTTAGGTTAGCTGGAGACTCACGCTTCACTTGAACACACAGCACTGAGATGGTTTTGAAGTAAAACAAGAATAAGTCTGTTAACAAAGGACGGAAATTCATGTGATACTAAGCAACAGAAAAAGAGACAGGTGTGCTTACAAACAAAACAAAATAAAACACACTTTCTAGTGACTAAAACTTAATCTTTAGCAAGTTACAATCTTTGCCTGAGCAGTTTTCTTACATCAAGTTACCTGCATCTCTAGCTCTCCAGGCAGGGGGACCCAATGTTCATAGAATCAAAGGATGTTGTTCCCTTTGTTGCCGAAGGGATGGATAATTAAAATGCCGCCTTTGCTCCCCTTATATTACCAAAAGTCGATTGTCTATGCCTCAAGAGCCAAGAAGGATTCCTAGAGTGCAGACTCTAGATCGTGGTGGACTCACTAGGCTGCTGCTTGTCAACCTGTGACCTTTGCTTACTATATATGTAAATGTACTTTCATTGTCTTCTGCCAATAATCAAGATGGCGAGATGGATAAAAACACATCCCTTTTGTCCAGGGCAGGCTGGGTTTAGGCACTGCCTTCCAAACAGATTTTAAGAACCTATTTCCTCCACACATATATAACTCTTTGTACACAACCTGTACATACATCATGCCGTGATTTTTGGGATCAGTGTGTCACCAGTTTACATATGATCCTTTACAGGACACCTGATAGATACAGGGGGCATGGATCAGTGTTCATGTCATGTTCCCCATCAGTACCCGTCCTGGCTGGGAAGCTAATCATCCAACCAGCAGACCAAATTCAGTGATGTGTCCTGGTCATGTGCCATCTGAGGCACGTTGTGCATACACTAAGAATGTGTTGGGAGTTTATCAGGTCTGATGAGGTACAGTATGGTGGGCCCTCTCTCACTGGAGCTCCCAGAGTCACAGTGGCCACTTGTAGAAACGAATGTGTTTTAAACCACAAAACAACAGCTACACTATTGGAGAGAGATCTTCTTAGTGCTGGAAACAGATACAGTGACAAGCCCTGTGAAGTGGAGCACAGTACCCTCTTCTGAGACATCAGTTTGCTATTGGCAGGTGTCTACCTGGAAAATATATAACACAGCTAGCCCAGAGGAGATTTGTGAACCTCCTAATCCATTTATCATAGGTGAAAATTCAAGTGTAAAGTCTGCCTTTGAGCTATCCCAAGTGCAAAATTGTTTGCTACTAAATTATTCCAAGGGACTGAACACAGACCTTGCCCTGTCTGACTTTAGTTCAGATTTATAACCATTAATAGTGAAAAGTGTGAACAACAGTAACTAGATCACAGGCTACAGTATTTGTTGGGTTTCCTCTCAGAGAGATCCCAGAGTGCTCACTTGCCCTGAAAGTTCTCTCTCTCCACTCCACAGGGTTCTACCCATCCTCTGAAACATCTGTGTGGAGGGAGTCATTGTGGGAGGGAGGTAGTTTTGGAGGCAAGATGCTAGCAGGAAAGACAACTATACAGAACGGTAATGTAATTTAACAGCAAGGTGCTATGTGCTCTATGTAATAACATTCTGTAACTGAAAAAATTAACCAGAAAACTCTGCTGGCAGAAAGAATATTAGCTGTAACAGGTCACATTGCCCCTGAAGGTATAGTTCAGGCAAAAGCACTGCATTTGTCTGCTCTGTAACTACCTGTGTTTCCATATACCCTGAGGAGCATTAAGGGAGCCTGTAAAAAGCAGAGGGGAATCAAAGCTCCTGTGCAGTACTCTCTCTCATTTTCTATTTTTAACACCTTCTTATAAGCTTGACAATAACTTTTCTGATCCCGATGCTTTTGTCCTTTTTCCATCAGGACAACCGTGATTTCCCTTCATCCTATCCCTGCTTCTCACTCTCTGCAGTTTTCAGGCTTTATTACAAAGTAGAAAGCAATGTGGCTCAGCTTCATTTTTGCCTTTGCATCTGGACCAACATCACGGTTGCCCTTAACCTAGCTGTGAGCTAAGAGGGTTGAATTGACTCGTGCTGTGTGTTCAAGGTGCATCCCAGTGGAGCACACCAGCTTTGCTCCTGATGGCAGCCTTACGTTCCGTTGATTTGAAATGGAAGATAATTGATGATGGCAGTACAGCAGGTAGGATATTGGAACAGTATTGACAGAGTTAATTTGCATAATAGCTGGTGCTTGTCTTGTCGCTTGCAACAGAGGTGCAAAATTATTTTGAGGTCACGTGTAAACAAACAGTCAACTTTTTGGTCAAAACTGCTTGAGCCAGTAGTAACCCAGTAGACTTTTATGTTTGTACATAGGACTTCAGTCTTTGTATTAGGAAGGTTCAGGCCCTCAAAACACTCAACATACTAAGTTTCAAAGAAGATTTGGAAATATTCTGTTCTTAGCTAAACCTGGAATAACTCCATTGTTTGCTTGAGCCCAAACTGCTTCAGATTGTGCAAATATAGATAACTTCTACAACTCTTTAAATTGGAGACAGGTTAGATGTCTTAGTTTGTTCATTCAGATTCTACCTGAACTGCTCTGAGGTCCTGTCTAAGCAAAACAGGAAAAGAGAGGGCAGCACAAATCATCTGGGCCTCTGGGGAGAGCAGAGTATATTTCCAGTTAGTAGCTTGGTGGCAGATGTTCTGTTCTGTCCTGCCTGCTCCAGTTGCAACCCAAAGTATCTCAAAAGCTGGCTTACCCATGCCCTTGAGGATCATCCTTGCATAAAGAGGGAGAAGTGTGGAGTCACCATAGTGACTCCTGCACCACATCCTCCTGGTTCCTGGTGTAGGGAATTCCCAAGGAATGGGGAACCAGGTTGGCACTTTGCAAGAATTTTTGCTTTTCATTGTGGCTATGTCTCCTGTCTCTTCTACAGAGCTTGTGTGTGCTGCGTCAAGCCTCAACTCCAGAGGCTGATCTTGAGATGTGGCTTTTACCTGTGAATTAAGTAGGCTGCACTGGCATCACTTCCAGCATCTTCTGGCACAAGTGGGTGTGGACCAGAATTCAGCTCCAACTGATTGCTGGTATCAGTCTCTAGCACTTGGGGGTCTGAATTTTTTTCCTCCCTCAGACATTCTACACAGGTGTTATAGTGACTACTTTTCAGATATATGCAGTTCTAAATATTATGCAAATGACACACTGTTAAAATGAGCCAAGAGGATGTAGGTATCTTTATCAGTTTAAAAGGAAAGCAAATACAAAATAGAACAGGAAAAGCAGATAAAAACAAGAAAATAATAACACAAAGAAAAATGTGATAGAATGTGTAAGATTATCTTACATTAAAGGACTGACTGATTGGACTAGAAGCAGGAGCTAGGCAAGATAATGTGGTGCATAAACCCATTAATCAGACTCCGTGTTGTATGTGTAACATTATACACCCTACATTCAGAGCAAGAAGATAATATAAGGTTTATAAATCTATCTGGAAGTATATGGAAAATGTGTGGGCTAATGTGAGCAGAGACATGAGCCGCAGGATCAAAGGGCATCTGAAAGTAAAATCGGTGATTAGCAAGCATGAAAACAAACACCTCTAGAATACTGGAAATGACAAATTTTGAAATGCTGGCAAAGGGGTCTCTTAAAGGCACACGATAATCAAAAGAAGGTGTTTTCCACATCAAAACTTTATGGTTAAGCAGTTTTGCTGAATAAGGATGGCGAGTTATAGTTAAATCCCCAGGCCAGCTACTCATTGTTTAACATATAACTGCTTAGTTAATGTTCTTTTCTTTAATTATCCCATTTTAAAGAGTTATCTGGGTAATTAGTTGCGGTAAGTATGTTACTTTAGAGCATCACAGAAATAGAAGCCACTGAGCTGAGACAGAAAAACATATGGGATGCCTTTCTTAAAGACAATGAACATATCAATCTATTGATTTGTAAACTAAAGTAATAAATCTGTAACATAAAATATTTCTCTAAAGTCTTTTTTGTTACACAGCTTAATTTTTGAGTGCATTATACTGGATTTCATTTGAACTGGATTTCTTTTATGGCCTTATTGGTTGCAGGGTTTTTACATGAGGGCAGTAAAGTGAATTATGGGGAGGTACTAACATTTTGAACAACTGGAGATTGGATTATTTGGTCTATCAGGTTTTGGATCTGGAGACTGGAGCCCTTAGACTCTTAAGCTACATAAAAGCTGCTATGAATAACAATAATGCTGTGATTTACGCTCACCAAAGCAAGGAAATTCTGACTAAGGTTGAAGCCCTTTGCTTAACTTGCTCTCTTATACATTTCCTTAGCAGCATGTGCAGAATATAAGATCACACACTCTTCTAAGGCACCAAAAATGTCTCTGGCAGGCAAAGCTTGAAAGGCGTTAATGTTCTAATAAATGTAATAATTAGAGGTGGGCAAAGCTTATGCAAAAACAAATTTCACCAGAATTTGACATGATTTCGCATCTCCCTCACATTTTGATTTTAATTCAGTTTTAGGGGACTGAAAATTTATTTGCAAAAAATATCAGAAAACTCAATCCCTTTTTTTTTTTTAAATGTGGAACTTCAGACCTGAATCCCAGTTTCACCGTTGTCACCGACTGGCCTAAATAATACTTTGCATACATAATGCACGCCACAAGGATTTGGTTGCAGATATCTTCAGTACCATTTGAGAAATGGGAAAGTTGAAGATCCGAGTGGTTAGCTGGCTTGTCCATGGTTACACAGGTAAATCGGGACTAGAAGTCAGTGGCGGATTCTCCTCTTAGTTACTGGTTTTAAGGCCATGTAACTGCATCAACCTCAGTAAAGTTTCTTTTGATGTACATTGGGCAAGAGTTAGAGGAGAAATAAGCCCAGCTCCCTAAACAACTAGATGCAAGGAATTCTAGACAAGCTGCTCAACTTAGGAGTCCCCATTCCTTCTGCCTGTATAATGGAATAATTATAATTATCATTATTTGTATTACTGTGGTGTCTAGAGGCCCTAAAGGAGATTGAGTGCTCCCTTGTGCCAGGCACTGCACAAGCACATAATCACTGCCCCAAAAAGCTTATAATCTAAATAGACAAGACAGTCAAAAGATGGGAGGTGAAAGAGGCCCAGAGAGGTGAAGGGACTTGCCTGTGATCACACAGTGGGACAATGACTGAGCCAAGGTTTGTATTCAAGTGTCCTGGGTCCCAGTGCAGCACCTTATCCCCTAGACCATGCTGTCTTCCCTATAATAGCTATTTATAGCGTGTGTGTGATGGTAAAAATTATTGCCCTCATTTATGTGAAAACTAAGTCTTCAAAAGGTGGAAACAACATGTCTGGGAGCCCTATTAATATGCATAAGACAAGGATTCAGGATACCTGGGTTCTAGTCCAGAAATTACTTGTAATGTGACCTTTTGCAAGAAACTTGGGTGCCTAAGTTACCACGGTTTGTACAGCGGGGATCCTACTGAATCTGCATTTGTAAAGTGAATATTTGTACAGCAGAAAATATTAAAGTCAGACTGTGGCATAGATGGACCTTGACTCCAAGCAAGGTGATTGATTCACTAAACTCTGTAGTTTCTATGAAACACCATTTCCTCTTCTACAAGTACTTTTTCCAAAAACTGGCAGTGCAAATATTTGTTTGGAAGTGGTATTTCCACTGACTCTGTCCCTAGACAATCAGGGACAAAAGAAGTTGCATGAAATTTTACCCAGAAGTGTTTGTAACTTCATGAAATACTTTGATTTTACAGAAGTTTCACTAACTAAAAACAAAAAATGGCAAATATTGGGGGGGGGGGGATCTTCATTTGGAATGTTTTGGACTTCAATGCACCTCTGTCTGAGGTATACTGAACACTTCATTAGTTTAATACCTTTCCTCAGTCCTATTATTAACCCCACTATAAAGATGGGGAAGTTGAGGCACAAAGAGGTTAAGTGATTTGCCCAAAGTCAGGACAGCCCTGCTCCTGTGCCTTAAGCGCAAGGGCTTCCTTTTGTGTGCTGTAACTGTAACGCATTTGAACGTAGTTGTTCACAGGTTTAATTTCCTTACTTTTTTATAAGTAATTAAAAGAAATATAGAAAGCTAACATGCTGTTGACAAGTGCTATAGGGTCTAATGCTCCCCTGAATCCAGCATCCTATCATTGGGCCTATGGAGATTTTATTTTTTTGCAATGTGACTGGCAGCAAAGGAGCGGTACTAAATTAATACTAGGCCTTTTAGCACCCCTGGATGTGAATTCAGTTACGATCTCTAAATTCAAACCAGGCTTTCTGACATCCTCGAACTTTCAACAGACCTGAATAAAGTTTTGAACAAACCTCAGGTGATTTATGCTGTAAACAATACGAAATGTGATGGTTTCAGTTGGCTCTTATCTGAAACCAGGCAAACAATAAGGCCGAATTTCACATTCAGTTCACCTCAGTGTAGAGTCACTGCACAAAATCCTACGAATGATTTTGGTTAAGCCTTTAGAGGAAAATTCACTGCAGGCAGGCAGCTAAACAAAGCCTATTTGCCATCCAAGTTCCATTTAAGCCCTATTTTTGGAGGGCTTAAGTGGTTCATTGACCTTGTGCTATCCCTCTGGCCAGCAGCGAATTTCACCGTTAACACAGGGTTTAAGTAGGTTTTCTGTAATTCTTAGGGCCGAATATAAGTCTTCTGCACTGGGGTGAATTGCGCTGTGGGTTTTTTGCTTTGGTTGATCCCTTCACTCAAAGCAAACCTTAACTCCACTGACTCTCCCACTTGCATGACTTTCATTAAAATAGTTTGTTTTTCTGGAAGAAACAGGGGGAAAATCTTTTGAAAATTTCGTTTGGTATTATATATTAAACATCCGCAGCCTGAGAAAGTTGCTGCTCTGTGTAGTCAGTGAATTATTTTACTTGTGTATGGACAAGGATGTACACTCAGGTTGTTAGTTATAGGGATTGAGGTCCAGATTCATTTCAATGTGAGTTAGGTGCCTAAATACCCTTCAGGATCTGGGTCCGCATAGCTGGAATCCTGGCGTCTGTTCATTACTCTAACACACTGTTTGGCTTTGGGAACATTGCTTACCTGCTGTGACTTTATCTGATTAAAATATGACTATAGAGATCGTTGTTGCACCACTATTCTATATTTGCAATAAATCTTGTACAAAATGTGGCATGTAAGATGTCTATGGAAAGGTTATGATTATGTGATCTGTATGCATGTATCATTTATGTATTTGAAGTTATGAGTACTGGCTCTAGACCTGTATTTCAAATGTTTGCTCCTGGGGTAACTAACGAGGTAGTTAGCTTTCAGAGTAGCAGCCGTGTTAGTCTGTACCCGCAAAAAGAAAAGGAGGACTTGTGGCACCTTAGAGACTAACAAATTTATTTGAGCATAAGCTTTCGTGAGCTACAGCTCACTTCATCGGATGCATTCAGTGGAAAATACAGTGGGGAGATTAATATACATAGAGAACATGAAACAATGGGTGTTACCATACACACTGTAACAAGAGTGATCGCTTAAGGTGAGCTATTACCAGCAGGAGAGCGGGGGCGGGGAGAACCTTTTGTGGTGATAATCAAGGTGGGCCATTTCCAGCAGTTGACAAGAACGTCTGAGGAACGGTGGGGGGTAGTTAGCCAGCACATCATGGAGGGTCTATTTAAATTGAGTGGCCCATCAAAAGGACACTTAACTCACAATGGACCATGGGAGAAGACCATCTACACTGAGTGGACTGTCATGTAAACATACTGTCTGGAGTATAGGTAATAGCTTCCTGCAATGACTAGGTTAGAGGTTCTCAAACTGTGGTCCGTGGACTACCAGTGGTTCGCAAACTCCATTCAGGTGGGCCATGGATCGTTCCCTCTAAGGTGCGTGCCTGAGCGGCTGCACACGAGAGAATGAAGGGTCACCCACTAATTAGTGGAGACCCCCTCTTTCCCAGCCCCAGCTCGGGGGCTGCCACGACAGGGGAGAGAGGGAGAGACCCCCCTCCTTCTCAACCCAGCTTGGGAGCTGCTGCAGCGGGGGTTTGAGCGAGCACATCCATAGCATTAGAAAGGTAAGACTACTGATATTAAAATTAGTTGTGTGCTTTTATTTGTAGAACAAAAAACATGAATTCTTTTTATTTTTATATATATATATATATATATATATATATATATATATAAAAAGAATTAATAACGTTTCTTATATACAGTGCTATATATACATTTTTTTTTTTTATATAACGTGTGTTTTATATAAGCGCTTTTATCCACAGTGCTTTACAATAGTACGCTAACGTTACAACAACATTTGGAAAGGTCATTAAGTGGTCCACCGAAACCCTCAGCAATTTTCAAGTGGTCCGTGGGGGGGGGAAAAACAAGTTTGAGAACCAGTGGACTAGGTGAAATGCATGGACATGTCACTTGCCCATGTGACTCCAAACTCCATCATGTTGCTGTAATTTTCCACAGTAAGAACAATGGGTTTCCCTCCACATGGCAGAGGATATAAAAGCCCCTGGAAACCCCTCCATTTAGCCTCTGTCCTGCTCCAGCCTCTTTTCTGCTCAGACCTCTGTAGCATGGGGCACGGGTCACTTGCTGGAGGATTCTCTGCTCCTTGAAGTATTTAAACCACAATTTGAGGACTTCAATAGCTCAGACATAGGTGAGAGGTTTTTCGCAGGAGTGGGTGGGTGAGCTTCTGTGGCCTGCGTTGTGCAGGAGGTCAGACTAGATGATCATAATGGTCCCTTCTGACCTTAGTATCTATAAATCTATATACTAATGGGAGCATTCTACCCAATGGACTGAGGACCTTACAGTGATCTGGATGCAGCCAGAGACTTATTAAGCCAGCAGTTTATTCCATCACTGTTACAAACCTGAACCAAGAACTTTGCACTTACTGTATATATTTGATTCCTTTAACCAATTTTAACTCTCCCCTTTCTTTCTTTTTATGAATAAGCCTTTAGATTTTAGATATTAAAGGATTGGCATCAGCATGATTTTTGGGTAAGATCTAAGTTATATATTGACCTGGGTGTGTGGCTGGTCCTTTGGGATCAGAAGAACCTTTATTTGAAGAACCACCCATCTCTAAGCCCAGAGTTTTTGGTGGTAATACAAGGACTGGGATGCCTAAGGAAACGGCTTTTATGACTTCTTCTTAGCCAGGGTGGTGAAACAGAAGTTTACTTTTGATGTTGGTTTGGTATATTCTATGGGGGGATACACCCCAAGACTGGTGGCTATCTGCCCTATTTCTCAGCAGTTTGTGCTGAATTTGGCATTTTCAGTTATGACCCGCAAAGACATGGTTTCACCTGCTCTGGGCCCCAGTTTTCCCATTTTTTTTAAATGAGGAAAGTGATACTTATCCTCCTTTGTAAAGAGCTGGGAGAGAGCATTTTTAATTTTTAAAAAAGGTGCGAAGTATTACAGTATGACTAGAATGTAATTTTTTGTGTAAAGTTTTTTAAAGCTAAAAATTGTTGACCTTTTCATTTTTTTTCATGATTTTAAACAAAATTTATCGAATATTTTAGCAAACTTTATAAAACATCTGTGATGGGGTGTTCACCCCACACTTGCCCTAAGAGGTTTAAGGCAGACTGAGAAAGCAGCTAATTAACCCAAGAGGCCACAGCTAAGGGCAATCTGGTGGCTAAGCAATCCCCTGATTGAATGAGGAAGCCCAGCTGAGGAGGGCTGGGCTGGGCTGGGACTATAAAGACAGGAAATTGGAAGCCAAAAGGGGCCCCTGGGAAAGTCAGCAGTCACTCCCTGGGAAGAGGAAGAAGGGTTTAGAACATGTCTCGTCTCGTCTCTTCCCTTCTCCCCCATACCCACGGAGTGGTGGGAAGGAACAGTGAGGGCTAGAAGAGGAAAGTTCAGATCTGCTTAGGGTCCCTGGACTGGAACCCAGAGTAGAGACTGGAAAACCCTATGAGCCTATGAGGGTAAGGCACTGAGTCACTAAAAGGGCAGACTGCCTAGAAAGGACTTTGATACCTTGCAAGGGGAGAACCCTGGGTGACCTGGCTGGAGGTCTGAGTTAAGAAGCGGACGCTGTGGCTCCTGATGTGAGAGGGGGACTGTAGACCAGAGAGAGGAACAGCCTGTTGGCATAAAAAAAACACAGAAGGGGGTTTCAACTTCAGGAACTAAACCCCAGAATGACCAGGAGATGCCAGACCAGTGGTGAATGATGTGCTCCATGACGACATCTAAATGGTTATGGAAAAATTTTCATTTACCTGAAAAAACATTTTGCAGTAAATGACTGTTTTTGATGATCATTTAGCTAACCGCTTCAACAACATTGTCATTAAACATTTTTGATTACATTATTTATGAAAAATATTTTAAAAAGAAATTGGTCCATATCACACCTTGTGAAATGGAAATAATTTCAACATTATTCTTCTTCAAGAAATTTCTTTGACCAGCTCTGATTGTTTCAACATGCAATGTGCAGACCTCCATTGGAAGCATCTGTATTCTTGAAGGTGCTGATAGTACAAAGACCCAAATCTTGCAACCTTTATTCAGGCAAAATATCCTGATTTCAATCACAGTTTTCACAGATGGCAGGATTTAGCTCAAAGAGACGTGCAGATGTTCTCAGCACCTGTGATTTTCACCGCATTTGCATAAAAGTTTAGTTGATAGTTTTACAGTAGATTATTACTGTGACTGCTCCCAGATCATGTGGTCCTAAGTGCAATTTAATTTGAATGTTGCTGCAGCATTGCAGCAAGCTTGTATTACCAATGCTCTAAGACTCAAAGGTCTTGACAATTTTGAGTGAAATGGTTTGCTAAAGTCTTCCAAAATATTTTCTCCTATTTATTATTGTAGTGCTCTGAAGTCCCAGACAATGCCATGCATGTATAATAAGTTCTGTGGTGAGGAGCACGGTGATTGATATGCAGCTATTCAGTTATTCTAGTGAGAACTGATGAACTTTGGATTTCACTGACTGGACTAACGGTGCAATCAGCTGCTGCGAAATGCATGTTTTTCATGATTGCTGATTGCCAGCACAGCATTTCTTCCTAAGCATTTGGTAGGTACAGTCACTGATTTGGGAAGAATATTGCTCTTCCTGGAAGCAGACAGAGTTGCATCCTTATCACTGTCTGTACCACACAAGCAGAAAGAGTGTGTGCAGAAAGGCTATAGTTAAAACCAGAAGGAGCACTGGTATGGAAAGCAAAGAATTATGTGAGAGTGGATTTAATAATACCACTTGGGAGTGTGGCAGACATCAATGAATGAGATCGAAGCCAGGCCCCCAAGTCTGAGTACTGCCTAGTAAAAAGCTACTGAAGCTGCAGGGGGAAGAGGGCCTCTGCTTTTACATGAATAATAAGGACATATTCTGCTGGTATATTAGCTGAAAAGCATTTATAAGGGATGTTAAACCTTCATGTTCTAGGGTATAGGCTAACCTCTAACTACTTGAGATTAAGGAAAAACTTCCACCATAGGAGGATTATTGCAAAAGTGTCCATTTTATACCTGCATATGATACTGGCCACTGATGGGGACAGGATACCAGATGGACCGCTGATCTCATCCAATCAGGAAGTAGCTAATCTTCCATTGTGACAGTTTGGGGATGAGGTCTGTGTCAAATTTACAACTTCCTTTTTGTCACTTATGGTAACAGTTGTGAATTAGATCATTCATTTGGTAGCAGGGATCTGACTGGTAGTGAACAGACTGCCTAGGGAGGTAAAGCAGGGCCATCAGCCAGTGAATAGCTCTGGTGGAGCAATGGGGTTTGTCAGGGTTCCTTCCCCACTCTGAACTCTAGATACAGATGTGGGGACCCGCATGAAAGATCCCCTAAGCTTATTCTTACCAGCTTAGGTTAAAAACTTCCCCAAGGTACAAACTTTGCCTTGGCCTTGAACAGTATGCTGCCACCACCAAGCGTTTTAAACAAAGAACAGGGAAAGAGACCACTTGGAGATGCCTTTCCCCAAAATATCCCCCCAAGCCCTACACCCCCTTTCCTGGGGAGGCTTGAGAATAATATCCTAACCAATTTGTTACAAAATCATCAAAGACCCAATCCCCTGGATCTTGGAACAATGGAAAAATCAGTCAGGTTCTTTAAAAGAAGGATTTTATTTAAAAAAAAAAAAAAAAGAGGTAAAAATCATCTCTAAAATCAGGATGGAAAATACTTCACAGGGTATTCAGATTCAAAACACAGAGGATCCCACTCTGGGCAAAACCTTAGAGTTACAGAACACGGGAATAAACCTCCCTCTTAACACAGGGAAAATTCACATAAAACAAAAGATAAACTATTCCGCCTTGCCTGGCTTACCTATACTGGTTGCAATATTGGAGACTTGGATTAGGATGGGTTGGAAAAGACGGATTTCTGTCTGGCGTCTCTGTCCCAAGAGAGAACCACCACGTAAACAAAGAGCATAAAACAAAAGCCTTTCCCCCTCCCCCCACCAAGATTTGAAAGTATCTTGTTCCCTTATTGGTCGTTTGGGTCAGGTGCCAGCCAGGTTAGCTGAGCTTCTTAACCCTTTACAGGTAACAGGATGTTGCCTCTGGCCAGGAGGGATTTTATAGCACTGTATACAGAAAGGTGGTTACCCTTCCCTTTATATTTATGAGAGGGTTGTGATTGGCAGAACCATTGAGGTTTTTAAACAACTATTTGCCTAGCAATAGCACAGAGAAGTTAGAGCATAGAAGAACAGAATGCTTTTAAAAGGAGACCTACGCTGTGAGCCAGTTGGTCGTGAGAAAGAGGACACAGCTGTACAAGTGGGGGCAGGAGGGACATGCCTTTCCCTAAAGACACCACCCCCAAGGGGTCTCAGGCATGGTGAGGACTTGGGGTGGGGGGGAAATAGTATTCAAGCATTTGTTTTGCCTAGATCTGTAACTCCCCTGTGTTGTCTAGGAGTAAAGTGTATGTGGTTAAGCAGTTTTTTCACAGCCTGTGCTCCCTACTGTAACTGCCATGTGTCCCTGAAGTTATAAATAACACCCTTCATTTGGGGTTGTTTTGTTTTAAATTTCCCAGGAATTTCAGTGTTTAAAATAAAACGTGAAAATCAGTACAAACAGAAAACAAAGGGTCAGTAGGCGAGGGCTGCCCAGCATGCATGGAAGCGATGGTGGGGGGAGTGAGTGACTGCCCAGAAATCATTGGAGGCTGCAGGTGTGGGAGGATGAGGGGAGCCTTCTGTGCCTCACAGGTCTGTTGGGCAGTCTCAGTTGCAGTGCATGGCTGGGGCTCTGAGGGGAGAGCTGGGTCCAGGGAGTTCCGGAACTTGCAAAATGTGGGTTACACTGGGGAAAACCCAATTACTTGCTTTTTCAAAACATGGGGCTTGGGGGGGAGAAAGTCAGTAAAACCCCAAAACCAAGGCCTTACCTATAAACTGAAGTGCCCATGAGGGAGGAGCTCTGGGGAAAAGTGTGCATAGGGGTGTTGGGAAAGCACTGAGGAGGTCCAGCGTTGGTCTCGGGATTGAGGTCAACTGGACTGTAGGGCCCTATGCAGAGAGTCTGCACCACAGGAGTGTGTCCTAGAGGCCTAGAGTTAGAGACCATGACTGGACTCTACCCAGACCCAGCTGGCTGGAAAGTACATGGGATCCCAAGATTAGGTCTGACTGTAACAGCCTGGTACTGTCCTCTAGGGGTACTGAGCCAGAGCTGTAACTCCCATTGTCGCTATATTTAAGCATATGTTCCTGAGAAGGGTTGCTTTCAGGGGTTGGAACTGTCACTGCAATCTGGGAATAGCTACAGCTGCTGTATGTGCTAGCTAATGCCAGGGTGAATGAGTCTCAAGTTAGACAGGGATCTGTTTGTTTGCTTTCAAAACAGTTCTATTTCTTCCCCCTGTAATCAGTGCAGAAAATTAACAAAAAGCCTTTGTGTATCTACAATAATAATGACCTGTAATTTTGTGACCCAGCCAAGCTTTCACATAGGTTCCCAGTAGCCCATGGGAGGCAATCAAACTTTTCTATTGTAAATCATCTGGAGTATGAAATTGGGACTATGTTAAAGGCGAGATGCTTATCCATTGATTTTTTTGTTTTTTATTTTCTTTTTAAATCAGATATAAGGATGCCTAGCTATTTGAAATTCCCTTTTATTGAGCCATTGATTTTTGGCATTTTGATTTTTCTTGGACTCTTTCACTGAATGAAAACTAGCTTGTTTTATATTTACAAAACTGAATTTTGAGAAGCTCAGCTTTTGTGTGTGAGGTCTTGTTCTCTGTTGTTCAATCATGGCTTGTAATTTATTCAGCACTTTGAGCCCCATAGTTTTACATATGCCCTCAAAGCACTTGAAAACAAACCCACACCTGCCTAGATTTTCAGACAGAGGTTTTATTCAATGCTGTTTGTAAGGCGTTCTCAGAAGCTTAACAGAGTTTTTGCCCGCACCACATTTTAGTGAATCTAATTTTTTCCAGACATTAAGCTATCATGGACTTTGTTTCCATATCCTCTTGGATGAAGCCTTCAAAGTAGCTCAGAGCTTTCTGGAGGAGACATGCTTAGTTAGCTGTGACCATTGTGCTAGTTGGCAATATCCATAGCAAAAGTATTAAAACCTAATCCATAAATAGTAGCTGTTGGAGTATATTTATTTTTAAATATCTTGGCAACAGATTGAATAAAAGAAAATACTGAGCACTTTCCACTTTGGTAGGTCAAATTTATGTTCTAAACTACCAGCAAATGCAACTTTCAAACTAAGTTTTGGTACATCTATTTCTTTTACTAAAAAAGGTAAATATACAAGAGTCTGGTCTGTCTAATGGCTAGAGCAGAGACACGGAGCCAGAACTCCTGGACTCTATTCCTGGTTCTGCTGTGGACTTGCTGCATTACCATCTGTTTACTCATCTGTCTATGGTACTTCCCTGCTATAAGGATAGCATTTATGCTACAAATGTGAGAGTGTATTGTTAGTATGAGAATGTTTATGCTAATACTGTGTTAACCTCTGAGCATGCCCAGCATGAAATCGGACTACAGAAGCCTGACCAGTTTTGATTGGAGTTAGCTGCTCCTGCAGTTAATAAAAGTGCTGTGCCTTCTCGTACCTGCCTCCTGAGTGCTTGCTAAACATTACACCTACTTCACAGAGGATATATGAAGCTTGATTAGTTGTTGGTAAAACCTTCTGAGCTCCAAACTGGAAGAAAAACGAATTCTGGAGTGTTAGAATTACCTGTGGAATGGAAAATTGAATTTCCAACCATCCCTAGTCTTGGGCTGTTCAGTTCTGGATTGTAGTCTAGGCCCACCTCTGCTAGGAAAGTTAATATCTGGGGCACTGCAGCTAAAAAGCCCTTCTTGCACATAAGACCCTGACCCTCTGATCATGTGACCCTAAGAGAAATGAACACAGGGCTTGGAAATCAGGAGGTCCGTGGTTCTAATCCTAGCTCTGCTACTGACTCAGTGTGGCCTTTACCTTGTGACTTCAGCTTTCAATCCACTTCCCCGATTTTTAAAATTAGGTTTCTAGTACTTTATAGATGTGTTGTGAAGTAGTTAGATCATGGATATGTCCAAAGCTCTGAACAGAAAGTGTTCTACAAATTCTAAATATTAATGTTTCTTGGCCTACATCCAGGCAGTCCTGAAAGGGTGTGGCTCATCCCAGGTGGTCAGGATTTCTGGTTCAAGAAGTATTTCGGGGTTGGCTTTTCATACATCCACCTTTTCTCTGAGAGTTAACAGCTGCAGCAGAAGCAGCATAGTCCGAGCTATTTGTGTACCATCTTCCAGCAATAAACAGAAGTGGTTCTTTGCTTTAAAGAACTCATACTTACCTTTTTTTTTTCTTTTCTTTCTGAGCATTGTACTTGGTTGTGCTAGCCCACCAATAAATAGATTGCAAGAGCATGTGACAGTAGTCACCTGGGGTGTTGTAAGCAATATGAAAATGTAATTTGCACATTAGCAGTGAGTTGCACCAGTGTAATTGATCCTAGATCTCCTTAGCTGTGCAGACAGGAAATAGTGTGGGATCTGTGCAGAAGATGAGCATGTGTAAGTGTGATTAATCAAAGTCTGTAAATGAGAGCATCCCTTCTGCATTAGCTTCACTCAGGCTTAGTGCTGCCTTCAAGGCGTTGTTCCATGTGTGAACTAGCTCAGACAACTCAGATTTACAGCTGGCTAAATTGTAACTCTGGTCTCTCAACAGCTATTACAGAAGTACAAAGCATTGTAGAGAGAAATTTCTTACAGTTGGGATTGGCAACTCAAAAGTACAAGCAGCTAAGGCATCACTGGGCTGGACAGACAAGTGGATTTCAGCTGTTCAGGTGGCAACCAGCAGCACACTGATGTGTATTGTGGTGTTACAACCTCTTTTCCCCACTGCTCCGGTCATTGACACTGCTCTGGCTCAGCTGCATAATAATTACTAGATTACAGGAAATAATGGTCTCTGGGTGGCCTTTGAATGGTCCTGTGTGGAGCAGTTATGAAAATCAGGCCCCAGGCACTTAGTCTTGCACTAATGCGCACCTTGCTTTATGGCAGCAACACAGAGACTGATATCACCCAGGAGTGTCTGATTACACAAGGAGGTGCGCTTTAGTCTCGGTTTCAAGCCAGGAGGCAGGACTGAACAGGTTCCATTATGTTGATTGTGCTTAGCAGGTTTACAAGAGAGGATGTTATTTTCAATACCATATTCTTAACATAATAAGCCCCTCAGTATGAAATTACCAATACTTGTACTGAAATGGTGTTGTTTCCAGGGGGCCTGGAACAATTTGTATATTTTGGGGGTGCTGAGAGCCATTGAACCAAACTGTAAACCTTGTATATGACAAACCACTTCAAGTCAGAGGGTGCAGCAGCACCCCCGGCACCCTTAGTTCCAGCACCTATGATTGTCTCATCTAATCACAACACAGACAGGCTGTGCAGTTAGTGACCCCATTTGTTCAATTCTACAGTCCCTGCATCTTGGGTAAAGGTGAGAGTTTGTTCTGCATAATGACTAGAGCTATTTCTTAAGAATGGAGAAGGCATTACAAGATCTCTCACTTGGCCCTAATTAATATTTAATTATTTATACTAAGTGGAACAGCTCCAACAGGAGAGATTTAGTGTCTCCCAGAGAGACTGACGCTATAGTCCAGTTGTTAGGGCACTCACCGAGGATGTGGGAAATCCAGGTTCAAGTCCCTGATCCAAAGCAGGCAGTGCATAGCCTTGAGTTTGGGTCTCCTACAACCTGTGAATGACCTAACCACAGGGCTGTGTAAGCCTCTCCCGCCATGAAAAATTGAGAGGTCATACCTTTGTTCTGCATTGAAACAGATGTGGAAACCTTGAACATTTTTACAAAATGGAAATCTTGTTTTCTGGCCCGTTCTACAACCCAGTGATGTGGCTACTGGTATGGTATTAAATATGTGTGTATGGGTACACACATATGTACGTATTGATTTATATATAAATAAAACCCACGGCCACACACAACCACACTACTAAAACAAGTCGCTCCACTGCTCACACTTCTCCATTGATGGAGAGGATGAGCGAACACACAGATGACAGATTTGTAATCACGTTGCTTAACACCCTACTGGAAGGTGCTCCGATTCTATGGTTATAAATGTGGTATATAGACCAGAATAGAAGTGACAAAAGGTCCTGCTTCCTCATTAGTCACAGTGCAGCAGTGGAAGAAATGCACCTGTCAGCTCTGAAAAGCAGCGTGCAAAGAGCTATATGTTCAAAATTGACCTCTAAACTTACACCCATATACTAAAAAAGGCTCCTTTGAATAATTTGTCTCAAAGAGCCAGTCTGTTTTCACCTTCCACTAGAGTTGAATCAAGGAGGTAGTGTGCAGATCTGTATTAGATTTACACTGGGGTTCAGAGTTGGGGATTGAGACCAAGTCAGTTCTAGGGTTCAGGCTCAAGGGTGATGAATTCTTGTTATGGGAAGTGTTCTGATGAAGCTTGTGCCATAACTCACTTGTGTTTTATAACCACTTTCTGAACTATCTAGAAAGGTGGCATCATTTTCATTGATTATTTCAGGGATACCATGTAGACCTAAGGTGAAATCCTGGCTCCATTGAAGTAAGTGGCAAAATTCCCATTGACTTCAGTGGGGCTAGGATTTCACCTCTGACTCTCTGAACCTTGATTGCTCTCTAGATCAGAAGGGCCAGTTTCACAAGCAGTTTTCTCCTGCTTTGTGCTGCTTTGGTGATAACCTGCTTTAGCATATCCATGAAATTGGACCAATATTTCTCTATTGAAGTGGAAGCCACTTGAGGAAACACTGGGCCCTCACAGATCATTTAAAGGCCAATAACAGATGTTGGTTATCTGCAAACCTGCTCTCGTAAGTTCCAACATTCACCAACAGGAAGCAGCTGCTAAAGGCAGTTTCAAAGAAGCATGTGTAGACTGGAGAAGGATAGATTTTAGCAATATATGAGGAAAGAATGAGCTGAATAACAGAACATTAAAAAGCCATTGTGTTTTGTCATTCTAAATAAGGCTGACTTTTATAAAACTGGACCCCTCTCACTCCAATTTGCATAGAAATGATGCTGTGTTGGTTTCAGTATTTTTTTTTGGATCCTTAAAGCTTACTGTTTTCATTTCCAACATTTGTATTTCACACAGCTTTGTTAAAATTTCAAAACACTGCTGGAGTTACTGCCTGTATTCTGAATAGCGATATTTTGTGGAACAATACTTTCCTAAAGTATGTTTCCCCAAAGTATGTCTTCCCCCCCGCCCAAATACCTTTTTTATAGTTGCCCCATTAAGGGGGAGAGAGAGATGCCCATTCAGCATTTATAATAGCAATTCTTCTTTGAATAGGAAGCATTTGAGAATTGTCTCAATTGGTCAATCTCTTTTCAGTGCACTATAAACTATCTCTGTTTAATATATTGGTCCTTCAGGTTTCATGAATTTGAATAACTGGGGCTATCAGTGGACAGAGGGATCCGGCTAAGTTGGAGAAAAGTAATAAAATGTTTTTATATTAGGACACACAAGCCCAAAGAGACAGACATTCATTTCATTTCTTGATTTCATATAATGTCTGGCACAAATGAAACCTCACAGTAATTCTCATTTTAGAATCCTTCAGACAATAAGGATTATTAGCCTCTAAGTGTAGATCAGTGATACTCAGACATCAGGTTTCAGAGTAGCAGCTGTGTTAGCATTCGGTGAAGTGAGCTGTAGCTCACGAAAGCTTATGCTCAAATAAATTAGTTAGTCTCTAAGGTGCCACTAGTACTCTTACTCGGACATCAGTGGTTCAGGAGCCAAGTTAGCAGTCCGCATTACCCAAAAGAGCCAAAGTAGTGTGAATTCATTGTTTCATTTACTATAGCACTAGTCATATTTAAACAGATAGGGAAAAATTTAGTTTCTAGAATAAGCCCTCCAATCTCCCATTGAGAAAGGTGGACTAGTAACTGGAGATATAGGTTTTCAATACATTTCTGATTCAAGACTTTTATTCCACTGGCTTCCACTGCATATTGACATCAATAGGACTATTTGCATAGGTAAAGATTACTGGCATGAGTGGGATCGGTATATATATTATAAAGCTTTACATGTAGCTAGTGGCCTGTGAAAACACTAAATTTAGTTCTTAAAAATATTGCTGAAGGAAAAAATGCTAATAGAAGGATCTTAAAAAATTGAACAGAGTAAAATTTCTCAAAAGGGCGCAGACTTAGCTCCTAAATTTCCACCTTCATAGGAACCTTAAGCTATTGCCCTGTGCTCCAACATGATTGTAGTGCCTTGGTGTGGTTTCTACTAAAACCGTGGTGCTGGTTCTAGTTTAGGATGTAGTGATGTAACCTCTCAACCTTTTCTAAAAAGTCTCTCAGGCAGTGCTTGTTCAAGTAAAAAGTTTTTCAAGTGGGTTTGGCAGAAGCTATGTCCTGCATGTACAAAGGGATCTATTTCTTTGACTGAAATCCTCATTAACGTCAGATAAGTAAAGCTGGTTGGGAATACTTCAATGAAACATTTTTGCCAAAAAATGCCAAGTCCCTTGAGACCAAGTGTTGCAAGACAAGGTCAGTTTTGATGAATTTTCCCAACTTGAAAAAAATGTGGAAAAACATTTTGGAATTGTAGAAATGTCCCATTTTTAACTTTTTTTTTTTTCCAGGCAAAAAGTTTTGTTTTTTCTTGGTTCGAAACTACTATGTTTTGAAATTTAACTTAACTTCTCTTTTTAAACCTTGTTTAGTCAATTAAAATCAAGACAATGTTTCAGAATTATCAAATGAGGATTTTTGGCTTGTCAGTGCACACATTTTTCAAGACTCCTATTTTTCATTCTGATTTGGGATAGAAAACCTTTTTTAAATCTCTAAAACTCTACCCCCCCCCCCCAGACCTACTTAATAAATCCCTCCTCCTTATAAACTCCATTAATTGTGTATGTTTATGGTAGTGTTCACTATATGTGGGGATACCAAAAAAAGGTTTATTTTACATTTTCTTTCAACTTACTCTTACCCAAGGGGAAATCTACTGTTATGCAGTGAAGTAAGAATGAATAAAATGGCAAAGTGTAAACGCTTTTCAAGATAAGAGTTTGTTTGACTTGGCCTATGGCCGTCTGAAGTTCATCCTTATAAGATATCTGCATACATTGATTCTACTGGGGTGACATTGTCACTAATGAGATGACACATTCTAGGATGGTCTAGATATCCCTGGCTCAGACACAAAAGTACTCATTGTAAAGTTTTAGTAGAGAGAGTGGAAGAAACAAAACACAGAAATGTAAGTAGATTGGAGCAGGGATCACATCTCAGTTTAAAATCTAATATTTATAAAACCTCTTGGAAGCATAAGAGTCTTCGAAGAAGGACCTATTAAAGTAAAAGGAAAAATACATATATTTCAAATGGTTCATTCAAAGAGTACAAAGACCAAATCAGAATTCAAATAGACTTAGATAAAAGAAGATTTGGACATAATTTGAATAATCCAGAATGTTCAACACCAACCACTATACCCTCAGTAACCAGAAACATAGGTCTGCAAATGAAATAAACCAAGTGAGACTATAAATCATATAAAATCTTCTTTATATGGAATGAGTCAAAGTATATTTCTGCATGAAGAACGTACCCTTCTGAACAGCTCTCTGCTCAACCCTGTTGCTTCTGTCTACAGTGGATCGTGCAGCAGCCAGTTATCCCCTCTTCCAATCTCACTTCTAGCTCAAAGCCTATTACTGGGAATTCTTGTCTAGTCAAGAAAGACTCAGTGCAAGTAATCTGAGCCAGAGGCCCATGGTACAGAAATAAACTCAGAAGAACTGAATTTTTTTTTTTTTTTTAAATTCACATAGATGATGGAAACCTGCTTTTGCATTGTTAGTGTGCTTTACGTTAACAAAGGGGACCTGTGCTGGTTACAAGTGACTGACTTAGACGTGAAAGGCTCTGCATCCATTAGCCAGTTCTTAAGCTAACTGAACTGCAAATACGAAACATTCCAAATTCTGGGCCGAGCCACTTAAGGCTGCAGACCCTTGAAGCACTGAACACAAGGTTATGCCATTCATAAATGTATTTGTAGGTTACATATTGTGTATCTTTTAAATAAAAACTCAGTTTATTTTGTAAAATAAAAGGTTGCCCTGGGGTAGGTGGGTAAAGAGGCATGGCTGTACATCAGACATACGCCTTCCAGAGGTGGTAATTATCAGAAAAAATGATCTTGTGCACTCTTGAGTACCTCTAGGACTTTGCCATCAGTGGATATTGTTTAGAATCTTTTCATTTCCCCCCCACATTCGTGATATAAACAAATGGTGAATTAGTAATATGATCATGTCATGCATGCATTTTCATTTCCCTTTATTCCAAAGATTCTCAAAGCCTTGTCTCAACAGTAGACATGCCACAACATCTAGGGTAGAGGAGAGCAACCAACTAATTCTCGGTCAAAATTGCCCTTGGCCAATAAGGACATTAGGGCAAACCCCTGTTTGTTACCAAATATGTGGTTTATTTTAATGCAGAGTAAACAGGGTCTTCAACTCCCCCCTTTAATAAATAATTAAGTGTTCCACAGTAGCAGCCTCAAACCTTATAGCATAGCCATATGGTAAATTGCAGCATTTTGGATCATAACTGTAGAATACTATAGTGCTATAAAAGATCCATGTAGATTATTCTGCAACTTATCTGCCTCAAAAGGCTTTGCCAACTCTAATGGGGTATGCTGGTCCTTTAAGAGAAGAGGCCGGAAGACCCAGTTGAAATGTCCAAAGACTGAGGAAGTGACCTGATAATGGAAGAGAGGAAGTGGTCCCAGGGAATTGGGAGTTGGCTGTGGGGGAAGTCCCCAGGACAATGTTCTTCCAGTAGCCTGGGATCAGGAACCCTGTACTGTAAACTGGGGCAGGGCTCCCATTTCTTCCAGCCAGTTGAGAGGAGCTCTCTGAAGGTGCACAGTATACAGAACAGGACACACTGGCAAGAGAAGGAAGCCAGCAGGCTAAACCCAGGAAGAGACCACTAGGAGAGGCAACTCCATGAAGAGCAGGCTGTGGCAGGGGAAGAGGTCTGTGTGGATGGCAGAAGAGCCAGAGAAAAGTGTGAACCTTTGGAATGCAGTGATGGAGTTTACTGGTGAGACTGGTTGCTGTTAACTCAGCCCCAAGTAGAGAGTGGTAGGACTGATAAGACTTGGAGGGAGGGTCTGTAAGGGGCCCTGGAGAGGGAGAACAGAGGGAGGTTGCTGCAAAAGAAACTGTCCCCAAAGATCACTATGTCAAATAACTTAGATCCACTCTGAACATGAACAGAATATTTAATGCTACTGCACTTCCATTTCTGTTTCCTTCCCAGAGGGTGATACATGCTTATTGACCTGTAATATAGCTGGTATGTTTAAAAAAGAAGCAGGTCAAAATAATTGCTGGTGGAATAATTGCCAGAGTTTATACAGAACAGGGGACTAGATTAACCTTTAACTCCATCTTGATTATTTTCCTGTAATGTGGAGCCAAAGCAAACTCTGATCCAAGCACCCCAAAGCTATGGAATTCTGATCCAAGTGTGATTATTACCCAACAGGTTCTTATCTCTAAAATGGCCCAAACTCTAAATGTAGTACATTGAATTTAGTACATTTGACGATGTCTTTCTCTAGAGGCTGCTTCAGTGATTAGACCAGTATACTGTTTGGTTATTGCTAAATAAGGAGTTTGCCTTTAGCACAAACGGTACAACAGCCTATGTTTTTGGTGCTGAAGATCCCAAGTTTGCGCCTCAGTGTCATCTATAGCACTGTAAGCATTCAGCCATAGGACCAAATTCTCTGCTGATATAAACTGGGGTAGCTTCACTGAAGTCAATAGAGTTCTGCCAATGGATGCCACCAGAGAATTTGGCCCACAGATAATCTTTGTGGAGTTTAGGCTCTCGATCTGACCTTTGTGACCCGGATAATTGGGTTCTGGAAAGTGATATTGTCACGTACCCTCTCTTCAGACAGTGTCCCCATTTTTCCAGGTCTCTGTCTGAGGAAGAGATGTAAACTGGTAGTGAATTTGATCCTTCAGATACGGTGATGGAATACTTGCTGAACAATCAGGTAAGTCTGTGACACTAACATTTTGGAAACCATTTTAACCCCTAGGTGACAAAACAAGTATAGCGAGGAGTCTTTGCAACAGTAAATACGTTCAGCCAATTTTTTTCTCTATAGTAGGAAAACTATATGACAAAAGCTTAATATTACTCTTTGGCTCTCCTCCAAAACCAGAGTTCAAGATTGTTTAGGTTTCTGGCAAATGTTACTGAGACAATTCTCCATTTAAAAATCAAAGGTCTGATGCTTGGCTGGTGTACGCTGATGCAGTTCCATTGAGTTCTATAGTAAGAGCTTTAGGCTTCAATGGAGCTACTTCGATTTACACTAGCTGAGGTTGTGGCTGAGATGGAAGTGGAAGTCAGTGCTCACTGTCTTGGCATTTATCCTATGTCCATCATGGATCTTGAGCCATTTATAAAGTTTTCAGAGTTGAGGTTGGGATTTTCAAAAGAACATAAAGGACCTAGGCAGCTAAATTCCACTGAAAACAGTGCTTACAACTCAGTCTAAAATAAGGTTCTCCATTTCTCCTCCTCTAACTTCCGAATGACAGGATTTCCTTTAAGAGCCTTCCTACTATTGTAGGCAGCCCCTCTGTCTCCTAATCATTCACATCCTTTGCAGCTCCTGAGCACACTTTGGTAACTTACCTTTCAATACAAATTCTTTTTTTCATCAGGCTAAAGATTGACAAGGTCACTTTGATTTAATAGGAGCTCTCCAGTGCATCTGGGAAACCGGGAGCGAGTATCAGTCCTGCCGTTGCTTTCAAAATTAATTGAAAAAGCACTTTACCAGTGGCTCTACTTTACCTCAGAACATACACACTAGATTAAAATAGCCTGGATTCACTCTGGATAGTCTACTTTAATAGTTCTGTTAAAATTTATAGTTTCAAAAAAAGTAGTCTACCTGACGTGACATTCATTTGTCCCTCACCATAATTTTCACGTGTCTCTCCAAAGTATGTTTACAGTCAGTTGTTTGCAGTACACTGATGATGATCTCTCCCTATGCACACAGGCCTGTAATAGCTTTTGAGAAAGTATTATTGAAGGATATTTTAAAAATTGCTCACTGGCTAGACAGCAGTCGCCTTACTTTAAATCTCCATGAAACATAAACAGTCAGACTCTTCAATATGATAGATTGTCTATTTGGACCATTTTTAAAGATTCACTGAGCAGTGGCGTCATAACATAAATGCTAACTGTGCTAAAATCCAAAATGTCATCTTAATAAAATATTGTATATGGCCCTCTAATTAGATTACACCATCCTTTTAAAGAAGCACCATACCTAATGGACATAATTGCTCAAGTAGCATGAGAATTCCATTTTTCCCCCCTAGAATGCATTAGATCTTGTTCAAGGAACAATAGTCTAGTGATTTATATTCCTTCACTTTAATTATGGAGATGAAATGTGAGTTGAGTATTCAAATGGTCCACTGAAATTGTAAATACTACTTGAGTGTGGGGAAAAGCTAGCAGGTTTGTGCTAAATGTTACTACTTAAAATATTACAAAAATGTTCTAGGCATAATTAGCTTTCATTAAAGAGGATCGGTACCTGGTAACAATGCTGAACAGATGTACAAGCACTGTAGAAGAATATCTTGATGGAAAAATGCCATTTAGCTCAGTCTGTATAAGCAGTATTCTGCTGGAGAATATAACAGAAGGAGTGTCTAAAGCTGAAACAAATGTCAATTTTACATCATATCACCCTATATACTCCTATGCAGGCCCTCTTGGAGGTCCAGAGAGGCCTGGGCCACTTGCAGCTTTTGAGGCCCCTGGCCATAATAAAAAATGACAAAACATGAAAACAAAATAAGGCACCAAAAAAAGAGTAAGACATAATGTGAATATTTATTTTTTTATTTAACAAATGTTTTTCTAGCCTTTTTCTGTGCAAATGCATGAATTATTGAGGAAAAATCTAGCTTTTGTGCACATAAAAACAAGTTGCGAAACTTATCAAATGCCAAAAAATTCACAAGTGTCTAAATTTGAGGCCGCCCTTTGAGCTTGAGGCCCAGGCCAAATGGCCCTCCTGGCCCCCTCTCTGATTGGCCCTGCTCCCACGTATCTGGTTGCTAGCATGTTCTGATGCTCATTCCACAGCATTCAAACAAACCTAAGTAATACAGACACTTCTTTTTTTTTTTTTCCTCCCTCCAAAAATAGCCACTGATTTTTGGGATGCTTCAATATTTGGGCGTCGAACTTGAGGCACCATGGGCCAGATTTTCAAGAGGTTCTCCTTCCCATTGACTTTAGTTGGAAATCTGAGGGCTCAGAGCCTCTGAATCAGGCCCAGGTTGTCTCAGTTTGGGCACCCATTTGCAATGGTGGAAACTGTTGCCAAGTGTAATAATTGGTTTTGTATTTTTACCCTCATAATTTGAAATATGTATAAGGGCTAGGTTATGACTCTCATACACAATTAGTGAACAGTTACTCACATGAGCAACCCACAGTATATCTGTTCAGCACTATTGCCAGGCACCTCTCCTTTCTAATGGCAGTTTAGTTTGACAGTTCTAAAATATTACACAATATCTATTAGTACAATCTGACAGCTGGCTTTCTTGCCCCCAGCCAAAGTGTTTATGATTTCAGGTTCAGCAGAATTTGGTAGCAACAGCTTATAGGAGTAACTGCTCACCAGTGTGCATAAGGAGTTCTCAATCAGGCCCCAAGTAAAGACTATGTGCTTGGAGAGGAACCAAAATAAACAAACGTAAATATGTCTCTGAAAAAGAAGCAAATTCATTGTAAAATAGTCATGGCCTCCAAGGACTCCATGGTTGACACTGAATTGCACTCCACCGCCTTCTGCACCTCGGAGCTCCTGCTCAGAAGCCCTGACTCAGCAAACCACTTAAGGATCAGTCTTGCATAGAACTAGTTGATAAACTTTCGACAGAACAGCTGTCTGTCAGAAAGTGCAGTTTCATTGAAATTGAAATATTTCGCAGGAAAGTGTCAATTTCAATAAAGGTTTCTATGGTGGGGGGGAGGGGAGTCAAAACTTGCAATTTTACAATGTCAAAGTGCTTCATTTTGAGAAGGTGAAATGTTTTGACTTTATCATTTTGTTTTTGATGTTTCTACTGTAACATTGAATTTTATATAATAATTCAACATTCTCACAACAAAACATTTGGAACAATCCAAATGGTTTTTCAAATTTTCTCTACCGCAGGCAATTTCTAAATGTTGTCTTTTTGTTCTGATTCAGAATGAAAACAAATTTCAAAATGTCAATTTCCCACATGGTGGAAATTCCACTCTCAGACCAGCTCTAATCCTGCACCATCTCAGTCATTAGGAATTTTGTGATTGATTTTCAGTGGGAACAGGATTGGGGTCTTAAAGAATTCCTTTACTTCAAGCACGTGACTAATCCAATTAATTTCAATGCAACACCTCAGATGTTTGAAATTAAGCACAGGTGTAAGTACTCTGCTGACCTGAGGCTTAAAACACAGGCCCCTAGTATTTGGGCAAATGTTGAACCTTTTTTAACTGTGTCATTTTAGAGCCTCTGACACATAGTTGAGCAATTGTTTTTCATTAGGGGACAACAAGGTACACCCAGTGTGTGTGTGTGTGTGGTATCTTGCTGTTTTCCAGAGGGCATAGTTCAACATTAGGGCTTTGTATGTATGTATTTCCCCTACAAGATTGAAAGAGAGGAAATCGCATGGCTCAAACATTTGAGTTTTCTGTGTGAGAGGAGGCTATTTGTGCTGGATGAAGCAGCAATATCCATAACTTTTTTTTCTCCATTTACTGCATTCCCTTATTTTATCCCCATCTCACATTAATACTGCACCTTCTTCCCAAAGGACTCCTCTGCATCTGTCTGGGGAAAAAATCACTTACTTACATTAGCCACCTCAGGATCATGGACAACTGGAGCACAGCTTGCTCACAGTATTCGCTCCTTGTGGTTTAATCATAATTTTACTCTTGCCTAATGGGGAAGGATACAGAGGTTGAATTCAGTAAAACCGCTGCCTGGCTTTTCCACAGCAGATTGTAGGAAAACTCCCAAAGCCCAGCCCTCCAGCAACAGAAGCCCAACAGAGTTTAGATTGAATATACAGCAAGAATCATAGCAGCAAATGCTTTTGACATGACATTCTAGTATCCTGCACAGCATTTGCAAAGCTATAGGATGCGGCTGCTGAGTCTCCAGCAAGGCTGGTTTGTGTGTGTGTGGGTTTTTTGTTTTTCTTTTCTTTTTTTCTTCCCTTCCCCTTTGGAAGATGTACACTGTCTACTTTGTTTTAGTAAACTGGCTTGTCTTGCAGTCTTAATTTATACTTTTTTTTTTAATGCAGCCAAGAACTTCAGACAAATAGTTAAACCTTGAGGCCAAATACTCTTAAAAGTAGAGTTAGAATTATGCCTGGCACGGAGTCCCTGACACTTCTGTAACAGGAAAGTCATTCTGAATGATGGAGGCCTCTGAGATAAAGTAGGAGTCTCAATACAGTTATACATGCTTATAGAATTTGCTGGAACACTGCAAGTAACAACTCCAGCACCGGAGGAACCACTTAATTTTGTACTACTCTCTTCTCCCCCCCCGCCACCTTCAAATACAACAAAATAACATGCAAAACAATACTAAGATTAAGGTATAGCACCAACTATAGTGCTATCTACACTGAGCATTACAATACCATTAGAACTGGTCAAATACAACACCAAAGAGGATTTTGTCAACAATTCCAAACCGCTGTTTGGTTTTCCTAGGTTTGTGCTTCAACATATAGGTTTTGGTTCATACGGCTATTTGGGAAATTGTTGTTTGTACAAATACTCCTAGGAACACAAGTATTTTTGGGGTGATTAAGAGTTTGTCATCCAATGAGACCAAATACAATATCCCGTTACTTAATGTGACCAGTCACACAGCACAAAGAGCAAATAGGTTGTGAATATCCCCAAAGTTGAAATGAGGGTCTATGAATACTTGTAAATCAGAAATAGATTAACAGAATTCAAGACTGGTTCAAAATGATTTGAATTTTGCAAGCAGGAAAAAGGACTAATTTCATCTCACAGTTTATTTATTAAATAAACTACTAATCTGACCAGTCCTGCTTCTCAGCGTGAGAGCTCAAGTAAGATGAAAGAGGCCTCTGTAGTTTTTGCTGCTGAATTATAACAATGTTTATAAGCCTGACTGAAAGAAAAAGCAAATATGTAGATGTTGTTTGACCAGCAATTGATAAATGCCCTCTTTAGAACGTAAATAGTTCTGGTTGCTGGAGAAACCTATGTAAAATCTGGCTAGACTTTATTTGCAAATTGATGAGAGTTCCCATTTGGTCTCCTAGTGTATGCAGCATTGCAATTAAACTAATAAAGTAATTGGATTTATTTTTTTTTCTCCCACCATTTTCTCAGCCTTGTACGCAGCAGTACCTTCTGAAACTACAAAGATGAGAGAAAATCATATTTTCTTAAGTTGGTGCTGTTGATGTGAAAGAACAGACAAGCAGCAAAAAAAAGTCCCTCGGCTCTATGAGAAATGCAATCGTGTTTTCCCATGAAAGTAAACATTTTAAAAACTTTATTCCAGATTGTATTTGTGATAAAAAGGTCAACTACATATCTCAAAGATTTAGATATGTGGCAACTCTCTTCTGTGGCTTGCCAAACAAGCATTGATTGCAAGCATTGGCCAGAAATATACAAACACTTATAGATATTGTATGCAGAAGGCAAGCTGCACTTAAATTGATGATTAATAGATCTGCTGTTAGTAATCTATAGCATCTCTTTTGCATGGAGAAATAGTTTATAAGGGATTATAGTTTAGCTGTAACAGTTCATTCTGTGCTAAAACTTGGCATGTAATGATGCTGCCTTGGAGAATTTATCAATTATTCTTTTACAAAGGAGATGTAAATAATGGGAATGCAAAATAAATAAATAAAACTTGCCTGATTGCTGGTTTCGCTGTTCAGGTGATTACGGAGTAATGACTGGTTCTGGAGGTCATGTTACAACCACAATTTCGTATTAAGCCCTACTCTTGGATTCGCTTTCAATTGAAGAAGGAAAAAAACCTCTCCCTTTGCCTGGGAATTTCTCATGCTGAATCTTCAATAAGAGGAGATGGACTTTTTGGGGCGGGGGGAGGGAGGGATGTGTAAAAATTTGATATAAGGAAACTGTATTTCTACATTTACAATCAGTGTGCTGTATATCAGTCGCATTTCTATACTTATTTTTGATATTATCAAAATACAGTGCACCTGGGAGCAAGCCTCCCCACCCGAGTCCACAGACTTGAGCTAGTGGGCCTTGTGCTAACGTTCTAAAAACAGCTGTGTGGACATTGCACCTTGGGCTGGAGCTTGAGGGCTAAAGCCTGGGATGATGGGCTTCAGAGCACAAACTGCCACATCAAAGCACCATCTACACAGCAATTTATAGCACATTCACGTGAGCCCTGCTAACACACAAAGAAATTTTGAACTGAGAGCCTCTCTGTACTTTCTCATTTAAAAAAAAAAATCGACACTTCAGGTCCACTTTAACCCATATTCTTGATCTATTGTACGTACATTTTGAAAGGGTCACCAAAACAACTGGACACCTTTCATAGCTACACAAGGGACCAGAAGCCCACAATGCGTGCTGTAGGCACAGTATGATGATAGATACAGATAGAGGTTCAAACTTAACTCAGAATTTCCTCGCTATTGTGGTCCAAGGTCAGAATCTTAACATTATCTGAATAGAGTGTGTTTTGTGATGTAATACAGACATGTTAAGGGCTAAAAGTCTGCCTGCTGAGTAAGTGAGCTATTTTTTTTTTTTAAAGTTGTTCAACTTTAGGAGACTCCTGAGTCCAGCATAACTTTTATGTAAGTAAAGTCACCAAGGAAGAACAGTCAAGAATTTAAAAGGGCTGATCAGGACTTAACTCTTTTTTTTCTTTCTTTCTTTCTTTTTTTTTTCCTTTTTAATATATTTTTCCAGCCTTTTCTTCCAATCAGAATACAGAGAAAACGAAACCACAGGAGAAAGAGAGATTCAGTTCTGGCTGGTGCATTTAATAGATTTACTAGCTAAATTCTGATTGCGGGCGCAAATTCTGCTCTCCGTTACATTTGGGCAAATTGAATACGGAGGGTGAAATCCACAGATCATTGAAGTCTATGGAAATTTTGCCTTTGGCATCAGAGGACAGGATTTCACCCTGAGAGTGGAAACTCGTCTATTGGCTTGAAATACCTCTCTTACTGGTGGTGATATATGAGAAGGAAAAAGAAAAGGAGGACTTGTGGCAAATAAATTTGTTAGTCTCTAAGGTGCCATAAGTCCTCCTTTTCTTTTTGTGGATACAGACTAACATGGCTGCTACTCTGAAACCTGTCATGAGAAGGAAAGAATCCATCTTTACACTCAGATCCAACAGTGTATTTTCTAAGTTTTTAGCCCTGCAAGTTTACCTTTTTACAAGGTAAACTGGGCAAGTTTGATTTGGAGTCACTCAGAGATATGCTGTTTTTATAGTTGCCTTTTCAGAGTAGAGCTGGACAGTGGATGATACAGCACCTCTGAAGCAGTCCTGATAGTTTTCAGAGTAGCAGCCATGTTAGTCTGTATTTGCAAAAAGAACAGGAGTACTTGTGGCACCTTAGAGACTAACCAATTTATTTGAGCATAAGCTTTCGTGAGCTACAGCTCACTTCATCAGATGTCCTCAACAAATCAATGCCTTATCCCATGGTATATAGAGTAAGCCCCATCCATCCCATTTTCCCTGGCCTTTGAAAGATAACTGGGAAGAAATAAAGAACCCAGTCCTGTCCCTGGTAATGGCAGAGTCGTGTTGCAGTAATCCTAAACACAACAGTAGCAGCATAAAACTTTTAGTTTAAGACAAAAGTTCAATGACGTTCTGAATTATTAGCATATCTCCTCTGAGTATAGTAGAACAGAAAAGTCAGCTCATCACATTCTGTAGATAAGGTTTAATAATGCATTACTCCTGATTCTCTAAAACCAGACTCTCACACTTGGAAGGCTTCATGCATGCAAGCTACAGGCAGTGGCAAGATTTACCAGCATGCCACTATCTGCACTGTTTTAGTTTCCCTAAAAAGCAATCATTGCAGAGTGCAGGCCCTTCAGTCCTGAGATCAATTATGATTCAAGGCAAGAAATCTAAAGGGGACACGCTCAATTTGAAAAGGATTACAAACCCAAAACAATCAAATCTAAATTATATGTGGGCTTACAGAGATGACTTGGAAGGCCCGGTATGCAGAATGCTAGTGTAAATTCACACGACTCATATGCATTAAGTTCCACAAAAGCTCCAAGGATGTTTATTTCAAAAAGACTTGTGTTAACATGTCATCTCAATGTTTTAATGGAAATACTATGTTTTTTTTTTTAACATAAAGAAAAGTCTCAGCAGGTGCTGGAGGAAGAAGCGAGCTTCTAAGAGTGCCTGTTCACTGAAGGGCATGTTTAATTTATTTGCAAAAAGAAAAGGAGTACTTGTGGCACCTTAGAAACTAACAAATTTATTTGAGCATAAGCTTTCGTGAGCTACAGCTCACTTCATCGGATGCATTCGGTGGAAGATACAGTGGGGAGATTTATATACAAAGAAAACATGAAACAATGGGTGTTACCATACACACTGTAAGGAGAGTGATCAGGTAAGGTGAGCTATTACCAGCAGGAGAGCGGGGCGGGGGTGGGGGGAACCTTTTGTAGTGATAATCAAGGTGGGCTATTTCCAGCAGTTGACAAGAATGTCTGAGGAACAGCGGAGGGGTGAGGGGGGAATAAACAAGGGGAAATAGTTTTACTTTGTGTAATGACCCATCCACTCCCAGTCTTTATTCAAGCCTAAGTTAATTGTATTCAGTTTGCAAATTAATTCCAATTCAGCAGTCTCTCATTGGAGTCTGTTTTTGAAGTTTTTTTGTTGAAGAATTGCCACTTTGAGGTCTGTAATCAAGTGACCAAAGAGATTGAAGTGTTCTCCGACTGGTCTTTGAATGTTATAATTCTTGATGTCTGATTTGTGTCCATTTATTCTTTTACATAGAGACTGTCCAGTTTGACCAATGTACATTGCAGGGGGGTATTGCTGGCACATGATGGCATATATCACATTTGTAGATGTGCAGGTGAACGAGCCTCTGATAGTGTGGCTGATGTGATTAGGCCCTATGATGGTGTCCCCTGAATAGATATGTGGACACAGTTGGCAACGGGCTTTGTTGCAAGGATAGGATCCTGGGTTAGTGGTTCTGTTGTGTGGTGTGTGGTTGCTGGTGAGTATTTGCTTCAGGTTGGGGGGCTGTCTGTAAGCAAGGACTGGCCTGTCTCCCAAGATCTGTGAGAGTGATGGGTCATCCTTCAGGATAGGTTGTAGATCCTTGATGCATTGGAGAGTTTTAGTTGGGGACTGAAGGTGATGGCTAGTGGCATTCTGTTTTCTTTGTTGGGCCTGTCCTGTAGTATGTAACCAAACACAACCGCATTTGTTCCAACCCCTCAGACAGAAACAAACACCTACAAGATCTCGCTCAAGCATTCTTACAACTACAATACCCACCTGCTGAAGTGAAGAAACAGATTGACAGAGCCAGAAGAGTACCCAGAAGTTACCTACTACAGGACAGGGCCCCTGCCATTGGGCCAAAGGCTTGCTTTCTGCCATGGGTACCAACGCCATCACCCGATCCCCTGGTTGGAACTGTCGGACTTTTGCCTGGTGATTGTAATGGGTTCGCTGGGCCTCCTGCGCCTTTTCCAAATGTTCCCGTACAATAGGGGTGACCCAGGCTATCCGTTCTCGCATGTGCAACACATGGTCAATTATATTTGTCCCCTCATTGGGTTCCTCTCCCCAGATTTCTTTTGCACTATCTAATATGCCACGGGGGTGGTGTCCGTATAATAATTCAAAGGGGGAAAACCCATTTGAGGCCTGAGGTACCTCCCGGATTGCAAACATAAGGTAGGGTAGTAGGGTGTCCCAATCCTTCCCGTCTCGACTTACCACTTTCCTTATCATTGCCTTGAGAGTTCGGTTAAACCTTTCTACCAGCCCATCGGTCTGCAGATGATACCCTGAGAACTTCAGTCTATGTATATGGAGCAGCGTACAGAGGTCCTTCATTAGCTTTGACATAAATGGGGTACCTTGGTCTGTTAATATCTCCTTTGGTAGCCCCACTTGGGCAAAGATCCCCACCAACTCTTTAGCTATTGTTTTAGAAGCCGTGTTCCGCAGGGGGATGGCTTCTGGATAGCGCGTAGCATAATCCAGAACGACAGGTATATATTGGTGGCCCCGGGCTGTCTTCTCCAGGGGTCCCACTAGATCCATGGCTATTCGCTCGAAGGGGACCTCTATAGTGGGAAGGGGTACTAAAGGTGCCCTCAAATGGGGATGGGGACTGTGCAGCTGACACTCCGGGCAGGACGCACAGTACCTCCGCACTTCTTCATGTACTCCGGGCCAGAAGAATCGTCGCAGGACCCGTGCCAGGGTCTTCTCTACCCCCAAATGTCCCCCAAAAAGAGGACTATGGGCCAGACTTAAAACGGCATTCTGGTGTTTTTGAGGTACTAGGATCTGCTGTACCTTCTGCCCCTGTACTGGTGCAGCCCGGTATAAGAGATTCTTCTACATTATGAAGTAGGGTCCTTGTCCCTGGGTTTTCCCTTCCACGGGGACCCCATCTATTTCGGTCACCTCCTTCCTAATGTTGTCGTACCTTGGGTCTTCAGCCTGGTCCTGTCCAAAATTTCCTCTCCCGGGGCTAATCTGACTAGATCTAGGGGGCCAGTCTCTGTTGCCTCTACTGGTTCAGAGGCGTTAGGGTGTGGGTCAGACTCAGGTGCTTCTCCCTCCTGGGTGGCCTCCTTTTCAGCTGCTCGGGTCCGTCTACTTACGAGAGCGACCTTCTGGCTTCGGGCCAGTATTCGGGTTCCCAAGGCCTTAGCTGCCCTTCTTTCTGTTTTCGTCTTTCTACCCTGTCTGGGAGTGGAGAACAAATCTGGGGATATTTCAGAGAAGGTTGGGGGTTGCCAGTCTACTGTGGATGCCTCACTACTTTCAGGTAACACCCATTGTTTCATGTTCTCTACGTATATAAATCTCCCCACTGTATCTTCCACTGAATACATCCAATGAAGTGAGCTGTAGCTCACGAAAGCTTATGCTCAGATAAATTTGTTAGTCTCTAAGGTGCCACAAGTACTTCTTTTCCTTTTTTGTGGATACAGACTAACACGGCTGCTACTCTGAAACCTTTAATTTATTTGTTTTCTATAGCCAATTTTATATCCCAGGTGCTTTACAAAGTTTTACTAATGGCAGTACTCAGAACAAAAATTCAGACTTCACCAAATTGCCATATAGTCCCCCCCATATTCCAGTGTCCTGCGCACGTCCTTCTCTTCTCTCTCCCTCCACCCCCACGCCGCCACTTTATTACCTACCATAAAAGATAGCCAAAAGGTTTACACAATCCGGTTGCTGCTAGAACAAGAAGGAAGCAAATTCGGAAGTTAGGAACCTCTCCTGGAGAACACTCACCAGGAGAGGTGCCTTGTTTAAGGGCCTGAGTCAGAGCCCATTTGAAGACGGTGGAAAAAGATGAAAGAAAATAGGGTAGTCAAATGGTTTGGGTGCTGGGCTGAGATTTAGGAGACTGGGTAAATTCCTGTGTGTTCTTGAGCAAGTCATTTAATTTCTCTGCCTCAGTTTCCCATCAGTAAAATGGGCTCCGTTATAGCATCCCTGTGAGGGAGAGAAGTATGAGGATAAAGATTGAGGCACTCGGATACTATGGAAGTGGGAGCCATGTAAATACCTAAGACAGATTCTGTTTAACTTCAGTGGACTTTGGATCAGGGCTTGAACAAGAGAGATCCAGCTTAAATTGCTTCTCTGATTATGAAACAAGGATAGAAGTGGTCTCTTTAGTAACCAGGGCTTAAGACCAATACCTTGAATTTCACCTAGAAACTTATTTGCAGCTAGCAGAGGCTGTAAAGCATGGTGTGTTGTGGTTTCTTTGCCAGCGGGTAGCTGCATTCTGAGCTGGTCTTGGTTTCCATGGAATCATGGAATCCACATGGAAAAGGGATTGGTAGGGTACACAGAGGGGAAATGTACCAGCAACGCGGTACAGGTAAGTACCCGTTTTCATGTTCTCTCCACAGGTACCATTGCGGGGAGTGGCCCAGATGATACGTCTGGGGGAAGGGAGCAGAAGGAGACTCCACCAGTTGAAAGTCATGAGCTGCACTGTCCTAAGGTTGGGGGTTCCATGACCACCACTCCCAAGAGAAGGAGGCGGGTGGTGGTGGTCAGGGACTCTCTCCTCAGGGGGATTGAGTCATCTATCTGCCTCCCTGACCGGGAAAACAGAGAAGTCTGCTGCTTGCCAGGGGCTAAGATTCGCGATGTGACGGAGAGTCTGCCGAGACTCATCAAGCCCTCGGACCGCTACCCCTTCCTGCTTTTCTATGTGGGCACCAATGATACTGCCAAGAATGACCTTGAGCGGATCACTGCAGACTACGTGGCTCTGGGAAGGAGAATAAAGGAGTATGAGGTGTGTCATAAATATAAAGGGAAGGGTAAACCCCTTTAAAATCTCTCCTGGCCAGAGGAAAAATCCTCTCACCTGTAAAGGGTTAAGAAGCTAAAAGTAACCTCGCTGGCACCTGACCAAAATGACCAATGAGGAGACAAGATACTTTCAGAATCTGGGAGGAGGGAGAGAAACAAAGGGTCTGTGTCTGTCTGTATGCTGCTTTTGCCGGGGATAGAACAGGAATGGAGTCTTAGAACTTTTAGTAAGTAATCTAGCTAGGTATGTGTTAGATTATGATTTCTTTAAATGGCTGAGAAAGGAACTGTGCTGAATAGAATGACTATTCCTGTCTGTGTGTCTTTTTTGTAACTTAAGGTTTTGCCTAGAGGGATTCTCTATGTTTTGAATCTGATTACCCTGTAAGGTATCTACCATCCTGATTTTACAGGGGGGATTTCTTTACTTCTATTAAGTCTTCTTGTAAGAAAACTGAATGCTTTTTCATTGTTCTCAGATCCAAGGGTTTGGGTCTGTGGTCACCTATGCAAATTGGTGAGGATTTTTACCAAACCTTTCCCAGGAAGTGGGGTGCAAGGGTTGGGAGGATTTTGGGGGGAAAGACGTGTCCAAACTACGTTTCCCAGTAAACCCAGTTAGAGTTTGGTGGTGGCAGTGGAGATCCAGGGACAAAGGATAAAATTAATTTGTACCTTGGGGAAGTTTTAACCTAAGCTGGTGAAAATAAGCTTAGGAGGTTTTCATGCAGGTCCCCACATCTGTACCCTAGAGTTCAGAGTGGGGGAGGAACCTTGACATAGTGGCAGAGTGGTGGGATTAACCTGAAATCATTTTGAGATGAATTTGAGATTTTTTGAACTAGAAATACAGATTTTAAAAAGGAAAATTTTTTTTCCTTTGGGGCTGCTGGAAAGGAGGTCCAACTGAAAGCAGCTAGTTTTTTCTCTGTTTTGGGGCCAGAGCAGAGACAAAATGGGATTATCTTTGTGAATTGCAGGTTTTCTTTGCCTGGAGGCAGGGTACTTAACTCCTGCAGGGAAATTCACAGTCTTCCAACCCAGAGTTTTTTTTCCTAAAAGTAAACGGGGGGGGGGGGGGTGTTCTACCCATTTGCCTGGAGACAAAAGTGGCAGGGTTGTTTTTTTTTTCTTAGGATTTTGATTTTTTTACAAGGAGCACTGGTTTGAAAAGGAACTTTTTTTTTCCTTTAGGCTGCTGGTAAGCAGGTTTCCAAGTATTTGGAGGTTTTTTGCTTTGATTTGGGGCCAGAGCAGAGACAAAGGGAATTGTCTTTTTCTGTAGGCTGACAATCACTATCAGAGAATAGGTATCCTATTCCAGCACAGCAAAATTTTACAGCCAAGTTTTGTTTATTTCTAAACCTCGGGTATAAAGTTAGTTAAAAACAGAGAGGTTAGGATGACAAAATCCACGGCTCAACAAAAGCGGGAATTAGCCAGATTTCAGGCTGAGGAAAAACAAAAGGAACATGAAAGACAGACAGAACTCATGCGGCTGGAGAAAGAGGTACAGGAGGCTGCCCACAGGAGGGAAATGGAGGCAAGGAAGCATGTGGAGGAGGAGAAGGAAAAAGAGAGGAAGCATGTGGAGGAGGAGAGGGAAAAAGAGAGGAAGCATGCACTGGAGATGGAGAAGGTAAAGGCTCAGCAGAATATACCAACAAACCCTAGCAATCCTTCTCCAGGTACCACTTCCCATCCCAGAAAGTTCCCCACCTACAAGGCAGGCGATGATACTGAGGCCTTCGTAGAAAACTTCGAAAGGGCCTGCCTTGGGTACAGCATCTCTACAGACCAATACATGGTAGAGCTGAGGCCGCAGCTCAGTGGACCCTTAGCTGAGGTGGCGGCTGAAATGCCTAAAGAACACATGAACAAGTATGAACTGTTTAAATCCAAGGCGAGAGTCAGAATGGGGATAACACCCGAGCATTCTCGTCGGAGGTTCAGAGCCCTAAGGTGGAAACCAGACGTGTCATTTACCCGAAATGCCTACCACATTGTGAAACATTGGGATGCCTGGATATCAGGAGCAAGTGTTGAATCTCCAGTAAATTTGCCCTTCCTAATGCAAATGGAACAATTCTTAGAGGGTGTTCCTGAGGAAATAGAAAGATACATCCTAGATGGGAAGCCCAAAACTGTAATCGAGGCAGGAGAGATTGGAGCCAGATGGGTGGAGGTGGCAGAGAAGAAAACTGGTCACAGTTGGAGTGGAGACCAGAAGGGACAACCCCAGACCACATCCTATTACCGGGGGCTGCCCAAGGCCCCACCTACCTCCCAAAGAACCCTCCAGACACCTTATCGTCCCACCACCCCGTTCTCCAGCAACCCACCTCGCCCCAGTGATCCGTCAGCTGGACGATGTTTTAAATGTAACGAGCTGGGGCATGTAAAGGCCAACTGCCCTAAGAACCCCAACAGATTACAGTTCATTGCACCAGAATCACACCAGAGGTCCGCAGGCCCAGATACCTCCCAGATACTCTTGGAGCGGAGGGAAACTGTGAGTGTGGGCGGGAAGAAGGTCATCGCATGGAGAGACACTGGAGCACAAGTGTCAGCTATCCATGCTTCCTTAGTGGACCCCAATTTAATCAACCCAGAGATCCAAGTGACGATTCAGCCTTTCAAGTCCAACTCTTTCGATTTGCCTACAGCCAAGTTGCCTGTCCAATACCAGGGCTGGTCAGGAACGTGGACTTTTGCAGTCTATGATGATTATCCCATCCCCATGCTGTTGGGGGAAGACTTGGCCAATCATGTGAAGCGGGCCAAAAGGGTGGGAATGGTCACCCGCAGCCAGGCTAAGCAAGCCGTGAGGCCTAGCTCTGTTCCGGAAACTTCTATCAGGACCCGGTCAGAGGTGATGGACCCGGACCCCAGGCCAATGTCTGCAACAGCAGTAGTGGATCCAGTCCCAGAGACCCAGACGGAACCAGTCCCAGAACCGGAACCAGCCGAACAACCAACACCAGACCCATTGCCAGCACTGAATCCAGTACTTGCAACCTCTACACCAGAGGGCCCCACCAAACCTGAAACGGCAGCAGCCCATAACCCTACACAAGAGGCTCAGCCAGAGCTTGAACCCCAACAGAGTGTCCCAGCGGAAAGCGGTTCACAGTCAATGGAAACAGCCCCATCCCCTACATTGCTTCCAGAGGGACCAAGCATAGGTCCACAATCCAATGAGGAACTGATGTCTCCAGCATCAGGGGAACAGTTCCAGACCGAACAGGAAGCAGATGAAAGCCTCCAGAGAGCTGGGACGGCGGCACGGAGCAACCCACCGCCTCTCAGCTCTTCTAATCGATCCAGGTTTGTTGTAGAAAGAGGACTTTTATACAAGGAAACTCTTTCTGGGGGACACCAGGAAGACTGGCATCCTCAGAGACAGTTTGTAGTTCCAACTAAATACCGGGCCAAGCTCTTGAGCTTAGCCCACGATCACCCTAGTGGCCATGCTGGGGTGAACAGGACCAAAGACCGTTTGGGGGGGTCATTCCACTGGGAGGGAATGGGCAAGGATGTTTCTACCTATGTCTGGTCTTGTGAAGTATGCCAAAGAGTGGGAAAACCCCAAGGCCAGGTCAAAGCCGCTCTCCAGCCACTCCCCATCATTGAAGTTCCATTTCAGCGAGTAGCTGTGGATATTCTGGGTCCTTTTCCAAAAAAGACACCCAGAGGAAAGCAGTACATACTGACTTTCATGGATTTTGCCACCCGATGGCCGGAAGCAGTAGCTCTAAGCAACACCAGGGCTAAAAGTGTGTGCCAGGCACTAGCAGACATTTTTGCCAGGGTAGGTTGGCCCTCCGACATCCTCACAGATGCAGGGACTAATTTCCTGGCAGGAACTATGGAAAACCTTTGGGAAGCTCATGGGGTAAATCACTTGGTTGCCACTCCTTACTACCATCAAACAAATGGCCTGGTGGAGAAATTTAATGGAACTTAGGGGGCCTTGATACATAAATTCGTAAATGAGCACTCCAATGATTGGGACCTAGTGTTGCAGCAGTTGCTCTTTGCCTACAGAGCTGTACCACACCCCCGTTTAGGGTTTTTCCCATTTGAACTTGTATATGGCCATGAGGTTAAGGGGCTATTACAGTTGGTGAAGCAGCAATGGGAGGGGTTTACACCTTCTCCAGGAACTAACATTCTGGACTTTGTAACCAACCTACAAAACACCCTCCGAACCTCTTTAGCCCTTGCTAAAGAAAACTTACAGGATGCTCAAAAAGAGCAAAAAGCCTGGTATGATAAACATGCCAGAGAGCGTTGCTTCAAAGTAGGGGACCAGGTCATGGTCTTAAAGGCGCTCCAGGCCCATAAAATGGAAGCATCGTGGGAAGGGCCATTCACGGTCCAGGAGCGTCTGGGAGCTGTTAATTATCTCATAGCATTCCCCACCTCCAACCGAAAACCTAAGGTGTACCATATTAATTCTCTAAAGCCCTTTTATTCCAGAGAATTAAAGGTTTGTCAGTTTACAGCCCAGGGAGGAGAGGACGCTGAGTGGCCTGAAGGTGTCTACTACGAAGGGAAAAGTGCTGGTGGTGTGGAAGAGGTGAACCTCTCCATGACCCTTGGGTGTGTGCAGCGACAGCAGATCCAGGAGCTGTGCGCTGGCTACGTGCCAACGTTCTCAGCCACCCCAGGACTGACTGAACGGGCATACCACTCCATTGACACAGGTAATGCTCACCCAATTAAAGTCCAACCTTACCGGGTGTCTCCTCAAGCTAAAACTGCTATAGAACGGGAGATCCAGGATATGTTACAGATGGGTGTAATCCGCCCCCTCTGGAAGCGCATGGGCATCTCCAGTGGTTCTAGTTCCCAAACCAGATGGGGAAATACGTTTTTGCGTGGACTACCGTAAGCTAACTGCTGTAACTCGCCCAGACAACTATCCAGTGCCATGCACAGATGAACTATTAGAGAAACTGGGATGGGCCCAGTTCATCTCTACCTTGGACTTAACCAAGGGGTACTGGCAGGTACCGCTAGATGAATCTGCCAAGGAAACGTCAGCCTTCACCACACATCTCGGGCTGTATGAATTTAATGTACTCCCTTTCAGGCTGCGAAATGCACCCGCCACCTTCCAATGACTTGTAGATGGTCTCCTAGCGGGATTAGGAAAATATGCAGTCGCCTACCTTGACGGTGTGGCCATATTTTCGGATTCCTGGGCAGAACACCTGGAACATCTACAAAAAGTCCTTGAGCGCATAAGGGAGGCAGGACTAACTGTTAAGGCTAAGAAGTGTCAAATAGGCCTAAACAGAGTGACTTACCTTGGACACCAGGTGGGTCAAGGAACTATCAGCCCTCTACAGGCCAAAGTGGATGCTATCCAAAAGTGGCCTGTCCCAAAGTCAAAGAAACAGGTTCAATTCTTCTTAGGCTTGGCCAGTTATTACAGACGATTTGTACCTCAATACAGCCAAATCGCCGCCCCCACTGACAGACCAAAAAGAAACAGCCAAATGCCGTTCAGTGGACCGAAAAGTGTCAGAAGGCCTTTAACAAGCTTAAAGCGACACTCATTTCTGACCCTGTACTAAGGGCCCCAGACTTTGACAAACCGTTCCTAGTAAGCACAGATGCGTCCGAGCGTGGTGTGGGAGCAGTTTTAATGCAGAAAGGACCTGATCAAGAATTCCACCCTGTAGTGTTTCTCAGCAAAAAACTGTCTGAGAGGGAAAGCAACTGGTCAGTCAGTGAAAAAGAATGTTACGCCATTGTCTATGCCCTGTAAAAGCTACGCCCATATGTTTGGGGACGGCGTTTCCACCTGCAAACCGACCATGCTGCACTACAGTGGCTTCATACCACCATGGGAAATAACAAAAAACTTATTCGGTGGAGTTTAGCTTTCCAAGATTTTGATTTCGACATCCAACACATCTCAGGAGCTTCTAACAAAGTGGCTGATGCACTCTCCCGTGAAAGTTTCCCAGAATCAACTGGTTAAAATCGTCCTTGAGATGTGGAAAATATTGTTAGTCTTTATGTACTTGGTAGTATATTTAGAGGTGCATGTGTCTTATTAACTCTGTTTTTCCTAGAGCTCCAGGAAGAAATCCCAGCCAGCGTTTCACCCTAGCTGAGATTTGGGGGGCGTGTCATAAATGTAAAGGGAAGGGTAAACCCCTTTAAAATCCCTCCTGGCCAGAGGAAAAATCCTCTCACCTGTAAAGGGTTAAGAAGCTAAAAGTAACCTCGCTGGCACCTGACCAAAATGACCAATGAGGAGACAAGATACTTTCAAAAGCTGGGAGGAGGGAGAGAAACAAAGGGTCTGTGTCTGTCTGTATGCTGCTTTTGCCGGGGATAGAACAGGAATGGAGTCTTAGAACTTTTAGTAAGTAATCTAGCTAGGTATGTGTTAGATTATGATTTCTTTAAATGGCTGAGAAAGGAACTGTGCTGAATAGAATGACTATTCCTGTCTGTGTGTCTTTTTTGTAACTTAAGGTTTTGCCTAGAGGGATTCTCTATGTTTTGAATCTGATTACCCTGTAAGGTATCTACCATCCTGATTTTACAGGGGGGATTTCTTTACTTCTATTAAGTCTTCTTGTAAGAAAACTGAATGCTTTTTCATTGTTCTCAGATCCAAGGGTTTGGGTCTGTGGTCACCTATGCAAATTGGTGAGGATTTTTACCAAACCTTTCCCAGGAAGTGGGGTGCAAGGGTTGGGAGGATTTTGGGGGGAAAGACGTGTCCAAACTACGTTTCCCAGTAAACCCAGTTAGAGTTTGGTGGTGGCAGTGGAGATCCAGGGACAAAGGATAAAATTAATTTGTACCTTGGGGAAGTTTTAACCTAAGCTGGTGAAAATAAGCTTAGGAGGTTTTCATGCAGGTCCCCACATCTGTACCCTAGAGTTCAGAGTGGGGGAGGAACCTTGACAAGGCGCAAGTGGTGTTCTCGTCCATCCTCCCTGTGGAAGGAAAAGGCCGGGGTAGGGATCGTCGAATCGTAAAAGTCAATGAATGGCTACGCAGGTGGTGTCGGAGAGAAGGCTTTGGATTCTTCGACCATGGGATGGTGTTCCAAGAAGGAGGAGTGCTAGGCAGAGACGGGCTCCACTTAACGAAGAGAGGGAAGAGCATCTTCGCGAGCAGGCTGGCTAACCTAGTGAGGAGGGCTTTAAACTAGGTTCACCGGGGGAAGGAGACCAAAGCCCTGAGGTAAGTGGGGAAGCGGGATACCGGGAGGAAGCACGAGCAGGAGCGTGTGAGAGGGGAGGGCTCCTGCCTCATACTGAGAACAAGGGGCGATCAGCAGGTTATCTCAAGTGTCTATATACAAATGCACAAAGCCTGGGAAACAAGCAGGGAGAACTGGAGGTCCTGGCAAAGTCAGGGAATTATGATGTGATTGGAATAACAGAGACTTGGTGGGATAACTCGCATGATTGGAGTACTCTCATGGATGGGTATAAACTGTTCAGGAAAGACAGGGAGGCCAGAAAAGGTGGGGGAGTTGCACTGTATGTAAGGGAACAGTATGACTGCTCAGAGCTCAAGTATGAAACTGCAGAAAAACCTGAGAGTCTCTGGATTAAGTTTAGAAGCCTGAGCAACAAGGGTGATGTCGTGGTGGGAGTCTGCTATAGACCACCGGACCAAGGGGATGAGGTGGACGAGGCTTTCTTCCGGCAAGTCGCAGAAGCTACTAGATCGCACGCCCTGGTTCTCATGGGCGACTTCAATCATCGTGATATCTGCTGGGAGAGCAATACAGTGGTGCACAGACAATCCAGGACGTTTTTGGAAACTGTAGGGGACAATTTCCTGGTGCAAGTGCTGGAGGAACCAACTAGGGGCGGAGCTCTTCTTGACCTGCTGCTCACAAACTGGGAAGAATTAATAGGGGAAACAAAAGTGGATGGGAACCTGGGAGGCAGTGACCATGAGATGGTCGAGTTCAGGATCCTGACACAAGGAAGAAAGGAAAGCAGCAGAATACGGACCCTGGACTTCAGAAAAGCAGACTTTGACTCCCTCAGGGAACTGATGGGCAAGATCCCCTGGGAGAATAACATGAGCGGGAAAGGAGTCCAGGAGAGCTGGCTGTATTTTAAAGAATCCTTATTGAGGTTACAGGGACAAACCATCCCGATGTGTAGAAAGAATAGTAAATATGGCAGGCGACCAGCTTGGCTTAACAGTGAAATCCTTGCTGATCTTAAACACAAAAAAGAGGCTTACAAGAAGTGGAAGATTGGACAAATGACCAGGGATGAGTATATAAATATTGCTCTGGCATGTAGGAATGAAATCAGGAAGGCTAAATCACACCTGGAGTTGCAGCTAGCAAGGGATGTTAAGAGTAACAAGAAGGGTTTCTTCAGGTATGTTGGCAATAAGAAGAAAGCCAAGGAAAGTGTGGGCCCCTTACTAAATGAGGGAGGCAACTTAGTGACAGAGAATGTGGAAAAAGCTAATGTACTCAATGCTTTTTTTGCCTCTGTCTTCACGAACAAGGTCAGCTCCCAGACTACTGCACTGGGCAGCACAGCATGGGGAGGAGGTGGCCAGCCCTCTGTGAAGAAAGAAGTGGTTCGGGACTATTTAGAAAAACTGGATGTGCACAAGTCCATGGTGCCGGATGCGTTGCATCCGAGAGTGCTAAAGGAATAGGCAGATGTGATTGCAGAGCCATTGGCCGTTGTCTTTGAAAACTCATGGCGATCCTGGGAAGTCCCGGAAGACTGGAAAAAGGCTAATGTAGTGCCCATCTTTAAAAAAGGGAAGAAGGACGATCCTGGGAACTACAGGCTGGTCAGCCTCACCTCAGTCCCTGGAAAAATCATGGAGCATGTCCTCAAGGAATCAATTCTGAAGCAGTTAGACGAGAGGAAAGTGATCAGGAACAGTCAGCGTGGATTCACCAAGGGAAAGTCATGCCTGACTAATCTAATTGCCTTCTATGATGAGATAACTGGTTCTGTGGATGAAGGGAAAGCAGTGGACGTGTTATTCCTCGACTTTAGCAAAGCTTTTGACACGGTCTCCCACAGTATTCTTGTCAGCAAGTTTAAAGAAGTATGGGCTGGATGGATGCATTACAAGGTGAGTAGAAAGTTGGCTAGATTGTCGGGCTCAACAGGTAGTGATCAATGGCTCCATGTCTAGTTGGCAGCCGGTATCTAGCGGAGTGCCCCAAGGGTTGGTCCTGGGGCTGGTTTTGTTCAATATCTTCATTAATGATCTGGAGGATGGTGTGGATTGCACCCTCAGCAAGTTTGTGGATGACACTAAACTGGGAGGAGTGGTAGATACGCTGGAGGGTAGGGATAGGATACAGAGGGACCTAGAAATTAGAGGATTGGGCCAAAAGAAATCTGATGAGGTTCAACAAGGACAAGTGCAGAGTCCTGCACTTAGGACGGAAGAATCCAATGAACCGCTACAGACTAGGGACCGAATGGCTAGGCAGCAGTTCTGCAGAGAAGGACCTAGGAGTGACAGTGGACGAGAAGCTGGATATGAGTCAACAGTGTGCCCTTGTTGCCAAGAAGGCCAATGGCATTTTGGGGTGTATAAGTAGGGGCATTGCCAGCAGATCGAGGGACGTGATCGTTCCTCTCTATTCGACATTGGTGAGGCCTCATGTGGAGTACTGTGTCCAGTTTTGGGCCCCACACTACAAGAAGGATGTGGAGAAATTGGAGAGAGTCCAGCGAAGGGCAACAAAAATGATTAGGGGTCTGGAACACATGAGTTATGAGGAGAGGCTGAGGGAACTGGGATTGTTTAGTCTACGGAAGAGAAGAATGAGGGGGGATTTGATAGCTGCTTTTAACTACCTGAAAGGTGGATCCAAAGAGGATGGATCTAGACTATTCTCAGTGATAGCAGATGACAGGACAAGGAGTAATGGTCTGAAGTTGCAGTGGGGGAGGATAAGTTTGTCTATTAGGAAAAACTTTTTCACTAGGAGGGTGGTGAAACACTGGAATGCGTTACCTAGGGAGGTGGTGGAATTCCCTTCCTTAGAAGTTTTTAAGGTCAGGCTTGACAAAGCCCTGGCTGGGATGATTTAGTTGGGATTGGTCCTGCTCTGGGCAGGGGGTTGGACTAGATGGCCTCCAGAGGTCCCTTCCAACTCTGTTATTCTATGATTCTATGAAATGTGAACACATGGTGGCATCCCCTACCCATGTAGATACCCTCATCCCATGTGTAATGCATGATCTGGGCTGCTGTTGGCTGGGGATGGGGGAGAGAACATAAGGAATAGGAGTTGAGGAACAGCAACTGTACTCAGCAGGTTCCTCACTCATTTCACCTTTAAACTACCATTTAATAGGCATCATAACTTACTGCTGCTCTGGACTGCATGTAGAGACCCTTCTTGGTCATTTAAATAGAATGGAAGGTAGTTTATTGGGTAACTAGCAGAGTCTCAGCCAACAGCAGCATAGCTGAGTAGATAACTCTCTGGCATTTAGGATAGTGTGTGAGCTGAGATTCTCTTCTTTGTGAAGCAGACTCATCCACTGAGTCTAAAATCACCACCAACTATATGCCTTATACATTCCTGCCACTACACTCTTACCCTGCTCTGTATTTATAAAAAATGTGTAGTAGCACTTTTTAAAATTTTACTCCACTTTCACAGTACTCTCATAAACCCCCATAGTATGTTCTGTCACCTTCAAGTATCTGGTCAATACGTGTAAATTGTTATTCAAACCTCAATGACTAGTTAACAGTCTAAATATGAGCACTTCACTGATCCTGGTGTAACTTTGGAATAACACATTATTTTCTATTTTCGGGCATACTTCATAGAATCTTCCTCTTTTCTCCTTGGTCCAATTCTTGCCATTCCTTTTTAATCAAATTTTTAAAATCCTGCTTACTCAAAGGAATCTTTATATCAATTTCTCCATGTTTTAAAGCATTTTTGGCTGCTTTATCTGCCATTTCATTGCCAAGTATCCCAGCACGTGCTGGAATCCATGCTAGTACTATGTTCATACCTGTGTGTCAGAAATAATACTTGATTAGTTCACTTCTGCTTTCTGAGGTATCCCTTTTAATTGCCAGTATACCTGATAACGAGTCCAAAAAGATAAGTTGTGCAAGGCTGTATGTCTCTTATCCAGTTTAATGCTACCATTATTTTCCCCAATACAGCTGTCATAATGGCTACAAAATTGAATAATCTTTTAGATTTCTTAACTCCAGTCTCAGGGATTCAAAAGGCTGCTTTCACTCTACCTGTTTGTTCATCTTTCAATCCATCATTATATAGTCAGCTATGCTTACTCCATATACCACATATAAACTCAAACTATCTGGCATATAGGATGACTCTTTTCCTTTATTTTATTTTAGAATTCTAAATCCATATCCAGAGAGATGATTTTCCAGGTATAATTTACTGCCGCATGAGTATAAATTTTAATCTCTTCTAATCCTTCCTTTTCACTTAACTCTTTTTTACCCACATTTTATCCCTAAGAGCATAAGGGAGTTTTCTGTGTTGAGCTACATTTCATAGTTTAATTCCCAATATTCCACATATATTTGTCCACTATTCTTGTCAGTGCGATTTCCCTTGACTTTAGTCCAAAATGTCACTGCATTACAGTGATGTCGTAAGAAACGCAGCACTTGCACTTGAGATTGAATTGACTAGAGCTTAAAAAGGTAGAATCTGGTTGCAGAACTAAAGGCTTGACATGCATAATCTATTACTGATTTTATTAATGCTCTATATAGTATCATCAGAACTTGCTTATCTGTTCCCCAATTAGTCCCAGATTAATCCTCCTTTTACATTTGATTGTAATACTTTCTGTGGCCATTAAATTTTTATTATCAAACACCAACCAGAAATTTAAAGCTTAACCACATGCCCCTGTTCTCCACAAAGATAAATTATGCTCCTTTCATCTTTCTTCCAGTGAAAATCATTCCCTTTATTTTAGCGAGTGAAAATTTAAATCTATAGGCATGTCCTCGGTCTGAGACCTCCCTGAGGACTTCATTGATTCCCTCTCCAGCCACTTTAATTCTAGTGTGTGTAACCCATATAGCACAATCATCAGCAAATCGGGTAACACCTACTCTTGCCTTTACACTTTTTGGGTGATCATTTATCGCAATGTCAAACAAGGTAGGGCTGATGATGCCACTGGCAATACTTTAGATATCTGATAGGACTATATAGGTTAGAATAGGGGAAGTCTTATTACTCAAAAAATCTCTTATTTAACAGAAAATTATACATTGGATGAGGCCAAACAATGTTAGTGATTTACTGAAGAAATGCACACAAGCATAAGGATTACCCCAGGAACTGTGTGCAATAGAAACCTCTCAGAGATCGCTCTATACAGTGGGAACTGTTTGACCCAGGTCACAGGAAAAAAGCTTTCCAGCAAGATATAAAAGAGGGACAATGACAACATGAAAGGTCCTCACTTTCCCCACAACACATCTGAAAACACCTGAGGAACAAAGACTGAACTGTGAGAAGTGATGGTCCAAGGCTAAGATCTTTAGCCTGTGTATGAAAACCTGGGAAAGTCAAGGCAACTGGTGCCTTAAGAATCTGCCAGCCTGTTTATCACACAGGGTGAGAATTTGCTAATTTGTATCCTACCTATCTAGTGTGTTAAACTCAGTTTGCAGCTTTTGTTTATTTACTAAGGTAATCTGCATTGATCTGTTTGCTATCCCTTTAACCACTTAAAATCTACCTTTTGTAGTTAATAAACTTCCTTTATTTACATAAACTGGGTTTAATAATAATTTTTAGCTGAGGGGATGGGGGGGAAGAAGTGGTGCACCTCTCTCTTCAAGCAGGAGATGCTCAGTGAAATCCCAGTACATCAGGTGGCATCTCGGAGGGGGCGGGGGGGGGTGTGTGTGTGTCTACCCCATCACAACCATTCTTGCCACAACTTTACCCTCACATCTTGTGTGGGTAAACTGGTTTCTAGGCATCAGTTCTCATAAGTAGCTTGCCTGGCTTCCCTATTGGAATTATCATGGCATGCTTCCATTCCACTAGTTACCATTCCACTTATTACCTGCAGGAGAGTGGGGTGGGGGGAGAGAAAACCTTTTGTAGTGATAAACACCCTTTTTTTCCATGGTTTGTGTGTATAAAAACATCTTCTGTGTTTTCCACAGTATGCATCCGATGAAGTGAGCTGTAGCTCACGAAAGCTTATGCTCAAATAAATTGGTTAGTCTCTAAGGTGCCACAAGTACTCCTGTTCTTTTTGCGAATACAGACTAACACGGCTGTTACTCTGAAACATTCCACTAGTATTACTCCTTGTCCCAATACACTATTATATAATTTCCTTCAACTCCCTTCAAGTAAGTATTTAAGCAGCATCTTACATATACTATCTGTACCTGCTATTGATGTTTGCTATTATCTATAGCCTATTTTCATTTCCTGCATACTGAAGGTTTCATTCAGTGCATTATCTTCATTTTCCCTACCGTTTAGGCTCACAATTTTCTTCAAAAAAATCTCCTCCTCCTCTCCCCCAGCCCTGAAAATCTGTTTTATTCTCATTACTACTAGCGTTCTGGAACACTTTTGCTAGGATTTCTGCTTTCCCTTTGTTTGAACTTATCCTCCTCAATAAGAACAGGGAAAAAATTATTAGTGCTCCATGTTCCATTCATTCTCCTAACATGCTTGTAAACTCCTGAAACCTTGGTATCTTTATTTACCCAAAAACACCTCAACTCTCTCTTAGTCCTCTTAATAACTGTGTGCAACTGCCGTAGTTCTTTTATATTTCATCAAATCTTCATTTTTCATTGTGATTTTAGCTTTTCTATTTGCCCCCCCCTTTTTTTTTTTTTTGGTAATTGCAGCCTCATATTCTTCATTTCACCATGGAACCAGGTTTCTGATTTTAGGGCAATTAGATGTCTTATGAATAGCTACTTTGACTGCTGCCATAATTCCCTTTATTACATTATCACTACATTCCTCTATAATATCTCTTACACACTTGTTGATCAAGCACTCATCACACTTATTCCTGAAGAGCTCACAATCAGCCTTTTTAAAATTCCAAGGAGGAGTTCCTCCAGTGTCTTCAGCATCACTCTTTCATTGATACTTGGTGAGCTTTGAGAAACTATCACTTCCCACACCCTCTTCCTTCTCAATTTCCCAACTACATTTACTAGCTGTATTGCTTGTTGCAATTCCCAGATCCAAACAGGAAAAGAAACCAGCAATTGAGTTCAACCTAGTTGGTGTTCCATTATTTAGTATTACCAGATCGTGTTTGTCAATAAATGGTTCCAAACATTTGCCATTACTATCAGATTTCATACTTCAGCATAACTCATTATGGTTACTCAAATTTCCATATATAATAGATGGGCCCTTTTTCATCTGTAATTAGCTCTTTTAATTCCAAGCTTGCCAAATCTTTACAGGGGTTATAAACATTATAGATCCTTAAAGAGGTATTTTTATTATGCATTGGAATCTCTATAGCAGCATATCCAAACTCACTTCTTTACATTCATTTCAACATAATTTTAGATTTTCCTTTATAAATGTACAGTGCCCTCCTCCCCTTTGTATTTCTGTCTTGTCTGACTGTACTTTATCCTTGCACTTTAAAAGACAGCTTTTCGAGTAACCACATTTCCTGTACACAGATAACATCAGGTTTGACCTCTATTTCAAGTATAGTCTCCTTCAGTTCTTGACCCATGTGCTGTTAGGCTTGTGTATGCCATCAAAGTTTTTAGCACCGTATTAGTTAAACTGCAGTATTATCTTCACTCAAACTTGCGTGTTGCTTTCTATTGCTACATTACTAACATACACATACCTTATCCACTGCTTTTATCGTAATCTTCATTCTTTGTTTTCTTTCCGGTTTGTGAAGTGCCATTTATTACTTCTACCCTAAATGCTATGGATTTCTTTCTCTGCAAAAAAAAATGTCATCCCTTACTTCTCTTACATTACATACCATATCTTTTGTAAAACTTTTATAGCAATGGTACCTTCCCCTTACTGGTTTTCTCCTTTACCCACATGTCACTTTGAATGCCTTTTTTAGCAGCTTCCATATAAGATACCTTGTTAATTCTTGTTCTTCTCTAGCCTGTTTAGCTACCACATATCCTGCATAAGTACTATCCTTATCACAGTTGCCACATTTTAGCACAGCACCTTCTACACAGTTTTCATACAGATGCTCCCCTCCACATTTTGCCACACCTTGTTTTTCCTTTAACAAGTTTGGACGTGTGGCAAATGTGGGTAAACATCTGAAAAGGGGGCGGCCTATATAGCTTAGTCCAAAACCTCTGATATCCTAGTTTAACCCATCAGCTAAGGCTCTTCCACTAAATGTTATTTGCACGACTGAAGATGGTTTATTCTCTCCCTCTCCCCTACTAAGTTTTCATTTAATGAATAGCACCTGGTCCCAATTTTATTTTTATATATATATGTATAATAATTTTTAAATTTCATCCTCAGCCATTTCCAGTGGACCCTATATATATAATTACCCCCTATTGTTTCCATCATAAATTTGTGTAGTTGATCATCTACTTTTGTTTTTCCTAGAATTCTAGTGGTAAGCAGTTTTTCTCCCTTTTCTTTACTGGTACACTCGACCAACAAGTCTCTACCCTCTATAATCTTCTAGCTCTTGATATATCCCCAATATGTTTCCTGAACTATTCAGCTATTTTCAAGGAATTAATGTCTCCTATCTTTACTTCCTTATTCGGCAGTTTGACCATTACAATATTCTGGTTTTCCACCCTACACTTTAGGGTGCTGCTTCTTCTGTCTGTCTGCTTCTTCTCATTCTGATATTTCTGTTTTTTTTGTTTTGTTTTTTTTTTGTAATTTGCACCCGTTCTTAATTCCTAGCTTCTTCTCTCTCACTTTCTAGAGTGAATTCTGTGCTGTTCATTCTACTTTTTGCCTCTAAGCTGAGCACCAGCCAGAGTCTGACCTGAGAAACAGAAGTTTTTCCTTTCAGATCATGTAGTTCAGTGAGAACAGGTGGCTGCTCTCGTGGCCTTTTCACTTAGCTGCTAGCCTTCAGCAGGAGTTAAGAAGGAGATCAGAAGTGGCTTTGCAGTTGCTGAACTTCTGAACTAACAACTACACCTGCTTGATGCACAAAGGTGACGGTATGGGTTACCTGAGTGAGTGCTAAATAAATGTATTAGAAATCATCAGCGGGTGCTCTTCAAAGCAACAAGCCTACCACAGAAACAGCATTAAGCAATCAAAGTGAGTAGGAATATTTTATATTGTGTGGAACTGTGTTTTAAAATTTAATATTACAAATCTGTCTTTTTTGGGGGGGGGACCCAGCCTTGTAAGATTAACATAATTCCCCAAGTGATCATGAGTTAACCAACAAATGAGAACCCTCCAGCTAATCTGAGGCATGAGAAATATATTGAAGTAGGATAGAATCTTCTCAAATAAGAGACAGAAAACACATTCAATTCAAAATCCATTAACGGGAGAGTCCGTCAACGACATTTCTAATATAACCAAAGGAAGGTAGAAGTGCTGAGCTTAATAGCCTTTACTACAAGAATTATACTTTCAGAACCAGTTATTGCTGCATTTATATTTATAAAAAGTATATAGAAGTGTTTATAAATCATTTTGCATTGACAGCATTCAAGGGTACTTGAATACTTTTAAATGTGTTGTATACTCTGTGGCCCATTGTAATTTAATGAAGGTGAAATTCTCTCCTGTGCAGAAAGCCAGCACGAGGCCTAGGTGCCGCTTATGCTCCTGAAATAGGATTTATATAGTTCATAGGCCTCTGCACCATGAATTTCACCCTGAATAGTCCTTTCTGACTTCTTCTCTATGTGCAAACATTCACGTACCAGTATATTAAACACTTCTAAATACAGGAACAAATACTCCTTTGTAAAAATATACAGTAATTCCCCCACCCCCACTTGTGATGTTACTGTACTGTTGTAATACTCTTGGTTTGGACCATTAACATACTAGATGTTTTTCAGGGGCTGCCCCACAAGTCAATCCAATCATCCCAGCTCCATGGTGAGTTCTGCAGGGGAGTGGTGGGGAAGAAATCCACGCTCAGGCTGTGTAAAGCTGTAGTGGCTCCAGTCTCCACAAGCTGCTGTGGTGTCTATACCCTTGCTTTGTTGCAGCAGGTGGTCTGTGGACCTGTATAGGTGTGAACTCATTGCCTTTTTGCTAACCTTGCCCCCCTTCAACACTGGTGGTTACAGGAATGCTCTATAAGAGACAGATGTCTTTGTTCATGGTAAATAATTCACAGATAAAAGTGCCTCTAGATGGCACTCAGGCATATGCAAATCCACAGCTTTGTAGGGCCCATAAAGCTTCTTGTTGATGTGCAGTATAAAAGGCTTCATGTGTACAACTCTTACCAGTGGTGTTGGGTAAACTGGTGTTGAGCTAGGCTGTGATGTGTAGGGTGCACACCCACATTATCTCCAGGCTGCTGAGACCTCTTCTCAGTCAGATCCTTTGTGCCCTCAGAGTAGGATTTGCTCCTAGGTGTGGATAGGTTTGTAAACTGTACTATATTCTGGTCTTCTGTAACTCTCAGCTCTTGGAGGAACTATATAGAAAACAGACATTATTATTGTCATGTATGGTTAGAACGGAGCATATAATTGAAAATGAACAATTTACTGAGTGAGTTTAGCTTTGTTTTCTGCTCCTAAAATGTCCAGAAGCAGCCTTCAATTTCCTTGAATTTACTACTTTGTGCAAAATTTACACAAAATTCTTTTCTATTTCTTTTAAAACTCGGATTGTCAACAGCTCGTTTTGACATTCAAAATTTGAGCTGTATGCCCCTATTGATCATTCATTTCAGGAGGGAGCCTTTAATCATTCAGAGACTGGTAGCAGATAAACAGGACTAAAGAATCTTTAGAACATTTTTTTACTATTATGTATGCTACTTGAAACTGCTGTGCTTATGTGTATAAAACCTTTTAAGTTTCTGCTAAGACCACAGCCATTTTACTGCTGTAGCCTGATACAGAGGTGTCTTTTGTACACCACTGTGCTCGCTCCTGGAGACTTTACTTTTGTATTTTCATGGGGTTTTTTTGCCTTAAGCACAAAAGAAAAAAAAGAAATCATTTTAGATTCCCCCCCTCCCACCGTTGTCCATGAAAACATATTGTCAACCCTATTGATAAGTTCATGGAGGATAGGTCCATCGATGGCTATTAGACAGGATGGGCAGGGATTTTAAACCATGCTCTGAAGTGACCCTAGCCTCTGTTTGCCAGAAGCTGGGAATGGGTGACAGGAGATGAATCACTTGATGATGACCTGTTCTGTTCATTCCCTCTGGAGCACCTGGCATTGGCCACTGTTGGAAGACAGGCTACTGGGCTAGATGTACCATTAATCTGACCCAGTGTGGCTGTTCATATGTTCTCTCCTGAGCAATAGCAGCTGTCACAACTTCACACGTTGGCTTTCTATTGTAGGAGAAATCACTGACGTGGAGTTCAGATATATCACACCTATGCCCAGTTCCCAGGGAGCAAGCCTGCCTGAGGAATTGGATCTAAATTATAGAGATGAATGCAACAGGCAAACTCTTCTGCTGTTTGACACATTATCCCCCAAGATTCTGCGTCAGAAAAACAACATCACCACCACCAACAAAGCATTTCTTCCAAAACTGAAACCTTGCTGTCATGACAAGAAGGAACTTGAAAGACTCTGTGTAATAGCACTATACCAATAACTTCTCTTTTTTTTCTTTCTGGGTCACACAAGATTTATTAGAGTTATCATTTATAGAAAAAATTATGTCACTGAGATTTACTGGGTAGGCACAGAACTTAAAAATCACCTAATCACTTTCATATAAGATAATTGTGCAGACTAGCTGCAAATGGTGCAGTCAGAGAGGGCTCTGGCAAGGGGTTTTGGGAACACTCTCTCTACCGTGTCAAGCAGTCTCCTTTTCTACAAAACTAGCTATTTTGATGTGAAGATGCAAGCTTAAATTTTACTTTCTGATAGCATTTTGTGAATGACACTCAATCACTCAAATGTTTGTGGAAAACAGGAATTTGTTTTTAAATGTGTGTGAATACTTGTGGAACTCTCCACTTCAGAATAGTGCTGTTAATTATTTATAGGCCAGATTTGGATGGAGACTCTCTGGCATATTGCCCTCACAGTCCTAGTAACTGAAACTACATTTGATCTTTTGCACAGACCGTATCACTCTAACATCACTTCCAAAAAATATTCACTGTATTGGGTGCTCCATTTATGCCTAAATTTATAGCTCTGTTGCAGGGGAAAGAGCTTTTTTTATTGAAGGAGCAAGGCACAGTAAGTTTCTCTGATTTGCATGAAATTATGAATGCAACCAGGTCTTGGTATGAACTAGGGAAAATCTTTTGTTTGAATGCTTTAGTCCTTATATTCAATTTTTTAATTAACTTTTCTCTGTAATTCTCAATATGTTTCTATGGCATTCAGGGAACAAAAGGAAACTTACTGTAGCTAATTTAACACCTGTAAATTCCCACAGATGATGAACAAATAAAGACCTTGTAGCGTGTTGGGAATGGTGGTGGGGAATATAAGCCTTATGGTGTAGAAGCAATGAGTTCAAATGCTTCCTAGATTCCTTAATTATAACCTGTATTTTTTCTTTTCTTGTATTGAGACAGACACATTTTATTGCTTTAAAAACAGTAAGAATTAATATCTGATCCCAAACATTTCACATTTGGTTAAAATAATAAAAGCTTAAGTAGATTTAGGGTTAAAGTACCAGAGTGTGAGTTGAGGGGGGTCTGGATTATTTCCCAGTCTTTGCTATGGTCTTGTATGACTGTCAGCAGGTCACTTAGGGTACATCTACAGAGTAGCTGGAGGTATAAGTCCCAGCTCAGGCAGACATACCTGAGCTAGCTCTGATTTAGGTATTGTGCTAAAAATAGCAGTGACATCACGATTGCATGAGTGGAAAGATGAACTAGCTGCCCTGCATACAATACTATCTTAGGCAAATATGTGTCCTTGGGATGGCTAGCCCATCCTGCCACCAGGGCAACCCTGGCTACACTGCAATTTTTAGCATGATAGCTTGATCAATACTAGTGGGGATAGTGTCTGCCTGAGCTGACAATTACATCTGCATCTCCCGTGTAGGCGTTACTCTTAGGTCAAATTTTAAGTAGTGGCTTGTAACTTTGGAGGCCCCAATATTTAGTTGCCTATCTAGAGGTATGTAAGGCCTGCTTTTTGGCACCTGTGAAAATCAGATTTAAGGCCCCTGTTCAGCAGGGTACATAAGGCCATGCCTAACTTTAAGCACATGAGTAGTCCAATTAAAGTAGTCATGTGGTTAAATATCTTGCTGAATAGGGTTGCAGGTGTCTCAGGCTGGGCAACAAAAAATTGAGGCAACCTTAAAAATGGTGGACACCTTTGGCAAACCTGGCCTCTGCTGACACAGTTTAAAAAAATCATTTCAGGTTTTTATGCTTCATTCTGGGATTTGAAAGAAGTTTGAACAAAACTGCCTTGATAACTTGGCCTCCCAAACTAACTGCATTGTATATGGCTTTGGGATTTGAAATGAACCCTTTGCACAGCACTCTTTTACATCCTCCCTATGTAATCCTCACCACTATTCTTTTCAATAATATGGAGGATTCCGCATTCCCTTATGATATATTGTCATGAAGAACTTAAAATGTAATGATTAATTGGTCTAAAAATAGAAGACTTGTCTGCGTGGTTTTTTTTGTTTGTTTGTTTTTGTTCTTTCCCCCTCAGTGTACATCTAGTGTGGTTCTCCTAACTAGATGGTACATTCGTTAGAAACATAAGAACGGCCATGCTGGGTCAGACCAATAGTCCATGAGCCCAGTATCCTGTCTTCCAAAAGTAGTCAGGCTAGATGGTTCAGCGGGAATGAACAGAACAGAGAAATTGCCAAGTAATCCATCCCCTGTTTTCCAGTGCCAGCTTCTGACAGAGATTTAGGGCATGGGATTTCATCCTGAGCATTTGACTAATAGCCATTGATGGACCTATCCTCCATCTAAACTTATCTAATTCTTTTTCTAACCCGTTTATACTCTTGGCCTTCACAACATCCTCTGGCAATGAGTTGCATAGGTTCACTGTGTGTTGTGTGAAGAAATACTTCCTTATGTTTGTTTGAACCTGCTGCCTGTTAATTTCATTGGGTGACCCTGAATTCTTGTGGTATGTGAAGGAGTAAATTACACTTTCCTATTCACTTTCTCCATATCATTCATGATTATGTAGACCTCCAATATATTCCCCCTTAACTGTCTCTTTTCTAAGATGTATATTCCCAGTCTTTTTACTGATTTCAGAGTAGCAGCCGGGTTGGTCTGTATTCGCAAAAAGAAAAGGAGTACTTGTGGCACCTTAGAGACTAACATATTTACTGTCTCCTCATATGGAATCTGTTTCATACTCCTAATCGTTTTTGTTGCCCTTCTCTGTACTTTTTTCCAATTATAATCTTTTCTGAGATGGGGTGATCAGAACTGCACACGCTATTCAAGGTGTGGGCATACCATGGGTTTATCTAATGGCATTTTGATATTTTCTATCTTATCTATCCCTGTGCTGATGGTTCCAAACTTTGTTAGCTTTTTTGACTGCTGCTGCACATTGAGCAGATGTTTTCAGAGAATTTTATTCTATGAACAGTGACCATTAACCACTTAGTTTGATCCTTTGTCTTCAGCTGAGATAATTCCAGAATGTAGTTCATATACCCTGAAAGCAAAATAATGTTAAGGGAGGAAGCAGTTGTTTTACAGTGCCACTGGATGTTTGGTTCAGAGAAACACTGAAGTTTGGCTGTGTATTCAAAGCTGATCTGAATTATTCCAACCTTTTACATCTGTGAAACTGGGCCAGGCATCTCCCAGGAATTCATTTTCTCATAAGATTGGTGCCCCTCACTTTTACATTTCTGAATAAAAGGCAAGTCTAGAGCCCAGCACACTCCCAGAGTAACAGATTTTGTGCTGGGGGCTATCTTAGAAGAATGTTTCATCCTCTGCAGATATTGTGAGAACAGGCTTCATTTTCATAGCGTACATTAAAGCCAGGAAGTTCAGAGGCACATGAAAGTGAAAAGGGGTAGAGATAGGTAGGGGTGTGTGTGTGTGTGTAAGAAATTAGTTTTATGATCCTCCAGGTCATTCAGTGCTTGCTTTGAACAAAGATTTAGGAAGGTTCACGTTTCTTCTGAATCAATTTATCCAACCTTTCTTAACTAACAAGAGGAGGGCTAGCTAGTGATTAAATTGGAGGAGTGGTAGTCTGTACTTCTGGGTTCTGTTCTTGGTTCTGCCAATTACTGATGTGGTTTTGGGATACTGTATGTTTTAAATTTAAATTTCTGTAATGCTGATTCCTCAGTGCTGATTCCTCCGTGGAAAATCAGCCCAATTACCTCTAAGTGCACTAATTAATGATCTCCCCTTGCTGTGTTTAACTTTGTGTAAAGTGAGTGAGAATGCAAGCAGTGCCAGTGTTATGTTCCAGAACATTAGAGAGGCTTTAAGATAGTGCCCTTTAAGATGGAAGGATGGATGAGCACCCTTTAAGTACTTTCACACTGTGTGATAAGTTAAATGTAAGTACAATAATAAAGTGCTCAATGATGTACATTATGTAAATGAAATATATTGGAAAACCATATTTTCTGTCTTGCAAAGCAGTCATAGTGAATTACTTTTGTTTAATTATTGTAATAATCAAGTGTGGTTCAAGGTTACTTGGCAAGAATGTGAATGTAGGAAATACTAATGGTGTTTTTACTCCACAAGCTCTACATATTAAAATAAACAGTCTTTGTGGCTCCAAGCCTCCTGGGTTTTGCTGTAATGGATGCTATTGTGATTTTTTAAGAGTAAGTGATGATTTCTTTTTCCCTCCCTTTCTGTCCCATTCCTCAGTAGCCCATTGTCTAACACAGAGAAGGTCACTCTGGGTATGTGGTAGGGCTTTCTAAATCTGACTGTGGAATGACCAAGGTAAGCCAGGGAAATCTTGTCCGTAAAACAGATATTTCATTTGAAAAATGCCAATCTTTCCCAGTGAAAAGTGGCCTCTTTTGACAAACATATTTCAAATAGTTTCTGACAGTATTGAAATTAATTTTTTCTCAATTTTTTTTTTAAATCAAAATAGTTAGGATCATTGAAATTTTCCAGTTACCAGTAAAAAAAAAAAAAAAATCAGTAAACGAAAGATTTTGGTAATTGTTTCAATTTAATCATTATTTTTTGTGGGGGAGAGGAAATAGGAAAATGGGCCCATTTAGAACCCTGTGGAACAAAACAATTTCAAAATAAAATATTTTTCATTTTTTGAGCAGCTCTACTTATCTTCCCATGGAAGATGGTCTTTCCTGGCCAGTTTCTCCAGCAGACATATTGGACAGCCAGGAAGCCATTTAAAAGACCTATATAGCCCAAAACCAACAAAGAGAGGCTAGTGGGGTATGTAATGAACAATCCAAATCCTCTTCAGAACTATTTTTTTAAAAACCATTTGAAAATGGGGTCAACAAGCCCGTTCACTAATAAATGGCTCAGCAGAAGAGTAACTATAGCATAAACCGATGTAAAAAACTGTATTACATTTGTCAAACTGTCTGGAGTGGCTCTCAACCATGAGGGCCTACCACCTCAGGGCAAACTGTCAGAAAACGGGACGGACACCCCAACTTGGCGGTGTGTTCTGTAATTAGATTTCATCAAGCTAGTAACAAATGTGAACTCCTGGATCACTATACCAGTCTTACCATGGAGTCACAGACAGTCCCCTTAGACGCTCCAGTCTATCTTGCCATCTAGGCAAACTGGATTTTTGTGATAAAAGGTCACTTAAACTCAAAAATCACATCACACCAGGTTTCTCCCAGTCCCAAAGGACAGCCACTTACCTCAGATCAATTGGTACTCCAGATCTTACACCAAAGACAACACTGGCAGCCAATTCTCTGGTAAACTAACTAAAGGTTTATTAGCTAAGAAAAGGAAGTGAGAGTTATTGGGAGGTTAAAGCAGGTACCATATATCCACAGGTGAGTCACCGTTTGTAATTCCCAAATGCTGGCAGTGATGTAATAAACTGCCAGTTTCCTAAAAGTCTTTTCAAGGTTCCCAGATTCTCTGGGGAACTCTGCTATGCATCTGATTTGCTTCCCTGTAAGAGTCCAAAAAGTCCAGAGATAAAGGATCTTTCCCTGAATCCATACTTACAGCTTTTTCTCATAGAAAACAGAGCTGACCGGGTCATTACCCACGTGGGCTTTTCCTTTGATGCCAGACAGTGAGGAATGAATTTTGAGTCTTTGTCAAGGCTAATTTCCCACTCTGGCTCTTTGAGTGCAGAAGGTGGGGGCCCACTAGAATTCTAAAAATTAATACTGGCCATTCCAGGCTTGTATTAAACTCCCAAGGTTGCAGCTTTTCTCTGACCTTGGATTGCTAGATGCTGCCACCACCAAGTGCAGAACCCCTTTGAGAGCCCAAGAAGGTGCACTTGGGAATTCCTTCCTGTGGGATGCCATCAAGCCCTTTCTCTCACACACCCCTCTGGGGAAGAGCTGAGAAAGGAAAAAACAAGGAAATCCGCTGTTGCCACCAGCTAATTAAACAACATGTGCACAAACCTCTTAAGATGCTCAAATCCAATTCTGTTCTTAAAGTTAAATTTTTATTAATTAAAAAAAAGAAAATACATCTGGGAACTCAGGCTATTGCCAGATTTAAAAAATAAAACCTACAAGAATTAAGCACCAAGAATAGCTTTCTTGAGGTCCAGCTTAAAGGTTACAATCAAAACAAAAGCACCTGGGGTTAGCACAGAGGAATCCACAAGCCACAACGAAATAAGAGGGATAAAACCTAATCGCGTCTTCCTAGACATTTTCTGATCTACTTACATATCTGGGGTTTTAAATGAGGAGTTTCTAGATATGATACTGATGGATTTTTTCATACCTGGCCCAAGCTTCTTACAGCATAGCTGTTGCCATGTCTGCCTCTCCCCAGGAGGAGAACAACGGACAGACAAAAGGGGGGTCTTTTTTTTTCAATTTTAAAAGTTTCTATCCTTCCCATTGGCTCTTTTGGCCAGGTGCTCACTTACTTCCTTTTACCTATGCATAGCAGTGCATGGGTACAGGTAGAGCAATTAGAGAATAGCTACTAAGGGATTTTATAGCTACTGGCTGGCTGGGTGTCCATAAAAGGGAGCTATTCCTTCCCCCCCCCCATTTATCACAGTCTTTGACCTCTGATTATTACACACAATGACCCCTTGCTTTGAAATTAACTCCTTTCTTAGAGTTAGAGGAGTTCTTTTGCATTCTACAGAGCTTCTTTCTCCTTTTGATGGTTATTTAGTTACAGGGCTATATACAATGTAAATGTTTGTTTGCTACTATGTTATAATGAGATATGGATAACTGAAAACAATGCAAGTAACAACCCACTCGTTTTCATGAAGTTCAAACACCAACTTTACTCTTATACATTTAATAATAATTCTGATCTATACTAATACACAAGTGAATTCGCCTGGGTCTGCCAGCATCAGACCCCAATGAAAAACTGATGTATGAAGGGATGTTACTGAGTACACCTCATGGTTTTCCCCCATTCTCGATAAGGCATTAGCCACTACATGCTCCTTTCCCTTGATATGAATTATTTCCATGTCTGTAAACTAGATTTCTGTAAGCTAGATTCCAGTGAAGTAATCTAGAATTGGTTCCCTTCGCTCAGTGCAGCCATGTGAAAGGGGAACGACTTCGTAAAACAATAAAAAAAAATTATTACACAAATAAGGTTTAACAGCCCAGACAATGGTATAGCACTCTTTCTCGATTACAGCATACTTTTCTTCAGTAGGGGTCCGGAATAAGGTAAGCAAGGTAAGCAATAAGATGCATCTTATTCCCCACTGCATCTAGCATCAGTATTGTGCCTAACGCAATGCTCGAAGCGTTAATACACAGCACAAATGGTTTGCTGAAACCAGGGCTGACCAAAACAGGCTCTTTAGACAAAGCTTCTTTTAGGTTCTGGAAGCCTTTCTCACAGGCCACTGTGCCTACCACCTAATCTTGTTACCCCTTTTTTGTAAGGTCTGTTAGGGGGCCACAATGTCACTACACCCTTTACAAACCTTGTTTCCTGACAGCCTGTCCTGAGGTAGGCACTCACAGTCAAGAGCCACTCCAGACACAGTATGCCCTGGTAGGTCCTGTAGGCAAGAAGAGTTTAGATTACCTGGTCCCCCATTCCACACTAAATTCCCTAGTGGTCTATGCCATAAATGATGACAGAAGGAGATTGACTCCTCATGTCCAGGAGCTCAAGCTATTCTTTAAAAAGAAAAGGAGTACTTGTGACACCTTAGAGACTAACAAATCTATTTGAGCATAAGCTTTCGTGAGCTACAGCTCACTTCATCTGATGCATCATGAAAGCTTATGCTCAAATAAATTTGTAAGTCTCTAAGGTGCCATAGGTACTTCTTTTCTTTTTGCGGATACAGACTAACACGGCTGCTACTCTGAAAGCTATTCTTTGTTTGCTTTACAAGTTAGGGTAGCTAACTACCGTACTCTAATGGCAAAGTATGAATACACAAATTACAGCACATTCTTTCATCTTACTAATTTGCCACCAGACCAGCAGGACCAGTTTCAGGCTGTCATCACCGTTGGTCATATGATTGCCAAAGCCTTTTTGCAAGACACTTTGGACATGGCCAACACAGCCTGTCATTTTATGACAAACACCATAGTTCTATGCTGTGCTTCGTGGCTACAGCCCTCTGGATTCCCCAGGGAAGATCCTGCACTGTGAATTTCCATTCAAAGGCCCTAAGCTCTTCAGCAATGGCACATTTAAATCGCTTCATTTGTTAAAGGTTTCTAGAGGCCTCTCCAGTCCCTGAGCATCTACACCTCTGCAACCAATGGAGAATTCAGCCGGTCACAAATAATCCTTGGATCGGAGCTGGAGGATGTATAGAGTGCAGGGGCAGACCCCACAGTTACTGTTACCAAAAATCTTTTGACCAAAAGCACAAGGGTATGCATGCAGCTAAAGTGGAGCACCCACAGGGACAAACCGTCTTGAAGAACACGTACAGGTAAATAACATCTCCTTTTGATGAATCAGGTTTTTCAGGTGAAAAAAACACTTTGTAGAAAAATCCACCCACCCTCCCCACCAATGTTAGGGGGTTTCCAGCAAGTTCTTTCACATGGATCTAATGGCATGCTTAGGTAACACACTGACCATTTAGTTACATGTCCCCACTCTGGGCCTGAGCCACCAAAATTGTGACTCTGTTACAGCCCCCACCTTGACAGTCTGGTTCTTTAGTGTCTGGTTCTTTAGCTCAAGCAGTAGACTCTCTAGATTTTAGTTCTAGAGGTCCTCCATTCAATCCCTGGTGTGCTGGCTGTCACATGAGTGGGGACTTGTCTGTGGTCCACCTGAATCTAGTGGCCTGAGCCCAAATGCCTGGGAGTCAAGAACCTCTGAGCTCTAATCTTAGCTCTGTCAGGGTTCCTTCTCCACTCTGAACTCTAGGGTACAGATGTGGGGACTCACATGAAAGACCCCCTAAGCTTATTCTTACCAGCTTAGGTTAAAAACTTCCCCAAGGTACAAACTTTGCCTTGGCCTTGAACAGTATGCTGCCACCACCAAGCGTTTTAAACAAAGAACAGGGAAAGAGACCACTTGGAGATGTCTTTCCCCAAAATATCCCCCCAAGCCCTACATCCCCTTTCCTGGGGAAGGCTTGATAAGAATTCTCACCAATTTGTACAGGTGAACACAGACCCAAACCCTTGGATCTTAAGAACAATGAAAAATCAATCACGTTCTTAAAAGAAGAATTTAATTAAAGAAAAGGTAAAAGAATCACCTCTGTAAAATCAGGATGGAAAATACTTCACAGGGTATTCAGATTCAAAACACAGAGGATCCCCCTCTGGGCAAAACTTTAAAGTTACAGAAAACAGGAATAAACCTCCCTCTTAACACAGGGAAAATTCACATAAAACAAAAGAGAAACTAATCCGCCTTGCCTGGTTTACCTATACTGGTTGCAATTTTGGATCCAGGAAGTTTTTGGAAAGCGTAGGGGACAATTTTCTGGCGCAAGTGCTAGGGGAGCCAACTAGGGGGGGCGCTTTTCTTGACCTGCTGCTCACAAACCGGGTAGAATTAGTGGGGGAAGCAAAAGTGGATGGGAATCTGGGAGGCAGTGACCATGAGTTGGTTGAGTTAGGGATCCTGACGCAGGGAAGAAAGGTAAGCAGCAGGATACGGACCCTGGACTTCAGGAAAGCAGACTTCGACTCCCTCAGGGAACAGATGGCCAGGATCCCCTGGGGGACTAACATGAAGGGGAAGGGAGTCCAGGAGAACTGGCTGCATTTCAAGGAATCCCTGTTGAGGTTACAGGGACAAACCATCCCGATGAATCGAAAGAATAGTAAATATGGCAGGCGACCAGCTTGGCTTAATGGTGAAATCCTAGCGGATCTTAAACATAAAAAAGAAGCTTACAAGAAGTGGAAGGTTGGACATATGACCAGGGAAGAGTATAAAAATATTGCTCGGGCATGTAGGAAAGATATCAGGAGGGCCAAATCGCACCTGGAGCTGCAGCTAGCAAGAGATGTCAAGAGTAACAAGAAGGGTTTCTTCAGGTATGTTGGCAACAAGAAGAAAGCCAAGGAAAGTGTGGGCCCCTTACTGAATGAGGGAGGCAACCTAGTGACAGAGGATGTGGAAAAAGCTAATGTACTCAATGCTTTTTTTGCCTCTGTTTTCACTAACAAGGTCAGCTCCCAGACTGCTGCGCTGGGCATCACAAAATGGGGAAGAGATGGCCAGCCCTCTGTGGAGATAGAGGTGGTTAGGGACTATTTAGAAAAGCTGGACGTGCACAAGTTCATGGGGCCGGATGAGTTGCATCCGAGAGTGCTGAAGGAATTGGCGGCTGTGATTGCAGAGCCCTTGGCCATTATCTTTGAAAACTCGTGGCGAACGGGGGAAGTCCCGGATGACTGGAAAAAGGCTAATGTAGTGCCAATCTTTAAAAAAGGGAAGAAGGAGGATCCTGGGAACTACAGGCCAGTCAGCCTCACCTCAGTCCCTGGAAAAATCATGGAGCAGGTCCTCAAAGAATCAATCCTGAAGCACTTACACGAGAGGAAAGTGATCAGGAACAGTCAGCATGGATTCACCAAGGGAAGGTCATGCCTGACTAATCTAATTGCCTTTTATGATGAGATTACTGGTTCTGTGGATGAAGGGAAAGCAGTGGATGTATTGTTTCTTGACTTTAGCAAAGCTTTTGACACGGTCTCCCACAGTATTCTTGTCAGCAAGTTAAGGAAGTATGGGCTGGATGAATGCACTATAAGGTGAGTAGAAAGCTGGCTAGATTGTCGGGCTCAACGGGTAGTGATCAATGGCTCCATGTCTAGTTGGCAGCCGGTGTCAAGTGGAGTGCCCCAGGGGTCGGTCCTGGGGCCGGTTTTGTTCAATATCTTCATAAATGATCTGGAGGATGGTGTGGATTGCACTCTCAGCAAATTTGCGGATGATACTAAACTGGGAGGAGTGGTAGATACGCTGGAGGGGAGGGATAGGATACAGAAGGACCTAGACAAATTGGAGGATTGGGCCAAAAGAAATCTGATGAGGTTCAATAAGGATAAGTGCAGGGTCCTGCACTTAGGATGGAAGAATCCAATGCACCGCTACAGACTAGGGACCGAATGGCTAGGCAGCAGTTCTGCGGAAAAGGACCTAGGGGTGACAGTGGACGAGAAGCTGGATATGAGTCAGCAGTGTGCCCTTGTTGCCAAGAAGGCCAATGGCATTTTGGGATGTATAAGTAGGGGCATAGCGAGCAGATCGAGGGACGTGATCGTTCCCCTCTATTCGACACTGGTGAGGCCTCATCTGGAGTACTGTGTCCAGTTTTGGGCCCCACACTACAAGAAGGATGTGGAAAAATTGGAGAGAGTCCAGCGAAGGGCAACAAAAATGATTAGGGGTCTAGAGCACATGACTTATGAGGAGAGGCTGAGGGAGCTGGGATTGTTTAGTCTGCAGAAGAGAAGAATGAGGGGGGATTTGATAGCTGCTTTCAACTACCTGAAAGGGGGTTCCAAAGAGGATGGCTCTAGACTGTTCTCAATGGTAGCAGATGACAGAATGAGGAGTAATGGTCTCAAGTTGCAATGGGGGAGGTTTAGATTGGATATTAGGAAAAACTTTTTCACTAAGAGGGTGGTGAAACACTGGAATGCGTTACCTAGGGAGGTGGTAGAATCTCCTTCCTTAGAGGTTTTTAAGGTCAGGCTTGACAAAGCCCTGGCTGGGATGATTTAACTGGGAATTGGTCCTGCTTCGAGCAGGGGGTTGGACTAGATGACCTTCTGGGGTCCCTTCCAACCCTGATATTCTATGATTCTATGATTAGGATGGGTTGGAGAAGACAGATTTCTATCTGGCCTCTCTGTCCCAAGAGAGAACAAACAGGTAAACTAAGAGCACAAAAATAGCCTTCCTCCCTGCCCCCACCAAGATTTGAAAGTATCTTGTTCCTTTATTGGTCCTTTGGGTCAGGTGCCAGCCAGGTTAGCTGAGCTTCTTAATCCTTTACAGGTAACAGGATGTTGCCTCTGGCCAGGAGGGATTTTATAGCACTGTATACAGAAAGGTGGTTACCCTTCCCTTTATATTTATGACAAGCTCTTACCCTGATTCTCAGTCCTCGTGTAACTCGTGTACAACAACTTGGGAATTTGTCTGTACAAATGAATGCATTCTGGTGGATATTCTGAAGTGTCCCTATGAAAACTGCCCTATCATGAATGACTCTCTGTATATCCGTGTCAGACTGCAAGCTCCATTTTGAATGTGAGTTGCCTTCTATGTTGTCCTTTTATGTCTGTTGGAAGGAAATTCCAACAGGGGTAGGAACAGAGGTCTAACAATAGAGGGTTGTTTAATTTAAGAGCTCAACCACTGAAATTTAATCTCTCTAGAAAAGAGACTGGCTTCCAACCCCGAAAACTGGTGTAGCGGGAAAGAAGTGCTCTTGGCAACCCTGATTTCTAGTCCTCTGGCAAAGCTGGCAATGAGGTCAACTGACAGAGGAGACTGAAAGATTATCAAAAAGAAAGAGCTGATTATTTTGGAGTCTCTATCCATTTTGTCTCTAGCTCAAGAAGAGTGAGAACAACCCAATATGTAGGGGCCTGCCTGCCTTCCTGAGTCCAGATGGTCTCCCAAAGGAAGGCGAGCTATTTCATTTAGAATATTTGTTGTGTTCTGTATGATCTGTACTGTCTTGTGCTTTGGATGACTAAGTTAAAAGGGCAGTTGGGTTATACTCTGGGCAAAGTGTGGGAATTTATCTGCTTCACAATTACCACAAGCCTCCAGAGAGAGTTGAACAGTGAACCAGAGGGCTTGAATAGGCTGCTGAGACCCATGGGGTCTTAAACCACCTAGGGATCCAGGGACTTAGAACCTTGGATTTGACTCACAGCTTTGCAGGGGATGGTATGAGGGAGGCATGCCAACCAAAACTGGGACAATGGATTAACCTTTTTGCTTCAGATTCCCCATCTTTATAACGTGGGAAATAGTACTTAATTGCCTGCCTCAGAAGTGTGCAATGAGGGTTCATATTTACAAAGTGCCCACATATAATTACAAGAACAACCACATTTATTACACAGTGGCAGTGATTTGTTTTGTTTTTACTTTTGGGGTGCCTTGACAACAGAATAAATGATGCTTCCAATTCCTTACTGGGAGTTGGCTTCTGTCTGGTTGACTATTATAAATATTTATTTGAATGACCATAATACCAAATGCCACAATCAGGGCCCTATTATGCAAGGCACTGCACAAACAAGCACACACAGTAAGAGATGTGCTAGGTTCCATTTTTTTGCATCTTAAATAAGAATTAGTGAGCCATCACAATATGCTCATACTCATTCATTAGCATCATAAAAATCTTGAGATTTATTTAGTACGTGGTGATAGGCAGAACATTTTACTTTTATTTTACATGGTGTGATGTCCAGGCTTTTTTCAAATCACATCAGTCTAAAACTTACTAGCTATCAGCTTTAGAACAGTTTTTAAAATAACTTAAAGCATATTTAACTTTTCACTGCTGCATTAAAACCCTTTTTTATTGCGTAATAAAGGGTATAGGCAGTATTTACATTGCTACATATTTAAAATATTTGGCAAAGTCCTTGCAAAAAGATGAGATATAGACATCCCTCACTTCAGTAAGATTTTGCTTTAATAACACAGCAGAGTGTTATTGCTTGATATTATGTAGAATGGTTCTTTGGAGTGCGTCTTATGTGAGTCAAATGTCATTCTATGGGCTGTTTTCAATAGTGTAGTTACCACATGTAGTCATTGCTGAGAGGCAGTGTTGGCCTAGTGAATAGGCTATGGAATTGGCAGCCACACGACCGGGGTTCTACTGACAATTCTGCCACTGTGGGTATGTCTACACTACAATAAAAAATACCCGTGGCACTGAGGGCAAGTCTACACTACAGTGCTACATCAGCGCTGCTGTAGGGTGTCTGGTGAAGATGAGCTATGATGACGGGAGAGCGTCTCCTGCTGACTTAGCACCGGTGTGGACAGCACTTAGGTCAATGTAACTTGCGTTGCACAGAGAGGGTGTCTTTTACACCCCCTGAATGACATAAGTTACATCCACTTAAGTGGTAGTGTAGACCAGTCCTTAGTCTCAGAGCTTATGGAAAACTGACTCAGGTTTGCTGACTCAGGCTGCAGGGCTAAAAGTAGCAGTGTAGATGTTTGGGCTTCGCTGGACCCACCCCTTTCACAGCATCTCAGAGCCCAGGCTGCAGCCCAAGCCAGAATGTCTATGCTTCAATTTTATAGTATCACAGCTGGAGCCAGCTGTCCTAGGCCAGCTGCAGCTCTTCCACAGGTCTTTTATTGCAGTGTAAACATACCCTGTATGACCCTGTGTAAATTGTCACTTAACCCTTCTATCTTGGTCTCCTTTTATGTAAAAGCTGGGGTAAGGTATTTGAAATACCTACCTTTGTAAAAGTGCTTTTTTGACTGTGGAGGAAATGCACAACGTAAGTGTTTACTTTTATTCTACATAACCCATAGCATCCATTGCAATGGAGAAGGCATTTTTGCCCATTGCTTTCAGTAAGAATAAACAGGGGTATGTTACCTAACGCTGCCTAGAAATCTAATGCACTCTAAGAATGATGTGATTGTTTTGCCTGAGCATCTGTGACTTGCTTTAGCAGTAGTGCAACTTCATCTTTAAAATATATTTATTCCATATTGCTCCATTAATATATGTTAGCTCTGCTCTTGAGGGACTTTTGCTAGCACAGAAAGGATAGTTCAGTTTCCATGCTAGTTTAATCCTCTACGTTCCTGAGAGAGCCAAAAAAAGGTCCTATTTCTGCTGTGGGCACTTGTCTCCTAGGAACTGAACTCGGATCACTAACCCATTTCACAGAAACCTCTGAGCAGTCATTACATTGTAATAAGGATCAAATAGGTTGATATTCAGGCTTGCTCAGATGGTTTGTGGCAGCCTGTTTGCATGGGACCTGGATTGTGTAATGGAAATATTATAGAGGTTTGAATATCAAACCCTGTGTGTTTCCCTCTTGGTTTACCTGTCATTGCAGAGATCATCTTATCACCCCCACTGAGATGAGAGGAGGATAATATATACCATTTTTTACTATCTCTGTCGTAAAGTGTCCTTTTATACCACATATAACTGGAATTTCCATCCCCACAGGAAATTCTCTCACTTTTTTGTGGTGGGGAGAAGAATTGTTCCAAATCAAAATGAAAAGCCAAAGTTTCCTAAATCTTAAACTTTTATTCAAACTATCAAAACATTTCATTTCAATAACATTGAAATGTTTCATTTAGACATTTTTGTATTATATTAAAATAATACGTATTGTTTATTTGTCTTACCACAGCTAGAAGCCTTCGTCACGACCAGAATCCCATTGTGTTAGGTGCTGTACAAACACAGAACAAAGATATAGATATTCTGTAGGTATTATAATTAACATTTTAATATACTGTCAAAGTCTATATGAAACATTTCAACTTTTCCTGTTAAATTTTATCCCAATCGATATTTCTGTTAAATGTTTAGATGGAACTCCATTTCTTGACAAACAGCATCATAATGTTGTTGCTATTTAGAATCTATCCACAGTTCATGAACCAGCAACATCTCAGCTCAACAGAACCAATGACCAGCAAGATAGGAAAGAAAAACTGTCTATCTTTGCAAGAAACAGGAAGTGACAACAATATTCTATCCTTTCAGGATCCTGATGCACAAACTGATTTGCTTCCAGACCTAGTATCCTGAAAGAGGAAATAAACTTCAAAAGGCATATCACACTGTTAGTCACTAGAAATTCTCAAGGACTCTTAATTAACTTCGGGTCAATTCACTCTGTTCTCATAAAGCCTAGGAAATTGTATGGGTGAAATGTGCAGCTGTTAAGAGGGAGAGCTGCAGTGAGGAAGCTTGCACTGGAGAGCTGGGTGAAGGCTGCATTAATATGAATGTATATTGACAGTTTGGTTCACTCTTTGTGACTACTCTAGTGTATGAGTTTATAACACCACCAAACTCTTATATGGCACTTTTCTCCAATACAGATGAGGAACCTGTGGCACAGAGAAGGAAGTGACTTGCCCAAAGTCACCCAGCTGGCCTGTGATAGAGCCAGGAATATAACCTGAGTCCCGGCACAGTGCTCTATACACTAGGCAACACTGTCTCCAATAACTGCACAAATGCTTGTGGAAACAGTGGGCTTTAAGGGAGTATTGCAGAAATTCACAGAAGGCAAATTTTAAATTCCTAATTGTGACTGTTCCTAGTGATTCTAAAAATTACTCTTATCCAGAAAAAGAATAGAAATATTCTCTGGGTGCTACATGCCAATCAAAACAGCTGGAATTTGAAATAATGTATAACAGCAATTAACCCCTCCTGTACAAAGTAAAGACAAATTATTATTCACCAGATAATTTGGAAGAACCAAATCTATTCCAGAAAGTCGTGGTCTGTTCACAGACAGAAAAAGGGGGCAAAATATTGAATTACATTATGTATTAGGAGATATCCATAAAGGTCAACCTATGCTTATAAAATTTATGCCATATCTCTTCTATAGATGGAAGACTTCCTTCTCCAGAGCTGTGCATCCGGAAGCCTTCAAGACCACTTCATTTAATTAAAAAAAATTAAAAATCAGATGTACACCTGTGACCTCCTCCATTTCTTCAGTGTTCAGTAGGAAGTTTGCTTGCGTCAGTTTATTTTTTTAATAGCCTGTAAAATGTCATGACAAACTTTTTCATACAAAACCAAAATAGACTGGTATAGTAAATTATATATAAAGCCGAGCGTTATTAGGAGCAGTCTTAGTCAACTGCTTCAAATAGCATTTTTGCAACAATAGGCTCTGATTTTTGTTTCAGGAATGAATTAGTAATGACAGTTGCTGCTTGTCCTCCTGGAAATTGGATGTGCTGTGAAAAAGATGGGCTATGTCCCTAAAGAGAAGGGGTGGCAGCTGCAATGCTCCACAGCTGCTTGCTGCCCGTCCTAGGAATATCCTTGGCCTTTCTACAGCTACTGTTGCACCTGGTCATAACCGGATCTAAGATGACTTCATGGAGTGCAAAGGTGGTTGGCAAGAAAAGAGAAAAATCAGATGTTCACACATGCACGTATAAACATCTCCTCCATTTAATTTTGGTCCCAATTGCCTTTCCAATCCACTAAGTCGTGTGTGTAAAATTAACTGCCTATGTACTTTGTGGCCTGGATTTGTCTCTGATATCTATGTAGCTATATAGTATTTATTTTTACTGCTGTGTAACACATGTACTGATCCAGCACGTCACTAACACGCATGCTTCAAGTTAAGCATGTAGGTATAACCACTGAATTTAGACCTATCAGGGTATGTCTATGCTGCAATTAAACTCCTGTGGCTGGGTCAGCTGACTTGACCTTCCAGGTATCTGGCTGCAGAGCTGTAAAATGGAGGTGTAGAGGCTTGGGCTGGAGCCCGTGCTCTGGAACCCTGTGAGAGGGAGGGGACAGTCCCAGAGCCCATGCTTCAGTCAGAGCCTGAATGTCTACATCACAGTTTTAGAGCCCTGGAGCCTGAAACCCCTGGGGCTGAGTCAGCTGACATGGGCCATCCATGTGTTTAATTGCAGTTTAGACATATGCTTAATTATGATTTACCATTTGTGGCAAATTGCCGGCACTACTATGATGGGTCTTGGGCTTTCTCTTCTTGGGTGGGGTTCAGGGCACCGTTTCTTGCCCCTGAACTGGGGTATTAACTGCCCCACTAGTGTCCTAGAGGAGGGGAGTGGAGAGGGAGGGACCTAGGCCCGCCCTCTACTCCGGGTCCCAGCCCAGGGGCCCTAGGGATAGCAGTAAACCACTTGAACTAGCAGTTCCTTCACTTGGGCCACTTCCCTCTCCTGCCCTTCAGCTTGTGGGGCTTCCTGCCCTCCCTCTGCACAAACCAGGTGTCCCTTTACTGAGGATCTTGGTGGTCTTAGCCCACCGCAGCACTTCTTCAAACTTTCTTCTGCTTCCCTCCAAACTGCTCTTTGCTCCAACACCAGTCCACTCTGCTTCAACTCCTCCTCCTGTCTGATTGAAGCAGGGGTTTTTTAATCATCTGACTGGCTTCAGGTGCTTTAATTGGCTTCAGGTGCTTTAATTAGTCTCTAGCAAACTTTCTTCCCTCTACAGGGAATAAGGTTCCCTTCTAACACTCTCCTGCTGCCCTCTGGCCATGCTGTATCACATTGCATATTAGATTTTTTTTGTCAATAGCACTAATCGCTTGCTTAAAGTTTATGCACCTGCTTAAGCGTTCTGCTGGACTAAGGCCCAGATCCGGACCGGAACTCCCCAGAGAGTGAGAGTATTTGCATCTAGGGTGACCAGAGGTCCCAACTTTACAGGGGCTTTATTTGGGGCTTTAACTTATATAGGTGCCTATTACACCCAACCCCCGTCCCGATTTTTCTCACTTGCTGTCTGGTCACCCTATTTGCATCTTTGGGTTAATCCAAAATAGATATGTAGCGTACCATCATAACGCACCAGAAATCAAAACTATTGTGTATATAAAGCATAAACCAAAGTATATGAAACAGAAATGGTACTATTCAGAAAGCATATGGTAGAAGTTAGGGAAATGGGGGAATTTCTGGTGTTGACCCTAAAAGTCAGAACACTTGACTGCAATCACAACTTTGGGAAAAAGAGTCAGAGCATAGGATTCTTCCGGGCTAGCAACATGACCTGAGACTGTTTGTACTGTGGTGCTAAGAAAAAGAACAGTGTGGGTTTGGTTGGGCAGGTTAGCCTAAAGCTTAGTTTTGGTGAATTTGAATGCTGGCTGAAGCCATTGGCATAGACCGAGTGCTGCAGCGCTGCTCAACACCGCCAGTGATGCTGTCCTTCAACACTTCTCCTTCTGTCCTTTTCCTGCTGATGCCCGAGCATGCTCTCTTCGTCTACCTTCCATCTGGCTCTCCTGCAATGTATTGTACGGGAGGGATAGCTCAGGGGGGAGGGATAGCTCAGTGGTAGGGGGGAGGGATAGCTCAGTGGTTTGAGCATTGGCCTGCTAAACCCAGGGTTATGAGTTCAATCCTTGAGGGGGCCATTTGGGATCTGAGGTAAAAATTGGGGATTGGTCCTGCTTTGAGCAGGGGGTTGGACTAGATGACCTCCTGAGGTCCCTTCCAACCCTGATATTCTCTGATTCTATGTTTCTCTGATTCTATGTGCCCCACTTCTGATCATTAGAGCTTCTTTAGAACTTGGTCTAGATCTGGTTGAAGAGCAGTGGGAGGGGAGGGAATAATTTGTCATACGTTTGCCAACTGACAAAAAAATTGCAAGTAATTTAGCTGATTGATACTGCTCAGCCATCTATTTTCATCTCTATAAACATACTTATGGAAACCTTTTACTTTATTGTAGATAAGACTTTTTTTTTCTTTCACTTCACCGCTGAAGCTAGGAAGATGACTTACTTTCCTGAAATCTAATCAATTTCTCTTGTACACTGCTTCTATTTCAAATCATTATCATGTAGAAGGATGGGTAAGTCATAGAGAAACACAGGTGCTTTTCAGGGATTTACAGGGAACAGTTAAAATGCTAATATCAGAGAGGAAGGATGAGAGACCAGCTCTGACAGAAGCACTGGCCCCAAACTCTCCTTGATTTATTTTTAAACAGGGGACGAGTGATATGCCCCCTCCTAGAAAGGACTCATTTATTTTCTATGCTGATTTTCAGGGCTCAGAAGCGTCTCTCCAGGACCCAAGCTTCTCTGAATGGTAATCTCATTCACACTAGTAGATACAAATACATTCTGGATGATCTCTGCTGGGAATCCCCAGCTTGTGGAAAATTATGAATTCAGAGATCAAGAGCTCAGCAGAGAGGAATTCACCGCCTGAACCACCGAGTTTCACAGCCTTCTTTTCATCAAAAATTGAACTGGGGGATGGAAGGAGCTTTCTGGGAAACTGCAGGCAGGGCAAGTCTGGAGGAGATTGGGAGTGTGAATGGCAGCTCGTGTAGACATACCTGTGCTAGGTGTACTCTAGCAATCTTGCTAAATATAGAACTGAGGACACTGGTGCAGGTGTCAGCACAGGCTCCATAAGACAGCCTGACCCCCTGGGGTATGTACTCATTTGTGCAGCTGCCACTGACACCCATGCCACTACGTTATCGCTGCTATTTTTAGAGAGCTAGCTAGAACACAACCAGTGCAGGTATGGCTATGCAAGCTGCCGTTCACACTCCGTGATTGCAGTATAGACCGACCCTAGGACAGAAGTGTTCTGGGCAGCTGCGGGGACAGAACCTCCAAAGGAGTCGAGGGGATGGAGATAGTATGGGAAGAATGGAACCTACCATGGGAGGAAAGGAGGGTAGTTGTGGGAGCCTAATATAGAGGGCAGATATTTGACAAGGATCATGGGCCACAGGTGTGTGGAATAGGAACACTAACAACTTTGGTTAGTTCAAATAAGCATCTACATTCTTTGGTATGTATCCAAACTGAGCCGAGACAAACCAACCCTTTGGGACACATCCAGTTAGAATATGCCTCTGATGATGACGATGCTCAATTTATTGATCCTACATGATACATGTATCAACACCGAAATCCATGTTGTAGCTCTGACGCAGGTAAAATGCCCAGTGAAGAGAAGGGGAATCTTTCCTTCAAAAAGACTCCAGGATCGGGCTTGGAGAAAACAGTCAACAGGACTGGATAGATACCTGTTAGGAAATGGCTACACGCACGTTGGCTGTTCATAGCAATTTGTAAAAATCTACCTTTACAGACTGGTAAGTAAGTACACAGCAATTGCACCTTGTACACCAGCTGAGAATGTGGCCCAGAACTGGCCTATAGCGCCATTGAAGAATCTGGTCCATTATTTCAAGTTTTACTTGTTTCAGTGAAATAGAGTAGGCAACTGTTTGTTCCCAAGTTACTTACGCTTCTCACAAATCTTTATATATCATACATTAACTTTTCAAACATGGGTGCCTAATGTAAGGCACTTACATATAGTCTGCTCAGCACCTCTTAAAGTCAATCCACTTTTAAATGCCTAAATATGGACATAAGTGCCTAACTTTAGGTGCGCATATCTGAAACATTTGGCCCATTTTTCTAACCTTTCAAAGCTCTGCTCCTTTTAGAGCCAACATCTATGCATCTTTTACATATAATAATGCAACACAGATATATTTTAAAATTTAGTTTTCACAGTGATCATTAGTGGGGCTCAGCAGCAGTTTTTGACAATCCTCTCAGCTCAAATCTCTCATCAGCAAGCGCACACACGTACTGAACAGAGCTAGGAATGTGCATGCCAGGTTCCTATGCAGCTGTTGCTGTTTTCATGGCTGCACAGGATTATTTTAAAAACACAAGTTCTTTCATAAACTGATGGGAGGATGTTGGCTAGGAAAAGGCCACAAGTTGCCTGGAAAGTTAAATCAAGCCCACTTCTCTTCTTCGTGCCCCTTTATCTTCATAAAAATGTCCACATCTCTTAAACTCATTATAGTATTTGCTTCAACAGCCTTATTTTTCACCTTAATTCATATATTTGATTGAAATGTAACTAAAATAATTGACTGGACAAAAATGGCTTGGACCAATCAATCACTGGTCTAGATATAGATCTCTTCTTGTTGAAATCACTTGTGCTTCCCACCTCAGTGAGCTTGTGGTTTATCAGCAGCTCCTGTTGTAAGTAACTCCCTTCTTTTATTGAGCTCTCTCAGAATTTGGGACATTTGGCTGTTTCTGCTTCAGCAAGGGTGAGGGGGGTGCAGGAACACCCCTTGGCTTGAAGTGGTTTCCATCCTATATACAGGTTTTACAGTTTTGTTCAATGGCTCTCAGCACCCCTAACATAAAATTTGTTCCAATGCCACAGCTCCTCAGTTTCTATTATATGTAGCTTCCTGCAACAGCAGGCCAGACTTCTCATCAGAGTACATGGCTTGCGCTCTCTCCTCCTCTCCTTTTGGCCCATGGCCCTACTTTGAAGCAACAGTTCTCTCCAAAACGTGACCCTTTCTTTATAGGGTGAAATGCACTTTTAAGAGTCTTCAGTTGGACCTCCATTTCCTTAGCCTTTTCCAGTTAAAGGGATAAAAGCCCTAGGTATTTTTTTTTAATAAAATCTGAATCAAGGGGCAATTGCTGACCCAAGAGGCAATCCAAGAGATGCCGGGTTGGACCTGAGTAGAGAGGAACTCAAACCAAAGCTCTGCAGCAGAATGATGCCAGACTTCAGAGAGAAGGTGCAGTTCAGATCTGAATTGTGAGGTTGGCCCCTATTTCTGATTCCAAATCCTACTCAGATCTCAACCCTCTGAGTCAGGGAGTTCAAAAATCTACCTGTGAAAGGTGCTCAAGGGGCCCCAATTTCTATAGGTACTGAGCACTCACAATTTTCAATGTATTTATCCTAATAACATCCCCGTGAGCTAGGGAAGTGCTACTATCCTCATTTAACAGAGGGGGAACTGAGGCATAGAGAGACTGAGTGACTTGTCCATGGTCACACAGCAAATCTGAATTGGGTCTTCTGAGTCCAAGGTTACCATCCTAGCCATTGGAGCATCTTTTTTCTGCTCTGAATGTGACTTCAAATATTGTGGTTCTGGCCCAATTCCAATTTTAATAATCTTTTTCATTCACAAGATGCTTTTGTATGTGTATGATGGTTAGGTAAGTCCTAAATACACTTCTGTGAGTCACAGTGCGGTGCTAAGGTTGAATAGTATGGTATTTCTTTTCAAGCCTTTGGTTTAATATGACTTGTGACTTGCTAGGTTTCTCTGGAAACATGAAATATTGCAATTCTGGCCCTTAGAGAAACTGGCCATTTAAAACTCTTGAATTTGTGTATTCCCTAATGTATCCACACAAATGTATGCTGGAGTAAACATTTGTACAGGGCCATAGTTGTGGAAAAACTCCACTAGGAAAGAGCTTGCAGTGGCAAAAAGCAACCTCTCCCTCAGTAGCACTTGGGAAGGAGGGTGACCTGTTGCTGGCCAGTACCCTTCAAAAATGTGTTGCCAATATCTGGGAAAGGTATTATGGACAGGGCAGCTGGTGGAGGTGCTGATTCAGCTCATCCTCCTCTGTCACCTCTGCCAGCAGGGCTTCTGTGGAGCCCCCAACACAATCTAAAGCTACCCCATTGCAACCTGGCCTGCCAAGCAGAAACCCTTAGAGGGCTGGGAGGACCCTACGAGCAAAATGCTGAAAGGGAGGGACTATAGTGGTCTGATATCTTACACTAGAAAATTAGAGGCTAGAGTGGGCCTTGTCCCTCAAAAGGCAACTGGGATGTGGTTAAATATAGCCTATATGGAGATACTTGAGGCTTTCTGCCATCAGGAGGGAGAGCCTCAGAAAGTTCTGGTCATTTGTGTGGGCTTTGGATAAACATCCAACACAACATAAACCAGTAGTGCTGTGCTTGTCAAACTCCTTTGCAGCCATACTCTAAAGGACTCATCCAACCTGGTTCTCAGCCAGATTTTTACTTCTGTGTTTGCTTGTGTGTGTTTGTTTACCAGGGTAAGAGTGAGGTGGACAGGAGAAAAAAAACAGGTTAGCTGTACTTGGCTGAGAGAGTTCATGTGGCCATGCAGCAAGTTGCCTGAAAAATGTATGTGACCACCTGTTGGAATGGGCACAAGTAGCTTAACTGGGTCCAAAGTAGAGCTGGTAGATTGCTTTGTTATAAATATTTTTTGTGACCCAACTCACCCCTGTACTCACACTGTACAGTTCAAACTTTAACTATGTGAGGATATATGGATACTTAATGATATTATGCTTTAAAGTCTGTGCCCAAACAGGGAGAAACAAGTTCCCTCCCAGATTGGAGACAGGTAGATATCTGCCTTCTCTCCTATGTAAATTAAGCATGGGGGAAGCAAGAGTGGGGCTGTAGGCAGGCTGCTGGGGTCAGAGTTGTTCAACAAGTATACAGGCACTCAGGGTATGATCTGCATGCTTGTAGGCTTACTGTAAGCATCCCTGGCTGGGAGCTACGGGAGCAAAGCACTGTAAGGCACCCAGAGTGGCAGGGCAAGTGGTGACACAACCTCCCCCCGCCCCCGGGTCTGGATTGGTCCCTGAATCCCATGACAGAGTTTAGCCCCTGTTGTGGTCCATTTGTGGACTGCACCTGGTTTCTTGTGGTGAGTTCATTATTTTTAAGCATTCATTGAAGAGTTTGGATGAATGTTTATCGGCCTATGGATTGTCTGCAAAGTATTTACTTCCATTATTTGTTGTTAGACTATGCACACTTACAAATGGTGATCACTTTTCTCACACTAGTCCCATAGAAGTAAAAGGCATCCATTGTGAATAAGCATTAGCAGTCTAGCCCTAAATGAGTCATGTGATTGGTCACCTAAGCAGAATGGTATTGTTCAGGCACCCTCACTGGATAAATGAAATACCCCAAACCAAGAAAATGACTAAAAGTGACTAGCAAATAATATACTTTGGGGATACATTTTGGATGAATAATCCTTTTATCCTAAAGTTTTAATTAATTTTAGGACAAAGCTGGGTGAAACCTGGAAATTCCAGACCACTGAATATTTTGACACTTTGAAATTTCCAGCACTTACATCTTGTGTTCCAAAAATGAAATATGCTCCTTGGCATGGCAGTTTCACTCAGCAGCTGCTGGGGATTCTGGGATCTGTGGTAGCTCTACCATATGGACTCCCCCAGGGTCAGGGACCCCTAGTCTTCCAAACTTCCATGCCAGTTGGCTTCTGGGCTACCCCACCCATGCAACTTGGGGAGCCAGCTGGCTTAGGAGTCTTGCAAGCTTCCAGCTCAGGGGCAGGGAGCCTGGAGAGCCTCATCTTGAGGTGCGGCTTCCAGTCTCCGAGCACTGCATCAAGGACCCTGGGAACCCAGTCACTAACTCTGAGCCAGTCCATATGACAAGTCCATCCCAGAGCTGTGATCCCTGGAAGTCCAGTTCTTCAGCAACTCATCAGGTGAGCTGGCAGGGAACCAGGCAGGTTTACTGGCAGGCAGGGTTCCATGGGAACCTTGCCTGTGATTTGACAAAAAAAGTCAAACCTCAGCATTTTGGGTTCAACAAATCGACATTTTCCAGTGAAACCAACCAGCTCTATTTAGGATTCAGAAACACTTTTAAGAGTACCTGGTGGAAACCCAAACTCTCATGCATAACAAATAATATAATCCTCTGAATCACAGTGAACAGAACTTGGATTTTGTCCATGAAAATATTCACTCTTGTTGTTTGCTGCTAAAACTCTAATTTTAAAGATGGAGTTTTGCTAAAATATGGAAAGGAAAAAATGCTATAAAAAGCAAGTTTGTGGGTCCTGGCTCTTCAATTGAATTGGGTGATTGTCCAGCTGTTGATAAATTGTAAAAATGTTCAAGTCACCTTGACCCTTCAAATAATTTTCAAGAGTAAAAGAAATAACTTGAAGTAACCATGCTGAAGAACTAAGCAAACAGGCTGGATATTGCTTGATTTGTTGTGGTTTGGGTTTTATTTTCCTTTGCCCATGTCTGTGTGGTATCTGGATATTATTAATCTGCAGTGGAATGGGAACCTGTAGGCGTACAGATCAATCCCCTTCTGTTTCAATTTGTCTCTTTAATTTCATTTCCTAAACTCAGTTTTTTTAATAGAGAACTCATTGGTAATATGGACAGGACACCCTCAGCGCTAGAGAATTAAGAGAAAATCTACAGAACTCAAGGTGCAGCTGTAGAGTTTTGCCTGATGGCAAGTGAAGAGATGGGAACAAGAAGAGAATCAGCAGCTGGATTACAGCAACCAAGTAATTAATGCAAATGATCCATTCGGAACTGGCATAGGAATGACAGTTGCTAGAAAAGTCTGCCTAAATATGTCTTTTTCTCCCAAGGTAAGGATCATGTTAATGCTTACCTTGTACATTATGTATTTCAGATGTAGAATGATTTTGCAGCTAGAACAACTTGTGTACACAAAATTTTAAAGTATTTTCAGTGCTGGTTTGTAAAACTAGTTTTCAGCAAAATTTCTATTTTTTTTTCTTTTTACACATATTCTGGAATTCTACCCACCTCTGGGGTTATTTACAGAGCATCTGTTAATACATGGCTTCCTACCTAGCTGTCTTGCCATTAGTCAGTGTGTGGTGTTTAGTTGTTGCTTGTAATTATTAGAATTGGGAGCACTGGCTGTTGGGAGTCTGAAAGGACAGGAAACAGGAAGGACGGGGGAGGAGTTGAGAGGCTGGGAGAAAGCTACAGACGGTGCAGCAGCAGCTTGGTAAAGTGGTTTCCACTTTGAAAATAAAGTCCTGTTGAAGCTTGTTAGTACCTTACCTGGTTGATACAACATTTTGGTGATGAGGATGGATCTTCTGCCTCTGAACCCACCTGCACCCTTTCTGCAAAGCCCAGGTGAGCCTCCAATTGCTTGTACTACCTGGATCCATACGTTTGAGACTTATCTGCTTGCAATCAGTGCTACAGAGATTTCTGAAGTAAGAAAGCGTGCTCTGCTAATCCACTGCCTTGGAGCAGAAGGGCAGCGTATATTTTACACTTTTCCCTTTGCAGATGATAAATATGGGACTGCACTCACTGCATTAAAGAATTTTTGTGTGCCAAAAGTGAATGTAGTAGCTAATTGCGACAGATTTCGCCAGTGTGAGCAGAAACCAGGGGAAACTATAATGCACTATTTTGCTTTCCTGCGGAGTCTGATTGTAATTAGTGACTTGGGGAATATGGCAGATGAGGAGATTAGAGACCAGCTCATTGAGAAAACAACCATGCTTCGTGTAAGAGAATGCTTACTTCTAGAACCACAACGTACACTAGAAAAAGCAATAACCATTGCTACTCAGATTGAGTTAGCTACAGCTGAAGCCAAAATAATGAGCATGGATACAGGAGGCACAGTCCAGGCTGTGACTCCTTTGCAGAAAAGTTCACTACCACTGCAGACACACAATTGCAAGAGGAAAACGAATGAAAAACCACCGAATCAGCAAATTCAAAACACAGTAAAAGCATGTTTTTGCTGTGGATCCCCAAAACACATTGCAAGCTACACAGGATGTCCAGCAAAAGTAGCTCAGTGCAATCATTGCAAAAAGATTGGACATTCTGCTAAAGTATGTCGCAGTAGCCAGTTCAATCAACAGGTGCATGCAGTTACAATACCAGATGTTATTGTCTGAGCGTGGACAAAATCACTACTGCACATATTCCAGAATAGATAAAGTGCACTGTAAATGTTTCTGCCATACCCTCAGGCAAACCACACTCTCTTCAGCTAATGTTGGACACTGCCTCAGTAGTATCTATACTACCTGATTCCATCTATCTGCATTACTTTAAAGATGTGCCTCTTACTGAGCCCAAGCTTCACTTGGTGTGCTATTTGAAAAACCATATTCCAGTACATGGCTGCCTGCCAGCAATAGTTACTTTTGGTGATTGCTGTGTAACTGCAGAGTTCTACATTGTCCACAAAGGCACTCCTATTCTTGGCAGAGATTTATTGGCTGCTTTAAATCTCAGGGTAGTTAATGGACGAATTGATCTTCCTCAGCAAAGCACTCTTGTGGTACACACACCAGTTTCAGCTGGGACCCAACACCAGGTGGAGGAGAAACTCAGCTGTGCTTATGGGAACTTTCTGCATAAAGTTAAAATGTGGAATAATGTGATGCCTGTATGACAGAAATTACGGTGCTTACCATTTTCAGTCAGGGAAGCTGTTTCAGAGGAACTTAGAAAACTTGTTCAAGAGGACATTATTGAAGAGATCGACTCCTCGGAATGGGTTTCACCTATAGTAGTGACGCAGAAGAAGGGTGGAGGCATTCGCCTTTGTATGGACTTAAGGGAGCCAAATAAAGCTATTGTGATTGACAGCCATCCTCTTCCTCACATAGAAGAAGTATTTGCAGAACTCCGTGGAGCAAAGGTGTTTTCTACTCTTGATTTGCAGAGCGCATACCACCAGGTTATGTTACATGAAGATAGCAGAGATCTCACAGCATTTATTACACGTGAGGGACTGTTTCGTTTTAAACGTGTTCCATACAGTCTCGCATCTGCCCCAACTGCATTTCAAAAAATGATGTCATTGATTTTGAAGAATCAATATGGAGTTCAGTGCTATCTGGATGATATTATTGTGTTTGGAAATACTTCTGAGGAGCATGACAATAACCTGCAGTCTGTACTAAACTGCATCAGCACAGCAGGCCTCCAGCTCAATAGGTCCAAATGCAAATTTAGACAAACTGAACTCTCCTTTCTGGGGCATACAATTTCACAGGCTGGACTAAAACCTGATCCGGCTCATATCCTGGCAATTTCAAATGCTCCTCCTCCAACAGATTTGCAAACCTTACGTTCCTTCTTGGGTCTTGCCTCCTGGTATGCAAAATTCATTCCCAGTTATGCTTCTGTCATTGAACTGTTACAGGAATTACTACAGAGAAGTTCAACCTCAATGTGGACGATGGATGCACAAGCTAGTTTTGAAACAGTGAAAGACTTGATTGTACATAGTCCAGTACTTGCACTATTCAGTCCTGCATTGCCCACAATTGTAACTACTGATGCTTCTGATTATGGACTTAGGGCTGCTCTCACTCAATTGCATGAGGACAACACAGAGAGGACTGTTGCATTTGCTTCAAGGGCACTAAGTAATGATGAGAGAAAATATTCTACAGTCAAAAAAGAAGCACTTGCTTGTGTCTGGGCTACTGAAAAATGGAGAACTTACCTGTGGGGTTGCACGTTCAAGTTGTGCACAGACCACAGCCCTTTGACGACATTGCTCACCATGAAAGGACTGGGAAGAGCAGGATACCGTATTGCTCGATGGTCTGCAAGGCTACTCTTTCTTTCAATTATGAACTGGAATATAAGCCTGGAAACCAAAATGTGGTCGCTGATTGCCTTTCTCGCCTGCCTTTGCCTTCACCAGATGGTCCACCGGAGGATGAGGAGGTAGTAGTTGCGCTTATTACAAGCACTCTCACTGCAGTTACAGGAGAACAATTTCAAGCTGCTTGTTCAACGTGTCCAATTCAAGAAAAACTATGGGAATTTCTGACAAAGAGATGGCCCAGTCACCCTAAAAACCTTGACCCAGTTTTGCTGCCTTATTTTAGAGTTCGGGATGAACTTTCTTTGTTTGATGGCTGTGTGTTGCGAGGTACACACCAGCTCCTTGTGCCAGAAGATTTACAGTCAAAACTCATACACCTGGGGCACACAATACTCCTCAAGGAATTGTCCAAACCAAACAACGACTACGGGATCTATATTGGTGGCCAGGGATGGATTCTCAAACTGAAGCACTCATAAAATCCTGTGTCACTTGCCAAATGCATGATAAGACAGCAGTGACATGTACCCCTCCATTACAGCCTGTTCCTCTTCCTGAATCTGCATGGGGAAAAAGTCTTGATTGACATTGTGGGATCCTTTGATACTGCTCCAGTTGACGCCATTATGTCATCACTTTAATAGACTATTACAATAAATGGCCTGAGGTAGCATTTACATCGCAAATCTCCTCTGCTACAGTAATTAAGTTCCCCTCTTCAGTTTTTAGCAGGGAAGGTAACCCCAAAGCACTGGTTTCAGATAATGGTAGTCCAGTTTACTTCCCTGGAGTTTGAAACTTTTCTAGCACAGAGGAAGATTTTACACAGAAGGTCATCCCTATACTACCCTCAAGCCAATGGGGAAATCAAACGGTTTTAACAGAAGTTTGAAAGAGTTTGCAAATGGCTAAACTGGAAGGGCGATTGTGATAACCTTCACTACTGATTTATTGCAAGCATACCGGGCTACACGACATGCCACAATGCAAAGATCACCCACAGAGTTACTGCATGGGAAACAGATGAATACTAAACTGAACATTGCTGGATTGTTAAAGGCACGACCTGATGCCCCAACTGGGGATGATGTGAGAAAAACAGTTGAACAGAGCCAAGCAAAGTATAAGGCTTTCACAGACAAGTGGCGGGCTGCTAAGGAACCAAAGTTTCAGTGTGGTTCCTTCGTTAGAATACGAAAACCTGGAATTTTACGCAAAGGGGACCATAAATTCACAGTTCCTCTTAAAATCATAGAGAAGAAGGGACCTTATACCTATTGACTTTCTGATGGGCGGGTATGGAATGCTTCTTATCTTGCACCTGCCTATGCACCAAGAAGAGATTATGCCAACACCCAGTCTGCGTTGGATGACTTCACCATAGTACCAACACAACAAGAGATTGCACTGGAACCAGGGCTTGAGAGATGGCCTGTCACACCCAGACGACCACCTGTCTGGACTAGAGACTATGTTATGTAGTATCTACAGTGTTTTCAGTGTAATATTTCTGCCAACAGTATAGTGTCTTGTTTCATATTTGTTCCTGTGCTTAGAACAATAATGTTTGTTTTAATTGGGAGATTTTCTTAAGAGGAGGGAATGTGGTGTTTAGATGTTGCTTGTAATTATTAGAATTGGAAGCACTGGCTTTTGAGAGTCTGAAAGGACAGAAAACAGGAAGGAGGGGAGAAGAGTTGAGAGGCTGGGAGAAAGCTACACAGGGTGCAGCAGCAGCTTGGTAAAGAGGTTTCCATTTTGAAAATAAAGTCCTGTTGAAGCTTGTTAGTACCTTGCCTGGTTGATACAACACAGTGATGGATCCAAAGCATGCTTTTTGGATCCTTGAGATATCGATGCATTTAGATAGGGAGGAGTCCCTAGGCAGAGGATTGAGTGAGAGACAGAATAGCAGGTGGCTGACAGCCCATCTCACCCCAGCAAGCAACTATCTCTAACAGAAGGAAAAGTATGGAATCAAGAAATAGGGAGAAGACAGGAGTCCATCTTTAGATATAGGAAGGAGATTTCCTCTAGCAGGAAGGTTGAGTCTATTCTGGGTGAAGGTTGGAGAAAATATCTGAAATTTTGGGACTACACAAAATGGTGGTTGATGCAGACGATATTTAATCTTAATCTAGCCTAGTTGAAACAGCTCTTGATATTCTTCACTCAGGCCATGATTTCAGCAAAGCATTTAAATCTGTGGGTAACATCAAGCAAATGCTTAAATCTATTCTTTATTCAGCAAAACATTTAGGCACGGGCTTCACATTAAGTCTTACTTAAATTCTTTGAATCAGGACCTTAGTCTGGAAGATAAGAGGCTCCATTCCGGTGCACACATCTGTGGAGCTGTGATTTGGTAACAAAAGGGAGTATTTTAGCTTTTATTATTTGGAATCTCAGTACATTTTGGTTTGGATAATGGAAAGAAAACAGATCCATAAAAAGTATCTATATACTTATTTATACCATGTTTCGGGAGTCTTTTTGTCACCATATACAGGCAGCAGATGCTGAGCCTGGGGCTTGAAAAAGGTGTACAGGGATCACTATTTGTAGCCACTAGGGCTTCAGAGCCGTGAACCACTCATTACTTGGCAAGAAAATCATGTAAGTAATCAGTGGGGTCTGAGAAGGTCACTCTCCTTCAAGTATTGCCTAAAAGCCGTTTTTTTTCCTTTCCTCTATTTGAATCAATCCTATTTCAATTGATACATGGCCCAGCTTGGTGTATAAATCCTTGCAAAGTTTTCTACCTTCGCTCTAGACATTTTAAATTCACTTTGTACGTTCTTGGTATGCAAAATTCCTCAGAATCTGCAAGGATTTCCAGTTTGAGCATGAAAATTATGTATTAAAAGCACACACTGAAAGCGAATCGATCAAATACAATTTCAGTCAATGTTTTCCTGAAAGCAGTTTAAACCTAATTTCACTTGCATTTTGGGGCCAGATTTTCAAATGTGCCTAAGTGCTGCTTTACCCATGAGTGCTGAAGCCACAGCTGGGTAATAGAGGTTTTCCCAAACACGTGCCATCTAACTATATGTACAGCACCCACCACAACATATTCTGCATATGTCACACGTTATTATTTTTAAAGTATCTTGGTCATATATGAGAGCTTTTTAAAAATTACTGATACAATTTTTATTACTCTATTTTCCATGTGGTGGGATATCTTGATTGCCATGAACCCAACTCTGTGGACTTCAAAAGAAGAAAAAAAAATTACCCAGACTTCCTTTTCCATACAGAACAATGTTGTGTTATTACGGCCCAGTATCTTACAATCTACTGGGGCTAGAAACAAGTGTCTTGTATCATTGAGGAAAGGGATTTCATAGTGTGGTAATAGTATTAAGCTCCTTTTTATATCTCTGATGGGTCATGAGCTATTGATCACTGATCTAGGTCTGAATATTGTCCACTGACCAACATATGATAGGAAGGGGAAAGATGGAAACACTTTTATTGCAGGATGATTTTATTTTTTTAAAGTGGCAGCCATTTGAAGCTACTTATAAATTTGGAATGTAAGATGTGGGCCTGATGGAGATGGCTTAATGGGCAGAGTGCAGGTGATGTGGTCAGATATGCATGATAAATACAGTTCATCACATAAGACTCTGCACCACATATGTGGCGTGCATGATGGTGTGTGCTTTTATATATGTATATATGTTTCAAAAAGGAATAATGATCTCTAAGATTTCAAGGAATAATAATATATTTTAAATAAGACCTTTTAGCCTAAAGTGATTTTACAAATAATAAGCATACTGGTTTCCTGGAGCCATATTGGGGATGCTGTGGATGTAGGCATATGGATAAGTGGAGCACAAGGAGATGAGATTCTGGCCTAAGAACATTGGGCCAAGTCTCTACTTACTTGAAAGCAATATAATAATTTATTATGAACATAGAGTTCACAGGACCTTTTATTTCAAGTCATATCAGAAAGACATACTCTGATATATATGGCAAGTCCCTGCAATATCCTTGGAGATCTTACTGAATTAAGTTTAAGTATCTTTGGTGTCAATTGTATTAAATGCAAAGGACTATTTTGAACAGTGTGGTAAACAAGACATTACTTTCAGGATAACACACATGAAGTGGATTTCCTGGGAAATAGTTAGGGGGAGGTGAAGGCAAATTCCTCCCCCTGCCTCTGGTTATGCAAAAACCAGCCCATTGAAGCTACTTTCTGAAGAGAGGGTAATTGTCTGTCTGCTGATTACCTGATCCCAGGATCCCAAGATCAAAGGCCCAAACTGTATAAAGGAGGGACTCACTCTGATTCATGGGTGTGCTTGTTCTGAGCTAACAGCTGTTATGAAAAACTCCTTGGTGGGGTTTGAAGGTCTGGTCACCTGTCAGAGCCCTGGTTGGAGTTGGGGTGATCTCTGGTAAGCTTATCAGTATGTGTGTAGGTTCTTTTAATGTTTCAATATGTTTTCTCTATAATGCTTTCTCATTAAATGTGCTTGCTTAGAAAGGACTATGTGGTAACTTCTAACTGTGGGCAATTACACTGTTTATATCCTTTGAGGAGAAAGCAAAGCAGGCCTGTTGAGTAAGTCTGATTTGACAGGGAGCTCATAGTGTAGGCAGGGAACAGTGCAGCTTGGAAATACCCTTGTCAGGAGGAAAAGAGACCTGGGTCTCTTCCCAAGAGAGGTGATGGCCGAGGAGCCAGGAGGCTAAAATGGGTGCCCTTCCTGTACCACAAAGGGGGAATATTGATGCAGTTGCCTTGAACTGAGGCAGACTTGACCTTTTCTTTCAAGGTCACATCCGAAAGACGAACTGAGAGTAAACTGCATGTTGTTCAATTCATATGTCAGAAGGATTGAAGAGGGAGCTGCCCCTGTTAGAATTTGAACCTTGCTTGCTTCCAAGTCTCAGTATTTCCAACCTAATAGTGAGACCACTTTGCCACTAGGTAGAACAGGTGTAAGTAAGATTCTGAGTTGCCTATACAGAAAAGAATGTAAAGAGATAGGGAGGTGTAAGTGTGCGACTGGGACTAGGAACCACTGATTTCTAATCCTCACTCTGTGTGTGGCTGTGGGTGAATCACTTATCCACTTAGTGGCTCAGTTGCCTCTTCTCTGAAATGGGGATTAAATATTTACCTCAAAGGGCTGCAGTGACGGTTAATTAGCTAATGGATCTAAAGCACTCTGAAGACAAAAAGCACTCTATAAATGCTTCGTCCTAGTAGTGTTGTTGGGGGAAAAAATAGCAAATAGATTTTTGAGCACCCAGCATCTGAATTAGTGGGATAACACGGGTGATAAATGGTGCATCTCCATAAGTCTTTCACAGTTATAGCATAACATTAAGTGAACTATTGCAAAATATGTGCAGTAGCATTATGGCAATTCTTTTTTCAACACCTACTTAAAAACCATTTGTAAATGTTTCTTTGTTAGCATTCAGGAATCTGAATGCTCCATAAACTCTAATTATGAGTTTAGACTCTATGTGAGACAATCAAAATGTCTTTAGTCCACTGGTATTTCAAAACCAGTAACCCTCCCCAAATCTCACCAAATGTGGCGATACCAATTATAGAAAGAACCATATGCAACTTTTTAACAGTATAGATCCTGTTCAGATGCCATCATTTCTCATCTGGGATTGAAAAATATATCTGAACGTGGAAAGAAGAAACACCTCAGTTCTCTTTGGACTTGGGTTGCCTCTAGCTGCTTGCTGTTCGAATGTACATACTTTCTATCTTTGTGAATGAAAGCTGAAATACTTACCCAGTTCCAGAAAGGAGTCCTTCTGTTACATTAAAAAAAAGAAGACTGATGGAGTCATAAATAATTTATGAACTTGGTATATTGATTTTCTTTAAGCACTTATAGGAAATTATACATTTGTGGCTTCAAGAAATAATTGGACCAATTTAAGCACATAAAATTATGCTCCTTTATAATTCTTTTGAAATGGAACATTAATGACCATTGGGTCATATAGTGGGGTTGGGATGGAGGGGGTAACTCTACAGATTGAAGAGAGATAGAAGGGTCAAAAAACTAGCTTTTCAGTCTCATAAAGATGACCCCCTCATGGCAAAGGTTTCAGATGAAATCGAGTTGACATCTGTGTGATTACAAGCCAGCCTTTCTTTAAGGAATTGATAGAGACTCTAATAACAATATTAAATAGCATAATGCAGACCAGAGCCACAGAGGATTATCAGCACTTTAGAAAGACTTTTGCTTCATTGTAAATGTCAATATGTAGAAGGCTTTTGCTTCAGCGCAACTCAACCCCCAAATCCAGTAAAAATATCTTGTTCTGGGTAATATATATATAAAGCAAAATAGGGGCCAGATATTCAGCTGGTGTAGATCAATCTAGACCCATTGACTTCAATGGAGAGATGCCACTTTACAGCAGCTGAAGATCTGGCTCAACGTTGGTTGGTTATTTTTAAACTTTAGATTATGTAGGATGAAGTAAAACGAGCTTGCTCCCGGTCTCATGGAGGACAGTGTTAAACGGCTCATTATGGCCAGTGGTGCAGGATTAGGGAAGGCAACATTGCCTCTTCTTTGGAATTTCTGCCAAGAGGGATCAGCTTTAAGTGGCAGTTGCAGAGGTCTGTAGGAGTAGTGCAGCAAGCTCCCAAGACAGAACTGCAGTGGCTGCACTGGGTATAAGGTGTCGATTTCTCGGTGTGACCCACAGGTTACTGACTCGGGAACAATGATAACAGCTGAGCCATAATGGCCTTTTCATTTGAACATTGTATTCAAAATCTACAGTACTTACTGAGAATTAATGCTGTAAATATAGAATGCATATCTATGCTACACTTCAAACACACTTTTTAATACCACCCAGCATTTATTTTATGATCATGCAGTAACAATTTTATTAAATATAAATGTAGGGGTCTGTTTTTCTGTTTGATGCACATTTATGCTAATACCTTACATTAGCATTTTTATGAGTGAGATTTCAATGACAAACATATTAATATATCCCTAGGCAGTGTTCAGTCTGATGGCATAAGTTCCTGTACCATTTTATTTGAGGAGCTAATATATTTTCCCACTTGTCAAATCTGAAATGATAAAAAGTTTAGGAACAAACTGAGCCATTCAGTCCCTGTGACCTAGGAGTGGTAATGGCAGATAGAGCCTTTGACCTTTTAAGTTGCTTGTTCAATGTCAGTCCACGTCAGTCATGAGTAGTGACTGACCATCATTACAGTTGTAGTGACAGACTAGTGGCTTATGGAAAAGAAGTAGGTGGCCTCAGTCTAGTTCCCAGTGGAAAAGTGCCACTGAATAAAATCACCACTTTAGTTGATCTCTTACTGCCAGGCTTACAGGGGAGGCTAAGGTCTGACTAGGCACAGAGAGTGGATTATCTATTGGAGTGTGGGGGAAACGTGTTGTCCAATGGGACTTCAGTTTCAAGGACTGTCAGTCTGGCATATTTCACAGTGGTGTCCACTGACAACCTCGACATCATCTCAGAGGAGTGGGCACTAGAGCGTTCTGCTTGGTGTCCCCTTCTGGTTCCCTTTTGATTGTGACTGTGACGCTGGCAAACCAAGTGCCAGCTCTTGCCAAGGCTTTAGGCCTCAGCCTAGTACTGACCAAATCATTGCTGGAAACAAGTCGGTTTCCCTTAAGATGGGTATTGAACTTATGACAATGCATTGAGTGTTTAAACTTTATGAAATGCTTGCAAGCTGCGGCATACGTTAATCTCATTTATAATACCTTTATCACATGGTATAAGGTAATATTTAAGTTTTTGCTTTGTAACCGTAAAAAATGTTTGACCTGAAACTGTTGGCCTGTCACAAGGGATCGTCTTCTGCTCATTCAGAAGACTATCAAATCTAAATGGACCAATGTGGGAATCACAATACAAAGCCTTCATAACTATGAAGACAGTATGTGCAAAAGGGTTCGTCCCATCAGGTTGAATTCTGGAAGAAGGAAATAAAGACAGTAAACAAGAACATTTTTCATCTGTTTTGCTGTTTGGACTCTCACAGGGCTGGAGTTATGAAACAAAAGCAGAGATACCCAGGGTCAACCAGGTTAGCCCTAAAATTCAGTGCTGACAGATTGCTACAATTCTATGGTTCCAAAAGGTGGCAGACTGTAATTTGTGTGTGCATGTTTACCTGCTCTTACCTACTTTAACCTTCCTAATTAGTAAATCCTTAGTTTACTGTAGGATTGGCTACAAGTGTTGTCTTTTGTTGTGAGATCTGAGATACAAACTGGCCTGGGGTAAGTGACTGGTCTCTTGGGACTGGAAGCAACTTGAATCTTTTGTGATTTTTGATATATAGCAACCAACTATCACTAAGTCCAGTTTGCCTGGGTGGCAAGATAGACTGGAACGCCCAAGGGGATGGTCTGTGACTCCATGGTAAGACTGTTATAGTGCTTGAGGCGTTCACATTTGTTAATAGGGTGTTGAAATCTAATTATAGGATATACAGCCAGCTTGGGATGTCTGCCCTGCTTCTTGATAGTCTGACCTGAGGCTGGCACACATGGTTGTGAACCACTCCAGACAACATGGCAGTGATCTTGGCCTCACTCCTGTCCCTATGTTTTTTCCTTTGAATCCCAAATGTAGCAGACATTTGGTTTTCGTGGCCCTTCCCTGCTGTGGAGAGGGAGACCATTGTTGGTTTGGTGTGAATCTCTCTTGGGTGCTCGACCTCCTTCCCAGCGGTCAAATAGACACCTGTCACCAGCACCATGCTGAGTAACAATGCTGTTGGCTCACCAACTCATTGAAAAATGATTAATTTATTAGGCCTTGGTTGGACCACATCTCCCACAATATACCATGGCTAGATACTCCCATGATGAATTGCCTACCTTCTCCAAGAGGGGAGACTGTGGTGTATCATGGGGACCTTGTCCAGTCAAGGCCCCTGATTTATAGAGGAGAACAGGAGCTAGAGGCACCCAAACAGCTCCCTTGAGGCAAAGCAGGAGCTTTGCCAAATCAAACTATTCTGTTTGGCTGAAATATTTTGGTATTAAAATTTTTGCCAAAAGTCAACACTTTCCCTGGGGTAAACACATTTTTGTTGACCAGGTCTAGAAAATATCCTTGCAATACTGGACTTCCATGAATAAATTCAGATCGCAGTGAACACAGTGGCACAGTGTGGAGTGCTAGAGCTGAAAGTGAACTCAGTGGGAACTGCATTGGTTTGAACAATCAACAATCTTGAGGGAGACAGCTCATGAATCACAAATGGGGCTAAATTCAGTGGAATAATTTGCTAACGGCAAACAAACACTGTGTGGACACTACCGTCAGATCCGTACATGGTGTGAAATAAAATAAATGTGAAATACATAATGGTTTTGTGTTTGTGGGAAGATTCTATTTGGGAATATGGAGAGGTGAAGGGAATATGGTAGACCCTCTAACTACGTAAAAGGAATATCTAATTATAGGGGATATCCTAAATCTGATGCTGGGTGGCTAAGACCCTGATTCTACAAAGCACTTGAGTAAGTGAATAACCCCAGCCCTATTCAGCACATGCTTACGTCCCATCAGAATCAATAGGATTTAAGCACTTTGCTGAATCAGGGTCTTTGCAGATTTTGCAGCTTGTATTTGTCATGTTTCAGTTATGCCCCAATGTGTATCTATCTGCCATGCTAGTTCTCTTTAAGGGTGCATTAAAGTAAGGGATCCTAGCCATTGGAGAGAAATTAATGTTTACAGCTCAATTAGAAAAATTGTTCTCTTGGCGATAGCATTGTTCTCTGGGAGTGTTATGTTATCAGTCACTGTCTAATCACAGACAAAGCAATCTGTTACTCAGATACAGTAAGGATAGTGTGGATACTGATTGTGACTCAGGACTGTAGTGGAGGAGTGTGCATACTTGTGGGAGAGGTTAGCAAGGGGGAGCTGGGGGTTTAAGCTTTGAACAAGAGTATGAGAAAAGCATTATGATCAGCATCGAGTAGGAGGAAGAGGGAAGACTAGTGACAAAGGGCATATGCTGATCATATCTTAGCACAGATAATTGAACCAGATTTGATTACAAATAAAAGAAATGATGGACAGCTGTGAATTACAAGGTTCTGTAATGCTGCTGAGCAGCTTCTGGTGACATCTTGAACAGCAAAGCAATAAAGAGGATTAATGGGGCTGCTTTTTCAATCTCTCTGCAGAGCAAGTCACCGAAGAATGTCTGGCCATTGCTTGCTAAAAAACAGATCAAAGAGCTGTATGCCAGATATGCACAGCTGAATGGCTGCTATGCTAATACCTGCTGCTTATGTTCTGCCTAGCAGTTAAGAGTGTGTCCAGAACAGTCACAGACAGAGACCCTGTTTACAGCTCATTTTGAAAGATTTTCCTTTCTACCCATTGCTCACTTCTGATTTCGGTCTTGTTGTTAATTCCTGCTGTGGCCGCGCTGCTGTATGTTTATGAGTCAGAGCTTAGTCCAACAACAGGGTGACATTTTCCAGATGATATATTTGGGTATCAAGCTCCCAGTGCATATTGTACCTTTTTTTTTTTTTTTTTGGAAACTGGCGAGCTGTGGGGATGAGGAGAAGAAATGGCTGCTTTGACTGCCCTCTTGCCTGCTTCTTGCTCAACTCTGAACGCCGCAGGGAGTCTGCAGGGGGAGCATTGGCTCTGTCTGTACTGAGGAGAGAGCCTCAAACAGGATGACTCCCCAGCCACAGCCAGACTAGCTGTGGAGAGGAAGTAAAAGGGAGCCAGGAACCCTGGAAAGAAGCCTGCAGATATGCAGCAGGCCTGCGGCGGCAGAAAGAGGATGAAGTGACTAAGATGGAGGATTGATTGGACAAGGAGAGGCGGAAGATTAATGGTCTAGGGATGGCTGAGGGAAGTGGTGAGTTAATTAGATGTGGTGAGTCCATGGGCCAAGGCTAAACTAACTGGGAGGGGAGGAATGACTCTTGGGTTAGAGGACTAGATGATTGGTTGAGGGTACCTAAAGGGTAGAGATTGATTGATTAGTTGGTCTTCCAGAGAATGGCTGGGGTGGGAAGGAGGCAGAGATTGCATTGAATGGAGTTCTAAGAATGGATTTGATTGGGACTCTTGGGGGCCAGGTTAAGAATCAGTTCGTTAAGGAGACTTGGGGAGAGAAGATTGACGGATAGGGTGGATTGGTGGTCAGAAGAGGAACTGAAGGGTCCTGGGGGGAAGGGGTTGAAGAAGATGACTGATGGTGGTAAGGATGGATTGACAGTCTGAGTGGGGCAGAGGATGTGGAAGGAGCTGAGCAGAAGAGTGAGAACAAACTATGGAACTGATAAGAGCCTAGGGAAGGAGAAAATCAATCCTGAATCTTGGGCTGTGGGAGAAAATTGATTGGGGTGTCTGGGTTAAGAGGTTGGATTAGGGTAGAGAATTGATTTAGGAACAATATACCAGCAGGCAATGGCTCAATCAGAGTGCTGCTGGCTGTGTTGAATTACCCACTTGCTTTGTGCATGTTCTGGCTGGAAGTAATTTGAGGTAGCATCACAAGTTGTGTACACTATTTTCATCTTCTCTATCTCTGAACTACCATAGGCTCCCTCTCCAGTGGAAGGAAACTTCAGTGTAAATGTTTCTTCATTAACAAAATTAGTTATTTTTATAAAGCAGTGACATGCAAGGCCACGGGCATCATGGGAAAGTGTTTTTTGAATTAATAGTACTTGGTTCATTTCTTTAACAAATTTATTGTTATCCTCAAGTCCCTGTGCCTGCTGATTAACTCGGCTTCCAGCTGCAGTGTTCAGTTCAAAATAAATAATTATAAAATGAAAGATGAAAACATGTGGGTTTCATTTCAAAGTCAGCTGGTGTTTTGACATTGCCCTCTTCCCTACAGCACTGGTGAGTTACAACAGTGTACACAGGAAGAGTCATTCCGATGTTACAAAGTGATTTTAAATAATTTACATGAATATTCATGTCACCTAGTATATGAGCTGCAGTCATGATTCCGTCAAGTATCAAGGGATGGTAATGTGGTGCTATTTTGATGACCTTCTGTCTTGTTACTCCTCCCAACAATCTCCATCAATCCCTTTGGGTCCAATCATGGTGGCATAGACTCTACTGCATCTGATTACATTAATGTTAAACAAAATGGAAGGAGATACAACTTAGTGACATGTAAAAAAATCTGGGCATCATAATGTTTTATTATGTTTCCCACATTTAAAAATCCCAAACCTATTGCAGTTATATTTCTGTGCAGCAATGTCCTTGCTATAAACCAAGGTGATATAATAACTTCAGGGGCAATATTTCAGTTTAGTTTGAGTCACTTTCATTCAGCTTGGCTTTGTGGGAACCCAAATCATTTGGCTATGTTTTGCTAACTTTAATTTGAGCAGACTGTTGTCAGATTGCGAGGGTCACCATTGTCCCCAGAGGAGCAATCCTAGAACCCATTCTTCAGTAAACTGAAGGAGAATGAAAGAACAACTTTTATCAAAGTGAAAAGTACTAGGAACAGATTGACCCCTAGCAGTGGAGTATGGGCTGTTTGTTCCTAATTACAAGGATCAGGAGAGGGGAATTAGTTATAAATGAGTATAAACACTATTCATTTATTTAGGCTACTGGATACAGATTGACTCTATAGTTCTCACTCTAACGCAACCTATGCTGTTTGGTGTCACCCTGTTGGGTGCCTCTTGGCCTTGATTAACCAGTCAGGTAAACGAATGTAACGATCTGAAAGAGGGACGAGGGTGGTAGTAGATAAAGTGGGATGCAACATGCGTTTTTCAAAATGGAAACTGGGTTGGAGTGGACTCTCTCACAGGATTTCCGGCTTGTCTGGAGTCAGGAATAGTTTCGAAAACAACAGGCCTCATGATATTTTGGCATTTTCCCTCTGGTACTGTCTGGTTTATTAGGAACTGGGGAACCTTTTGGAAAAGGAGGACTAGTACAGGAAGAATGGGGCTCCACCTAAACCAAAAGGGAGCCAGATTGCTGGCATGTAAAATTAAAAAGGTTGTAGGGGAGTTTTTAAACTAAAGGCTGGAGAAAAGCTGACTGGTGTGGAGAAGCACATAGTTCGGACAGACACATCCCTTAGGGGATACTCTATATCCTAAAGAGGAGAGGATGACTGGGCAAGAAAATGGCAGATGAAATTCAATGTTGGTAAATGCAAAGGAATGTACATTGGAAAACATCATCCCAGCTATACATGCAAAATGATGGGGTCAAAATGAGCCATTACCACACAAGAAACAGATCTTGTTTTCCGAGAACTAGCCACAATGACTCCGTGTGCTCAATGGGCAGCAGCAGTGGGAAAAAAGTGAATAGCATGTTAGAAACCATTAGGAAAGGAATAAAAAATAAGACTGAAAATATCATAATGCCACTGTATAAATCCATGGTACATCCACACCTTGAATATGCTATACAGTGCTGGTCACCCCATTTCAAAAAAGATATATTAGAATTAGAAAAGAATACAGAGAAGGGCAACAAAAATGATTAGGGGTATGGAATAGTTTCTGTGTGAGGAGAGATTAAAAAGACTGGAACCGTTCATTTTAGAAAAGGGACAACTATGGGGGTGATATGATAGAGGTCTATAAAATCATGAATGGTGTGGAGAAAGTGAATAAGGACGTGTTGTCTACTCCTTCACTTTCCACAAGAACTAGGGGTCACCCAATAAAATTAATGGGCAGCAGGTTTCAAACAAACAAAAAAAGGAAGTATTTCTTCACACGACACACAGTTAACCTGTGGAACTCATTGCCAGATGATGTAGTGAAGGCCAAGAGTATGAGTGGGTTCAAATGAGAATGAGTTAAGTTCCTGGAGGATCGGTTCATCAATTGTTATTCTCCAAGGTGATCAGGGATGCAACCCCATGCTCTGACTGCCGGAAGCTGGAACTGGATGACAGGGGATAGATCACTTGATAATTGCTCTGTTCTGTTTATTCCCTGTGAAGCAGCTGGTACTGGCAACTGTTGGAAGGCAAGATACTGTGCTAGGACCCAGTCTGGCCATTCTTATGGTCTTATCTGAGATGCGTCTTAATTTAGTCAAACCTGTTCATACACTTTAAATATCACTTTCTGTCACTGCTTTGAACTTCTACAGGCCTATCTAGGAGGAGAATAAATGAAAGGGTCACTTTCTGTTAGCAGTTAACACACACACATAGAAACCATAATGTGTCCCATTTCTAAAACCCAAATAATTGTATTTGAAGGTTCTTCACACTATTAATGCTGGTGAGGCTGGCAGGCTAGTTAGTCATGTTCTGGAAATACAAGGGACTGCATGCCTTATAAGATAACTGAGGAGTCGTCATTTTGAATTTGGCTCTGATAGAGAGGGGCATATTCCTGGGATATTCAGCATTTTATTCCATCTCTGATGGAAATCTGAAATGGATGCAAAACCTGTGAAGCTGGAGTATTTGTCAGTGGCTGGAAACGTGTTGAAGGACATGGACAATAAAAACATTGCTCCGAAACGTTGTGCTGCACAAAGAGACGCAAAGGGATATAAAATAGCTTCCCTCTCATCTGTGGCAGTTCATGCTCAAGGCAGTGAATTTCTCTTAATCAGGTCAAACCTCCTTCTTTGGTACTAGACAGATGGAATTGTGCATTTTTATGGTGGTGTAGAAAAAAACCTCTACTTCTGTGATGCTACATGTTTGGAACATGACCATAGATATAATTAATATTGCCACTATTAGACTATTGCAACAAATCTTATACAAAGTATATCACGTAAGGTGTCAATGGAAAAGTCATGATTTGCTAAATAAGATAATCCTGTTTGTCTGCATGTATCATTTTCATCTTTGTATCTAAAGTTATGAATATTGACTATATACCTGTATTTCAAATGTGCTTGCTCCTATGATGACACCCACAAGGTAATTTGCAGCCAGTTTGGCCAGCACATTGTGAATGAACTATTTGAGTTGTTGGCGCATTAAGGAACATGTAACTCTTACAGTGTATCCTCTTACATAGAAGATGCTCATCCCTGCCTAGTGAGCCTTCCTGTGGACGGATATGGCCAGGATATGGGTAATGGCTACTCCTACGAATCATCAAGCCCGGTAAGGGCATGTGACTTGCTCATGTGACCCTGGACTCCTCTTGTGCCTATAATTTTCCACAAACTAAGACTGAGGGCATCCCCTCCCCATGGGAGAAGGTATAAATACTCTGGAAGCATCTCCATTTTGTCTCTTTCCTTCTGGACTATGGACTGACACTAAAAGGAGCATTCCAACCAATGGACTGAGGACCTTCCAACCTTTTGGAAGTTACTAGAGACTTTACAAGACAGCAATCTGTAACATCACTGCTTCAAACCTGATACACGAATTCTGCAATTATTGTATGTATATGATTCCTTCAACCATTTAAGCTCTCTCTTTCTTTTCTCTTGTAAATAAACCTTTAGATATTAGATACTAAAGGATTGGCAACTGCCTGGTTATTGGGTAAGATCTGCGTTGTATATTGACCTGGCTATGTGGCTGATCTCTTGGGATTAGAAGCACCCTTTGTTTTGATACAACTGGGTTTAAATAACCACTCATCATTAAATCTAGTGTCTGGGTGGTGAGACAAGGTCTGGAATGCCTAAGGAGACTGCAGTTTGGACTTCAGTGTAGTGAGACCGACATTTGTTACTGGCTTGATATATCTTATGGAAGAACAACCACCAATCTTGGGTGAGTCTACCCTATTTCTCAGCACTTTGTCCTGAACCTGGCATCCTCAGCTATGACCCACTGAAGCTCAGTAACAGCTTCATTCCATGCACTGATGTGATTGCCCAATTCTTTCTTTTTTGATATTTGATGTACCTAATGCCAGGAGCGGTGTTGAGTTCAACTGGCCAAATTCAACCATACAGTCCTATTGAATTCAGTAGAATTACATCCATTTACACCAGCATTGATTCTGCTTCAAAGATACTTTGAGGAGCTTCATGCCTTTCACTTCTCTAGCCACATCATGGCACAGTTCTGTTCTCTATAGGCTCGTATACCATGCTAATCACCATAGTATCTGAGTGTTGGGCCATATATCAAGTTGCCATTGCCCCTGAATTTTGATTTAGGAGTCAAAGTTATGGAGAAAGACTGATGAGTGTTAAAGATTAACGGTGTTGATAGCAAATGAATGTACCCCTCACCCCACAAAAAGCTGATTCCCCAAGTCTGCAAATCCCTTAAACATGTGTGTAACCTGAAGCACATGACTAGTTCCATTAATTTCAGTGGTACTGCTCACGTGCTTAGTTAGACGTGCTTAGGTGCCTTGTTGAATAGGGACTATGATGGCGGGGATTCTGTCTACATTTATCCATATAAATATGAAGTAACATTGAAATCCAGGGGGCAGAGGTTACTCTAGATTGATGTGGGTGTAACTGAGAGCAGAATTGGCCCCCTGTTTCTAGGAATGAATACGTACTGTACTGCTGAACTTAAAGAGAAGTATTGACCAGGGGCGCTGGAACAATTTGTATAGTGGGGGTGAGGAGAGCCACTGAACCAAACTATAAACTCCGTATACAGTGGAAACCACTTCAAGCCACTAGCAGCACCCCTAGTTCCAGCACCTATGGTATTTACTTTCACCTGAGCTAAATACAATCAGTAGTACGAAGCATCAAACATTCTGTCTGGCTGATGTTTCAAAACCCAGGAAAACGTAAAGCTTGACAAGGGATCAAACACAAGCCTTGATTCTTGATACTGCTGGCTAAAAGGATTAAATAACATTTAAACCAATATCCCAGTACTTCCTGCTGTATTTATAAATGAATGCCTCTAGATCTTTTAAACTGAATTTTAAATAAACCTTTTCTTTTCACTGTAAAAGACGCCAAGCACAGTGTTCATAGCATAATGTGATTTACAGAGGTCACAGAATTCTCATTTCAGCCTATTGCACAGAATCAAATGGCAGATGGAGACGTATTCTCACCTTGATAGCTGGCTATTTTTGTATCTGTTTTTTTTTTTTTAAGGGTAAATAAAATAGCAGATTTGGTAGGTGTGCAAGCAGCAAAGTTGGCTGTACGTACACTTAATATGAGGTTTCTTTTCTTGCTGGGTGAAATTTTACAAATGTTCTGCTAATCAGAATCTTGACATTACCCTCAAGAAAATGAACCAGAGGAGGCTAACCTTTGCAGTATTCCCTCTAAGTGTAAAATGGAATATGTCAGTCTGCCCACAGATTTTTTTGTTTTTGAGATGAAGATAGTTATTTATATTGAAAAAAATATCACTACCACTTTGCATATCTGTATTCGGGCTTGCCACCTGAGGATCTCAGCATAGCACTGACATTTGAGCTAGTTTGCACAAAAGGAGGGGGCAATACGAGCCAAGAAGCCTTTTCTACTGTCGTGATCAATCATAGCTCATATGCTCCCCCAAGCTCCGGGACTGTTCTCTGTTGGTCACTAGCCATCTCAAAGGGAATGGAGAGGGAAGAAGAGGAGGTAGGGCCCAGGTCCTAGCCCCACCTCTTCACCTGTACACACAGAGGGACACACTGCATCTCATGGCCTCCCTGAAAGCCAAAAGTAGAACTGTGTTTAAAAAAAAAAGAATGATGTAAGTGTGTGGAGGCTAGGCCGATCCATGGCCATTAGCCAAGTTGGTCAGGGATACAACCCCATTCTGTGTGTCCCCCTAAACCTCTGTCAGAAGCTGGGACTGGACGATGGGATGGATCACTTGATATTTGCTGTGTCCTGTTGCTTCCCTCTGAAGCATCTGACACTAGCCACTGTTGTATGACCGGATACTGGGCTAGATGGAGCATTGGTCTGACGCAGTGTGGCCATTCTTACTTTAATAGCAGAGGACATGCTCCTGCCAAAGGCTTGGGAAATTCAGGAGTGATTATGCCTCCCAATGCTCAGATGGGGCAATTCTGCGCAGCCACTTACTTGTGGCTGTGCCTCTCGGGCACATCTGAGCCCTGACTGATTGAGATTCACAACTCCCTTGTGATGCAGGTATTAATATACCCATTTTATAGAAAGGCAGGCTAACACCAAGTTCAGTCTTAGAATAGACAGTTTCTTGACTAAACATTCTACTGTCTTCAATGGGAGCTGTTCTTCTCAATTTGAAACCTGAATTTAAACCAGTGAGTCAAGAACAGATTTGGGATAGAACCCAATGGTCCTGGCTCCGAGTCCCTTGCTTTCATGTTCCATTCTTGCAAGTGGTGATATGTTACACCAAGCCCATGAGCATAGAATAGGATGTTACATTTTGTATGTGCACATCTGCAAGCTCAGAAAATCCACATCCTGGATTTAAACAGTCCTGTTGCAACTCCTGTTCTGAAGATATGGGGCAACTGTGAAAGTAGGTTAAATTTAAAATCTAAGAACCCTGACACTGTAGCTTTAAAGAAACATTAAAAATGCCCTTGAGCAATCTGGACTGTATTGTTGGGGAGCAGATCTGTATGTAAGGAAAATACAGGTTATGGACACTAGCTTAGGCTGTAGTAGGAATGGATAGAGCACTGGATTCTGGTCAGGGGCCAAAATCTGGCTCAGCTTCAGGAAAGTCTGTTGAAATATTTGAAGTCAATTTCCGCTACGTGAACTTCTAGTCAGAGAGGGTTCAAATGTCTGATCAATGAAGATTCAAAATAAAAGAGGGGTTGTCCTTCTGTGTCATGGGGTGGATGTTCTCAGAGCCATGGTGGAGAGGAAATGACTCGCAAGTACTGCTGGTTGAAATTCTTTTCACAAAAATTAAAAAATATATAAATATTTCCCATTTTAAGTGCTCAAAACAGTAATTTTTCATTTTACAAATTTCTTTATGGCTTCTAAAAACTGTCCAAACCTCAAAGAGACCCTTGAGTGAGTAAAAACTGGAGTGAGTGCATCCAATCAAGGAGTGAGGAAAATGCACCATGTCAAAACCTGTACCCAGTCAAAAGCTACACAGTGGTAAACAGAAAAAAACAAAATAATAATAAAAAAAATCCCTGACATTTTGATGCAAAAAATTATGCAGAGAATTTTAAGAACTCTTTCAGCAAAAAATGTCATACAACTGAAAAATTTTGTTGGAGCTGAAAAGTTTTCATGATTTTTTAATACATGCTATTTTTCAGTGACAATTTTTAAGTAACTCTACTCTTAAGTTATTGGTAAAGTGTGTGTGTGTGTCTAGTTTAAATCTTTTTTTAAAAGTTTCAAGTTACTGGCTGCTGCCTTCACAGAATGATTTTTGGATTCGCAATCCCCATAGGTAGCTTTTGAAATCTCAGCCTTTGGTTTCCTGAAAGTATATGTTGTGCAGAGTTTGCCTGTGACCCTCCAAGGGCAAGGGATGGCTGAAAATGAGCCACTCAAGGAAAGATGTCTCAAGAGGACACTATTTGGACGTAGAAAGGGAAGAAAGGAGAGTGGCAGGGTAAAACATATCACTGCTACCTGTTAGTAATGTTACATGTTACTAGAGCTAGGCAAAAATTTTCTGTTGAAACTATTTTTTTCCAAATCATAAAATGCCTCTTTGCTTTTTGACAAACAATTCTGAAACAAACTTTTTTTGCGGGGGAAGGTGGGGGGGTGGTTTGAATTGTTTTGCTTTTAGGGAAACATCCCCAAACTTACTTATTTCCTATCTCCCACTTTTTCCAGTGAAGGCAGTGGAAGTTTTTCCAAGAAACAAACTGAAATTTAGTTGAAGATTTTTTTTTTTGGTCAAAAGAATGAAAAATGACATGGAAAAACTTCGACTGGAAATGGAAATGTTTCCTTTCCATTCACATGTTTATGAAACATATTTACTTTTTTAAAAAAATATCATTCTGCATGTTAACTAAGGTGACAAGGCATGGACAACACATAAGACACCTGGCTTCTATTTCTGGTCCTTCCATTGACTGATTGTGTGGCCGTCATTGCTCTGTGCCTCAGTTTCCCTATCTATACAATAAGGATAATAAAACTCAATCAACTTTGTAAAGCACTTGGAGTCCTACACACAAGTAGTTCTATGTAAGGTCTGGTAATTACTGTTAATAAAAATTGGGGATGGGGCCTAAGTTGTGTCCCAGAGCTCAGATATTAGAAACCTAACACCTTGGCCTGCACTGGGCTCCTTTGCATCCATTTCTAATGAAAGCAACACCAACAACAAAAGTAGTTAACCTGATGTTCAGTCTAAAATGACTTGAAATCAGCATTTGTTTAAAGGATAGAACTATCTCTGCTAGACATGGAACATGCGGAGAGTCTCCCGGGGTGAGAGAGATTTTTAAATAATAAATTCTGCCTGGTATCAGTTCTAATTAGCAAATTGGATATTCTCCTCCTGTCACATGTGTGCTTCTGTTCTTTGCAGGCTTACTTTTCTCTAAAGTGGCATGCCTGAGGCAACCACACACCTGCAGTGAGAAGGGCATGGGGAGGCGGGGGTTGTTTGTTTATTTTCTTTAAGCAGCTAAAGGCATCTGGGACTGGATGCCGTAGTGATAGACAGGAAAGAAAACTCTGATGTCTTTGCTAAGACAGAGACGGCTCTAGCTTCAAGGGCATTTCTGAAAATGTAGCCTTTTAAGAAAGGAACTGGTGGCACTGGGACTTAGCACTTTTGGGCAACAGGGATAAGAATGCGATCTAGAAAAAGCAGCTGGAGGCAAGCCACATGATGTAAAGTTTAAAGTTTGATTCCCCCTTCTCCCACCCCCACCCCGTCAGGAAAGAGTGACTATGAAAATGACTTCTGTGTTTATTCATTCTCTGTGGCTTACAGCTCATTATGGTTTTTCTTGCCACCAGCCCTGCAGACTCAGCCTGGTTCCTGAAAAAGGAAGGTGTGGCCTCGCTGCCTTTTAAGTCACCAAGACAAATGATTCTCTGGTTACCATGTACCACACTTTTGCTGATTCTAGAGGCAGAATAGAATCCATCTTTTTCTCCCATAACTGTAATGGCTCTGCTGGGATAGTAAAACCTTGGTTTTGTTGGTGAAGTATGCCAAAGTGACTTGCAGATACATAAGGAACAGCTTTGTTGAATGAGACTGCGCCATCTTTGCATTCAGCAGTTTCTTTCCTGATTGCAATGCTTTATATTCTCTCTCCCACAACCAAAGGTGAAGCTGATTGGAAACTTGCACCACAGCCTGCCCTCTAATGATAAGTCAGTGACAAAGATCTTGATTATAATGATTTATAGCAGAGGGGAGGGCAACAGAATACATCACAAAAACCTGAAATAGATTCAGCTCTCAGCTGTTCCTGTGCTCATTCAAGTGGCCGAACATAAAACTCTGGCTACAACCAAGAATTCCTCATCTAACCTCAGATAAAATTAAATTTTTATCATGAAAGCCTCTGCAGCTTTTATTGAAAGATACCTAAAATATAATGTAGGGATCAATCTTGAATGGACAGGGATGGGATAGATGACCTAACAGGGACTTGCCATTTCTAACTTATGTGATTGCATTATAGTCCTCTCTTATTGAACTACATTAGAATATCTATAAAATTAGCATCGCCCCAGAAATCTGTAATGGACAGTAAGCACTAAGGAGCCAGGTTTGGCAGCAGAGATGGCAAAGAACTGTTATTAATTGCACCAGGTCACAGCTTACACAAAGTCAGCTCAGGCATTTGGGAACATCAAGTTCACAATGATTATTTCACAGGCATTAGAATAATTTCATTCATAGACATATGGGGCCTATCTCTATAATATCTGGCTGCTGAATCTGAATCTGCCTTTTTCCTAATAGTGTCATTTATCATATGCTGCCGAATTTCAGCTCAATTAGAAAGTCAACAAGAAAAACACATGAAATCTTGAAATCTCAAAACTAAACACCAAACTAAAAGTAATTGTGTTTTAGTCACTGGAATGGGTTCTTTCTCTCATCACCACAGAGAAAAGCTGGGTGGGAAAATCTTTGTCCCATACCATAAGAATTTGAGATTTAAACATTTTTTCCCATCCTAAATTATAACAAAATGTCGAAATATCAACAGTATCAGAATGGATAAATCAAAACATTTTGTTTCAATAATTTTCAAATGTTTAGTTTCCATTTTGACCTTTTTAATTTTTGCATGGTTTTTACTATAAATGAATTAAAATCCCAAAAGAAAAAAGTCATTTTGACCCAAAACCCAGAAAATTTTAATTAAGAAAAAGTTGAAACAATTCCAAAACTTTTCAAATTTTTGTTGAAATGGGAAATTTGACAAAACGGACTTTTCCACAAACGTTTTCAGTTGAATGAATCTGCATTTCCCAACAAAACAAAACAAATTTTAGTCAAATTCCTGAGCAAGTATATTAGTTGACACTGTCTGTTACAACTAGTCTGTTGTAAGTGACACTTGGGGATGGACAGTGGTCTCTCCAGCCCTAGAACAGGGGTTGCGCAGTGGTGGATTACAGTCATCTTGGTTCCCTCCCCAACCTCTGCCCAAAGCACAGGAACAGAATACCTGTGACTCAGGCCTTCTAAGTACTGCACTAACTTTCTCTCACTATGCGCACACTTTTAATGGTAGAAATATAGAATCTTCCACCTATAACCCCTTGCCTCATCCATATTCACATCTCTCTAAAAGTGGGTATGTTGCATATTAACCTCCATAATTATCCACATACAAACCTACAGGAACAGTCTACGCAACTTAGGCAAGTTTGTGTAAGACCCTGCAGGGCTAGAAGCTGGGACTATGGGGTTCTGCGTTACCAACACTTCCACAAAGCCATCAGAAGCTTAAGTCAGGTTTCTGCTGAAGGATGAGGTGAAGCTAGCAACTGCAGGACATGCTACTCAGGAGGGCCTGAGCGGTAGCTCCCCCCGGCAGTCCGCTGATTGGCTTGTGCTGGTACATAAACCAGGAAGCTGGCATGGGGAGGTATCTTAGCAATTATGCAGACTGCCTGCTTCTGCTTCAGACCTTGGCTGGCTATGGATCCTAGACCCTGACTTCTGACCCTGCTTCCTTCCCAGCTATGTTAGTTGCCTGGTGCCTGGCCTTGACTTCCTGGTATCCTGACGTGGCTTGACCCTGATCTTGCTACGTGTCTCTTGACTGCAACCTCATAATTGACTGGTGCACATATCCCAGGCCTGACAGTGTGTTTGTATATGTGTGCTTCACTCCACCCCATCCTTCAATATTTTCAATGGTTTCCTGTTCATCCCTGAATCCAAATCAAGGCTGTACTCCTAGGATTTCTAGACTCTTTATGGATTCTCTTCACCTTACCTCTTTGACCTCACTCTCCTGTTCCATCACCTACTCACTTCAGTCCTCAAGTTGTTGCGTTCTTCATGCTTACTCTCTAGGACTCTTTACTATTGGAGGTAATATAGCTGTGGTAACTAATTTAAGGAATCTACATCCAATGTGTTAGCTTTGTGCCTTCTTCATGCCAACTATTTAAATATTTAACCCTCCCCCCTCCCCCCCCCAAAAAAGTGATCTTTATGTGGATGAATTGTTTTTTCCTGCTCCATGAAATGTGTTGCAACAGATCAATTCCATTGTAGTGTATTTTGTGCTAGTCTAGATTCAACATAGGGAACCTAGAAGTGAAAAGCTCTGTATCCTATTATCTGTCCCCTCAGGCACCTGCAAGCCACAGTATATTTTTTTCCATTGCTTGCTTACAGACCTTTCTGTCTGACATCAGTGCTGAAAATCTGAACTCTAGAAATAGAATTATTTTATTTAAAACTTGTCTTAAAAGTCATTTATGTCTAAGCAAGACTTTTAGAAGTTCCTATGTACTGTAGATTTAGTTAAAATGATAGTTACTTGTATTCTATATTTTAATACAAAATTTAAGAAAAAAAATTGGAAGAAGAGAACTTTCCTGACTCCTGTATTTTCCCCAAAGCAAGAAACTATCTATGACAGTGAAAATATAAAATTAATCTTTCTTACATTTTGTAATTTCACAAGCAGCAGAATATTAATGGAAGCTTGGGAGATCCTATGTTTGAAGGGAGGGGGAATAATAAATTCAGTCACTTTTCTTCTTTCTCACGGAATGTCAGTGCAACGCCGCGTTATGATTCAGCACACACCATCCACACCAAGAAGCTCATATTCTGGGGTTCAAAGCTTTTCATCAAAGACCCACATAGTGCATCATAACCCTTTGAAAATGTACAGTTGGTGGCCTGGTGGTGTTCCAAATGCTGGCAGATGTACTCACACAAATATGAGATGCTAACTCTTTTCTTTTCTCTATTTTCACCCAGGCACAAGTCAACAGCATTCCAGCTTACACACCTTCTGTTAACGAAGGGAAAGGAGTGATGAAACACTGCCAGAAGTGAGTCTGAAAAGGAAAGTGAGTTTTAATGGGATTAATCAGCATGGGCTCTTCTGGCTCATTTTTGTCCGCCTAATCCTCTTGAGCTGCATGTTTTGGATGGTTAAAGGTGACTATCCCAATCCCGCCTGCTCACAGAAAGAGGGACTCAAAGTGAATCCAAAGGGACTGTACTGATTTGAGAATGTAAAAATGCAGGGGGAAATGAAGGGAAAAGGACAAACTGTTGATGTCACAACTGAAATTAAAGGTGAAGCGCTAATAAAAATGCCCTCCTCTTCTGTCTAAAGGAAGTTTGCACAAGAGGAAATTTCTGAGAAAACTGTGATTATTAAAAATACAGTGGGTCTGTGTTAACAGTGTTGGCTTTTAATTTCATTATCACAAGAGGAGGGTCTAGTTGGCAAAAGATAACACCTCAGAAGCAGTAGTAGGGTTTCTTTGCCCCTGGCAGATGTGGGGAGAAGGATGAAAGTCTCTGAAAGGCCACATATACATTCCTAATAGGAAATGGATATCTGAAGACCAGCTCCTCTTCCCTCCCCAATGCAATCAGCTGTGGCAAGATTGGGAGCCAAGGATTCCTTTTTACCCATCTCTCCGTGAAACATTGGGGAACATTTTCAGAAGTGCTCAAGTCTCATTTTCAAAAGCACTGAAGTAATTTAGGTGCTTTTGAAAATTTTACCTATTGGCAACTTCTCCCCCCCCCGCCCCTTCTCTTCAGCAAGAGCGAGGGGGAGGAGGTCATGGTGCCCATTGACGACAGCACTTCTCTCCCTGAAAGCGAATGCCATGAGACCTCCTTATGACACTGAATTTCAGTATAAGTTGAGTGAAGCTTCACTACAAGGAATATTGAAAGTCTGTTGAAATACACTTAAGCTACTCAGGACTTTCACTGTACTCCAAGGACTTGTCTGCAAACACATGTTGTACCATTTAAACTGTACTGATGCAGTGAAAATGGTACAACTGACCTAGTGTGGCTGCAGTTATATCAGTATAGAAGGGCTTATACTGATATATATTATTGCTGTCAGGGAAGGGGAATACGCTATAGTCATATAAAGCACCATTATGCCAATGGAGACATATTAACACTAGTGGTTGTACAGATTTAAAATATTTTGGTGGGAAAATGATACCCCCTAACTGAAAGAGTTAAATTGGTACAAAAACTGTATGTAGACCAAGGGTTTCACTGTGACCTGACCTATGCTATAAGGCCGTGATCCTGCACCATTACACGTCAATGGAAGCTTTGCCATTGACTTCAGTAATCATGGGATCAAACCCTAGAATTGCTATTTATTCCTTAGCAGCTGTGCGCCCCCGCCCCCACCCACTTACGACTCCCTCTAGTTTGGACCTGGCACAAGTACTGTTTGCACTGTGGCATCTGATCCAGCTCAGAACAGGGTTAGGTGACACAGTGGTGTAAAATTGCCTGGACCTAGTCAACACGAGAGCTTGCACTGCAGGCAACATCATTGCTCAATATGGCCACAAAATTTCCTAGTGGAGAAATATCTTGTAGATGGATTCCACTCTCTTTGGAAACAAGAAACTAACATTTCAGTTCTCTGACACAATATACTCCAGGAAAACCCTAAGTAATAGACATAGAACAATATCATTAATAATAAAGTAATACTGTATGGAAATGTGCTGCCAGTTTTCACCTGCATGTAATAAAACATGTCAGGTTAGTTCAACCAGTTACCTGGTAGCTGACCTGGTCAAAACATAGAGAACAACTTTTGCAGAGACTTTTTTATTTTTTTAAGGTAATTTCAAAGTTTCCAAAAACGTTGACAACCCTATAGACAGAGTTTAAATAAAATCAGAATTTTTTTGGTCAAAATTTCTGGAATTAAAAGTTTTGAGTAGTTCTAGCGGAGGTGGCAGCATCATGTACTTAGGAGAATCTCTCTCCAGGGGGCCACAGAGTTTGGATAGTGATGAAGTGGTGACAAGCTACAGCTCTGAAAAGAAACTTTGACCTTCATTGTTTCCACTTATTAAATCCCAGCCAACTGATGCATGTAATTGCATGAACAGGATGTCTAACTTTAGCTACAGTGATCCTAAATCCAAAGCACATTGGAGTCCCTAGACTCCCACTGATCTCAGTGAGCTTTGGAGGAGACACTAAAATCCATATTTAAACACCAAAGCATATATTTAGCTGGATAAATCTGGATTTTAGTGGCTAACTTTTGGCTCCCAAATTTTCAGAATTGTAGCCTATGCATTTGGTACCCAAATTTGTCGCACAAGATCTAGTAGCAGGAAACAAGATCTAGTAACAGGTTGGGAAATGATGTTTTGGCATAAGACTTTGAAAGGAAAAGGTTAAAAGGGCTGTAGAAAACCATATTTTTGTAGTTGTGATTTACAACAGTAATCTGTCTTATCTGTATCACTATGATGAAAGAGAAAAATGAGAAAAGCAGCAGGAATAGATCATTGTAATAACAACAACAATGTTCTCTATCATTTTGGACTTGTCATTCTAAAAATGATTAGATCCTTGCCGTGCTTCCAAAATGAATTAGTAACAATCATACGTAGCCTGGATTTTTCTGTGTAGTACAGAGTTTGCCAGACCCATGGTTGTTTTTTTTAGGGGCCAGCTATAAGCTTAGTATTTGATCTACAATCCATTGGAGACTCTGTCTATTGGCTTCAACAAGCTTTGGCTCTGGCTCTGGCTCTTAGTTCACATGTGATTTCCATATCGTAATATTGACTGGGACATGCTCCTTTTTTCCACTTGTGCGGATTGGGGACAAGAAGAGTTTAATAGGAGTAAAAGCTTCTCCTTTTCTTTCTTGTTTTCTAATCCCTCATCAGTTTGTGCCTTCACACTACTTGGGAGAATGCTAATGACTGAAATGGATGAAAACCTGTTTAAAAATTGATAGTCCAGCTCTCAAATTTGCTGAACCTCGCTGAAACCAGTGTGGGTGTTTATCTTTTAATATCTGGCCTCTACCAACATTGGCTCTTCTCTATTGGTCTGAGATCCATATGCTCTTGTGAGCAAGTGCCTATCCCAGTGTATTTTAAAACATGGTCCACGTGCTAAATAAAGTCCATAATCAAGCCCCCTTCCTGGTCTTTGGCTTTATTAGCACATTTTGAATTAGCAATTTAACAATATTCAGCTCAAACCTGTTCCCAGGCTTGGCTACTCTTAAGATTTTTCCCTGAGGTCTGCTCAGTCCACAGCCTACATCCTCTCTTCCCACCCCCCTTATTTCTGGATAGAGAGTAACAGGCCACCTGCCTCAATGAGTTAGCAAAACTGAGTTGATCATTTTCCAGAAGGACCAACACCTGCAAACAGGGTGAATTGTTTTAGGTAAGTACAGCCAGGTTCAGTTCAACAGGCAATTTCCATGTTTTAAAACCTGTGTTAATATCATCATTTGGAGTTATATAGCAGGAAGCCAACAATGCCATTCTGTCAGAGTTAGGTGCCTTTAGCTGGTAGAAAGAAAAGGAGTACTTGTGGCACCTTAGAGACTAACCAATTTATTTGAGCATAAGCTTTCGTGAGCTACAGCTGCATCCGATGAAGTGAGCTGCAGTTCACGAAAGCTTATGCTCAAATAAATTTGTTAGTCTCTAAGGTGCCACAAGTACTCCTGTTCTTTTTGCGAATACAGACTAACACGGCTGCTACTCTGAAACCTGTCATTTAGCTGGTAGAATTCTCATTCTGCCTTCCTAGAGTTTTAAGGCCTGATTTTCAGAGCTCTTGAGCATCCATAATTTCCACTAAAGCCAATGGGGGCTCAACGCTTCTGAAAATCAGGCTGTTAATATCTGGTCACTAGAGGTCATGAAGTTTGTTTTTTAATCAAACTTTTCTCTCACAGCTCTCTGCTTCTCTGAGGTGTGTAACCTGGAGGCACAGATGCACTTCTCAATCTGGAGCATCTTCCAGATTGACTATGGAGGGAAACGAAGCTCGCTTTGGCTGCAAAATGCCATCACCTCTACCTGGCAGTCCTGAATACCAGGGATTTACATAGGAAAAAAACCCACCCCTGCTAGAGTTGGCTATACTTTCCTGTGAAATAAAATGTATTCCTATGGACTGATCAATACTGATAATTGTGCAAATATACTCCCCTGAGACAGAGGCAGATTAAGTTCATAGGCCTTTCCAATCGAGTTTGATACACAAAGGCTCATGAAATGCTTTCCCCGAATTGCTCCTACCAGTGTTCCATTAAGAACACTATGAAGGTTCTGAACTGTTTATTTAGTCACTTTTCCACTCCGTCATGTTACCCTGGGAACTTGGCTAGATATACAAGCTCTGCATCAGGAGAAGGAGGATAATTGGCCTGCTTCCTGCAGCACTGTATTTATAAGAATACCTTTCAATGATCTATGTTTGTATTGTCTGGGAGTATGATTTCCATTCTGCCCTTGAAACACACATCCAGCAATGCTGCCAATCCGTATTATTCCCTGTCAAACATTTCACTGACTCAGAAGTCTGTGCACGGCTTAAAAAGCTACCTCCTCTGCCAGGGTTATTGCAGCACTGTCGTCTTCAGCAGCAAATTCGGTTAACCTTTTGGGAAGGAAGGGCTGCAGTTCAGACCCCTACCTGTCTGTTTCTATAGAACATGATTTTCACCTTTTAGTCACTATTCTGAAAGGGCCCGATTTACATCTCATTGCTGTGTTGTCACTGGTGGGTATTCAGTGGTCAACAAATTGAGTTGTCTTGGTGTGGGAGGTGTTGGGGGACAGACAGTCCATCCCCACAGACCATGTTCAGATTCCTTTTGTATATGCCTAGCTTCTCAGCCAGTCGTCCTCTGCTTTTCCTTCATGGCCCTTTTTCATGTAAATTGTTCTTTACTCTCTAAGTGATAGTTCAACAACAAAGCTCTGGGCATCTCTGCTCAAAACTGATATGTATATCACTGAATGAAAATATATATATCTCACACATACATACTGTATTTTAATGTAAACAACAGCTGCCACTTTCCTTATAGCCGAGGATTTCTTTCTTCTTCTAACTGGTGGAACCTTTGGAGATGTGACAATATTTAACAGCACATTTCCATGTCTATAGCTTGAGAGCAATCCAAGATTTTGGTAGCTTTTGCATATGGATTGTCCTCAGTAGCACTAGTTGTCCTCCTTCCCCAAATATACTCTTGAAAGGTTACTCCTTCCTCTCTCCGCCCCACCTCTTTTTCTTTACTGCATTTCAAAACATACGAGCAGATCCCTCAAGCCCTCTAAAGGTTGAGCATTTACTTTTGCATCTACCCTCTGGCTCTGAGTGTTTGAGTCTGGAGTGGAAATAAATTTAGGTAAAATGTAGGTAAAAATACCATACTGTTCAGTGTTTTTACACTCGTGTGTGTGCACACTGCCTGCATGTTCCCCGGTTTGTTTTTATTTTATACAGTTTTGTATAGGCCCAGATCCATGGCTGTGTCTCACAAAAACAGACTGTAGCTTGGGGAAGGGCTTTGCAAATAGACTAGAGCCAGTGAGCAATTGGTCTATCTCCAGACATAGCTTGGAGCAGCCACCGTCTGCCTCTGACCCTAGGGGGGAGTTTTGGTAGCCAGGAATTGTTACAGAGAAGCCCTGGTCACATCCCTTTTCCCCATTATACCTCTTATGTTGGTGACTGAGGTGGCGTGCACTTTAGAAATTGCTACAGCAGTTCTACATGGCTAGAGAATCCCCTTATGCACAGGGAAACTTGAATGGGGTAAATTCATAGGGTTTGTCTGCTTTTAGTGCAAACACACCACTGAATTGCAGCCACGTTTTAATGTTCACTCTGAATTTTGTGCAGTAGTCCCAGAAGAATAGAGAATCTCAAGTAGCAGAATTTGAAATAACAACCAGAGCATAGCAGTGGTACTGGCAAAATTACTGTGTGGTACTCTTACAATTCAGTAATGGGAATTTTGAGCAGCGGTGAGAAGTGTGACAATGTGGAATTCTCACAGAAATTGCCAGCTTTTAACATCCCAGGCCTAGATTTCCAAAAGTGATTAGTGACTTCAGTTTTTCGGTGCCAAATTTAAGACCCCTTTAAAGGGGCCTGGTTTTCAGAAGCAGAACTTTGGCACTTTGTAAACATCATGCATCTTCAAGTTATCTCAAGTTGGGCTCCCAAAAATTGAGGCACTGAACATCACTAGTGGCTTCTGAAAAGTTAAGTCCAGAAAGGGTTAACGTGACTCAGACAGGCTAAAAAACCTGACATGTCACATCTGAGGGAGAGTTAGTCTTGATATCTTTGATTGGGGACACAGCCCAGCTAAGCAGGAACAGGCAGGGCTGAGATAAGGCCAAACAGTGAAGGCAGAAGAAGATTGAAGTGTGGAAGCCAAGGAGGAAAGGAGAAGCCCTGGAATTGCAGCCTAGAGAGGTGGTAGAGAAGGAAGTTTGATAGAGGTAGAGAAGGAAAAGGCTCAGGGAAATATCAGTGAGGTTTGGGATGGTACAGGTCTTGGCTTCTGGTTTGAAGGTTCCTGAGCTGGAACCCAGAGTAGTGGCTGGGCCCAGGTTCTCCTACAAGGCACTGGGGAAGTGGCACAGTCAGTATGGGTAATGAATTGGAAGAGTGCCTCAGGCAGGTCATAGGCAAAGACTCTGATATCCTATGTGTTTTCCCCCTTTTGTGATATGTTTAGAATTAAACACCCAAGGGTAGCCCATGTCAGCTGACTTAGGCTTGTGGGTCTCAAGCTATGGGACTGTTTAACTGTGGTATAGACGTTTGGGCCTGGCCTGAAGCCTGGATGCTGGGACTCTCCTGCATCTCAGTGTAGATGTACCCATAGCGATCGAGCTGGAGGGGCCAAGCATTGAAGAGCCAGCACCCTGACTCACAAAGAGAAAGACTGTAACTCCTGGAGTGTGAGAGGAGCTGCAGCATGAGCAAGAGAAAGAAGGGAGTGTCAGACCAGGCAGAGTTCTTCCCCAGCTGCAGCCATAACGGGGGGCTCCAGCGGCAGGCCCTTCTTTTTTTTTTTTTTTTTTAAGAAATCATGTATCTTATTCAGATGCACTTTATACAACACCTAAAATAGTTTTACTCGAGAGAGAAGACATTTACAGCGAGAGGGAGTAGGATTTTTCCCTCCACACGCTTAAATCAGTACTAAATGAACAAACTCTCTCTCTTTTGCAAGACAAAAGGAAATTGGGATGTATATCATATTTGTTCTTGCTACTTGGTCATAAAGAAGTATTCTCCTTGTATGTGCCATACTTATAGCCACTTTGTCAATCCCTGCAATAAAGACTCAGGCAACATCTGCCACATTTACTTAGCTAGTAAAAACACTCATTTAAAAAGGTGATGGGGAGGGAAGAAATGGAAACAATGATATATGATTTTTTTTTCCTGTTTTGTTTTTCCATTTGGTACAGGAGGTTGCTTGAGTTGCACAGATATCCTGTTTCTTAACACTAACTTGCTGTGTTGTACCTTAAAGCCATCCCAATGAATCTGGACTTAGGGCCATGCCCTTCTCATCAGCAGTCAAAGCAATAGCACAATTGGCTGAACTTGCCTTAACGCCTGTTTGGAGCAAGAGAACCTGGCATGTGGGCTGGCTGTTCAGGATTCCAGAGCTACAGGTTAGAGAATAGCTTGCACAAACAGGTGTGTTTTGTAATACTTTCTAAGGATATGTCCACACTGCAATAAAAACCCTGCAGCACCTAGTCTCAGAGCCTGGGTGAATTGACGTAGCCTTGCAGGGCTCAGGCTGGGGGGCAAAAATTGCTGTGTAGAGTTCAGACTCAGGCTCCAGCCTGGGCCAGCTGCAACCATATCACAGGTCTTTTATTGCAGTGTAGACATACCCTAGGGCTCAGTGACAGTCTGACCCTTATGTGGCTATGAATGGTAGTAATCGGTGGGAGCGGAAGGGTTAATTCACTCCTCCCTGTGTAATTATGCGGCGCTTACTAGACAGGAAGCCCAGGCCCAGGGTGAAAGCAGGCTCCACACAGCAGCTACACCCCACCATGAGCAAGTAGGTTGGGGTATTAGCAGAGGCGTGCTTCAGCTTCACACCACATCCTGGCTGGCAAAGCAGACAGTGAGTGGAGAAGTCAGCTATGTTCTGTATAGCACAGAAGGAAACCACTTTCCTCCTGGAGGGAAGGAATTGTGCATCGGAGTTACTATGCATTCCAGGGCTCTGCCAGCAGATCGAGGGACGTGATCGTTCCCCTCTATTCGACATTGGTGAGGCCTCATCTGGAGTACTGTGTCCAGTTTTGGGCTCCACACTAGAAGAAGGATGTAAAAAAAATTGGAAAACGGCCAGCGGAGGGCAACAAAAATGATTAGGGGACTGGAACACATGAGTTATGAGGAGAGGCTGGGGGAACTGGGGATTGTTGAGTCTGCGGAAGAGAAGAATAAGGGGGGATTTGATAGCTGCTTTCAACTACCTGAAAGGGGGTTCCAAAGAGGATGGATCTAGACTGTTCTCAGTGGTAGCAGATGACAGAATGAGGAGTAATGGTCTCAAGTTGCAGTGGGGGAGGTTTAGGTTGGATATTAGGAAAAACTTTTTCACTAGGAGGGTGGTGCAGCACTGGAATGCGTTACCTAGGGAGGTGGTGGAATTTCCTTCCTTTGAATTTTTAAGATCAGGCTTGACAAAGCCCTGGCTGGAATGATTTAGTTGGGGATTGGTCCTGCTTTGAGCAAGGGGTTGGATGAGATGACCTCCTGAGGTCCCTTCCAACGCTGATATTCTATGACTGAGGTGGCACTGCTATGCATTGCCCCAAAAGCATGGTTTAGAGCCAAGACTCAGCCTAGCCCTGGCCGGGTTTAAACATATTGATAGCGGAAGCAAATTTCAATAGTGGGGGCCCTCTTCTTGGCATGCCTTACCCCTGGTAAACCCAAACCAAGAGATACAAGCAAAACTCTATATTAGCGCTAGGATTTAGTTCATGTCCAATTCCAGTGCAATTCAAATCAATGAGGTAAATCCATTGATTTTAAGTGTAGCTACTTCAGATTTGTACTGATGTAAGGCCTGGTGTGATGGGCTGGACTAGGGGCTGGAAGCCTTGATGCTCTGCCACACCCCACCGCAGAAAAGGGCAGTAAAGAGTTCCTCCAAGCTGCCTAGAGTGGCTGTGTGGGAAGCAGCCAATCAGAGAGGCTGCAGGGAGCAGCCAATTGGGGTCCAGCAGGCTAATATAAGAAGAGCTGTGGGATAGCGTGAAATCAGTTTTCTGCTGGAGTTGGAGGAGGGTGGGTGGTGTGCTTGGCTGGCTGAGAGAGCGATGGGACCCTGTATAGAGCAGTGGTGGCAGGGGCTAGGAGGAATGCTGGTACTCAACTGGGACAAGGCACCGAGGTAAGGACAAAGAATGAGCTGGGGCTGTGCAGAAGTGGCCCAGGGAATCATAGCAGCACCACAGTTTATTCAAAGGGATGTGGTGGATGGCTGCTACCTATAGGGCTCCTCAGCTCAGGTCTGGAGTAGAGGATGGGCCTGGGTCCCCACCTTACCAGCCACTGGGAACGTGGCCTGGACTTTGATGTATCCTAGAAGGGGAACTGAACTCTTTTAGTGGCCCACCTGAAGAGCTAGAGCCAGAAAGGCCCAGACATGTTAGAGCCTTCAGGGAGGGAGCCCTGGGGAACATGGCCCCACACTAGGGCTGGGACTGCTTGAAGAGGAGGGGCAAATTGAGGGAGCCCAGAAGGGGTTGAGACAGTTCGAACCAGTATACTGTGATAGGCCCTGCTGGGATGATTGAGGAATGAGCTCAGAGATAGGGCTGCAGATCAAGGGATCTTACAGATGAGGCTGAGAGAGGCCCCCTGTTGGATGTATATTCCAGAAGGGAGTTGTGTTTTGTCTTACATACAGACTGTGACATGGCTGGAGGGCTGAGTTACTAAAGACCCAACACAACCAGCGAGAGTGTGTAGACACCGCACACTGAGATGGAGTGGGGGTGCTTGCGAGAGGTCAGTACACCCCATTACACCTGGTCTAAACTTAAACTTTTGTGTGTATAGTTGTGTCAATTAAGAGTATGATTTTTTTTTTCTCCTCCCTTACCCCTTGACCGACATAGCTCTGCCAGCAAAATCCCTCGTGTAGATACAGTTGTCATGCTGTCTGGAGTGGCTCATGACTAAGTGCCTATTTCAGGGCAGGCTGTCAAAAACAGAGCAGACACCCCAAACTGGTGGTGTGTTCTATAAGAACCCTTCAATCACGAGAACCATCTTACCCTGGAGTCACTGACTGTCCCCTTGCCACTGGACGTACACCAAAAATCACAGCACATTCAGGCTCCTTCCAGTCCCAAGAGACCAGTCACTTACCCCAGGTCAACTGGTACCTTAAAGACCACAACTGTAGCCAGTCCTGTAATAAGCTATCTAAAGGTTTTTTAACTAGGAAAAAGAAATGAGTTATTTACAGGTTAAAGCAAGCAAACATATAAACACAAATGACTTACCATCTGGATCCTAAGTGTGACAGAGTTGTAATGATCTCTCAACTCAAAGCATCTTTCAGGGTGAACCCAGGAGGCAGCCCCTGGGGATCTCTGGCTTCAGTTTGGTAACTCTGGCCCTGTGAGAGTTCGAACAGCAAAAAGATGGAAGATTTTCCTGTGACTTTGTTTTATTTTCTTCATTCAACTTCCAAGTCCACAAGACAAGCTTCCTTGCATGTAGCATTTCCAAGGTGGGATGGGGCGATTAACTGATCCTTTGTATTGTGGCATTCCTTGATGGCCTATCTGATTTTATAGCCCTTCTGGGTGGGTGGAGACAGGGGAATGATTCCCATGCCCAGGTTCACAAGTTCAGAGCAAACATTCTCAAAGTTATAAAGCAAACCTTACATATCTACGTACAACTTGGACTATAGACATTACAAGTGAAATTGATACATGCAGCAACTTACAAGTATTTCATAGAATCTAAACACTAAATACATTCTTTTTCCACCTAAGATGTCTGCTGGAACTACCAAGGACTAACAAGAACTGTTCCAGGGGAAAGGATTAGGCCCAAACTAGGAAGGAGTCTAGTCTCTGAAAGAAGCTTATTGGAACATCTCTGAGGTATGCATCCAATGAAGTGAGCTGTAGCTCACGAAAGCTTATGCTCAAATAAATTGGTTAGTCTCTAAGGTGCCACAAGTACTCCTTTTCTTTCTAAGACTAATGCCTATCTTGAGGAAAAACTAACATATAGGGGAATTGGTCTGGTTTCCAGCTGAGAGTTTCAGTTCTTACTTAAGCCTGTAACCTGGGCAAGAGCTGGCATGTGGCTTACCAGCGTCACAGTAGTTATACCAGCAAAACATAAGGATGGCTCTCTTGTAAGGTTGGCTTATTTTGTTTGGGGAACTGGTATGAAGTATACTGGCAAAAGCACTCTTTGCTGCATGTGCTTTAGGAGATCTTCCTGATAGCTATACTGGCAAATTCTTTCTAGTATAGACAAGGTCTTCATGAGAGAGTGTCCTGAATTTCACAGCACTACATGGAATTAATCCTGGCTACCTGGGAGACCATCTCTCTCCTTCCACAGGAGTGACGGAAGCTCTGTAAAAGTGGGGGATGAGCGGGGCCCATGGGCACCTGAACCAGGACCCTATACCTCATGCCACCCTTTTCCCTAGAGCCCCTGCCCTCATGCTGCCTCTTCCCCCCACCCCCAAGGCCCTGCCTCACACTCCCTTCTCTCCACCCACTCCCTGCTATCACTTGTCCTTATTGCTGGTAAAAAGTGGGAGGCCTCCCACTTTTGAAGGTGATGGGGCCCTGGTCCCCTGCCCCGCCCCCAGTTCCGGTGCCCTGACCATGACCCCTCATCATAGCTTCCCTCCATTGGAGTGGTGTAACTGTTGATCATTAGGGTGTGAGCTTGTGGCCCTGGAAAACAGAACCATCACAGGACTCCTTAGGGTTGCCGGGCATCTGGTTTTTGACTGTAACTCCCGGTCGACAAGGGACCCTGGAGGCTTCAGTCAGCGCTGCCAACCGGGCCATTAAAAGTCCAGTTGGTAGCACAGCTAGGCTAAGGCAGGTTCCCTGTGGCTCCTGGAAACGGTGACATAGCCTCTGGCTCTTGGGCACTGGTACGGGCAGGGGGCTCCATGCATTGCCCCCTCCCTGAATGCCAGCTCCACAGCTCCCATTGGCTGGAAACTGTGGCCACTGGAATCAGTGGGGGTGGCACTAGGGCAGTGTGTGGAGCCTCCCTGGCTGCCCCTGTGCCTAGGAGCCAGAGGACATGTTGCTGTTTCTGGGCACTGCCCAGAGCCTGCCCCGAACCCCCAGTCCTGAGCCCCTTCCCACACCCAAACTCCATCCAGAGCCTACACCCCCTCCAGCACCCCAACCCCCTGCTGGGTGAAAATGAGCGAAGGTGGGGGAGAGCAAGCGATGGAAGGAGGGGGATGGAGTGAGTGGGGTGGGGCCTCAGAGAAGGGGCAAGGTAGGGGGCAGAACAAGGATGTTCCATTTTTCTGCTATTAGAAAGTTGGCAACCTTACACAGGAGCTGGATCAAGGATATGGAATTCACAGGCAGAAGAAATAAGAACAGCCACATACAGAGCCAAGTGTCAGACCCACATGTTTACCTATGCTTCCCCCCCCCAGTAGATCCTTTTATTCTCCCAGATTAAATCAAGCCCCCCTTAAACCTGACTTTTGGGGCACAAGGGGGGACAGGGAAGGAATTAAAAAGAAAACATTGCCATTTTTCATGTAATGGGTTAAGGGCCTAATAAACAGGCTAAATAAGCTTGGGGAAACCTGGGTCTTGCTTTTCACCTAAGCAGTGAAGTAATTGTTCATCCAGCGTGTACTTAGCTCTCCTTCCGATTGGATTTGTTGCAGGATCAAGTGGAGAGGTTACATTTATTAATACAAAATTAGTTTCTGAACGTTTTTGAAAGTGCTCTTCCAGAAAGGAGATGAACACTGCTCATCTTATTTCCCAGCATTAAAGGCATGGCCATTGCTTCTTTGTTTACAGTATTTCTTGTATCTGTTGCTTCACCTGAATTGCAATGGTAACACAAACAGTATATTATGCCAAAAAATGCTAATGGCTGCCAGTAGAAGGATCTCTTATCTAAAGCCTCTTTCAGGCTTGACAGAAAGATCAATCAAAACTGTTTATGTAGTAAAAACAGTCTCAGGCTACTGCCCAGGCAATGGGCAGCAGGGCAGAGAGCTAAGCTGTGTAGACTGAGGGGTTTCCCTGGATGCAAAAGCTGGGGTAGGATATTTGTTACAGCTAGCAGGCTGTGTGGAGTTTGAGAAATCCAGGAGAATGGGTAATGAGTGTGACCATGAGAGAAAATGGAGGGACAACTTCTTGAGTACAGAGCTTGCTGGAACAAAATACAAAGTAATGCACATGGGAAAACATAATCCCAACTATACATATAAAATGATGGGGTCTAAATTAGCTGTTACCACTCAGAAAGGGATCTTGGAGTCATTGCGGACAGTTCTCTGAAAACATCCATGCAATGTGCAGCGGCAGTCAAAAAAGCTAACAATGTTGGCAAAGGGAAAGATAACAAGACAGAAAATATCACATTGCCTCTATATAAATCCATGGAATGCCCACATCTTGAATATTGCATGCAGATCTGGTCACCCCATCTCAAAAAAGATATACTAGAATTGGAAACGGTACAGAAAAGGGCAACAAAAATGATTAGGGGCTTCAAGGCTGATACCCCACTCTGGCACTTCGAGTGCAGAAAGATTTTTAAAAATTAATACTTGCCATTCCAGGCTTGTATTAAACTCCTACGGTTACAGCTTTTCTGACCATGGCTTGGTAAACGCTGCCACCACCCAAATGCGAAACTCCTTTTTGTAACCCAGGAAGGTGCACTTGGGAATTCCTTCCTGTGGGGTACCCTCAAGCCCTTTCACCCCTCTCTCTGGAGAAGAGCTGAGAAAGAAACAAAGGAAATTAGCTCTTGCCACCAGCTAATTAAACAGCATATGCACAAACCTCTTAGAATACCAAAAATCCAATCCTGTTCTTAAAAAAGGTAAATTTTATTAAAAACAACAAAAAAATACGTCTAGAACTTAGGCTTTTGCTAAATTTTAAAAGAGCAAGTCCAAAAATTAAGCACCCAAAACAACTTTCTTGGGGATTCATCTTAAAGGTTACAAGCAAACAAAAGCATCTGGGGTTAGCACAGAGGAGTCCACAAGCCAATAGGAAATAACCCTAATTGTGTCTTCCTAGGCATTCCCTAATTACTTACATATTTGGGGTTTCAGATAAGTAGGGTTGAGGTATGATTTGATGCTTTTTCATACCTGGTTTTAAAACTGTTTACAGCATTGCTGCTCTGTCTCCCTCTTTCCCAGAGAGCCACAACACACAGACAAAAGTAAATTTTTTCCCAATTTTAAAAAGTTCTAGATCTCCCATTGGCTCTTTTGGTCAGGTGCCTACTCCTTTTCCTTTACCTGGGGACTTTGTTAACCCTTTACAGGTAAAAGAAGCAGAGAACAGCCACCCAGAGGGACTTTATATCTAGCTGGCTGTCTGGGTGTCCATAAAAGGGAGCTCCCCCCCCTTCATTTATCACAAGGGGTATGGAACAGTTTCCATATGAGGAGAGATTAATAGGACTGGGACTTTTCAGCTTAGAAAAGAGACAACTAAGAGGGGATATGATAGAGGTCTATAAAATCATGACTGGTGTGGAGAAAGTAGATAAGGAAGTATTGTTTACTTCTGCTAACACAAGAACTAGGGGTCACCAAATGAAATTAATAGGCAGCAGCTTTAAAACAAACAATCATAGAATATCAGGGTTGGAAGGGACCTTAGGAGGTCATCTAGTCCATCCCCCTGCTCAAAGCAGGACCAATCCCCAACTAAATCATCCCAACCAGGGCTTTGTCAAGCCTGACTTTAAAAACCTCTAAGGAAGGAGATTCCACCACCTCTATAAGTAACCCATTCCAGTACTTCATCACCCTCCTAGTGAAAAAGTTTTTCCTCATATTCAACCTAAACCTCCCCCACTGCAACTTGAGACCATAACTCCTCATTCTGTCATCTGGTACCACTGAGAATAGTTTAGATCCATCCTCTTTGGAACTCCCTTTCAGGTAGTTGAAAGCAGCTGTCAAATCCCCCCTCATTCTTCTCTTCTGCAGACTAAATAATCCCAGTTCCCTCAGCCTCTCCTCAGAAGTCATGTGCTCCAGCCCCCTAATCATTTTTGTTGCTCTTCGCTGGACTCTTTCCAATTTTCCACATCCTTCTTTTAGGAGGTGTTTCTTCACACAACGCACAGTCAGTCTGTGGTACTCTTTGCCAGAGGATGTTGTGAAGGCCAAGACACTAATGGTTCAAAAAAGAACTAGGTAAGAGCCATTGATGGACCTATCTTGCAGGAAATTAGCCAGGATGGGCAGGGATGCAAAACTATGCTCTGAAGGGTGCCTCGCCTCTCTGCCAGAAGCTGGGAATGGGCGACAGGGGATGGATCACTTGATGATTGCCTGTTCTGTTCATTCCCTCTTGGGCACCTGCCCACTGTCGGAAGACAGGATACCGGGCTAGATGGACCATTGGTCTGACCCAGTGTGGCCATTCTTTTGAAAGTCTTGGAGATGTTTGAGCAAGGAAACTGCCTGTTTGTGTTTTTTTTGTTACTGTGTTCAGGGAAACAGGTCTTTGTGGACATTCTTTTGTATACAAACAAGTTTACACCAAGAATATGCTAGTCTGATGTTACTGATTTGCCCTGTTAATGGAAACAACCCTGCAAGGCCCCAAATAGTGTCTAACCTCTAAGGCCAACACTAGTAATCACTCTCCAATAGGAGAGCAACAGTTTCGTTTTAGAAATTCCAACATTCTCCTTCCTAATGTTAAACAGTCTCCGTGTGACTATTGTCCTACAAGGGATGCAACATTTGGTGGCAGCAACCACATCATTATTAACATTTATGTTGGAGATTTTTGCCATCAGAGAGGCTTTGACAATGTCCTTGGTAGGATGACTGCCTTTTCAAAATGCAGAACTGGGACATGTGCAGGAGCCCTACCCCCTCTCCCCTGTGGCCCTGCTCCTCCTCTTCCACCTGAGGCCCAGCCCCCAAGGCAGACTGGAATCCAGAGCCAGGCAGTGGTAAGAGCTGCCCAGGCGGCTGTGGGGACCCTCAACCTGCATTGGGCAGGCGGTCAGGGGGGCCGAAGAACAGTCACTGACCTCTGGGGCACATCACCCAGGGCAGGTGGAGGGTCCAGGCTCCCCACAGTGGAGTAATTCACTCAGTCACTTACCTGGGCTGTACACTGCACAGAAGCTTGGGAAGCAGCTCAGACTGCTGGCTCTCCTGGATCCCTGTTTTCCTGCCCTCCCCTTACCCAGGGGGAAAACTGACCTGCTAGCAGAGAACACCTGGTTGGCATCACTGCTTGCCCCCTGCCCGAATGTTCCTCTGTGCCCCCCAGGGGCAAGATGGTGGTGGTGGGGGGTGAGCAGTAACTCCAGGTGCTCTGTGCCTGCCAGTCAGTTTCCTCACGTGAGCTGTGCAGTGAGTCAACAGGAGCAGCTCTCCTGACCTCCCTTTATGCAGACCATGTGGGGGAAACTGCCCAGGAGGCACAGAGCTCCTGTGTCACTGTTCTCTGCCCTCCCTCCCCTTCCTCTGAGGGGAGGAAGCAGAGCTAAGGGAGAAATCTGGGTGCCCCCCCACATGTCGCCTATGTGACATATCCAGTTTTGGGGGGGGGGAGGGAAATATCCCCCATGCGCTGTCAATTTCTGCCTATGCGATGATGTTCTCTAGTCTTGTTACAGTGAGCACCAGTATAAAGTGGTGGGACTGACATCACTGTTCAAGTTGACTAGTTTTAGGCACATCGTGCACTGAAGTTCAAGAACTCTCCCACAGAATCCTTCAGATCTGGTAGAAGGTTAATTTAGGCAACTTGGTGCTTGCTTCTTTGTGATACACAGTGGTTGTTATAACAGGAAGTTTCTGCACCCTGTCTCTGCATGCTTGCGTAGTATCAAGGCATTTCGTAATCATTAAAAGTTTGGGGAGTGATTGTGATCACACTTACCAAATATAAATTCAAAGTAACTCCAAGTCAATGGAGCCTTGGGATTGGACCAAATAGTAGCAGAAGTTTTATCCCTGTGTACTTCTGGAATATATAGTACCTTTTGCCTAAGGATTTTTACCATGTAGTTGCGTTTTAGGGATTCTGAATGCATCTACCTGACGGGCATGTTCCTGAGTAGAGGAAGCCATCTGGGAAAATCTCTGGCATATTTAGCTCACCATATGTCTTCAGAAACTTCTGCTTCTGGAACGAACATTCTTAAAAACAGCCACAGTAAAAGACTGTCATTTTTTCACTGTGACGTTGAGACCTATGATGCACTCTGATGAAAGGCAGTAAGCCGGGGGGGGAGGGGGGGTCAGAAGGAGAGAACTTGACTGAAAGAAAAAAAACAAAAGTTTCACCATTTTCATATTACTATGTGCCTTTCCTATTTGTTACATACACATACTCTTACAGAAAACACTTGTGTGCAAATGAATGTATATGTATATATTCTAGGCAGGCAGGTAGAATCATGTGTAAGGTTGCTCATCACTTCTTATTATCAGGCCCTGTTTTTCATGTGCTGATAATCAAACTTTGCCAAGATTTAACTGTTTGGGTGAACTTTTGGACACTTTAGTTTTGAATTAATATTTTCTCAATATAAACCAAAAACAACATTTTTCTAAACAATGTAGAATTGAATCAACACTTTATTTTCTACCCAAATTAATTTTTTGATTTCTTTATTTTGGTGGGGGGAAAAACCCTAAAAAATTCAATTTGATTCTAAAGAAACTGATTCCCCTTTGCCCTCCAGATTTTTTGCTTTGACGACCAAACAGAAAAATCAATTATGCACTCAGCTCTACTATAGACCAAGAACTATTTCTATAAATTATTGAGGAAGAACTAATTTTGGAATTACTAATATATAAAAATTTGGAAGAACTAATTCTGTCAAGAGAATCATAAACTGTTCACAATTAATGGAGAAACGGCAGCAAAATTGATCAGATCAGTGATTTGTTATGAATTAATTGCTTGGTCTTAAAGGAGAACAATTACCAGAGTTTCCTCCCTGTTACCTCAATAATACCCCCATTCTTGGCCAGCTAGAGTGGAGAATTTCAGGGACCAGAGGCCAAGCGTTCTCACCAGAGGTAAGGAGGGCTCTTGTCATTGGAGGGGATCATTGTCTGAGTACAATTCCAGCCCCTCCCCTTTGTGAGGGCCTCTCAAAATAAGAGCTGAAGAGCAGCCCCACCCTCCTCATGGCGGAAGGGAAGCCAAGAGAAAGAGGAGGAGGGAAAAGCAAATAAGAGAAAGGAAGGATGCGGGGGAGTGAAGGAAAAGCATCCCCTCCATAGCTGATGGCCAGTCCCCCGTGGAAGTTTGAGTTGTTTCCAATGGATCACCCCATGTGCACATGGTCCATTCAGAGATTAAACAGGCTATACAGTAAAATAGCAGAACCTGCTTGTCTTGCCACAGTGAGTTTGTCATGAAGTTGTACATTCTAAGACTGAAAGGATTATTAGATCATCTGGTCTAACATCCTCTGTATCACAACCATTACATTTCAGCCAGTTATGCGTGTGTTGAGCACAATAACTTCTCTGACTGAATCACGCCTTCCAGAAAGGCATCCAATCGTGATTTGAAGATAGCAAGAGATGAAGAATCCACCACTTCCATTGGGAGTGTGCTCCAGGCATTAGTCACCCTTGCTGTTAATAAAAAATTGTGCCTTATTTCTCATTTGAATTTGTCTGGCTCAAGCTCTATCTATTGATTTTTTTGTTGTTGTTGCTAAGCCTTTCTCTGCTAGATTACAGAGCCTTTTACTACCATGGTATTTTCTCCCCATGAAGGTACTTATACATCATAATCAAGTCATCTCTCAATTTGATTTTTTTTTAAAAAGATAAACATATTGAGCTCTTTGAATTCCTCACTATAAGGCATTTTCTCCAGCCCTCAAATCATTTTTATGGCTCTTTTCTTCATGCCCGTTTTTCAGCATCCTTTTTGGAATAGGGAAGGCAGAGGTGGACATAGTATTCCAGCTCTCACCAATGCCCTATAAAAATGTAAGGTCACCCTACTCACTATTTCCCTCTCTGTAGTTAAGGATGACATTAGATGCCTTTTCTGCAGCAGCATAGTAGGAGGTCATGTCGAGTTGCTCATCCACTATGACCCTGAAATCCTTCTGAGTCACTGCTTTCCAGGGCACCGGCCCTGTTCTATAGGTCTGATCTGTATTCTTTGGTCCTAGACTTAGGACCTTGCATTTGGCTGTATTAAAATGTATTTTGCTTGGTAAACTTAGGCCCATTCAGATGATCCAGATTACTTTGCATGACAGGCTTGGCCTCATGATTTACTGCTCCACCAATCTTTGTCCTCCATGTGATCAGCAGTGATTTTATATTTAATTCCAGATGAATGATGGAAAAAGTGAGCTGTTGAGAGTTTGTTCAGTCCCCAGCATGGCCAGGAAAGGGTTTCCAGCCTTGCTGTGACATGTGGTCAAAATACAGGACATACATGCTTAGGAATCGTTAGCCATGGGGTGTTAAACCATGTATGGGGGTGTGATAGGGAGCCTACCCCACACAGGCCTAGAAGGGGTTAATCATACCCTGACCTAGAAGGAGCAACGGAGGTGAGTCCGCCAAGTGGCCCATAGAGGCTATGTAAAGTACAGCCAATCAGGGAAGAGTTACAGGGAGCAACCAATCCAGGCCCGGCAGGCTCAGATAAAAGGGAGCTGCAGGGCAGAGTAGATCAGTTGCTTCTGGGAGCAGAGGGAGTAAGGACTGTGTCCCTGGAGGACTGAGAGAACGAAGTACCTTAGATGGAGCAGATGCTAACAGGGACCAGTGGAGCAAGAGCTCCTGGATAGCTGCAGGACTGAGCAGCCGAGGGCTGTGAGGTGAGGGCAAAGAAAGTGCTGGTGCCAAGGGGAAGTGGCCTAGGGAATTATAGCAGCATTGACAGCAGTTACCGAGGAGCAGTAGGGGGCTGCTATATACAGGGTCCCTGGGTCAGGCCCAGAGTAGTGGGCAGGCCTGGGTCTCCCCCCCGCTTACCACTGGGGAAGTGGCTGGACTGTTGTACAGAGAGATCCCCTCCCCCACAGAATGGGGAAATACTGATGATGATCAAGCTAGAGAGCTGAGTCACGGAATACCCTGGAATTCTGGGAGCTGAGAGAGGAGCCATAGGGGGGAGCAGAGACAGAGTGCTGGTGTGCAGACCGTGCACGTGGGCATCAGCCTTGAGCTAATCCCCGGTATGACCATAAAGTGCAAGTCTGGCAATGAGGGCTGCACCACATGACAGGGTGAGGGGAGGAGGCGCTCAGCCAGCTACCCTGCTGCTTCCTCCCTCTCAAGGCTGCAGGGACACATGGAGATTTTGGATGGGGGAGGGTGCTTCTGCTTGCCCCCCTGCCCCCTTGCACAGACCCCTGCACATATTGGACAATCCAGCCCCTTTCAGCCTTCTCATGTGCTTGATTAGACTGCAGAATATTCTCCCCAAGGGAAGGCATCAGAGCCTCTTTGCTTGAACACATCTACTAGACCTGACCATGCCCCTCAGAATAGATTCTAGGGATCATTAGAGCTCCTCAAAGAAGAGGTTGCCAGAATTATTTAGCAGGGGCAAAACAGTGTATTTCCCTTGTCTTATTTTAAGAAAAAATAAATACCCAGCATGGAAAGCTTCAGCCCAAACAGTTAAATTCTGACAAATGTATAAACAACTGAAAGCAACGTCTCATAACTGGACATACTGGGCAATCTTAATAATAGATGATGCTACCAGCCCTGCCTATAACAACATATAACTGTGACAACAGGTGCTAATGCCCTGCATATTTTGAATCATTGACGTATAAGGACTCAGGATGGAACTATTCCTGGAAAAAGTAACTGTGTGGTAGTTGCATCCATATTATCATTAAGGGGATTGTATAGATTAAAGGACTCTTTTGTCTGAGGATCAGTGAAATCTTTTCTGAGGTTCCTTTGTGTTGCAGAGCAAGGAGCCCATCCAGCTGCCCACACTGCTGTGGCTACACTTCTGTTTTTAGCATACTACCTCATTCACAACTAGTATGAGCTGGAAATTGCACCTTCCAACTCTAGGGTAGACATGTCCTCCCGCTTCCTCCTGCCCCCTGCAAGCCAACATGCCTCAGAGATGCCTGGATATGAATACTTAAGAGTTCTAGTCTGATCCCTACTGACATACGCTCCTCCAGCATTCACTCCTACCCCATCCAACTGACACAACTTTCAGCTTGTCCCCTTCAGGTTTGCAAAACTGCACGAAGATTAAAATAATAAATAAGTGGAAGATGGCTGGCAATAATCTTTTCTAGAGATGGTTGAAATTATTCAACAACATAAAAGAGACATGTTTGTTGCAAAAGCTCTTACAAAAAAGTGAAGGTTGGGTGGGCAGAGTAGGCAGGGAGGGAATGAGTGGTAAAAGACTACATGGCAGTGTGGAGCAGGCTGTTTCTCAGAAGTGTTCATTTTCCAAAAGATCCGAAATATATATATATTTGGGTGTAGAATGTTCATAAAGAAAGTAAATAATATAAAACAATTATTAGCTGGAATCCAGTAAAACCCACTTTTAACCTTAACATTTAATCAAAGTTTTTTGTATGTGAATTTCCCAGTTTTTGAAAAGATCTTCAACATTTTATACCGTATGATGATATTTCAGGAAGACTGGATTAATTTTATCATGTACACCAGTGTGACTGAAGGTAGAATAAAACTCTACTTCTAGAAAGATGGAGCTAGTGGGAGATTCAGTTAATAACAGAAAGCTACTTTCAACCTTAAATATGCAATGGCTCCTGCCATTCTATTATTATAATAAATCTGTCAGGGATCCTCTCTTCTTGTAGTTAGAAATGTTTGCAGACTTTTCAGTAGAGGGAAAATTTCTAAGAAAGAAAGTTTATATGATGTATTTGCTCTTTTATGTGTAAGCAGAGTATGATGTTATGTGTAGGTTTTGTAATTTCAAGTCTGTGGGGATTTGGAAGCGAACACATTTTTTATGTTTTTTGACAATGCTAGTTGACAGGATAAGAAATAAAATTCTCAAGTAATCTTGCATTTGAAAACAAAGATGGAAACAGCAGATGTCATTTTGCAAATGGAGAGTAAAAAGGTTTTTGTTTGTCAGCATGCACAGTTTAGAATAATTTCATTGCATCAGGAGTCAAGCATTAAATTATTCTAAAGTGGCTGGTAAGTGGGAGCAATACAATTACATTTTTTAAAGCTTTTTTTTTGGGGGGGGGGGTAAATGATTGATATAAAGTTACAACAGAGACACTGCAGTACAGTATGTATGATAAAGCAGACATTTTTTTTTCCTGCCAGGTGGAACTAGATTCCACATTCGGTCAAAAAAATCAGTCATATTTTTAAAAGTGCATAGGTATTTGCTCTGTAGAAGATTGGCAGATGCAAATATTATTTAAATTAGTATTTCCAGCTCAGTGCAGTTTTATGCTTGACGTAATAGGGTTAAAAAATGAAGCCGTAGAACCTAAGGTGTGGTTATTTTATCTACTAGATTATGTAGTTTTAATCCCCGCAATTCCACCAAAATGTCAGGGGCATTCAGAGTCTAATCCACAGGTCCAAACCACTCTGACTTTGCATTTTAGCTGGATCCCAAACAGGTAGACAAAATGTTTCTCAATTTTTTTTTTCAGTTGTGACCCAAGGGAGCAGAAATATTTCAAGATTGGGTGATTTGGGGCTGAAATATTTGGAGACCAGTTGGGGAGAATTTGGTGCCATTGAACCTAAATTTCAAATCACAGTTTAAATTTAATCAGGCCCTGGTGTGAACACTGCCTTTTTGCGTCATTTCTGTAAACTGTAATTTTTGATTAAAGGCATGATATAATTAGCAGTCAAACAGACACATTTATTTTCAGATTTAACCGTGTTTAGCTTTGAGCAGCTGTCACACCTTGGGATCCCTTTAATACAACAGATTCTTTTCCCACCATGTGTACTGGATGTCTATCCATATGGTGGATGGAGCACATATTTCTTGCTACCTCATTTAGCCTTAAAAGTACTTTTAAGTGACCTATTCTCTGTGACTTCTCAGTTGGTGTCAATCAACTGCAGAGAGATCTTCTCTTATACTGCTGCCAGTAGGGCTCATGTTGTCTTGAGTCCAGGGAACGCTTGGTCACACTGTATATTAAGATTTCAAGTATAAATGGTTGGTAAAATGATGAACAGATGTTATGATCATGTCGCAGATATGAGTAGTATGTGTTATATATAATTGTAAGTGCATTAGAGTTACAAATGGGTATTAACCTATGGTAATAAGTGACTAGGCCTGGCCAGAAAACAAGAATTCTGATATGTGGAAAAATGTTGACGTTTCGGCATTGTTCCACATTGGGACAAAACCAAAATAATTTGAATTTTGTTTAAAAAAAAAAAAAGCAAGGCATCTCAGTGGTTAGGACACTCACCTCAGATGTGGGAGACCCAGATTTGAGTTGTATGTTGCCTGCTTTGGTGCCCTCACTACCTGGCTGTTGACTCACTCTCTCTCTCTCTGGCCCGCTGTATATTTAATTAGTTATGCAAAGTGGAACAGCTCCAGCAGGAGAGATTGAGAGCTGTAAATCAGGCAGAACACCAGCTTGAACCTGTGTCTTCCACAGTGCACATAAGGGTCTTTAGCCAAAGGCTACCGCCTATTCTGGGGTGACACTTGCATGTTGTCTCAATTTCAGCAAATCATTATCACAGGGAGAAACCATTTCATCAAAAAAATTCATAACCAGCTCTATAAGCAACCTGTCCATCTGTTGGACTCTATAACAATTGATTCGCTATGTATTAAGATATATTATTAATCATTAATGAACTATATACGTAAATGGAACCTTCATATAAAGTGTGTCCAAATGTAATGGATCACATACTGTATATGCTGGGGACTAGGCTTTGTGCTGCTTACTGATGGAATTCTACCAGGGTCTTAGTAGAAGCTTCAAATCTCCCATCTGCCTCAAACTGATTGTCTTGCACCTTAGCGGGGGTGGGAGGGAGATTATCCTCAGAGAGGAAGAGGATATAAAATAAGACACAATGGTTTTCCCCATTACCTCTCCACCTTTATCTCTACACATGCTAGTAAGGTAATTTGAAAGACACAGAACCTTCACTGAACTGGGAGGATGAGTCCTAACTGGAAGGCTTTGGGGTGAGAGATATCTTTTTGCTTTCAAATCTTATTTAGCTTGGTAAAGTTTAGGAATTAGATTGCAGTTATGTCTTTTATTTCTTTGGTAACCAATTCTGACTTTTTTATGCCTTAATCACTTAGTTTTTCACTAGTTTAATAAACTTGTTTAATTGTTTATTGAAACCAGTGTGCTTTTGTTTGAAGTGTCTGGGGAATCTCTACTCAGGTTAACAAAGGCTGTTGCATATTCGTTACCTTTGAATGGAATGACAAATTTTAATAAGCCTACACTGTTTGGGGAAGGGGCCTTGAACGACATAAGACACACATCTCTGGAGTACAAGTCTGGGACTAGAGAACTGGCTAAGGTCACCCTGTGTGGAGTTCATGAACGAATGGTCAGAGCATTCATGTGATCAAGCTGGGAGTGATTTTGCATGCTGGTGGCTGTGAGTGAATGAGCCGGGCATGGTCTGTTCCCACAGTAAAACAGCACCTTGGGCTGGAGAGTTTAAGGGACACAGCACTTCAACCGTCTGGATTATGCTCTGGGGGATGTCATAAACCCACGTTTCCTTTCCACGGCATTGCCAACAATAGTGAAACATTACATGGAAGGGAGAATGTGAGCACCACTCTCTGTTAACCTGTAGTAACACCATACAAGCTAGCATCACTGAGAGGAGAACAGGACCATGTATTTACAGAAATTTGGCATGTAGCTATCAGAAACATTGCCCTTTTTGAATGGGATGGGTTTCTGGAGGTGACTAATGTGAACAGCAGAAATATCAGCATAGGGGATAATGGCTAATAGTCATCTACTGAAATAGCAATTGCCCCTATAATTGTAACATTTCTAGACTTGGCCCCATCACACTTACTGACTCAATTTGGCTTGTGGATATACTGGTGTGAGCACCAAAAAAACAGCATTTGAAGTCAGTGACTTTTCCACCAAGATTTTTCTCACAACATTTATCCTAGATCTGATGAAGAAGAAAACAAATACTTGTGCAGATATAACATGAAAAAATTGCTGCAATTTTCCTAAGTGTGTTCAATTTAAATATAAAAATCTATTCAAAAGTTGACTCTATGCATAGCGGCATTGGGGTAGGAATTTAAACAACCATCAAGATTTATATGTAAACACTGGAAATTTCTATTTTCCCTCACGCTTTCTTTCCCTCTCTTCTCTCCATAGGTAGGGCTCCTTCTTAGAGGCTGTGACAGCCATGATATCATTTTACTAGTGTCTGCTCAGCTTAAATTGATACAAAGAATTAATGCAAATTGCATTCCTTTTGTAACCACAGTTTGATTTTTTTACCACGGGTTATACCTTTGGGCATATGGCATCTGAACAATTACTTCTCACTGTCAGAGTCCTTCTCTAACATCGACAGCTCCGAGCCCAATTACCATGCAACCTCTTTTTTACTACCCTGCTTCCTACCTGTTCTCCTTCCCTCCCCCTCCTCTGAGGCACAGTGCAGTATATTCTCATGTCGTAACTCTGTGACACATTCAGTAGATGGGGTATAAATATAACAGTTACTTAGTATAAAATTAGCTTTAAAGGGGAAGCACCCTGATTGGTGAAATGTAGCTATCTGAGTTTTCCAAAACTGTCATAACAGAACCTACAAGTAAAACTCTCAAGGTGTTGGGCTCTGTTACAAACCCAGATCATGTGGTCAGGTTGGTTGAAGGGTGTGAACATTTCATCTCTCCATCAGCTTGGGCTTATTTGTGGATTCAGTTTATGGGATGTTCAGATCTGAACCAGGTAAAATTTGATGGTTTTTGCTGAGTTTATTTGGGATTCATTCCAACATGAAAGTCAGGAACGTGAGTCCATCCAAAATTACTGAGTTCCGTACAGTGCCACTCCTGACTCCTCTGTGGAAGGGGCTACCTACACAAGCTACCAATTAAAAGACAAATGAGTTAATAAAGAAAAACTAGAGAAAACATAAATCGGTATTTTGCCATTTCCACTTCCATGGGAGCCTGTGAGTCCACATTTCTGTCACTGTGTGGTGTTGCATAAGGCTATAAATGAGTAGCCTTTGCAGGCCTAGTCGCATGATTCAAGATGGCATCATCCTCCAGCAAACGCTTCCGGGCTTTTCCTGGATCCTGAGGAAACCCAAAACAGTAAGGAAATATTCCTCTTAGGTGAATCCAAGTTTTCAAAATAGCAGGCACAAGACTGGAGAACACTCACAATGCACTGTGAAATTTCAATTGTTTCTTTCTCTATTTTTTCCTGTGGGATTTTGTAGCTATGGTGACTAGATTTGAAAACTGAAAAGTCTGGACATCTTCTCTTTTGGGGTGAGGGTCAGGCAGCAGGTATGCATAAAATAGCTTGGGCAGCAGTGTAGTAGAAGACTAAAGGTGCCAACTCTCATTTCCCATCCATCCCAACTCAGCCAGGGCCCCTCCTCCCTATTCTCCAAATAAAAGCTGAGATTTTACTTTCTAGGGCAGAATGGTAGACAGCACAGCATTCCTTTTACTACTAATTTCCCCCAGTCTTGGCCCATTTATTATATGTCCGTTGCATCTCCATCTAACCCTACTCTGAATCCTATCTTATAATTTGCTTTTCACCGTCTCTGTTTCTGCTTTCACTCCTGCACCTTTACAGTAGAGTTTGTTGTATTTTAAATGCCTTTATCTTTTTTACCCCCTTTCTCTTCTGCTTATTCTCTGACCCCGTGTGACTGGGGTCCTAGCGTGGAGCCAGCTATGGTCACTCAATTAGGGTGAACTGCAAAGAATGGGACAGACAATCCCCATAAAGCTGGTGGATATTCCAATACTTAGATTCACCAAGCCAGCATTAAAACAGATTTTTTATTACCTTACTGGCTACTCAAAAGTCCAAACAACACAGTTCTTTTTAAGTGATCCAGTCTCAGGCCTCCATCCAGGTACTCATGTCAAATATGATGAAAAATTCTGTAAATCTTATTTCATCATGTAAAAGAAAAGGTTCTACTAATTCCAAAGGATCGGACACATTACCTCCCAGGTTAATGAATGTTTCAGATCTTACCCAAATACATGCTACAGCCAATTCTTATTAACTAAACTAAACTTTATGAAACAACAAAAGAGAGAGTATGGTTAAAAGATCAATATACATACAGACATGAGTTCAATTCATTGAGGTGCAGATTCATAGCAGAGATGGTGAGCTTTGTAGTTGCAAAGAGTTCTTTAAGAAATAGTTCATAGTTTATAGTCCAATATCCAAATATCATATTCAAGGCGTACCAGCATAACTGGGACCTCAGTCTTGCGACTTGAACTTCCCCGATGAATCCTAAGCACATCTGAGATGATAGAATTGGGACCCAAAGATCTTTTATACAATTTCATGTCTTTTGACAAGTTGGGAGTTCAAAAGGTAATTAGCATGACTTTGAAGGAGGTCCATCACTGGTACTTAGCTTTAGAATTAACATAAGGCAATTTGTTTGTTCCTCCACCGTTCACAGATTATTTGCTATACATTTCAAAGAGAGATGAATACAGAGATATCCCTTGTTTGTGATTCATTTAAATGATAGGATTTTCTCTTGACCTCTGAATTATTAGAATACAGCATAGCTAGGGACTGTTGATTACATTGTCGACCCTACTCATGCATACGTAAATACACAAAAATACAAACATTATCTCCCCACATGTCTTTTGAGGGTTATTTATTTTGCAGGATGTTTAACCCTTTCTGGCCATGCGTCATACCCCATATGGCCCTGATTCTGCATGATGGGAGGTGGAGGAAGGCTTTGTGTGGCGAGGAATAAGGGCAGCATGTAAAAGGTCCATTGGGGGAAAGGGGCAAGGAGTGATATCTGAACCTCTCTTCCAACCCTGTCAATGGCTTCTTCAGATGGCCAAGTCAGTGAGGGCTTACAAGACCAGGAGAAAAAAGTTATGTTGTCCAGTACCAATCATTCCTTTTTTGTCAGTGAAAACATCCATCAACCTTTGTGCTAGTTTAATCCATTCTGTAACAAGTGAGCTATATTACTTGACTTCCAAATGAGACATTTTCATTTGTCTAAAAGCTGCATGTAAAACATATCAGGTAAGGTGTGTGTAGGAAGGTGGTCTTTTGCCTGGGTGACCATCTGTAGGTAAGGGATGGGCTGATGTCCATGAAACTTAATCTGATTTAGGACAGGGGAAAGGTCCTTGAGGAAAGTGTGTATGTATGAGAAAAAGAGAGAGAGGTGGGGGCAAGTTTGTGAGAGGATTAATATAGGAGATGGAGTAGGAGGACAAAAATCCTGGAGCAACTCTCATATTTTTTTTTTATGTGGTCCCTTAGAGAATTAACAGCAAGTTAAACGACTCTAAATACAAGTATAAAACAAGATACATAAGGAGCAATGTGGAGAGCACTTCTCTGAAATATTGACAATAATCATATGGCATTTCTGTTTCCCCTCCTCTTTCTCCCTGTTAGCCTGACACAGTAAAATGGCTTGCATTAATGACTGCAGGAGCCGTAAGCTATGGACATTCATTGTTGCCAGCAGTGTTGGAATTCTACCAAGGCAGAGCCACGCAGGTCATTCAACAAAGGAGCCTTTGGAATTCTAGGAAGTTAAGCTAAATGAAAGTTTGGTCCCCTACTTCCACTTCTGGTAGCTGATTTCCAACACTTGACTGAAGCATTAGCTGTGTAGTACAATTATCTTAATTGGTTCTTGGTTCTTCAGTTTCTTTCTGGTACTGAGTTACCCAGAACTGAACATTGTATTCTGGATGCATTTTCATGAGGCCTACAGAGAAGAACAAATGGTAGGAAACAGCTAGTATATGAGCTCAGATAAGGCAGCCAGATTTAAGTGGGGTAGATCTGGCTTAGTAACTGGATGTCAAGGTTTCTATTCCTGTTCTTTGTGATGCTCTGTGGTTTTTAGGAAAATTTCCTGTCAGCCCCTCTTAAGCTACATTAAAGTGTGGTGAGGTTGCAAAGTCAAACACTTTTCACATTATGAAATGCTCAAATTAAGTTTTCCTCTTCAACTATAATTTGGGCTACAAATACCACCCATAATAATGTTCTTCTAGTCATTTTCTTATTGATTACTATACAGGCAGTCTTCGGACTTATGACACAATTGGTTCCTTACAATTGCGTCGTAAGTCAGAACATTGTGACTCAGAACCGCAATCTACTCCATTGCAGGACTGAGTGTCATAAACTCGAAACGTGTAGTCATAAGTTGAATCAGGGTGTCAACGTAGAAGCGTCGTAAGTGCCGTTTGTCATAACTCAAATGTTGCAAAGCCTGTAGTCACAACATTGTATCTTCATTAGTTACGGTACCATATAAGGTCTAAAATACTAGTCTTTTTGTCAATCCATGTACAATGCTTAGTGATAGGTAATGCTCTCATCTTCACCTTGGACTCCTATCATTCTACCATTCCATATGGAGCTAATATCAGAACAGTACAGGAGGCAGTATCACTATTATATTTATTTATGACATTCCCCTTCAAAGGGTCTCTGTGCTCTGTGGCGAGGTTGTACTGAAAAGCTGAAGAATTCAGAGGTGTTTCCACCACGCATGGATTGGAAACTATCTCCCTTATGCATCTCAGCAAGGCCAGTGGCCACAGTAGCCTGGAAAAGACAATCTTAGGAGAGGCTGTTGGATTCAGCTGAGAAAGGTAGAGCCTTTCGACATGTCTTGTGACTTTTCTGTCTCAGCTGGTGAATGTGTATTAGGAGAGCTATTGCTAGGCTGGTGTTATCAGACATAATCACTTACAGGGCAAAAGCTTGGCTCCATTGATGTCAGTGGCAAAACTCCCATTTATTTCAGCGAGAACAGGATTTGACAAATGGTCCTTATCTAGTCAACTCTGGGATTTAGTTTTTCATTGTTAGTACCACCTTCATCCCCCACCGTCATAGAGCTTATTAAGGGCAGATTAAATAAACTGTTCCGTAGCTCAGCCATTTAATAATCATTGTTGTTTCCCTCAGTTTATTTATCAGGCCTCATATATTTGTAAAATCCCTTTTTATTCCCCTATGACTAGCATTAACACATTTTGCTGCTATACTCCCTTATCTTCAACCTGTAACCATGAACAAACTATATATTCTTGTTTCCACCTTCTCCACTTACAGTACATGTCCATTTTTACCCTCAGAGCTTTGACCGTTCTCTCATGAAACTGCTTTCACCACATCTTGTGCCAGGCATTTTTTTCTCTGTTGATTTGCAGACTGTTATAGTGGTTTACAGCACACAAAAGCCCTTTTCATACTAGTAAGCACTGTACTTTATGTTGTACTTTGCCTTGCTGTTTCATGTGTGTGTACAAGATTTGTATCTCTATATAATATAGTAAAATATAGAACATGGTGAGCATTTGTCAGGAGAGCCTTCAACTAAGTTGTTAAATATCCTTCCCTGGGACCCTGTCTGGAACATATTCATTACACTAGTTTGGCTGCATGCTGTAGATACCACTATCAGTATCCGATAGCTGCTATTTCTGTACCCAGGTTGGTTCTCTAGGGAGAGGAGATCTGGAAGTTGAATAGACCTTTATGAAATTTGCCAAGCTGTATATAAATGATGATAATGCAGTAAATAAATAAAGCTGGCTGATTACTGAAATAGGTACTGGTGAGTATTTTATTAATACCCTCCCAAATAATTGAATAACATATTAGACTAATTACACTTGACCAGCTGTAGAAGCAAATACATGGGTAAAGTATACATTGCCAAGTCTTTATTCCTAACAAGTAAAAATTCCTACAACAGGTTGGATTAGCCTAGAGGATATTTTCATAGTACTGTACTCCATGCTCAGTGATACATTCTAAGTCCTAAAATCAACAGTGGACAACTGAGACTCCTAAAATGCTATTTTGACAGTGTCTAGAAGTGTGGGGAACTCTTCGTTTATAACCATTGATTTTTACCTAAAATAGAGGCTTATACTTCAAAAGTGAACATTTGTTTGTTCATTAAGGCCAACTGGAACTCATTGTCGCAGGATGTCACTGAGGCCCAGAACTTGGCAAGATACAAAGAAGGATTGGACATTTGTATAGATAGCAAGAATATCAAAATTATAATTGTAAGGCTAACAACATTTTTGGAAGGCCTATTAAACCTTATGCTTCAGTATTTAACCCAATTTCCAACTGGTAAAAGTTCGGATGGGACCTTGTAGGGGTTTCTTTCACTATCTTATGAAGACACTGGCCACCCTTGGAAAGAGGATACGAGACCAGGTGGCCCATTGGTCCAACACCTGCATTCATAATTATCATGTATTTCATATTTATATTTTGGGTACATAATGATATTGCAAACAATCTTTATGATTGTCCTATTATAAGTATGCTACAAAAGTTGAATAAGCATCCTTAGTTACAAGGCTAGATTTCACTGGAACTAGGACTTGCTCTTCAGTGCACATGAATTTGACTATTATGAAACCTCTTTCTTCTAGGTGCTCTGTGACCCTCTCCTTGCATTCCTTGCTGTTCCCTTGAGCCTTCCAAGCATCACTGCTGAGCTTGGCTTTCTCATTTTCCTGGTGTCTTTTGGGGCTTTCAGATTTTTCATATTGAAATGTCCAAGGGGCATGCCATCTGTCTGGAATGCATACAACTGTACAGAGAAAAAAAGGACCTAGCAGAGCAAGGGCATAATACATTTTAATCAAAGCCTGTTTTTCTGTGACACAAGAAACAGGATTCTGAATATAACCGAGGAATCAACATCTTTCCTTTATGTGAAGAAAAGGACTAATTATGAGCTGTGTCTTAAGCGATATATGCCAGCCCATGCCCTTGGGCCAGCTCAGAGAATGTTCCAAGAATGTCTTTCCGAGAAATTTGACTATGATGATATTAAAGGCTCAAGGCCTTCAACATAATCAAATTCTCGGTTTTACAAAACTGCTTGCTGCGTTAGATGTGTTTTAAATGATTACCCTTGCCATATACTAGAGTGATTTACAGTCTTTAAGATCCCTTTTTATTCAATAGCTATTTCTTATCCATTTTGTGAGTGTGGCAGTCACTGAAGTGATATTGTAGTGCTGAGCTGACAAAATGGGGATTACAAAGAAGCATTTACCAGCTTAAGGAAGATGGGGGAAAATATTGACATCATTTTGTCTGTTGATCACCCACCTAAACCTATCAGTGTTTTGTTTTTATCTAATGGCCTCATTCAAAATGCTTTAGAAAAACATAGGAAAAAAACACCTTGAAAGTTGCCAAGCATAGGAATGTACTCCATGCCAGGCAATTTAATGATATAATATTCCAGTGTATGCTGCTGCTGATGGGATGAAGTGTTGGAGCATTAGACATCCCCACAGTGTGAATTCCAATAAGTTCCTGTACAAAGACATTCCCTTCCTAGGACAGGTGGAAATATATGATGTTGGTCAGTTGCTATGTTATTCAAAGGGGAAACATGCCTATGAAGCTAGAACTGTGGAAAAATGGAACTTGGTTAATTGAAGAATACAGAAGGGCTGAATAGTGGCCTAAGAACTAAAGAGTCTTAGCTCATTATTTAAAAAAAAAATTGTACTGGCTTTTACTGCTTCTTAAGTGATCGTAATCTTTTAGTTTTGCTATTTGTACTGTATTCAGCTCAGTGCAAAGCAGCCTTTTGAGGATTCCCTCCCATGGAACAACGGTGCTGTGTGATTTAACACCCGTCTGCAGAAATACCCAAGTCAATTAAACTGAACAGCATTTATATCTCCCTCCGGGTTAACTAATTATTATTTCCCAGAAGTCTCCCGGTCATCAAGCTACTTAAGCAGTTCTAACATCATAGCAACAATACAAGCAAGTCAAAGCTTTGGTTATAGCATTGTACTCTCCAGTATTTGTACAGTGTAAGTGGTATTGTATGTCTGAACTAGAGCTATTCGAAGCAAACTATTTACTCAGTATATTTAGTTCTTTATTCTGTTCACAAATTATTTGTGAAAAGATCTTTTGTCCGTGAGTATACTCGTTACTTGAAAATTATTCTGAGTGGTTTATTGTGAATTGGGCAGGAGCTAATCCCTGTGACTATTCCTTTGAGTATCCGCTATTCCTAACTTGCTGTTTGTGCTGTGTGACTGGTCACCTTGATCATGGGGTAGTGTTTCTGCTCCCTGATTGCATGACTTCCAAACCCACAAAAGAGCTATCAAGTATTTGACATATTTCCCTCCTGTGACTGCTCTTGCAAACAAGAATGGAACTGTACCATTGTTGGTTATAATTAGGGGAGGCCTTTTTATTTAAATGGGGAACATGAATAGATTCCTTTGTCCATGAGCCCTCCCCATTGTAGCACATTCATGCCTTGGATATAGGAAACTAAGGAAGCACATTGTTTGGAGCACCTTATTAAAATATTGGCTTTCCATCACTGGCTGTATTTGACTGTGAAACACAACACATTTTTACTGTAGTGTTCTGGGGCTTTGATTTTAATGTGTGTACATTTTCCAGAAAAAGTTGGCAAAACTTACATGCAGGGGAAGCAGAGGAAATAGGGATCTGTTTAATCAGTGTCCCTGAGTATTAGTGTCTTTGTCTTCTATATTTCTTATAGCCATGTACTACCTCATTTCTGCTTTTAGTGGCTTTTCTCTCAGTTGCTGTGGTTGTTGCATGCTGGTAACATCTTTTCGCATGGAACAGCCCTTCTGCGTAGTATGTAACTGAATCTCGCACAGTGTTACAGCCGTCCTTGTTTTCACCTTTAATGCCTGTCTACTTGCTCTTCCAAAACTGCGATCAAACCTGTCATCCAATTATTTCTCATGCATCTAGCACTATAGGGTCTGGTTACTTTACCTCTCCCTGATCCCCCCCACACTCTTACAATTATTGAATTGGTTGTAATGAGACAAGACATGAGACTGGCAGCACTGTACACATTGAAATGTAATGTGTAATGACCTCAGATGTAAGAAACACAGAAGCTGTTTCTGAGAATCCTGCATTTCCCTAATATTAGCACATAGGGTGAATCTGTTGGCAGGTAATGTGACCAATTATAAAATCTCTTATATTCCCAGTACTAAAATTATCACTCCAAACACTGCAGTATCATGGTTTTGTCAGCTGTAGTGTTTTGAACAATTGCTGTACAGTTAGTAAACAAAACTGTTTCTAGGTGACCTCATTACACCTTCATCTTAACTGTTTCTTAAAACTCAGAAAATGGATCATTTTCCATAGAACATGTCTTGTACTTGACGATAACGCAAAAAAATGAAAGCCAGGAAATGAACAACTATAATTTGCAGCCACTTCTTTCATTCCAAATGTTCCTTTCTGACTTAAAATCACACCATGCACATTTTATTAGAAGGCAAGGTTTACATTTGGGTGGATACTGTGTGTCAGGTGGGGTGAGAGTGAATGACGGCAGGTTATATAGCAGCAGTGAAAGCAGGCTAGATCCTTGAACTGTTCATTTCCAAACATTTGGTTTTTTAAAACTGGATCCACATTTGGGGGTCCTTGCTCTGATAGATCTTATGAGGCCCACCAAAGAAGGGCTTCCTTCCTGTAGCGGTTAGTATGTCCGTAGGAGATATGTGGGGTATCTGGAGATAATCGGGGTCATGGACAGTGGAGGTGAATGGTACAGGAGATGGGGAAGCTTTGATCCAGATGGGAAAACTTTGAGCACTCTGCCTTCTCCTTTCTTCTTATGGCACATGCACTTACTCACTTGGTGCCCTGCACCCACCTTCCATGTCCTCTATATCTATTGCTCCTTGTCCACTTTACTCCCATTGTCTTGGCACTGTAATATTCTGGTACTTTATAACAGTGGTTGTTTTTGCATATTTAAAGAGTACTCTTTACATGCATGCAGCGTGGAAAAGCCATCAGCACTCTGCAGTTTCCCAGGGATCGTTACATACAGAACTTTGGAAATAAAATACCTGCCTAATTTTTAAATGAATTTGACTGTAATTTGTAAAACAATTGCTTAAGCTCTTCTCAGTAGAAAACAAATTGCTAAAGTTTTATATTTTCTTATGTCCCTTAACCAATATAAAACCACTGGTTAGGAGATAATTTAAGTGGTACTAACATTTAATAGCAGGCCTCCCATAAAGATGAAAAATGGGCATTGTAACAGGCAGGAGAGAGTCATTGTAACATTAGCCTTAATCAACAGGATGACTAGGAAACCATAAATAGAAAGGGTCAAAGAGACCACAGAAGCAAATTAAAAGCCAGACTAAGATTATCAGTTAACATTTCCATTGTGTTAACTAAGGATGGTCATATCTTAATAGATGTCAGTTTAGTAAGCAATAGCACCTAAAGTTCCTGTCTCTCATACTGCCCTGGTTTATAAATGTTTCGTTGTGGGGGTGAGTCACGGCAGAATGGTCCCTGGTAAATCTATCTGAAGTTTATTCAAACACCTTAATTTGCAAAATCAATCTGGAAATCTTGCAAGAATCGCTCTTTTCTGAGTTCCAGTATTTCCTGCTTCCGATAAATGCTGTGGAAACAGCCTTTCTTGTGGTACTGTATTTCTATTCCGATCTGATCTACTTCTGTTGTTGATCCAATCTGGAACCTAGAAGTGTAGAGGTGCATGGAAATGAAAAATTATGTAGAGTTGAAAAATTATATCAGATTAAAGTTTTGGACAAACCTGTGGATCAGTTCTTACTCTACCTAAATTGGTTTGCCCTTTCCTAAATGTAACTGCAGTGGTAATTTACTACAATTTTTAGCAGAATTATTTTGATATTATGGTATTACATTTCTGAAACAGATGTTTGGATATTGTTTTCTATTAATGCAGTTTTACATTGGGAGTATTTGCTTGGTATGGTAATGAAAGGAAAAATGATTTTTTTAGTAGTAGTCTTTTTAAAGGCATACAGTATATGTGTGTGTGTGTGTGTATGTATAATTCTTAAAGTTCTTAATAGATTCAAAAGGCCAAAAGAGACCAACTGATGATCTAGGTTGACCTCCTGCCTATAATGCAAACCACAGAATTTCACCTGGTAATTTCCGCATCGCACCTTGTCACAGAGTCACGTTCTGGAACTACTCCATACAAAGACAGTCAGGACTCTGGGGAAGCCTCCTCTCCCCAGGGCAAGAAGCTTACACAACTTTGACCTTCCTGGGGCTGACCTTGGAGCATTCAGCATCCCCGTCCACACCGTGCGCTTCCCACAGCTAGCCCGCACAGGCAGGGCTGGGTCCCGCACCTCAATTCCATAGTCAGATGTGACTCTCAGCCAGCCAGTAAAACAGAAGGTTTATTTGATGACAGGAACATAGTCTAAAACAGAGCTTGTAGGTACAGAGAACAGGACCCCTCAGTCAGGTCCGTCTTGGGGGGCAGGGAGACCAGAGCTCCATCTGGGCCTCCCTCCATTTCCCCAGCCAGCTCCAAACTGAAACTCTCCAGCCCCTCCTATCCTTTGTCTCTTTCCTGGGCCAGGAGGCCACCTGATCTCTTTGTTCTCCAACACCTTCAGTTGGCATCTTTGCAGAGGAGGGGCCCAGGCCATCAGGAGACAGGGTGTCGGCCATTCTTTGTGCAGACACCATCACACTGCCCCCCTAGGGCTCTGCCACAATCACGCACCCTTATCCCACCACTTAGATACTTAAGAACTGCGTAGGGGAAATTGAGGCACCCACACAGTATTCAGAGAAAACATTAAGAACATTCCCACTTCATCACACACCCATAACTTCTGGTTGAGATAAAGCAATATTATAAAGAGTCAGGCTCTCTAGCCATCCATTCTCCTGTCTAACTGATTGGTTCATATGGAACCCAGGTTAGAAGTAACTGAAAATCATCTTCTCTAGATGGCTGTTTATCCTGGATGAAATTAGTTGCTGGCTTTGGACCAGGTTTTAATAGAATTCAGGTAGCAAAAGGCAGCATCAAAATTGACCTTGTTTATTATTTACCTGCTGCTGGGGTGTGCTCAACAATGCATAAAATGCAGAGGAATGCATGGTCCCTACCCAAAGGAGTGTGGACCAGAGCCTTTCTAGTGGAAGACTCAGAAGAGATGCCAAGGGTCTCAATTGGCTTTGAAGCTGAATTAGCCTTTCAGTCCCCTGAACAGGTTTGAGGCACGTGAATAGGGTGATTCAGAGAAGCTTTCACTACCACAACTGTGTCTAATCTGGGGATAAATAGCGGCCTACAACCTACAGCATTTTTCAATACACTAAATTCTCTACAAAATTAAAATCTGGAAAAGAAACAAATCTATGTGAAAAAAGGCCATTAAGTTAACTATATATCTAAATCCACAAAAGCATTAGAATGCAGAATTAAGGGTATACAAACCCTGGCTGACACTGCATTCTTTATCTTACATGGTTGTGCCTAGGTATTTCACCTGGGTCTGAGTGAGAACTCTGTAGTGCAGCGCAAACACGTGCTACAAAACCTAGTAACAGCAAAACTAGTGGAGGCCAAAGTTCGGCTTAAATTAATGTCTTTCATTCCAAATACAGCCATTTTGATATAAACAAAATGTTTGTTCCCTGTTAGCTCAGCCTTGCAGAAGGAAGGGTGTGTCCAGCTCAGAGCGGCATTAAAGTGGCGAACTCTTGCTTTTCTTCATGTAATGTTGTTTTATTGTCATTTTTAAAAAAAATATTGTATTGCCAAGCCCAAGTATTCAAAAATTGAGTCAAGCCACCCCAAGTCCATGAGGTTGGCTTAAAAATGATGACATTTAAAAAATGTTGGTATTTGCTTTAGTTTTCGAGTGTGTATGGCTCATGCTTTCAAGTTTTTCTCTCCAACCAGGAGGGCTAGAAACTTAGGGCTGGTCGACACAATTAGTCTGCTGCAAGCTGGGGTGTGACTCTATCTTGCACTAGGCTGCCACCATCTGTCTGTCTGTCCATCCTGCTGACATGTGGTTAGAGCAGTCTAGTTAGAACACTTTGATCTACTCCTCTTTGAAAGGGGCTAGCTCAGTGTGCATTGGTGGATATCAAAGTGCTGTTTGAGAACAGGACCCCGGCCTTTCACGATGCCCGAGCCAAAAAGGTAGAGATATGCCCCTCTGGCTGAAACCTTGAGAGCTAAGGGTTACCAGGTCCAGACACACACACTGATCGTCGGACGCTTAGGCGCATGGGACCCCAGTAACGAGCGAGTGCTGAGAGAATGTTGAATCGGTCAACGCTATGCTGGGATGACGCGGCAACTCATGGTGTCGGATGCCATCAGGTGGTCAAGGCATATCTACACAGAACGCATCACTGGACATCGGCAAAACCAGAAGGGATGACCTGGAGTGCCGATGAGCGCAGTCAGGAAAGTAATAAATACTTTCCTCGTGGATTATATTTTCTAAATGGACAACCAACCTAAATCTCAATTACTGAGGGACAATCTCGACCCCTTGATATATTTTTGCTTTCCACAACCAAATCTCCATACAACTTCTCATGAGTAATGTACCTGAGTATTCGGATTCTAATATCTAAACTGTATTGTTAAATCTAGTTACCTAAATTTGGGTTATTGCTGATTATGTACTCTATGTATCATATGACTTTTAAAAATGAACTTTGTATTTGTGGATAATCTAAGCACTATACCCACATGTACAGATACTCTTCTCCCAACCTATGTATTATATCTTTTTTTTAAACATTAGCTTTAATAAAAATTTTAAATCTGAACTGTTACCACGTGTCAGCTGCATGTACACAAACAATTAGACTACAGTGGGCGAGTGTGAGGTGGATTTAAAGCCCAGCTTGTGGTGGTCTGATTGTTCGTATAGACAAGCCCTTACTGTATTTCTAATAAAATCTGTGATTTTCCAATAAGAAGACGACTCCAAGGTCTGGGGTTTTGAAATAAAACACCAAATATTGCAAGAGTTATGATAAAATAATGAGAGTTGACAACACCTTAACAGAAGTGAATTTTAGGTATGAAAAAAATAATGTTTTGTGTTTTTAGGGGCTCTCCATAACTTTTGCTTCTTTCTGTATATATTCTGGGAATTTAAGCCTTTATTTGAAGATTATTGGCCAGCTCTTAGACTTTAAGGCCAAAAGGGACCATCATGATCATCTAGTCTGACCTTCTGCACCTTGCAGACCACAGAACCTCACCCACCCACTATATTATGTTATGGGTAGCAGGCCCATAACCTCTGGTCGAGTTACTGAAGTCTTCAAATCTTGCTTTATAGACTTAAAGTTACAGAGAATTCACCATTTACTGTAGTTTAAACCAGCAAGTGACCCAGACCCCATGCTGCAGAGGAAGATGAAACGCCCCCATGGTCTCTACCAAACTGACCTGGTGAAAACTTCCTTCCCAACCCCAAATATAGCGATCAGTTATATCCCTCTGCTCCACCATCTACAAGCTATATGCCAGCTGCCTCGTGGCAAGGATCACGGACTGGTCAGTGTGCGGGGGCGCTGTCAGCTGAGCGCAGAAGGGCTTCCTGTCCTGCGAGGGATGTTACGAGCACAACTTCTTTCTCCAGATAGCCATCCAGGTGGCCGTGAGGTGCAGGAGACAATGCGCTGTAGCATGGCTTGACCTGGCCAATGCCTTTGGGTCCATACCCTACCATCACATCTTCATCACCGTGGGAAAGTTTGGAATGCCAGAAACCTTCCTCCAGATTCTCCAGGATCTCTACAAGGACGGCACCATCCGCACCACGGACGGAGAGACGGATGCCATCCTCATCTGCTGCGGCGTGAAACAGGGCTGCCCCCTCAGCCCCATCATCTTCAACCTGGCCATGGAACGCTCATCTGAGCCATCTCTGGCAGCCCGGCCATCTTCGACCTTCAAGGCAAAAGAATCAACATCCTGGCCTACGTGGACAATCTGGTCCTGGTTGCCAACAACTCTGAAAGCCTCCAGCAGATGCTCAACGTCGCCAACCGAGCCGCCAAGCGGATGGGCCTGCACTTCAACCTCCAAAAGTGCGCCTCCCTCCACGTCGAAGACAGCGCCAGGGCTCTGGTCTGGGCATCACGGTTCCTGATCCAGGGCGAGCCCATGGCGTCCCTCGAAGAGCAAGAGGTATTCCAGCGCCTGGGCACACCCACAGGAGTCTGCGTCTGACAGACCCCCCGAAGACACCATCGCAGAGATCCTGCGGGATGTGGCCCAAATCGACTCCTCCCTGCTCGGCCCCTGGCAAAAGATCAACGCCCTCAAAACCTTCCTGATCCCCCGCGTCTCCTTTGTCCTCAGGGGATTGGCTGGGGCCAAAGTGCCCCTGAACAAGGCGAACAGCACCATTGGGCAGCTGGTAAGGAAATGGCTCTACCTTCCCCAGATGGCCAGCACCGATATCACCCATATTTCTCACATGTGAGTGAGATCCGCCTGGGAAAGAATTGTATGCAGAATCTCAGAACCCCTCCTAGCTTTCAAATTCTTATTACTGTAACAAATCACACTGGGAGACAACCCACTTTCTCCTAAGCCAGCAAACTCCTATACGTGAGTAACTTTACTCAAAATCTCTCTGTTGCCCATTCGCACTAAACAATTGTGCTACTGCTACTCTGCTAACTCAGCCTTGCACAAGTTTGTCTCCAGCTAACATCAGCTTCCATGCTGTGAACTCTTGCCTCTCCTGCCGCATTCACTTCAATAAGATGTGAACTCCAAAGCCTAATTTGGTGGCTTGAAATACTGAGGATTGGATTTGGTGCATAGCCCTGCATAGGAGGTTTTGTGGAGCTGCATTGCTACACAGGAGGAACACTAGCAAAAATTCTGCCTAAGAAAATACAGTATCCCCCCAGTGCTTTTTGGTGCCCGTAAGGGGTGCACAGTCTTCCTGTAGAATGAAAGCAGATTGTTGCTTCTAGTGCGTTGCCCCCAGGCTCCCTAGGCTGATGCTGAGGGAATGACCCAGCCATAACTATGATTGGATGATATGTCTTGTGCAGCTTCCACTGTGAGCCTGAAAAGAGCTGCACACAATCTAACCATAATAGTAATACATATGTTTAATTTTTATTGTGTTGGAAGAAAAAATATTATTAAATCTCTCTCTATATATATATGTATATTGTGTGTATATGTGTTATAGATTATATTGCACTATTAGGGTCACACAGTTAAAACCACTAGAAGTCAGAAAAAGCAAAAGTTTAAAAGGAGGCAGTGCGCCCTAGAGAAGTGGTTTTCAACATACGGTCCATGGACCCCTGGGGTCTGCAGACTACACTGAAGATTTTCAAAGGGGTCTGCACCTCCATCCAACATTTTTTAGGGGTCCACAAATGGAAAAAGATTGACAACCACTGGCCTAGTGCATAGGGCACCTGGAATGGAATTCAGGAAAGTTTTTATTCCCCCCCCGCTGCTTACCTGCTGTGGGACTTTGGGCAAGTCACTTCACTTCTCTATGCCTGCTTTCCCTTCCAACCCCTGGTCTGTGATGTGTATTTAGACATTAAGCTTTTCAGGGTAAGGGGCTGTTTCTTACTCTGTATAAAGCCAAGCATTACAGGTTCCTGATCTCACTTGGGAGCTCTAGGTGGTACTGTAATACAAATAATATAGCTCCTACAGCAAAATTTATTTGCCTTTAATCCACATAACTCTGTGCATCATGGATCTTTTATGGTATAAAGTTAATAGCATAAACAGAAATATGCTAAATGAAACAAAAATAGAAAATACTACATATGTGCTGCATGTCTAGATTAACATGCCTTTAATGCTTTCTTCTGTTATTTTAATGTTGCAGCCTTAACACTGCATTTGTATTCATATAACAAGTATTAGTGGCAGATCTTTATAGACTTTTTGTTTTCATTCTGAGCTTTTCCCACCTGTCAGGTCGTTTATTTAATTAGAACGCATGCAGTCCAGAGTTTTGGGGGAAGGAAGAATCTAAGTCCCAGATTTTTAAAGGTATTGGGACATTGCTCTGCTCAGCTTTGCAATGCCTAACTGACTTAGGCGCCTAAGACTTAGTGAAAGTCAGTGAGGCTTAGGCTCCTAAATAGAGCTGGGTGAAAGATTTCATTGCAGCTTTGGTCACCCTGAAACTATTCACGAATTTGACCCGATAGTTTTCAGGGCCAGCAAAGTAAGAGTGTGTGCGCGCGCGCTCGCGTGCACGTGTGCGCATCCATCCTCCTTTAATAGTAGTTAGTGCACTTACCAGGGTTGTGGGGAAGCCTAGGTTTGAATCCTCACTCTGGTGCAGGGGCATGAACTCAGATCTCCCCTGCCAGTGAGTGTGCTGCCGATCAGGTTATAGGCTATTCTGGGGTGTGTCACCCTCAATCTCTCCTGTTGAAGCTGTTACATTCTGTATAAGTACTTAAATATTCATTGTGCCAAAGAAAGAATGATACTACAGCCTGGTGATTCAGGCACTCAACCTTGGAGGTAGGAGATCTTAACTCAAATCTTGTGTGATTCAAAGTAGGGATTTGAATTTACATCTCCAACTTTCCAGGTGAAGGCCTTAATCACCAGGCTGTAGAGACACATTCTCTCTGTCTCTCTCTCTGGAATAATGAATATATATTTATTTATACAACGTGGAACAGCTTCAACAGGTGAGAGACTGTGAGCTACCCATCCCAGAACTTGCTGGCCTGAAATGGACTTTTTCAGTTTGTCAGCAAAATCTGAAAATGTTTTGAACCCAGCCAAATAGCCTCCTAGTTTTTTGGTTCGCTGGCTGAACTGAAAAATCAATTATTCACCCAATTCTACTTCTAAATCGCTTCTAAAAACGAGATCCCAAGACAGTTAGGCCTTGAAATGTTGAGCAGAGCAGTGCCTAACTACCTTTTACAATCTGGGCTTAAGTTCCCTACAAAAGTTAACAATGCTTATGTTCTAGTGATATTAGAGACAATATGTGACCATGTTAGACCCCATATAAAATGATGGGGTCTAAATTAGCTGTTACCACTCAAGAAAGAGATCTTGTAGTCATTGTGGATAGTTCTCTGAAAACATCCACTCGATGTGCAGTGGCAGTAAAAAAAGCAAACAGAATGCTGGGAATAATTAAGAAAGGGATAGATAATAGGACAGAAAATGTTGCCTCTCTATAAATCCATGGTACGCCCACATCTTGAATACTGTGTGCAGATATGGTCACCCCATCTCAAAAAGGATATATTGGAATTGGAAAAGGTCCAGAAAAGGGCAACAAAAATTAGGCGTATGGAACAGCTTCCATATGAGGAGAGATTAGTAAGACTGGGACTTTTCAGCTTGGAAAAGAGATATGATTGAGGTCTGTAAAATCATGACTGGTGTAGAGAAAGTAGATAAGGAAGTATTGTTTACTACTTCTCATAACACAAGAACTAGAGGTCACCAAATGAAATTAACAGGCAGCAGGTTTACAACAAATAAAAGGAAGTATTTCTTCACACAATGCACAGTCAGCCTATGGAACTCCTTGCCAGAGGATGTTGTGAAGGCCAAGACCATAACCGGTCATGAGGTTATTACATGGGGTGTTGTGAGTTGTCAGCCTTCACCCCAAACCCTGCTTTGCCTCCAGCATTTATCAGGGTGTTAAATATATTTTAAAGTGTTAATTTATAAGGGGGGTTACTCTCAGAGGCTTGCTTTATGAAAGGGGTCACCAGTACAAAAGTTTGAGAATCACTAGTCTTGACCATGTCACAAAAGCCAGTGTTTGCAAGCATGGATGCATACTCTAGACTGTGAAATCCATATTTAGCCACTAAAATAGAAATGGCCTGACTTTCAGAGGTACTGACCACTTCCAACTCTCATTGACTTCAGTAGGAGTTCTGTGCTCAGCAGCTTGTAAAAATCAGGCCACTTTAATTAAGGTGCTTAAAACTGGATTAAGAGCCTAACTTTAGGCTCTCACACTTGAAAACATTGACCTTGACCTGTGTGTGTCTCAGTTTTCACACCTTTATAAGGATGATACTTCCCTAGAATGCCAGTGCAGTGTCATGTTTGTACATTTCTTTGGAAATCTCAAATGGTGGGCACTATGCCAGAGAAAAGTAATATAATTATTTAGTATCTGGTGATATGCCTACTTTGCACTGATGTAAAATGACTACACAAGACAGAAGGCAGTGGTGAATCTGGCCCTAAAAGCATTACTGTGCAGTTATTACATGAACTCAGTAAAATCTACTTGTTTGCATATTCTGTAACTTAAAAATGTCTTGGATTTTGTGAGCCAGATCTTCAGCTGTTGTGAATTAAAGAAAAAGGAGCTATATCAGTTTAATTCTAGACTGAGACTTAAAAATAAGTATTTAACCCTTGAAAACAAGGTTTTATCATTCTTAATTAGAGTGGCATAATCGTTGCTGCTATATAAGGTTTTTGCCATTGTTTGAAACATATGGTGGATATTTTTTTCTTTTATTGTAGTGAATTGTGCATCATTTCTTCCATTAGCTAAGCTCCCCCAACTTCACCTTTCCGAATTAATGCAAACTTAACTGTTCATTGTCAACTAATTCATTAATGTAGAGCCAAACTCCACAGAAACATATGGCCTGAAGTTAATAAATTTAAATACATGAAGTAAATTAGAACTAGGGTTTTAATATTGATATAGCTTTTACTACAAAACGATTGATGATTGGGAGAATGGGTTGACAGCAATGGAGTGTGCCTTGCACCTGGAAAAGAATGTGAACCAGTCACTCCTTGACCTGCACAAGCTGGCAACTGAGAAGAATGACCCTCATTTGTGTGACTTCATTGAAACTGTCCAGAGATTGATTTTTTCAGTTCTTCACATGCATCATTTTGTACACTAGACCACAATAGGATCATAGAAGATTCGGGTTGGAAGAGACCTCAGGAGGTCATCTAGTCCAACCCATTGGTCAAAGCAGGACCAACCCCAACTAAATCATCCAAGTCAGGCCTTTGTCAAGCCAGGCCTTAAACCTCTAAGGATGGAGATTCCACCACCTCCCTAGGTAACCCATTCCAGTGCTTCACTACCCTCCTATTGAAATAGTTTCTTAATATCCAACCTAGACCTCCCCCACCCCAATTTGAGACCATTGCTCCTTGTTCTATCATCTGCCACCACTTTGAACAGCCTAGCTCCATCCTCTCTGGAACCCTCTTTCAGGAAGTTGAAGGCTGCTATCAAATCCCCCCTCACTCTTCTCTTCTGCAGACTAAATAAGACCAGCTCCTGCAGCCTCTCCTCATAAGTCATGTGTCCCAGTCCCCTAATCATTTTTGTTCCCTCTGCTGGACTCTCTAATTTGTCCTCATCCTTTCTGTAGTGGGGAGCCCAAAACTGGACACAGTACTCCAGATGTGACCTCCCCAGTGCTGAATAGAGGAGAATAATCACTTCCCTTGATCTGCTGGCAATGCTCCTACTAATGTAGTCCAATATGCTGTTAGCCTTCTTGGCAACAAGGGCACACTGCTGACTCATATCCAGCTTCTCATCCACTAATCCCCAGGTCCTTTTCTGCAGAGCTGCCGCTTAGCTGTTCGGTCCCCAGCCTGTAGCAGTGCATGGGATTATTCCGTCCTAAGTGTAGGACTCTGCACTTGTCCTTGTTGAACTTCAGATTTTTTTTTTGGCCCGATCCTCCAATTTGTCTAGGTCACTATTCCTATCCTCCAGCATATCTACCGGCTGCCAACTAGACATTGAGCCATTTATCACTACCCATTGAGCCCGACGATCTAGCCAGCTTTCTGTCCACCTGATAGACCATTCATCCAACCCATACTTTTTTAACTTGCTGGCAAGAATACTGTGGGAGACTGTATCAAAAGCTTTGCTAAAGTTAAGATAAGACCACTTTCCCCATATCCACAGAGCCAGTTATCTCATCCTAGAAGGCAATCAAGTTGGTCAGGTGAATCCCTTGGTGAATCCATGTTGATTGTTCCTGATCACCTTCCTCTCCTCCAAGTGCTTCAAAATGGATTCCTTGAGGACCTGCTCCGTGATGATTTTTCCAGAGACTGAGGTGAGGCTGACAGATCTGTAGTTCTGCAGATTCTCGGTCTTCCTGTTTTTAAAGATGGGCACTATATTTGCCTTTTTCTAATAGTCCAGGACCTCTCCGATCGCCATGAGTTTTCAAAGATAATGGCAATGGCTTTGCAATCACATCAGCCACCTCCCTCAGCACCCTCAGATCCATTAGATCCGGACCCATGGACTTGTGCATGTCCAGCTTTTCTAAATAGTCCTTAACCTGTTCTTTCATCACTGAGGGCTGTTCACCTCCTCCCCATACTGTGCTGCCCAGTGCAGCAGTCTGGGAGCTGACCTTGTCTGTGAAGACCGCGGAGAAAAAAAAAAGCATTGAGTAGATCTGTCACTAGTTTGCCTCCCCCATTCAGTAAGGGTCCCACACTTTCCCTGAACTTCTTGTTGCTAACATACCTGTAGAAACCCATCTTGTAACCCTTCCCATCCCTTGCTAGCTGCAGCTCCAATTGTGCTTTGGCCTTCCTGATTACACCTCTGCATGCTCAAGCAATATTTTTTAATACTCCTCCCTAGTCATCTGTTTAAGTTTCCACTTCTTGTAAACTTCCTTTTTGTGTTTAAGCTCAAAGACTTCTCTGTTAAGCCAAGCTGGTCACCTGCCATATGTGCTATTCTTTCTGCACATCAGGATGGTTTGTTCCTGCACCCCCAATAAGGCGTCTTTAAAATACAGCCAGCTCTCCTGGACTCCTTTCCCCCTCATATTAACCTCCCAGGGGATCCTGCCCATCCTCCAGGGAGTCAAAGTCTGCTTTTCTGAAGTCCAGAGTCCGTATTCTGCTGCTCTCCTTTCTTCCTTTTGTCAGGATCCTGAACATGACCATATCATGGTCACTACTGCCCAGGTTGCCACTCACTTCTACTTCCCCTACCAATTCTTCCCTGTTTGTGAGCAGTAGGTCAAGAGGAGCATGACCCCTAGTTGGTTCCTCCAGCACTTGCACCAGGAAGGTGTCCTCCAAAACTTTCTAGATTATCAGTGCACTGCTGCTTTTTAGATCTACTTTTTTACAGGAGTCTAATGGAAAAACATACATTTTCTTACAAATAAAAGGCTTGTATGCACTGAAATGAAAATGACACTGTTTCTATTTCCTTCACTGAAGGACCCTCTCTGCAGTCTGACAACCACAAAGAGGGAAAAAACTGAAGTGCATTGGGATATAGGTGAATGAAAACCTTATCTGCATTCAAAAGCAAAAAATTCTTTGTCTCAGTAATTCTGGGGAAAGAAACATATTTCAAAATATCCAGACAATATTATTAATTTTGGGCAAATTTCCCAAGTTTCAAGATCAATTTGGGTATGCATCCAAAAGTTCAGAGGCCTGATTCAGTATTTGTTGCATTGCCAAAACTCTCATTGAAGTCAGTGGGAACTTGCAAGATCTAGACCCCAGATGCTTATCAAAACTTTGTGAATTATCCAAATCTCTCTATGGCAGGTTTGCAAAGCAAGCCATGCTGCCTCTATTGGCTGGTCAACTTAGGAGACTAGCCTATTACTAACTAGGACTAATGACAACTGAGGAAGTTTATCCTTTTGTTCTCAAGGGTCTGTGCTTTGTTGCTGAAAGTCCCATGTTCAAATTAAAATAAGCACTTTTGGATCAAAACTCTCAAGCTTTAGTATTTTTTCTTTCAGTATTCGCAGCATCAATTGGTTGGATTTGGTAGAAAACTAATGAGCATCTAGGATCTCGCTTCTATAGTCAATCTTAAAATTTTGCTTTCCTTGCTGAAGACTAAGATATAGCTGTTGTAGCCTCTCACTGATTGTGATTTTGTTGAAACCAATTCCCAGTGTTGTTGACTTCAAATGGAGCAGGATCAGAGTTTTAACTGATGCGATCTCCCTCCCCCCCTCAAAATCTGCAGAGTTAGGACATAAATATTTTAGTTTATTTTGAAAGGGCTGAATACTCTGAAGAGACAATTTGTAGGATTCCAACCAATAGAGAGAACGGTAAGATTATTGATCAAGGAGCCAGAGATCTTGAGTAAAGTCCAAAACTGACTGAAGAGTTACAAAGGGATCTCGCTACATTAGGTGACTAGGCAAGAAAAGAGCAAATGAAATTCAAAGTTGATAAATCAAAGTAGAGCACATTATAAAACATAATCCAACCTATCAATGTTCCCTCTAATTTTTAACAGGCCATGTGCGCAAAAAATTTCTTCTGTGCAGCTGCCAAAGCAACAACAACAAAAAAGCCACCGCTGAAGCCAGAGTGCAGGCGGTATTTCGCTGTGTGTGGGGGTTTAAGATCTGTGTGCGTGTGCACAGCTTAGAGGGAACAGTGCAACCTATCCATACAAAATGGTGGGGTCTAAATTAGCTGTTACCAAGATCTCTTTCTTGAGTGGAGTCACTGTGGATAGTTCTCTGAAAAGATCTGCTCAAAGTGCAGCAGCAGTCAAAAAAGATAAACAGGAATAGGAACCATTAGAGGAGGGATAGATAATAAAGCAGGAAATATAATGCCACTATATAAATCTATGGTATGCCCACACCTTGAATACTGAGTGCAGTTGTGGTTGCTCCATCTCAAAAACAGATATATTAGAATTGGAAAAAGTATAGAGAAGGGCAACACACATGGGTATGGAACAGCTTCCGTATGAGGAGAGATTAAAAAGACTGGGACTGATCCATTTAGAAAAGAGACAACTGGGGGCGGGGAGGGGGGTTGGAACATGATAGATGTCTATAAAATCATGAATGGTGTGGAGAAAGTGAATAGGGAAGTGTTATTTACCCTCATCAGGAATCACAGGTCACCCAATGAAATTAATAGGCAGCAGGTTTAACACAAACAGAAGGAATTACTTCACACAACGCAGTCAACCTGTGAAACTCGTTTTCAGGGGATGTTGTGAAGGCCAAAAATATATATGGGTTCAAAAAAGAATGAGAAGTTCCTGGAGGATAGGTCCATCAATGGCTATTAGCCAAGATGGTCAGGAATGCAACCCCATGCTCTGGGTGTCCCTAAACCTCTGATTGCCAGAAACTGAGGCTGGACAACTTGGGGTGGATCACGCAAATTGCCCTGTTCTGTTCATTCCCTCTGAAGCACCTGGCACCAGCCACGGTCTGCAGACAGGATACTGGGCTAGATGGACCACTGGTCTGACCCAGCATGGCCGTTCTTATCTCTGCCCAGGATTGAGGACTGATTGCCTTAGAATTGTGAGATGAAAGAGTAAGATGCTGACCTCGGGACCTCACCAGTAAGGCTGCGTAGTGTGTATGTTTCTGATGTTCAGAGAGGAAAGTCCCACCCCTGGTTGTGGGTGATATAAGAACTACTCCACAGCCTCTACCCCAGCTTAAGGGCTGAGGTGGCTTTTGCAACCCTGGTTCCTGTCTCCTAGCCTTGCACACATACTTTGAAAATCTGACACTAAGAGCTCAAGACCACATTTTCGCTCAACTTGTTGAGGATTTTTTCAAAATCTTTCGACTTATTTTGGCATCTAAATGGGAGCTGAGCACTTACAAAAATGTGGTCCTAACTGTGGGAGCTAAACCCTTTTGAAAACCTAGCCCACAGGATCCATCCACATCCTGGCCCCAAAGAACCTCTTAATGTAGCTACGCATAGTCCCCACAACTCTGTGAACCTGCCACAGAAAATCCTGTCTCACTCCCATTGCCTGAGCTTGATGGCAAAGTGGAGGTAGTGTGGGCTGGCGATGGGTTTTGTAGCATGATATGGTCCTATAGAAAACTCCTTATGCTCTGGCAGCAACTTCATGTATTGTCTCTCCAGTTAGATGGCATGTGGCCCTCACATATGGCATTCTGCATGATTTCTGAGGATTGCTTGATGGTTCAAATCATGAATGAAAAGAGCTGGCAAAAGGATTGTTATGTGCAAAGTGTCTCATTACCCTAGACCAGTGGTTCCCAAACTTGTTCCGCCGCTTGTGCAGGGAAAGCCCCTGGCGGGCCAGGCCGGTTTGTTTACCTGCCGCGTCCACAGGTTTGGCTGGTTGCGGCTCCCACTGGCCGCGGTTCGCTGCTTCAGGCCAACGGGAGCTGCTGGAAGCGGCGCGGGCCGAGGGACGTAATGGCCGCCGCTTCCAGCAGCCCCCATTGGCCTGGAGCAGCGAACCGTGGCCACTGGGAGCCGCGATCGGCCGAACCTGCGGACGCGCCAGGTAAACAAACCGGCCCAGCCCACCAGGGGCTTTCCCTGCACAAGTGGTGAAACAAGTTTGGGAACCACTGCCCTAGATGTTGGACAGTGATTAAATATGGGTACACAAACATGTCTGAAATAGCATCAGATAAAAATCTGTATTCAAGACAACAGAATTGATTAACTAGTCATTATATTTGTATCAACTGTGTGTGTGACCTTGGGCTACTGGTGTGGTAGGGGTATATGGTTATCCCCATTTTAGAGATGGGCAGTTGTGGGCACCAAGAGATTAAGTGGCTTATACAATGTCACATTGCTCGTTGTAGAAATGGGAACAGATCCCATATCTCCTGGCTCCCCTTATTGTACCTTACTTGCAAAGCCATATTTGTCCTACTGTAATATTGCTGTTACCTCAATATGATGATGGAAATGTGTGTTTACAGTGCTTCTTTCATTATATAAATAGTAAAATTATTATGTTGACACAATCATTTAGATATCTAAATTCTCAGAGGCCTCATTACTGTAGCATCTGAGCCTGTCGCAGTCATTGAAGGATTTTATCCTCACAACACCCTTGTGAATTAGTGATGTATTATCCCCATTTTATAGGTTAGCTTAAGTGACTAGCCCAAGGTCACATGAGAAGTTTGTTGCTGAGCTGGGAATTGAATGCAAGTCTCTGGGGTTCAAGACCAGCACCCCAACCACTCCTCCATCCTTCCTCCAATAATGTATTATTCCAAAATTATATGTGGAATATAAGATCGTGCGGTGTGGGGTATTTCCCTTACATGGGATTTGGTAGTCCCATTACTTACAAGGGGCACAGCCTCAAGAAACTTGACATAGTTGTCACTTTATTTAAAAAACACCTAGAACTTGCCAAAGAAGTTTCTTCCTTCTCTGGACAAATGTAGAATTTACCTTCCTAAAATGACCTTGGGGTCTAGGGTGTGTAAGACTGAATCCTTGGCCAGTGTAATGTTTTCTGTTTATTTGTATATATTAATGTATATATCCATTTATTTACATTTGTATGTCCAGTCTTTATATACATAATTATATAAAATTAATATTGAATAAAACATAAGGAATTTTAAAGTACAGTATCTATAGCTTGAGGTTTGAGTGTATTTAGATTTTTAAATATTTTCTGTTACAATGAATGTTGTACCCAACTTTCACCATAAAATGAATGTATATGAATGAAGTAATAACTGCTTCCTTTTAACATGAGCTGAGCCTAGCTTCAAAATGCAGTAATTTCAGAAGTTTGATAGAAACTCACATTTGTTGTCAGGGGCGAGGGGAAATGCCTTTGGCAGTCACCGTTGCATCTCATTTCTAGCTTTACCATTATCACCCTTCTACTGTCATCCTTCTCTGTGTTTAAAAAAAAAAAATCTACATTAAAATGTTACAAAATACCTGCTCAGGTTGATTTGGTTAAATAAGACTAAGTGAACTTGTTTTATCAATGCAATCAGGAATGCCAGCACTAGGGAATCAGCACTGGCTAATTAGGGAGTCAGGAATGATTTAGCCAGTGGTAATGATTTTGGCCACTCCAAATTGGGGGTGTGATGGGGTTGGGACTCACCACCGCAGCGCCTCCTGCTGTTCACTCTGGGAATTAGCTCAGTTCATGCAGCGCGCCCTCTGCCAGTGATGTCCCGTCCATCTCTCACCCTAGATTGGCACCTCAACCCACGTTGCTCCCAGCTCACGGCATCCTCTTCAGGACAGTGCCCTCCAGCAGTGTCCACTGCTGCAGTTTCACCCCCTTCCAGGGGGTTTGGTGTTAGCCGCAGTCCTTCTCTTCACCCGAGCCACAATGGCCAACCACACCCCAAAGTCTAACCCCTTTTTTGACAGGGATCTGGTGCAGTCTGTGATGGCCACTCCAAACGGCCAGGTGGAAGTGCAAGGGGGAAGGGAGGACGCAGGCCCACCCTCTACTCTGGGTCCCAGCCCCGGGACCCTTTGGCAGCAGCCTTCCTACCTGCCCTCCTTCTCTACCTTTGTCCGTCCCTCTCCCTGGGCCGTTTCCCCTTTGGCCCCTTTGCACCAATCTAGGCCCTTTTTCTCAGGGCCCACAGCCCAGCAGGTACGGGGTGGGAGTTCCCTTCAGCGCCACGCCACGCCACGCCACGCCACGCCACGCCACGCCACGCCACGCCACGCCACGCCACGCCACAGACAGACCTTCACCCTCTGAACACTGGGAGAGACTACCTGCTCCCTTCCTTGGCTACCTTGATATAGGGCCTAGCCTAGCCCTGATTGGCTGGCTGTAATACTGGCCCTGATTGGCTCTCTAACTGGCCCTCCCTGATTGGCTGCTGCCTTGCGCAGCCGCTCTGGCCCATTGAAGCACATCTGGCATGGGGTGGGGCACTGCCCCACCACAGGGGATATGTGTGTTATGGTCCCAATTCATCGAAGCACTTAAACACGTGCTTAATTTAAGCATGCGCTTCAGTGCCAATTACTTCACTGGGGCCATTTACATGTTTAAAGTTCAACTCATGCTCATGTGGTTTGCTGAATAGGGATAGAATCAGTCAGGGGTGTGTAAAGTTAAGCATCTATGTAAATGCGCTGCTGAATTAGGGCCTAAGGCCCTTAGCCTGTAGATGACATGCATCAGAGTATTGGAATCTGTGGGCTCACTTCCCAGATTGCCCCAGGTGGGGATCTAAACAGGCACAGGCCCATCTTTGCACTGGCTTCTGGCTCAGTTTTGCACTTGTCATCTCCTGCACCCCTTCCCAGGGGTCCCAGAACCTCCATTGCCCATGTAAAGGGGTTCCATAGCATGGATTGGTGAAGTCTCTGTGCAAATGCTTCCTCAGAGAGGATTAACATATGGTAATTATGTCAACAAGAGCAGTGAGGAAAGGGGACACAATGCTGCAAGAGAATGGCCATCCGGCCTGCCCTCTCACCCTACTGTGGATCATGATGCTCAAGCAGCTCCTGTTCAGGAGCTTTTCTGGGGCTCCTAGGATTGAAGGGATGATGCAGCAGAGGCTGTGCTTCTCCCAGGTCAGAACTCAGAAAGCCTTTCATTCTTTCTACTCAGAGTTTTATGGGATGATTTGGCTCTTAAGTCCTTATTCTGTATTGCCTTTTATCTATACTCAAATCCATGGATGTCAATGGGAGTTGCAAGCGTGGATTAAGACCAGTGTATAGTAATTTTTTTGTCGGGGGGATAAAGGGAAGGAATTAGAAAAGTGGTCTAGGAAGTGCTGCCTTTAGTTTTGATGGGCTGGAGAGAAATGAAAATAGAACAGTTGCAGTTCTCAGCAAATTGCACAATAGAAGTGATTCTGATGATGCCTCTTTCCTAGTTAAAACTATTTTGAGATTTTACAAACTAGACATCCATAAATAAATGAAAACACAAGTGCATAAAAGGTAGTGTGTAGGCCCATCCACTAAAGAGGTGTTTGTAAATGAAGTTTCCACAAACCTACAGAAGAAATCACTCTGCATTCCATAATTTGCAGAGACTCTTGGGATACCTCTTTCTTACTGAAATCAGATCACGTAAGTTTGTGCTGCCAAGAGCGTGAGGAGAGGATGAATGCTTTTTTGTCTTGACAGAACTGAGAATTCTCCCTCTACCCCAATCTCATTCTACAGGAACATGGGACATTCCATGACCTTTCCATGTGGCTCAGGGATTGCCTCTGTGTTAAAAACAAAAGTGTTGCAATGTTTGCCTCATCAAACAACTTTCTTGTATGATCATCTCTAGGTGCGTTATGGGGAATAGTGATATTAACAATAATACAAAATATTTCATTTCCTTGGAATTTTCCTTGACTTAATTTTTCAGATGTTTCTCCCGTCACATGCCATAGAAATCAAGAATCTGGACAGACAATTTTCTTGGTTACAAGTGAGGTAATGTTTTTCGTAACAAAAATTTTAAACACAGCAGGGCATAACTGGCCAAGCAAGGGAAAGTATTTAAATACAACCACAGTGAAATCTGAGTTGAGGGAGAGCAAATAGCTTTTCCTCTCTCCTCACCTCAGAGCTCTTATTCTCTTCCTCTTTGTCCTGTTCCTCTTCTTCCTTTCTTTGAGGTGGGAGTAGGCAGGGTTTTTTCATTTCTTCCTAGTTATTCCATAATTGCCCACCTTTAGTGTTTCTTGTACCTTCCTTTGAAGCAAATATGGATACTATGCCTCTATGTCTTACATCTAGCCTCTGATTTCTTCTCTGCTGCTCTAGTGGAGGACCTAAGGCTTTCAATGGGAGTTAGGCACCTACCTGCTTAGGCACTTTTGAAAATCCCCCTAGATGCCTGTCTGCCGTTAGGTGCCTAAATACTGTTCTAAATCAGGCCCTAAGTGGAATCTCTGTGGGAGCCAAAAATCGGGGTGTAAAATGTTTGTCCCATCTTCCTCTCTCTGCTAGCATCTTCTCTGTTGTGCGCCATGGAGCATCATGCTGCCAAAATGTGACCCATAATGCAAGTCTCTGCCCAATCACCCCAATTGATCTCTCAGATCAATCATTAGTTTGCAGGCTGATATAATCATTGAACACAAATTGAGAAAGCTTTTGTGATTTGCTGTACAGCTTTAATGGAGCTCTAGTTTTACTGGTTCAAATAGCTGTACAGTAGGTGGTGCCCATGTCCCTCACATCTCACTTCAGTTCTCAAGGATAGTAAGAGTTAAAATTACGTCTAATTTGAGAAATCTGTTTAGGGCTAATTATAAACCAAGTTAAAAGCAGATTGATGAGGACCCTGCCAGATGGAAACAGCTTTCACATTTCTTCCGAGGGGTTGTGGGTGTAGTTAAAAGGAATATCCTCCCCCGACTAGTCTATCTCCATCAGCTATTACCTCTCATAACAGTCCTTTTTTTTCTCCCTAAACCATGGGGGGGAAAGTGTAAACTTTCAATTTGCAAAATAAGATGGCCAAGCTCAAAGCCTGCTTGCTGATGAATCTAAAGATCGATGCATTGTGCAATTTAAAATTTCATTTTTTGGTGGCACAGTGTACTGAACATTTATTCCTGGCTAGTTGAGAGACAGGGATTCTCATATTTCATCCCTCTTACTTCAATGCAGAACTTGTCTCCTGGACTTGAGGGCAAAGTGTTCCAATTATAGTACTGCACAATGTTGTTTTTGCTTATCTTCTGCTAGGCTGAAGGACTGTATATCTAAGAAGTAGGGCTGTCCAGTCTTGAAGTAAAACATGCCAGTATCTGGCAGTCTAGCACGCTCTTAGATGCTGGGCTAGTCTTCCAAAGTAGGGAAAAGCTCCATTTTTTGCACATTTAAAAATTAGTGCAGTGGTTCTCAAACTGTGGGTCGGGACCCCATTTTAATGGGGTCGCCAGGGCTGGCTTAGATTTGCTGGGGCCTAAGGCAGAAGCCTGAGCCCCATCTCCTAGAGCAGAAGCAGAAGCCTGAGGACTTCAGCCCTGGGTAGCGGTGCTCAGGTTACAGGCCCCCTGCTAGGGGCTGAAGCCCTTTGGCTTCAGTCATCCCACCTGGAGCCGTGGGGTTTGAGCTTTGGCCCTTCCCCATCCAGGGTGGCAGGGCTCAGGCAGGCTCAGGCATTGGTCTCCCCTCCTGTGGTCGTGTAGTAATTTTTGTTTTCAGAAGAGTGTTGCAGTGCAATGAAATTTGAGAACCCCTGAATTAGTGTAAATAAAGCACCCAAGAATACAGCAGAAGGAAAAATCTTGCACCTGGCAAAGGAATGGACTTAGATGACCTGATGTTGATATTTGCTTATAATCATAGAATATCAGGATTGGAAGGGACCTCAGGAGGTCATCTAGTCCAACACCCTGATCAAAGCAGGACCAATCCCCAACTAAATCATCCCAGCCAGGGCTTTGTCAAACCTGACCTTAAAAACTTCAAAGCAAGGAGATTCCACCACCTCCCTAGGTAACGCATTCCAGTGTTTCACCACCCTCCTAGTGAAAAAGTTTTTCCTAATATCTAACCTAAACCTCCCCCACTGCAACTTGAGACCATTACTCCTTGTTCTGTCATCTGCTACCACTGAGAACAGTCTAGATCCATCCTCTTCGGCACCCCCTTTCAGGTAGCTGAAAGCAGCTATCAAATCCCCCCTCATTCTTCTCTTCCGCAGACTCAACAATCCCAGTTCCCTCAGCCTCTCCTCATAAGTCATGTGTTCCAGTCCCCTAATCATTTTTGTTGCCCTCCGCTGGACTCTTTCCAATTTCTCCACATCCTTCTTGTAGTGTGGGGCCCAAAACTGGACACAGTACTCCACATGAGGCCTCACCAATGTCAAATAGAGGGGAACGATCACGTCCCTCGATCTGCTGGCAATGCCCCTACTTAGACATCCCAAAATGCCATTGGCCTTCTTGGCAACAACGGCACACTGTTGACTCATATCCAGCTTCTCGTCCACTGTAACCCCTAGGTCCTTTTCTGCAGAACTGCTGCCGAGCCATTCGGTCCCTAGTCTGTAGCGGTGCATGGGATTCTTCCGTCCTAAGTGCAGGACTCTGCACTTGTCCTTGTTGAACCTCATCAGATTTCTTTTGGCCCAATCCTCTAATTTGTCTAGGTCCCTCTGTATCCTATCCCTTCCCTCCAGTGTATCTGTCTCTCCTCCCAGTTTAGTGTCATCTGCAAACTTGCTGAGGGTGCAGTCCACACCATCCTCCAGATCATTTATGAAGATATTGAACAAAACCGGCCCCAGGACCGACCCTTAGGGCACTCCACTTGATACCGGCTGCCAACTAGACATAGAGCCATTGATCACTACCCGTTGAGCCCTACAATCTAGCCAGCTTTCTATCCACCTTATAGTCCATTCATCCAGCCCATACTTCTTTAACTTGCTGACAAGAATACTGTGGGAGACCGTGTCAAAAGCTTTGCTAAAGTCAAGGAACAACACGTCCACTGCTTTCCCTTCATCCACAGAGCCAGTTATCTCGTCATAGAAGGCAATTAGATTAGTCAGGCATGAGTTGCCCTTGGTGAATCCATGCTGACTGTTCCTGATCACTTTCCTCTCCTCTAAGTGCTTCAGAATTTATTCCTTGAGGACCTGCTCCATGATTTTTCCAGGGACTGAGGTGAGGCTGACTGGCCTGTAGTTCCCAGGATCTTGCTTCTTCCCTTTTTTAAAGATGGGCACTACATTAGCCTTTTTCCAGTTGTCCGGGACTTCCCCCGATCGCCATGAGTTTTCAAAGATAACGGCCAATGGCTCTGCAATCACATCTGCCAACTCCTTTAGCAGTCTCGGATGCAGCCCATCCGGCCCCATGGACTTGTGCTCGTCCAGGTTTTCTAAATAGTCCCTAACCACTTCTTTCTCCACAGAGGGCAGGTCACCTCTGTAATGGCTGTACTTCTTTAAGTGAGGGATTTCCTGCCTCAATGGAATAAGGGACACCCTTCTCAGCACCTTTTCTGGCTGCTTTGTGCCGCCATGCAAAGGAGCCTGAAAGCTTTCCTCATGGGGCAGTCAAGGATTCCTTCTGACACAGGGGCATTGCCAAGACAGGGTAACTAGCTCTACACTACGCATCCTTCACCTCTGCCTAGAGGAATGTTGGGGCCCAAGAGAGCTAGGAATAGGGCATGCCCGGGGTGGGGCAGAGTGCCTGTCTCTTCACCAGATTGTCAGATGGCGCAGCAGCTGGCTGCAGCCAGTTTCACTTAGCACAGACCTGAAGCTAAGATATGCCTGCAGCAGTTTCAACGTCTCACTGACCTAAAATTGGGGGAGTGGAAAGATGGCTTTGGTCCACCTTCCCCCTTTTTTCTTCAGCTGCACCAAGCGCAGTACACCTCAGGATAGAGTCCAACGGCTACAGTATGAAGGTCTATCTATTCTACTGCTTAGTGTTTTCAAATCCTGTCACCAAAAGGCAACCATGATACAGTACTGGGAAAGGGTATTTTTGAGTGCTTCTAGATCAAGAATTTGCATCTAACAGGGACTGTCTAGCCTGTCCTGGTCTGACTTAGTGATTCCTGTTACCTCCCTGGAAACACGTTCCCTTTTTAATGTAAGATTGGGAAAGAGTTTGGGTCTAAGTTTGATCAATATTAAACCAAAACAAAACATGTCTGGCTGCTGGCTAAGTAGCACAAAGTGAAAGATTGGTGCCAATAAGTTTATATTTTTATAAGGTTCAAAGATACTGGTGTAATTACACCAAATGTTTGAAAATTACCTGAACTACCTAGATCTTTTGGGTCTAAAAAGACTAACTTGAAAATATCACGTGAACAGGCTTGCCCGGGATTTTCAGTACTTCCTAGTTCTAGTCAGATCAGATATTTCGGGATGGACCCAAACCAAAATCTTTGATCTCCCCTGAATCCATTGAATGTAGTGGAATTAAGAGGATGAAATCAGGATGAGAGCAGAATTGAGCCCAAAATGTTTACAGCAGCTTAATTAGCATTTTGTTCTTATCTGACTGTTCTAGTGACAGGTTAAAAATATGATTACTACAGGCAAATACAATGCAATTAACACAACTGTGGAACAGGAGAGACTTGTGGGATATGGTTTACATATCTGATGATGGGAAAGAGTGTGCAGAAAAGAGTTTCTCTTGCCTATATATTTAATTAGAGACTCAGGATACAAACAGAATGTCTCTCCTGCCATTTTACCTAGGCAGGTAAATGTCTCTCCTGCCATTTCCCTTTTGTTTCATGATAGTCTGCCCAAAGGGAGTAGAAAATGAGGCAAGCCTCTGCTATTTTGTAAGTTTAACTATGTGACCCATTAAAAACAGAAATACTTATTTAGGAAGCATAAAGAATGCCATTAGTAACTAGGTTGGGGGGGAGGGTTGGTTGCTTCCCAAAGTCTTTTTTCTTCACCCTTCTACTTTGTTTTACTCATTTATTTTTTCTTAGCATCTTCTATTCATCTGGTATCAGCCTGGATGTTTCTTTGCCTCCAGCCAGTAGATGGATCTGTGAATAATCCATACAGAATTATCTGTAGATGAGGTGGCAAAGGCGCCACAGAGGAAGCAGGATGGCCACCCCCATACACTCAGACTGTCAGTTCAGTGCCTAGCAGAGCTGTGCTCAGCTGGAACTCTCAAAGCAACATGGCCCAAAGCCCTGGGAAATCACATTTTCCTACGCAATTTAGGGAAGCTACGATGACAAGCCCAAGTGTGGGGATTACGGCAGCTCTGTTGTATGGTGTCCTCCGCTTTGTGCTTCTGAAACTTTAAAACCTGCTCAAAGCTGCGTTCAAGAAGTTTAGCCTCATAATTAAACATCCTCCATCCCCTGCTCTGTTCAATGTTTTGATGAAGAGACGTACACTGTGGGAGCCATTACGAAGAACTATGTGCACCAATCCCACTAACGAAGAAGGACACCAGAAGTACATTTACAAGGGATGCTGCACGTAGATTCCCCATCCAGTAAAGCATGGCAATGCAGTAAAACTGCACATGTACAAAAAGTACATTTATATGGCCATTACCTAATTTGAATTTTAATAGATAAACTCTTACAACAGTGGCAGGCTGGAGAGAAAAATGATTGAAAAAAGCCAAAGATGATATTACCAGATAATTATCGCTCAATTTAAAATGCATTCTCTCTTACTCCTGTATAGTATTTTATTAGCTTATCATAGCATGTTGGAAGGTTATGGCTGAAAGCCATGGTAAGAAGCAGATCCCCATTAATAGTGGTGTTTTCCCCCCTCCAGCAGGTGCAATGAGGCATTGGGTTGTAAATGGAAAGGTACCCTGGATGACTATCTCATATCAGCAAAACAAAATTCATTTGCACATCAAGGAAGCAAACATCAGAGCTTTGGGAAACTACAGCCTTACAAACACTGGCATTGCACGGGGACTGAGAGACCAAGAGAGATGAAATAGTTTTTAAAAAAATTGTGACTACTATGGCTTCAGTAAATACCCCCAGCTTCACAAAGCTGATGATATAACATTTAGAAAGCTTTTAAGTGCTTTGTGTAAATGGTGGGCACGTTCCCGCTGGAAAAACCTCTCAGCGCTGAGGCAGCAGTGCCAAAGCAATTTGAAAAGCACAAACAAGGATTGATTTTCAAATTTTTTTTTTGTGGTTAGTGTCTCTCCCCCTCCTCTCCCTCGCCCCTTAACTTTTTGGTAGCTATTTGCAGCTGCTCAGCAGGTACAATAACATTTCATGTGTCACACTGAACACCGGATGAGGCAAAGCTGATGGCATCTACTTGATAAAAGGAAAGGGGGAAAAAGTCCTTTCCCTTTTCTGAAAGAAACACAGTGTATAATCACCACCGAAGCTGTGATTAAAAACACCTGTTGAATATAGAATTGATTTTAGCAGGGTATTTGTTCTCTGTCTTACAGGACTCACTACATGAGAAAAGCATTTCAGGCTTCTCTTGAGAGAAGGGGCTAGCTTACCTATATCTTTAATATCTCTGGCTAGGCGCTCTTTTGCTGCCCTTCTAGCAGATTTCTGGCTTGATTGCTTCTCAGATCCTTTGGTAGAAACCTGCAGAAAAGGATATTTTGCAAGTCTTTGTTGCATTGTTAAAGCTGAATTGATGTACTATGTTTAAGGAGCTCTGAAGAGGAGGTGCCAATAATGAATGCAGTGGTATACATGGTTCAATGCTTCCTTTTAGCTTTCACCTATCTATTGTCAAAGGAAAAATAGATGAAAAGAGATCCTGAAGATGTATCTGCAATGTTTGGGGGGATGCCATTTTTCTTATTGCTCTTAAAGTAATGCTGGACCATTCTTGTAGATGGAAAAAAGCCACACGTTTCATATCATAGGTCTTGATTATTGTATATATTCACCAAAGTCATCCCTTGTCAGTAGTGAACTGGAGAGCATCTACTGTGCACAGAGAGTTGGAGCTGATGGCTTATGGGTTATATTGAAAACTGAATCACATTGGCTGTTTGGCCTTTGTGAAATGAGTTTGGTCTCAGTTCAGTTCCTAATGCACATGATGTTCAAACCACACACACGATCGCCTTGCTATACCTGCCGACAATGGGAAATAGAAGAGCTGGAGACTTTAATCTTATCCTGCAATGAATTCAGACAATGGTGAATCTCTTGACTCAAGAACTGTCTTCTTAACAGCCTTTCTGGACAGGGCTCAACTTTCTATATCATCCTGGAAATTGTTGAGATTACAGAGGCCCTGTGACTAGTGGCCACCCTAAATAGTGGCTCAGAAAGTTCAGAATACTATAGAAACCAGCCCTTGCCACTAGTGAAAATCTTAAAATTATGGAAGCTGAGCTGGGGGCATGAGAATTTTTACCTCTTCTTCTGCCCACAAAGCCTGAGTCCGTAGGCTAAACGCCAGAGGAGACAGGTATGTTACCATCATTAAGAGTGTGTCTTCACTGAGAAAAAAAAAAAGCAAAAAAGCAGGGAAGAACAACAACTCTGCTTGAACTATTGGCTCTATAGAGGAGATTGGGGTTGAACATGAGCTGCTAACCCAACTTTAAAGCCAATTTGCTGCGTTTTCACTGCTTTTTCAGCTCAAGATAACTAATGTGGGTTAGCTAAACCGAGTTAAGAATACACTCCCCCCCCCCCCCACTGAAGACATATCCTCAGTTCTGATTGGCAGACTTAGTAAAGAGGCCCAGGACTGAATGGAGACTAAGGCCTAGTCTACATACAGGTTTGGGTTTTTTTTGTTTTTTTTTACAGTGTAAATATTTTGGTTAGGGGTGTAATTGTTTTACTGATATAGCTACATTGAAACTCCCCTAGCGTGCACAGAGTTATATGGGTGGAAAGGTCCGTTATGTCTTGTCACAGGGTGCTTAGTCCCTTTTGGAGAGAGCAGAGCCAAGTCCCCTGTGACAAGCAGCCTGCTCATGTCAAGGGGTTAATTGAGCCTGGTGAGAGATACCAGCAGGTAGTTAGGTGATACCAGTCCTGGCTGGGGTGGATGGGGAGCATGGGTTAAAAGGAGGAGGGTTGTATAGGAGCAGGAGTTCTGCAGGTGCTTTGGTTGAGAGAGGAAGGTTGCTTGGGAATGGAGGTCCAAGCAGTACCAATTAAAGAGGGGCAGGGTTGTGAGCCATACTCTGGAAAGGGTTGCGGGCAGGGGGTTACTGAAACAAATTGCAAGGAAACTATTTGCTTATGACATACTTGTATTGCTTGTTCCCCTTCCCATACAGGAATAAACTCTATTGCTATTGTAGTACAGGGTCGTACCGCTTTATCAATGCCGGGATAGTTAAGGTCGTACAAATTTCTAGCAAAGACAATGAGGTGGTCTCATTGCTACAAGCAGCCTCTCCAGAGCTAGTTTAAGAGTGGTGAGTCAGTGCTAGGAAGCTTGAACTGCTGTTTCCTATGCTACATCTGTTCAAGGGGATAAACATACTTCTTTGATATCCAGAGCTGTCAATCTGCATCCTCTAGCAAGCAGGAAGTTCCCTTCATTTTATTTTGAATTAAATTTCCTTTACATTTGAAACCACATGCAAGAGAAGTATTATTGGCATTTATGTATTGTGACAAAGCTCTGTCCTTGCCTCCATGGGTCCCACATTTCCTGGCAGATTTCACTAGCCTCAGAGGCTCACTGTGACCCTCCACGTAACCCTCCTTCTTTCTCTAGAGACAAGGGTCATAGTGTACTGAGCCATTTTCATCATAAGCCAGCAAGGGAGGAGAGGAGAAGTTATCCTTCCTTGCACAGTCTCTGTTGTCCCCCAGTCCCAGTGATTAATCAGGGGGCAAAGGTGGGGGGAGGAACCCGGGCTCACCCTCTATTCCGGGCTCCAGCCCAGGGACCCCCTAATAGTATCAGCTATGGTAGCTGACCTTTTAGAAACATGACATGTACAATTCCCTGGGCTACTCCCCCCACAGCAGCCCTCACTTCCTCAAGCTCCACTTCACCCTTACCTCAGGGCCTCCTTCCTTGTGCCTGATATGGTGTGTACTACTCAGCCTCTCCAACAGCACAACTTCCTCCCACAGCTCCTGACATGCACGCCCACCTGACTAACTGGGAGGCTTTTAACTAGTTTCAGCCAGCCCCTGATTGGCTTCAGGTGTCCCAATCAACCTAGCCTTCTCCCTGCCTTCTGGAAAGTTCTTAATTGGCCCCAGGTGTCTTAATTGACCTGGAGCAGCTGCAATTTCACTTATCCTGGTCCTATTGGGATTTGTTTAGCCTGGGGCTAATATATCTATCTCCCACTACTTTTCTATAGCCACCTGGCCTTGCCCCGTCACAGTATACACACACACACACACTGACTCTTAATGAATTCATATCAGATTCATTCAGTTTAAAAAAAAAAGTAGTAGAAGCTTTTATAGCTGCACCTAGATTAGGGCTTTTGATGGCATAGAAATGTCACCAAAAAATCACATGCAAGCATTGCGACACCAAAAAAAGTTTAGTTTAGACCCAGCCTAAGCACTCCTGGCTGATAATTTGCTTGTGAAAGTTTTTTCCCGTGGGAAATTGGGTTTTTTTGACAAAACACACACACATTTTAACAGAAAATGTCTGTTTTTTTAAACATATTTTTTCTATTAGGAAACCAATCCCCCCTCCCTCCCAATATTGAAAAATTTTAGGCTCAACTGAAAATTTCAGTTTCCAACCGTCTCCCACCCCCTCCCCAAATAATCCAGCTTTTGGCCAAAAAAATAATTTTTTTTCTCAGGGGGAGAAAAAGAATTCCTACTTGCTCAAGAAATAAATCCAAAGAAGCTAGCCCTAAGTCCTTTCCTTGGTCTTATTTGTTAAAATGACATTTTGCTTTTTCTTCTTTCAAAGGGGGAAGCTTTTCTTTGAATCTGCAGTTGCTGAATTTGCTAAAAGGAAACAAAGATGTAAAATACCAAAGAAATAAGCAGTTCCTGCATTGGGCATTGGTATATGCTAGTGTGGACTCCTTGTGTCTATGCAGATTCCTACTGAAGTCCGTGGAAACCTGTATAATGCCAGGATCTGTCCCAGTGGATCCCAGCACAAGGTCAGGACCTAACCGTATATCCACTGTGTCATGTTGCTCTTCTCTGTTAACTTACCTGGCAAAAGTATTTGAATGTTCGGTCTCTGTTACATTTAGTGGTTTGAAACTTGTCCTGCTTTGTACTTTTTAATGGGGTGTAATGGTAAAACATGAATGACTTTTATATCTTCTGATGGCAGAAACTACGCAGCCCCTTGTTTCATGAGTTTAAAAGCCTCTGCATTAGGAGTCCTTAAGTTTCCTTGTATTGGCAAGATTCCTTGTGGCAAGTCTGTGAACAATGTGAATTCAGAACCATTTTTTCAAAGCCATACATACTCCACAGAAGTTACATGTAAAAGCAAAATATTTGCTGCCAGATGCACTGGAACTGTGCTCAAACTGTGCAGCTTTGAGTTTTATTGGGATTTAGCATCAGTCAGTTTAAGCAAAGATTTACCAAATATTTGCAAACTTTTTCTATTGTTTTAGTTTGAAAAATCTGAAAATGTGTTGCCTTGTTTCACCTATTTCTCTGTTAAAACAAACAAATACATGACCCAGAAAATTTAAAAGAATGGGGAAACAATGAACAGTCTGCTCAGGAACAGAGAATTGGCCATAGCTGTTTTAATCAATTGATGATGAAATTATCTGTGAATGTTTTTTTCATTATTTGACCAGTTTTATATATGGCTTGCTAATATTCATCATATAAAGTCTTTGTTGTCTTCCCCATCAATTGCTAAATAAATTACCTGTGAATATATTTTTTTTGTCATCCAACCAGATCTATGCAGCGCAGGGATGTTCAGATCCAGCTGTTGCCATATGGCCCATTTTATGACTGATGGATCCAAATCAGAATGTTCTCAGGTTTTGGTTCAGCCTTATCTTTACTAATATATAGCTAGGCTTGGGGGAAGAAGATTTTTATTTTTATTTTCATAATTTTGGCAGATTGGTTTATTTTTAAGCACTTTTTTTAATTTAAATTTTCACATTTGTGCAAAATTATGGGTTTTAAGCATTTTGTTTTAGAATTTTATCCATTTAAAATTTCACAGCTGTGGGAAATTGACTTGGGAGAGGTCAGACAAGAATTATTTAATGACAACTGATGTTGAGACTGAAAAAGTTAAAGCTTCGTAACACATTCTCAGCATCACATGGCAAAGTATACAAAGTAAATAGTTGTAAATCAAACTCTAGTAAGTTCTCAAAGTTGCATTTTTCTTACTTGAAATTTACAGGTAGGTAAAGTATTATCAACAGAAATATTTTTTCGTCAGTACATTGAATGTTTATCAGCATTTACTGATAAACACAGAATCCTTCCAAGCCTATTTATAAAAGTCAAACTCTCTTTCCCCCCACTTGCTTCTCTCCTTCACTTCCCCAGCTCCCTGCAAACATGGAAGTCAGGCGTACTTAGTACCTCAAATGTACAGAGACTCAGGTTTGGGCTCTAGAGCCATATATAATTCTGTGGGGTCCTGAGTGTAGCTTTTCACAGGGTTGCTCTGTGTTTAGAGTTGCTCTGCCTCATGTCAGAGTGGCTGGAATTGTAGTAGAACTTATCAGAAAGCAGTTCTGGGAGTGAATCGGAGACCCAGCTGTGTCAGAACTCTATTGGGATGTGCTGGTATGAAAAGCCGTGCTCCCAAATCCCATTCTGACTAGTGATGTTCAGTGGTTGCAGCCCTCTACCTCTTAGTTCCTCCCTCCTTCACAGTTTCCTTGTGGCAGCTGGCAGGAAACTCCAGATGCCTCAGTATGGGTGGGACACCAAGGCTAGTTGCTTTTTCCAGGCCTGCTCACCCAGTTGGTGGGCCTCTCTAAATTGATGTCTCCATTCTGATGCACAAGGCAACAGAAAAATATAGTGTTATTAACAGATCGGTCATTAGAGGAAAAAGGACAGGCTGGGGAGGGAGCCTCAGAGAGCTGTGGAGCTGTTGAGGAAATTCCCCTGGCTCCCGCAGTAGGGGGAGGAGGATGGCTGCTCTTCATCACCTCTGGCCTCAACAAGAGAAGTAACTGGTGGATGGGGCTGGAAGCAGAAAGCCTCTCAACAACTGCTCCTTAGACCTAGTGAGGATACAGGGGAGTAGAAAGAAACCCCTTCTCCATCTTCCTGCCACTGATAAGGGCTATAAACTTAATGGCACAAGCCCACCTGTATTTAATGGTGGTTAGGAAGAATCTTCCCCTATGGGCAAATTATTCCATAAATGTCCTTTTTGGGGTTTCTTGCACTGACCTCAGAAGCACTGGTGCTAGCCACCATCTGAGACAAGATGGACCACTACTGGAATTCTGTATGGTAATTCTTGTGTTCCTAATGGTCACAGGCATTATTTGGTGAGTAATTTTGAATAGTATATACGCTGTCTGTGGACAATCAACGAATGGGAAGAGAAGTGATATTCCATTAATAAACTATTTATTATGAATTATTTGTCCAGTTCTACTTTCTAAGTCTGAGCCAAATATAACCAATAAAGATTATTCTCAGCTACGTTGGTTCTGGAGTTTGATTGTAAGGTGACTATTATTTCTAATAATTTTCCCAGTTCAATTTCTATGACAATGCTCAAATTTGATTTTTCTTTCATTTCTGACTTTGGATAGACCTGAGTTAGAATTCAGCTTGCATGTTTTTTTTTTCCAGCTAAGTGCTAAATTTTAATCATGAACTATAAAGGGGAAAAATATCAGTGTCTTTTTAGAAAATCCTATTGTAAAGGGATACAAATTCAAAAACCTAAACAATGAGAACTCCCAACATCTTCTAAAACAGTATACTTGAAAACAATATTTGGTTTCTGAGTGCAAGAATACGAAAACTTATAGTGGGGAACTGATGAAAGTACTTTCAAAGAAATATCACTTAACAAAAGAAATACATTAACCGTAGCTTTTGTGAAACCTGCATTATAACATTAGACAAAATGGGCTTTGAGGCATAACACATTAAACTCTGTCAGTGGTCAGGAGTCTGAATAAACTAAAGAATTAGGAAGCCCCGGTGAATGAATATATAAAACAAGTTTTTAGCCTTTCAATATTCCAGTATGTGATATTCAGAAATTACTCCCTTATATCTAATTTAAAAAATCCCTCCTGAAATGTTATAGAATTGCACAGGGGAGGTTATGTATGGCTAACTAGATATTTGCATCTTCTACACCTGTCTATAAACATCTTCTCCAGCCCATATTAATAATTTCTATCTTAAAGGGCTTTGGGTATTGTACCAAAAACCCGAGTGATGGCTGTATTTCTGGGTAATATGGCAGCATATTATTTATATCTTCAAAACAACTATTTTTATTTTGTAAAGCAAGCATTTTATGTGATGTATTTAGGATACTGTATATTCCATCACAATATGCCAGCAGTCCATATCCCATTCAAGGTCAAAAGGAGGAGGTCTTCTTGGGCTGTTAATTTAGACCCAGTTCATCTATCCTTAGGAAGCCTATATCTTTATCTAAGTGGAATATAGTGACCTTAAAAACCCACAGGAGTAAAGCTCAGATGGTTTGTTCATGTCATCAGAATTCCAAGATAAATGTCAAAGCAGAGCTCAGACATCATGCATTATATATCCACAGGCAGTGCACAGTTTTTCTCCCACTCTGCTTCAGGACTGAAGCTTCTTTAGATGACAGCTATGGAAAATCTGAAGTGCCTAGTTTGAGCAAAAATAGAAAGTTCGGAATGCGGTTATTAAAAGTTTAATGTGTGAGTTACGTCAGCATAGAAATAACTAGTGATGGGTGAAACCCATAGCTGCAGCAGTTCAGGTAAAGTTCTATATCTGAACTTTTTAAAGATCTCTTTCCCTGTCTGCATATGGACTTCCCATCATTTTCCCATGCTTCCGTAACACAGTCATATTCTTCTACCTGACTCAATCTTTCCAGTCTCCTGACTCACAAATGAATCTGCTCATCCTCAGCTAGGGTTGCCAACTCTTCAGGATTGTCCCAGTATGTCATGTGATGAAACCTCCAGAATACATCCAACCAAAATTGGCAACCCTAACTTCAGCAGGTCCCCTGAACCCCAACTTTCACTGCGGGTGCGCGCGCTGTTAACTCTGATCTAATTTTGGAGATGTCATCAGAGTGGTGGAAGATCTGCAAAGAGACAGGTGGACAGAATCAAGCCTTGGATTGGTTAGAGAAGTGAGGGTTGAAATGTCAATGAGAGAAGAATGATTACTAATAAATAAACCCAGGGAAAAAAACTAAACAAGCAGCACAGGTAAAAATAGAGTAGAGTGGGGTGCTAGAGCAAAGAACCCAAGCAGCCATAATGTTAAAACACGCTTATTTTATTTTTTTCTCCTTAAGACGCAGCCTTCATATTGCTGTTTCATGTAACCAAATGTTGTTGCTGCAAGGGAGGGGATTGTGTCTAAGATGATGATCTCAGGCTTGCAAGTAAAAGCTGATGTACTTTATTTTTAAGCTTAACAGGAAGCAACCTCGTATTTCTTCGAGGTGTGATTGAAGAGCAATGGAGAGAGCTGCCATTTGCTAAAAGACCATTGAATTAGCTGTGGTGACAGCAGCAAATTTCAAGCCAGAGGCAATTTTTTTTCACTTTGGACGTGGTTTTGATCTTGCTTGCACTGATATAAATCAGGAGTAACCCCACAGAAATCAATCTGTTTACACCAGTATAAAACCAGAGCAAGTGAGCTCAGAGCCAGATTTGTTGTCTTTGGGGAGGTAAACCTGCAGTGCTCGGAGGAATTATTATAATTTAATATGATCAGTCCAGATAAATACTGTTACAATAAATTATTGCATATTCATGATCGTTGATGGTTGATTTAGTGTTAATCAGCTTATTGTCAGCATGGCTCTTGAAGTTCTTCACCAGCTCCGCTAATATATCGTAAGGAACATGGGATTAACTCTCATTCTTTTGAAATTTGTTGGGCAGGGGAAAAAATTCCTCTAAAGAGGAGTTGAGGTCCATGTGCTGGCATCACACCCAGCCCAGAAGTGAATTTAGTGCTGTTGAAACATGATAAGTAGATTAATGTTGGAGGGTGGAGTAGTCTGTTTTTTCCACAGAATAGGCACCGGCAGTACAAGTGCCTCTCTAACCGGAGCAACCCACCTCCATGTTCATTCAAATCCCAGTCCCCAAAACCTTGCCCTCTCCACCAGAGCTACAAAACTGGCCATATGTGATGGCAGATTTTATGATGTGCGCACCAGCAACTGGATGCTGACATCTAACTCATTTCAACAAAGGCCACTGAACAGCTGTCGCATGGTAACGGTTTTTCATTTCTAATGACTTAGGCCAGATATGAACTAGTAATTTAGAAATAAAGGACACCATATCCAATTATCAGTCCCCTCTGCCATTCAGGCACCTCCTTCCCTCACTGTCTCTTAAGGAACTCTCAGGGTCAGCTGCTATGGGAAGGAAGGAAGGAAGCAAGTAAGCATGCATACATACATACATACACAGTATATGAGAGAGAGAGAGAAAGAGAAGGCAGAGAATCTCTTTGTAAATCAAGAGGAGAGAAATACATTAGAGGAAAATATACTGACTAAATAAAGCTGCAATGCATTCATGATGTATCATGCCAAGGGCCAATACCTAATTAAAGTCAAACCTTTTCATGGCTGGAAGAGGGTTGAATCCACAGCTGCTGAAAAGTGCAAAAGAATTAGAGTACTATTTGTGTGTATACAACTAGGGAAATAAGTAGACAAGGAAAGGACTGTTTAGAAGTGCACCTGGCTTCTTTTAAGGCCTTGAGGTATTACTTGATTTCCAAAGCGTGCTCCAAATTATCTTGAGAGACTTTTTAGGCCACAGCCGATCCAGAATTGGGACATTGCAAATGTCTTTGCATCCACACTCCTTTGTGATCCCTGATCTACTGTGTGTGAATGTGAGCCGCGTGGCCTCTGGCCTCTGAAAAGGCAGCAAGGTACATGCTGCTGATCTGGACCTAAGTTTGTGTGCGAGAAAAAGTTGACTTGTTCCCAGTTTTTTTAACCCACCCATATTAAATGTTAAATTCTGTAATCTGTGCTAGTTTGATCACTCACTAGGGATTCTTGGGTAAGAAGGAAAATGATAGAACTGGACAATGGAGGTATTTTGAAGTTTGGACTTTCAAGTAGGGTTTCTTTGAACAGGAAAGGAGAGTGTGTGTGTATTTGGGGATTGTTAGGTGCAACCTGAGTGGAATGCAAAAAAATGAAGCAAAGAGCATAAATAGTGAAAAAGTCAGAAAGCATTTTGAAGATCTGCCCAGGAATTGAAGGTGTTACTGGTTGGGAAAACTAACCTTTGGCGAGTGACATTTGAAGTTACAAATGTGAAGGCTGAATGATGTATGTATATCTCAAGGTAAGAGTTTCAAGTGTTACTATCTTTCTTTGTTTCTCAGTGGGGCAGGAAACCTTATTCCTGAAACTAGTGTGTGAGAGTGACTTGGGATAAAAGCAAACAAAAAGACTAAATATTGTGTAATTCCTTCACATTTATATCCCCACTGAGTGGAATGAGCTGTCCACCAATAAGGACGTTATCCCACAGAATTCCTCAGATAGTCCATGGGCCATATCCCAACGTCTTTACTGAGGTTTTTATTTCTTCAGGCAAAACTCCCCTTCTAATCAGTGAAGCCGATAGGAATTTTGCTTGAGAAAAGATTAAGAACCTCAGGAATTGGTCCTACCTCTTTTGACATCACAGCTGCTGAAATGATAACAAGGTCCACACATGTAAAAAGTCTTCATCTCCTAGCCAGAGTAAAAAAGGGGTCTTCCTAAAAACTGCTGCTGCATTTCTACTGAGTGATTATCCAACCCAAACTTTAAGTCTGAACCTTTTGGCGTTCCCCTCAATGCCTACTTTATACTGTTGACATGATTTGAAAAAGCAAGCACAAGTGTAATATGCCTGGGTGCTCTACTAACATGTGTGGGCTGTTTTTTTAAATCACTGGTTTTCATTTCGAGTATGTTTTTTCCCCCCATGGATGCAATAAAGAAGCTTAGTAAGTAGAGCTGCACACTAAAATTGAACAGATGTTTTTAATGGCAGTACCTTAACCAGCTCAGCCCAACCCCTTTTCCTTTAATAGAGAGGGAAGGGCATGAAAGGAGTCAGGGCTCTTGCCCGTGGGCCAGTGGTCGCAAAGCACAACATCAGCCTTTATAACAGTATGCTCCCTATAAATAACCAACAGGTCTGGCTTTATGAAAAATACCTATATTCAAAAAACATTTTTTTAAAGGACAGAATAACCCCCCTTCATGGGAATCTGCCAGCCAAGAAAGCAAGAAGATAGGCGCATAATATAAAGTCCTATTCACTGACGATTAAATCAGAAACATGTTATCCCACTGTGCCCACAAACATACACACTTTGGATGAGAATATACCACTGAGGTCTGTATAGTATATCCCTTTCTTTCCCCAAAAGAGATCTGAATATACTTAGGGTTCTTGTCTTTATGAATTACTAGCGTTACCGGTAGAACTGGTCAAATGATGCAAAGTTCTGTTTACAAACTGCATCTACATTCTAAACAACTGTTAGCTTCTGCAGCTGGGCTGGTTAGCTGGGCTGCTTTGTATGGTATTGCTTCTGTTCCTTGACTGGCTGGATACAAGCACTTCCAGAACAAATTCTCATTTGTTTGAATTTAAAAATCCTTCTTGCAAATATTCACACAGCCAGCTTTAGACTTTGCTTTCTAAAGAGCTGCTGGCTATTGTGACTGCATTGCTTAGTTGTGATTAGTTACATGGTATTGCTTCTGTTCCTTGACTGGGGGTACTTGAAAGATGCCCCAGGTTGGATCGTCTGTGAAGAGTGAACCTGAAACCTCGGTGTCTAAAAGCATGAACGTGTGCTGCTTCAGCTAGAGAACCCGGTGCATAAACTAGTAGACTCCTCACCCTCTAAATGTGATCTAGCCACTATTGGGTGGTCGAGCCACATTGCATTAGCTTGGTTTACAAGTGCACAAGCATTTTGGCTCAAACACTCCCACATATGAATTTTAAAATTCAAGTTTTGCAAATACGCATGCATGCAACTTGTATCCATGCTTTCCGTGAACAGTTAAGCCAGTACAATTCAACCACCTGCAATTAAATGGAGAGTAGAGCTGGCTGAGTTTTTTGCACCCAAAAATGCTAGTAGGTCAACCTGCATATTCATGTTGAGTTCACCAAACAGTTCAACTGAACCCCCCCCTCCCCCCCCAGCCCCAATCAAAATGTTTTGGAAATGTTGACATGTTTTGTTCGAACCTGAATTGAAATGTTTTGACTTTTCAGTTTGGCAAACATTTCTGTTTCAGTTTGACCTGAAGCAAAACTCGTATCATTTTTTTTTAATTGCAAGCCAACCAAAAAAGATCTATTATTTGGCCAGCTCTAATGGAGAGTGAACACTAAGGGCAAAATTTTCAAATGTGATCATGGATTTTGGAAGCCGGAGGGTTTGGGTGATCAAAGTCAAACATCTTGAGCATGATTTTCATACAGGTTGGCCCTTTCTTATTGCCTTCAGTTGGAGTTGTGTGTGCTCAGTTTATCTGAAAATCAGGTCCACAGTTTATCAGTCTGGGTACTCAAACACTGAGACAAGTAACTGCTCTTCAACATGTTGACTTAAAGGGGCACAATCATGGCCAAGGTGAATTCATTTTTAAAATTCCATTGATTATTCACACAGAATGTTTCTCAGCTTCAGATAAAATCTAAATTAAGAGCCAGAAGCTTTCAGGGATTTTTCACTATTTATGATTTTATAACTCCAATTCCTTGCATGACTACTCCATGTTACAAGTTATGGCTAAAATAGTTATTTTCTTAATCATTTCTGCTGGACGCCTTGTGGCCCTGTTATGCCCTGCCCCAGAAAAGGGCAATGGAGAGGGTCCTCCAAGCTGCCTAGAGTGGTTGTGTGGAACACAGCCAATGAGAAAGGGGCTGCAGGGAGCAGCCAATCAGGGCCCAGCAGGCTAGTATAAGAAGAGCTGGAGGGCCAGCCTGACTTTAGTTCCTTGCTGGATCTGGAGTAGTGTGGATGGCTGAGGGAGCTGCAAGGACTGGACTGGACTGGACTGGACTGGACTGGACTGGACTGGACTGGACTGGACTGGACGAGATGAAGCTGGGAAGAGCGAGAAGGTGCTCTGGACTGGCTTTGTTGGGACTCCATCAGGACAAGCCCCTGAGGTAAGGATGAAGTGGTATCAGGCTGCAGGGAATTAGAACAGTGGTGTAGCTTAGACAAAAGGATGCAGCAGATGGCTGCTATCTACAGGGTCTCAGATCTAGGACCCAGGGTAGTGGATGTGCTCAGGTCCCCACAACATCTATTAACCACTGGGAGAAGTGGCCTGGACTTTGAGGCACTCCAGAGGGTGCTTTAGTGGCCCTGCAGGAGAGCTAGGGCCTGAAATGCCCAGAGGGGTGAGGGCCCTGCCTCTGGGGGAAGCCCTGGAATACAGTGCAATACCAAGTCTGAGATGATTGGGATTAGGTCCTTAATTTCTCTCCTGATCAAGGAGGGCTACAGGGAGAGAAGGTGCAGGCCTGTATACACCCAAATAGAAGGAGGCACTCATGAGATGGGTGCACTCCATTATGTTTCTTTATATCTGCTTTTTAAATTCCATTTACAAAAATGGACAGTGATGAAGTGTAAACCACTAGTTATTTAACTTCAGTGGCTTGCACAACTTTATGGCAACAAATGAAGTTTTTTTTAAAGTAGAATTTCATGACTGTGTGGAAGCTTTAATCAATGGGAAAGAGTAAATACTTAACGAGTCAGAGCTTGTGGTACAGAATGTTAAACTTGCTTCTGCTTATGTTTAATAAATAAAAGGAGGCCTTTTAAAAAGCCAGTGTATTTATGCAGATGTTGATGCACAGCCTTTCATATGTCAATGGAATCATGGTAGTGGCCACAGTGAGTAAAATAAAGACCATGGAAGAATGTCTGCAGTGCTTTGAAGCACGGTTCACTTAAATTGGCAGTTCAATCCACATATTAGGGCAGACTAATGTGTCATATTGTACTAGAATGATGCTGGTTTGTGTGAGATTTACTTATGTGAGTAATCCTTACTCATGTATGTCATCCCACAGAAGCTGATGGGACCACTCATGTGAGTCAAACTTTGCAGAATTGGGTCCTTGGATTTGATGTCCTAGTTTTCTTTCATCTTTCCCAGTCCTGATGTAACTAAGGTCTTGAACCTGCAATTAGCACTCTTCATTTGTGGATCTCTCCACTTCAGTGGGGCTCCATACCATAGATATATGGTGTGTATATATACTATTGTGCATATAGGTTGTGTGTGCTCTGTTTCACAGAAGAAAACAAGCACATGGACAGCTCATTCCTTTCCTTAAATGTTATTTTTGGAGGTGTCCTGCAGATGTGTTCAAACCTATTTCGCCCCCCGCCCCAATTCAGAACACACTGTGCTTCTCAACAAGCACCTCAGGTTGCTTTTCATCAGAAGAAAGTTTCTGATAATGTGTCCCTCAAAGCATCTAGCTGGACACAATTACTCTGGATAGGAAAATATAGAAGCAAGGAATTATTGTGCAGTGGATGGGATGACCTCTTACACTATTGCTAGTGGTGCATGACTGATTCGTAAGCTTGCTGAACAAATTCAAAGAATGATACCAAAATCAGTTGGTCAAGTGTCAAAACAAACTGGTAATAACCAAGACACAGAACCAAGACACACGGTATAGAAACATAGTACAACTCGACAGAAACTGTTCTGGGCAATCTTCACCCACAGCTTGTAGTCCACATGAAGTTATAAGAAAGAGGAGTTCATTCTGGATGGCTACTGTCTTGTGTTACAGATTGTTTTGTTTTTTAAAAAAGGCCAGAAAATTTCTACCTAGCTCTTAAATGTAACAATGATCCCACAGAAAATTTCCGTTCAGTTTGAAAACAGACCATTTTGTGTGTTCATAGTTCTGATTTACCCTCCTTTCCTTTTTTCCACTGGAAAAAAGAGGGGGAAGAAGAGAAACTGAAAAGAGAATTCTTTTTTCCCTTAGGAAACAACAACAAAATATGGTAAAGTTAGAAATTTTAAGGGGATAAAAACTCCCACAAAAATACTACTGGTATTTTTCAACAGCTCTCAGTATGATAGTTATAGTGGCTGTAAATATTCATTTTCTCCATCCTTGAAGAAAAAAATCAACCAGGAAGAATTGTAGTAGTGTAATTATATACAAAAAATATATATTAAAAGAATGTTTAGGTTGCAAGACAACCACTTGAAAGTTAGGAAATGCCAGATGGATAGCTGCCTGTACAACCTTCATTTGTCCCCTAGATGTGTCCATCCTGTGGACTGAATGAGGCAGGAATATCATGCAGATAACAGAAAAAATAGTATGTGATCATGTAATTAAAGATTGTGTAATATGTATGAAAAGGGGGCAGAATTAAGATGATAGACCCTGATTGCTCCCTTGTAGCTCCCTCAAGGGAGCTACATGGGCCACTGGGCCCAGGTGCTGACTTTGGGGATGAAGAGCCCAGCTTGATTCTGTTCCCCTGCCCCACCAACTTGTTATAGCTGCTCTGGCAGCTCCCAGGCATCCTCTAGTACAGTGTCCTGGTGCTGCTTTGGGAGCAGTACAGATCCAGCCTTGTTTAGTCATTCTTTTCAGCAAACTGCAATAAGCAAGAGCAGATAAATTGAATGTTTTAACTGTTTGGTGTCTGGAAAAACTGAATGGAATTTCATGGGACAAAAGTCACTTCCACAGCCTTGGGTGCTTTCCCCAGTTGAATATTGAAGGCCTGCTGAAAATAATAGACATATGAGAGCTTCTCAGAAAAAGACTGCAAGAATGTTTTTATTGGGGAAAGTGTTAAGCAACCTAAATATATAGAGGTTGCTCTCCCTATAATACTAACACATGGTTCTGCAGCTCTAGTACTTCGTACTCTCTACTCAGACCCAGGACATTGCAGTCTGAAATCTGAGTAGAACAGAGTCCATGTTGCAACATCTCTGGTGTAGTCTCCATTTCTGAATTCTTCCCACCCTTCCTCATCAGGCATTATTACTCACATACACTGCAATCTCTTTACAGGTCTGGGGCCTAAACAGACTAATTGCAGTGTTTAGATGTTGCTTGTAATTATTAGAATTGGGAGCACTGGCTGTTGGGAGTCTGAAAGGACAGGAAGGAGGGGGAGGAGCTGAGAGGCTGGGAGAAAGCTTCAGAGGGTGCAGCAGCAGCTTGGGAAAAGAGGTTTCCACTTTAAAAAAAAGTCCTGTTGAAGTCTGTTAGTACCTTGCCTGGCTACTACAACACTAATAAGAAAAGGAGTACTTGTGGCACCTTAGAGAGGGACTGAAGTATGCATCTGATGAAGGGAGCTGTAGCTCACAAAAGCTTATGCTCAAATAAATTGGTTAGTCTCTAAGGTGCCAGAAGTCCTCCTGTTCTTTTTGCGGATACAGACTAACACTGCTGCTACTCTGCAACACTAATGTAACTCTCAAACTTCCTACATTCATCTTCTTTGTGTCATCCTCAATCTTCTATGACTAGTCTCCTCTTTGGTTGACTACCCTGTTGGTGGTTATAAGTAATTATCGTTGGGCAGGTTAGTACTTTTGCCCCTGCATTAATAAATACAGACTTCTAGGGTCTCACTGCATTATTTGTCCAAACTTTTAGAGATCTCATGGAACAGGGAGAAAAAAGGTTGTCTTCGTTGTACAGCTGTTTAGCTTTGGTGGGGTGGAACTTTTCATTCTTGCCAGCATCCTGAGGGAGGAAAAAGAGGTCGAGGAGGGGGTAATCTGCGGAATGTTTTTATCGTGGGGGTTGCAGGATGAGAAGCAAGGATTCCTTTCAAGACTAAATAGAATACAATAAAATATCTGCTCCCTATATTTTACTATTGCCATGCAGCTGAGGAATGGTCTTGCCCCAGAACCAGTAAAGAGGGGTCAGAACAGTAAGCGCTATGGGGCAGGGAACCAAACAAACACACGGAACAGAAGAATTAATGCATGTGAGCCCTGGAATTCCCTACAATGCCCTTGGCAAGTGTTTTGAATAAACTAAATTGGTTTCCTGATTTTTGGAGGGATGGGTTTTGGTGCTTTTTATTTTCTTCATACCTTGTTTTGAATCTCCTAATTCATTGACGTAGTGAGTAGCTTTTAAGAGTGAAAGAGCTACTAGGGTAGAGCAGAAACCATGCTGCTTAAACAGAGCTGTAAAACGCAAGTTTACCTCTTTTTGTATTAGTTGCAATGAAGTTTACATCACGCTTCTGCACAGAACTTGTGCGTATATCCTTACAAATGCTCAGATAATTGTAGCTTTTGTGGGAGGAAAAAGCAAGTTTTTTAAACAATTTGAAAATGTCATGTACTAGTGCGCTAAGTGGTTGAACTTTAGGTTGGTTTACACTAGTATTAGGCAGGATTAATTTTCTTTATGAAAATAAAGGACCAATTTAAAAAATCAGTCTGGGTACATTTCTCAAGCTAGTCTCCATGTAAACCATGTGTTTTTTGTAAAATAAATCACTTCATTTCATAAAAACCATTAATCTTCTCTAAAACACACAGCACTCTTATGAAGCAGCTGTGCATCACACACTTTGGAAATGAATTTCTACAGCGAGCAGGAGTAACTATACAAACCTTTGAAGATTAAATAAAAATGGATCAACCTAGGTTACCTGAAAGTAATTCACAAAGGCCCCAGTTCTGCAAAGTTAGGTATGTGCTTACCTTTAGACATGTTAACTTCAGTGGGGCTAATCACAAAACTACTTGTGTGGAATTAAGCACATATTGGGAACAAAGTGTGTCATTCTCTTCTTACTAAGCAACTGGAGAATTATTAATAATAATTGTGTTTGATACAGAGCTCACTTCTGTAAAGGCTCATGTACATGCTTACTTTCGTGGATGTGAGTAATGCCATTAACTTCAATGGGAGTACATGTGCATAGAGGGAAGCCCATGCATAAGTCTTTGCAGGATTGCACAGATAATATCTAAGGCGTTATCTGCATGGGGGGAGAGGTGCGGCTCAGTGATTTGACTCACATTTGTTCAGCTGCCATATGTAGGCCAAACTAACAGTGTACAATGGATGGCTATGTCCTCTTCTAATTTGAACTCTGTGGACTCATAGCAAGCATTTGGCACATACTAAGTGCGTGGCAGTTTGGGAGGGTATCCCATGGTCCTCTGCTTCACTGCTGAGCTGTGTACGTTCTGGCATTTTTCTTGCTGCGCATTGTGGGATGCGTAGCAGAAGCCAAGCAGAAGTCAGTGGGATTCTGGGACTTAGGTTCAGATTTTACAAATCCCATGATTCTATGCTCTCAGTCCCATGATTCCTCTCTTCCTGGTTGGGCTAGCACCATTCTTGAATTGCTGTCAGGCTTCATGGACGCAACAATGCACCACGCTACTATGCTGGCAACTGCAAGCGCGCAAAGGCTGCTTGGGCTTTCTTTTAGCTTTTGATGTTGGGTGGCTTTGGTTTTTGGACTTCGTCAGCCACACTGCTGAGCAGTTGATGTGGCTATAGCAGTGGCAGAAGAGAAGGAGAATGAGGAAGGCTAGGAGAAGACTGAGCAGCTACTACTACAGGAGCTGTTCCTGCAGCAGTTTCATACGATGCGGTGTTTCTGGGCTAAGAAAAGCACCATGGGTTGGTGGGAAAGGATCGTTCTGCAGACCTGGGATGAACGCAAGCGTGAGGTGGCAAAAGTGACTCTTTTTTTGAGATTTGTGCTGAAGTAGCACTGGTGCGGCAGCTAGCAATATGCAGTGCCTTAGACCTATGGAGAAGTGGGTCGCCATTGCCATCTACAAGTTGGCCAGCTGTGAATGTTACTGGTCCACAGCTGAGCAATTTGGTGTAAGGAGACTGACTGACTGGTGCCATTGTCACGCCGGTATGTAAGGCCATGGAAAAGGTACTGTTGCACAGCATTATAAACATTGATAATCTCCTGAGCATTATTCATAGTTTTGCATGCATGGGGTTCCCAAACTGTAATGGGGCAATTGATGGGATCCATATACCTATCATTTTCCCCTGCCCCCAAGGGTCAGAATACATAAACAGGAAGGGGTATTTCTCCAGGATGCTTCCACAGCTGGTTCACCATCACAGCAGGGTTACAGGTATAAATGCTGGGTGGTCTGGAAGGGTCCTGGGGTGGGCGGGGGGTACTGATGTATTACTGTGGCTCTTTTGCAATGTACACTGGTAAATTTTTTGGCTCCTTCTCAGGCTCAGGTTGGCCACCCCTGACCTAGGGGGTGGGGAGGCAGAGACGGATTGTGAGCAGTGCCATTTCTTTCATGGGTAGAAGTGGCTAGTAATCCCCTCTACAACCTCCTTAGGCTGTCCTGACTTTCTTCAATAAGGTAAAGGGCAGAGCAGCGAGATACACCATGAAGTTATTCACCAACATGGTTCCCCCAAGACTGAAGGGAATTACGAATTATGCCGGGGACAGTGACCATGCTGCTATCCCACATATTGTCTAGACCAAAAGCAAGCAATTTCTCAGTTTGAGTCTGGTTTCTCTCTCCTGCAGTGCTGAAAGGTGTGAAGAAAAATGGATCAGGTTCTGCACTGACTGTTCAAAGCCTTAACTGCTCCCAGTCTCTAGTGGGGGGAAGTGTTGGGGGGGGCCTGTGACATATTTAGAAGGTCAGACTCAGTGGTCCCTTCTGGCCTTAAACACTATGACTGTATTTGAGCCTGTTAAAAACCATTCAGAGCCTTCTGTATGGTAAATTTGTTTTCCTGTATGTTACAGAGCATGTACACCTTAGCAGTAAGCTGTGGTCTTAGCACCTTTGTGGGCATACAGTGCCCACACCTACTTCATGTAAACTGGGAATACTAACCAAACTATTTTTCCTGTAATCATTGTCTCAATAAACCGCTGAATTCCACATGACTATTCATCATTCGAATATGCTGTGGGAAGGGAGGTGGGGGCTTTGGGGTTGAGGTTATGGCTGCCCTCTTCACCTGCTCAAAATGACAGCCAGTGGAACTGGGCTGGGGGTGTTCGCTGGGGAAGGAAAACAGGTAATGGGCATGCACCCTCCATGGCATAGGCTTGGAAAGAGTTGATACTTAGTTCTTCTGTCACGCTAAACCTCTGCCATTTTGAAGGGGTGGGGTGGGGCAGAAGAGATTGCATTGGCTGAAGGAGGGAGGCTGGAGAGTTGGGCTCCTAGTTCACATCTACCTAAAATGACTGGCTGTGAGGCACCCGCAACAGAAGCTAGCGCAGTGGTAGAGTATAATAATGAATTATACTGAGCTGTAGCCTGATCTCTAGATTATGCCTAAGATTCACAGGTATCACTTTGAGAGTAGACAGGTTCTTGTCCCAAGATCAGGCCCAGTATTATATTATATTATAAAAATTACTGTATAGTTGGGAACCCTGATGTGCAAAACTCACACTATAGGAACTTTTTATGTTTATTTGTACATTTAGCAAAGTCTCACACACTCTAACTCAGTAAGGTAGATCAAGATAATACAGAAAGTACATCTGAACATCCAAACTCGCACCATCCCTTGCAGAACAACCTGAAATGTTAGCCACTCTCTTCCACATCACCATCACCTTCCTAATCTTCACCAGTGGTCATCATTCTGGCCCTTCCCTAGGTTACATCTCTTTCCTACTGCCCACAGGCTGGGGTGCCACTTTTATAATACATTACACTGACCTTACCATGTCTAATAGTATATACAGTAAGGGTTTCTCTCCTCTTCCTTATCTGTATTTCCTCCCCTTACCAATACCTTCTTCTATAGGTTAGTATATTTATCATGTCACCCCATTATCATATGTCACTTCATTGCCATGGCACTCTTGCAGTTGGGTGTCCTATCCAAAACCTTCCAGAAGCTGGTGTTAGTTAATTATGGACAAAATTCCCATTCTGACATTCTACTTCCAGTTCCCCAAAACTTATGGGTTACCTAAGTTTATCTGTGCCAAAGTTCGTAGGCCAGAGTGGTGGAGAGCATGCAGATAGACACACTGGTCAGTAATGGACACCTGTAAAGCAGTGTGGGATAATAGTTGGAAGACTGCCAAAGTAGTGTATAGCAGCACTGCATGCACATGAACAGACCAAACTAACTCAATTCACATCAATTTAGTGCACTTTGAAAGAGGACTCTAGAGTTTGTGGTAAATGCTGAGTCAGTGTGATCTAATAAATTGTGTTATGTGTTTGCAGGCATTTCCACACTAGCCTAATTTGAGTCAGTGGATTAACCCCCTCCATATACATAAACCAACATGTACATTAGGGCTTATCTATGAGAACCTCATTATTCTAGTCAGGGCAGGCACCAGCATTTTTTGCCACTCCAAGCGGCAAAAAACCCAAACAAAACCTTGCCACTGAACACAGAGGCAGAGTGATGGTGTGGCCACCAAATTGCCACCAGTGACCCAAGAATTGCATCCCTGCTGCCAAATTGCCACCAAGCGTGAAACACGCTGTGACTGAGGAACCACCTCAGAGCCCAGCATCCTGCTACCCCTTTACATTTGCCACCAGCATCCTATTCATTTTAATTGTGGAACACCTCTCAGTTCAAATGAACCAAACTCATCACTGCTGTAACTCAACAGAGGTTCATATTTTTGCTCATGTCTTTTCTTTAACACCTCATTTGAATCTTTGTATATTGCAAATAACACCATTTAAGGGCACATATGATGCACGTAGCAATTTAAATTACAGATTTCTCTGCAAGCCAAGTTGTGTAAATTGTCATTTGGCATTAACACTCAAGGACGATTCAAAGCTGTCAAAAGTTATATGCTGAGGGCCCAGAGGAGAGAGTAGTGTAACAAGCAGATCGACTCATAGAAGAAATTTGCCCTGCAGGAAATCCCCACAGAGCTGGTAAAATGTTAACAGTTGTGGAAAATCACTGCAGTGAAAGTAGATACTGACCCAGACAGTTGGTGTCTAACTCACTTAGTCATTACAATTGGAAATTCCACAAATATCTTAATTCACAGCAGGACCATAAATGCCATGCTCTTGCCCTGAAATAAGTGCTGCTGGGAGGAGCACTGGAGAAATTGTGCCTTAGATGCACACAATCCTACCCACATCTCCATGCTTCAAGTGGGTGATCATGCTAGACACACTGAATGGATGAGCTAGTAATAGCCATTTTATCTAGAGGGGACTTTTAACCCTATTGATCATGAGTTTCTGTTGTCTTACCAAGCCTCTTATCCTTAGAGGTGTGCTCTCCAGGTAAGGGGACATGGGCAGGATAATGTGTGGGAAGCTTGCGCCTGATGCCTGCTCTACTGCCCCCACTCCCTGGATCAGCAGCATCCCCATTTTTTAGCCTGGCCATTAAACTCACTCTAAAGGAACAGAAAAGTAAAAGGGGGAAAATAGCCCCTGGATTTTAATTGTAGAGAGAATTTTTCTTGCACCGGCTTATTCTAGCACAGAGGTGGGCAAACTACAGCCTACGGGCCACATCCAGCCTGTGGGACCGTCCTACCTGGCCCTTGAGCTCCCAGCCGGGGAGGCTAGGAAAACATTTTCTTACAACTATAACCACAGCAGAGGCAAAATTGCTCTAAGGGCTCCATCCACCAGGTTGCTGAGCACTCTGGTCCCAACCCAGCAAAGCATTTTAGCCCATGCTAACTTTAAACAGGGAAGTGATCCCACTGAATTCACTCACATGCTTGAATGCGTCGCTCTGTCAGCGTCGGAGTGCTCAGCTCCTTGCCAGATCGAGACTTCTGGCACCAATTTAGCAAAGCACTTCAGCATGTGCTCAAGTAATTTGCTGAATAGGGTCTTTAGCACAGAAATTGACATTAAGACTCTTCTCTGGAAACATGCATTTTGTTCTTGGATACTCTAAGATCCGATCCTGCCTCTTTTGAAGTCAGTGGAATTTTGCAACAATTTAAATCAGCAGGATTAAGCCCATTGTGAGTCGGGCATATTGAAAGTATAGTACAGGGTTCAACTTGGGTAATTTGAAAAGGGGGTAGCCACCTTTTATGGACTCTGAGGCTGTCATCCCCCACATTTTAATACTTGATAAATATGCAGTGGTGCAACCTGGTTCATTTAAAAGACTAAATTGTTTCTCTTCAGAGTATTTTTAAGAGTCGGAAGGAGTAAATCAGCTGGCAGGGATGATTTCGCACATCTAGAGAAGGGGTGTTTCCAACAGAAGCAGAGAAATCCACCCAACCATCCCTTCTGTTAGGTTGCAGAATTTCATTAAGAGGCTCTTGAAAACCTGTGAGCGTCCACTCCAGCATGCCAGTGGCTTTGTCTTATGTTTCTCTTGACTTTCACAATATGTCATGATGACAGTTTTCACTCAGTGCCTCCTTATCCACTCAGACAAGTCTGGCATGCTGTTAGTTCATCAACCATAAAATATATCGTTTTCCAATCAATGTGACTGTTAGTGAACAGTGTCAGATGTTTTCAGAAGCAGTGAAAATGATGATGGCCAGAAGCATGCAGAAGCTGATAATTATTCAATTTTAGAACAGGGAGAATGGTGCTGAAAATCTGCCATGAATATTCATTCAAATTTTGAAATGAATTTGCTTCAGCTGCGTTCATGCCCCTATTATGCTGGCCTTCTGTGGACATTTGTGCCATCAGATTTGACCAGCATAGAAACCTAATTTCAAAGTCAAGCACGTATTGGTGGGAAGGTCATAGGCAGGGCCCTTTTTTTTGGTTGGCTTCCCACAAATAGTCAAAAGCCAGATTTACAAAGTCAACTTCTAGTGGGAGTTGAGCACTTTCCAAAATCCTACCAGGTACCTATCTGCATCTTTACTTTTTGTAAATCTGGCCCTAAGTGATCTACTTGGTCTGGCGGAACAATCCTGGAAAGTGAATTTGAACATCATGTGCAGGCAGGGAACAAACAATACTATGACTTATCCCACCAATCACCACTAACACTCACAGCTGAAATAGCAAATATCTAATACTCATACTCATGTGATCAAATCAGAGAGGATTTTTTTAAATGACGTGAATAAGTAAATGAAATGATCTCAGTTCACTCATGGATAACAACAAAGGTTGTCAAGTGATTAAAAATATTAATCATGATTAATTGTGCGATTAAAAAATTAATCATGCTGTTAATAGAATACCATTTATTTAATATCTTTGGCTCTTTTCTACATTTTCAAATGTATTGATTTCAATTACAGCAGAATATGAAGTGTACCATGCTCATTTCATATTTATTTTTTATTACTAATATTTGCATTGTAAAAACAAAAATATTTTTCAGTTCACCTAATACAAGGACTGTAGTGCAATCTCTTTATCATGAATGCTGAATTTACAAATGTAGAATGATGTACAAAAAATAAGCGTTTTATTTTTGAATGCAATGTCAAACTTTAGAGCCTACAAGTCCACTCAGTCCTACTTCTTGTTCAGCCAGTTGCTCAGACAAACACGTTTGTTTACATTTTGCAGGAGATAATGCTGCCTGCTTCTTGTGTACAATGTCACCTGAAAGTGAGAACAGGCGTTCGCATAGCACTGTTGTTGCTGGCTTTGCAAGACATTTACATGCCAAATGTGCTAGAGATTCACATCTCCCTTCATGCTTCAATCACCATTCCACAGGACATGTGTCTATACTGATGACGGGTTCTGCTTGGTAATGATCCAAAGCAGTACAGACCAACGCATGTTTTTTTTTCCCATCATTTGAGTCAGATGCCACCAGCAGAACGTTGATTTTGTTTTTTGGTGGTTTGGGTTCTGTAGTTTCTGCACTGGAGTATTGTTCTTTTAAGATTTCTGAAAGCATGTTCCACACCTCGTCCCTCTCAGATTTTGGAAGGCACTTCAGATTCTTAAACCTTGGGTCGAGTGCTGTAGCTATCTTTAGAAATCTCACATTGGTACCTTCTTTGCGTTTTGTCATATCTGCAGTGAAAGTGTTCTTAAAACGAACAACATGTGCTGGGTCATCTGAGACTGCTATAACATGAAATATATGGCAGAATGTGAGTAAAAGAGAGCAGGAGATATATAATTCTCCCCCAAGGAGTGCAGTCACAAATTTAATTAACACTTTTTTTTTTTTAACAAGCATCATCAGCATGGACGCATGTCCTTTGGAATGGTGTCTGAAGCATGAAGGGGCATACAAATGTTTAGCATATCTGGCACGTAAATACCTTGCAATGCCAGCTACAAAAGTGCCATGCGAACACCTGTTCTCACTTTCAGGTGACGCTGTAAATAAGTGGGCAGCACTGTCTGCTGTAAATGTAAACAGACTTCTTTGTCTTAGCGATTGGCTGAACAAGAAGTAGGACTGAGTGGACTTGTAGGTTCTACAGTTTTACATTGTTTTATTTTTGAGTGCATTTATGTAACAAAAAAATCTACATTTGTAAGTTGCACTTGTACGACAAGGAGATCATTATGGTACTTGTATGAGGTGAAATGAAAAATACTGTTTATCATTTTTACAGTGAAAATATTTGTAATAAAATAAGATAAAGTGAGTACTGTACACTTTGTATTCTGTATTATAATTGAAATCAATATATTTGAAAATGTAGAAAAACATCCCAAAATATTTAATTTCAATTGGCATTCTATTGTTTAACAGTGTGATTAAAACTGTGATTAACCATGATTAATTTTTTTGAGTTAATCATGTGAGTAACTGCGATTAATCAACAGCCCTAATAACATTTAAAGTCTAAGGGTACGGCTACACTACGAAATTAGGTCGAATTTATAGAAGTTGGTTTTTTAGAAATCGTTTTTATATATTCGAGTGTGTGTGTCCCCACAGAAAATGCTCTAAGTGCATTAACTCGGCAGAGTGCTTCCACAGTACCGAGGCAAACGTCGACTTCCGGAGTGTTGTACTATGGGTAGCTATCCCACAGTTCCCGCAGTCTCCGCTGCCCATTGGAATTCTGGGTTGAGATCCCAATGCCTGATGGGGCTAAAACATTGTCGCGGGTGGTTCTGGGTATATATCGTCAGGCCCCCGTTCCCTCCGTCCGTGAAAGCAGCAGCAGACAATCGTTTCGCGCCTTTTTTCTTGAGGAAATGAGATTCAAAAGTTTGCGGTTCTTTTCCTGTCTACCTGGCCAGTGCATCTGAGTTGAGAGTGCTGTCCAGAGCAGTCACAATGGAGCACTCTGGGATAGCTCCCGGAGGCCAATACCGTCGAATTGTGTCCACAGTACCCCAAATTCGACCTGGCAAGGCCGATTTAAGTGCTAATCCAGTTGTCAGGGGTGGAGTAAGGAAATCGATTTTAAGAGCCCTTAAGGCGAAAAAAAAGGGCTTCATCGTGTGGACGGGTGCAGGTTTACATCGATTTAACGCTGCTAAATTCTACCTAAAGTCCTAGTGTAGACCAGGGCTAAATGTAACAAGAGTATTAGGAACTAGGGATCAGCCAACCTTGTTTGCATGGCCTACCCCTGTAAGGGTTCAGGAATTTTGTAGTACCCAAGGACCTGGCAGACATGGCAGAGGCAGCTACTGGGAGAGAGGAAGAAGTCCTAAGGAAAAGCTGCACTACTGTTTCTTTTAGGCCTGGGATCAGCAGTCTTGAAGTGGAAGGTGGCCCTTTCTCCTAACCAACTGGGGCAAGCCCTGGGAAGGAGGGCACCATACTCATAACAAGACTTTAGACTGAGGAAGGTTGATGTCTGCTGCCCTCTCAAAGCCTAGGGGTGAAAGGACTGATTGGAAAAGGGACAAGTGTGAGAAGCTGGCAGAGGGCTGCAGTTGGCCTGGATTATAATGTGCTCCAGAAGAAGGACTGTGGGAATCCTGTTCTCTACTTGAACTATTGCTCAGGCCTCTAGAAGGAGTGCTGTCAGACTCCTGAACTTATAAGAGCAAGCCTACCTGAATTAGTACCTGGGCCCCACAAGAAGAGTTGGACTTGAGAGGCTAAAGAAGAGTTTTGTACTCTGTAAAAGAGTTAATAAATAAGACCCCAACAATGCGGGATCTTGTTCTCAGTAGTCAGGTCTGTGAGTCAATTATTGTAAGAACCAAGCAGGAGCTGGGGCAGCTTGCCGGACGGGTGCACTGTGCCTCAAGGAGGCGTGCGTGGGGATAGCACTCTGCTGCACTAGGCTTGTTGAATAAATTATTTGTTGGGAATAACTTTGCTCTTCTCTACACCACATAGTATATACTGGGCTTTTAAAAATATTTTTCACGTAGGCATGAGGTGGTCTGAAATGATGCTTCTTGTTTTTAAAGTTTCTCATCAATTCTGCCTCTCATTCACTTCTAAAATGAAAAGCTTAGCACTATCTCAGATGAGCCACAATATGGATCCATGCCAGGTAAAGCCATAAGGTCATTTTCTTTTCTGTAGCTTAAATATGAGGGTGAATTGATCGATTCTCTTCCTTCATGCTAGATTTCTATTGCAAAAAAATGTGAAGTGACTTCACTATCTCCTTAGCCTGGCCCAGATGATTCCTTCTGTCTCGTGTCTGAGATACTGTACCGTGTGCCTTTTTTTCTTTGTATTGCATTATCCCAACTTTAACATCAATGCTCTCCATTATCTTTTCCAGATTGAATTTAGTTGGATTCTTAAAAGGGAGAGAAATTGATAAGTCTCTTGAAAAGCTCTGCTTTTGTGTGGATCATATCATCTTCTCTTGTAATGAGGATTCAGTCTAATCTTAACTGAAAGATATTGCTTAGGCTTTTCCATTCAGTGTCTTTATTATTGCAGACATTGAACAGCTTCTATAGAACCATAGCCCTCTACTAATTCACTAAGTATAGTTTCAACCAGCCTGATTTGCTCTTGCATTTCAGTGAAATTCAATCCCTAGAGGAATCTTTTTCAAAGTAAATTCTACCAGTATTAAAAGATTTCCTGGTAGAACAAACTCGCCACACACAGACACACAAACCACCAAGTCTTCCTACTTAACTATACTATATTACATTATAAGCCCAACTCATTGTAACTCTACATTTAAAAAGAACAAAACAGACAAACAAAAAACACACACTTTGAATCCTGGACTCCAAAAGTAAAAATGCCTGTCACAATGAGGTTCGTGTTACTTTCTTCTCTCTTACACATCTATCCCTGTTTTGAATCATGATCATGTTTCTATTCTTACTTGTCTATTTTCCCACTCACCCTCTGTTCTGCCAGTTGAATCTCGTTAGTTTTCAAACTTTTCTTTGGCTCCTTCATCTCAACTGTTTTTGGCTTCATAATCTGCATTAAAGTCGTGAAAAGCAAACACTCTGGATTAACCCTTTGGTGCTGACAGCCTGGCACTTCTGCAGTTTAAGCCTTGATTGAATTCATTCCTCCTCTTGAAGAGTTAATAGCTGTTCTATCTCAGTCAAGTGTACTTTAGTTATGTCATTTTTAAGAAATGCTATCTATAGACTGTTCTCTGTAATTTCGACCTTGTGGAAGCTATATGGTGGATACTTGCAATGCCATTGAATAATTTGAAGGGATTCAACAGTTTTGGATATTTTTCATCTGTAAGAAAAAATTATCTGGGGACTGAACTGGTGATCATTGAAGTCAATAGAAAGATAATTTTCTCTGGATTTTGGATCCGGCCCTTAGACTCCCAAGAATTTCAAAGTAATGTATTTGTATTTCTCTTCCGTTAAATTGTTTCTTCAATAGGATTATTTTCCATATACACCTGGGAAATGCTTCAACGATTAACACTTATAAATTCTGTATTTCCTAGTCTTCTCTCTAATTCACTGTGATTACTTTGGCGCATAAGGGTATTTAAATTTCAGTTTAAGATTCTGTACTTCCTGACCAGGTATTCAATTATTCAATTTACTATAATTTGTTATCTTACAAAAGAACTCCTTCACATTCTTCTCGTCTGGCAAAGTCATTCTTAAGAATGGAATGATATCTTTGAAGCTTCTGTGAAACTTTAAAATTGATTATAACAAAATCAGGACTGTTAAACCAACTTTAACTACATGTGGGCCTAAAGGGAAAATAATAGAGTGAGTGTGTGTATGTATATAAGTAAAAGCTGGGTGCATGCTATGGAATTGATCTTGCAGTAGAGGACTTCATGTGAGGTGAATGATATTGAAAAAAATTGGGTTTGTTTAGTCTGGAAAAGAGAAGACTGAGAGGGGACCCATAAGTTTTCAAGTAGATAAAAGATTGTTACAGGGAGGAGGGAGAAACATTGTTCTCTTTAACCTCTGAGGATAAGAGAAGAAGCAATGGGCTTAAATTGCAGCAAGGGAGGTTTAGGTTGGACATTAGGAAAAACTTCCTAACTGTCAGGGTGGTTAAGCACTAGAACAGATTGTCTAGGGAGGTTGTGGAATCTCCATCATTGGAGATTTTTTTAAGGGCAGGTTAGACAAACACCTGTCAGGGATGGTCTAGATCAGGCCTGCACAACTTGTAAAGCGGTGAGGGCCATATTCCAAAGAAAACAATTGAGGGCCCAAACCCCCCCTCTCCCAGCGCTGCCCGCCCTGCGGAAACAAACCGTCCTTCCCCAGTGCCGCCCCGCTGAAACAGCTGTGAGCCGAAAAGGAAGGTCGTGGGGGGTGGTGGTGGTGGTGGTGGTGATACTTCATTAAGAATTTTTCAATTAAAGCAAACAATTTTTTAAATTTTTTATGAATCATGGAAAAATAAAAAATACCTGTTCTGTTGAAAGAAAACATTTGTACTTTTCATAATTACCTTGCAAATTTAATGAGAGATAGTACATCTCTTTTCGGCAACAAGCTTGTCATATCTGGGGGTCATATTTGAAGTGGATATTTTCATAATGTCTTCCAGATGGTCGTCAGTCAAAGAAGAACGTTGCTTGTTTTTATTCATGTTCATGATGGAAAATGTTTGTTCACATATGTAAGTGCTTCCAAAAATGTTGAATGTTTTCAGTGCAACTTCGAGAAGGTTCTTGTATTTTTCATTGTCCAGACTTTTGTAGAAGTCCCGCAGGCTGCTCTCTCTGTGCTTATTTCGGTAAACTGCCAAACATTGAAGTTCAATAACCTCCAACTGCAAATCTAGTGGCAGTTCCTCTGGATTCACAGAAAAGGGATATTCAATCAGCTTCAACTGGGCATCTTCTTCTTTAGACAAAGTAAGTCTTCTGTCAAATTCTTCAATCAAAAGATTAATGTGCTTTGCGTATTTTTCTTCTAACTCGGCGTGTTTGTGCTGAGAGATATGCTGTGCACAAGTGGGAAAGTGACATTTTGCCTTTTGACAGCTGACTTCTGAAAAGTTTCAATTTCATTTTGAAAGCTTTCACTGCTGCACACATTTGAAATATAAACTGATTTTTTTACCTGAAGTTGAATTTGTTTTGTGATATTACAGCACACATAAAGAGCTCTCATCTAATCCCTAAATGGCCAGGGTTCTCCTCACCTCAGGCAAGTCTACACTACAAAATTAATATCAGGTGTGCTGTAATATCACAAAACAAAAAGATCTTGATTCCAGGACTCATTTTCAAGCTCTGGGAATTTTATTGGCCCATTTTCTAGAAATTTTGCTACCTCCTCTTTCAAAGCAACGAAACGCTGGAGCACTCGTCCTCGACTCAACCACCTCACTTCCGTATGGTAGATTAGGTCGCTGCACTTGGCATCTATCCCGTCAAGAAAAGGCTCAAAATGTCCTATGTTTTAGTCCTCTAGAACGAATGTAGTTTACAATGGAAACTACCACTGACATTACTTGCTCAAATTTTAAGACTTCGCTACACAAAACCTGCTGATGTATAATGCAGTGATATTTGGTTATTTGTCTCCCGATAAATTCTTCAAGAAGAGTAACTGCTCCAACATTTTTTTCCGCACATAGCTGCAGCACCATCAGGACAAATGGCCACCAAGTTTGTGAAATCTAATCCCGACTTATCATTCATGCACTTTATCACTTCACTGGAGATTTCTTTTCTGGTTGTGCGACCTGTCATGGAGCACATGTTCTTCAATAATTACAAAGTTTTTATCAATACCTATAATAAAAATAAGAAGTTGGGCTGTGGCTTTTAAACCGGTGCTTTCATCCATAGCTAGGGAGTAAAAGCAGAATTCACTGACTCTCTGCTTTAACTGATCACTTAGATTGGTAGAAAAGTCAGCTATTCTTCTCTGTACAGTCATGCGTGATAGACTGACATTCTCAGATATTCCCCTCTTTTCTGGACGTAACTCAGATACAGCAATCAACATACACTTTTTAAAAAACTCGCCTTCTGTGAAGCATTTCCAGCAGCAGCAATTTCCTTAGAAATCTGAAATCTTACTTTACTAACCTTATCGTTCTCAGTGCTCACTTTCTTGAAAATTTGCCGACATACTGAAATTTGGCCTCAGGGGTTAGAAGCAAGCACCTTCCTTTGGGAACACCCTCTTTGCAGCATTGGGACAACCCCCAGCCCAGAGAAAAGCAGCAAAAAAGACCACCGGACACAGTCTCAGATTTTGAATCTGGGAGATTTGCATAAGAGGGAAGCTGCTATAAAAGTGAGGTGTCTTGCAGAGAACCCTAGGTTTCGTCTTGTCAACATCGGAGCATCAATCCAGATCTGCAGAAGCCCGGCTCCACCCCTCCCCCATCTAACTCACTTGGCCAGTGAAGTTTAGGGGATCAACTTGTTGATAACAACAGCAAGATGGGGGTGTGTGTGTGTGTATGTGAGTGCATCAGTGTGACATATCATACGCATATGATAGCGTTGGTTATTACATGTAGTACTAATAAATGTGGCGTTTTGTCTTATTCCCCCTGAAAAGATCCTGTACAGTACTTTAAGTACAATACAGTAACATAAATTAAAATTACTGAAAATGGATGCCCCCCTCCAGCCACTGACTCGCTGCTCACCTCCTCAGCCCCCCACCGCCAGCTCACCTGCCCCCCAGCCACTGGCCTCTTCACCACCCCGCCTGCTCGCTGGCTGGGTGTGGAACGCTTACCTGGGGAAGCTCCTGTTTGGTGCTCAGGATTGGGGTGGGAATGTGGGGGAGTGCAGGGGTGAGGGCAGGGGGCTGGGGAGGTGCGAGGGGGGTCAGGGGTGAGGGCAGGGGGCTGGAGGTGCATGAGTCAGGGTGGGCAGAGGGCTGGGGGTGTGGGCTGGGGTTGTGGGGGTGCTCACGGCAGGGGCTGGAAGGGGTATGCCCCGATTCCAGCCCCTCCTCCAAGGCCACACTCCTTCCTCTTCTCCTCCTCCTCCCCAGAGCAGCGAGCGTGCTGAGGCTCCGCTCTTCCCCCTCCCTCCCTCCCTCCCTCCCTCCCTCCCTCCTTCCTGCCGGCAAGCAGGGGAGGGGAGGGAATGTGGCATGCTGGGGGAAGAGGCAGGGGAGGAGCCCCAGCTGTCAGCAGCATCAAGCATCTGCCCCCACAGGAGACAGCAGGGGGACAGAGAAGGCTGGGCTCAGCACCAGTGGCGCCATGATAAATCCGGTATTGCCACCACTGCCTGCCCGCCCACCTGCTCGGCTCGCCGTCCCCCCACCCTTCGCAGCTGGCTGGGTCGCCTCCTCAACCCCCCCTTCCCCTGCCGCCAGCTCACCTGTCCCCCAGCCACTGGCATCTTCACCACCCCGCCAGCCAGCCATTGGCTTGCCCCACCCCGCCACTTGCCTACACCCCCCGTGGGCCTCACAGGGGCCGCATGTTGTGCAGGCCTGGTCAAGATAATACTTAGTCCTGCCCTGAGTACAGGGGACTGGACTAGATGACCTCTTGAGGGCCCTTCCAGTCCTACGATTCTATGATATTTAGGAGCTATTAATTGGAATCTCATTGCACGGGAGAGTTACACAAAGAGAAACATAAGCAGTTCCAGCCAATTTTGAGTCTTAGATATTATGAGTATATTCTTGAAATATACAAAACTGTCTTCATTAGTGAAGGTGTTCCAGTATGGGAGGAAATTAGAGTGACCCAATGCCAACTGAAGGACGCCCATTGCCTTCCATGAAAATGAGATCAGGCATTTGTCGAGTAAAATCTAGCAGGGTTTGTTACATAACAGACGCAATTTTGCTAATTTCATCTCAGAAAAATATTAGGGATTTACTGGGAGCACAGTCCAAAAAGCTTTAAGTGGATTACAAGTACTCATGCTAACAAACTGATATAGGATATGTGTGCTCAAGCAAAATGAGAATGGATATAGATGGGGGAAAATACTGGAATTACAGAACAATGTGAATTCTGCAGGAGTCTCAGTGTGTCCACTCTACAAATTAAGGTGTAAATGTAGCACAGGTAAGCATCCCAGAACAAGCTTTAATCTAGCTAGCATGTGCACCAATAGCAGTGAAGACATGGCAGCACTGGCTTCAGCACAGGCTAGCTGCCCCACTACTGGCCCACTTGAGACCCTGAGTATGTACTTTGGTTGGTAGCTCACACTGGGGTCCATGCCACTGCATCTTCTCTGCTTTTGTTACTTGTGCTAGGTAGATTAAAACTATGATGGTATGCTTCCCTGCACTGCAGCTACACATTTAATTTGCAGTGTGACCATATCCTTAGGTGTCTAAGTCCCATTGAAAGGCAATGATACTTGGGTCCAGATTGCCTAAATCCACTTTTGAAAATGGAACTTAGGTTTCAAAGTCTCTTAAGAGGCTTTGAAAATTTGACCCCAGATATCCACATATGTGGAATCAGTTTCCCTATGCATATTTTGGCATACATGTAGTTCAATCTGGTTTTGGTGTGGAACTTTAGGACTTTTTTTTTTTGTGGTGGTGATGTGCTGATCTCGCTCTCTTTTAAATTTTATTTTCAAAGTTATTTTTTTGAAGGATTCACTTATGTTTGCTCTTTTCTTTCTTGTATGTCAGATGGCATTCCTGAGCCCACGGCTGTAATGTTTTGGTAAGTTTAAAGTGAATGAATTAATGACAATTATGCATTTGATTTTGTGTTTGTGTGCGATACATGGCATCCTTAATTAATTTTTGCTGCTTCTTCCTTCTTCCCAGATCTCTTGATAATGTTATTTTCAAGTTGGAAGTTGCTAATTCCTTTTTGAGATCAGCCATATGTTCTTTTTTCCTCTCATAATTACTTTCCTTTTCTAAATTGATATGGTATTGAATGTGCATTTGGGAAGGAGTTTGTGCTTGGGTTTGGTAAGGAAACTTTATATATATGAACTCTGAAATATAATCTACATTAGAGCTTGCTGAAAGCTCTTTTTTTTAATGAAACAATTTTTTGTCAAACGCAGTTTCAGGTACGAACATGATTTTTGATTAAATTTGATGAGAAGAAGTTGAAACATTTCTCTTTAACAATGTCTAAATGTTTTGATTCATTTTGTTTTCATTTCCGTGTTATACTAAAGTATTAGGTATAATATATTATATGCACATTGCACACACATTACAGGTATTTAATATAAAAGTAAAAACAAAATGAATTAAAAGGGCAATATCAAAATGAATTTTTTTTGAATTTTTGTTCAGAAGGAAAATTCAAATTTTGGGGGAGGAGAGTGTTTTGATTGGGAATGAAAAATATTTTTGAAATGTCAGAATTTCCAGTGACCCAGAAATTCCATTTTCTGACCAGGTCTAGTATACAATCCTGTCATCTTTGGCAGAGATATCTTCAAACTGCACAGACCAAATAGGGCCAGATCGTCAGGCAGGAGACCTCCAAGGAAAATCAAAAAGGCTGCAGAAAGTAGTGGTGAATATTCAGTTTGTGAAATTTTGTCTTCTTTTCAGAATTAAACCACTATTCTAGCTTAGTATCTACCAATGTTTCAGCTTGGGTTTTTGAGGTGTCATCTTTTCGATCAGCACTGGATCAGGCTGCAGTTTACTCTAAAGAGATATAAGTCTACTGACCATTTCTAAGCATTACAGGTCCCATGGGACTCTCTGGCATCTCCCGTGGTGTCAGGGGTAGTTTCCAATATAGGTAATTAAATTTTGCCTACATAAACTTGCTTTCATACAACATGGTATTCTTCATTTACTCTCCTTAAGATGCTGTGTAGCTTTTTTGGTACTTCTGCAGCCTTGTCTTCTGTTTTCTGTGGCCCACCCACTGGTGGCTGCATTTGGATTGTCGGTGAAGTTATATCTCTTATGTGCATAATTTTTAATTAGAAAGAGTCTCTATCAAAACCCTGGATCTGCACAATCCTGAACTTTGAGGAATCAGTCTCTGAATCCAAGTCTTGCTTCGGCATCACCTCTGCTTCTAGTTCTGTAAAGCTGTTCTGAGGCTTGTTCTAGGAATTATATAAATAAGTGAGTTAGCACTAAATCCTGCCCACCTGATGGTGTTACTCACTGTGGGGTAGGTTGCAACATTGTAATCTGCTCTGCCCTAGGAGCAGACCAGGCAATGAATTGTGACTCGGACACCATTCTTCTCCCCTGTCCCTACCACTTGAGCAAAGAAGGGGAAGGGAGTTTGCCTGTCTTCGTGGAGCAGTTTATTTCCCCTGCATGTTAGGCCAGCTCCTTTAATTTAATAAGTAAAGAGGCAGAGACAGAGACCTAGCCAAGGCACGTCCCACTTTCTGGTCCTCTCCATCTTTCTCCTCCTATGTGCCCATAGTAGGGAATATTGTGTGAGCAGCCTCTGCAGCTGGATTTGTAATCTAAGCATGGTATCAGAAGCCTGCTGAGATGGGCAAGCGGTTGTGACTGGAATGCTGCTGTTATCCAGCAGTCCTCAAGTGGTGTGTGGCTCCAAACTGAAAAATCCATTATTTGCTCAACTCTAGTCAGGAGCTGTTTGAGTAGATCCCTGTGACTGACGCAACAGCAGATTTGTTGGGATCTTCTAGTCTACTACAGCTAGAGGTAGAAATCAGAGTTCCAATGAGAGTGAAGAAAAAAGGATAGACTGGTAGGAACCCTAAACAGAATTGTAATTATTGGGGCTGCTCAATGCCAGAGTACACCAAACCTGTAAGGTTACGTCTACACTGCAGCTGGCAGGTGTGATTCCGAGAGTAGACCCATGGAATTAGGTGGGTTTGGACTTGAGTAGCTAGCCTGTCCTCACTGCTATTTTTAGCACACTGGCTTGAGCTGAACTACTGAAAATCTGTCTACCTGCTCTGGGAAATGCATCTCCTAGATGCAATTTGGACATACCATAAGGTACCAGTAACATGCCAGGTGCACCACTACTTAAAAGCAAGCACGGCAGGTGCTTCAGCAGCTAGGCCTTGTAGGATTTAGTTCTGGTGTGTCCCATTAACCACTCAGACACATGGGCGAAGGGGCAGGGTTGCCGCCTTTCTAATTGCTGATAAACAGATGATCCCGAAGCCCCGCCCTGCCTTTCCTCCATGGTCCAACCCTCTTTTCTGCCTCTTCCCCTGAGGCTCCGCCCCTGTCGCTCACTCCACTCCCCCCTTCCCTCTGTCGCTTGCTGGATCATCTCCACATCCCTCTTCCCCCGCAGCTGGGCTCCCTCTGCTCCGGGGCTGGAACAGGAGCTGCTGCAGCCTGACACGGAGCCTGCCTACAAGTGGGAGGCAGCCCCAGATGAGCAGGGGTGGCATGGGTTAATTACCCAGTGCCTAACCCCACCCCACAATAACCGGACTTTTGCCAGGTCCCCTTTTCAATCACTTTCTGGTCAAAAACTGGGCACCTGGTAACCCTATGAAGGGAAAGGGCATTTTAGTAGGCTGCAGGAAAGGGAAAAGTTGCAAATACCCTAGGTACAGAGGCTTAAGTAGTTCTAATTCAAAGTGAGCAATAGCAGTCCTTGTTTGGGCCCTGAGGCAGTCCATTTGAGTGTTTGGGTTGCCTACGCAGCTGTGCGCTTTGCGTATGGGTAAGGACGGCTCTGGCTCTGAATACAATTCCTGTGGGATTTCTCTCTGTATCTGGCTTCTCTGCAGCTTCTGGTTAACCATGTTGCTGCTTCCCAAAAGTACTCTATCGCTTCCTGGTTCAAGGCATTTCTTCTTATCTGGCCGGGGGCTTCTGGGAGTTGTAGTCCTCTGCTTAGCAGGTTCCTCATGGAATGAAGCACTCAATCAAATCAACTATGTTGGGAGTGGGTTCTCACAAATGTCCTGGATCACTCTCCTTCCTTTCAGACTTGGAAGTTAAACATGTTGTCTTATGCATGGTACTTTGAGGATCACTGCTTCTTTGCACGGAACTAAAATATTTGCTTTTAAATTCACATTACAGCTGTTAAAAAATATCGACACATTGTCAACCGTATGGCATTTGTTCCCAGAGCCTATAAAACCTGCAAAAATTGCATTACCAAAGCAAAGCATCAGGCTAATCATTTGCACAGCCTACTAGGTACTTCTTTCTGAGGCATGATATTTAGCTTAGTACAAACATTTTGTTGTTAGTTGTCTGAACCGTTAATTTTATATCCATTGCACACTGTATGATGATTAAATCCAGATTGGCTAATCCTGCACTTATTATATACGATGCATACACAGATGTAATTTTAAACAAAGCAAATACTGATTACATCTAATGAGTTAGAAAACATTAGTTGAATTAAATGATGGTGCATGGAAGATCAGGTTTGTTTAGCAAAAGATATTTGCTTGAGTCTTTAAAGTTCCAGTGAGTGGAAAATATTTCTCTTTACTAAATATGTTTGAATAAAGAGGTTGCATGCATATGGCGGGAAAGTATAACCCTATGAAAATAAAATATGTAGCTAGTAGTGTTTTTTTCCCCTTAAGGAGAATAGGTGAGATTTTCAAAGCTGCCTAGGGGATTTAGATACATGCACCCCATTAAAATTAATAGTAAACGTGTCTGAATTCCCTAGACTGCTCTTAAAATCTCAAACTATGTATTTACCAAGAGAGAAAATAACCAGTTGCATTTATGGTTTCAAAGGTACAAGTAATCAAACTGGGAAAAGAAAAGTTTGGCCATCGGGGAGAGAGGAAACAGCTACATTTTTGGTGGTTTCAGACCAACTAGGGCTGATCAAAATGTTTTTGATGTAATAGTTTTCCTTCAGAAATGATGACTGGACAATATTGAAATGTTCTATGGGAACATATAGATTTCTTTGAAATTTGTGATGCAAAATTATCAAAATGATTGATTTTTTTAATAAAGACAAAATGTTTTGTTTTGATAAGGTCAAACATTTAGTTTCAGCTTTATTGCTTTAAATTGTAGGCTCTTATATTACTGTGTATAATAAAATATAACAGGTCAAAACATCTTGATTTTATATTCTAAAATATCATTATAAATTATAAGTCAAAATGAAATATTTTCATTTTTTCCAAAATTAAATTTTGCATTTCTCATTCTGTAGGACTTGAATTTTCTTTCTGATTCAGAATGAAAAAAACATTACATTTCAGAAATTCCCCTGAAATGGGAATTTTGCATTTGAACTTGGTCTGAGGCCAACTTCTAGTGGCCAGATGTCTATATAAAAGTATAGCAATTGACTACTTTGTTGGCAGTCTCAGCAGAAACCCAAAGACTTCCATGCGAAATGGTAACGGTAATTTTAATGTAACTACAATAACAAAATGATATGTGGGGGCAGGGGAGTAAAACTAAAATCAGGCACCAAACAGAGTTAGTTTAGTACCATGAAAGCAATGGGTGTCTCTCCCTATTGCTTAAAAAGAATTAAATCTATTACAGAGTTCAAATATGCAGAGAATGTTCATTGTGCACAATATGGATTGCAGAAACAAGTTGTTCCTATACATAATTTCTTAGAAAACATTTACATCTCTGGATGCTGCAAACAAAGCCTCATTCTCCATGGCTATACACCTTGCGTGGCCATTTACCCAAAAAACACTTATGCACTCCCAGTACGACTGCTCATGAGTCAAGTAATGCACGTGTGTAAGTGTTGCAGGAGCCAGGGCTTACATGTTATCATCCATTTCATTCTTTACCCTGGTAAAAAAATGCCTACACAAGGTGCAAGGCAGCAGAGAATCAGATCCACGTTATCCTCTCCTAATTGGCTTTTTTGGTTGATGGTATGGAAAGTGATAGAACTTCAAGGGTCCGCATTAGAAAGAGTCAAAAATGATTTTGTTTTTCTGTGAAAATGTTGTATTTTTGGTGGAAATTCAAAAACTGAATAATTTCAAGTGAAAACCAAAAAAATTACAACTGAAAACTTAAATACTTTATGTAAGCGGGGGAATAGTCCCGCTCTTGTGGGGAACTTTCCTGGCTTCTGCACTACCCCGGTGAAGTGGGCTAGCGAAAGGATCTGAGTTCTCGCTCCCACCTCCTTTACCCAGTGGCCTCCCTGCCCTTGATGACTCTCCTTCCACTCTCTTGTCTGGTAGAGTCCTTGTAACCCCAACAAGGCTGGGCCCAGGATTCCTGGGGGGCTCAACCCCCCCCCCAACCCTGCTGTGGTCACCTAGGACGGGCTAGGGTGTCCCCACTCCGGGGTGTACTCTCTGCACTGGGCACTTCTCTGACCCACTGACCATTACATACAAGTTAAAGCAAATGCAAGTTATTTAATCAACAATTAATTTTAAAAAGAATAAGGAAAAATGGGAAAGGTTAAAGAAAACACATCAACCTGTTCTATAGCAGGGAACATCACAAACAATGTCTCTGGAATGTCAAGGCAGTTCAGTCTGTTCCTTGTAAGTCCCAGGCCTTCTTCACAGGCCCTGGCTGTGCTGTAGGGATGCTGTGGTGGGACACTTGCTCTGGTGGTGGCCACACGCTCTCAGGCTCTAAGTGGCAGGACCCTTCTTCCCAGCGTCACCCCCGCCCAGTCGGGGTTATGATTCATGCCTGGACTGCAGAGCCCCTTGGCTGAGGCGTCTCCCTGTGCTGGGCCCACTGCCCAGGGTCCCCTTCAGTCTCCCCAGCTCCAGACTGCTTCAGCCCCAGCTGCACCACTCTGTCTCTGCACTGCTGCTGCTCTACCTCCAGCTCCCTGGGCTGCTTCTTTGGCCCCTCTGGCTCTGGTTGCTGCAGCTCTCCTCCCAGGACAAGTCTGCTCTCTCTGGGCTGTGCCTCTGGCTTTGGGGCTGCAGCTCTGCTCCCAGGACAGGGTCTGCTCTCTCTGGGCTGCTTTTCTGGTCCCTCTGGATCTGGCACAGCTCTGCTCCCCAGCTTAGCTTGGGCCCCTGCTTTCTCCTTAGCTCGGTCCCACTCTGTCTGACCCAGGCAATTCCAGCTCACAGGGGGGACGGGACCTCCGTGGCCTCCTGACTCTCTGATTAGCCTGCCCGCCCTGTCATTCAGGCTGACCTGGAGTATTGGCCTCTCCCCATTGTTCCTGGGGACTGTCAGTCTCAGGGTCCTGATTTCCCATAGACCCTTCCCCCTTTTTAGTACTGGGAGCTAGCCATCCAAAACACGCCCACTGACTGTTAGTAAGGGGGCAACAGTCCCCTTACACTTAGATTTGAAAATTTTGCTGAAGTGCCTCATAGGAGTTGTAGTTTGGGTGTCTCATTCTCCTTTGTTGGTTGGGCTCACTTTCCTCCCGTGCTTAGCTGGCTGCTTCTTGCTCACGTGCTCAGGGTCTAACTGATCACCACCATTTGAGAAGGAATTTTCTTCCAAGTCAGATTAGCAGTGACCATAGTGGGAAGGGAGTTCACGTTCTTCTGCAGTGTATGGGTTTGGGTCATGTGAAGGCATTATCTGGTTTCAGAGTAACAGCTGTGTTAGTCTGTATTCGCAAAAAGAAAAGGAGTAGTTGTGGCACCTTAGAGACTAACCAATTTATTTGAGCATGAGCTTTCTTGAGCTACAGCTCACTTCATCGGATGCATACTGTGGAAACTGCAGAAGACATTATATACACAGAGACCATGAAACAATACCTCCTCCCTCCCCACTCTCCTGCTGGTAATAACTTATCTAAAGTGATCATCAAGTTGGGCCATTTCCAGCACAAATCCAGGTTTTCTCACCCTCCGCCCCCCCCCGCCCAAACTCACTCTCCTGCTGGTAATAGCCCGTCCAAAGTGACCACTCTCTTCACAATGTGTATGATAATCAAGGTGGGCCATTTCCTGCACAAATCCAGGTTCTCTCACCCCCTCACCCCCCTCCAAAAACCACACATTCATTTATATATTTCCTGCCATTGCAGAAGCCTCAGGCATAGGTGCACCCCAGTCCCTTCAAATCTCTGCCATAATCTAGTCTCCTGAGGGCTTTAAAACTTTGGTCTAATTTCAGTTGTTGGATTTAGTGTGCAGGTGGTGGGTGGTGTTGGTGGCTTGTGATATACAGGAAGTCAAACTGATTATCTGGTGGTCTCTTCTGGCCTTAAGCTCTGTGCCTGCATGATTACATCTCCCATGAGACACCACAGTCTCTCCTCTTGAAGAGAGGATGCAGTACATCATGGGAGTCCCTGGATGTAGTGCATTATGGGAGATGTAGTGTAGTCAGGAAGTGCAGCCCGTGGAGGATATTTGGGTGCCTCCTGCTGCTATGCTCAACTTCCATGAGGCGCCATGGTGGCATTTCTGAAAACCAAAATAATTAGATTCTGGCTTTCGTTTTGTTGTGAAAAATCACACACTTCTAAAAAAATGGTTTTGGAAAAACCCAGTTTTCCATTGGAAAACATTGTGAATGGAAAGTTTTTTTGATCAGTGCTAGTCAACATATGTTTTGTTTCCTTTACAAAGGACCCCAACCTTCAGAGCGGAAGTCAGTGGAAGTCATTAGAACTGCAATGTGAAGCCCACAAAGGTATGAAAAATTTGTTGAAAAGATTTCATATTGTTCAAGATGATCAAATGCTAGAAATGTAGGGACATGCTTTCCAGTGAATAGGAAATGTCAAGTATTTAAACTTATTGCCTTTGTTCTTATTTAAAACACTTCTTTAAAATGTAACACAAATGTTTTATTCACTTGGAAACTCACTTGGATTAAAATCGAAATATTGTTATCTCTACCAGAGGGAGCCCATATTGTTCCATGAAGAACAAGAAAAAAAATGTGAATATATATTCTATAGTTGTTAAACAAAGTGTGTTCTCCTAGACCCTGACTTAGCAAAGGACTTAAGCTTGTGTCTGAACTGAATATCCCACTGATCTTGGAACTTAATAGGGCCCAGTTCAACAAGGTACTTCAGCACGTGAGTAATCTTATTAATTTCAGTGGGACTACTCACACTTATGTACTTTGCTGAGTAAAAGCCCAAGTTAGTATCAAGATCTACAGAACAAGATATGCATGTAAAAATATTAAAAACATCAGACTTACTGTATACTTTTAGTGCTAAAAAAGAGAAACAATTTTAACAACTTAATAAGAATGTACTCTTCTCCATAAATAGGTAATTTTATTTTTTTAAAAACAACCATATTTTGCATGTGATGTTCAGTGGGTTAGATCTGTGGGGATAGAATAAATGAAAATAAACCTCCAAGATGATGAAGTACAAAGCTTCAGTTTTTGATGTTGTCAGTCTGTGTATAATAGCAATTGTGCTGTTTTCCCCTTAATGACTCTCAGCAGTGATTCAGAGCTGGAATAATTGAAAATAAGCCGGGCTAAAGGCAAACTAAAACATCTCCTGTTCTACCTGTCAGCGGTGGTTGCTAGTACTCAGTATTGCTCAGTGGTATGTTGACTTTTGGCATAAATACGTTTTAGAAAAAGCAGCTGTGCCCATCAATGGTGTGAAGAGAAATGTAACAGAAGAGTTTAATTTTAATTAGTTTTCTCTTCCTGAAAAACATCTTATAACTACCATCACCACCAAAATAAAACCTACTAGAGATATCAAATTATTCACCCAGGATATGTGTCGGCTTAAACATTACAATTATCAATTAAATACTATTTTAAAAACCAGTTTTCTCCTTCAGGTACATAACCAGAACTAAAATCAAGGGCTGGTATTTTTCCTTGCAACAATCTGTAATTACATTAGCTCAGGTGCATAGTATAGACAGTTGGAAATTTCCATATGGAATGTTTTTTTCATTGGAGACTGCCTGATTCATCAAACTGAGTGTTTCGCAGAGATGGTTCAATTGTATCGAAGCTGCAAGGGAACACAGACACAGTTCCAATTGAAATTTGCCTGATTTCTTGCCAGCTCACCTGCTCATCTATTTAATGTGTAGACAAACCCTTAGACTGTGAGATCTTCACAGAAAGGGATTACCTTTCATTCTGTGTTTGAACAGCACCTAGCACAATGGAGCCCTGATCCATAATTAGGTCCCTTAGGTGCTACTACGATACACATAATAAAAAAGAGAAAATAAAAAACTGTAAGATCAAATCTTGGCAGGTAAATAAAGGTAACTTTGATACTATTTTTAAAATTTAAATGCCTTTACTTATCCTTCCAAGTGTCTTGTTACAGAGTAGTCTATCCAGTAGACTTGGATATTAATGTAGGAGTCAGGAAGAATTGCACTAGTGTAAAGTACAGATGGGTGCTGGTAATGGGGAGTTTACACTAGTTCGTCATGTCTTTGCCAACTATGTATGTGTATTGAATTTTATTTTTAATAGAAAGGAGAATAAAGTGTGAAAACAGAAAATGCTTATTTTTATCAATCATTCACAGTGGAGCAAGGAAATGGTGCAGAGAGAAAACCCTCTCTGCTTTACATTTGCACAAGAATTAAGAATTTCAATGTCATGTTCACTCTTGAATTTCATTTATGAGATGTCGGCCCTTCCAAAGCCTTGGCACATGACACAGTAGAAATATTATCATCATGATCACATGATAAAATTCACATTATAATAAGCAAAAAAAAAAGCCAACAAGTTGTATTGCTATTTTATTGCCTTAATATTATTTATATAGCATGAAAACTGGGTTGGATGCTTTGTGATTGCAAATACCCATAAGAGAATAAGGTCCCTGCCTTCGGATATTGCAATCTAAATAAAACTGTAGTATATACATTATTTGCCAGTGGAATTCTGAGTTCTCTTGTGAATATCTTATTTCATAAGAATAATTGTAACTTGTTGCAGTTTGCCAATATAATTGTTTTCGTAATCTGACTTCTATCTGTCAGGACTAAGAAGCACAAGCAGTGATACTGGCATGTTAATGTTTTTAATGGAATATAAGCTATTTGGTCATGGTTGCTTTACCATGGCAACACATTGCCATTGAACTGTGATATTGACTGCTGTCCGTAACGTACTGCTAGCCATTGTTCTTATAACCATATTGCTCTTCTTGTAACATGGAAGATGAAAGGGTGTGGCAGAAATTACCGTGATGGTGTTAAGTAAGATCTGCTGTGTCAGTGGAGAGTTGCAGGTGAATTTCTTAAGAGACCGGTAGACATCGTCTTCGGCTGGTGTCAATTGGCATAGCTATAGTGGAGCTAGGCTGATTTATCTCAGCTGAGTGTCTGGTCCATTGTTTCAAGTAGTCAGAAGTTTGCTTTTCAAGGACACAATGAATTTTAGCATCCCTAAATTAAAGAGAATTAACAAATTGGTCACACAGCTGAGCCAATATAGTCTGAAACTAGTGACACATCCAGCATCTGCAGACATGTTCTTGAAGGTGTGCCCAGCCAGATAGTAAGTGATCTAAGACAGTGCTGTTGCCAAGCAATGTTATTGGCACTGAAGGAGAAAACTGCAGACTCCTTTTTGCCAGAATAGGGTACAATGAGCTTCACGATACTGTCAGTTGTTCCAGCTATAGCGCAGCTGTGGAAACTCTGTTTCTGTGCATAGAAGTTTAATGTTTTCTTCAATGTTGATTCAGAGGGGTTGGCACCTTACTAAGTTGTCTTTGACATGAACCCCAAAACCCAATTAAACCACTAAACTATGTCTGGTTCCCCAGTATGTAACTCTTATTTTTTCATCCAATTAAGTATGAGCCAAAAACAGAACTCTGGATCCTTCCATCCTTGGATAATGGGAAAATTCACACTTAAATTCTGATAAAATCTTTGCTATTGGTTCCAATGTCAACCAAAAATACAGATCTAGATATTACTGGACCTTGAGAAATCTGGATTCAAATATCAGTTTTGCAGCTGTAATCTCTCCATCTTTTTTTATGCTGGGAAACCACAAATCATTCAGCACTCATTCCAATTTGGACCCAGGTTCCCTCAGTGAACCCTTTAGTGACCTTATGATCAGTTTTAAAACTATAACAAAACCCCCAAAATGGACAACGTGTGTCAGGTTTTCGCTTTCATTGTGGACAGTTTGCACAGCTCTGTTCATAGTGGTTAATTGTTTGCAAGAAGTCAAACACAAAGGAGCAGCCAAAGAACACTTCTTGGGCCTGTTGTAATTCTGTCCAAAACTTTCAAACCTAGATGCCTAAGGTAAGGCTCCTAAATCCATGTTTAGGCCCTTAAATATAAATGACCTGAGTTCTAGTGGTGCCCAGATGCCACTGAACTCAGTCAGAACTGCAGGTGGTCTGTACCTCTGAAACACAGGCCACTTCTGTTTAGATGCATAATCTTGGATTTAGGAGCCTAACTTTAGGCCCCAGGTTTGGAAAGGTTGGTTGGTTGGTTTGTTTACTTTTTTAAGAAACAAACCTAGACAGGGAATATTGTGATCATAATGCTGGACATGAACATTTTCCAACTATGTGCAGGAGGATTTGCTACACATACTACTTAGATGGTATCACCTCATTTATTTATTTTATTTATTTATTTACCTATATGCAACAAGAGCCCAGTTTACAGACTTTCTGCCTAAAATTAGGTGCCTAACACGTGTACTTTAGCCATCTGGATGCTGATTTAGGAGCCCAAAATTGATATTTAGGTGACAAATTACAGATTTCAGTGACTTATTTTTTCAGTATTTTGAGAATGGGGCCTATTATTTCCCTGGTTGGTATGCAGTTTTCTCTAGATTGGCAAAGTGACTGAGGGCCTGATCCCTGCTCCTATTGAAAACAATTGGAGTTTTGCCATTGACTTTAATAGGATCAGGAGCAGAGCCTGAAACCTGTGCGTGCATCCTGCAATGTAAAGGTCATGTACAGATTTCCATTTCTGACTAATGTTTTGGCAATTGGAAGAATGTTGTAATTTATAAATGTATGGTATGAGATTAAAATCTGCTAAATAAAGAGGTTTTGGCTCACTGGGAATATCAATGTCCAAGTTTATATATGTTCTCCTTATTATCCCTTTCCCAAAAGGAGTTCACCACAGGGACAACTCCACAACATATGTACAGCATTAAGTCCCCATTCTCATTTCTTCAGTTGCTGCGCTTACTCTAAATTAGGGCTGCTTTCTTCATTCAAGTTTGGGTCAAGTATATAATTTTTTGTTGTTGTTTCATAAACCTTTGGAGGAATTATTGAAGTTCCTGCAGGTTCGGCTTCCAAGTTTTTCTGTCATACAGCATTACATTGTTCAATTTGCATTTAGTGAAAGAAAGGAGAAAGTTACAAATTATGGAGGTTGTGGTTTTGGGACTTGGCCAACATTTCAATAAATATTAGTAATGATTGTGGTTCAGAGAGAGTTCCAGGTTTTGTTTTACTTCACATATTTTATATGGTATTTTCTTAAAAAAAGCTTCGACAGAAAAGAGAATAATAGATTTTACAAATTGAGCATTGACATGGATACAGACGACTGTAGCCATTATGCAAAGCTGTGACATTAAGGGTGTTAACTGTGGAAAGATGGAATATAAAAAAATACATTAGATTGGTAATACCTTGTGTTCATACAGAGCCTGAGTTCACAGTGCTATAATTTATTTTATAAACGACTTGGAAAATCTCAAGCAAGGAAGATAACTGGGAAAATATGACACTATACTTTTCTTGGGATGTTTTAGATACCTGGTACAATTTTCAAAAGTCTTTAATGGCCAGATTTTCAAAGGTATTTAGGTGCCTAAAATGCAGATATGTGCCTAGTGGGATTTTCAGAAGTGTCTATGATGGTTTATACAGGGTTAATGGGACCCAGCGAGCCCAGTTAGGCCATTCAGTGGCACCTAGAGGGGAGATAGATAATTAAGGATTAGACCCAGCTGGGGAGAACCAGACTGGGTGGCTCTTACAAAGAAAGGACTACAGAACACTAGGGAAAGGAGACCCAGGAAAGAGAGGTAGTTAGAAGTTTCCTGCCTCTGGAAAAGCAACCAAAAAGGGGCCTGTTGGAAGGTGCTTATACCCTGGGAATGTTCCTGAAGAGAGATGGCAGCTGAGCAGAAGGAAACTCCTAAACTAGGCCTGGGAGAAGAGTCTCCAGGGAAGAATCCCTGAGAGGGAGTGGCTTTGGAGGTGCCAGACCATCGTGGAGAAAGCCTTTTGAGGCAGCACTCTGTAGAACCAGGAAGATGTGTGAGCAGTCTGTGGAGGATTCAGCCCAGGAAGGGTGGAAGAGTTTTGTTCCTTTTCACTTTTGAGTTGGGCCATTGTTACCCCAGAGGGCTGGGACTCTTAGTGAGACCTGGCCACAGGGCCAAATCACCATTCAGACCCTCTGGAGGAGGCAGGTGAGGCAGAGGGGCTGCAGTGCTGCATCCTGCCACAAGGAAGTGCTCCAGGATGGTGAGTTTATGACCGTTCCTAAGTGAGTTAGGTGCTTAAACCCCATTGAAATTAATAAGAAGCTGTATAGATGTTCTTTGGTAAAGTGTTCTGAGATCTACGGATGAAGAGGGTTTATTGTTGTTGTTTTTCCACAAAACCATATCTTTGATTGTGTAACGGATTCTGTTTTAATAACGTTCCATGATAATGTAACAATCCAGGATCATCTTATAAAACGGAGAATATCTTATTGCCCTTATATAAATCCATGGTAGGCCCACATCTTGAATACTACATACAGATGTGGTCCCCTCATCTCAAAGATATACTGGCATTAGAAAAGGTTCAGAAAAGGGCAACTAAAATGATTAGGGGTTGGGAACGTGTTCCATGTGAGGAGAGATTAAAGAGGCTAGGACTTTTCAGCTTGGAAAAGAGGAGACTAAGGTGGAATATGATAGAGGTATACAAAATCATGAGTGGTGTGGAGAAAGTGAATAAGGAAAAGTTATTTGTTCGCATAATGTAAGAACTAGGGGCCACCAAATGAAATTAATGGGCAGCAGGTTTAAAACAAATAAAAGGAAGTTCTTCTTCACACAGCGCACAGTCAACCTGTGCAACTCCTTGCCTGATGAGGTTGTGAAGGCTAGGACTATATCAGGGTTTAAAAGAGAATTGGATAAATTCATGGAGGTTAAGTCCATTAATGGCTATTAGCCAGGATGGGCAAGGAATGGTGTCCCTAGCCTCTGTTTGTCAGAGGGTGGAAATGGATGGCAGAAGAGAGATCACTTGATCATTACCTGTTAGGTTCACTCCCTCTGGGGCACCTGGCATTGGCCACTGTCGGTAAACAGGATACTGGGCTAGATGGACCTTTGGTCTGACCTAGTATGGCCATTCTTATGTTCTTATCTGAGATTCGGTACACACTGTCTTAAAGGTTTCCATGTTTGAAAATTAATCCCAGTGCTGTATTTTGACATTCAAGCCAGCACTTCGGCACATCCAGGATGAAATCCTCGCTCCACTGAAGTCACTGGGAGTCTTGCCATTGACTTCCGTGGGGCTAGCATGTCACCAAAATGTCTGCTTTTACCCATTTAAGTCCACATTTGGACATCCAAAGGTGGGTGTTTTAAGGTCACCAGGTTATAAAATTGTCTGCCTTTCCCCATCAACAGAAGAAGAGCATTCCCTTCCATTTGTGGGAGGGAGTGTCTTTTTTTTTTTTTGGTTAGCTTATTGTACAATTGGATATACAAATGGGGCCTCTAAAGTATTTATAATAATATGGATGAAGGTATGTATCCATGATATAAATCAACTGCTCGTCTGATGTATTTTCCGCCTACTCTCTGATCTCTGGGATTTATACAAGTTAGGCTGGGGACACCATTGCCAGGACCTGCTGCTCAAATTGCTAATTAAATAGCACACTGAGGTCATATGGAATCTCTGCCCTGATGAATTGCCCTACTGTCCCCTCTGAATATTCTTGCCAAAACTAAGTGCACTTAGTTTCTCTTATCTTCTTCCAAAACCAAACTGAACAAATGGAGATATATTGGGAGTTCTGACCTAAATAACAGTATGTGCAACGTCTGAAGTAGAGATCAGTATATGGGTATGTTGGGAGATCCACTATACAGACTGAAAACACTTTATAAGACACAGTAGACTCCAGCCAAAACATACAAGCTCAGGGTTTGCTCCTGCTCTCCTTCCAATCAACACACTCAATAGCTGTAATAACAGCATATTCTGTAGTCTTGTTTGGCCCCATGTCATGTGTTGTGGAAGCCACAACATGGAACCAGATCTTCAGCTGGTGTAAATTGACCATAGCACCATTGACTGGAGTGGAGTTATCCTGATTTTATACCTGCTGCAGATTTGGCCCAAGGTATCTCAAACTCATTTTTAGATGCTGATCTCACACTTGATAGTCCCAGATCTTCCTCTGGGGCATGGCAGGCTTATGCCAACTTCCTCATAACAGCTTTTTGGGATTGACCCTATTGATCTCCTGTCTTGATTGGCAGCCCAAGCCAAACAAATCTGGGAGCTACAGCAGAGCTGCTTGGTTAGGGTCCCTGCAGCAAGCTCTATGAAGGGAGTTAGGAGAAACAACTTCAACTTCCTAGAAACTAGGATATCACCACAAAGTTCTCAGGCAGCATAAAACCACTCCTACCTCATACCAGACAGTAATGGACCATGTCCCTTTGGGGTTAGAGCCCCCCCGGCCCCAAAGCATCCAGAGGTTTGGCAGCATTGTCTTAACTGCCCCTAGGTATCTCATTCGTGACTCCGCCTCCTGTCAGGTCAGAGAGCATGCAGCAGGGCGTGTCCACACACAAAATAAGCCTTTAGTCCACCTTTGTCAGCTTTCTGAAAGGATGCAGGGCTTATTTGGCATATAACTGGGAATGAAGGGAGTGTGCAAGGGAAACATTAGGCTGAATATAAATGTAGTGAGCCTAGATACAAATATATTGTAGTTGGTAAATAGAAGTGGGTCAAATGACAAGCCTTGCAATGTAGACTGTCTTTGTGCCTCAACTCCTGCGCTGTTTGTACTGTATGGGAAGTCGGTTTCTCTTCTTCAGAGCGACCTTGCTCAGCTGTTCGTCTCCTCCCATGGTTAGTGTTCTCTGTGGTTTTGTCCCTCTGGCACTTTGTACTCAAGGCATTAGTCTTCATTAGCATATTGTAAATTACCTCTGCCATTAGTGCTCATGTATCCGTACACAATAAAGCAATCCCCTGAGCACTTCTGGAGGCATTGGACACACTTTTCATAAGTGACTAGTGGATTTTGGTTGCCTCAATTGTTGGGTGCCCAACTTGAGACACCTTAAAAGAGCCTGATATTCAGATATGCTCAACACCAGTCCTCTTCAAATCAAGTCACTGGAAGGTATCTCCAGCTAGGCACCCCAAATCACTAATCACTCTGTAAATCTTGGCCGTTGTGACTCTGTGCTGGGGTATACAATCTCCACACTGGAGAGCAGGGGTTAAGGAACAGCGCTGGATCCAGGCAGCGACACCCAGGCACACCTGTAAAGCCTGCACAAGCTGGAGACAGGACTTTAAAAAAGGGAGCAGAGCAGTTGAAGGGGGGCAGTGGAAGGGAGCAGGTGGCTTCCCTGAGGGGGGAAGTACTGTCCAGGAGCTTATTGCCCGGGACCTGACAATACAGACCTGTGCACAAATACAAAGGAGAAGCGGGTGACAGAATGGAGGCCAGAGACTTGACTGGAGTAATCTACCCTGGTAAGCTGAAGGAGACTGGGATAGGAAGTGGTCTGGGGGGAGGTGTCTTAAAACCCCAAAGAGTTGAGTGTAGCTGCCCCCCAGAGGGCCTTGGACCAGATTCCTGTGTAGAGGGCAGGCCTGGGCTCCCCTACCCCCTCCAAGAGGACAATATAACAATGAGACACTTCACTTAGGAGGAGAAGCCAGCTGGAAAAGTCTTTGACTGTTCAAGGTCACAGTCCACAAAATCCCGCTGTGAAAGAGGAAGACTGGAAAACACTGGGGTGGAGGCAGTAAAGGACAGGACTGTTTCAAAGGGGAGATGACCTGCCAACTCCTTTCTGACCATTAGGCAGCACTGTTGGTGGGCATGCCCCTTCAACAGACTTACAAAGACAAATGTCTCCAGGAACAGCTGCTCAGGTCTCGTCTCCTCCTACCAGTCTTTGACTCAACTTCTTAAGGGGCATATAACCGTGGCCCTTTCCATTTTTTACTTTCTGCAGGTGATGATAATACTAATGGCAAATCTCTGTGATTTGTGCTGCATTTTTGGGGAGAGCAGATGGTTTTAGAATTATCAAATGGCTGACTGGCCCATGAGATGTCTAGTGAAGATAGATGTCTATGATCAGAGTTCTGTGTATTATCAAGGTTGTGTTGATGTGTGCTCATTACTAGAGCCTGTTGGAAATTTTCCATCAGAATGATTTTCTGTTGGAAAACAAATTTTTGATTTCTTGCCCCCTCCACCCTCCCCCAAAAAATCAGCTGTTCGTTGAGAAAATCTAAATGAAATAGTTCAGTACAAATTGGAATATTTGCGGTTTCTTAACTGACCCCCAAACCTTTGTTTTGAATCAGTTCAGGAAAACATGAAAATGCATCTTCCTACTGTGGTGCGTTGCTTTATGGGAATAGTTATGGCTCCTATTCTCTCCTGTGGGCCAGGTTCTGTGGAGGACTACATCTCCCATGAAGCAATGTAGTGATTTCACTTTGAGCTGTATGGTGCATCATGAGATACACACGACTCTGGATGCATTATGGGAAATGTAGTCTGGCCAAGGAGCCTGGCTCATCAGTGAGAATGGGAGTATCAGGCTCCCTATCTCCAACTCCTATAAGTGACTATGCCACCCCATAAGAAAAACTCAGTTTAATATTGACTTGGCTTCCCAACAAAGGGTTTCAGGTCACTTGAACAAATCAAAATGGAATATTTTGATTTTCAGAGTTTCAAGACATTTAGTTTTTGTTTGAAATGGTCCAGATAAAATATTTTTACACTTTTTTAAATAGAAATCTTTCAGAGTTTCTGTTCCATGGAAATAATTAACATGTCTACTTTTTGTCCCATTTTGGGATGAAAAGAAATGTTGGCATTTCTTGTGGGATGGAAATTCCAAATTTAGCAGAACTCTACTTGATATGAACAAAATATTTGTAAACTGTTTAAAATAATATGGAGAAAAGATTTGGGAAACATATACAGAAACTCAATTGAATAAATTGAGTATTATTTACAAAACTGTGGAAGATGCAAAACTAAAATAACTAAAGGGTGCCACATACTCTGAAGTCTGTCAAAACATTAGAGACTACAGTTATGTTCCATGAGGTCATGGTGTAGGTGTAATCTGAATTGGACAAGTTTTGTAATGTGCTTGTATCATAGAGAAAGTCCAGAACTGGACAGCAATTCTGAAGAAAAACAGCAGATTATGTACCCAACTCCAGGTTATTCTAGCTTTGTGTGTACTGAACGCTTTCTCGCACATCACATACTGAATATTTCTTGTAGCAATAAAAAAAATGAATATGTATGGTGTGAACAACAGCAAAACATGCTACTACAAGGAAACCACCCCATCAAATGACAGGATCTACTCTTTTTGTGGAGACCCAGATTCAGCACAGCATTTAAGCATGTGCTCAACTTTAGGCATGTGTTTCAGTCTCCTTGAAATCAATTGGACTTTAGTATGTTCCTAAAGTTAAGCACCAGTTTAAGTGCTGTCTTGAATAGGGATGTTTTCCCAGAATCAGGTTCTGAGACAGCAGGCTATGAAAGTGTTATACAGACTGCTGTAATATCTTCATTTGGTAAAAGCTTATTGTCTATTTAATGAGACTTAAGAACTGAAATGGCTTGTTAAAAACAATGATGGTTCAAACACTTCTATAAACTCATGAAATAACATTGTCTGTTACTCCAAAGATAGAGATAATGATACCTTCCTGAGAACTGCATGAAATGTAGTGCTTCTTTTTGTTCATTTGTATATTTTGCTTTTTTCCTTTTTTTAAAATGTGTTCATATATTCTTAAGGTTTTTATAATCAAAATACTGGTCTCTCAAACAAATACTACGTTTTTCTTAATACATCTAAATTATATTTTAATTTTTTTTTGGCCTAGGAGGACAGTAAGATAAATGATGCTAGTAAAGTTATTATTTTGACCAACGCACGTACTATGCCATTAGATTTACCTGCATGTGAACAATTTAGATTAAAAATCTAAGTTATCTGGAATTGTTATGTCAGAAGATCCATTATGATGATCTACTCTGACCTGCTTTACAACACAAAAATCTCACCCAATAACATCTGCATCAAGCCTACAGCTTCTGTTTGTGTTACAGCATTTTTAAAAAAAATCTTGTCTTGATTTAAAGACTTTAAGTGATAATTGTCCAACACATTAGTAGACATTCCACTGGTTAATTGTCTTTGTTAAAAATTTGCACATGATTTCTAATCTGAATTTGTCTAGCTTCAAGTTCCAGCCATTGGATCTCCTTATTCTTTTTTGGATAGATTAAAGAGCTGCCTATTAACTCTTCCCCATTTAGGTACTTGTGATCAAGTTGCCTCTTAAATTTCTGCAATAAAGTAGATTGAGCTTCTTTAGTAACTCTCTAAGGCACATTTCCCAGACCTGTTTCCAGGAAAATCATAGCTCTCTTCTCATCCCTTTCCAATTTGTCAACATCCTTTTTGAAGTGTGAACACAAGAACTGCATTGAGCTGTAAGGTATTTGACTTGGTACCATGTGATATTTTGATTGAAAAACTAGAATGATATAAAATTAACATGGCACTCATTAAATGGATTGAAGCTGGCTAACTGACAGGTCTCAATGTAAGTGTAAACAAGGAATCATCATGAAGCAGATGTGTTTCTAGTGGGGTCCCACAGAGTGATTCTTGGCCCTAAGCTATTTGACAATTTGATCAATGATCTGGAAGAAAACATAAAATAATCACTGATAAATTTTTGTAGATCAGCCAGATTGGGATAGTAATAAACATTGAAGACAGGTTGCTGATACAGAGCAATCTGGATCTCTTGGTAAGGTGTGCACAAGCAAACAATATTCATTTTGTGGCAAATTGCCCGTACGATGATGATGGGTCCCGCGCTTCCTCTTCTTGGGTGGGGAGGGGGGGTTGTTCAGGGCACAGTTTCCTGCCCCTGAACTAGGGTATTTACTGTTCCACTAGTAACCCAGAGAAGGGTAGTGGAGAGAGAGGGACCCGGGCCCACCTTTTACTTGGGGTCCCAGCCCAGGGGCCCTAGGGATAGTGGTAAACCACTTGAACTTCCTTCCCCTGGGCTACTTCCCTCTCCTGCTCTTCAGCTTGTGGGGCTTCCTGCCCTCTCTCTCTCTGCACAAGCTGGGTGTCTCTTTACCTATGGTCTTGGTCTTCTAGCCAGCCACGGCACTCCTCCAAACTCTCCTCTACTTCAACTCCTCCACACTGCTCTCTGCTCCAACTCCTTTCCCTGGCTGTTTGAAGCAGGGGGTTTTTATCAGGTGACTAGCTTCAGGTGCTCTAATTGGCTTCAGGTGCTTTTAATTAATCTATAGAAACCTTTCTTCCCTCTACAGGGAATAAGGCTTCTCCTCATCCTGGGACTTACATATCTCTCCTATATTACTCTTCTGCCTTCTGGCCATGCTGTATCACATATCCTCCCCTCCTCTGCACAACACCATGGGGTTGGCTACTTGGGATGAGAGGCAATGCTTTCATGACAAGCCATCTGCGTTGCCATGTTGGCTTCCGCCCTATGCTGTACTCGGAAATAAAAGGGTTGCAGAGATAGGAACCATCTAGTCACTCTTGCATTCTTCTCCTTGTTTCTGTGCATCCACTGGAGCGGGTCATAGTCTGTCACCAGGGTAAATCGCTGCCCCACTAGGTTGTAGCAGAGCGTTTCCATGGCCCATTTTATCGCCAGACATTCCTTTTCAACAATGGCGTACTTTTGTTCCCTGGGGAGGAGCTTCTGGCTGAGGTACAGGATCAGGTGTTTCTTCTCCCCTACCATCTGTAAAAGGATGGCTCCTAGCCCAACTTCCGAGGCATCTGTTTGTAGGACAAATTCTTTCTTGAAGACTGGGGCTATGAAGACAGGTTTCTGGATGGCAGCAAAGGGCTGTCCTTAAATCTGCAAATGCTCCTTCTGCTGCATCAAACCATTTTTCTATCTCGGGGCCCTGTGCCTTTATCAGGTCCGTCAATGGCCCTGCTCTTGTGGTGAAATGAGGGATGGATCTCCAATAGTACCCTACTAACCCAAGAAATGCTCTGACCTGCTTTTTATGGACTGGCAGAGGCCAATCTTGTATTGCCTCCACTTTATTCCATTGGGGTTTTACCAAGCCTCTCCCTACTACGTACCCGAGGTATCTGGCCTCAGCTAGTCCTATCACGCACTTGAGAGGGTTGGCAGTGAGGCCGGCCTTCCGCAGGGCGTCTAGTACCGCTTCTACTTTCCCTATGTGCGTTTCACAGGCAGGGATATGGATGACTATATCGTCTAGATAGGGGGCGGCATACCTGGCATGGGGTCGCAGCAATTTATCCATAAGTCATTGGAATGTTATAGGGGCCCCATGGAGTCTGAAAGGGAGGACAGTGTATTGGAATGGGCCATCAGGTGTAGAGAAAGCAGCAGTCTTCTCCTTGGTGTTCTTGGACAGGGGAATTTGCCAATATCCTTTGGTCAGGTCCAGAGTGGTTAGGTATCAGGCCTTGCCTAACTGATCAATTAGCTCGTCGATACGTGGTATCAGATAGGCATCGAATTGGGATACTTCATTCAACTTCCGGAAGTCATTACAAAACCTCAGGGTGCCGTCAGGCTTGGAGATTAGAACAGTAGGGCTGGACCACTGGCTGTGGGATTCTTCAATAACCCCAAGTTCCAACATCATCTTCACTTCTGTCCTAATTTTCTCTCTTTTAGCTTCTGGTATGGTCTTATCGTCACCCTTATTCCTGGCCTGGTGATGATATGATGTTGGACCAGTGTCGTATGGCCCGGCTCTGTACAGAACACATCTTGGTTCCGTTGGATCATATCAATGACTTCTGTTCGTTGTTCTGGGGCTAACTCGGTGGATAGCCTCACCTGCTGCTGTGGGTCGTCCGTCTGAGGTGGAGCTCTCCGAATGACCAGGCATGTCTCTCGGTCACGCCAGGGCTTCAGTAAGTTTACGTGGTAGATCTGCTCTGGTCTTCAGCGGTCTGGTTGTCTGACCTTATAGTCCACTTCCCCAATGGCTTCCACTATCTCATATGGCCCATGCCAGCTGGCCAGGAGTTTGCTTTCCGTTGTCGGCACTAGCACCATCACCCGTTCTCCCGGCTGAAATTTCTGTACTTTTGCCCGGCGGTTATAATGTGTCCGCTGGGTCTCTTGTGCTTTTTCCAAACGTTCTCTTACTATAGGGGTTACTCAAGCTCTTCACTCTCTCATCTGTGTCACGTGCTCAAGTATGCCAACATTTTTATGGCTGACTTAGAACAACGCTTCCTCAGCTCTCATCCCCTAATGCCCCTACTCTGCTTGTGCTATTTTGATGACATCTTCATCTGGACCCATGGAAAAGAAGCCCTTGAGGAATTCCACCATGATTTCAACAATTTCCATCCCATCATCAATCTAAGCCTGGACCAGTCCACACAAGAGATCCACTTCCTGGACACTGGTGCTAATAAGCGATGGTCACATAAACACCACACTATACCGGAAACCTACTGACCGCTATTCCTACCTACATGCCTCCAGCTTTCACCCACACCACACCACACGATCCATTGTCTACAGCCAAGCTCTACGATACAGCTGCATTTGCTCCAACCCTTCAGACAGAGACAAACACCTACAAGATCTCTATCAAGCATTCTTACAACTACAATACCCGCCTGCTGAAGTGAAGAAACAGATTGACAGAGCCAGAAGAGTACCCAGAAGTCACCTACAACAGGACAGGCCCAACAAAGAAAATAACAGAACGCCACTAGCCATCACCTTCAGCCCCCAACTAAAACCTCTCCAACACATTATCAAGGATCTACAACTTATCCTGAAGGACGACCCATCACTCTCACAGATCTTGGGAGACAGGCCAGTCCTTGCCTACAGACAGCCCCCCAACCTGAAGCAAATACTCACTCACCAGCAACCACACACCACACAACAGAACCACTAACCCAGGAACCTATCCCTGCAACAAAGCCCGTTGCCAACAGTGTCCACAGATCTATTCAGGGGACATCATCATAGGGCCTAATCAGATCAGCCACACTATCAGAGGCTCATTCACCTGCACATCTACCAATGTGATATATGCCATCATGTGCCAGCAATGCCCCTCTGCCATGTACATTGGTCAAACTGGACAGTCTCTACGTAAAAGAATAAATGGACACAAATCAGATGTCAAGAATTATAACATTCAAAAACCAGTCAGAGAACACTTCAATCTCTCCGGTCACTTGATTTCTGACCTAAAAGTGACTATTCTTCAACAAAAAATCTTCAGAAACAGACTCCAACGAGAGTCTGCTGAATTGGAATTAATTTGCAAACTGGATACAGTTAACTTAGGCTTGAATAGAGACTGGGAGTGGTTGAGTCATTATACAAAGTAAAACTATTTCCCCTTGTTTATTCCCTCCCGCCCACTGTTCCTCAGATGTTCTTGTTAACTCCTGGATATGTGCTGGAAATGGCCCACCTTGATTATCACTACAAAAGGTTTTCTCTCCCCCCACCCCACTCTCCTGCTGGTAATAGCTCATCTTAAGTGATCACTCTCCTTACAATGTGTATGATAAACACCCTTTTTTTCATGGTCTGTGTGTATATAAATCTCCTCACTGTATTTTCCACTTTATGCATCCAATGAAGTGAGCTGTAGCTCACGAAAGCTTATGCCAAATAAATTGGTTAGTCTCTAAGGTGCCACAAGTACTCCTTTTCTTTTTGCGAATACAGACTAACGCGGCTGCTACTCTGAAACCTTTCCTGGGCTGGGTTGTTCTTCCTAGTCTGCCTTGGCGATATCTAATATTCTGCGTGGGTGGCATCCGTATAGTAGCTCAAAGGGAGAGAAAGCAGTGGACTCCTGGGGGACTTCCCATATTGCAAACATTAGGTATGGTAGAAGGGTATCCCAGTCTTTTCCGTCCTGTGCTACCACCTTCCGGATCATACCTTTTAAGGGTACAGTTAAACCGCTCTACCAGTCCATCTGTTTGTGGATGGTAGACTGAGGTCCTTATGGCATGGATGCGGAGCAGGGTACATAATTCCTTCATTAATTTCGACATAAAGGGGTTCCTTGGTCAGTCAGGATCTCTTTAGGGATGCCCACTCTGGCAAAAACCTGAAGTAGTTCTTTTGCTGTTGCCTTGGATGTGGGGTTTCTTAAAGGAATGGCTTCTGGATACTGTGTGGCATAGTCAAGGATGACTAATACGTTTCGTTGGCCCCGTGCTGATCTTTCCAGCAGGCCAACTAGGTCCATGGCTATCCTTTTGAAAGGGACTTCAATAATAGGCAAAGGTACTAATGGAGCCCGCAAGTGAGGTCAGGGGCTATGCAACTGGCATTCCAGGCAAGAGGTTCAATAGCGTTGGACCTCCGTGCATATTCCTGGCCAATAAAATCTTCGTAGGACTCTATCAAGTGTCTTGTTTACGCCTAGATGTCCCCCAAATAAATGACTGTGAGCTAACTCTAGTATTGCCCTTGTGTGTTTCTGTGGGACTAAGAGCTGCTCTACTTCTTCCCCTCGAATTTGCACTATTTGGTACAACAGATCACATAATACGGCCTTGGGTCTTTGCTCTTTCCTTCCACGGGTACGCCATTTACTTCCACTACCTCCTCCCTCACATTCACATATTGGTCATTGGCTTGGTCCTGCCCGAAATTCTCACGTGCGGTACTGATTTGACCTAAGTCCATGGGACCTATTTCTTCTCCGTCCCTTGGGTTGCCCCTACTTGGGCTAGGAACCGGCTCTGAGTCCTCACTGGCCTGAATTATCTCCTGGCCTCCTGAACGGGTTCGCTTTCTGGTTCTCTGCTAGAATCCTCGTCCCTAGCCTTTTATCTGCCCTCTCTTCCCGCCTAGACTTTCGGGGTTTCCCAGGGGATGAAAATAGCTCTGGGGAAAATTCGGCAAACATTGGGGTGAGCCTATCTGTAGGTGCCTCCGTCTCAGCCCTGGGGGTTGCTACCCTCCCTTGGCTCTAGTGTGGGGAGTAAGTTCTCAAACCTGGGGAAGTCCCTACCAATTAAGACCGGGTAGGGGAGCCTATGGACCACTCCTGCAGTTACCCTGGTAGTGTTTCCCTGGATCTCAATCCATACTGGGATTGTGGGGGAGAAATTTACGGTGCCATGAATGCCTGTTACCCCTGTGGTTTTGGCCCGGGTTAGTTGGTCTTGCCCCACCAACTTCCCTGAGACCAGTGTGACAGCACTCCCAGAATCTACTAATGCTATGGTCGCAATACCATTCATCTTTAGTGACCTTGTATACCCGTGTGAGGTCATTGCGACCACTACCAGGCCAATTAGGCCACATTGTTCCCCAGGATCCCCCAGATTGCACTGCATAGGCTCTTCCCTGTTGGGGCATATAGCAGCCCATTCCCCACACTCGTAACACCGACCCCTTATCCCAGTTGCCACCCTCTGCCTGGGGCTATTTGGTTGCGCCCCCGCCCCCCAGCCTTCTCTTCCCAAACATCCAGGTCCCTTCTTGGCCTCGGGCCATTCCTTCAGTGTCTTTCCTCCCAGTTATGGTTCTTCTGTAGTTCTCGACAATCCGGGGCCTTGGGTTTGGGGCTGTCTTCCTGGTTTGCCATGTCTCACCCCCTGGGATCTGGAACAGGTCACGGGCTGCCAGCTGTCTTTCCACGAGGGCGACCAACTCATCATAGGTGGAGGGGTCATTCTGGCCAACCCAAGCCCAGAGGCCTGGTGGTAGCCCCCTCATATACTGGTCCAGTACCAGGACCTCCATCATTTTTTTCAGAGCTGAGGGCCTCAGGGCGCAGCCATTTCTGGGTCAGGTGGATCAGGTCAAACAGTTGCGATCGGGGTGTCTTGTCCTCTGTATACTGCCATTCATGAAACCTCTGGGCTCGCAACGCCGTGGTTACTCCGGATCTGGCCAGGATCTCTGCCTTCAGCTGGGGGTAATCTGCTGCAGTCTCTGCGGCCATATCATAGCAGACCTTCTGGGCCCCTCCACAAAGGAACGGGACGAGGATACCAGACCACTGATCTCGGAGCCAGGCCTCCCTCAGGGCTGTTCTCTCAAATGCCAGGAGGTATGCCTCTAAATCATCCTCCTGTGTCATTTTCTGTAGGCAGTGGCTGGCCCATATAATCCGGGTTCCGTCGCAGTTGTGGTCCTTCTCCATAAGGGCCTTCATCTGGTTTGCCAGCTTCTGTAGCAGAGCTTGGTCCTGGGCAGCCTGATTCATCAACAGCCGTTTAGTCTCCTGCTGCACCCGAGTTGTCTCCTGTTGGGCGGTTGCTTGGATTCGGGTAGTCTGCTGCTGGGCCGCAGTGGCTTGTATTAGAGCCTTGACCACGTCGTCCATCTTGGGGATGGGATGATTTTGGTTAACCCTGGTTTAAGTCCCCAGCGCAGAGATCCCACTTCTAAAACCACGTGTGGCAAATTGCCCGTACAATGATGATGGGTCCCGTGCTTCCTCTTCCTGGGGGGGGAGGGGGGTTGTTCAGGGCACCGTTTCCTGCCCTTGAACTAGGGTATTTACTGTCCCACTAGTAACCCAGAGAAGGGTAGTGGAGAGGGAGGGACACGGGCCCGCCTTCTACTCTGGGTCCCAGCTCAGGGGCCCTAGGGATAGTGGTAAACCACTTGAACTAGTGCTTCCTTCCCCTGGGTTACTTCCCTCTCCTGCTCTTCAGCTTGTGGGGTTTCCTGCCCTCTCTCTGCACAAGCTGGGTGTCTCTTTACCTATGGTCTTGGTCTTCTAGCCAGCCATGGCACTTCTCCAAACTCTCCTCTACTTCAACTCCAAGCTGCTCTCTGCTCCAACTCCTTTCCCTGGCTGTTTGAAGCAGGGGATTTTTATCAGGTGACTAGCTTCAGGTGCTCTAATTGGCTTCAGGTGCTTTTAATTAATCTATAGAAACCTTTCTTCCCTCTACAGGGAATAAGGCTTCTCCTCATCCTGGGACTTACATATCTCTCCTATATCACTCTCCTGCTGCCTTCTGGCCATGCTGGATCACAATTTTAATATGGTTAAATGTAAATCTATTCATCTAGGAATAAAGAATGTAAACCATATTTACAGGATGGGGGACTGTATCCTGGGAAGCAGTAACTCTGAAAAAGACTTAAGGTTTGTGGTGGATAATCAGCTGAACGTGAGCTCCCAGTGTGCTGCTGTGGCCAAAGGGCCAATGCAATCCTTTGATGCATAGACAAAGCAATCTCGAGTAGGTGTAGATATTTTATCTTGTATTTGGCACTGGTGCAACAGCTGCTGGAACGCAGTGTCCGGTTCTGGTGTCGACAATTCAAGAAATAAATTGGAGAAAATGATAAATTGGAGAAGGTTCCAAAAAGATCCATGAGAGTGATTAAAGGATCAGCCTTTGGCCATGGTTTCATAAAAACAGAATAATTGGGAGATAATCCTGGTTTCAAAATTGATGGTAAAATGATATCTTGGAAATTGCAAATATTTCTATCTGTGTAAGTCAGTTATTTGACATAGGACAAATGTTCAGTAAGGAGGGGAGATGAAAATTGATGCTAGCAATATCTGCAGCTAATTAATGTGACTAAAAATGATGGAATAGAATTAGAAGGATGAGCTCTAAAAGCCTGGAATGCCGTGTCTTCTTGGGCTACTTTATTAACCCCAACAAAAGCAGGGCTTCATTAACTTACAGTATAAAGCCCTGACCTTACAATAAGCTTCTTGCAGGTAGAACCTTGTACTCTATCTCCTTCTAGTGGGCCACACAGAATTGAGCCTGCCACAGCCTAATAATGCTGTGTCTGTTAGGTCAGAGAGTAGAGGCTCATACATTTAAGATCTAAAGGTCCAGGTTCAATATCTAACAATAGAAAGTCACTCAGGGTCACTGGTGTTACAAGTGAAAGAGACAAGTCTCTGTAGCACATATCCTTTTCAGCAAAGGAATGAAAACCAAGCTAATGCTCTCATGGAGAGGAGCTTGAACTACATAATATGAGACATGGAACCAAATACATAGGGCCATAAATTAATCACTCCTTAACTTGAGACTGAAATGAATCCTGCAGAAGTTATTATTTAGGATTTATTGGATTCAAAATCACAAGATGAAAACTTGTATTAATAAGTGCCTGAGCTGGGGAAAGAAAAAGCAGACCTCAGTCACAGGATATGACTCTGGCTGCACAAGTACCCGAAAGAAATAACCAGAAGGTTAAACATGAAATTGGAAATGGATTTACCGACAGAGCCTAAGATCTTTATCCTTTGAGTCTTTGCTTCCATAACAAGTACTAATGAAGAAAAAGATGATTTTTGACTGGGGGTAATTCTAGCTGGGAAAAATTAGTTTTACAAACCTGGAAGTCTACTAGAAAAAAATGGAGTGGCATTGTAAGTAGGCCTGAGTGGTCAACCTTGGAAAGAATTAAATTTCAACAAAATGGACCAAAGGAGCAATTTAAGCAGTCTGGGCTTGTTTTCTAATGGCCAAACTGCACTGTTTGAATAATTGTTGCAGGATTGTGGAAATTAATTGGTAAAATCTAAGGCTAGAGCCGAATGAACTAGCAAATGGTTTGATCTATTTTGTCCTCTTTTCTGTGTATGAATTATCCACAAACATGTTGACTTTCTCATTTGTCCATTACTCAGAATGGCTCAGCAAACATTTTATGTGAACCTTCTTTTGGGTGTCTCATTGTATTTGAGACAGGATGGTCCTGTGGATAGGCCACTCATCAGGGCATCTAAGCTTTCTACCATTCATCTGCAGGTGATCTTGTGCAAGTCACCTCACCTCTGTGACTTTGTTTCCCCATCTGTAAATGGGGAAAAATGATACTGCTATTTTAAAAATCGATTTTAAGGCCAGAAGGACCATTAGATTGTCTAGTCTGATCTGCTGTGTATCACAGCCATAACATTTCATCCAGTTACCCATATTGAGCCCAATAACTTCTTTGACTTAAGTACCCGAGAGCTTCATTACAGGGTATTTTGAGAAAAATAGTTAAGTGCTAGTTAGGAGATGATTATATTTAAACCTACAAGCTTGTCTGCAAACTATTCATTTTGACTGTTCACTTGTCTCAGATCAATTAAGCCACAGGTGATGGTGACCAAAAATTTTATAAGTAGGAGGTGAGAGAGTTCACAGCCATGTGAAGACTTCTTCTAGCCCAAATATTCCATGCATAGCTTTCCTGCAAACATCCTTGCAAGCAAAAAGTTAAATGAATATTCATGGAAAGCAAATAACACTTGTGAATGCTGTCAAAGCAAATGTATTCTTTTAGTCAAATTAATGCTCATGAATACTTCTTGCGGTATTTTCCGGCTAAGAAAGGCACTATATAAATGTAAGTTGCTGTGGCAGTAGTTCTATAAAATTGGAATAAGCCGCCTTATTCAGAAGTGCAAGAAAAGCATTTTTGTCAAGCAGTATTGAGGTGAAAAATGCTGTGATATGCCTCCTGCTGTTGGACTTTGGTTGGGGCTCTTACGTGGGGCATCAGAACAGACAAAACAGACTAACTGACACAACCTAGGCTTCCAATAAGCCCTGGCAGAAGCCTTGGCCACACAAGCTGGGTTGGGATTTCTGATGAAGAATCAGAAAAATCCAAGATTAAAAAAAATTCTCTGTAGTCAAAAAAGTTGCTCCTTTCAGTAGATCAAAAGAAGAAATGCTACTTCCTCTCACTGATGTTCATAGAATCATGGAATATCAGGGTTGGAAGGGACCTCAGGAGGTCATCTAGTCCAACCCCCTGCTCAAAGCAGGACCAGTCCCAACTAAATCATCCCTGCCAGGGCTTTGTCAAGCCTGATCTTAAAAACTTCCAAGGAAGGAGATTCCACCACCTCCCTAGGTAACGCATTCCAGTGTTTCACCACCCTCTTAGTGAAAAAGTTTTTCCTAATATCCAACCTAAACCTCCCCCACTGCAACCTGAGACCATTAATCCTTGTTCTGTCATCTGCTACCACTGAGAACAGTCTAGATCCATCCATCCTCTTTGGAACCCCCTTTCAGGTAGTTGAAAGCAGCTATCAAATCCCCCCTCATTCTTCTCTTCCGCAGACTCAGCAATCCCAGTTCCCTCAGCCTCTCCTGATAAGTCATGTGTTCCAGTCCCCTAATGATTTTTGTGGCCCTCCGCTGGACGCTTTCCAATTTTTTCACATCCTTCTTGTAGTTTGGGGCCCAAAACTGGACACACTGTTCCAGATGAGGTTACACCAATGCCGAATAGAGGGGAATGATCATGTCCCTCGATCTGCTGGCAATGCTCCTACTTATACAGCCCAAAATGCCATTAGCCACCTTGGCAACAAGGGCACACTGTTGACTCATATCCAGCTTCTTGTCCACTGTAACCCCTAGGTCCTTTTCTGCAGAACTGCTGCCTAGCCATTCGGTCCCTAGTCTGTAGTGGTGCATGGGATTCTTCCGTCCTACGTGCAGGACTCTGCACTTGTCCTTGTTGAACCTCATCAGATTTCTTTTGGCCCAATCCTCTAATTTGTCTAGGGCCCTCTGTATCCTATCCCTACCCTCCAGCGTATCTACCACTCCTCCAAGTTTAGTGTCATCTGCAAACTTGCTGAGGGTGCAGTCCAAATCATTAATGAAGATATTGAACAAAACCGGCCCCAGGACCGACCCTTGGGGCACTCCGCTTGATACCAGCTGCCAACTAGACATAGAGCCATTGATCACTACCCTTTGAGCCTGACAATCTAGCCAGCTTTCTATCCACCTTATAGTCCATTCATCCAGCCCATACTACTTTAACTTGCTGGAAAGAATACTGTGGGAGACCGTATCAAAACTTTGCTAAAGTCAAGGAATAACACATCCACTACTTTCCCCTCATCCACAGTGCCAGTTATCTCGTCATAGAAGGTAATTGGGTTAGTCAGGCATGACTTGCCCCTGGTGAATCCATGCTGACTGTTCCTGATCACTTTCCTCTCCAAGTGCTTCAGAATGGAAGTTAGAATGTTAGTGTCAGTGACATGGATACAGCTCAGAGCCATGATAAGGCAGTGTTGCTGTATACAAGGAAGTGTACACGTGAAACCAAACTTTGGGTAACTGAAAGTGGAATTCTATCTTAGGTACTTAAATGGCCCCAGCACCTGAGTCCTTAATGTATTCAGCCTCGCAACATTCCTGTGAGAGAAGGTGGGACTATACCCGTTTTACAGATGGGGAACTGAGGTCCAGAGATAGTAAGTGATTCCCTAAAGTTACATAGGAAGTCTGTGACAGCACAGATAACTGAATCAGGGAGTCCTGATTCTCAGGGAAAGGCCCTAACTACTGGTCCTTCTTTAGTAGTTAAAGAATTATTAATCCCATAGCTCTTTTTTGAAAGAACAGGAAAGTCTATGTCCTAGCCATATATATATCAATAATTAGGTGGTTATTGTTTTAAGGATCTGCTTGTTTATTACAGTATGTCACTTGAGACAGTAAAGGTACAGTGGTACATGGCATAATGAATGCATAATGGCTTTTGCTTATAATCACAACATTGGGAATACCTTGTGATGAAAGATGCTGTCTAAAACTAAAGTCTATTCTACACAGCATATAACTGTCTGTCTGGGGGCACAGAGTGTTATTGATAGGATAAAACTTCTTTTTCCCTGCAGAAATCAAGCCAAAGTGGTGTCATGCTCAAAAGGTTTTAGCCTGGTGAAGGAGGCAAGGGTGATAGAATGCCTTGTACTGGAATCTCTCCATTTTATTCAATAGAAAGATGTGGATCATTGTTTAACCTTTTTTAAATTCCTCTTTTTCCTTCTCTTTACTCTTATAAGAGACACATTTGGGATGTTTCCACCTTCAGTGGAATGGGATGGAACTACCAGATTCCAGTGTGACAGGCCTTCAGCTGGCAAGCCACATATAGTACTTCACAGAACACAATCCTGGGACTATTTTACAGTGCTCATGGGTTTCACTGATTATAGTTCTTGGACCTCCAGCTAAATTATGATCTTGATTAGAAATTAAATTGCTCTTACTTTTCTTGTTCTGCATGTGCATTTGGCAGAATGACAACCCCGTATTTTCACAGTTTCTCCATCTATATGGTGACTTGAAAAGCATCTATACAATCAGAGGGAAATGTATTAATGGTAGTGAGGTTGCCTAATGCAGTGTTTTGCTGCTCTTTTCTGACTTGATTGTATACAGTGAGCTTTAAATATTTTATATAGTTTTTTAGAACAATTTTTTTTCATTTTAAATGAGCAATTTTTAACCTAGGGGGAGCAATTTTGCTCAGCACAAGAATTCCACAGGTCTTTGGATGTTTCCCTCCCTTTACTCTCGTATGCAGATGGATAGCCTATAACAATCCCACTAAAGGAGAGGCAATACATTTTCTACTGTAGAAGAAAAGAAGGGATGTTACGTTGCCAAGCACCAGCAGGACTCTTCAGGAATTATCTTAGAAGATAAAAGCAAAAAACTCTAAAATCAATACCACAGAATGATGATCCAACTGCTGTTTTAACCCCTCAGTGTAATCAGTTTTGGAGTTTTAATCCATGCAGCTGAAAAATCCAGAATCCTTATAGAATCATAGAATATCAGGGTTGGAAGGGACCTCAGGAGGATCAATGGCTCCATGTCTAGTTGGCAGCCGGTATCTAGCGGAGTGCCCCAAGGGTCGGTCCTGGAGCCGGTTTTGTTCAATATCTTCATTAATGATCTGGAGGATGGTGTGGATTGCACCCTCAGCAAGTTTGCGGATGACACTAAACTGGGAGGAGTGGTAGATATGCTGGAGGGTAGGGATAGGATACAGAGGGACCTAGACAAATTGGAGGATTGGGCCAAAAGAAATCTGACGAGGTTCAACAAGGACAAGTGCAGAGTCCTGCACTTAGGACGGAAGAATCCAACGCACCGCTACAGACTAGGGACCGAATGGCTAGGCAGCAGTTCTGCAGAGAAGGACCTAGGGGTGACAGTGGACGAGAAGCTGGATATGAGTCAACAGTGTGCCCTTGTTGCCAAGAAGGCCAATGGCATTTTGGGGTGTATAAGTAGGGGCATTGCCAGCAGATCGAGGGACGTGATCGTTCCCCTCTATTCGACATTGGTGAGACCTCATCTGGAGTACTGTGTCCAGTTTTGGGCCCCACACTACAAGAAGGATGTGGAGAAATTGGAGAGTGTCCAGCGAAGGGCAACAAAAATGATTAGGGGTCTGGAACACATGAGTTATGAGGAGAGGCTGAGGGAACTGGGATTGTTTAGTCTACAGAAGAGAAGAATGAGGGGGGATTTGATAGCTGCTTTTAACTACCTGAAAGGTGGATCCAAAGAGGATGGATCTAGACTATTCTCAGTGATAGCAGATGACAGGACAAGGATTAATGGTCTCAAGTTGCAGTGGGGGAGGTTTAGGTTGGATATTAGGAAAAACTTTTTCACTAGGATGGTGGTGAAACACTGGAATGCGTTACCTAGGGAGGTGGTGGAATCCCCTTCCTTAGAAATTTTTAAGGTCAGGCTTGACAAAGCCCTGGCAGGGATGATTTAGTTGGGATCGGTCCTGCTCTGGGCAGGGGGTTGGTCTAGATGGCCTCCAGAGGTCCTTTCCAACTCTGTTATTCTATGATTCTATGATCTAGTCCAACTCCCTGCTCAAAGCAGGACCAATCCCTAACTTTTACCCCAGATCCCTAAATGGCCCCCTCAAGGATTGAGCTCACAACCCTGGGTTTAGCAGGCCAATGCTCAAACCACTGAGCTATCCCTCCCCCAGAGGAGTTAAAAAGAATCAATATTATGTGATGGTGCTGTGTGTAAGAAAACGTTGTTAGCCTATTGATCATGGGGTAAGGCATTGGCAGTATCACCTTATAGGCAGAGGTGAGCAGGTATCTTACTTCTCAGGTATCTTTACCGTATATTCCAAGATAAACATTATTAGGGCCAGTTGTGCCTTGCTGCTTGGATAACTGAGGACAGTGAGCAATTGAATGGAAGGTCAGGTGTACTATAGACTGCATTCAGATATCAACAGCATCACGGAAAACGGGCTTGAGGTCTCATGTAGTCATTCCGAACCCCAGCATCGCGGCAGCCTTCCCTTCCTTTTGTGTTTTGCCTAGGAGTGGTGCTTTACATCTTTTTTTCTTTTTTCGGAGCCATGATAATACTTTCTCCCTTTACACACCTGCCCGTCTTGGACTAGGGAGTAAATAACCAGGATAGTGATCAAATTTGGATCTCCTCTAGGGCAGTACAGAGCTTACCACAAGATAACTGAGCAAGCACAGCCTGTTCATCTAGTCTCCTTTTATTCTAAGTCGTCTGTGTTATTTGTTTGGGGGGGAAGGGCTACTTTTTTTTCTTCTTCTGGGTTTCCTATGTTAGTTTTGGGTAATCTGATCCCACCTGACACATCTCATGCTTCCTGAGCCTAAACTGGCTTTTCTCAGAGCAGCGCTTCCCCTTTTGTAACTGACAGGCAGATCTGTTGCTGTCAAGATGGATTTTCTGTGTCTGCACTTCTCTACCCTATGTTCTGACTCGTATGTTTTTCTACTTCCTGCATTTCGCCTTTTCTCCCCCAAGAGGATCTCCTTCCACCTCCTTTATCTGCCTGCCTTCCTTTCCCCAGGCTGGGTCTTTTCTTTCAGTCTCCCATTCTCATTTCATTTTTCTAATCTTACAAACTGTCCTCATCTTCATCCTCCTCCTGAAGGCATTATACACTATCCTGTTGTGCACTTTCACATTCTGTGCCAGATCCTCTTTGAAATGCCTTTGACAACTTTGTCTAATGCCAGGGTAGACCTTGGAAAAGTTTTACACTTTTAAAAATATACTTTGTTTTCATTCTGTGTTGGAATAAAAATGAGACTCTTTGAAATTTTTTACTTTAAAAAAAAAAAGAGAGGGAACTCCCAGTATAAGCTGGTAGTTAGGGCGCAGTTGCATTAATTTAGGTGGAATAAATGGGCCAACAGTGTTAACATAACCTAGTCACTGTCCAACATTAAACAGTCCAGAGTTTGGTATACAGAGACCTGAGCCTCTTAGTAACATGGGTCACAAACCATTAAAAATCCTTTGCATCTTTTATTAAAGATACAGAAAAGAAAAACCCGCAGAAGCATTTGAAATGTAAAGTATTAAGGATTTCATTTAAACATTTTTTGTTCCCTTTCCCTTTTGCTGGAGAGAGTTCTTCGAAGGAAAAAACCCCTTGTCTGACAGTCTCTTAGCTGGAATTTAAAATGGTAGTAATTGTCCTTTTGGATAAAAGAGAAGAAGTAAGTTGAGATATGCTGGAGCAGTTGCTGCTGCTATTAAAGTCTGATCCCATATTACCTCAGGGGGTGGTTAGGATTGAACTGTCAGGGGTGGTGATGTTGTCCAGGTCTCTGTTTTTAGCCTGCTCTGGTCAGGACATCTCAGGATCGGGTGACCAAAGGCCTCCAAGTCCTAGGGGAATGGTGGGGGTGGCAGCCATGACGGTGATGCTTGGTCCAGTAGCCTGTCTATTCTTCTCAATTCCTCCTGCCCTCCCCCCCAATCTTTCTTTCAGGACCCAGAAAGGGAGGGGTGGGAGCAACAGCCCATCCTTTCATTATTTTGTCCACCAGTTAGGCATAGTATCTGACATAACCATTTGGATTCCATTGATTTCTGGTTCTACATCTTTGGTCTGTTTCCGAGCATGACTGTAACGCAATCTATGAACGATATCAGTAGGCCTTCTTGTTTACACTAATTCAGTTTTTCCGTCTCCTTTCCAAACCTTTTTCCATCAGCATTTGTTGTGTTATTGTAACATCTCATGAACTTCCACATACTTTTATAGTTGAGCTCACAATTAGAATACATTTTTGGGCCCACTTATCACAACAGCACTCATCTGGAATGTGGAAGAGCCAGACTCGTGTCCCTGCTCTGTCTGATGGAAAAACTCCTGATCAGCTCTAGTTCCTAATCTAGTTAAGATGGGGGTGGGGCAGGATATGTCTGCATGGAGTAGGCATCTTGTTTGGGTTGGTATTGCCAGCTCCATAATTGGTGTTTTTCTTAAATCCCTTTCACCAGGAGTCATATGATTAGCTGGGATTCTCAGCTGTGTATTTTTTTTTTAAGTTTCCATCTCTGATTGTTGAGGAGAAAAGCTTTAAAACATGAGCCCTGAAGAATCAAAAATCAGCTAATGGAGTCTCCAACATGGATTATTCTTAAATCAATCTCATGGTTTTATGGGGCCTGACTCATGATTTTTTAACACTTCAACTGTTCCATGGAGAAGATCTGGGAGCAGAAAAGAAAGTAACTTCACAGAGAGTTGAGGAGGGGAGTGATCAAGACCTTTGGACCCAAGGAAATCTAAACTGTATTGAATTGTGTTTGTGGTGTGTGCAGGTGCACAACCAGAATTTTCCTAAGGATGGGGGCCAGAGCTCTCCCTCTGCTGCTCTGCACCCAGACTCCACACTCCCTGCTCCCTCATAGCCAGTCTCAAACACACTCTGGCTGCTTCTGCACCGTATGCTCTCTCCCCTCCCTGCATCCATTTCCACACACTCCCCTCATGCTACCCCACACCCAGCTCTGAGCTCTCCCCACTGCATCCAGCCCTGTGCTCTTACCTAGAGAGGAGGTCAGGTTGCTGAGCACCACCTCCACCAGGGTTTCCAGGCCATTCTGGGAACCCCAGACCACATAGTTTATCTCTACTTTCCCAGAAAGCACCAAAAGCCTGGATCCAATCTTCCTACCCTCCTGGGAACTGAGGTTTGCTGATGCCCCCTACTCTTCTTCTAACTGGGCTACCCAGAGCCTTGCACACTGGAAGGACTCCAGAGGGTGGGGGGGAGTGTGAAGCAGGGTGCAATGCCACTCAAATTTGGTCTGTTCACCACTCTGTCACACTCCGCCTTTAAACTACCAGCTCCAGTCAGAGGCCAAGGCATCCTCCCGCTCTTGTACCCCTGACTATTATGCTATGCCTTGCTAAACTAGTGTTACTTATTGTAAGAGAAATACATTCAGCAAGAAACTTGTGTGTATGTTATATGGTTGTTTGCTGATCTTATGTTTCACATGGCAATTCCTATGAATGTTGAAGCTATGAGAATATGCTTAAGGGAGATTATTTAAAGGAATTAGTTGGTATGAGCTGTATTATTTTATTTAAAATATATGTAATGGGAACTGACAACTTGGAAAGAAAAATTGAAATCGTATTAAGGGAAATGGAGCTGAAAAAAATGCTAAGGCCTTGTGTGCTGTGCTGTGCATTATTCCAATAGCTGGAGGTCAGATGTAAAGGGAGTCAGAGTAGTTGGTATAAATACAATGATGGATTAGATTATAAATGTTTACAAATTAGGGCTGTGATTTTCAAATGCACTTAAGGGGTTCTGATGCCTAACTCTCATTAACTCCTTAGACTTACTGGAACTCTGATCCTTATTCCTCCCTTGACATCTCTGATTAAGACTGGGATTGTTATAATACCAGAGTAGGAGAAAATAATTGTCCCCAAAGACTAGATCTCCTATTGCTTCTATCCATAAGAGCTGGCAGTATGTAAGAATCAGCAACTTAACCGTCCCAAGAAGATAGACTGATATATTTCAGAGGCATTTGTTAGACAATCCATTGTCCCAGCCCTGATTTTGTGTGAGGATTTGTTGGGGGAATATATGGAACCTTGATTTGTGGGGGGAAGGGTTGGGCTGGGGCTAGGTTGTTTTTTTTCTTCCCCAAATACACTGACCTCTGTAAAGAGAAACTCATAGAATGGGATGAATTTTGTAACTTTGTGAACTTGTTAATGTTCGTCACCATTTGGCCAGATGATCACCCATGTTGCTTGCTTGCTTGTTTGTTAATGTACATTCATTTATTGCTGACCTTAGGTTGCCCCTCCAGAGGTGAGGCTGGCAACCAAGAAAGAACCACCTATTTTTGTAACCTTCTAGGGACTATAGAACAGGGTCAGAAAGAGTAAGGTGTAGAGTTACACTGACAAAGAGATCTGCTTTGTATGAAGCAGAATGTTTGTAGTCCTCCTCCTACATATTGAAGATGTGGGAGCAGATCTTTCAATACTGGGAGAGTGGAAGAACATGGCATGTGGGTTTCTTTGCAACTTGGATAGCTTGACCTAAGACGCTGAACTGGAAGTCAAGAGACTGGGGTTCTTTCCTGGCTCTTCCATTGATTTGCTTTGTTACCGTGGGAAAGCCAAAGCACAGAGTGGTGAAGTGATATTCTCTCCCACACTTTGTCTGTCTTGTCTGTCTAGATCGGGGTGGGCAAACTTTTTGGCCCGAGGGCCACATCTGGTTATTGAAATTGTATGGTGGGCCATGAATGCTCATGAAATTGGGGGTTGGGGTGCAGAAGGGGGTGAGGGCTCCAGCTGAGGCTGTAGGCTCTGGGGTGGGGCCAGAAATTAGGAGTTCAGGGTGCAGGAGGGGGCTCTGGGCTGATGCAGGGGGTTGGGGTGTGTGGGGAAGGTGGGGGCTCTGGCTGGGGGGTGTGGGCTCTGGGGTGGGGCTGGGGATGATGGTTTGGGGGTGCCGGAGGGTGCTCTGCACTGAGACCAAGGGGTTCAGAGAATGGGAGGGGGATCAGGGCTGGGGGTTTGGGCACAGGAGGGGTTCACGGGTGCAGGCTCCGGGTGGCGCTTACGTCAAGCAGCTCCAAGAAGCAACGGCATGTCACCCCTCTGGCTCCTACATGGAGGCATGGCCGGGGGGCTCTGCATGCTGCTCCATCCACAGGCGCTGCTCCTGCAGCTCCCATTGGCCATGGTTCCTGGCGAATGGGAGCTGCGGGGGCAATGTACGGAGCCTCTTGGCTGCCCCTACGCTTAGGAGCTGGAGAGGGGAAATGCCTTTGTTTCCGGGAGCCATGCGGAGCCGTGGCACATGTGGAGCTGGGCAAGCCCTGGACCCCACTCCCCAGTGGGAGCTCGAGAGTCAGATTAAAACGTTTGAAGGGCCAGATGTGGCCGTAGTTTGCCCACTCCTGGTCTAGATTGTGAGCTCTTTGGGAGAAGAAGACTATCTCTTGCTGTACTGCTGCCCTGAACTTGCTTGGATCTCTGTGCTACTGTGATATAAATAATAATTGGAGATGGTTTTGTTTTTAAAAAACAAAATGGTCATAAATGGGTTTATTATGGGTTCACTTTTTTTTTGGTTGTAAAATTTCCTGAATAAGCCGCAACTTTTTTTGTATTTTTGAATTTTTTTCACAGTTGTGGGGAAAATGTCAATCTTCTCTCAAATTTTACCTGCCCCTCCCCTCCTTTTTTTTCAGCAGTATTAAAATGGTGGTGGGGATATTAAAAAGAGAAAGTATCAACTTTAAAAGGCAAAAGCTAACTAAGACTTAAATTCACTTTTAGCACTTCCATTTTAACTGTTACTTGTAAGAGTTACCTTCAGAGACAGAGTAACACTTCTGTTTTAAATGAGAGAAAGTAAAGCTTTGACTTATTTGGCAGTGTAACTTCTAATTTTTTTAACACCATTTTCATTTCATTTTTTTCACTCTCCTCCCGACCTTATCCCCAATAGAAATAAAAGGGGGGAAATAAAGTGAGAGTTGGGATCTTTTCCACTAAAATGGGGGGAAAACAAATCCAAAAATAAAATCTCTTAATTTTTTGAAGATTTTCATGGGGGGAAAAAGAACCCCCAGTTTCTAAATGCTCTAACAGAAAATCAAATGCTCACAGTTATAAAAAGCAAAGAAGAGAACACAATACAGAGACTTTTTTGGAAGTTTCCCCATAGGTTTTATAGATCTTTAAATTGCCTTTCCCCTTGATCTTGTGGATGAGCCCCTCTCAAATCAGCAGTTGCTATAAGTTATTGAATGGCAGCACTGCCATCAGAAGTCCTGGCAATACAGAAAGGAATTAGGACTTGCCATGAAAATGGGAGACTTGTTATAATAACAATACTTACAAAACAGCTTTTATCCAAGGATCTGGAAGAGTATCACTAACTTAATGCAGGGGACTTTACACAACACGAAAAGACAAGGAGAAAATGAGTGCTGTAGAAGAATAAGGAAAGAGTAAAGGAGAATCATTAGTGTTGAAAGGGAATTAGAATGTATCCTTATTCATCCCTCTGCTTGGAGAGTAGGAGTGACTTTATTATACCTGAAACATCCCTGAAAGATGTTTCTAACCTTGATTGTCTCCCATTGATGATGATTTTATAACCTCCCTTGACAGTTGGTTCATTTGCCTAACTCCTGTTCTTACTGTGTGAAACTTCCCACATTAACTGTTGGACCTAAATTTCCCCTGATGCAGCTTAAGTTCATTACTTCCTGTTCTGTCCTCATTAATTAATGGGAACAATTGATTCCTGTTCTCTTTATAACATCGCTATATACTTGAAGACAGCTAGAACGCGCACACACACACTCTCGCTCTCTCTCCTATATATAAAGGAAAAAAAGGGAAATATTTCTCTGCCAGGTCGATTTAAACAAAATGGCAGCTGTTTGAAACTGCTTCAGGGTTTGCAATGTTGGAATAAGTCAGGGGAAGGTGGATTAGTAGAAAGAGTGCACTGAAATGGTGAAAGGGTCATGATCAATCTTTCACAATTTTGGATAGTTCTGAGAACAATTTCTTGTCCCTCCTCTTCCTGTCCAATATAACAGGTTGCTGTCTACCATTATAAATTATAATACTATTATCATATCTACCATCACTGGACACAGGAGACCAGATCCTCAGTTAGTGTCAGTGGAACTACCCATCATGTAACCAGCTTGAGGATCTGACCCTTGGATTTTTAAAGAGTTTTGTTAGTGAGGTGTGTGTTAGAGAGAGAGAGGGCAATTTCCTGCAATATCTTTGAGAAACCTTATTTTATTAAGTTTATGCATTATTATGGGCCAGGATGGTATGGGGCCAGGATGGGGGAATGTGGGGGGAGGGGGAGAAATGGTGTGAGGTCTGAGAATTGAAAGGGCTCTATTGCAAATGTGCCAGACAAGAATTGACTTTTGGGACAATAAGTGCTAAATAGATTTCCTGGGAAATACCTAGGGTGAGGTTAATGTAAATTCCCCACCTCCAGTTATGCAAAAACCTGTCTTTTGAAGCTATACCCTTAGGGGTGGGTCACTGTTTGCTGATCCAAGAGATGAGAGAAAAGGCCTGACCCATATAAAGGAACAGCTGAACTGCCCAGCCTGGGTTCTGGTTCTATATCGGAGACAGTTATGAACTTGTAACCATGGGGAAAACCCAGATGTGGGTTTTGAAGGCCTGACATCTACCGGAGTCTGAGGTTGAAGTTGGGGTGACCGCTGATGAGCTTTTTAGCATGTGTGTAGGTTTTTATTCGTTTTCAATGTTGTCTCTGTAATGTTTTCACCTTAAAAATAAATGTGCTTGCTTATAAAGAGCTGTGTGGTAACTCATAACTGTGGGCATAGCCTCTGGAGGGGAAGCCCGTCTTAGGCAGCTTGGCCTCCTGGGAATATCATAGTCAAAATCAGGGGACTGAGCAGCCTTAACATCCGGAGAAGAGAAGGGTTGGGAGAGTTACATCTCTCTGCCCAAGAGAGGTGATGGCTGAGGAGCCTGGAGTGGGTGCCCTTGAGAGACCACAAAGGGAGAATACAGGTGCAGCTGCTTTGAAGTGTGTGGAGGAGGCAGGAGGGGGAGAGAGTTCAAATATAATTGACTTATACAAAAAGTGTGTTTGTGTATCTTTAGGCACCTCGCTCCCAGCCTTCTGATGAAGTTGAGCACAGCTGCTTGTTCCATTCAGCCCTAGCAATCTGCTTCTCACTTTATATCAGTTTACGTTTTCAACGTTATCTCTGCAAGGAAAAGGGCTAGAAACTTTTTTTAAAAATGAAATCTGTGATTATCTTTTACACACGCAGTTCCTGCAAGCCACACTTCACGAGTCCCAGAGGATGGCTCTGGATACATGCAGTTTATTCTGCACTGTACCACATAGATGTCACCCTCACATATGTGGTGTCTGTATCTGTCTAATGTAAAATGTATTTTCATTGCGTTATTTCTCTGATGGATAATACCAGGAGAGTAGATGTATCTTATATACATCTTAAACTTTCCTGAAAGTGGAAAAGAGTAACGTTTTTGATTACAGGGATTATTTTGTCTGGAAACATAAGATTGTTTATAATGCCATAATAATAAACAGAGTGAGTGTGCCTGTTCTCTTGATACAGGGATTATTATGTTATTCCAGAATGAGCTGCCAATGACTTAGTGTTTTAACATCTCAAAGCTATCAGTAAGTGTTAGTAATTTTAGGAAATTGTTCATTTATAGCCTAGTAGTGCGTTCCCCCCCCCAATCTATCTAGCTAGTGACATCACTAAAGTACAGTCCGTGAACATGGTGGATGCTCCATGAATAATATTATTTCAATTTATTTTGGTGGTGGAGAGGAACCACTGATTATGGCTCTCTTCCTAAGCAGTTCAGATACCATAAAACCTTTCTGCATATTTCTTTTATGGCTGTGTTTTTCATCTCTACTTACTGAATTCAATGTATTTTAATGCCTTGTTGATGGGGGAGCAAGGCTTTCATTGCAATAAGTAATACTATTTAGTAATTATGTTGGGCTTTTTCCCCATAGATTTCAGTGTTTAACAAACCGGGGAAGTATCAGTTATCAACACTTTGCAGATGGGGAAGCTGAGTGTCAGAATTTGAGTGATTTGCAGAAGGTAATCAATGGCGCAGCTAGGAACAGAACCCAGATATCCTGGTACCCACTCTGATGTCCTCTCCAAGGTATCATGCTTCCTTTGAGTCCTGGCAGCTAACCATATTGTGCACAAAGATAATTTCCAAAGATTTCATAAAACTACTAGCTCATATGGGAGCCTCTCCCAGCTGCAGTGAATGTGTAAACCAACACAAATGGAACCTCTGCTGTGCTTTGACTGGACGGTTGCCTCATGCTGTTCACAGATTGAATAGGAGTGCAGACACTGGGAGGTTAATCTACTGTAATTCCAATTAATATTTATGGCTCTTTCTGTAAATCTGTGAGGTGCTGGAGTGAGAGTTTGGCACATCACAGATAGAAGAAAAGCTTTTTGAAATTCATGGGAAGACGAACGACAGGATTCTATTTATGTAGCAAATACTTGGTTTTCGTACGATTTTGGTAGACTTTTTTTCCATAAAAACAAAGTGCTTAAGAAAAACGAATGCTTTTCCTTTCTGTAAAATCCTCTGTCACTGGCTAACCTTCCACTGGGATAGTAAATAGGAGTGTTTTAACCTGGCCTTTTGTTATGAGTGGGAATAAAATTGTTCTTCAACTTTAAAAAAGCAGGCCTCTACTATTTGAATTAAAGGAGATTTCCTGTAAGAGGGTCTGGTGATATGTCCAGTATCCTCTCTGTAAGCCTGGCGCTGGTGGTGCCGTAATTACATATACAGACACTACAATCAATGTTCACCTTCACAGTGTAGAACTATAAATTCATAACTTGAAAATGAAGGACTGGATACTGGGAAGTGTGGAACACCTTTGACACTCACGGCGCTCAGTGGAAGTTGAGCGCTCAGCAGATGTGCCATATCTCTCAGCATTTGGCCCACATTTAAACAGTAGCAAGACTGTATTAGTAAACGGTACTGTTTCATGCCAACAAAAACAGGTAATGACACCTGCAAATGGGCACTGGAGAGCACAGCCCTCCTCCCCCCCCCATCTGCAGATGCAAATCCATGCATGTATTTGGCAGACACTACTTATGTTTTCTCATAAATATAGCTAAGAGATGCTTTAGACATTTCTTTTGGAGCAGTAACATTCAGCTTTTTCCATACTGGGACCGTCTCCCCATTTAGCAATATGGAATGGGCAGGGTGGCAGTGATCCATTGTCAGCTATTTGCAATCTTCCTCCAGATCCCGTGTTGACTGTTTTGGGGCAGGATGGGCCTGAACTTGTGTGGTACTGCTTAGTGGGGGCTGAGTGCTGAGCATCACCCAGCATTGGGCCCTGTCTGACCTACCTAACTACAGCACAGAGATGGTCACAGCTTCAGCTGTGTAAAACTTCTCCAGGCTTCAGGTTTAGATACTTGGGTCAAGTGTGCAGAAAAGTTTAGAGCTTTGGGTACCCTTGTTTGAACCCAGGCAGAATTCTGAGCAAGACGGGTATGTATAAAATGAAAAACCGAGCATTGTTTTATGTGAGTTCTACCTAAGACCAGTCCAGATCATACAATTTTTCATCTAACTTTGTTTCTTAGATCTGGGCTTTTTGAAGTCAGAGACGCAAAACAAAATTTAGAGGATTCCATTTTCACACTTTATTGTGTAGAAATCCATTGGACGGAAGAATACAGCTGTAGCTGGGTGACCTTCGTTCAGTCACTTCTGTGTCTTTTTTTCTCATAATTAAAGGAGATATTAATACCAACAACCTTCACTGAGTTATTAATACCTAAACAATTCAGTTGGGTGTTGATGCTCCTACAATGTTTTTAAATCATTTTTGAGATCCTCAGATTGGTGCAGTGTAAGTGAAAAGTTCTATTTTTATCATTTTCGATGAGGGGAAAAAAGAGAGACTATTAATGTGACTTTGCAAAGTGCTCAGAGATCACAGTGGTGAGCACTATATGAATACCTACACCAGGAGTTCTCAAACTGGAGCTCACAAGTGCCCTTCCTTTCCCTTCTTGTTAAATGGCAGGAGAATCTCAGCTATATCCTGGCTAGATGGGAGAGGAGCCTCAACATGGAAAATGGGACCATGATAAGCAAAATATTGAGAACCACTGACTTGGAGAGACTTCTAAGCAATGATAATCTATCAGGCTTCAATTCATGAAAGCATGGAAGTCTGCCATAGCTAATGTGATAGATGTTCCTTTGACTTGCTGCAAGTGTGTGTGGTATTTCAATAATGACTAAGGGGTGGGGATTTAAGATATCATATGTAACAACAAGGAATTATTTATGAAGAAAATTTAGCTCTGATGGTGCTGTAATCCAGCCTAGCTGTATTCCGTGTTTTAATCTTGGCTATTGGCTCTTGTCTCTGTGTGGAAGGAAGTCAGTCAGCAGGAAATGTGGCACTGCATTATCATGCAGGATGAGTGGCAATCCAATACTTCCTGATGCAGCTTAACCCTTTTAATAGCATAATATATTTGTTTCTTACTTGGAGACAGAATGGTCTAGTGCAATGTTTCTCAATCTTTTTGATACCAGGGACTAGCTTGCTGCCTTCCTAAACTGTATCAGGGAGATCTCAGGAACCGGCGTCGGTCCACCGGCTGGTCATTGAGAAACAGTGGTCTAGTGCAGGGGCAGCCAAACTTTTTGGCCTGAGGGCCACTTTGGATTTTGGAAATTGTATGGAGGGCTGGATACGGGAGGCTGTGCCTCCCCAAACAGCCAGGCGTAGCCCGGCCCCCGCCCCTTCCTGTTTCTTGCCCCTTGATGCCCCCCTGGGATTCCTGCCCCATCCACCACCCCCCGCTCCCTGTTCCCTGACTGCCCCCGGGACCCCCACCCCTGACTGCCCCCCGCCACCACATCCAACCCCTCCTCTCATTCCTGACTGCCCCCCCAGATCCCTGCCCCATCCAACCACCCCTTCTCCCTGACTGCCCCCTGCCGCCCCATCCAACCCCTGCTCCTTCCTAGCTGCCCCCATTCAACCGCCCTTTCCCCGCCCTCTGACTGCCCTGACCCCTATCCACACCCCCGCCCCCCGATCAACCCCCTGGCGGGAGCCAGCTATACCACCGCGCAGCACAGAGCACCAGGTCAGGCCGGGCTCTCCAGCTGCACTGCCCCAGGAGCTTACAGCCCCGCCGCCCAGAGCACCAGAGCATTGCACCAGCGGCGCAGTGAGCTGAGGCTGCAGGGAGGGCCCGGGGATGAGCTTCCCGGGCCAGGAGCTCAGGGGCTGGGCAGGAGGGTCCCGCAGGCTGGATGTGGCCCGTGGGCCGTAGTTTGCCCACCTCTGGTCTAGTGGATATTGACCTAAAGAGAGACTCAGGAGACCTGGGTTTTTTTCCTGGTTTGGCCAATACCCTTGGCAAATCACTTCACTTGTGTATGCCTCACTTTCATGTCCTGCCTTTTTTTGTCTTGTGGGTTTAGATTGTAAGATCTTTGAGGCTGGGACCATCTCTCACTATAGTGTTTGTACAGTCCTAGCACACCGGGGCCTTGTTTTCAGTTGGGGCTGGTGGGTACTACATATAGAACTGGTCAGGAATTTCCTCAGAATACAGGACTGGGTGGGACCTCCTGAGTCACTGAGTCCAGTTCCCTGATATCACAGGCAACCCTTATGATGAGATAACTGGCTCTATGGATGAGGGGAAAGCAGTGGACATGTAATTCCTTGACTTTAGCAAAGTTTTGATACGGTCTCCCACAGTATTCTTGCCAGCAAGTTAAAGTAGTATGGGCTGGTGAATGGACTATAAGGTGAATAGAAAGCTGGCTAGATCATCGGGCTCAGCGGGTAGTGATCAATGGCTCCATGTCTAGTTGGCAGCCGGTAACAAGCAGAGTGCCCCAAGTGTCGGTCCTGGGGCCGGTTTTGTTCAATATCTTCATTAATGATTTGGACTGCACCCTCAGCAAGTTTGCAGATGATACCAAATTGGGAGGAGTGATAGATATGCTGGAGGGTAGGGATAGGATACAGAGGGCCCTAGACAAATTAGCGGATTGGGCCAAAAGAAATCTGATGAGGTTCAACAAGGACAAGTGCAGAGTCCTGCACTTAGGATGGAAGAATCCCATACATGGCTACAAACTAGGGACTGAGTGGCTAGGCAGCAGTTCTGCAGAAAAGGACCTAGGGGTTACAGTGGATGAGAAGCTGGATATGAGTCAATAGTATGCCCTTTTTGCCAAGAAGGCTAACGGCATTTTGGGGTGTATAAGTAGGAACATTGCCAGCAGATTGAGGGACGTGATTTTTCCCCTCTATTCGGCATTGGTGAGGCCTCATTTGGAGTACTGTGTCCAGTTTTGGTCCCCACACTACAAGAAGGATATGGAAAAATTTGGATAGAGTCCAGCGGAGGGCAACAAAAATGATGAGGGTACTGGAGCACATGATTTATGAGGAGAGGCTGAGGGAACTGGGATTATTTAGTCTGCAGAAGAAAAGAATAAGGGGGGATTTGATAGCTGCTTTCAACTACCTGAGAGGGAGTTCCAAAGAGGATGGATCTAGACTGTTCTCAGTGGTAGCAGATGACAGAACAAGGAGTAATGGTCTCAAGTTGCAGTGGGGGAGGTTTAGGTTGGATATTAGGAAAAACTTTTTCACTAGGAGGGTGGTGAAGCACTGGAATGGGTTACCTAGGGTGGTGGTGGAATCTCCTTCCTTAGAGGTTTTTAAGGCCCGGCTTGACAAAGCGCTGGCTGAGATGATTTATTTGGGGATTAGTCCTGCTTTGAGCAGGGATTTGGACTAGATGACCTCCTGAGGTCCCTTCCAACCCTGATATTCTATGATTCTAACCCTGTCATATAATCTCTTTTTAATAAACATATTAAGCCCCATCTTAAAACCAGTTAGGTTTCTTATCCCCAATATTACTACTGGGAGGTTGTTCCACAACTTCACTTTTCTGGTAATTAGAAGCCTTCTGCCTTCCAGCTTAAATTTATTTATGGCCAGTTCATACTCTTTGCGCTTGTGCCAAAATTTCCCATTAGCTCTTCTACCTCCCTGGTGTAATCATTTCTCCTCTTAGCTCTTTTAGTCTCCTCTTGTAAGATAGGATCTCCATTCCCCCAATCATCTTAGTCAGGACCCGCTCCAGGCACCAGCGAACCAAGCTCTGGGGTGGCAATCCGTCCTCGGCGGCGGCGGGAATTCGGCAGCCACTCTGTCACAGCGCGTTTCACACTTGGCGGCTATTCGGCGGCGGGGACACAACTCTTCTTTGGTCGCCGGCGGCAATTCGGTGGCCGCACCATCACTCTGCCTCTGTGTTCGGCAGGCAGGATTCCGCCTCCCCGTTCGGCGGCAAGTGTGTTTGGTTTTTTTTGCTCCTTGGGGTGGCAAAAACACTGGAGCTGGCTCTGATCTTAGTAGCTCTTCTCTGCACCCATTCTGCTTTGAACCCATCTTGCTTGAACATGGGTGATCAGAACGGTACACTGTATTCCAGAAGACACCACACCAGTGCCTTGTTCAATGGCAATAATTCTTCCCTGTCTACTGGAAATACCTCACCCGAAACAGACTTTTATTTAAAACAAAAAATGCCGGTTTTTATCAAAACTAAATCTTTTCCCCTGGGAATGTCCCATTTTATTAATGCTTTAATCAGGAAATGTTTAGGTCCAGGGTGGAATTTCTGGAAGGGGAGGGAGAGCGAGCGAGCAAGCCCACCCTAAAATACCCTGGGCACTCACCTGGGATGTGGGAGATCAAGGATCAAGTCTCTGGCCTGATTCAAGCAGAGGAGGGGCTTGAAACTGAATTTCCCACATCCCACGCGAGTGCCTTAAGCACTGGACATTAAAGATGTGCTTTCAGTCTCTCCTGTTGCAGTTGTTCCACTTTGTATAAATAAATAGAATTGGAGCAGGGACTTTGTGATAAATAAAGGGGGCGGTAGCTCCCTTTTATGGACACCCAGCCAGTTAGCTACAAAATCCCTGTTAGTAGCTGTTCTCTACTTGCTTTACCTGTAAAGGGTTAAAAAAAGCCCATAGGTAAAAGGAAGGGAGTGGGCACCTGATCAAAAGAGCCAATGGAAAGGCTAGAACTTTTTAAAATTGTGGGAAAAAAAATTCCTCTGTCTGTCTTGCTCTCCTGAGAGAGGAGACACAGAGCAGCAATGCTATAAGAAGCTTTAAACCAGGTATGAAAAATCATCAAATCATACCTCAAAACTACTTATCTGAAACCCCAGATAAGTAAGTATATTGGGGAATGTCTAGGAAGACGCGATTAGGTTTATCTCTTTTATTTCTTTATGGCTTGTGGACTCCTCTCTGCTAACCCCAGGTGCTTTTGCTTTGCTTGTAACCTTGAAGTTGGACCTCAAGAAAACCATTCTTGATGCTTATTATTATATTTTCTCTTTTTTCTAACCTAGCAATAGCCTACGTTCCAGATGTATTTTTTTTGTTTTTGTTTTTTTAACAAAATTTACCTTTTTTTAAAAACAGGATTGGGTTTTTATGTCCGAAGAGGTTTGTGCATATGTTGTTTAATTAGCTGGTGGCAACAGCTGGTTTTCTTTCTCAGCTCTTCCCCAGAGCAGAGGTGAAAGGGCTTGAGGGTACCCCACAGGGAGGAATTCCCAAGGACACCTTTCTGGGTTCAAAGAGGGTTTTTTGCATTTGAGCGGTGGCAGCATCTACCCATCCAAGATCAGAGAGAAGCTGTAACCTTGGGAGTTTAATACCAGCCTGGAGTGGCCACTATTAATTTTTAGAATCCTTGCGGCCCCCCATCTTCTGCACTCGAAGTGCCAGAGTGGGGAATCATCCTTGACAGACTTGGACTTGGTTCTCCCACAGCCAAAGTAAATGGCCCCACTTCTGGGCTGTAGAGTCAGTCTTTCTTGCTCTCCCTGTTTTAAAAAAAAATTTTTTTTAAAAAGGTCTTGGTTTCATCTTGATGCAGAACAGGAAACGTTTTGAAATCTTCTTTTTTTTCTTTTTTTTTTTTTCTTGGGACAAACTGTTTCCCACTAGGACTGGCTACAAATAATGAATTGAAAACTCTGCGTGCATAACTATTCTGAAATTTTACCTGTATGAAAAATATTTAATTCCTTGAAGTCAATTAATACTACAGGTCAGTTTTGTTGCTAGTAGCTGATGTCAGGTAGGACAGAGTTGTTGCAGCAATGTCTTGAGGGCCACTTGATTTGAAGTAAGCCTGAAATGAAACCGAGCAACTAATCGGTATGTCAGGCAAAGATGCTACAATTCAAACTATCAGCCAATCACTTGGCACTTGTGAACAGAGGAATGATTGACTTTACATGAGCAACATTTCACAGCAGTGAAGCTGGTCCAGGTAGCAGTGGTTAATTGCTCCAGTCACCCAAGAGTAGAAATAGGGAGCAGGTGTTATGCTGACAGCACATCTTCAGTTTCAACAGGCTTCAGATATGAATGTAGCTAGTAGGGATGAGCCAAAAATATGTGGGTCAGTTGAGATTTTGCCATCTCAATTTTGAAGATTATAATTGAATATTTGCCTCTCTGACTTGCTTCTTTCTAATGCCTTTTGTATTGTTCTAACTTTTATTTTTTGTAAGCCTCTTCCCATTCCTTGTAGAATCACTGCCTATAAAGCTCTTAGAGACAAGGTGGGGGAGGTAATATCTTTTATTTGATCAACTTCTGTTGGTGAGAGAGAGAGAGAGAAGCTTTTCGAGCTTACACAGAGCTCTTCGTCATATCACTTATGCTGGTACAGAGTCTTATTACTTATGCTGTTCAGGTCTGTTATGCTGCTACAGAGTCGACTGACAAATCCATCCACTTAAATGATTTATTACTCCAATTTGCTGGGCAGTAGCACTGATCACTGAAAGGACAAATTTGTCAGTTTGTTTCACAGAGATCTTTATGATCTGCAACAAGTGTAGAGGCATCAGGGTTAGTGGAAGAGCTTCTGTGTTTGCAAGAAAAATGATGAAGAAAAACAGTGACAGAGTAGGAGAAGGTAGAGATTGGGCATGGGAAGAAAGTTTAATTTTCATTTGCTATGAAATGTATACACTACTGGGATGAACTTAGTTGCCATCTCACAAGGTTGCCTTGTAGCTGGTGGATTACTGGTTCAACATGCTGCTCCAGCTAGCAATCTTTTCCCACTGTCTCAGAAAAAAGGAAAGGAGGATCCTGGAAGGGGTTTTCTCTGTGAAGAGTCCTCAGCTTTGGAGCCTCTTCCTCCTCCTGCCCGCTTCATCTGAAATAGTCCAACTTTGTTGACTTTCTGTGTGCATGGCAAAGCCTATGGCTGAGATTTTCAATGTAGCCTCAGGTAACACTCAACTCCATTAAAAGCCAGTGGGACTTGAGAATCCCACTCCATTAGGCCCCTTCAGAAATCCCACCCTCCACACTGACCAAAGCTTTTGGAAAGGAAGTGGTATTAGAGGGCTTGTGGTTTGTGTGGGGATGATGGGTAGCATCGTTTTTTTAGCATCTGGGTTATTGTGGGCGTAAAGTAGCTGCTGGCTTACTTTTAATGATTGTAAGTGGTAATTTCAGTAAAGGTGCCTAGAGTCAGTGAATAAATCTATTTATCTGATTGATAAAACAATCTTAATGAACTGCTACTTATAATGTCCCCAGACCACCTCCACTTCTCCTGTTTTTTTGTCTCTCAGTCCTCCTCTTGGGACTTATCTGCTTTTGTTTTCCAGAGTGGACTCTTCTGGCCCTTTTGACTGGGATGAGTGGGGTGTCTAGGTTCCAGAACTCTTCACCTCTTAGCCCCTCACTACAAGGTTGCTTGGGGGCTAGTCTCTGAACTTTTTAAAATTTTCTTCAGCCTTTCATTGTATCTTTCACTTGGCGAAACCTGGATTTTCATTGATTCTGTGTCCATAGATAATTATCAGGTTTTCAATCAATCTCTCTCTCTCAAAAATTCTGCTTTGTGGAAAAGCCAATTTTTGTCAAAGTTGTCATTCCCCAGGTCATTTGAAGATGAGCTGTGGAAAAACCACAGCAGCGCACTCCTCCTTGTAAAAATAAATGTATACCCTAGCTTCTCCAGGGAGCAACTTATCAGATGAAACCACATTTTGAAACCACATGTGTTTAGTGTTGATTTTCAAAGTACTGAGTAGCCACAGCTGCCATTGCCTTCCCCCAGCTTACATTGATCTCAGCAGCTCTGAATATCAGACAAGCATTCCTTCAGTCAGATTTGAATTGATGTAAAATTGCCATGCTTACAAAAAAAAGCACAGTGCAACTGGATGTGGAAGGACTTAGTGGTTTGGATTTGGACCTGCAGCAGACCTTTCTGTGTCCCCTTTTTTATGTATGTTGTGACAGAAGTGCACGATAAGTGGAGGGGAAAGGTCCCTTAGCACGTTAACTGAAATCTCCCTTGGAGTATCTTCCCCAAGCAGTGTTTCTGGACCCTGCCTTTTCCAGTCGGGCTCTAGTACATTCTCAGGCATGTACTCCAGCTCTTAAATAATTAACTTTCTAAATATTCCCCCACTCTCCAACTCACCCCACTACCACCACCACCATTTGTCCAATTTGCAGGCAGTCCAGTTGGTGACTACAAGCTCTTTGAGTCTCATGCAGTGGAAATGGTTTTTTAAAAGATTAGAAATAAATCTTTATTTTGTATAAAGGTTAGAGAGAACAAGCGATGGAACCTCGACCTACACAGATCTCTTCATGAATACGACAATGTGTACACAGCATTCTTTTTCTTTTATAACACTGAGCACACAAATTCCGAGAAGATCTTTATAAATTACATCTCTTCAAGGTATCATTTGAGAAAACTTAAGGTAGTCAGAACAGTAGAAGAGGAAGAGAGGGAGCACAAAGATTTACAAGGGGAAAGAAAAAACAAGGGTAAAAGAGAAGAGGGTGACTAGTGCTCCTGCTATCCTCCCAACTGAATCTCAGTAGTAGATTTGCATCTAGTCTAACATGATGCCAGGCACCTGTTTATGCAGTTTAGTACTAATCTATTCTCACTCTGAACCCATTTACTTTTTCTGAAAGTAGTTGACCATGGCCACAGTATTGCGTATCTGTCTGCATGATTAGTGTTCACATACATAGAATGCTTTTGGATACCACTGTCATGAAAGCATTATAAATATCTACACCATGGGTTCCCAACTTTGGGGTTGCCATCAGATTTCAGAGGAATATAACTGACACTGGTGGAGCAGGTGCCAGCTCTTGCTGGTGCCCCAGGCCAATTCACTTGTGTTTTAGTATAGATCAAAGGGATTGTTAAATGTATGAGTGTATTTGGTGTTTAAATGTCATGAAAGCTAATGGGATGTCACATGCATTGTTTTTACTTATCTGTATCCCATTATAATGTATTGGCAAACATTTACATTGTGTATACCCCTGTAACTAAATAACCCATCAAAGGAGGGAGAAGCCTTATGGAATGCAAATGAAGAACTTTAAGAGAAACGTGCTAATTTCAAAGCAAGTGGTCATTGTGTGTGATGATTGGAGGTCAAAGACTCAAAATGCATTCCTCACTTTCCGTCATTAAAGGAAAAGCTCACAGGGTAGTGACCCTGTCAGCTTGTTTTCTGTGAGGAGAAGCTATAAGTATGGATTCAGGGAAAGATCCTGGATCTCTGGGCTGTCTGGACTCTTACAGAGAAGTGTACCAGATGCAAAGCAGAGATCCCCAGAGACAATCTGGGAACCCTGAAAAGGCTTATGGGAAACTGGCAGTTTATTACATCATTGCCGCCATTTGGAATTACAAACTGTGACTCACCTGTGCATATATTTTATCTGCTTTAACCTCTCAATAACTCTCACTTCCTTTTCTTAGCTAATAAACCTTTAGTTAGTTTACTATAGAATTGGCTGCCAGTATTTTCTTTGGTGTAAGATCTAGAGTACCAGTTGATCTGGGGTTAGTGACTGGTCTCTTGGGACTGGGAGCAACCTGATGTGATTTTTGGTTTGTGACCTTTTATCACAAAGATCAATTTGTCTGGGTGGTAAGATAGACTGGTGAGTCCAAGGGGATTATCTGTGACTCCATGATAAGACTGTTCTAGTGATCCAGGAGTTCACATTGATTACTGACGTGGTGAAATCTAATTGTAGCACATGCCACGTGTTTGGGGTGTCTGCCCTGTTTTCTGACAGTCTGCCCGGAGGTAGGCCTCTCATGGTTGAGAGCTACTCCAGATAGCATGACAATGACCACCCTCCCTTTCTTTATGGCTAGATGGGAGGAATGTGACCTAACGTGGGTGTGTGGGTGTATATTTGCCACATCACAGTTAAAAGAACATTACTATTGTTGCAAAGTCAAGCCCTCAAAAGTCAGGAAATTCCAGAGTTAAGATTGCCTGTGCAACCTTAATTCAGTCCCGTGTGTGTGTGTGTATAGATTATGATAGTCTTTAGTTACATGATCACATACTATCTTTTCCACAGGCCCTACACCTCATACAGAGCCCAGGGTGGAAGGTGCTCACTGAATGAGCAACTATTTGGTATTTTGTTTACTTCTCACTGTTCAGTGTGTGGCCCCAGGCTTATTTATTGCATGCTACTCAAACTCTGCTCTGAATACACAACTATTTAATCTTCTCAAGGTCTTTTCTCTGGCATTTGTCACTATAACATGAGGGCTTCACAAACATTTAATTAATCATCACCATTCCTCTGTCAGATGAGGGGGTGATATTATCACCATTTTTAGATAGGGAACTGAGGCCAAGTATCTGCTAACTTTGGGTGCCCAGTTTGAGACACCTAGGACCTGATTTCTTCAGAGTACTTAGCTTTAGAGAGCATTTGATATGTTCAAAACACAGCTCCTAGTGACTTCAGTTACAGATATTACTGCTCTGTACTTCTGCAGATTGGCTCCAGGATCCCAAATTAGGCACCAAGAAATTGTGGAACACGTAATTACTGACCACCTGGGAGAAGTCTGGTTTAAGTGACTTGCCCAGCATCACACAGGAACTCTGGGGCAGAGGCAGGGGTAGAATCCACTTCTCCAGGGCAGCATTCAGCTCCTTTAGCTGTGAGACTATCCTTTCTTTTCCTGCAATCCCCAGCCTCATTCACTGCACATCTCCCAACTTCTGCAACAAATGAAGCAAGGATCCTGTGGAAAAATAGTATGTGATTGTGTAACTAAAGACTGTATCATAATGCATACACATTAACTTGGGTGCTTTAACATTGCAACCTTAATGTTTTAATGAAGTACTTGTTTTTGTAATTTCTTAGTTATTTAAAAAAGCAAACTGAAAAACCAGTTCTACAATGTGGAGTCATATTGACACCCACATGGATAATCAACAGGACTGGAATCTTCATACCCTCTGCCACTTGAGCTAATGGTGTAACTGATAGCAGTTGTAAGTTGTCATGCTTTATGTGGACCAGAGCTAGAGGGGAATGAGATACTTTTCCCAGTGGGCTTCACAGATATTTGGTGACAGCAGAGGAATGGTGAGACTCAAGGATGTTGAATTTCATTTCAGACCCTGGCAGGGAGTGTGGGCACAAACTCTTCTGCCCGTTTTCCCTAAACGTAACCCTTTCTGTCCCATCGCCTCCATCCTGCCCTGTCCTGTCTCTTCCTAACCTCTGGTTCAGTGTCCCATTCCCATTCTCTTCACCTAGCCATAAACAGTTTCCATTCCTGTCTTTCCATTCTCATCCCATCTGTTTTCTTGCCCAGCAACTCCTCAGGACTCCCTGTCTCTGCCCTTGTTTTTCCCCCCTCATTCCCAGTCTCAGTCTTCTTGCCCAACCATTCCCATTTGCCACCCCATCGCCCAGCTTCTTGTCCCCAGCCAGTCCCAGTTCCTCCCCTTCTTGCTTCTCATCAGATCTTTTTCTTTCCCACTCTCTTCCCCACACACTGACCTACAGTAGTCCCCATCACCTTTGGCTCCCAGTCCCAATTTCCCTTGCTGTGCATCTCCTCCAATTTATGCGTGCCCACAGTGCTCGTTGTACCAGTTCTCCCTCTCCTTTCTCTTTCCCCCTTTCCCTCCCAGTTCCTCATCCAGTCTTGGTCTCCTTCCCCACAACTCACAGTCCTAGTTTCCCACTCCTCCCTGCAGGTCTTGCTTTGAGTTATTTGCATTTGAATCAGATTGGTTCCTCCTTTGTGCTGCCTGGCTGTCAATGTGGGGGATATTGGGAGCATAGGTCTTCCTGCTCTCATCTCTGGGAAACCCAGAGCAATCCAGAACTGCAACTGCAGAAAAAGTCCCGCTCAGGCCTGTGCACCACCATAATTGCTCCACAACTTGTGAGATCAAGCCTTAAATGCTGAACAGAGATCTTTGTGCTCCTCATTGGGGTGAAGTAAGGTTTACTTGTGTTTCCAGAACACCCAAAGAGAATGAGCTCAAATAAATTAGTAAAAATGTGTTTCATTCCACTGCCTGATACACTATAGGAAATGAACCAAAGCTTGTTCATAGGGTTAGGAAGGAAGGATTGTACAGTGGGTACTAGTCTAGGACTTGAGTTCGAGTCCCTGATCTGCCAGAGACTTCCAGTGTGACCTTCAGCAAGTCACTGAGCCTCTCTGAGTCTCAGTGCCTCATCTGTAAAATGGAGCCAGTAGCACTTCTCTACCTCGGAGGCATGTTGTGAGGATATATACATTAAAGATTATGAGGTGCCATATGAGAGCCTTGCATAGATAGGTGGGAATATCATCTTTCATTTAAAAAAGATGTTTGTAAAGGTGCACCCCCTACATACTGAAATAACCAAAGGCAAATTTTTAAAAAAATACACCCCCTTTTTTAAAATCTCATGAATTTTTTGGGGGGCCTGACTCGTGATTTTGAAGGCTTCTTAGTATCAGCAACATTGGACGATCCACACCCCTGAGATCCTAGGATCTGACCCAGTGTTACCCCAGAAGTCTCTAGCCAGTTTCAGGAGATCCAAGAATAGGAACAGCCAATTTACAGCTCTTGCTCTAGCTACTGGGGGTGGGCTTTCTGGCAGGAACCCATGTGCATACTTGCCAGATTTTAACTGTACATATGTTCATTATCAGTTTCTTTACTGAGCTACATGCAGAGAACACAGGGTACAGGGCAGGTGGCGTAGATTGGAATACACTTGACAGCCCTGACTGCCAAAGCTGTTCTCTGAGATGAAAACAAAAGGAAATCAGCATGATAGTAGCAAGCTTTCCCTAGTATTTGGAAGCGCAAACAAAAAAAATAACTCCTTCTATTTAAGCTGGTGGTTTACAGCCTCCTTGCTTAAGGTCTTGATCCTCTTGTCCCTTTGGAAATCTTGCCAGCTGTTTTCTTCTCAGGATAATCTACCACCACCCGGTCGCTGCTCAGAGGTATTGCACGTGCAGCCACCAGCATTTCATTTGTAACCTTGGAAATCTCAGAAGCTGAGAACAGCAGCATTTACACAGTAAAATGAATTAAAAATACAGGTACAAGAACTGACCTTACCTCGGTGAGAGGAGATCACTGAGATACACCCGGGCTAGCAGGGGCAGACTGGCAATGGGAGAGATCCCTGGGAGTGAATGGAAGGTGAGACTCTCAGGAAGGATGTGTATGTCACACACACGCGTGCCTGCAGAAATGCTGGTTGGGAAACCAGGCCTGTGATCTGCCCCCTGGAGATGCTGGAAAGAGGTGAACTTATGGGTTGCTGCAGAGGGTGTTAGTTAGTTACCAGGCCTTCCTCAAGAAAACAACAATAAGGGAGGTGAGCTCATGACCTGATAGGCTAGGGAAAAGGGTAGCAGGGCTTGTTGGGGGCTTCATAGACTTGTGCATGGTTTTAGTAGTGTTGAAAGGTGCCTGGCTGACTGTGTTGACAAATGAAGACTTGTTCAGGCATAAGAGCTGTGAAGTGCATAGAAATATGAAAACTAGTTGGGAGAGGTGAGATTTAAACTCTTTGTCGGCTGGGTTTTTTTGTTTTTTTCTGCTCTCAGTTCACTGTACTTTTCCCCCCTACACAAAAGGGTAGCTTGTGGGAGATAGAGAGGTCAGTCTCTCTTCTGCTCCATTCCAAACAATGAGATATGTGACTGTCTTTGTTAGGGGCTGTCTCTCTTCCATATGAAAAGGCTTTAGGAAAATGGTGATCATTGAAACTACGGGCAAGCTCTGGCTTATTTTCTTTTGGGAAATAATGAGGTTTGGACATTTTGAATAAGGGCAAAAACTGTGTTTAATGCCAGCAATCCTGAAATCATGAGAAACTTTAATAATAAACATCACAAGTCCTATGATAAAACAATAAAATGGCAAGAGTTGCCAACTGTGCAAATGTGCAAAATATATGTAAGAATTGGTTGGTTGATTGGTCAGAGCTACCTGAAAACTCTGTTTAGAAGATTTGATGAGAGATTGTCTTATAACACCTTCCCCCCCCACCCTCCCGTGTGTATGTGCGCGCGTGCACACACACACACACACACACACACACACCCTTTTCTTTCTATAACTGGGTGACTGCTGGTCTTAGACCTGAAGCTAATTTAGAATCTTATCCCCATCAACTATGGGCAACTATGCAAGCAAATGTTTGTTTAAAAAATTGTTTCCACTGAAATGAACAAAACAAAATGGAAAAAAAAAATTTCGTTTGGATGAGGTTACGTAATAGTTTATAGAACCTAAATCTGGGATTAAATGTGACCTGTCATTTTAATAAATGTCTTTTACATATTAAATCAACACACAAACTATTTACAAGGTGTGGGGTAGTCTGTAACTAATCTATGTGGCCTAGATCCTCCTGTGACAATTGCTGTAGAAATTCCAGTGTATGAATATCTACCCTTGCTAGACAGACAATAGGTTTTTAATTGTAAATAGAGCCTACAACTTTGTTTTATTGAGAAGTAGCAGGGATCTATATTTCTACGCCTGTCTCTTTAAATCTGGAACTCTGGTGCCGTTCTGGCATTCAGCTCTGAGGGAATAGGAAGTACTTTGCTGCAGAGCAAGTCTACTCTTGAGATGTATTCACCTTCCTTTCTGCAAATAATTTAGCTCTGTATCTGCTAAGATTTACATCTTCTGATGATTTTTTTTTAACTGAGACACAAAACCTGAAAACTGGATATATAGAAGTGAGTTCACAAATTATGACTTTGTAAAACTCTAGGTTTCTAGCCTTTGGCAGCAGAAGAGAAAGGAAGCTGCAGCAGTTCGTGCAAACTCTCTCTGAGGCATGTACTTGCAGATTGTAAACAGGGAAACATTGAGGGGTGCAGTCGTGGCCCCACTGATCTCAATAGACTTCAGTGAGTGGCACAGAATAAATTCATTTCAAAGGGGCTAGGATTTCATCCTGAGAGTGAACCAAGAGAACACCAGGATAATGTTTCACATTCTATACTTTATAGAACTGTTTGCCAGCTGTTAGATTATATCACAAGCATTTATCTTCTAAAAGCAGCAAAATATTAATTTTCTTTGGTGTGATTGCTTAAGTAACTTTTTATTAATATTATTTATTTTAACAGACTGCAAAAATGTGCTATGCACTTTACCTATCTATTAGAAAAATGGCAGGTCCTCTTCCTAAAGAGGGCCAGGGCAAGCAATAAAAACCAGAGACATGGGCAAGAGTGGGGTGGGGAGCAGGGAAAGAATATGACACAGCTTAAAATCGATGTAAAATATATATCTAGCCCTATGTAGGTACTTCATCTGCGCTCCGATTACTGACATATCTGAGCCCCTCCCAGTGAAACATCTTATCCCCCAAGGGCAATAAACCAACAAAAATCTCTCTCCCCTTTTTTCTGCAGGAGTAGCTTTAAACATAGATGTTTCTTCTTTCCTCTTTTCCATCCCTCCACTATCTAACTGTAACAAGCAGTGCTGTGATACAACAGTTTGAGCTCCCTATTAGGATGCCATATTGATCATTCACTTTGTTTTTTGCAGATGCAACAATCAGGTGCATGAACTGCAGTTGTGATCAGTCTATGAACTAAACCTATTGTAATGTCCTCTCATTTGTAAAGTGGGGAAACGTAAAAACTAGAAGAAACTGAAATCGGACGTTGGATACCTCAAAATGCATTGGGCCAAGCTCTTACTGGAGTAAATGGCAGCTCCATTGACTTCAGTTTACACCAGGAAAGCATTTGGCACCCAGAGTCAGATTCAGCTATGGCATGACTCCAAGATTTTGGCCTAGCTGGTCAGTATTTCCTATAATGCATGGTACTCTGTGGCTGAGTAACATTGCTTTTCTGGGAGGTGCCACAGAAGGGATAGTTTCACTTTGGGGCCGTACTCATTTCCTGACATAGTCACTCTTATTCCCAAGAGTAACTTCCCCAGTCTCAGCTATTCTTCCTGGAGCCTTATAGCTTCCTAATAAAATAAGTCTGTGGAGAAGCCTCCCCCGAAATTTTATTCAATATATTTATAGTACTGAAAGTAAACAAATCTAGAATTTGTGGTTTTGCTGTTCAGAGTTTTCTTACACAGAAAAGAGGAAAAAGCTGTATACAGCAAACTTAAATTTAAAACTCCTCTGTCACCTTGCCTAATGTAGGTCAATTTGTCTCTAGTCTGTGTGAACTAGGTTACTGATTTTAGCTGAGGGCAGTGTTTCTGCTGTTCGTTGTTATGGATTTCTTTTAATCCCTCCAGTGAGTTAGAATGGTGAGAATGAGAGTGTTGGGCTGCCTGGAGATCAAAGATTTTGTCAGTAGTGGGAAAAAAAGGTATAGCAAGCTAACTAGGGGTCTGTCTACACTACAGTGCTGCAGCTGTGCCATTGTAGTGCCACAGTGTAGACTTTCGTACAGTCATGGAAAGGGGTTTTCTGTTGATGCACTTAAATCCACCTCTCTGAGGATGATTCCATTGACCTAGCTACATCTACTTGGGAAGTGGGGGTGGGGGGAGGAGGAGGATTAGGTTGACCTAACAATGTCACACAAGGAGAGAGATTATTCACAGCCCTGGGCGATGAAGTTAGGTCAACCTAATTTTTACATGTAGACCAGGCCTGATTAAATGTTAATCTAATCTCTATTAGATTATATTACAAATCAAAATGCTCATCCTTTTGGTATCTGCATGTGGCCTCTGCCCCGATGAATTTAGGCCCAGAGACTCAAATGTATCTCTCTCTCTCATGAGAGTTAGGGCAAGTCTACTCTTAAAACGCTGTATTGTTGCAGCTGCCCCATTTTAATGAAGGCGCTCTCTGCCCTAAGAACATAACATAAGAATGGCCACACTGGGTCAGACCAAAGCTCCATCTAGCCCAGTATCCTGTCTTCCGATAGTGGCCAGTGCCAGATGTCCCAGAGGGAACGAACAGAACATCATCAAGTGATCCACGCCTGTCTCCCATTCCCAGCTTCTGTCAAACAGAGGCTAGGGACACCATTGCTATATCCCATTGGTGTAGTTAATCCATGTCCACGAGAGGCAGTAGATATGTCAACAGGTGAAGCTCTCCTGCCAACGTAGCAGTGTTGGCACCGGCGCTTAGGTCGGTATAACTACGTTGCTCAGGGGTCTGGATTTTTTACACCCCTGGGTGACATGATAATACCATCGTGTGTGTGTGTGTGTGTATGTGTGTGTGGATTGTGTATGGTCATGCAATTAAACAGTAGCATAATGTGTATGCACAAGGGGGCTGAAGGAAGGCTGCACTGGCAACCTTAACTCTGGAATTCCCTAGCTCTTGAGTTCTGAAGACATCAATTCTGTAATTGTGTTGTTTTTTTACAAGGATTAGTGTGTGTACTCTGTGGAAGAGGTGAGATTTAAGAAGTTGAAATGCTTTATACATAGTATTCTTATTTATTTTATAGCTATGTTATTCCCTTCCCCCTGCCATGGGGCAAGAAGAATAGGCAATCAGGCATATAATTATTTATAGTACTAAAAGATGCAGATGAACTTTCATGATTAATTGCAAAAGAGTGGGTATTGTAATGGCATGTAACTGTTAAATGCAGTAGTACATTGTCCTTAAAATATTTATCCTTTCCTTCACTCTTACTGGTTCCTACTTTTTCTTCCTCCTCTGCTGGCTTCCTATTATTTGCCCTTCTCTGTGCCACTTTCCTCACTACATTGTCCCTCCTCTTCCCTGCCATATTCAAGGATTGCTCATGCTGTTTCCAGGTTTCCACCAGGTTAGGTTCCTCTGACCGGCTCACTCTGCTCTGTTGTGTGAGATCAGGGTGTAGCATGTAGTGAATGGGTGAGAAAACAAATGCTGGCTATGTCTGCACTGGAGGTGGAAGGTATAAATTCTGATTAAGGTAGCATGCTTAAAAGGAAGTGTAGAGGGTAGCTAGCACATTCTGCCACAGCTACTCTTCTATTTTTAGCTTGCTAGCTTGATCAGAGCTAGCACCAGGTATATCTCCTCAAGCTGGAATATAAACTTTCCAGCTCCAGTGTAGACATACCCTCTGAGCACTATGTTGGGAACCTTTGAGAGGTAGGCGCTAACCTTGGTGTAATCTGAGGCAGTTGAAAAATACCTTAGGCAACAGGATGAGAATGGGATAACTATATATGTATTTAATGTGGCCCCATTTCCATACAGCATGTTAAGAATCCTCTTAGAGGAGACAACTGTGTTGCTGCAATAGTAGCAATGCAGAATAAAGCAGTTTTTGTTGGAGAAAATCAAAAGGAGGAAGGGAGACTACCTTGAACATCTAACATGAAGACACTGGAATGTGCCTGATTAAAAAACTATGGAGGATACAACAGGCTGAATAACATCAGAGAGGGTTAATGATATAGCACAATGAACATTGTAAACAGAGGGTAATCGTGACCACTAATCAATCACGGCATAAGCTAAAGGTCCACCTGCCCTCTCAGACACTACTGGCACTTGATAAGAATTTTGATTACTCTTCTGTATGTTGCAAGAAGCCTGTAGACATATTAGCAGGCACATTGTACTCTAGCTAAGGGATTTTCTTGTAATGGGGTCCTGAAATCTTGTTTGTCGCATTGAAAAGGAGGTCATTGTGAAAGTTATATTCTGATATTAACAAGAATAATGTGCATTGCAGAGTAGAATAATCATATTTAATTAGCATGGGAGGTTCTTTGAATCCATCAGCCAGCTGTCTGCTTGTTTCTCCAATGTAAAGAGCTGAGGTGAGGTGCCAAATATGACACAAGATGTGCTTGGATGACATAAAAAGGACCCCAAAAGCCATAGGTAAGAAGAGGTAGCAGAAGTTTATGGGGAGGTTACAGGTCTGATTGTATTCCACATTACTGTGGTGATGACTTGCACTAAATACTTGTAGAAATGTTGCTAGTTTCACAAGGCCTTTTGAGGGCAGGTTTTTCTTGGCAGGGGCTTTGCCTGCCGAGAAAATAAATGTAAGATTTATAAAACACCATACACAACTCCTAGCCATTCATCATCATACTTTGCCAGTCAATCATACCTATCAGCGTGCTTCGCTACGTGTTAATTAGACCTTAACAATGACTTGCAAACTTAAAATGGGGAGGGAAAGTACACTTTTTGCTTTTCATGATGTAGTAAAAATTCTTTACCCTGGAAATATCAGGAATATCAATATTTTTTCTTTCCTACTGGTCTCATTGGAGGATCAGGGAATTAGAATGGGAACATTCCAAATTATTCATTGAAGAGGTGTTTTTTTAATCTTATCTCAGATATTTCCTCCCAAATGTTGTTGGGAGTTTTTGTTTTTTAACACCTAGTTCACTCAGAGTTTTAAACAGTCTATTTAAAAATTCCTATCACCCTGAATTGCTTAGGTGCCACTTCTTGGTGCTTGTGATGCCACAATCCTCCTAGTCTGCCAAAATAGAGGGGTTGATGAGACCTGAATTTTTAATGTAAAATAAGCCAAAAATGAAGATAACAAAATATATTTCCAATCATTTCCCTTTTTTTTGCTTTATGATAAAAATCCAATTATTTTGCTTCTTGAGGTCACCTTTCAAAAAAAGATTAAAAAACCACCTATTGCAAGTAAATAAAAAATTAACCATGAAAGAAAACTAAATTATTTAAGGTTCTATGGCAATGCACATTAAATCTATCTAGATAACCTTGCATGCCTTTTATCCTCATTATAAAACTATCCTTAGAAGCTAGCTATTCTGGAGCATCTTAAAAAGGAGCGTTCTAGTAATAACTTTTCTTACCTTGAATTATAATCACTCTGCAATTCGTTGTGTTAATTTGGCAAAAAGGATTGCGGGGCGGGGGGGGAAAGCATTTATTTTATATCCTTGCTTGGGAGTTACCTGAGTGCAGTTCTCAAGAGTTCATGAAGTTAGGAACCTAGAGTCTCCTCAGACTCTTAACAGAAGGGTGTGTTGTAATAAAGAACCTCAGAATCAGAGTGGCGCGAACCATTAATTTTCTCAGCGTTCTGTTCCCTCTAACCTTGTTCGTTCTTTTGTCTGTCTCCAGCAGATGGCTAGATGATTGGCATCCTCTAACAATGTTCAGTGCTTATTATCACCATGTCATTTCAAGCAGTGTTTCCATCTTTCTTGCTCTTTTTTTCCTCCTCCATTAATCAACCTATACTTTCATGTGTTTAGCAAGCCGTTGACAGAGTTGTAGATTTTAACACTTTATTTTTTCCTCCATAAATACTACTTGATATCTGGGGGGAGGCGGGGAGTTTGATGCACCAAGTGATCAATGAATTATTTAGCTAAGCAACTATTTTCTGAAAACTTTTAGAAGCATGACTTATTTGTTTTTACTCATCAGTTGCTGTTCAGACCAGTGCAAATGCTTTAAAAACTATAATCTTCAGGGCAGCCTTTTTTTTTTTGGTAATGTTTAAAGAAATGCTGATTAAAATGTAGAGATTGTCATAATGTTAAATGGATGCTGAATCAAAGCTATGTAGTAAATGAAAATTACTTGTTCGTGGATCCTCTTCTAGGTATCAAATCTGCAGTTAAAGGGCAGTATTTGATACTGAACAGTACATTCTGGTATTTTTGTTGTTGTTGTTTCAATCCCCATATTGGCAAACCTGATGAGTGATATATTTACAAGTTCCATCGCTGGCACAGTGTTCCTTTCTAGATACAATCTCCTCACAGATTTCAGAAGTCACCAGTAGAGTTGCTGAATGATGGATATTTCAATGTGCTGGCAATAATAAAATAGTTCTGGGTTGAACTGAAAACATTTTTTTTTCTTTTTAAAATTACTAGTGTGTTGTAAAGTTGAGGAAAAAAAATAGTTGGGGTTAAATTAAATGTCTCATTTGGTCCAAAACACAGCATTTCATTTCTATTTTCAGCATTTTTTGAATGTTTAAATTATAAAAAAAAGAAAGGAAACTTTAATATGAATGGTTTCAAATAAAAAACTTCTTATTTTTTTTTGGTGGTGGCGGGGTAGGACTTTTTAGGGTGTCTTTTGACCAAAACAACTCAGCAAAATTGACACAAGTTTGTGAAAGAGCTTTGGTGTTCCAAAAATTACATTTTTTTCACTGAAAGTCTTGGTTGTAAAATTTCACCCAGTGTTACTTGCCTGTCAGCTTTACTGGAAATAATTAATCATCAGTTTGATAATTAGACATTAAGGACCTGATTCTTCACTCACTAATGCCAATGTAAGTTGGAAGAAGCTCCACTGAAGTCGCCAGAGTCATACCATTAGTGAAACTTCATTAATATCAGTGGAGGCATTGCTGACTTACACTGATGTGAATCGGAGTAGCAGCCATGTTAGTCTGTATCCACAAAAAGAAAAGGAGACACCTTTGTGGCACCTTAGAGACTAACCAATTTATTTGAGCATAAGCTTTCGTGAGCTACAGCTCACTTCATCAGTTGCATGCAGTGGAAAATACAGTGGGGAGATTTATATACACAGAGAACATGAAACAATGGGTGTTACCATACCCACTGTAAAGAGAGTGATCAGGTAAGGTGAGCTATTACCAGCAAGGGGGGGGGGAACCTTTTGTTGTGATAATCAAGGTGGGCCATTACCAGCAGTTGACAAGAACGTCTGAGGAACAGCGGGGGTGGGGGGAGGGGAATAAACATGGGGAAATAGTTTTACTTTGTGTAATGACCCATCCTCTCCCAGACTTTATTCAAGCCTAAGTTAATTGTATCCAGTTTGCAAATTATTTCCAATTCAGCAGTCTCTTGTTGGAGTCTGTTTTTGAAGTTTTTTTTGTTGAAGAATTGCCACTTTTCGGTCTGTAATCGAGTGACCAAAGAGATTGAAGTGTTCTCCGACTGGTTTTTGAATGTTATAATTCTTGACGTCTGATTTGTGTCCATTTATTCTTTTACGTAGAGACTGTCCAGTTTGGCCAATGTACATGGCAGAGGGGCATTGCTGGCACATGATGGGATATATCACATTGGTAAATGTGCAGGTGAGCGAGTCTCTGATAGTGTGTCTGATGTGATTAGGCCCTATGAGGGTGTCTCCTGAATAGATCTGTGGACACTGATGGCAACGGGCTTTGTTGCAGGGATAGGTTCCTGGGTTAGTGGTTCTGTTGTGTGGTGTGTGGCTGCTGGTGAGTATTTGCTTCAGGTGGGGGGCTGTCTGTAAGCAAGGACTGGCCTGTCTCCCAAGATCTGTGAGAGTGATGGGTCATCCTTCAGGTAGGTTGTAGATCCTTGATGATGTGTTGGAGAGGTTTTAGTTGGGGGCTGAAGGTGACAGCTAGTGGCGTTCTGTTATTTTCTTTGTTGGGCCTGTCCTGTAATAGGTAACTTCTGGGTACTTTTCTGGCTCTGTCAAGCTGTTTCCTCACTTCAGCAGGTGGGTATTGTAGTTGTAAGAATGCTTAATAGAGATCTTGTAGGTGCTTGTCTCTGTCTGAGGGGTTGGAGCAAATGTGGCTGTATCGCAGAGCTTGGCTGTAGACAATGGATCGTGTGGTGTGGTCAGGGTGAAAGCTGGAGGCATGTAGGTAGGAATAGCGGTCAGTAGGTTTCCGGTATAGGGTGGTGTTTATGTGACCATCGCTTATTAGCGCCATAGTGTCCAGGAAGTGGATCTCTTGTGCGGACTGGTCCAGGCTGAGGTTGATGGTGGGATGGAAATTGTTGAAATCATGGTGGAATTCCTCAAGGGCTTCTTTTCCATGGGTCCAGATGGTGAAGATGTCATCAACATAGCACAAGTAGAGTACGGGCATTAGGGGACGAGAGCTGAGGAAGCGTTGTTCTAAGTCAGCCATAAAAATGTTGGCATATTGTGGGGCATGCGGGTACCCATGGCAGTGCCGCTGATTTGAAGGTATACATTGTCCCCAAATGTGAAATAGTTATGGGTGAGGACAAAGTCACAAAGTTCAGCCACCAGGTTTGCCGTGACATTATCGGGGATAGTGTTCCTGACGGCTTGTTGTCCATCTTTGTGTGGAATGTTGGTGTAGAGGGCTTCTACATCCATAGTGGCCAGGAGGGTGTTTTCAGGAAGATCACCGATGGATTGTAGTTTCCTCAGGAAGTCAGTGGTGTCTCGAAGATAGCTGGGAGTGCTGGTAGCATTGGGCCTGAGGAGGGAGTCCACATAGCCAGACAATCCTTCTATCAGGGTGCCAATGCCTGATATGATGGGGTATCCAGGATTTCCAGGTTTATGGATCTTGGGTAGCAGATAGAATACCCCTAATCACATCAGACACACTATCAGAGACTCGCTCACCTGCACATTTACCAATGTGATATATGACATCATGTACATTGGCCAAACTGGACAGTCTCTACGTAAAAGAATAAATGGACACAAATCAGACGTCAAGAATTATAACATTCAAAAACCAGTCGGAGAACACTTCAATCTCTTTGGTCACTCGATTACAGACCGAAAAGTGGCAATTCTTCAACAAAAAAAACTTCAAAAACAGACTCCAACAAGAGACTGCTGAATTGGAAATAATTTGCAAACTGGATACAATTAACTTAGGCTTGAATAAAGTCTGGGAGAGGATGGGTCATTACACAAAGTAAAACTATTTCCCCATGTTTATTCCCCTCCCCCCACCCCCGCTGTTCCTCAGACGTTCTTGTCAACTGCTGGTAATGGCCCACCTTGATTATCACAACAAAAGGTTCCCCCCCCCTTGCTGGTAATAGCTCACCTTACCTGATCACTCTCTTTACAGTGGGTATGGTAACACCCATTGTTTCATGTTCTCTGTGTATATAAATCTCCCCACTGTATTTTCCACTGCATGCATCTGATGAAGTGAGCTGTAGCTCACGAAAGCTTATGCTCAAATAAATTGGTTAGTCTCTAAGGTGCCACAAGTCCTCCTTTTTATTGATGTGAATGAAATCAAAATCAAGCCCCATGTGTATTCATAGCTTTTCAAAGTAGTGCTCTGTGAGGGAAATATTTCAGGTGACTGTCAAAAACACTCTCAGCATTATCTTAACTGTGCTCCCATGGACTCCAGTTAAACCAACGTTGAGTGTGTTTGAAAATCCCACCCTATAGCATGGATCTTTGACAGGTGGGGACAAAAAGTGAGCTATGAAATGCAGGGCAACACAAGAATAGAACCTCAGAGTTATGAACACGTTGGGAGTGGAGGTTGTTCATAACTCTGAACAAAACATAGATCTTTCAAAAGTTTACAACTCAACATTGACTTAATGCAGCTTTGAAACTTTATTATGCAGAAGAAAAATGCTGCTTTTCTTTAATGTTTTAGTAGTTTAACATAGTACTGTGCTTGCTTCTTTTTTTTTTAATCTCTTCTGCTGCCTGATTGTGTACTTCCGATTCCAAAAGAGGTGCGTGGTGGACTGGTCAGTTCATGACTTTGTGTTCATAACTCTGAGGTTCTACTGTAGTTGGTGTCTATATGAACTTTACCCTATGTGCTCTGAACCAAAGCAAAAGGAACCGATTTCCCCACACACACCATCACATTTACCAAAAGAATATATGCTAAAATAGCTTCTGCAGTTAATTCTCTTAAAATCTGTGCTTTCTTAAATTATTGGCAAAAAGTCTCTGCTATGAACCTTCTGAGTTCATTTGCATTTTTCACATTATCATGTAAGTAGGAAAAGTGTGACTACAAATCTTTTATTAATCATGGGAAATTCTACACCTGCGTGAAACCTGATTCATGCCTGCTTCTTGACTAGTAGCTATAGCATTCTAGATGTGAATTTTCATAAATTGAGTATGCCACCATAGTGGTGTGAATGGATGTAATCATCAGTACAAATCAGTAACATCTAATGAGAACAGTGTGTATGGAAGGAATTCTAGTCACAAACTTCATGTTATTTAGTGCAGTGAATTTTAAAGAAAGAGTTTATTCTTAAAATAAAAAAACTATAATTCCCTCTCAGAGGAGATGGTGGAAGGACTCGGTGCTACACTGTGATTCCTTGAACTACAGGAATATTTAGTAGAAACTGATTGTAATGAATACTACTTGGTAAAGAAAACATCAGAAACCAAAAAATTATAAAGAAGTAAACTATTTAAGTGTATAGTGCATTACATTTAATAACCAAAGGAAATAGGTACTTTGCATGAGTTCAGAGATGATATTCAAATCGTCTGGGATGTTGACTCTCTTACTGAATAAATTAATTTAGTAGAACCAATAATTAGTGAAGGTAAATATTGAGTAATAGGAGGAAAAGTTGTATTTGACAATCACTGCGTCAGTTGTAGTTAATGCAGACTGCATTTAGCACAATGAAATTAAATTAAATGAATAAATATAATAACAATCAATAAAATTATATATATATATAAATCAATAAAAATAAACATTGGTTTGAGCCTAGCTAAACCCTTCTTCCTGAGGCATATTTCAAAACAGCATTTCCATATAAATAGAAGCACTTCATTTTGTGATCAAATTTGTAATGGACTAAGCTAGGCGTCTATCACCTAAGAGACCTGGGTTCAATTTATGGTTTAATCATAACTGAGAACTAATCTAATTGTTTCCTCTGAACCCCCATATATAGAGCCCCACGCAGATACAAAATTTGTATATGCATCGGGTCCACGATCCGCAAACATGGTCCACGATTATCCGTGGGATGCAGATATCCACAGATATAAAGCGGATATCTGCAGATTTGCAGGGCTCTACCCATATGTCCAAAACAGTAAATTGATCTTCTGCTGGGCAGCTAACATGTTTGCTGAAGAAAAGCCTTTATATGGAATAGCCTAGGCTGATGAGTCCTGGGGATGCTTGAGAAATGTCCTTGTAACCCACTGGTCAGCATGTGGTGTCTGACACACGTGATCTGAATTTGTTAAAAGTATCTTTAGCTTGGTAATAGAGGCTTTTAGCTCTGGAAGTTCAATTCCCATTGTTGGCTAGGATGGTGGCTGTCATATGTGCCTGTGATATACAGTGGCCCAGGTCCTGATCCTGCAATGAGCTCCATGTGGCTGGATCATGTACTCATGCCGAGCTCTGCTAAAGTTAAGTAGGCTCTACCAGTTTGTCTCACTGCAGCATTGGAGCCCTAGTGCTTCTACATACTCAGAACAACAGCAGCAAGCCTCTCAAGATACAAAATGGCAGCACTGCAGAGGTTGGGAAAGGACCGGGTGGCAATTATTTCAGAAGTAGGTAAGTGAAGCAGTGTTTTTATAACCATTTTAAATATGATTACAAGCCCAGATGTGGACAGAGATTTCAGACCAATGTAGACATACACACTTGCATCTTTTGAAGTGGAGCAGACAAAGTCGGGCATTAGTAAGGAGGCATGGGCTGAGTTGTTATCAATGGGCTGGTGATACCCAGCTGTATGTCTCCATTTCCTCTGACCTGGAGAGTGTAGTGGAATGGATGGCTGAGATTCTGTTGGAAATTTAGGGCCTGAGTGAGAACACGCTGGATGAGGATTAATCTCAGTAAAGAATGAGATGATGTCTTTAGTCTGGGGCATACAACCTAAAGACTTGTGTGTGTATTCTGTCCAGGCTACCAGCTGCTAGGAGAGGGCTTGCAGGTCTTTTCCCTGGTCAGCACTGAAATCATAACTACCTGCCTTTTAGACAGTGAGCGTGGGTGTGAGTTTTAAAACCAAAATTTTAGGTATCCCGTGTGTATGGAATTCTAAACTAAGACATCAGTGACGACCTATTCTCTAATCCAGGGACGCTGTCAAATTAAAAATCACACTTCTGTCTGCACGTTTGTTAGTATCCCAGAATGGAGTTATTGTTTAGATTCAATATCAGTAATTTAGAGTAATGCATTACACGGATGTTGCAGTTATCCCACAAGCAAGTGTTAAACCGAGCAAGTTCAGAGTTAAGTCTTAAAAGAAACCCCAAAATGTGGGACATACACAATGCACGGAAAGGAATGCAAACAACCGTAACTCTGCCCTGTTGTGAAGCCATGAGACGATGGCATGATTATAATTAAGGCGTTTTAGTTTGTGTGGTCCCAGATTAGATTAAACTGATTTTTAAAGATATGTTATTTTTCTTTTCCCCTTTTGTTGTGCCATGGCCCTGATTCAGGGTGGCTCTTAAGCAGGTGCTTAAGTCCAGTTGACTTTCCTGGGACTTACGCATGTGCTTAAGTGGTGTCCTGAATAAGAACGCTTTCCTAAACCTGAGCCTACATGCATAGTGAGATGGGTGATCGTTGGCATGCCAAAAATATCCCTGTTCTAGCCTTAGAGCAGCTCAGGACTCTGGCGTAGGTTCGTGAGACCCTTTTCTCGGTTCCTCTGTATTCAGACTCAAAATTCAGGGGATGCAATGCACTGTGAACTCAAATTCATTAGTCAGAAATGTGAGTTTGGGCCTTGTTTTACCTCAATATCCAGGCAGCCAATCCAAAATTATTAAGCCCAGCCTGATGAATATTTCAGCAAACCTAGTTTGATTTTCCAGTTTAAAATGAAACCTAAAATCAGTATGGCAACATTTTCCTAATTTCAGATTTCAACACAGAATTTCACTCTGCTCTAGTAAATCATGATCTATGCAGAGATGGCTACATACCCTTTCTGTTACGTGTCTACTCATCTCAGTTAGAAGCTGACAAATGCATGCATTCACTTTCTCCTCTTAACTGTACTGCAGACAGCTATCAATCTCAGTCTAATGCTTTCTTGGCTTCGACAATACCAAATGAAAAACAGTTGTGTCTATGGATATGACGGAGTGCATCAGCATGAGTGCTGTTGCCTGTGCAGAACTTTTTGAGGTCTTTAAGTTGTGATTTGATCAGTTTTGTGTCTGACTTTCTCACTCAGCGTCTATCTATTGTCATGTAAAGTTGTCTGTCTAACCCTCAGGATTACTAGTTCGCAATTATTACTTTCTTTACTTCACATATGTACGTGATCTAACTTTTCAGATAACATTTGCTTGATTTTTAGGCAGCACTGATACGCATGTCTTGGATTTTCTTTTTAAGCCAAAGCTGCAGTTTCCTTATCGAGTTAGCTTTCAGTGGACATTGTGCCTGAGCCACTCAAAAAAAAAAAAAAAAAAAAAAGTTCAAACCTAAGTTGCCAGTGTCATTGGGGTAATCCAGCCCTGTACTCATCACTGGTCAAACTTTCTGACCGAACAGTTTTCTGTCACAAAATACTGTTTTGTTGAAATGGAAACATTTGACCGGAACACGTCAATGTTTGATGGAAAAATTTCAGCATGCTTCAGACTCCAAATGGAATATTTCATTCTGACTTTCTTGTTTCATTTAGACTCTCGCGTTGTCTTGTTTTGACTTAAATTTTTAATAACTGTTAAATTTAAAATTTCTGTAATTATATTAATAGCTGATATTATGTTTTTACCTTATTAGAAGCCTTTAGTTGAGATAATGTCATTTCACTGTTTCCAAATCGTAATATTTTGGAATTTCCATTCTGATTCTTTGTACCAGTTCTGGATATTTTTTCCCTAAAATGTAGATTTCCCAAGGGGTGGAAATTCCTTTTTTTTTTCTGACCAGTTCTGTTCTACAGCAGCAGAAGTCACCTGTGCAAAAGGGCTGGTGTGGCTCTGCTCTGCAAGATGAGACTAGATAGGCGGAGTTGTTCAGGGGCTGTATGAATCTGCATCGTAACACTAACGCTCTGTGGGGCGTTGGGGAGTGGTACAGGAAAGGATGGTGCTTAAACCTGAAGATCTTGCAACTTTTCAGATCTCCCTATTTTCTCTTCTGCTTGCAGGGAGGAGTGTGCTTTGGAGTCTTGTAGGCACTTAGTTTGAAGTAGCCTTGGCAGACCAGCCTGCAGTGGGAGGCTTTATCCCATCTGTGCACCTTCTGAGTGCCGTGCCGGGCCTGCCTGCTCAGTGGTAGGCTCTTGAATTTAACCATAATGAATATAATGGCACACATTCTTCAGTGGTTCAACTGCTTAGCCTTATCAGGGATTAATTTAGTCCCTTTAGAATAAGGGGAGGTGAGAGTGTCTGTGTCTGTCTGCTACATAAACTTAATAAAGAAGTCTCACCACCTTCAAGGCCACTCTCAAGGATGTCCTGCTGAAAATGTAACCCGCTTAGTAGATGCCATTCCTTTCTCATTACCTCCTGACTGCAGGAAAGCTACCATCTTCCCAATGAAAAGGATTTAAGCTTGATAACCCTGAAATTTCTCTGCTGGGCTCCCAATCAACGAACAATAACACTGGGCATTACTGGGCTGGTTTGTTTGCTTATTTGTTTGTTTATATTTGCCTATCATGCTGACCCTCCATATCAGATGGTGAGTTATGTTCTTGTGAACAGGTGCCAGGGGAGCTTGAATCCTGGTTATTTCAAACTGTCTGCCCACCAGGATAAAGCAGACAGGGAGAGGAGGGGCAGTGCAGTGTGCCTGTGTCAAGGCTGTACTGTGCATGAATAGGAATGCTAACACCAGGACTGTCCATAATGTATTCATTCCACAGTGCTCTGGTTCTGAATTTCCATTTTTTAGGTTAGTTAGCTTTAAATATAGGTGAGTATCTTTACCTAAAAGTCGGGTGACCAGATATCCTGATTTTGTAGGGACAGTCCCGATATTTGGGGCTTTGTCTTATATAGGTGCCGATTACCCCCTATACTGATTTTTCACCCTTGCTTTCTGGTCAACCTCCCTAAAAGACCACTTTACAATTAAAAAAGAATTGTGGGCTGGGACAAGGGTGAGGTGGCATGAGGAAAAGGTTGTCAAAACATGTGGATCCCAGGTTGTAAAAGGTTTTGATGGGGTATTTTAGTTAGTTGTGTGGGAAAAAAAAACTCACTTGGAAAGACTCTCGCTCTCCTGTGCCAGAGCTTTTCTGCGGCTGGCATCAGAGCTGGTTACGGTCCCCTGATTCTGCCAGCTGGCCCCAGCACCACTTAGAGCTGCAGTAGGACAGCTCTGGGTTGTGCCACTGCTATAGGGTCCTTAATTAATCCCAGGCCAGGGCAGAGGATTGGTATAGCGAAGCAGAGTTCTGCAATGCACCCCTCCTCCCCCAGCATAGCCCCTGGCCAGGAATGGACCCCAGGGGCACAGACTAAGGTCTGTTAGTTACATGTGGCAGCAGTTTCTTCTACACCAGGGAATTCTCTGCTGGGAATCTGTGTTCGGCTGACTACTCCTTACACCACGTGAGTAACACAGTGTGGCTTGATCTCATTCGAGAATCCGTCTGTATTTTCTTTCCATCCTGTCCCTCTATCGCACAGTGATTTTTTTTCCTCTCACTTGCATGTAACAGGACTTCAGCTAAAGATCAACACTTAAAAAAATAAATAAACAAAAATCACAAGGGAATAACCAGTTAGAAACCCTCTAAACAAAGTGAAGAAACAAACAAAAAACTGAATGCTACTTCACGTATTACACTAAAGGGAGTGATATGGCTGCATGAAAAATAAATAGTCAATTAAGTGTGATTAATTATGCTGCTGTACATTAGTCCTGCTTGTCTCTTTCCTCAACATAGTCCAGGAAAGGATTCAAAATTAATACTTAGTTAGCCGTGCGGTTCCTGGCAGAGTAAACAGCCTGTATCTTTTTTTTTAAAGCCAGACCAATGTTTATGCATCTCTGATCTGCAGAGCTCTCTTTGCAAGTAATGACACAGTGGGTAGAAAATTAGAGCTATAAGTATTTCAAGCAACACATCTTCTCTGTATAGCATCCTGTATGTCTGATATTAGTTAAAAGTCATTATGACTAGCGTCCAAGAGCATTTCCTTTGGATGAGAGCAACAGATCTCCGCTCCTGAGGGTGTGATGGGGCGGGGGAGGCAGCAGCGGGGGAAGGAATCTATTCAGTAGTGGTCTGCCCGTTGGATTTAAGTGTAGAGTTGAAGGGCTATGCAGATGAATGGCCACCCCACAGCACCTCCTGATGGCCTCAGGGCAGCCCTGCACACAGCTCCTCACCTCACTTTCCCTATTTAGATCCCCCAAATAAACTACACACAGAGGTTTTTCCAGTCCATTCACAACAACCTTCCTGAAGGTTTGATTCACTTAAAGTTCAGAACTAAATACAAGTCTTCCCTCCAGCCTGCAGCTGAGTACAGCCCAAACTCCTCTGACCTGGTCAGAGTCCTTCCTGCCTTATCAGGCTATTCCCAGCCCTTTCAAACTGGAGCAATTCCACAGTTCTCAGGGTCTTCCCTACAGGAACCTCTCACTCACTACGGCTTCCTGAGATTCTCGCTTACTGTGGCCACTTTCTGCTCTTTGTAGGAAATAGCAGATCCTGAAGAAGAGCTCTTTGTAAACATGAAGGCATGTGTCTGTCTCTTTCTTTCTCTCTCTCCAACAGAAGTTGGTCCAATAAAAGATATTACCTCACTCACCTTGTCTCTTTAATATCCTGGGACCAACCTGGCTGCCACAACACTGCATATAAAGAATAGAGATGCTTTCTTGGATGAGGGTCTATATCAATGGTGGGCAACCTGCTGCCCATCAGGGTAAGCGAGCCGCAAGACATTTTGCTGACGTTGACCGTCCACAGGCATGGCCCCCTGCAGCTCCCATTGGCTGCGGTTCACCGTTCCCGGCCAATGGGAGCTGCCGGAAGGGCCTGCCAGCATGTCCCTGTGGCCCGCAGCTCCCATTGGACGGGAACGGTGAACTGAGGCCACTGGGAGCTGTGGGAGGCCGTGCCTGTGGATGGTCAATATCAGCTGTCATAAATATAAAGGGAAGGGTAATCACCTTTCTGTATACAGTGCTATAAAATCTCTCCTGGCCAGAGGCAAAATCCTTTCATCTGTAAAGGGTTAAGAAGCTAAGGTAACCTCCCTGGCACCTGACCCAAAATGACCAATGAGGGGACAAGATACTTTCAAATCTGGAGAGGGGGAAAAAAGGCTTTTGTCTGTCTGTCTGTGATACCTTTGCTGGGAACAGATCAAGGATGCAAGCCCTTCAACTCCTGTAAAGTTAGTAAGTAATCTAGCTAGAAAATGCGTTAGGTTTTCTTTGTTTTTGCTTGTAAATTTGCTGTGCTGGAGGGAATGTGTATTCCTGTTTTTGTGTCTTTTTGTAACTTAAGGTTTTGCCTAGAGGGATTCTCTGTGTTTTGAATCTGATTACCCTGTATTTACCATCCTGATTTAAAGAGGTGATTCTTTTATCTTTTCTTTAAATAAAATTCTTCTTTTAAGAACCTGATTGATTTTTTCATTGTTCTTAAGATCCAAGGGTTTGGGTCTGTGTTCACCTGTACCAATTGGTGAGGATATTATTATCCAGCCCTCCCCAGGAAAGGGGGTGTAGGGCTTGGGGGAATATTTTGGGGGAATAGGACTGCAAGTGGTCCTTTTCCTGTTCTTTGTCTAAATCACTTGGTGCTGGCAGCATACTGTTCAAGGACAAGGCAAAGTTTGTACCTTGGGGAAGTTTTTAACCTAAGCTGGTAAAAATAAGCTTAGGGGGTCTTTCATGTGGGTCCCCACATCTGTACCCTAGAGTTCAGAGTGGGGAGGGAACCCTGACATCAGCAAAATGTCTTGAGGTCCGCAATCAGTTTACCCTGATCTGCTGCAGCATGCCCACCACTGGTCTATATTCTTTGTGGGGCTCTCCATTGTTTTTTATCACTCTGTGACTTTGTGTGAAAAATTAGCCAAATGTTGGTAAGCCAATAGAGTCTCATACTTCAGAAAAGAGCTTTGAGACTGATACAGAAAACAAACAGAGGATTGTTTATATGAAAGCAAATTGTTCCATTTTCTAGCCTGATCATTTTGAAGGATTGGGTTGTCTCGAGTGTCCCTCTGCACATTAATCTGGTAAAGAAACATAAAATTCTGTGTTTGTCTTTTTCCGTTTGAGATACTGATGTGTAAAATAACTGTCCTGCTTTGTAATAGGCTGGTGTAATATTGCATAATTAACAGTTTGTGAATGACTCCACTTATAATTGATCCAGAATGCAACTCTTCAAATACAAGTTAATACTTCATATCTTGAGCTAAATTATTTACATGCAGCTTGATGATGCGTTTTCAATTCAATTTAAAATGCCACCTATGTCTTGGATAGCCAGTCTGTCCCTGTCTTAGCACTCAATGGTAGGAGAGAGACAAAATGAAATAATACATGCTCATTGCATTTTAGAGGGGGGAAAAAGGAAGCGTGGATATTGGATGGTTTAGGGGATTTGGTAGATGGATATCGCTCTACCAGGTTTTAACTTACCCCAGATAACTTAGAGAAAAAAATGGTACAATCTGTTGGTTGTTCATTTGCATATGTGAAACGAGTTGCTGGTCTCAGTCTAATATCCCACCCCTTTTAATGACTAGCATCCTTGTAGGTATCTTAGAGCTTGTCTACAGGTAGGGTTATGCACTCTACGTTAGTGTGCTTTACAAATCACTCCCCTGTGTTGTGCATTAATTGGACTCTGGTGACCCTGCTGGTGCACTTTAACATCGTGCTATTTCAAACACTATATTAAAGTGCACTAGGGAACCTTCAGTGAGGACTAGCATTGTCTACACAGACCAATTAATGCACAACATATTAGTGCATTTCCTCAGAGAGCATTACCCCATCACGTAGAAAAGCCCTTAAAAGAGGGGCTGGTGATTGTTTAAGCTATGGAGATTTTATTATCCTCTAGGCTCACCCATAGTTATGGCTACTTAAGGTTTCTGGCCCATTGATAGGGCCTTGCACTTTTTCTGCCTCCCTGGTGAAGCATCAAGCTCTAGATGAACAAAGGACTACAGTCTCTAGGACTGTCAATCTGGCACTTTTCACCAGTGCTAGATTTATTCTGAAAGAAAAGGGCTAGGAGGAATTATAAAGCAAAGAATGTTGTGCCCTTCCCCTTCCTAAAAAATGTAACCGGATTTATGTCAACATCTGAACAGACAAAAAGGAAAAGAATTATTCTCCTTATTTGTACTCTGTCAACCAAAGATGCATATTTACAGAAAGGTAAAATGTCGTGTTTCAACCAAGATATTGATGACATGATGCAGTGCGCTTTGCACCACACCATCTGGCAATGAGGAGGAAATATCAAATGCTAATAAGAACATTAATAATCGGTTGTGGAGAAATTGCTACATTTGGCTGGATTACTGTTTGCTTTTATTACTGTTACATGATACTAAGGCCAATGTTTTGAAAATTGGGTGCCTAAAGTTAGGCAGCCAAATCCATATTTAAGTATCTAAATAAATGACCAGATTTTCAGAGAGGCTAAATCAGATCATTTCCTCCTGGTGCCTCAATATGGTTTTAAGAGCTTAATGTTAGTCATCGACTTGAATATTTTAGCCATCATATTTTGTTTATATTTTACATATGGAATGAGAGCTTTTATCTACTTTTAACTATTTTGAGATGTACAGTACATATTCCAACAACACTGTTGGTATCATTTTAGTAACAGTCGAAACGATCCCTTTCTAGGACACAGGTTGTAGCAAATATTTAATTGTTGCAAAGAACTGCCAGTAGTTATTAATAATGTTTTCTCTGAATCCAAGGACGGGAGACTACGCCCATTGCACTGGAGGATTGGGAATGTTGGCAATTTATGGACACTGGGCCATGTATTGTGTTGATTATCGATCTTTAGGAGAACACCATAGTAATGAAATTGGATCCTCTCTGCTTCATGTCGCTAAAATAGAAATGCAACAGATCGGTGTTAATGCTAGCAGAAAAACAAAATTAACTTCAATTTACTAAAACAGTATACTACAAGCTGGCCAAAATTCACACTATGTATATAAATCTCTAGTATATTCGTTTATTTTGCATTTTTGTAGTTCAAATACCATATACTTGTGATTTAAGGTATAATTTAAGGAACTCCATTTACTTCCTAATACTAATTAGTGCATAGACTTTATTCCATATTAGAGTGTCTGGGGGAAAAGTGCTGCTCATTACACTGTCTGTGAGGATTTTTTTCTGGGGGAAAAATACCCTTGGCTGAATCCGGTCTGATTTAGAGAATACTAGTCTGAAAGGTGTAATGCATTAATGTCAAGCGTAATATTTTAATAGCAGCAACTGCAGTGCAGCAGAGTAATCGGTCTTGCAGTGCTAGCCATCCTGCATTATCACATCTCTAATTTTTGTTAGGCATCCTTCATCCATGTTTGACTGGCAAAGGAGGAAAATGACAAACCAGGTTAATGTTTCAGAGTAACAGCCGTGTTAGTCTGTATTCACAAAAAGAAAAGGAGGACTTGTGGCACCTTAGAGACTAACCAGTTTATTTGAGCATGAGCTTTCGTGAGCTACAGCTCACTATGGCAACATAGTAGCATGTGTGCCTGAAGCTGTTAAAGGGCAGAAGGCTAGATTCTGGGTCAGATCCTCAGGAAAGTGTGAATCAGGACAACTCCATTGTTCTCATTTACACCAGCTGAGGAGCCTGTTAATCAGCATGGCTCCACTGACTTCAGTGAAGTTCACCAGTCTACACCAGCTGAGAATCTGGCCCTCTGCCTTTAAGACCTGTAGCTCTATCTTTAGGTGTTCCAAAGCACTTAGTTTCTATCATCCTTTCTGTAGAGTGCAGCATGGATTCTGCTCACATGTAACAGAAGCCTCTGTAGTCAGTGAATATTGGCCCCACCATGTGAGAGGTGTATTGGCCTTAGATTCCCTGATCACGAGACTGTGACCTGGAATGGAATCTACTTTCGTATCAGGACTCATCTGTTACTCTAATCACACTCGTCAACACTACACCTTGGCAACTCTGCGGGCTGGTGCAGTGAGAGGGAGCATGGCTCCCCACGCCCATTGCAGAGGCTAGCACCCCAGGCAATTCCTGCCTAGACCACTCCCTGATCCCCTACGTAGGGTTGTAACAGGATAACTCCTGTTACTAATATACAAATGGACCAAACTTCCCCAAACCCGGTACATTTAAGTGGAGGATTAGTTGCAGAACTTAGCAATTATCAAAACATTGTTTTAAAGAAGGGCATGTTTGATATTTGCTAGTAGCTAGTGACTAAGATGGGTCATGCTGATATGAGGCAAGAAGCCAACTCAGAATATTATACTGCCATTATCAAAAAATTTAGCATTTTCCAGACAGATACCATCAACTTACCATCCATGTTCCCTAGCCTAAATACAGTATAGGAAAAACTGACTGCTGATAGTATCGTGTGGTAATTGTTACCAAAAAGAAACTCTTTGGTGACCTCTGGTTATAGCGTTTATGAGAGTGCAAATATAAAGAGGAGGCAGAGTTCTTGAACACAGTGTAGGCATGGCTGAGCCCAGTATTTGTGAGGATGAAACATGAGAAATGCCAAAGGTTCTTGAAAGGAACAGTGAGTACTACTATTAGTAGCCACTTGCTGACCAATAGGAGGCAAAGGTTCAGACTGAGAGGCCGAAGGGTATTAAGTGACCATGGTGGAGTTTTGGGACGAAATTCTGCCTCCATTCAGGTTAATGATAAAATTCCCCTTGATTGGAGTGGAGCAAGGATTTTACCCTTCATCAGTTAGGGTATGTTGAAAGTTTGATTGCAGCTTCTTTAATCTAACTTACATGGCTAATAATAGCAGTCAAGATGCAGCAGCGTGGAACCTTCCCCTACTGTTACTCACATCTTCTTGTCAACTGTTTGAAATGGGCCATCCTGATTATCACTACAAAAGTTTCTTTTTCTCCTGATGATAATAGCCCACCTTAATTGATTAGTCTCATTAGAGTTGGTATGGCAACACTCATTTTTTCATGTTCTCTGTGTGTATATATATCTTCCTACTGTATTTTCCACTGCATGCATCCGATGAAGTGGGTTTTAGCCCACAAAAGCTTATGCCCAAATAAATTTGTTAGTCTCTAAAGTGCCACAAGTACTCCTTGGTTTTTTTTTCCTACAAATTCAAGTATTCACCCAGATTTCCAGTTGGTCTTATTCAGCCCATGCTGAAGTCTCTGGCAGCTGTCTTCTCTACTATTATTAACCATGCTATCTAGATTGAAGCTAGTGCAGGTCTGTCTTGTCTGAGCTGCAGTTGCACATTTGACCACAGAGAAGGCGTCCACTAGGGTCGGATCCAATGCCTCTTTCCATTGACTTGAATGGGAATTAGATAAGGCCTTTCTTTTGCACACACAACACACCAATCTCAGCCAGGAATAATCAGCTGGCAAGTAAAGTCTACTTCACAGCTACTCCCTTTGAGGACTTTTGAAAGGCAGATAAGGATTTCACTTGTAAATCTACCCTCCTATATCATAACTCTTTAAACCCCTGGATTGCAAAGGGGAATGAAGAAATTAAAACTTAAGGCGGGAAAATCCTTCCTCACATTAAGTTTTCACTCCAACATAAAGCACTGTTAAAATCAGTGCAGATAATTTTTGAAGAACAATGACTGAGGACTTGAATGCATTAGGAAGACGGAGCGATTTCATGCTCATTAATTTGAAAGAATTAATGTTAATGAAGAATTGCACTTACTTTTTTCTGAAATGCTCAGATTTGGTTGTATTAAATCTAGTGAGTGGAAGACAATGTACTGATTGTCAATTGTTAGTCCCAGAGCTAGTTTAAGATATGAATTTGTCTATCAAATATATGAATCTTATGAAAAACAAAACAAGTAGATGTTTTCCATGTGTTTAATGGAATGGGACTTGCAAATGGTTTTGCTGTATAATAAACGATTGACTAAAAATTGAATTCCATGAAACTTTTAAGAAATAAGGAGCATTTATGGTAACAAGTATTGTAAGCTGTCATTTTGGCTGAGTGAATAAACAATTTCTTTGTTCCTAGAATAAAGTCAGTCATAACTGTTAATATGATGTGTGATTGGATCCTTTCTGAAGAGGCTTTAAAACCTCCACAGGCAATAGATAATCTGCAGCTCAGAATAAAAAGTCTGGAGAGGCAGTATAGTTAAGCTATGCTGATCAGGTAGCTATTGGTAACTGAAATTTCAGAAGTTTCCTGGTAACTAGCTTCGAATAATTATACGGTTGGTAACTTTCCTATTAAAATTACCTGGCACACTAACTAGTAACCAGTTTTGATACCTGAAGGTGAATGCTCCAACTTGTCCCATAAGAACTGTATTGAGACCATCAACTCATTCCTCTTAGGGATCAGATGGGCAATGACTTTCTGTGCATACCAAGCTGGTCTAGATTCAAACCTGTCACCTGTTGGTCAATTACCTGTGCTCAGAGCCATTCCCTCTCTCCATCACTAACCTTATTTGCATGATTGATTACTTTGTAAGTCACTATGTTGTGGCTAATGTAGTAAGGCATGTGATGTTTAGGGGGTATATGGAACATGGGTATGTCAGAAATGTGTACTTGGAAGAACATAATCGTCACTTTGTCACAAGTTCTCAAAGCTGCATTGGGCTCAAACTTACGAGTTTTGGAAATGAAATATGGACAATAAGCAGCAAGAGAATAGCAATTACTTGAATTACAGTGTCTTGTCAGAGTTGATTTACAACATTCTTTTTATGTTTGACCTAAATGACTTCTACCAAGTTTAATATAAGCTGCAATCTAATGAGTTATTGCGTGTGGGTTTTTTTTTGCTTTGGAATAGCACATTTTTTAAAAGAAGGCTTCTCTATGGATGGAAATGGTCTGTTATGGTGATTGAGACTGTACTTGAACATTCAAAGCACTTTCCTTCTATTGTTTATGCAGGATGTTTATCAGATGTTTACACACTTCTAAAGAGAGTATCGTGCATGGCCATTCACACCTACTTTATGAAAAATAGGTCCAGTACAACTCCATATGGCCAAAATATTTTTGTGATCTTCAAGGATATGTGGAGGATTGGAGGGAGAGACTGATGCATACAGTCATTTTGCAGGGGACATACCTGTGACTAAAGGGTTGGGTTGTATCGTATTCTCTGCCAACAACATTGATTGCTGCTCAACTAGAGCTGATCAAACTGATTTATTCAGAGTGAAAACCCAGCAAGTCCTTAATACAATGAAAATCTTTGAGGCTCAGGAAAGAAAAGTTTCTTGCACATCCAGGCCTTCTTATATCCTTTTTTTGGGTAAAATTGCAAGGGTCAGCAGCTGTGGTCCTCTGCTCAGCACCAAAATCTTTTCTGAGTGGAAATATTGCATGTTCTGGGGTACGGCTGGCAGAACATTTGCTATCAAAACTGTTTTTTCCACAGTAAATTAGGCTTTTGACTGGACACGATTTTTCATGAAAGCATCTGCTTTCTATGGAAAATTGAGTTTTTAATAATAATAATAATTAATAATTATTAATTAATAAAAAAGGTCCAAGGACCAAAAACTTTCCATTGCAAGCCAAAAACTGAACTTTCAGTTTCCAGCAGAAAACTGTTTTTGTTTTTTCTTTCTCTTTATGGAAAAGTTGAAACTTTCCATAGTGGGGGGAGGGAACGGACCAAATCCCATTTTCTGAACAGCTCTACTCCGAGGTACTCACAAGAGAGAGGGCAAACCTTGGGGTTAGAGCTGCCTGGGTTTTAGCAGGCCTTCATTCACAAAAATGGAGACCCTTAGTAAAATGAAGAAAAAGCTCTTAACAGGATTCCCTGGTAGCCTACAGCCTGTTTTGAGGGGAAGGAACCCAAACCACTCCACCACCACACTAATTTGAGGTTCAAACCCACCTTTTTACTTCTTGCCACCCTTCTCCCTCTCCATTGTTTTTCTCTCCTATCCCACCCTACTACAGTGGGTTCATTTATGAACACAAAAGCATCATTTGTGTAGCTCAGTTCAATGCTCAGCTCATCCAAAGGTAGGCAAACTGCTGACATTTTAAAATGTTCTTTTACACAAGTCCAGGGGCATTATTCTCAACCTTCCTGACAGCACCAGAGACGCTTTGTTTTTCTAGCTTCTTGTGACAGCCACATCAAAAGATCATTGTCAGTGCTGCGGAGAACTAATAGAGAGATGCAGTTTTGAGACACACATTCTTACCCCAGGGCTGCTTTCTTCCCTTCTCTTTCTTTTCATAATTGACTGGAATCCATTTGTTTTCATATGAAACTAAGGAAAAGTGGCAAATACATTTGCTTATTGTCTTTTGTCTGTCTCCCTTCTGTGACGCGTCAGTCTTACTGCTGTGCTGCTTTATTTTATTCTGCTGTGAAATATGCTTAGGTTTTCCCAGGACTACAAAGTGCCGGCCATTTGTTCTGGCATTTACTTAGTGTAGCCATTTGCTGCAGAAACCTGAACGTTCTGTTATTCGCAGATGATGGAAATGTATTGGGCTCTCTTCAAGGAGACAGGCTGGTGTCCACTTTGGGCTGTTTTAATGTTCAGGCCAGTTCAACACTGGTGATCTCAAAACTTCGGGTAAGTCAATACTGCAGTCACAGAGTGCGATTGCCGCTTGAGAAGACATACCTGAGCTAACTTTAATCTAGCTAGCCTGAGTACTGGAGCAGTGAAGCCAAGGCAGCATGGGTTCAGTGCTGACTGTACAGGCCCTCCTGGAACTCTGAGTAATAACTGTGCTGCAGCTTTGCTGCTTTTGGTACCCTAACTAGCTCGATGACTGCTAACTCAGGTCCATGTACAGGAGCTGTGATTGTCTTGTAGACGCACCCTCAGACCACTTTGGAATCAGGTGGTAAGTAAAACAGTGCAAACACTTTCCCATTCAAATTGAAATCAACATGTGTTGATATTACTGAGGAGTTTAGGACAGATCCGTCATTGTGGCATTGGTGATCTGTGGGATGCGAAACATTCTGGCTTGTTGCTTCTCTGCAAATTGCCATTTCTACTTAGGGAAAAGGGAAGTAAGTTACTGTCCTGTAGCACTCAACAGGTAAGTTGGAAGAAACTAAAAAAAGCCAACAAACCCTTTATATGGGTCTTGATCCTAGAACGAAAACCTGTGACTGCCAGGATGGTGCATAATATACATATGTTTTAGTCAAACAAGTTATTGGGCTCGATTCAGCCTGAGATATACAAGAGGTCAGACTAGATGATCTAATGGTCTCTTCTGGCCTTAAAATGTACAAATCTATAATATCCTTTCAAACAATGCTGTGTCTGTGTAGGACTGCAGGACCAAGACTCTTTTTCGTTCATACTCCTCATAGTTTGAGCCTCACACAGTTTTCCCATACACTAGAGGAGATTGAGTGCAAAACTGTGCTTTTGCATGTACACGCCCAAATTCTCCAAAGGAACAGAGCAGAGCGTGGTGTGTGTGAGAGCTGCCAGCTAATGATTACACTATTAGAATAGACAAGAAACTGCCTGCAGGTTACTGGCATCCGGTTCTTCCTTCTCCTTGATTCATAGCTCAACAATCTGGGCTTCAGAATTCTAGACTTTTTCCTGGATATGTGGCCAAAGATGCTCTCTGGGAAGCAGTGCCACAGTGAAATAAGGAAAGGGCAAACTAAATATTGCTGTTAGCCTTCACCTTAAATGTAAACCAAACCTGATCCAGGAAAGTTTGGCCAAGTTCCTCTGACTTGTTTTCCTTGCTTCTTTTTGTTCCCCAGCTCTGTGTACAAGTGGAAGTGTCAGTGTGCCTCAAACAAGGCTGTTAAGAGTATTTCTGACCCAGTTTTGCAGATCCAGGACATTCAGATCTATTTGGAGAAGGCTCAAAGAAACAATCACATGACTGGCCACGTGTCTGAATTGAGCTGTCTCAAATCTCAGAGGATCATTCGTTAACTGAAACCTGCTCTCTTGCTGAAATCACATTTTTCCCTTAGTTCCCTTTCTGTATAGACAAACTATTGGAATATTTATTGGAACCAGCAAATTCCCCTTTCAGGTTTTAAAGTCAGAGCAGAATACCCTGTTTCTTCTCCCAAATGCTTCAATCATCCTGAGTGAACTCGGTGAAAGTGACAGTTGACGTATCTTTAGAGAAGCCTCTGTATAAAATGCATTCTGCTCCCAATCACATGCTGAAGGGTATAGCAACATAACAAACTGCAAAGGAAACCATCTGAGGTGCTAGAGAGGCTCTAACAGGCTGGATGCAAAAAAAAAATAAAATAAAATAAACAACACCCTCTGAGGATGAAGATCAGGTTACGGCGGCGGTGATGGGGTAATGGAGCAAAGATCAAGTGTGAAATCCTGACCTTTCTTATGGGAGACTTCAGGAGCTTCTAAGCCCCTTCCTTCTGTGCATGAGGGCATTGTACCAACCCAACTGACCCTTGAGAATGGTGCTGCTTGCATGGAAAGAGATGTAGAGAGAGGCTGAGAACAAGAGCTGATTTTTGAGTTAATGAAGTCAGTTCATAGCTGCTGAAGGGAGGTGGAGAGTTTATGTAAATGAGTTCTCCTGCTGCCCCCCTCCCTCAATGACTAGCTCTTACTCGTCTCTCTCTCCTTCACAGAAGAGTCGTAGGAGACTGCAGTAGACAGTAGATGTGAAAAATCGGGACAGGGGTTGGGGGGTAACAGGTGCCTATATAAGATAAAATCCCCAATATTGGGACTGTCCCTATAAAATCGGAACATCTGGTCACCCTAGACTACAGCCTTGGGCCTACATTAACTCTCCATAATGCTGCTGTGGGGATGGGACCAGAGGAGACTGTGAATGAGTGTGTGGGGAAGAAGTGATTGCCTGTAAATTGGGAGCTTCAGGGAATCAAAGTACTGTGCAGTTGACTGATTGTCCTGGGGGATTCCTCAACCTCCAACAGGCTTTGTCCTCCTGGGCAGAGGAGCTCTGTTGTGGAGTCCCTCAGCTGCCCTCTCCTCTGCTTCCCCCATGCTGTCAGAGAGAGGGAAGAGCTATAGATTCCATCGCGTGGATTAGAAGCAGGGCTCAACAGCTGTCTGGCTGTTGCTGTGGAGATCATTCTTCCTTTCAGACTTAACTTCCAGTGGCTGCAAAACTCAGTTGCACCATGGAAATCATGGCAGCTCAGTACAGCAGAGAGAGGCTGGCTCAGGGGTTGGCCCGCAAATGCAATTTCAAGAGAGCCCACTGCAGTCACTTGGGGTGCTGTGGATCAAGAAGTTGGAAAATAAGAATACCCATCTTAAAATATTGCAGGTATATGATAAACCACCAAAAACTGTTCTACTTGGGGAAACCCCCAAAGTGAAAGGAGGAAATGACACAAATATGGGGACAACAGTAATCATGCTAGCAATACCGTGTGGTTTGGGTTATGGTGGAAATAAGGGCAAATATAAGGTGTCCTTTATAGATAGAAAGAGGGAGGTAGGGACCTAATCTATAGGTTTGAGCTGTGGATCTCTATCCCCAAATTCCTCTTAGATTTGACTTTTATATTGTTTGTATTTCAGTAGCACCTAGGAACTGCAGTCAGGGACCCCACCCCAGCACTGAAAAACCAGTGCCAATTTCCATCACTGTAGCATCTAAGTCTGTGAGAGGCACTGCGGCCTCGTAGGCTTGGGGAAGGTAGTTACATAATCCTTGTTTAATTAGAACTCCTCAGCCCACCTTCCTGGGGGTTGCACTTGCTCACTAGACTGACGCAACTGGAGATATGCAGAGGCCACCTCCGAGAAAAAGAGGTTACTCACCAGTAGCTATATTTCTTCAGGAGTGTTGCTAATCCTTATTCATGCTAGCCCCTCCTTTCATTATGTCTGCTCCAAATATTTAGTGCAACTTCAGGGCATTCCTGCAGCCCCCAAAGACCCTGCTTTCCAAATATTTCTCAGAGATCTGTGGTCTTTGGGAGGCATCACACAAGTATACATACAGTGAGGTAACACCTTCAAAGAACTGCAGTTACTGAGGAGCAACCTTTGTGTGCTGAACATTTGATGCACATTTTGAACCCAGAACATTTCTTTTTACCTGTTGAAAAAGTTCTAGAGCCTTTTATATTAATACAAAAGCAGAGTTTTCTGCACACCTGTCCTTCCTGAGGAAATGTAATTAGCACAATACTACAAGAAAGGTTAGTCTCATGCTATTTCTAACCCAACCCAATATGTGCTGGGATCTCTCAATGAAATCAGTTCTCATGAGATTTCGAGCAGAATTTCCACACCAAAGGGACTCAGATGAATCCATAGAAAAGTTGAACCTTGTGAGGTTCTTCCATCACCGGTTGGTATCTGAATCTGGAGCAGAGTAATTGAGTTACTAGAGCACACACCATTAACTAACAGGATTTCTGATTAGAAACCTTCCCTCACCCCCCGCCATGCAAATGTATCTGGAATATCTGATTTGCATGAACTTTCAAACATAGATAATAAGTGGTGGAATAAAGTTGTTTAGAAACACGTTCAGACGTCTAATGCCAGTGTATAATATTTGGTTGTTCCCATACTGCAGTTAAATTTGGATTTTTTTTTTAAGCCTGACATAAAACACAAGGCTCTACATTTAGAGAGGCTAAAATTAAGGCATGTGTAACCTTGTGGTCTTGAGAATCAAGATATTCTATTTGCAAACTCTTCATGCTACAGAGCTAGGAGTCTGCCTGAGCAAAAAAACAAAACTAAAAGAGTAACTCCTGATATTTTCCCAAGTTAAAGGTCAAATAAACTTGGCTCAATACTATTAAGAATAAATGTGTATTAAAAATCAAAAACTTGCTATGAAGCTGAAATGGTAACATTTTACCTGAGCAGAAACAAATCCTAATTTATTTTTAATAACATGATATGGATATAATTAAATGATCTTAGTGTGTTTTATAAAAAATAGGTCAGATCAGAGATGGATATGGAGACATTTATCTATCTATCTAAATAGATAATTCACTGCAAGTGGATATATTTCCAAGACGGAGAGAAGGTGAAAACAGAAGTGGAGTGAAACTAAAAATATTAGATCCACTCTGGGATTATATATTGGGTAACATAAACCGTCTGGACTCCGTCTCTAATCAAAATACATCTTTGCTGTCGGGTGAATCTGGTACATAAACACAGAATTCAGACATTAATTCTCCAGTTAAAGTAGTAGAAAAAAATTAATAAAACTTAACAATTGAATAAAACAGCTATAAATCCTCTTTTCTGCATATTGGTTTCTGCATATTGGTACTGCTGGCCATTTGGTGGCTTCCTGTTTTCCTCTGTTGCATATAGTAATACAATATATAATCACGGATATTATAGTGATTTACTGAAAGGGTACTTCAGGGGAACAGGAAACTTGGATGGCCAGTGTTGCACTTCCATAACAGGCATTACTGCTTGATAATTAACATAGCTGTTTGTTTAGCATCCTCAAAATATTTCATTACTGATGCAGTCAATTATCTTCTGGTAATAGCTGCTACAGAAGGTAGAATTGCTTAATTAAAATTATTTAGACCAAGGAGGCAATCTGATTGGGTAACCAGTAGTGGAAAGGAGTAGATTAATCTCTGAGCTACATGCCTCATCTGAAGATTATATTTAGCATTTCAAAATGCCAAAATTCAGCTTTTTTCCCCCCAACAAAAATAACACTGATAATTATACAATAAATACTCACCTACACACCTCCTTACATTTCCATCCACAATAACATCTTTGTGCAAGACATCTGCAGTGGAAGGAGGAGGAAGTCATATGTGGAGGCTTGAACGCTGAGTAGAAATGGGTCCACTGCATAGAAGAAAATATATTGAAAAGAAAGGGAAGATTATTTCTAGAGAGATGCACTCACACTTAGGTGCACGTTAAGTATCTGCTCAAAAGATTGTTGACTTTCCCTGAGAGAATGAATTCCATTCCCTACTTGATAAATTTTCATCACACAGCCTTCCTTTTAGTTGTAGTTAGGTCATCAGAGAAATAGAGATGGACCTCAGTTTGAAAATTTGGTCTAGATCTGACTTTCTTCAAAGTTTGGGGCCATTTGGATTGGGGTTTTGTGGGGCTCCTCTCATGTTACGGTAATGTTCATAGATGAAGGGTAACATTTTCAAAAATGCATATGTGTGATTTAGGAGCTTCAGTCCATTTTCAAAAGTGGCTTAGGCTCCTAAGTCTCATTGACAGTCAATGGGCAACTACGTGCCAGATTTTCAAAGTTATTTAGGTATCTTAAGTGTAGATAAAAGCCTATGGGATTTTCAAAAGCACCTAAGTGGGTTAGGTGCTTAACTCCCTAGCCTGCTTTAGGTACTTTTGAAAGTCTCACTAGGGCCTTGTCTATACTACGGGGGTAAGTTGACCTAAGTTAAGCAACTCCAGCTACATGAATAACATAGCTTAGGTCAACTTTCTGCCATGTCTACATCACGTTGGGTCAACAGGAGACACTCTCCCATCGACTTACCTTACGCGTCTCGTTCTGATGGTGTACCGGAGTTGACAGGAGAGCGATCTGCGGTCGATTTAGTGGGTCTTCACTAGACCCACTAAATCGAGCCCTGGTGCATCGATCGCTGCAGCATCGATCCCTGGTAAGACAAGCCTAGGGCATGTCTACAATCTACATCTTAAGGTGCCTAAATACCTTTGAAAATCTGCCCCTATTTTACTCTTGAAAAGGATGCTAAGTCACATAAGCCTTTTTGAAAAGTTTACCTAAACTGAATAAGATGCTCTCAAGAGAAAGAAAATTGATTTCTTGAGTGAGAGGATCTGGTAGTTTGAGCACAGAACCAGAAACTAATGGAGTGAAATCCTGCTGCTAACAAAATCAGTATTGATGCTCCCATTGATTACAATGGAGGCCAGGACTACACCCATGATTTCTAATACTGTCCTTGATGCGCTAGGGCCTTGGACGAGTCACTAAGGTCCAAATTCTTGCCCTGCCTTTCATTCCCTCTAAACCATATAAGGTACAGGAGACTTTAGCCTAAAACATCTTTGTTTCTGTTTCCTCAAATATTATATCAGAGTATTTACAACTGTTTTCACTTCTGGTAACCTCTATTTCTTGGAAGATAGGTCCATCAATGGCTATTAGCCAAGAAGGTCAGAGATGCATGCAACCCTATGCTCTGAGTGTCCCTAGCCTCTGTTTGCCAGCAGCTGGGAGAGGATAACAGGGGATAGATCATTTGATGATTGCCTGTTCTGGTCATTCCCTCTGAAGCACCTGGCATTGACCACAGTAAGAAGACAGAATACTAGGCTAGATGGATCATTGGTCTGAGCCAGCATGGCCGTTCTTATGTCAAACAGAATACAACAGGAATAGTATTGACGTCAGTCAGGTGCTCTTATTGTACTGTTTCACATAATAGAAGAACCAGTGAACAGCTAATTAAACTAAAAGACAACACTGCTTTACTCAACATGTAGTTCACCCGTGAAACTGACATCCCCAAGATATTAGCAAGACAAAGAGCTTAGGAGGGTTCAATAAAAAACTAAGTATTTATAGATTTCAGAGGGGTAGCCATGTTAGTCTGTATCAGTAAAAACAATGAGGAGTCCTTGTGGCACCTTAGAAACTAACAAATTTATTTTGGCATAAGCTTTTGTGGGATATAACCCACTTCATCAGATAAGTATTTATATAAATAGTAAGAATAATCCAGATATAGTAGCTAGGATAAATTATAATAGATAGAAAAAGTCATTTCTAGAGACAAGACATTGACAAGACTAATTGTCATGATTTTATTGTGGGACTTGTAACATGTGATGTTTTAAATCAAGCCCCAGCTGCTAGAATCACGTGAGGATCTCTGCCTTCATTTTTCAGAAAAAGTAGCTTCTAGCCCTCATGGTTGCAAAGCTTGAAAATGTAACATGAGTGCATGCATAAAGCTCAGAAAACAGAATATTAAAATATATTTTTTAAAAATGTTATGGTTTTTAAGCCAGTCTTATGACATTTTGAATGTTAGGGGAGATGCCAATACCGTCCAAGCCAAACACTAACTGCATGGGGTTAGGGGAAAAAATCCTGTCAGCTTATTTGTGGAATTGCCAATTGGCCTTGATTTGGTTTTGTATCAACTTCAAGGTTCAGGTAGTCACCTACAAACTACTAAATGGGACTGGCACAAGTGCAAGATCTCCATCCTTCATTGCAGCTAGCAGAGCCTGAGGAAGGTGAAGGAAGGGTCTTTCCAACTGCACACCCAAAGCCTCCTGCAGTGATCCGGCAAAAGCATATCCTACCCATCTTCAAGTCATGTTGAATACTGCATGAAAGCATTTCCAAATTAGTGGAGCATAAGAAAAACTTGCTCAAGGTTAGATGATGACAGGATACTTGCTCCAGGTTGGATGATGACAATTAAACCAAAAGACTAGGATGGAAAACGGCCTGTCTGTTCTAGGTAGACCTCTTTTACTTTTTCTTTTACTCCATGTGCAATATCTAGAAACTACAGTGAGAGGGACTTTAGAAATGCTGATTGACAAATGTGATTACATTAGACTACGGCAAGGCAGCGTTTGTTCGAAGCAGTAAAATAACACTACTTTTAAAAAAAATCTACCTAAAACTTTAGCACTTTTATGGCTAGGCTCCAAGTTTGCTCCTGCCTTGATGTATACCAGCGGTAGGCAACCTATGGCATGCAGGCCAAAGGCGGCACACGTGGTGATTTTCAGTGGCACTCACACTGCCCGGGTCCTGGCCACCAGTCCGGGGGTCTCTACATTTTAATTTAATTTTAAATGAAGCTTCTTAAACATTTTAAAAACCTTATTTACTTTACATACACCAATAGTTTAGTTATATATTATAGACTTATAGAAAGAGACCTTCTAAAAACGTTAAAATGTATTACTGGCACGCGAAACCTTAAATTAGAGTGAATAAATGAAGACTCGGCACACCGCTTCTGAAAGGTTGCCAACCCCTGATATATACAGTACATTGGCAACCCCCAAGAGCACTACCAGCCTCCAAGAGCAGATAGATGCTAGTACCACATTAAATAGGCTCTTGTCTTTCAGTGAATGATTTGCAATCAAGTGTCCTTAAATGTTTCCCGTCCCCCAATACAATCAACTCAAAATAGAAGCTCAAAAGGTGGAAAGTACAAATGGATTCAAGTATGTGTCAAATCCACAATTACTGTATGGGAAACAATAAAGGGAGAAAAAATAGAAGGCACTTCAAATCTTATTTCCTCCCAAAAGAGAATGTAATCAAGGTATAATGAGCATTGAAATTAATAAATTAAAAATAAATGTCCATAAGAGAGAGGGAAAAATGTGTTAATCAGTGGGTAATTATATTTTCAGCATTGTAAATTAATTTCCAAAATGAATCCATTTCCAGCCTATTCATGCCATTATCTATTTTCTTCCTAATTTTTTAATCTAATGATTAGTGTTTCTGAATTCAATATGTAATAATAATTTTTTTAAACCCTGTGTATTTATTAAAAGATAAAAAGGGGAGTGTCAAGTGCATGTTGATGATATTTTGTCCTCTTCTATCCAGGAAGAAAGGAGCAGAAATGTCCTTTTGTAATGAAGCTGTCTTTTTAGTTTGTATGTTTATTTTTTTGCTTGAGCTTTGTGGCATTAGTCATCTTTTCGCTTATGGAAGTAATCCTCAGTTGTCTTCCTAAATGCCACTAAACTGCATTCTTCAGCAAAACTAATCTCTTCCAACTGCTCCATTTCCCCCCTAAATCCCAAATATTGTGAGGATTGGAGGATGCTCAAAAAAATTTTTTTTCATATCCAATCTGGTCTCATCCTGTCTCATGTTGCTTGTGGCTTCAGCACCTGCTCCTCCTCCCCTGAAGTAAATGACAACTTTGCCACTAATTTTGGGAGTAGGATTGTACCTTAGGGCCTGATCCTTTAAAGACATAAGTAACTTTGTGCATGTGAATTAGAGTAATTGAATTTCACTTCCACAAAATTGTGCATGGTGCTTAATCTTTGTGGGCTAGAGGCATAAGCTTGTAAGCCATTTTAGCCTGGGAACTATCAATATCTTGGCACTATTTGCCTACTATAGAGTGCTGTGTGCATTTGTGGCTTTGTATAAATAATTGATAAGAAGAAGCAGTCTTAGATAATGTTTCAGACCCTTGTAACATTGGGATCTCTACTTGCCAGGACTGCTAGAGAGCCTCTCTCAGGCCTTCCTTAGTTTCTACTCTATTTTCTGCCTAAAAGGCAACGTGTGGCACTCACCTGTGGGCAGATGTTCGATTTCCTGGATGTGAGGGGGAAGAAAAAACAGCCAGTGATGGCAGTGAGGCTCTTCTGTTCCTGCCCTAGCCTGGTACTAGATTGATTCTATGTTGCCTCGAGGGATATTTATATTTCTAGTTATAAGCCTTTTACAGCTCAAAACCTTTCCCTATTAAGTCCATACGAACAGGACATATTTTAACCCTGTGCTTCCCAGATTTTCTCCAGGTGGCTAGGAATAAAATCTTACAGTTATGAGGAAAGTCTGATCTCTCCCCTATCCTGTCCTCACAGTTGGCAAAATCAGTTTCATGTAGCAGTGTTCATTGCAGCCAATAGTCATGTAATGAATGAGGAAGGAAGCACAAGCACCATTGAATGGTGAAACAGCTGGGGATTTGTAACCAATAATGAAATATCACAGGCAAAGGATCTTTTCAGTGAGGCAGACTGACAGCAATGTCTTTGAAGAAGCCAATTTGGATCTCATGGATGGTTCAACTGGGTTTATGGGAGAGAAGGGAAGGCAAACAACTTTTACTGGACCTCTCTCATCTGTCTAATTGGTATTCAGAGAGCCACCCATGCAGCTTGTGCATATTGCTGTTGTCTTTGGAGAAAGGAATCCTTGTTTCAGCTTAGGGGTTGCAGAGAAGGGGGAATAAATATGGTAGATAAAGGCAGGGCCAGACTAATGCATAGGCAACCTCGGTATGTGCCTAGAGCCCAAAGATTGGGGGCGGAGGGGTATTTGTTGTTTGTCTTTACCAATGCGGATTTACATGCAAACTGAAAGATGTTCACTTGAGTGAGCTGCGTTGCGATCTGGCACATGGGTTGCAACACCACTCAGGTAAGTGAACTTTTTTTCTGTTCGCACACCGATCCACACCAGTGGAAGAGTGGGCAGAGATAATCCTCACACATAACTGAGACTTATTTTTGCCATTTCCAACAGAGCCAAAGAGAGTAAAGGACAGTGGATAAAGAAATTGCTTCCTTCTCCAACAAGGCAGGGGCCCAGAAATGTAGGTTTGCCCAATATGTTAATCCGGTCCTGGTTAAAAAAGGGAATTAGGGAAATTACTGCTTAACCAGAAAGCCATGTAAAGAGGAACCCATATTTTGAAGCCAGTGATCTCTCCTTCTGCTGAGTTATAAATATGTCCAATCTAACTGCAAAATCACGTTTACCCTTTGAAATTAGAAACATAGTTATATATTTCTTGTACACTTCTTTCTGTGTAGGTAATATGCTAAACCTTAGTGAAAATCTACATTTTAAAAATATTTTGAAAATAAATACAGAGTAAAGGCTTGTTTTAGGTGTTGGACATGCCAGCTCTCCAGGGCTTAGCCAAGAACACAAGTAATGAGAGCCATTTTTCTGCTAAGATCTGCTAATGATACATGTACACAATTTACTCCCAGGTGTTTCTCAGTTCTGTTTGAATTGAGGACTAAAATAGATTGCAAAAGATGTCCAGCTGTAGCATAGCAAATCTTGTAACATGCTGGTGGTGTGTGCAGGGTAACAATAAAGGAAAATTGAGACAGAGAGAACTTTATAATTTCCCTATAATTGACCTGCTGTCGGCTTGCAACACTGCAAATCGAGTTGCTGCCTATAAGGAAAGAGTGTTCAGACAATCCCTGTAGAAAGACAACTGATAAACTGCCTGACTCAAGGCTGAGTAACCACAGTCCCGTTGATTACAGGCAGAAAGCTGGTTTATAGCCTAAAAGTAGGCATGTGTTCCTTGTTCTCCAAATTTCCAGAGGATTCAGATCCTGGGTTCCAATTTGAGGCTGTCTTTAATTTTTAGTTGCTCTTCAGTCTACTCTTTGTTTTATATCTTTTAATGACAGTTTCAAGGTTTATAAAGCTTCAACTATTTAATACTCCAATTTTCAGCTACGTTATTTGAAAGAGTTACAAATTTGGGGAAGAATAATGAAAGACGACTTGCCAAATTCTGAACTTACATCTGAGTTACATGACTATTCTCACTGGCAGTCATGGGTCCTAGGCAAGTCGTTTCCCAAAATTAATCTTTTAAATGATAAAGTGGATTAGAGTCTAATGGTAATTCAAGCTTTCAGAGACTGATTGATTCTGAAGAGATTATAATTCATTTCAGTAGATATAGTACTATATTTGATACTGATCATATTTTTATGGCAGAGGTCACCAAAAAGCACTGTTACACGTAGTCTTATAAGTTCTTTTTCTTATCATGTGAGAAAGTTTTTAGTTCTGGAAGAAATGCTGTGGTGGTGTTTTTCTAATACAGTTTCTTCGAGGGTAATGTTGCAAGTGGCAAGGGAGTTTGCTATCTGCTTTATTCTCTCTAACTAGAGTCAATTCTTGAGTTGTTCCCTGGGAACTGGACTTTGTTGAATGGGCTGAGATCCCTGAAAGAGGGGCTTGCCTGCTTGCTGTTTGTGACCACCTCTGTTACAGGCCTACTGGATGTGTGTAAATAAGCAGGTTACATTAAAAACGTACCAGACTCTGTAGTCATGACTTCTGCTTTAATGGGAGCCTATCTGCTACCTCTTGGCAAAGGGGTGGTGGTATTATGTATGATTTCAGTCAGTGAAGTAAATATTATGATATCGGACTGAAATCGCATTGACTCAAAACTGTCATATCTGCCTCTAAAGAGACAAGGTAGGTGAGGTAATATCTTTTATTGGGCCAACTTCTGTCTGTGAGAGAGACCACCATAAGTTGGTCCAATAAAATATATTACCTCACCCACATTGTCTCTCCAATATCCTGGGGGTGACATGGCTACAAGAACACTGAATATTTACCTCTGTTTGAGTATAGCTTGCTTCTTGCTTTGCTTTGTAAAAAGTCTTTGCAAAAAGCTACTTTGAGGGGCATGGGGTGGGGTAGGTAATCATGCTGACTGATGTGTGTTCCGTTCAGGGCATGTCCTAGACTCACTTTATTTAAAAGCATTCATTGGCATTGACGCCCTGAAGCCTCTTCGTTTTTGAATTCAGAGACATGACATTAAAGTATCTTACTTTAAAATATTGATATAGGAAGTAATAATAACCCATTTAAATTGTATCTCGCTTCATCAAAGCTCCCTGTTGACCAATGGAAAAGGAATGTATTCACATAAGGTTTTTTTTAATAAGTACAAAGATATTCACATTACAAATTGCTTAATCTATAAAAAAGCAGTTAATTTTTAATGGGTTGATAAAAGCCTTTCAAAGCTGACCCATATTTCCATGTTGGAGGCAAATTTAAAGAGAAACAATTGTTTTATTAAGTAGTTGCTGTTATGACTCCATAGTAGTGACTGAAAGAATAGTTGCAGTGTAAGCTGGATCTTGACCCCATTTTTCCACTTACACTTTCTGAAAATATTTCTTTGTCTGAAATTCGTTAGAGTCAGAAAAGTCATCCAAGTTGTTGTTTACTGCTGCTTACTATAGTAGCACGTGGGTCCATTTGTAGTAGGCCAGTGGTGGGTAATCTGCAGCCCGCGGGCCACATGCAGCCCATCAGGGTAAACTGATTGCGGGCCATGAGACATTTTGCTCATGATGACTGCCCGCAGGCATGGCCCCCCGAAGCTCTCAGTGGCTGGGAAAGCAGAAGAGATCAGTGAGGGGGATGATTTAGTTGGTGTTGGTCCTGCTTTGGGCAGGGGGTTGGATTAGATGACCTCCTGAGGTCTCTTCCAACCCTAATCTTCTATGATTCTATTATTCTATGAATAGAAGTCAGGATTTTTTATTGGGAAAATTCAAAGAAAATACTTCATTTTGGGTTGGTTCAACCCAGATAAAAATATTTTGATTTTTGAACTGATCCAAAACATTTTCAAATCAGTTCAACAAAACTTTAAATTTCATTTCGTTTTCAGTGCAGTGCCGTATGGGTCTTGCAGTTCAGGCCCACATTCTCTCTTATGGGTGGGTTCTGTGAAGGACTACATCTTCCATAATGTAATTTGGCTTGCCCTGTGAGTGAGCTGTGTGGTGCATCATGGAAGTCCTATGATTCTTGGGATTATTATGGGAAACTGGTGGCGTCAGGCTTCTGAACGACAACTCCAACAATATTCAGCTGCAGAATATACCAAGACAAATGTTGCAGTACTTAAGGTCCGTGGACCAGAGCCCTATGATGTTCCAGCCAGTTTTCTGATAAGCGCAACACAAAACCTGACCTTATCACAGGTGTTCTCAAGGTGTTGTCGAAAGGTCAAACTCTGGTCCAGTGTAATGCCAAGATACTTTGGATTAGCCTCGTGGCTGACACTCTCACCACGGAATTGCACATCAAGTTTGGTATTAGCTGTTTTATTGTTCAGATGGAAAGCGGTTACCGTGTGGGGTGGGGGATGTGTGTGTGAGATAGGCCTAAATTTCCAGCATTGGAAATAATCAGCAATTGTGCTAAGATCTCGGATTAGGGTGCAACTGGTGTATGAAGGCTTGTACGCTGCAATGTCATCTTTTTAGATGAATTTCCTTGACTCCATCGCTGGTATATCCGCGGTGTATAGATTTAAAAGTATTGGGGCCAGGAAAGAGCCCTGAGGGATGCCCGAGTTAAGAGTTCTTGGTTTACTGATCTGGCCATTAAGTGTACCTTAAAGTGTACCCCACTCATTGCTGCCAAGAGGCAGATCGTTCGCCGACAGTGAATGGCGCGGGAGAACTTGAGGAAGAGGCCTTGTCTCCAGATAGTGTCATATGCCGAGGACAGATCAACAAGGTGATCTCTGTCTTCAACTTACATTGGAATCCTGCCTCAATGCGGCCGGTAAGTGAAGCTACTTAGTCACAGCAGTTCCTCTTCGGGCGAAATCCTACCTATTTGCATCCCAGAGCAATGAAATCCTCTGAGGAACTCTTAATGCTTAGGCAGCAATCTTCCCTGCATTACCCTGTAAATGAGTATTAATGTTGTCCTGAAGAGATCTTTAAGGATAGTTCATAATTTGATAGAATATATGCATTAAATGATAGAATATATCATGTTGTACTTGCCTTCTGGAGAGTTTGATGGAGTCTTTCCATTCTCCCTATATTTTACTGTCTGATTCTTCCTGTATTTTATTATTATTATTGTTTCATTAATACTGATGTAGGATTTTGTGCTCTGTTATCCTTTTACTCTGATTTGTGGAGGTAACCTCTCAACATAATTAAAGCAACTGTAAATCAACAATATTAACCTCCTCAAATTCACTTGGCACATTCACTCTTTGATGAAGTGCTGTAGTACTTATAATAGCCTGGCTTCGTATGCTGGAAGGTCGTTTTAATGTTTTCTCACAACAGATGAACTACTTATTGAACTCCTACTTACTCTGAGTTTGTGAGTATTTCTGATGTTTGCCTCTGTGTTACCTAATTAAAAGAAGGTAAATGCTCAGTCCTGGGCCTCTCAACTCAACTGCCAAACACACGTCCAGTTAATAAAAATTTGTGTACATGGACACTTGTCCCATGAGAAGTGGACTGAGATCACTAAAATGCTATGCTGGGGGGAAGGATCTGTGTAATCAATTACCAGTCTCTTGTTCCACCCCATTCTTTTCTCATTGTATTAAATGTTCTAAAATATCATTGCACCATTAGTAATGGATTGGTTTTCAGAGATGCAGGTGCAGGGAACTCACTAAGGCCCTGATTCAGGAAAGCATCTCTTCAGGACAGCACTTGGACACATGCATAAATCCCACTGAAGCATGTGCTTAAAGTTAATGTTTAATTTTAACATTTAACAATAATGATGTTTTGGAAGATTGAATGAAGTGAGGAAAAATATGGGGTGGATCGGAAGACTGGTAATTGATTATACAGATCCTTCCACTCTCTAAGTCAGTTCAGCTGCATTCTGAATCTGAATTCTGGGCAAAGACACCTGTTCAACTGAGTTTTTGAAGGTTGAATATGTGCTTCCTAGATGATGGGGTGGAAAGGAGTTTTTGTAGGTGGCTGGCTGGTGGTGCTTCTGTTGACTTAATCATTTAATGCTGCTGAGATATAATTTTATTGTTAGTGGTGTGCTGAGGCACCAAGAGCCTTTTTATCTAGTACTTAAATCTAAAAATAAATATATTCAGTCCTGAATTGAGATGGACTCAAGATACTGCTTTATGTTTTTACGTGGAGGCCACAGTCACTGGGAGTTAGATGGTTAAGTACATGCATAGCACATTGAAAATGCACCTCTGAAGGATATGGAGCAGGGAACTAGCAATGTCCTTACTCACTTAAGGTTGTCACCTTCTGGACAAGAATATTCCCATCTGACCAGAGACTAATAAAACCTGAAAGCAAAATCAATTTTATACTCCCTGTTATTGTGTTAGACAGAGGATTGAAAATTTGCTTTTGCAATTGATTTGTTTTCCATTGCAAAACTAATTACTTCCAATGCAGTTCTTTCTCCACCTGCCTCCAGAGGGGAAACTGTATTGGCTGTGGTAACTTTTGTTCATTGTTCGGGCAGCCGCATCAATACTACTGTTTCTTCCTTGTTTGCGCTGCGTCCAAGAGATTCAAAGCGTTAGCAGAGAGTACTCCAGTATTAGCAATGCCCCTGAATGCCCTACTATTCCCAGGCACACAGTGTTCAGCAAAGCCACACACAGTGACGCTGTTGAGGGCAAAACGAGCCCATTGCTGTACGGCTGAACAACTTGTGCCTTGAAGTGTAGTTGTTAGTGCATTCTGACTTCATCAAGACTTTTCACAGATGCTGATTCAAGGAGTTGAATTTCCTAGAGATTTTGAATCTTAAATGCAGTGACATATAAAGGGGCTTTTTTAAAAAAAAAAAATCATCAAAATGCAGAATATTTTCCCTCTTTTATTTCCTTAGCCAAAAAATAAAATAAAAAATCATGTCATGGGAACTGGGCGGATGTGCCGGGAAACCTTATTACCTAGGTCTGTCAAGTTGGACTACCTCTACACAATGCTTGTTAACCTCCTCTGTGGGGAAGAGAACCAGAAGATCAGTGAAATAGTGAATCTTATGGCCCACCTCATCCTGAGACATATACTTGTCTGCTCATTTACACTGCTGCATGGGAGCCTCCATAGAAAAGGGCTTCGTGCACATGTAACCCACTGTTGAGTGCATCTTACAGGTCCCCTTCAGTGCCTGGTCTGCAGAGGATATGAATCGTTTGCAGCCCTAGCTGGAGAGCCTTGGTTCTTTAGCTCAGGCTGTGGCAGCTCCTGGTTTTTAAGCTCTGGGGTGGCCCCTGTTCAGTTACTGGTGTTTTGGCTAGGATGCTAGTGGTTACACATGCATGCTGTGTCCTCCCAAAGTTTGCAGTCACCCCCCATGCATTATGCAAGTACACCAGATCTTCTGCCAGAGAACTCTCTGCAGGAGCAAGACCTGTGCCTTACTGAATATGAAAGATGCAAGATTGACAGATCTGGAGAATAAAATTTGATTTCCCACGCAATTAAGAGTAGCAGGGGCAGTACAAGTTTTCCTTTGCATTGCTCTGAGAGTATTTAAGCCTCCATATACTCCACAGCAAGATGATCCTTGATTTATGCCGCTAGGCTCCTGGATTCTGCAACAGACTGGGAATTCTGGAGCAGTTTCCTTTACAATAAAAAGTATTGGGTTTTAATAAATTAAATTTGAAACTCCATAACACAGTCAAAAAGAAAAGGAGTACTTGTGGCACCTTAGAGACTAACCAATTTATTTGAGCATAAGCTTTCGTGAGCTACAGCTCACATCCGATGAAGTGTGCTGTAGCTCACGAAAGCTTATGCTCAAATAAATTGGTTAGTCTCTAAGGTGCCACAAGTACTCCTTTTCTTTTTGCGAATACAGACTAACACGGCTGTTACTCTGAAACATAACACAGTCAGTGCATGTGCTGGCCTGTGTTGCTTATTTTGTTGTTAAATTCAGTTTATTTTGCAGTATCCTCTATTTTCAGCTTGCAAGATGCCAAAAATGTTTGTACTGTCAACAAGTAACTGCTTCACGAAAGTTCTCGGGGGCGAAACTGAAAGCATTCCGGCACCTGGGGAGGCATAATAGGCTGTTTTTCCTGAAGAAGAGAGAATATAGAACAGGGATGAAGTAACAGGTAAGGAAGGGGATAAACAGGAATGTTAAATCTTGCAGAGGTTGTGACATTCTATACCTTGGGGAGCATGCTGTCACCCCCATATTCCTCATTTTCATATAATCATGATCTTACCTTACAAGGCATGCTTTATATGTATCAGGGGAAAGATTATGATCTGCTGAAAGTCATTTCTCTATCATAGAATCATAGAATATCAGGGTTGGAAGGGACCTCAGGAGGTCATCTAGTCCAACCCCCTGCTCAAAGCAGGACCAATCCCCAATTTTTGCCCCAGTTCCCTAAATGGTCCCCTCAAGGATTGAACTCACAACCCTGGGTTTAGCAGGCCAATGCTCAAACCACTGAGCTATCCCTCCCCCAATTATGAGAATTGTGGAGTATGGTTGTCACTAAAACATGCTGTAAATTGGGGGAATCAGTCAGATATTAGGTCCCCAGAGGCAACAGCAAGGAAAGTAACCAATGCCTGGGCAGGGTGTGAAACAGCCTATCAACAGCCATTGTCCAGCAAGGGAGCTACAATGCAATGACTCGCCTGCATGAGGCCCTGCCAGGGGAATTGCTCAGCCTTGCTGGAAGAGACTCAGCAATGCCTCACAGACATGCCTGTACTTGTGTTCTACAACCACATGGACTGAGAGTATAAAACAGACAGAGTGGACACATACTATGCCCTTCTCCTGCCCCCCACCTATGCTACAAGCAACTAAGACACTGAGAAGATGACAAGACTCCAACAGAGGAGATTGGCCTAGGTTTAAGGAACAAACCTGTATACTAAGGACTGCAATATCCAGTGGGGTGAGAAAAACTGCTTAATCTAGTTGCTGCCCAGTCTAATAGGGTTGAGAGTTTAGACTGTGTGCTTACAGTTTATTTTATTTCGGTAACCACTTTGACTTGTCTTGCTTTGATTTATAATCACTGAAAATCTATCTTTATAGTTAATAAATCGTTTGTTTATTCTACCTGAAGCAGTACGTTTGGTTTGAAGTGTGTCAGAGACTCCCTTTGGGATAGCAAGCCTGGTACATATCAATTTCTTTGTTAAATTGACAAACTTATACAAGCTTGCAGCATCCAGTGGGCATAACTGGACACTGCAAGACGGAGGTTCCTAGGGTTGTGTCTGGGACTGGAGATATTGTCTAGTGTCATTCGCTTGCAAGTAGCTGGGAGCAGCTTACATGCCAGAGGCGTTGCATGAACAGCCCAGGAGCGGGGGTTCTCACAGCAGAGCAGGGTAAGGCTGGTTCCCAGAGTCAAGGATTGGAGAGGCCTAGCAGATCACCGGTCCAGATAACACCAGAGGGGAATGTCACAGAGGTTGCTTAAGATTCACCAATGGGGATGGTGTTAGCTGATCCAATAGTAATGGCCCTTGACATCCTTATTGGTCTGTTTGTGGCCTACATATATTAGAGAATCCACTTATAGTCCACAGATGGTTTCTTCTGGAGGATATGAAGCCATCCATTATTCTCATAGACTATAATATCCTAAGGATCTCCCAGTGCTTCTCTCTCTCTGCAATGTTCAGAATTGACTTGGACAACCATCACTGGTCCCTTCAGCCTGATAAATTTAAAAAAAGTTCCCTATTCCCAAGCTGAGGCAGTTCTTTCCATTTCAGAGAAATGTTTATGTATCTTGAGTCAACTGGAGACCTCACCATCACATTTTAGCTTAAACTCAGGATCAATCAATGCCTTCTAATCCAGCTTTCTTTTTAACCAACAGCTTTAAATAGCAATTTACAGGTAAAGATGCCTTTTTGTCACTTCTACCAACTTTGGTTCTTCACAGCTTTTACAGATGTAGCACCATTTAAAAATACTTTAGAACTACGAGGCACGACATAACAGCATCTCTTGGAATTCCTTGGCTTTTCCTATAAGTATCTGAGTATCCTCTAAGACAGAGGTGGGCAAACTACGGTCCTTGGCCACATCCGGCCTGTGGGACCGTCCTGCCCGGCCCTTGAGCTCCCAGCTGGGGAGGCTAGCCCCCGGCCCCTCCCCTGCCTTCCCCCCTCCCCCGCAGCTTCCAGTCCTGCTGCTCTGAGTGGCATGGTAAGGGGGCGGGGGAGTTGGATAAGGGGCAAGGGGTCCTGGGGGACTGTCAGGGGACAAGGAGTGGGGGGGTTGGATGGGTTGGGGTTCTGAGGGGGATGGGAAATGGGAGTGGGTGGATAGGGGGCGGGGGCCAGGGGCCAGGCTGTTGGGGAGGCACAGCCTTCCCTACCCTGCCCTCCATACAGTTTCTTACCCCAATGTGGCCCTCAGGCCCAAAATTTTGCCCATTCCAGCTCTAAGAGATACCAAGCACCCACCACTCCCACTGCAGTCAAGGTTTAATTGAGAGCCATCAGAACCTCTCATAAAATGTTCAGTAACTCATAAGATTGGGCCTTAAATTAAATCAGCATCAGATTAGCTGGGAGATCTTTTTTTGTTTCCTTGGTTTGTGAGACTATTTCAGTGTTTCACAGTCTCCTCACTCAATGTGTTAATCTGGAAACCAGAATATGGAATTGTCTCTAAATTCATATCTGGATAAATGACTTACATGACTACCATTTTATTTATCTCTAGCGATAAGCTTGCTTAACACAGTGTTGTTTTGGTCATAGGTGCAGCTGGAGGATATAAGACTTCATTTGTCTCTTGGCTAAATGTTATAAAATTTGCATGGATCCTGACTAATGACCCAAGCATTCTGTGTTTCCATACCTATGGAATTTATCATATAATTGCGCTCTAGAACCTAAGCCTTCATTTTTAAAAATCTAGCCCTTACTGTTCTGAAGAAATCACGAAAATGTGAATTGTGATATAGCATTACCTTCCTTAGTCTACAGACAGCTGGAAACAAAAATCTCAGAGAGGTGTACACTATCCCTTTAATCTCAACCAGTTGTTAGTCTGAAACATGGCAAAAACAGAACTCTAATGTTTCTTCCTCCCACTACAATGTTTCTCAATCCTTCTGAATGACAACACTATTATCCTGCCTGGAATTTAGGCTCATGACCTAGGTATAGTTCTCGATTTGGACTTTTTGCTAGGTCCTTACATCCAGGCCATAACTAAGCATATGTCTACACTATGAAATTAGGTCGATATTATAGAAGTCAATTTTTAGAAATCAGTTTTATACAGTCAATTGCGTATGTCCACACTAAGCACATTAAGTCAGCAGAGTGCGTCCTCACTACCGTGGCGAGCATCGACTTACTGAGCGGTGCACTGTGGGTAGCTATCCCACAGTTCCCGCAGTCTCCGCCATCCATTGGAATTCTGGTTAAGCACCCAATGCCTGATGGGGCAAAAACATTGTCACGGGTGGTTTTGGGTACATGTCGCCAGTTGCCCTTCCCTCCGTGAAAGCAACGGCAGACAATCGTTTCACACCTTTTTTCCGTGGAGACGCCATACCACGGCAAGTGTGCAGCCCTTTCAGCTCAGCTCACCGACACCGCCGCTGTTGTGTCCTGGGTGCTGCTGGCAGCAGATGGTACAGTAGGACTGCTAATCGTCGTCATACACCGCTTCCGCTGCAACTCTGCTCTGCTGCTATTGTCTCAATAGCAAATTTCTCCGGGTTGTCTGTCATGGCCTCCCAGGTACGTGTGTTCTTCCTCGGGAAAGGTGCACGGTGCTAACCATCGTCCTCCACCGCTTCCGCTGCAACTCTGCTCTCCTGTTCTCATGAATCCACCTCGCAGATCCTCTCGTCGTTCTCTATAAATATCTATTCTCGTGGCATCCGTCGTCAGCCACCGCTTCTGCTGCAACTCTGCTGTCCTGCAGACGCCATACCATGGCAAGCATGGAGCCCACTCAGATCACTGTGGCAGTTATGACCATTGTAAACACCTTGCGCATTATCCTACAGTATATGCAGAACCAGAACCTGCAAAAGTAGGCGAGCAGGCGACAACAGCGCAGTGACGAGAGTGATGAGGACATGGACACAGACTTCTCTCAAAGCATGGGCCCCGGCAATTTGGACATCCTGGTGGCAATGGGGCAGGCTCATGCCGTGGAATGCTGATTCTGGGCCCGGGAAACAAGCACAGACTGGTGGGACTGCATACTGTTGCAGGGCTGGGACGATTCCCAGTGGCTGCGAAACTTTCGCATGTGTAAGGGCACTTTCATGGAACTTTGTGACTTGCTTTCCTCTGCTCTGAAGCGCAAGAATACCAAGATGAGAGCAGCCCTCACAGTTCACAAGCGAGTGGCGATAGCCCTGTGGAAGCTTGCAATGCCAGACAGCTACCGGTCAGTGAGGAATCAATTTGGAGTTGGCAAATCCACTGTGGGGGCTGCTGTGATCCAAGCAGACAACGCAATCACTGAGCTGCTGCTCTCAAGAGTAGCAACTCTGGGAAATGTGCAGGTCATAGTGGATGGCTTTGCTGCAATGGGATTCCCTAACTGTGGTGGGGCCATAGACGGAAGACATATCCCTATCTTGGGACCGGACCACCTTGGCAGCCAGTACATAAACCACACGGGGTACTTTTCAATGGTGCTGCAAACACTGGTGGATCACAAGGGGTGTTTCAGCGACATCAACGTGGGATGGCCGGGAAAGGTACATGACGCTCGCATCTTCAGGAACTCTGGTCTGTTTGAACAGCTGCAGGAAGGGACTTACTTCCCAGACCAGAAAATAACTGTTGGGGATGTTTGAAATGCCTATAGTTATCCTTGGGGACCCAGCCTACCGCTTAAAGGCATGGCTAATGAAGCCATACCAGGCACCCTGGACAGTAGTAAGGAGCTGTTCAACTATAGGTTGAACAAGTGCAGAATGGTGGTAGAATGTGCATTTGGATGTTTAAAAGCGTGCTGGTGCAGTTTACTGACTCGGTTACAGCTCAGCGAAACCCATATTCCCATTGTTATTGCTGCTTGCTGTGTGCTCCACAATATCTGTGAGAGTAAGGGGGAGGCAAATCACCTGGCCACTGATTATGCACAGCCAGACACCAGGGCGATTAGAAGAGCACAGCAGGGCATGCTGCGCATCAGAGACTGGCCAGGCTATGGTGTGACAGTTCTGTTTGTTGCTCCTTGATGAAGACCCGCCCCCTTGGTTCACTCTACTTTCCGGTAAGCCAACCGCCCTCCCCGCTTTGATCACTGCTTGCAGAGGCAATAAAGTCATTGTTGTTTCAAAATCATGCATTCTTTATTAATTCATCACACAAATAGGGGGATAACTGCCAAGGTAGCCTGGGAGGGGTGAGGGAGGAGGGAAGCACCGGGTGGGTGGTGGATGAGGGGAGGAAGGAAGGACAAGGCCACACTGCACTTCAAAACTTATTGAATGCCAGCCTTCTGTTGCTTGGGCAGACCTCTGGGGTGGAGTGGTTGGGTGCCTGGAGGTGCCCCCCCCCCCCCGTGTTCTTGGGCGTCTGGGTGAGGAGGCTATGGAACTTGGGGAAGAGGGTGGGCAGTTACACAGTGGCTTCAGTGGCGGTCTGTGCTCCTGCTGCCTTTCCTGCAGCTCCACCATACGCCAGAGCATATCAGTTTGATCCTCCAGTAGCCTTAGCATTGCATCCTGCCTCCTCTCATCACGCTGCCACCACCTCTCCTATTGTTCATCCCTCCTGTCCTCGCATTCATTTTCCGCTTTCCTGGACTCTGCCATTGTCTGCTTCCATGCATTCTGCTGAGCTCTTTCAGTGCGGGAGGACTGCATGAGCTCAGAGAACATTTTCATCGTGAGTGCGTTTTTTTCACCTTCTTATCTGCGCTAGCCTCTGGGACGATGATAGGGGGAGCGTTGAATCATTTGCAGTTGCAGGAGGAAAAAAAGAGAGAGTAGTATTTAAAAAGACACATTTTAGAGAACAATGGGTAGACTCTTTCATGGTGAACCAAGCTGTTAACATTACATAGCACATGTGCTTTCGGTACAAGGTCACATTTTGTCTCTTATATTGAGGGCCTGCTGGTTTAGTTTGAGAGATCACACACGCAGGGCCGGGCAACAGAATTCGGCTTGCAGGCAGCCATGGTAAGCCACAGTCTTTCGGCTTCTTCAACCTTCGTAACGTGGGAATGGTTTAAAACAGCAGCGCCCTCCTTTCCCGTACCAAGCACCTGTTGGGTTGGCCATTTAAAAGGAGGGGCTGCGGTTTTCGGGTTAACGTGCAGCACAAACCCAACTACACTCCCTCCCCCTCCCCCAATTCTCTGGGATGATCACTCTCCTGAGGCTAACACAGAGAGTTGAAGAATGGATGTTGCTTGAATGCCAGCAAACACCGGGACCATATGCTGCCATGCTTTGTTATGCAGTGATTCTAGACTACGTGCTACGGGCCTGGCATGGTAAAGTGTCCTACCATGGAGGACAGAATAAGGCTGCCGTCTCCAGAAACCTTTTGCAAAGTCTTTGGGAGTACCTCCAGGAGAGCTTCATAGAGATGTCCTTGGAGGATTCCCGCTCCATCCCCAGACACGTTAACAGACTTTTCCAGTCGCTGTACTAGCCGTGAATGCATCCCAAATCTTCAGGGAAAATTAATCAGTAAACACGCTTACTTTTGAACCATGTGTTATATTTACAAAGGTACACTCCCCAGAGGTGCCTTCTCTGGCTTCATGGTCTGGGAGCCCGCCTTGGGAGGGTTGGGAGGGTACTGGCTCCAGGGTGATAAACAGTTCCTGGCTGTCGGGGAGAACAGTTTCTCCGCTTGCCTGTTGTGCGCTATCCTCCTCCTCCTCATCATCTTCCTTATTCCCAAAATCCTCATCCCTGTTGCATGAGACTCCCCCCCCCACCCTCTATAGGTGTCCATGGACAGGGGTGGGATAGTGGTAGGGGGGCCCCCCTAGAATTGCATGCAGCTCATCATAGAAGTGGCCTGTCTGCGGCTCTGACCCAGACTGGCCGTTTGCCTCTTTGGTTTTTTGGTAGGCTTGCCTGAGCTCCTTAATTTTCATGCAGCACTGCTGCAGGTCCCTGTTGTCGCCTCTGTCCTCCATGCCCTTGGAGATTTTTGCAAACATTTTGGCATTTTGTCTTTCGGAATGGAGTTCTGATAGCACGGATTCGTCTCCCCATACAGTGATCAGATGCAATACCTCCCGTTTGGTCCATGATGGAGCTCTTTTGCGATTCTGGGACTGCATGGTCACCTATGCTGATGAGCTCACCACGCTGGCCAAACAGGAAATGAAATTCAAAAGTTCCCAGGGCTTTTCCTGTGTACCTAGCTAGTGCATCTGAGTTGAAAGTGCTGTCCAGAGTGGTCACACTGGAGCACTCTGGGATAGCTCTTGGAGGCCAATACCATTGAATTGCATCCACACTACCCCAAATTCGACCCAGCGATGTTGATTTCAGTGCTTATCCCCTCGTCGGGGAGGAGTGCAGAAATTGATTTTAAGAGCCCTTTAAGTCGACAAAAATGGCTTTGTCGTGTGGACGGGTGCAGGGTTAAATGGATCTAACGCTGCTAAATTCAACCTAAACTCATAGTGTAGACCAGGGCTAAGTCTTGCAGATTCTTTCTACAGAACATCTCTAAGACCTGTTTTTTCCTATCCATCCATACAGATAAAACTTTGTCTGCCATAAAGTCTATAGCAGTTAGTGCAGAGACTGCTGCCTATTATGCTGACCAGTGCTGTCTCATTGTTCCCTTGTATCCCTCCCATCTATCTACATCCATCTGTTGTCTCTTGTCTTATACATAGGTTGTAAACCCTTTGGTGCAGACCCTTTATTCTGCCTTTGTACAGCACCTGGCACAATGGGGGCCTGTTTCATGACCTAGGCTCCCAGATGCTATGATAATACAAATTATTAATAATAATGAATATGTAAATTTCATAGGTCACTGCTGATCCTTTTAGCTGGAAGATTGAGGAAGCATACTTATCCCCACAATCTCAAATGTCTCCCCAGGTCCAAATGCCACAACTGTTCCCTACCCAGCTGCGAAAACCTCCGGCTTCCCCTTGGTAATGTCCATGCAGTTATGCCTTGCCAATACAAAAATCTCTGGCATATCAAAAACTGAAAAAGTTGAGCCAGCATAAAATAAATTGGACTTAATATCAAAATAAATAACACAGGGGTTACTGTAGTGGTTTTATTATTCAATTGCATATTTAATTCACTGAGCGCCTACCCTTTTTTATTTACTTTAAGCTACCATTGAATTTCTGATGTGCTGCACTTTGAATGTAACATATCCAGGAATTTTGCACATGGTTTTTAGTTCAGTTTGTTGTGGAGTACACAGGATCTTGTTTATAATCATGCATTTACATTTCCTCGTTGTCATGTGACACACCTAAAAAGCAAGTTGGTTTCTGCATCAGGTAAAAGTATGTGGATTTATAGCCAAACACTTTTACTGTCAGTTAAAGCACATGTGGGTAAGTCCCAGAACACACAGGGTATGTCTAAACAGTCTGTGACAGTGAGACTGTCTGCCCAAGTCAACAGACTTGGACTCACCCTTGCACTCTAAAAGTATCTGTGTAGGCATATCTTTGAAGTTGTGGCTTGGATTGGAACTTGGGCGCTTGAAGCCTAGGGGGGTTGGGCTTCAGAGCCTGAGCCACATCTTCATAAGAGCTCTCTACACAGCTATTTTTAGAATGCTAGGGCGAGCCCGGCAAGCCCAAGTCTGTTGACTAACTCTGGGGGTTAGACTAGATGACCCTTATGGTCCCTTCTAACACTATAATTCTGTGACCAGGTCAGGGAGGCTCATGACCATGGGCTGTGTAGGCATGTCTATAGAGTCATGGAATTTAAGGCCACAAGGGACCACCAGATCATCAGATCTGACCTTCTGTATATCATAGGCCACCAATGCCATCCAACAACCGCATGCTAAACCCAACAACAGAAATTAGACCAAAATATTACAGCTCTTGGGGAGACTAGACTACTATGTGCCATTGGCAGAGAATAGGAGGAACTGAGGTGGCACAAGTGCCAGAGGCTCCTGCAATGGCAGGGAAATGATTAAGGGAGAGATACCCGGATGATTCAGGCAAGGAACCCATACCCCATGTTGCAGAGGAAGGCAAAACACCATCACCACTACCACCCCCACCACCCTCCAGGGTCACTGACATCTGATCTGGAGGGAAATTCCTTCCCAATGCCATGTGCATTTCTATCTGAAGTGAACTAGGTGATTATAAGGTGATATAAATTACTGGACAGGTAGAGCAAACCCCTTGTGACACTAGGAAAAAATGCTGCTGTACCACTGGAGGCAGAGAAGGAAGAAAAGAAGCAGCTTTAGATGGGTTTATCTTCTAACAGGATTTATAGAGCTGGGCACTTTTTTTTAATAGGGGAACAGATTTTTCCAAAGATACAGATTCAGCAAATCAGCTTTATTTCATCTCTGTGAGGAGCTCTTCTGCCAATTTGAGCAAAAATTGTGCTTTTTTTATAGCTTCACTTTCATAGAAAGAGCAATATGAAAACTCGGCAGATTTAAAGACTGTCGATTAGACCATCAAGCCCTTAAAACTGAAACATGATTTTCTTTTACTGACTTCTTATCCCGTCCTTCTTCTTACAGGTGCAGTAAGGAGGTTGGGGACTTCATGTCGTCTGAATATGATGGGATGGAATATACGGACACTTCAATGTTAGTTGGAGAGCCCTCATCTAGCCAATGACAAAATACCTCCCTTTCTCCACTAAGGAATACAACCATGAGCCCTTTGGGTCATCAGTGCTGGTCTAGGAAGCCACCTACTTCTCCCCAGGAACTGGGTTTTTGTTCCAGTTCAGATTCTAACTGTGTCTGGTGGTTTCTAAGGCGGACTGTAGAGCCTAGCGGAAGATCTAGGTGAAAGTGCTTCTCTCACTAGCTTTGACGGGCTGAGGCAAGGCAGATGTCAGTCTTATTTTTGGACTGACCTCATGATTGAGAGCAAATGGGCTTCATCACTCTAAAAACTTGTTAAGAAGGAAGAGGAGGAGGCTGGAGGAACTGTGAGTATCTGAAGAGTAGCAAATGCAGGTAGAAGCAATAGACATAGCTAAGTTATTTCCCGTGTTAGTCTTTATTTCTTTTTGTTTTGCTTGAGTTCAAAATGTTGGGTCAAAACCCTGGATCTGTTTGTCTTTTGGATTTTGCAAGGAGCAAGGGGAGATGGGTCACAATCTCCCTTATGGGGACCTATCTTTGTAACAGGCTGAGCCAAAACTTTGGGTCCAGACATCCTGAGTGGCTGCTTTATTTCAGAGTCAGTCAGACACAAACCACTAAAGGGATTTTTTTTTTCTTTCACTGAAGAACTCTGACATGTGTCTCTCTGGAGGTGTAAACTCAATGACACACTTCTTTTGTAGAAGGGTAGCTTTGGGCCTCCCCTATATGACTAACCATGAACAGCTAATTATGTGTTTAAATGATTTACTTGATTTTCAGGTGACCTCCTCTGTTTGGGTGATGCAGCTTATTCTGCCCTTTTTGTGTACGACCCCTGTGAGTAAAATCCATCCCTGTGCGGAGGGCCTTGTATGAGGTCTATCCACGCTGAGGTGCCACCTCAGCCCCCAGAACAAGGAACAGAACGGTGCATAGCCTTTGTGCTGGCCCTCTGAACAGGGATGAATTTCATTCACTGTGTGGGTGACAGAATATAATTGTGCAAACCATGCGTACCAACCCATTTTATCATTTTTTGAGCAAGTAGAGCCTATGCTGAGGCCTCCGTTTTTCCAAATGAATCTGAAACATCTGTGGAAGATTTTGCTTCTGCCATCATCAGAAAATGCACTTACGTTTTTAATAGTGCTGGTTACTTGTACAGAAACCAGGGTGCACTCAGAGCAGTGGTTCTCAACTTACTTATCATTGTGTGCCCGCGCCAGATCCCCAACCTAATGGGGCTGGCCCGGAGCTCGCGGGGCCAGGCAGCAACCCCGGATCCCCCTCCCTGCAGGGCCGGCTGGGAGACCGGAAGCCTCAACCCCTGGACTCCCGCCAAATGGCAGCCCTGACCTCGCCTCACTGGGCAGCTGGGAACCCGGACCCCACCTCGTGAGCTGGGCTGCAGCTGTTCGCTAATTGGGCCGCCTGCGGGCCACAGGGTTGAGAACCGCTAACTTTTGAAAATACTGTTTCTACAGATACATCCAAGAATAACTTTGGTAACAATATACTAAATGTTAATGCTTTGGGTTTTCTTTTCTAAAGCTGCAGATATTTAGAAAATTGAGAGGAATGAACAGGGACATTTTTGGTGAGGTCACTTTATTAATAAGATCTTAGGGACATTCACCTCCAGTATCTACCACTGATTCTTGTAGTTGTTTAATAGTACAGTGAAATAAAAAGTTATTTTCTCAGTTTTGATTTTAGCTTAGCCATGATGGCTGGTCTCACCTGTTTCTCAAGGACAATGTTGCTTGGTGTTTGTTTGCTTTAAAGCGTGCAAGCATAGTGATTTCAAATGCATGTACATATTACCATGGCAAAGCCAGCAGTTTCAAATAGGGTTGCCAATTTTGGTTGGATGTATTCCTGGAGGTTTCATCACATGACATAATTTTTAATTAAACATTGATCTTTAATTCCTGGAGACTCCAAGCCAATCCTATAGGGTTGGCACCCCTAGTGTCCAACAAAACCTACAACTGTTTTCCAGAGTGCAAGTCAAGCTTCTTCCCATTTGCCACATGGATTAATACTCACACTTATGGGTTAATGTCTCCAAAGCATTGGAAATCTTGTTCAATGTGAATAGGATCATAGCAGCGGATGGAAAAAACCTAGTACAACAGTGAGTCTCATCCTCATGCTAGTACAGGCTATGATCCTCCTGCATCAAGTGTCACACTGATGCTGCGACATTCAACGGGTGCTTAATCATGTGTTTTATTACTGCCACCTTCTCAGCCTTGGTGGAGCTAAAACTTTCAAATCACACACAGTGGGGTGGACCCGATTCTGGGCCCTATCCACTGTTTGAAGCTCTCCAATTCCGTTTTTGTGCTTTAGAAGGAGCTTTCATGGATTATGGTCCTCTAGAAAGAGAAAGGGATAGGAGTCAAAAATACTGCTGCAGCTGTTCTCTGAAGAAAGGAGGGAGGCAGGACCTCCAGCTGAATGCAGAGATAAAGGGATATTGCATGAATGGCTTTTTTCCCCCTCCTTCCCTGGGAAAAAGGCTGCTCTGAGTTACCATAGTTTCTGGTTTCTTTAGTAACCATTCCATGTATCTTTGAAGTAGCTGTCCTAAAATAGTGTGTGGCCAAGGAAAGGCCTGTGGAAAACTGCTGTCTGACATAGCATTAGTTTATTTATTTATTTATTTTTCTTCCTTCTCCTTTTTGAGAGTGAATCAGGAGTAAAAGCGTCCGTGTGTAAGAGAGAGAGAACTCCAGTATGAGATTCTGTTCCTGTATTGCTGATGAATAGTACATGCTTGATATAATATCCATTAGCACCTCTTTCTCCCAAAGCAGTATATTCTGGAACTTCCGCATCCCTGCAGAACTGCACTGTATAACAAAGTTAGGGTAGAACCAAGAAACCACAAGTTTTATGTTCTCTTTCACAAGCCAAGGAATGAAAGATTCATTTGGTGCACTTTGTTTTGTGATATTTGTGGAGAGTGCGTTTTTCTCAAGATCAGCTCCTGTTTTCATTGAGAGGAAGGGAAAACAACTCCTGGTTGGTAGATTCAATTTTTGCAAGTGCACAGCATGTGTTAGACTGTAGTTTTGCTTAAACTGATTAAAGCTGTTGAGTCTGGCAAAGTGATTTTTGAAAACACACACACACACACACACACACACACACACTCACTCACTCCTGCTGTCAAGAGCTGAACTGCTTCTACATTTAAAATAGAAGAGTCCACACAGCACTTCTTTGCTGAGTGTTGATACAGACTGACTTTAAATACCCTATTTGGTAAGAGAAAATAAATAAATAAATAACTTGGCTGCATTCTTTGTTCTATTTAGAACTTTTAATAAATACAATTTCCCACATCTATTTCTGAATCCCCCAAAGGAGTCTTTCAGTTAAATTCCTGTTCCCCTATTTGCAGCCTTCTACTCCTATGTAGATTAAAAAATGTGCTACTTTTCAGAGGAATTTAGTGGTGGTAACCTGCAAGGGATGTGCCGTGTTCTCTTTACTGCCTGAGGACAGAAGGGATTTCATGTGCATGAAGTGCAAGATGGTGGCTGTGCTGGAGGAGAACATTCTTGGCTTGGAGGGGCAAGTAGAGATGCTACTGAGAATCAGAGACTCTGAGGAGTTCTTAGATAGTCAGGTTCAGGAAACACCAGTACCTCAGGTTCAAGGAAGAATGGAGCTGGCCACCAAGAAATCGGAAGTCAGAGAGGAGGACTGGTAGTTTGTAACCTAGAGGCAGGAGGTCATGGTGTTGTTCTACATGGCTGGTGATAAATGGGAATGGGAAGACTGTGGCATCAGAGAGAAGATGGCTGGAAGGAATTCCACACAGCTGGAAGTTTGAAATCAATACCAGGTCCTCAATGTGGAAACTTTGAAAGATACCTCTCAAGATCCAGCAGGTCCAAGGGAAGGGAGAGATGTACCGAACATGCCTGTGGATGGCAGCTTGGCCCAACCTGTAGGAAAATCATGCTTGTCCACAAAGAGGTCTCCATTCATCCAAGGAAGACAGATTATTCTTGTTGGAGATTCAATACTCAGAAGAACCTTGAGGACATTTTACAAGGGACAGGCAGACAACTGGACAGTGGGCTGCTTTCCTGGAGCCGAGGCACCAGATGTCACTCTAAGATTGGAAGCTGACAGGCAAAGATCCATTGGTGATGGTTCATGTTGGCACTAATGACAGTGTGTCACAGGGTATCTCTCAGACAGCACATGACTTCAGGGAACTCGGAAGCGTGCTGAAGAAGAAGAATGTCCAAGTCATCTATGGTCCTTCCTGTCCCACAATTAAAGGAAGACAGAAGGTAGAAGATTCTGGAAGTGAACCACTGGCTAGATGAGTGGTGTAGGGTGAAGGGTTTGGGTTTTCTGGAACACTGGTCTACCTTCCATGGGGAGAGGGGGACTGTATAGTTTGGATGGCCTCCAACCTTGGTGGAAGGTGGACAAATCTTCTCAGGGACAGACTCTCTAGAAGGATCGGGGTAAGTTAAATGAATAACAAAAAGGGAGGGTAAGACAAGGGAAGATATGAGCGCTCAGCAGTAAATCAAGATGTTGAGAACAAAATCAAGGAACAAAAGGACACAAAGAGAAGACATTCTTGAATTTCCTATGCACTAATGCTAGGAGCCTGGGTGACAAGCAAGAGGAATTGGAATTACTCATTTTATGAAATACCTTTGATCTAGTTGGTATTCATGAAGTTTGGTGGGATGATTCCCATGACTGGAATGTTTAAAATCAATGGTTAGAACATAGAACTAGGTTCACCGGGGGACGGAGACCAAAGCCCTGAGGTAAGTGGGAAAGCGGGATTCCGGGAGGAAGCACAGGCAGGAATGTCTGTGAGGGGAGGGCTCCTGCCTCATACTGGGAATGAGGGGCGATCAACAGGTTATCTCAAGTGCTTATATACAAATGCACAAAGCCTTGGAAACAAGCAGGGAGAACTGGAGGTCCTGGTGATGTCAAGGAACTATGACGTGATTGGAGTAACAGAGACTTGGTGGGATAACTCACATGACTGGAGTACAGTCATGGATGGTTATAAACTGTTTAGGAAGGACAGGCAGGGCAGAAAAGGTGGGGGAGTAGCACTGTATGTAAGGGAGCAGTATGACTGCTCAGAGCTCCGGTACGAAACTGTGGAAAAACCTGAGTGTCTCTGGATTAAGTTTAGAAGTGTGTGCAACAAGAGTGATGTAGTGGTGGGAGTCTGCTATAGACCACCGGACCAGGGGGATGAGGTGGATGAGGCTTTCTTCCGGCAACTCACGGAAGCTACTAGATCGCATGCCCTGATTCTCATGGGTGACTTTAATTTTCCTGATATCTGCTGGGAGAGCAATACAGCGGTGCATAGACAATCCAGGAAGTTTTTGGAAAGCGTAGGGGACAATTTCCTGGTGCAAGTGCTAGGGGAGCCAACTAGGGGGGGCGCTTTTCTTGACCTGCTGCTCACAAACCAGGTAGAATTAGTGGGGGAAGCAAAAGTGGATGGGAATCTGGGAGGCAGTGACCATGAGTTGGTTGAGTTCAGGATCCTGACGCAGGGAAGGAAGGTAAGCAGCAGGATACGGACCCTGGACTTCAGGAAAGCAGACTTCGACTCCCTCAGGGAACAGATGGCCAGGATCCCCTGGGGGACTAACATGAAGGGGAAGGGAGTCCAGGAGAGCTGGCTGTATTTCAAGGAATCCCTGTTGAGGTTACAGGGACAAACCATCCCGATGAGTCGAAAGAATAGTAAATATGGCAGGCGACCAGCTTGGCTTAATGGTGAAATCCTAGCGGATCTTAAACATAAAAAAGAAGCTTACAAGAAGTGGAAGGTTGGACATATGACCAGGGAAGAGTATAAAAATATTGCTCGGGCATGTAGGAAAGATATCAGGAGGGCCAAATCGCACCTGGAGCTGCAGCTAGCAAGAGATGTCAAGAGTAACAAGAAGGGTTTCTTCAGGTATGTTGGCAACAAGAAGAAAGCCAAGGAAAGTGTGGGCCCCTTACTGAATGAGGGAGGCAACCTAGTGACAGAGGATGTGGAAAAAGCTAATGTACTCAATGCTTTTTTTGCCTCTGTTTTCACTAACAAGGTCAGCTCCCAGACTGCTGCGCTGGGCATCACAAAATGGGGAAGAGATGGCCAGCCCTCTGTAGAGATAGAGGTGGTTAGGGACTATTTAGAAAAGCTGGACGTGCACAAGTCCATGGGGCCGGACGAATTGCATCCGAGAGTGCTGAAGGAATTGGCGGCTGTGATTGCAGAGCCCTTGGCCATTATCTTTGAAAACTCGTGGCGAACGGGGGAAGTCCCGGATGACTGGAAAAAGGCTAATGTAGTGCCCATCTTTAAAAAAGGGAAGAAGGAGGATCCTGGGAACTACAGGCCAGTCAGCCTCACCTCAGTCCCTGGAAAAATCATGGAGCAGGTCCTCAAAGAATCAATCCTGAAGCACTTAGAGGAGAGGAAAGTGATCAGGAACAGTCAGCATGGATTCACCAAGGGAAGGTCATGCCTGACTAATCTAATCGCCTTTTATGATGAGATTACTGGTTCTGTGGATGAAGGGAAAGCAGTGGATGTATTGTTTCTTGACTTTAGCAAAGCTTTTGACACGGTCTCCCACAGCATTCTTGTCAGCAAGTTAAGGAAGTATGGGCTGGATGAATGCACTATAAGGTGGGTAGAAAGCTGGCTAGATTGTCGGGCTCAACGGGTAGTGATCAATGGCTCCATGTCTAGTTGGCAGCCGGTGTCAAGTGGAGTGCCCCAGGGGTCGGTCCTGGGGCCGGTTTTGTTCAATATCTTCATAAATGATCTGGAGGATGGTGTGGATTGCACTCTCAGCAAATTTGCGGATGATACTAAACTGGGAGGAGTGGTAGATACGCTGGAGGGGAGGGATAGGATACAGAAGGACCTAGACAAATTGGAGGATTGGGCCAAAAGAAATCTGATGAGGTTCAATAAGGATAAGTGCAGGGTCCTGCACTTAGGACGGAAGAACCCAATGCACCGCTACAGACTAGGGACCGAATGGCTAGGCAGCAGTTCTGCGGAAAAGGACCTAGGGGTGACAGTGGACGAGAAGCTGGATATGAGTCAGCAGTGTGCCCTTGTTGCCAAGAAGGCCAATGGCATTTTGGGATGTATAAGTAGGGGCATAGCGAGCAGATCGAGGGACGTGATCGTTCCCCTCTATTCGACACTGGTGAGGCCTCATCTGGAGTACTGTGTCCAGTTTTGGGCCCCACACTACAAGAAGGATGTGGATAAATTGGAAAGAGTCCAGCGAAGGGCAACAAAAATGATTAGGGGTCTAGAGCACATGACTTATGAGGAGAGGCTGAGGGAGCTGGGATTGTTTAGTCTGCAGAAGAGAAGAATGAGGGGGGATTTGATAGCTGCTTTCAACTACCTGAAAGGGGGTTCCAAAGAGGATGGCTCTAGACTGTTCTCAATGGTAGCAGATGACAGAACGAGGAGTAATGGTCTCAAGTTGCAATGGGGGAGGTTTAGATTGGATATTAGGAAAAACTTTTTCACTAAGAGGGTGGTGAAACACTGGAATGCGTTACCTAGGGAGGTGGTAGAATCTCCTTCCTTAGAGGTTTTTAAGGTCAGGCTTGACAAAGCCCTGGCTGGGATGATTTAACTGGGACTTGGTCCTGCTTTGAGCAGGGGGTTGGACTAGATGACCTTCTGGGGTCCCTTCCAACCCTGATATTCTATGATTCTATGATTCTATGATTTAGAAAGGATTGAGAGGGGAGAAGGAGTAGCACTCTATGTCAAAAATTGTATCACCTGTTTCTGGAACTTGGAAGAAAATGATTCTGAAAATTTATGGATCAACATCCTAACAGATAAAGCACAAGATGGGCTATTAGTTGGTGTCTGCTACAGACCACCAGATCACACTAGGGAACAGGATGACTGACTTCTTAGGCATCTGTCTATAATGTGGAGGGGGTGTGGGGAGGGGGTGAAAATGGTGCGATGCTGGAAGTTTCATGCTGCTAGTATTAAAACATCCTTGGAATTTCTAAACCTAATGGATGACAATTTCTAACTTAAAAAGTGTTGCAGCCAACATGGAGAAATTTATTAGACCTTGTCTTCACAGATAAAGAGGTACTGATCACACAACTAAAAATCAATGGTAGCTTAGGTACAAACAATCATGTCTTGATCAAATTTATAATGTGCAAACAGAATAAAGTCCAGAGCAGTACACACTTCGTGCTTTGATAGGACCAATTTCACAAAGCTGAAAACAATCAAATCAGCTGGGAGGATTAATTTAATTGGAAAAATGTAAATCACAATTGGGAATAATTTAAGAACACCTTACTAGGTGCCCCAAAAGCTAGAATCCCATAACTGAGGAAGAAGGTCATGCTGGTTAAAAAAACCAACCTGCTTTAGAGGGGAAGTGATGGCAGCTACAAAAATAAATGATATATATGTATATCATTTATATTCATTACTATTAACTTTCCCTTTATTGCATTTGTGCACTCTAGTGGCCATAGATTTCTCTTGTGTTCCTTTCCTTCCCTTATCAATTTTTTACAATTTCTAACTTCTGATTTATATTCATTACTATTAACTTCCCCTTTCTTGCATTTGTTAAAATCTCAGCCTTCATTTTATGCATTTAACTATTAATACCAATGCTGGCTGAAATTATTTGGGATTGAGAGATGGATTTTTAAAAGGACCTTAGTGATTTAGGAGCACAAGCCCCATTGAGAATCGATGGGACACATGGCCAAAATTTTCAAAAGTGACTAGTGAATTTAGCAGCTTCAGGTTTTTTGGTTGTTCAATCTGAGACAATTTAAAGGCACCAGATTTTTAGAAGGAAATACTTAAATAAAATAAATAAAATGTTAAAAATGCTCATTATCATCACTTCCAGTTGAAGACCCAGTGCCAGAACACCCAAATCATTTCCAGGTGCTACTTTAACTGGCTCAGCATAAGGTTTCTTCAAGTATGTTTCTATGCTTTTCATTAAGCTATCCCCATTGTCTGAGCTTAACCATTCACGTGACCAGGATTCAGTCTGGACACAGAAACCATGCTAGCTTCCTGCTAGCAAGAACCAAGCTTAAATATACTTTTTGCTAAGACTTTTAGGGCCTGATTCTCACATGCACTAAACCTGCTTTACACTGCTCTGTTCTCATATTCTTTCATAGTGTGGACCATAGTTTAACACAAAGGTTGTGTCATGGACGACCATGCGTACCATCTTTTACTTTCCCCTCATTCACAATCCCACACCTTCTTTATGACATCTGTATCAATTGCTTAAACGGACAAGTAATATTGGAACAGTATTTATGTATTTTAGCTATCTATACTATGATGTTTTGTCCTTTTGGGGAAAAAAAGAAAATAACACCATCTGCTTTTGTTCTTCATTGCATCTTCCCCCACTTGTTGGTTCTGTTTGTATGATCTGGAAACAAGGAGGTGAGCCAACCAAGACAAGTTCAGGGGACCATTAGTGGTCCACACACTCCAGTTGTGGAATCTCTGCTCTGCTGCAGGAAGGCAATAGGCTTTTTAGGGCAGGACTAGCGTCGTTCTTCTCTCTCTAAAACACCATGTATGTCTATGGCACTAGGTAGAAATGTGTGATGATGAATTTATATTGCCCTAGGGCTTCATCTTCCCCTAATCTTGTATGTTTGTGTTTGATCACATTGAGATAATCAGGTTTTTCATTATATAGAACCATCCCACCATGTAACTATTTTCCTGTTTATCCAGAGTTTCCCTTCTCTGCTCCCATCTCTTCCCACCATTTTACATCTCTTTTACAGTGTTATGTCTGATACTATATCTCGGCGCTCTGACTACAATACATTAAAGTCACTATAATTACTTTCTTACTGACAAGTTTGGCATGAAGACATATTTGATAGGTAGGAGACGTTGCTAGTGAATGCCCAGTTCAATTTTTACAGGTAATTATTAGGTCATATTTCCTACTAGCAAAAGAAAGAAAAAATCTTTCACTGCCATTTTAGTCATTTCCACCATTAATGTCTTGGTGCTTGCATAGTGTGTCACATCAGGAAATCCCAGTTGTTGGTTTCAAAGGATTAAGTTCACAATTACCATTGACACTCATCTTATAGACTTTTAGGTGAGACAGATAAAACTGTAAGGCAAGGCAGTGTTTTATTTGCTCCTTCACAGTATTGCATTTTACCTCTTCTCCAAGCTAAGTGTTAATCTGTTATTTCTTGCCTGTGCAGCCAAGTAACTTTTTTATTAAACTGCATGCGAATAATTTTTTTTCCCGTTTTAGTTGTATGTTAGCAATTTCTTGATGAGAAAAGCATGCAGTGTTAATATTACTTGTCACTTCTTCCTTGGGGCTGCTTACCAGTTTTCCTCTGAAAGTTGTTTTATTCATTGAAAACACTCTAGCAGTTCCAAATCTGAAAGTGCATTCGTTAATGCTGCATAGAAAGGAGTAGGACACCAATTATAAAATCACTCAGCATTGCATCACATATAGAACAAAAGAAGGAAACTTAACTGATTTAAAGCCAAAACTGCATGTCCGCTGCCTATGAGTCAGCTTTACTTGTCTATTTTTATAATTTCTGGATTACTAAAGACAAAATTCTAAGTACAACAAGATACACATGAGATGTCATGTTCCACCATGCTCTGCCAAAACAGGAATATTCAGAAGAAGACAGTGTCCTAGTCTAGCCCTTCTAGAAACAACAGGATAATGGCCAGATGTGGAGGTCCTTAATCAGGTCGATAAGAACGTCAAGATATGTCCATATATTGGAGACCTCCACTCCTTGGGCCTAGTCCTGGTACATATGTTGTCTCCTATACCACCCACAGATTGGGTTTCCACCATCATGCCTGAGGTTTTGCTATGGTATCCCCTGTGATGAGGTTCTCTCTGTCTCTGAACATCTATCCCAGTATCTTCCTCACGGCTTTTTTTTTGGGAGGGGAGGGGGCAGAAAGAGGAGGGGGATCCAGACCGCTATTTTATTTAGGTTTAAAAATGTAAAAAGATGCCTATCCAAGGCTGTAGGTGCCCTAACATCATTAGTTACACAATGCAATCTCAGCAACATTAGTCATTTCACAGGGACTGAGACAGCCACCTACAGAAACTCTGACAAACTTTATTTTTTCAGAGCTGTGTTTTGTCATGGTCACCATCCCCACACTGTGCATTATGGCTCCTCCTTCTTTTCAATCATGGAGCTTTGAAGGGCTTTCCAATGTTTTGGTTATCTTGAGCTGCAGAATTTGGACCTGGATTTTGAGCACTTCAGACTTTTGAGTGGTGGGAGGGAGTTTGGTACAGAATATTATAGCAGCGAGGGACCAGCTGCCAAATTCTTAAACATGGTTAGATGCTGCTTCCTCAACTCCTAAAGATTTTTTTCTTCATATTTGAGATTTTTTTATTTTAGCCCAGTCTCTATTGTTTAAATTATTTTTATGATATTTAATTGTTTAAGACCTCACCCCGACCCCAGAGTAAACTGCATAGTACTTAATTTATGTACCTTGGAGTGGCGAAAGAATGAATCCATCCTGCTGGGATTTGGACCTATTGTTCCAGGGTGAGTAGGCACTTTCAAACTGATTATTAGACCACTAACTCAAACCAATTAATTCTCCCCTCCACATCAGTTGGTTCTACTACACCAACAAATCATTTTCTTCTCCCCCCTCAATCAATTAATTCTACTTACAAATCAACAAGTCAGTCCTTTCCCAAAATCATATCTCCCCCAATTAGCCAATCATTTCTTTTCCTCACAAACCAATTCTTCTGTGCCATTCCTCCATGTTTTTGCAGGACTCATCTACTTTTGCGGCCACTGCTAACACCCTGTTATTCTACGGGGCTCACAGGGGACTTCTGGCTTCCCAGCTTCTCCACCTGTAACTAAGCCCTCTTTTTCTCATGCCCTCTCCACTACTCTTAAGGAAGCCCCAGCACACGGGCCAGTCCCTCATTCTCCCCTTCCTGTGGAAATATGTAGCAGCTCCAGACACTCTGCTCCCTTTCTCTTCCTGCAAAGCAGCTAGTAGTGCTTGGATTGCTCTAGCATCTGCCTTCACGTCTTTTCTAGTTAAAAGAGCAGTGGTATTGGGTGAAGATAAAAACCAAATTCAGCTGTGATGCACCACTACGGCTGCAGGTGGTGGTGGACTAGAACCACCTGATGTAGAAATGAGGAACTTGCTGTCATAGTCCTGGGATTGCTGTTCAGAGCCTAAAACAGTTCTAGCCCTGCTGTATCTGTTGGCAGCTGTGCAGAACCCTGTTGCATGTATGGATTTACATCTTTCTGGCACTTGCCTATAAGATTGTGCAGGAGAAAACCAGACAGATCTCTCTCCCCAAGTTTAGCCTAGCTTTAAAGTAAAATTAAGTAAATTATAAATTACTTGTGAACATTTGACAACTTTTATTCTATTTTCTGTTTCAAAATTCCAAATTTTAATAATGTTTAGAAAACTTTAAAAAAAATAAATAGGAGGGACTATTTTTTCCATAACAGTAGGTGGAAAAACACATACATTCACTCTGAATCTGAGTCTAAGTCAAGTCTCTCATGACGTATAAATAGATTAGATGAAAGCGTACTAAACTCTGTGTTTTTCTGTTGCAGAGCAAAACCGACAACTAATAAGAAATGCGCTGCTCATCATGAAGCAGGTTTTTGGACAATAAAAGCTTTGATCATTGTAGATGTTGAGCCCACATATTATAAAGTTTTCCAATTAAAGCATTATTCAGGGAACTTCAGGGGGAAAAATAGAACTTTCCTTCTCTTGTCTAGCTTCCTCAATTTTTCCTATACAAAATAAATTAAGCTTTCAAGAAGTTCATTACTGATGAGCAGATATGCTATACCCAGCCTAACTATTAGCAACCAAACTTCTTTATATGCATTTCAAATAAATTCACTTGGTCTTTGTAAAAAAAAAAAAAAAATATCTTCATTTATATAAATTTTACACTCTTTACACAAAGCTATTGATGATATTTTAATTTTAGCATGAAGAAAAAGACAACATTATAATAATAAAGTTGCATTGTCATGCCAATTCATTAATGTGATAAATAGATACTGAAGAACTAATTTGGTAGATGTGTAATGCATAATTCACAAAACAAATTTATGTATGCCTGGGTGAGTCACTTTATTGATTCTGCTATGCAAGAGCAAGCAAAGTATTTTTGTTTCCCTGTTAGTAGGGTGTAACTGTTCAAGGCCCAATCTTGCACAGTCTCCTCAACTTGTGTTGAAATCATTGGCAATGGAGGGCAATGTTCCCTCTAATTTTGACACTCCGTGTGTGCAAAAAATTTCTTCTGTGCAAATTGTGCTTCTGTGCAAATTTTTGTGTGCGCAGTGTTTCGCCGTGTGCGCGGGGTTTAGGATCTGTGTGCGCGCGCACATGCGCACAGCTTAGAAGGAACAGTGATGGAGGGTGCTCAATGGCTGTCAGTACTTGGGCCTTGAACAGATTTGTTTCTATACAGAAATTGAATGGGGCCACAGCACTGATTTCTGTGTTGCTATTTCATAGACTTTAAGACCAGAAAGGACTATTATGATCACCTAGTCTAACCCTCTGCAGAAAACAGGCCATAGAACCTCTCCCAGTAATCCCTGCATCAAGACCATAACTTCTGGTTCAGCTACCGAATATCTTAGAAAGACATCCAGTCTTGATGTTCTTCCACCATCACCAAAGAGGGAGTCCTTAAAATGCCCATTTTTATTCGCTCTATGTATGGTACTCATGATGTCACTCAGAGTAGCAAAAAAAACCCCAGTGATTCCACAGTGCTCATTTTATTTTAATGAATATAGAGAGAGAACTTCATTAAAATGCAGCACTGGCTGCCCAGTGCCCCACTACACTACCACTAACCCTCCCCTAAACAGACTAACTTGTGCAGGTGATAGAAGTGAAGGGGAAGACTCACAAATTCTTTGATCCTGACATTGCAGGGGTTAACTGTCTGCTAGCTTGCTTGCTTCCTTTTTTATTATTTTATTTCTTCTTTGACAAAAGGCTGCTATAATGTCAGTGAGGGCCCTCAGATGCACATGTGTTTTTCTCATTGACTTCATTGGGATCCTTTCACATGCACATCTAACGGCAGAAGCTGGTTAACAGTTTATCTGTTACACATTCCAATGCCTTGACACAGTATCTAACAGTTTGGAAATTATACTTTAAAAGCTCTCTTTTAAAACCACATCTGGGACAGTGACTGGTCAATCTTCAAAGCCTCTGAAATGATGATGCTTTGTTTAGGGTAGTGACTAGAGACTCTAATCAGGAATCAGGGTCTCATTGTTATCAGCCCTGTTGTATTAATTTAGATGGAATATACAGGCTAAAAGTGCTAACATAAATTAGCTACTGTTTAATATTAAATAGTTTTAAACAAGTTCTGGGGATTGGTATACAGAGATTTCAGCTTGCTTTGTACTATGACACACACTTTTTTTTTTAAAAAAGGAGTACTAGTGGCAGCTTAGAGACTAACCAATTTATTTGAGCATAAGCTTTCGTGAGCTACAGCTCACTTCATCGGATGCAGTGAGCTGTAGCTCATGAAAGCTTATGCTCAAATAAATTGGTTAGTCTCTAAGGTGCCACTAGTACACCTTTTCTTTTTGCGAATATAGACTAACACGGCTGCTACTCTGAAACCTGTCACTTTTTAAAAAATAACCTTTGTAGTAAAGATACAGAAAAGAAGAAAAAACAAAGCATTTGAAAGGTAAAGCATTGAATAAGATTTTTATTTTAACAACTTCTTCCCTTCCCCCCCTTTTTTGGCTGATGAGAGATTTTTTTTGAAGTAAAAACTACCTTGTTTGACAGTCTCTTTTGAGATAGTATTAAAGAAGATCATAACTTTGCTTTTGAGGAAAAGAAGAGAAGTGAGTAGCAATAGGTTGGAACTGTTGGTACTGTTGTTGAAGTCTGATCCTGTTTCCTAGAAGACAAAACAAGACAAATACATACACAAGGAGAGAAAAAAATACCTACAAAATAGAAGATGCAGGTTCTGTCTCTGGTGTTTCTTTCATCTGCAAACTTACTGATGGACACAGCACAGGGTGTGATCAGCCACTTCAAAACCTGGCAAACTTCAAAACCTGGTACCAGCATTGGGCTGTTTCGGGCATTGCTTTTAGTTGCCTCTTTCTTCAAGCCTTACAACAGTATTGCAAAATATGCAGCTTTGGCTGGCTAAGTCAGATGCTTGTTAAACAAAAGGAAAAAAGAGGAGGGATAGAAAAGAGAAGAAATAAGGTGGGGAAGGAAAAGGACACATGGGGGGAGCAGAGAGAGAGAAAGTCCCATCTCTCAGGTGATAGTCGGGTTTTACCCAGTGGAGGTGGTGATGTCATTTGGGTCCTTCTCTTTTTCATCCTGACATCTCTCAGGATCAGGACAATGAAGGCCTTGGGTCCCAGAAGATGATGAGGGAGGTAACCAAGATGGCAAACCTTGCTCTAGTAGCCAATTTTCACCCTTAAAATATCTGTCTTTGAGGACTCCAAAAGGGAGCAGTGGGTGGAATAGCCCAGCCCCTTATTATTTTGTCTACCAGTTAGGCCTAGCTTTTGACACACAAATTTTGGTTCACTGTTTTTTGGTTTTGCACTTTTCCTGTTTACTGGGCAAGATTTCAATGCAGTTCTTGAATTATATCATAGGTCTCTCTTGTTGGACTAATTTAGGGTGTTTTTTTTGTTTTTTTCCACCATCAGAATTTGTTATGATAAGTTATTGTGACATTTTATTAATTATGTGCTTTTTACAGTTGAGCTCACAATTATAGTAAATTGGTTGGCCCAGTTATTACAACAGCATTCCCTGGCCCCAGTGAGCTTACAGCCAATGTACATGATAAGACAATAGGTGGATAAAACAAAGACATGGGAGGAAGGGTAAGGAGAAGAATGAAACAATCCTGACTGTCTAAATAATTAGCAGTGTCCACTGTCTGTGCAACCACAGCAATATAAAATTTAATTCAGTTATGCACCAAAAAGTGTTGATACTTATTCACAGTTTTGGAGGTATTTTTCCCTTTCTTTCTCCCTCCCATCCTTTTCCTTCTCTCGTCTCAATCCAGCCAGGTGCCTCCCCGTATTCCTTTCTCTAGCACATTCCCTCCTTCTGACTGACCTCTCCTCTTCCCTAGCTACATAGTCATGCTCCTCTTGTGCAGAAGCCTGTACTCTCAGTTATCCAACTTTAAAAAGTCTAACTCAGTCTGTCACATAAAATTATTTATGAAAGTCAGAAAAAAGTTGGAAACAAATAGACTGGCACAAACTGAATTGTTTAAGTTAAAAGAACTGTGCAAAAGTGTCTTCAAGGCTTCTGGTAAGGTCACAGGTTGGCATATAAATAAGCTCAAAGATGGGAGAAAATGTGCGTAGTTAAAATCATCAAAATGAGTTTTGATTGGTTAATGTCAATGGATGAGGTTGTCACCCTGTCTTGGATATATCTCATCTTGGGGGCACTTTGTGGGAGTGGATGAGGACACAGAGGCTGAAAGGAGTAAACTTTACCATCATGACTGCCACCCGCATTGTGTCCTGACAATTTGGAACCTATCATAACACCATTTGGCCTGCACCACCTTGATTATGAAGGGTGTCCTGATAAGACTGAGCAAGTCTGTATCTTTAATAAAAGGTTGAAAGGATTATTAATGATGGTTCTTACAAGGGGAGTAAGCCAGCAATACCTAGACATGAAACCGCAGAGGGCACCTAACTGTTTCGTGATGTAAAAGTGACCAAGGATTTTCACTTGCTGGGCCTGAGACACCTATCAACACAACAATCCCCAGTCTCCTCTTTCTGATCTCCATGGGGCCTGTAGTATTTTTGATTATGGGGAACTGACATCTTGACATGGCACTTTTTCTGCTGGGCAAATGCTCTGTTCAACTCAGTTTTCCTGGAGGGTTTCCCCAGTTCAGAGCCTTTTGTAGGAGGGAGGCCACAGAACTCATGAGATCTAAAGACACCACTTGCTAATGAAGAAATTGGTAAACCTACCAAGACCCCCAAAGTGGATTAGGATAATAATGAATCTGGTTATAGATGAAGGAAAGATAGAGACTGGGTTAGGAAGGGGCACTTATCTAACATTTTTCAGACCTAACAGATTGGTCTTCAGCTTGGTGCTAGCTGCGGGTTCATCTTTTTCCCCAACCAGTTCAGGCATATTTAATTTCAGAGAGGTTGTGTAAGTTTCTGCATGAGCATTTCAGTACTTTGATAGCAACAAATCATCTTGTGTTAGTGACTGAGAGCTCTGATCATTTCTTTATTCATATTTCATGATTCATCCGGCCCCACTTCAAAGTGAAAAGACAAAGACAAAGAAATATCTTATTGCCAACTAAATTTGCTTCACAAGGTTCAACCATATTGCATTAAAGGAATTATATATATTAAGCATGATTATGGTATGCCAGGTGTATAATTAGTACTATCTGAGCCTATTCATATGAGCCAGCTTCCTAGTGTTCTAATTTATATCTGATCTGCCAGGCAGGAAATTTGCATGCTGTAAATGGCAACGCTTTACAAAAGGTGGCTAATCATTAAAAAAAAAATCCTTTGGCATTTATTGTTCGAGAACTTGGTTGGTATTAATATGGCTATAATTTGCAATTCTGAAGAATGTTCTTTGCAATTTAACACAGATAAATGACCATTTGTTGTTAAGTGCTACTCAACTTTTCTTTTAGCAGGATGGGTTGCTATTGTACAAACTGATGAATCTTTCTTTGGTGAGAAGATAGGTCAGGTAGCACTTTAAGGCTGAAACCAGCAATTGACAATTTAGAATCTCTATGTTGCAGAGTAATGTAAGGTACTATTCTATTCCTAATTGGCCACCAGATAAAAACTTTAATGTCAACCTAGCAGGAGTATCCCCAGCTACTTGTTATCCCTGAAGATTTGGGATACAAATAGATGACTTTATCTTTATGGACAAAGCAAGGTATAATTGTGAAGTTTCACAATTAGGGTTTCACAAACAATAGATTCCACAACTCCACATTTAAGAAAACTGCCAGAGAGGACACATTGCTACCAGATGATATGTGGTATCACACTGAACTGCATCAATGTAACTTTCATGGTATCTGAAAAAGTTCAATAATCACCAAAAAATAGGCAGTAAATAGCCTGTTGTCTTTTACAATGGAATTTGTTTAAAAAATCAGAGCAATAAAGGACACTATACTTGGATTGGAAACAATTTCCTCTATAATTGATTTCTGATTCTAAAAAGTCTAATCCAGTGATGTCCCCAGGTAATAATTGCAAAGCACAGATCGTGCCAAGCTGAAAGATAAGTGACTGAAAATGTTGACATGGTGGATTAATAATCCATCTAAGAAATATTCAGACTTTTTCTGTGTGATGATACTCTGTCTCCTCTCCAGTCTTCTAGGCCTGTTTGTCAGTGCTTAGCCTTAGCCAGCATGCCGTAGACCAATCATGTTACAGATAAACTGTGATGTTATTGGTTAAATATTTGATATGCTTTTTGGGGGAGTGGGATGAGTAGAGTGGTGACTGTATCTTGCTCTGGCAGGGTGATAAATAGCACTCACTGAATAGCTCTTTTCCGTCTCTTGGTGAATTTGTGACTTATGTTGTTCATTTAAACGGTTGAGTGAGAGCCATTTTTGGAATTTTGGACATTGAGGAAAACCCACCAAGCCAAATAAACATACATTGTATGATGTCCTGTAAACCAGAGATCTGCTTACGTTGTTGTGATGAGGCTCTCTCATAAAAGTTCTCCTTCTGCCTGAGCCTTAAGCTTGTGTGCCAGGAGCTCATCCGCAGAACTAGGGATAAATGAGAGATGGAGTAAACCTCCCGCCCCCAACACACACTTTTTCATAACCCTGGAGGGAAGGCAAGGCTGCACCTTTTGGTAAACAAATGTATATTAAGTAAATGTGGCTGGAAATGCTGACATTGCACCTCTTTCCTTAATAGGAAGTTGAATATTAGTACTGCCAAATCCCAAATGTTTAAAAATAATGAATCAGGGCCCCAAAGCCCACGAGATTGGCTTAAAAATTAGATTTTTTAAAAACTACTTTTTGGGGTTCTTTTAATTTGCTTTCTTGTTTCTGAAGCTTTAGAGTGCACTTTGTTCATGTTTTCAAACTTTTGTCTACAACCACGAGGGCTATAAACTTAAGAAAAAAAAACCCTCTCTCATTAAATGTTATTTGAGCAGTTGGGGCTTTAAGAAAAACATCAAATACTGTGAGACTTGTGAGAATTGGCAACACTGGAGTATACGAATAGTAGGAATGCTTAAAAATTTTCCATCAAAACTTTTTTTTTTTTTTTGAGGTTTTGAGTAAACACTTGGGGGTGGGGATGGAGAGTAAAAAAATGAGTACTTTCCACAGAAAAGTTTGGATTTTTGTTAAGAAAAATTTACCAAAAAGTAAAAACTTTGTTTTCAGAAAAAGAAAGAGAGCCTGTAGTTTTTTGGCTGAAATGGTACAGTTTTTGAATAAAAAGTCAATTTTTCCCACAGAAATCCTCTCTACTCCCACTTTCTACCCAGCAGTATTTAACAGTGTAATGCAATGTTTAGTTTGAATGGTGAGTATATATGAGAAGACACGAAGGATGTCTGAGAGCGTCTTCCTCCAGTAAATCTCTTGAACCTACCTGCCAATGGTGCATTTTAAAGGTAAAAACAATTCTCTATATGTATTTTTATAGGTCCTGTGATAAGCATTTGTTTGTTCAAATAGAACTGAATGCACTTCACTGTTGTTTATGACCCCTTTAACTCACTCCTTTTGATCCTTCCAATGTGCTGGGGCTGAATAAGAAGAGTTGCATAGTTTGGGGTTTGTTGTGGCCATTCAAAAGGTTCAGATAAGCTTTGAATGCATATCTGAACAGCATCCAATGCTGGAAGTTTTGAGGGTTGCAAGTGTCTAATACATCTGTCCTAAAGTCTAAAATGTTACTGGGAGGGATTTAGTGCAAAAAAGTCTTATCATTTCTTTTCGTGCAATTTCACTCTCCTTTGCCCCCACCACAAATGTTGCTTCATGCAACATTTGATGTCCGTGCAATAACAGCCATACTAACATATGAAATGTTGATTCCCACCCATCCATACCTCATGTTTATGGTTTAATGAACATATCCAGACGGTTTTGTTCAAAATATGTATCATTTAGTGACATTTTTCACAGAAATGAGCCCATTTTCAAGCTTGAACAAAATGCAGAAGTGTGATAATAGTTTTGCATTTCATCATGAATGTTTCAAACATCTGATTACTACACATGTTACAATTGTTAATGTGTTAATGAGTCTTTCAGTGAAGAATTGTAAATAGCCTTTCTTGTCACCAAGAGAGGGGTTGAGCATCCCCCTCGAATCAAAATAAAATTATGCCAGAGTCTGCATCCATATCCACTGTCATCTTAAAAAGTAAAAAAAAATCCATGATTTGCTGATTCATATTCTCCCTCCTTTGTCTTAAATGAAAGGCATTTTTTATCCAGTGATGAAGACTGTGTATTTCTCAGCAGAGTGTAGGCGTGAAGGTCAAAGATAAATTCTGCCTGCTGTGATGTTTTCCAGTGCCAGAAATCACATATAATAGTCATTTTTGTTTGCATTATTTTGTGAGTGTTATTTTGTTTGAAGTAAAGATTGATTTGTTGTGTAGCTTCCTTTTGTTTTGGGGCAAGTGGAGAGGTGGGGAAAGGAAGGTTCTTTTGTCTGTATCTGGAGAAGCTTGCAAAGTTGGCCTGGTTTTCCTTTTACTACTACAGCGCTTTCAAAAAAGGCATAGAATACTATGTATGTGGGGTTATTGTGATCTGGCCAAAGGACTAATGGAAGAGAATACTGGTAAGAATAAACACTGTTGTCTAACCCCCTGAAGAGGCAATGCCTCTCCAGCTATCACTTTGTAGGAGAACTTGAATCATCATCAGCACCACCCTAAAAGTCTGATTTCCATTGACTTCAGTGGCTGTGGATCAGGCCTGTGATAGTTTCTTCTGTATTTAATGATTGCCATAGAACAGGTATTCAAAGCCTGTAACTATAAAATCTATGCCACTGCCACAGAAACAGCAGTAGTGTAATCCTGGTTGTGTCTATGACACAGCTGACACAACAAACATTAGAATGCTACTGACCTGCCATTTCAAGTGACTTCAGGGTTTCGTTCAAGATCTCTAATGAGGAGAATGAGTCAAGGGGCACCTGCTGTACCTCTTATGACTTTCCTTTTTAGGTGGCTTTGGAGGCATTACTGTTCCCTCCCACATACATGGAAATAGCAAAATTAGTGGTAGTGGTGCTATTTCCACAAGCCGTGGTAAAGATCCAGATAGCATAATGTATTAGATTATATTGGGTCTTGGTAAATTCCAGACACAACCTGGAAAGGCCAGTGAAACCTGTCTTTCCTTGACCTTGTCTAGTCAGTGGGTTCACAGAGGGCCAGATTGTGTGACTCTAGCTTGGTCTACACTAGGAGTTTATGTCGGTATAACTATGATGCTCAGGGGAGTGGAAAATCCACGTCCCCGAGTGACACAGTGATACTGACCTAAACCCTGGTGTAGACAGTGCTATGTCGATGGGAGGGCTTTTCTCATCCGACACAGCTACTACCTCTTGGGGAGCTGTATTACCTACACCAACGGGAGAAACTATCCCATCGGTGTAGGTAGTGTCTTCACTAAGTGCCACAGCAGCGCCGATGCACTGCTGCTGTGCTGTAAATGTAGACAAGCCCTGTGTGAGGATGTGGACAAGGGGCTATGAGGTGACTTCTTCTCTCCTTCCTTCTTTGTGCCCCTGCATAGTGACTAGGTGCAGTCATACTCAGGCCACTCAGGAAATTCAAGGACTGCTTCAGGCTACTCCTAACAGCAGCACGAGCTTCGCCAGATAGCCAGAGTCTGGTCTCACTATCCCCTGCAATGGCCAGCACACCGTGGTTATGAGAATGCATACTGCAAACGTTCTCCTGCTCCTCCCAAAGCAATTGTGCTTGTCTCTGGCACAAGGGGTAAAATTCTCCCCTCCGCCCCCTTTACTTTCAAGCACAAAAAGCCCTCCATCTGGGTGGAGAAGGATTCCCCAGAGCAGGTGCTATGGTAGAAAGCCATAAGTTTGCCCTCATAGGACCTCTTTACAAGCCCTAATGTAGGGATGTACCGGGGTGGAGCTAGGACTTGGAAAGGCATGTCAGGTGGAGCCAAAGCATGTAGCACTATAAAGATTTTGGGCAGAGCTTCTACCCAAGGGCAGCCTGGGGAGACTGCCATAACATAAACTGCCCCCCAGGGCTGTGCAAGTTATGCCAGGAGCCTCTTTAGCCACTGAGCCACCTTAGCCCCTGCCTCCTATTGGATTTCAAGTTCTATACTGTACTGCACCTGTTAGAGGCACAGTGCAGAATCTCATCCAAGTTGTTTGGAATTTCCTGCTGTGATGGTGCTGATATGTTACCACCACCACCACAACCACCTATGGAAACATGCTACATAATTTAGTACAGAAATAAACCTTTTCCAAAGTTATTTTTAACAATGCTTTATAATTTAATGGAAAGTTATATCCCTGTTATAGAATTCTACAGCATGGTTAAAAAAACTTATGGAAAAGATCTCATACTCTATTAAATTCTGTATGTATTGTAGTGATTTCTCTATAACCCTCTTGGTTTAAATAAGTTAGGGGCCTGTCATATTAGAATTCAATGGGACTTAGGCACTTTTGAAAATTTTGCATGCTATTCCTATGGGACTTTCTCTATACTATTTAAAGACACAATCTAGCCTGGTATCTATGCTGGATACTTTCAGTAATAATGGACAAATTGTACTACTTACGTGCTTAAAATTAAAGATGTGCTTAAATTAAGGATTTGCTGGATGGGGGCCAGAGAGCTCACCACCTTGCTGGATCAAACTATAGCTTCTTTGGTGGCAAACTAGCATGAGCAAAAAGTGAGGGGGGAAAAAAAAGGAACTGTGTCCTACCTGATATCATTGTGCATATACATGATGTATTCAATTGGTGAAAAGTTTGCGTCTGTTCTGACTCGAGTGTCTAAACTAGCTCGCTCATTCCTAATTTGCATCCCATTCTGATGGTTCGGTTTTGTATCATTGTTAACTTACAGTGAGTAGCCTATTTGTGACGGTAAGTGTGACAGCTTTTTTAGTTTAGAAGTATTAATAAATCCCTTCTATAGAATACCATTTCTCTGAATACAATGACAATTTGTTAGGCTAAGTGGGCTTTTGGATAAATGGATGATTTTTCAATGCAAGGGATGTGTATTAGAGACATAGCCCAGTTATGGATAATAGGGAGTTTTCAACAAAGGAATTGCAGATAAACCAGGTTCTATTGTAGATACTTATTAAGTTGGAGCCTCACAGCTGCATGGTATCTGTATTACAAGCCCCCAGTAATTTGTTTATTAAGGTTAGTAAACAGAAGACACTTGGCATTTTGGTTCCCTTCAAATACAGTGCTAATTTTGTAAGCAGTTGTCTTTGTTGTCCTCTTTGAGGGTACAGGAAGAACACACAGTCTGCTTAACCCCTTCACAATTATAGGAGGACAATTCTGTTTTCTTCCTTTACTTCAGCGATTTGTCTCATTCCTGCATAATAAATAAATCCCACGTTCAGCTACAGGACCTTTTAAATGCCAACTGATGTACTCATTGTCCTCAATCAAGAAAAGACCTCACACCTCCCCTGACTTCCTATGTAATTGTCATTTCCTTCTTGTTTTCTTAGCTCTGACTTTCTTTCAATTTATTCATAAGTAATTTCTTATAATAGATTGTATTCTTGTTACTTTCCTTCCATCTAGAATATTAAATTCCGTTCCTTTTTTTTTTAAGTGACCCTGAATTTCAGGTAGCAACAGAATAGCAGTCAGTTTTACACTATTGGTATGTTTAAACTGCAGCTAGGAGTGAGCCCCCCAACCCGGGTAGACAAACTTGTGCTAGCTTCGCATGAGCTACACACTAAAAATAGCAGTGTGGATGTTGCGGCTTGGGCTCTTAAACCCAGCTGACCCTCCTGGGTCTGAACTCAGGTGGCTAACCTGAATCTTCCCCCGAGGTGCAACATCCATGCAGGTATTTTTAGCTAGACCACTAGACCATCCTAGAGTGGACACTATTTCATTAGGAACTAGTCTGAGACCATCAACTCACTTCACATACAACTACTGCTCACGTGGTAATAGCTTTTGTCCAGGATAGAAAAGTAACCAGGATATGCAAATTACCAGTCTCCTGAACTACTCAATTAGATGCTTTAAAATAATAAAACCCAGATGAATATTGATTTATTCAGTTTTTCTCAGATATTGACAATCTGTAATGCACAAAAGACAAATGTGCTGATATGTTACATTGCTGAACACTGTGATATGCTCATTTATATTACACCAATTAAAGCACACAAGTGTCTATACATTTTAATAGCAACACTCCTAGCAACTCTACATCTTATTTTTCAAAGAATAACTGTGCAGAAATTGCTTGGTTTGTGGACAGTATCTGACTTCCCCTAATTCCATGCTTTTCTGTACATGTTCTTTGGTGCTCCATGAGGACCGCAATATAAGTGAAAAAAGGATGTTTTCCCATGAGCTTATTGGGACATTCTTAAACAATATGGGGGAATCAAACCACATCTAGAATCCAGTATATGGTCACTAATTTTTTCATCTGAACTGGGCAGAGTATACAATGTAGAATCTAGCCAAGGGGCTGTAGTAGAGAGCTCTGGGATATACGAAACCATGAGCAAAAGAGATCAGACTGGGCCTTTCAGTAGGCTTGATGTAATTGGCCTTGTGTTTGCACACACTATGTCCCCTTTATGTTGTGCTAGCTGCAAAAGGGAATTTAAAGCTGCTTTAAATGGCGGGGGGGGGGGGGGGATCCTGGCATGGGGGAATGCTTGGCTAGTTGAGAGCTGGCTATACTTGTTCTACACCACTCTCGCTCAATCCCTTTCTCTCCCAGTGTTAGGAGTCAGAGAGGCCCAGCCACAATGTGGAGTGCTGTAGCAATCCCTGGCTAGTGTACAAGGGATTTTTACAAGCTGGCACAATTTAGTGAAGTTCCAAAGCTGCTCTAAATGATGCTGGGGTTGGTGGAAAACTGCCCCCAGGCTTGGGGGGGGCGGGGCTTCAGATGGCTCTACAGTGTCTCCTGACCTAAGATGCACCCAGCACTTAATTCCATGCAGCTGAGGGTTCTGCCCATATCGTATTCTTGGCTTTTCTTCTCCTGGAACCCCACATTCGGTATATCTCCTGATGCCTCAAAGAAACACCAGAGATACAGTACAATGGCTTCTGGGTGCTACTGGGATATCTGCTTTTCCCTTTCCCCACCATTATCATCATCATCCGTTTATGGCAGCACCCACTATGTGTTAGACCTTCTTGAAACACTCAAGAAGGACAGTCCCTGCTCCAAGGAGCATGTAATTTGAAGAAAGAAGTTAAGGGAAGAAGAACAGCAAGTAGAGTTGGGCAGGAAATTATTTTCCCATCTCATGAGATTCTTTGAGATGTCAAACATCTTTCCTCTCCCAAATTGGGACAACAAGTTGAAATCTAAAAAATGTTCATGAACTAATAATGCGGGGGGAGGAGGAAAATCAGGTCAGTTGAAATGTTTCATTTTGATTATTTCAAAAAGTTTAGATTTTAACCTTTTAAACATTTACCTTTTTTGGTATAAATTAACTTAATTTTGAAACAAAAATAATTTTGAACCAAACCCAAAAACTTTTCCTTTCCAAAATGTTTTGATGTCCTGTTTTGACAATTTCAAATTCTTTTTAAATTGGGAGAGTTGTTGAAACCAACTCTTTACTGTGAACAGTTTTGATTTTGACTAATTAGCTTTTTCAAAAAAAAAAAAAAAGTTTTTGTTCAAAAATTCCAAAGTGGTTCTAATAACAAATAGGCACTTTTCCATTTTCTATAATTGCTGGAGTCTCTCTTGAGGTTTTTCATCTAAAGCTGTGAGGCTTCATGCAAACTATGTTTGTTTTTGGTTTGCCTGCCTTTATTACCTACACCAAGTTTCACGTTCATTTTGGACTCAAGCAAGCTACAAAACTCAATGTGAAACTAAGCTGAGCCCCTACATTGCTCATGGTTTTTAATTGAAATCATAGTCATTCTACATTTTCTCATAGACTATGATGAACCAAAACAAGATTCCGATTTTTGTCATAAAAGCAACACAAAAGAAATCAAGTTTTTCATTTTGGGTTTTGTTAATTAGTTTGAGTAATTGTAGTGCTGACTCAGGTTTACACTAAAGAAAGGTCTGACCTGTAAAATTCAGATATGGATCCAAAGGTCTCCAGAGTTTGGCAGTGTTCAGATCCTAGTTTTGTTTGCTTTTATCTTGGTTTAGCACTCCATTTTGTATAATCTTACAGTTTGAAAAAGGATATTTTACCTGCTATTTTTCATTGAAAGTAGAAAATTAAAATAATTTAAACTTTTTTTGTGTGTGCATGTGTCATCAAGTTATCCATTCCTATAGAATAAGGTATAATAAAACATGTAAAATAAATTAGTTTACTGAACACTTCCCCAGGGTTTTTATTGAACTGAACAATTTTCTGTGTGTGGGTCAAAACGTTAGATGTGTTTGGGGCCATATTCTGAAATTAGATGAAATTACAGAAAATAATACCTCTTGTATTTTGTGACGTACTATTTCAAAACTATTTATATAAATTGGTGAAAATTGATTCAAAATCCATCATCTACGGACATGTTTTAAAAGTTTAGAGGAAATCTAGTGCAAAACATGCATGTAAAATTCAGCTACTCGAGTGAGGAAAAACTGTTAACTATTGCTTTGTAAATTTCTATATATAGAGCCAGAGATTTTCAGAAATTTTTGTGGGTGTTTAAGATTTTAATGAGAGACAAAATGTCCCCATAGCTTACCAGTGAACAAAGACGATTCAAGCAAATATGGGTCCTCTTTGCCAATTCTTTCAGTTAGACCCTCGGAGTATGAGGTGAAAGATTCAGGTTATAATCTCTATAGCAATAGGGTAGAATCCCATTTACATTTTTTGTGAACCCTCTAGAGGAACTCACCATGTTCTGTGTTTTTGGAACCCCCCAGTATGTATGTAGCTAGGTTTTTGATATATATAGTTATTTGGGATCCAACAGTAACTATGTGGTTTGGTCGTATTGTTTTTATTGTGTAAAAAGCAAAAAAACCCAATATCCCCACTTCATCTGTGGCAAATTCACCTGCTCTCAGAGCTGCAGAGTAGTCTTTATGTGTTCAGTTCCTTGGTGCATGGAGGCGCTGAGGGGAAGAGTGGATGGACATTAAGAGGAAGGGCGAACTTGTAACCTGCCCAGCCGAGGTCAGTGATAGAGATGGCACATCCCAATTCAGCACAAAGCAGTTTGCCATGCAGTAGTAGCGTAGGTGCTGTAAACAGAACCCTGGTATTTCAGCCTGGCCCTAGGAGCCAGGGATCCCTTTTGGCCGCAGGTTTGGCAGCAGCATCTGAAAAGCAGGGATGGCTGAACTGCTTTTAGACAATAAGAATCTACCATCCTGTCATAAATATAAAGGGAAGGGTAACCACCTTTCTGTCCACAGTGCTATAAAATCCCTCCTGGCCAGAGGAAAAACCCTTTCACCTGTAAAGGGTTAAGAAGCTAAGATAACCTCGCTGGCACCTGACCAAAATGACCAATGAGGAGACAAGATACTTTCAAGGCTGGAGGGGGGACAAAGGGTCGGTCTGTCTGTGTGATGCTTTTGCCGGGAACAGATCAGGAATGCAGCTCAGAACTCCTGTAAAAAGTTAGTAAATAATCTAGCTAGAAATGCGTTAGATTTCTTTTGTTTAATAGCTGGTAAAATAGCTGTGCTGAATGGAATGTATATTCCTGGTTTTTTGTCTTTTTGTAACTTAAAGTTTTGCCTAGAGGGATTCTCTATGTTTTGAATCTGATTACCCTGTAAGGTATTTACCATCCTGATTTTTACAGAGGTGATTCTTTTACTTTAATTAAAATTCTTCTTTTAAGAACCTGATTGCTTTTTCATTGTTCTTAAGATCCAAGAGTTTGGGTCTGCATTCACCTGTACAAATTGGTGAGGATTTTTATCAAGCCTTCCCCAGGAAAGGGGGTGTAGGGCTTGGGGGGATATTTGGGGGGGGAAGACATCTCCAAGTGGGCTCTTTCCCTGTTCTTTGTTTAACACGCTTGGTGGTGGCAGCGTAGGGTTCAAGGACAAGGCAAAGTTTGTACCTTGAGGAAGTTTTTAACCTAAGCTGGTAAGAATAAGCTTAGGGGGTCTTTCCTGCAGGTCCCCACATCTGTACCCTAGATTTCAGAGTGGGGAAGGAACCTTGACACAGCCCAACACCTCATCTGACATTTTGACAATGGTAACTGTTTCCCCCTCCTTATTTGTTACTTTCAGATGCTCCTGTATTTCTTAGCTCCGGCCGGGACTGGAAGCAGAAGTAATAAAAATTGTTTGAAAAAGGCTGTTCTTGCTGCATACTTGGCCCAACAGATATCATTGAGCACCAGAAAAGCCTATTCTCATGAGAGTCGGAGCTCAATTTTACAGACCCAAGAAGTTCAGATGAAATGGGAAAGAGGGATTCTCCTTCGCAGCCTGGCCTTTGTATGTTGCAGTGTCAGCGTAAAGGCACCAGAAAAGTCCCTTAGGGGACTGTTCTTTTTGAGGTTCTCCTAGCACAATGGAAAGGTCATTTCTCAGTGGCTTTGTCAGCATCCATATGAAACCACAAAGTTTTGCTTGGTTTCATCACCAAAAATCTGCTCTTGCTCCTCTGCTTTCATTGTTTTTCAGAATTTTTTTGAAAACAAAATATAGAAGAGGCTACATCAGAACTGAAATTGCTCACAGAGGTTGTTGCAATAAATACATATCCGGGTATGCTGTATTGCTGGGATGTATGGTATTTGTCTTAGCATCAGGACATACACAATTAAGATATGAAACATTATAAATAGTCTACAGTTTGGCTAGATTCACTCTGGCCCAAATAAGAACAAATAGTATTGGCTTCAGTGGGATTTGCACCTACCTACACTAGTGCTGAATTTACTCAGTGCATTTCCTGATAGGATACAGCATATGTTGCCTACAAAATGTTTTCCGGGGAATGGATTGTATTGATTTTTACATTTCCTTGTGCTATAGTTCACATGGCGTGAAGCCCCTTAGATTTCTGTCTTTATAAACATGAAGTTTTGGCTGTCAAATGTTATTTGACAGGACAAATATTTACCTGAAGTAGCACTGGACATCTTACTAACTGTATCGTGGGAATAATCAATAATGTCTGGCTGAAATTCTAGCCTGTTAGCAGTTGATCCAAGAAATATCCCTTGACAGGGAATCCTGGACAGGATTTATCAATTTTTTTAATTACAAAAATGTTCATTTTTTCGTTTTGGTTTTTAGACATTTGTGTTCTGTGCACTTTTAATGCATATACTTTTCATATATATTAAGGTAATATTGAAAGATGCTCTCTTCTATTCTAGCTTCCCTAAGAACTGTGGACTAAATTTTTTCTCTGGGAAAATGGTTTAGCGGTTGCAGGGAAGAAAAGGGGTCCAGGAATGTGGATCTCTATCCCCATTTATACCACTTACTTGCCATGTGAGCTTGTGCAAATCAGTTTACCCATCTGTAAAAGGGCAAAGTAATCACTCTCTGCAGCATTGTGAGGCTTACCTAGTGTATGTGAGATCTTTAAATGAAAGGGAACATTTGCTTGAAAAATAGAAGTGGGTGAATAATTTGTGGATAAAAATCTATTTTGACAAGTAAGGCCCCTACACAGTGATCCTCTGTGATCCTCTTAGCCCATATGGACCCCCAATGAAGTCAGAGGTGCTGCATGGATCTGCAACCACACATGACGTAGTGTCAGGGTCTTTCTTCATGTTTTTTGTTTGTGAATTGCCTGTGAGCAGTTGATGATCATTCTTATTCAAGCCTCTTGTTGGGAGTCTTCAGTATCCAAAATTTTCATTTTTGCTGGGTAGTTTGGCTGGCATGCATGTCTTGTGGTATTGTTTCTGTTGCCTGATTGGAGGAGCATAGCTCTGAGGCGCAGGTTTCTGGGGCAAAATTTTCTTTCCTCAAATATTCTCTAATACTTGCTTAAAGGTTCATGTTTCTGGGAATATTCCTGCCAGTGAATTAGAACATTTTCTGAAACCCCCAAAGCCAGTACAATAATTTATTTAAACGCATAATCACATATATTTTATGAGGTGTTAGTCCAGCTCTAAAGCAAAGTATTATCATATCTTTCCTCCCACCCGTCCTGTATATAGGACTCCCTGTAGTTGTGAAATTCTAGTCGTGCCTCATGGTTGTTCTGCCTTTTCTCATGCTTTGGAATCTCTCTCCATAGTGCATTACCTGTTAAACTGTTCTCATATTCCAAACTCATGTATTAGAAATGGGCTGAAACTGCAGAGTTGGGACCCAGCTCTGAACTTCCCCCTCCAAATCGAAGGATTTCCATGTTCAGGTTTCTGGCTTGGATTGTTAGGTACAAGCTGTCAAATTTTAGACATTTGCATTCAAGTCTCAATGCTGACATTTCTGTGGACTTTTGTGAGGTTTGTGAAAATGCAGTTGCCACCGACAAAGATCTCTCTTTTTGCAACAAGACTGAGGGCAGCTACTATAATACAGTATGAATAAAAGGGCCTGCTTCTGTTCACACACTTGTTTTACTATATCGTAACTGCCAGTGCAGTTACTCCTCATTTACACTAGCGTAAGGGATATCAAAATTCGGCCTAATGTTTTATAAAGTGTAATCGAATATGATAACATTTCTATACCTTTTTAACCATTCCATCGAGTTTGATAGAGAATTATATCCCCATTCCACAGGATGATTGACAAAAAAAATCCTACAAAATGGATTGTTATTCTCTGTTAACTTCTTGTAAGCTGTTAGAGGAATATTTCTGGGATGAATCTTTTTTTTTTTTTTTTTTAAATTCTGTAGGACTTTATTGTAAGCATTGCTTGAGTAAGTCTGTTTCAGATCAGTCTGTCACTACAGGCTGCTTAGCCCACATGTTGTCAGTTGTAGAATCAAAGCTTTGCACAGCCGCAGATTTTGATCTTACTTAAACCAGTATAACTCCGTGGAGTTGCACCTGATTTACATCAATGTAAATGAAATTTGAATCAGTCCTCCTGTATATATGCTGCAGACTCATTTTTCTTTTGTTTGAAGTATATCATTTAAACATAGTCAAGACCTGTAATTAGCCTTTAACAATAGGTGAAAATGTTCATGACTGAACACATGAAATTAAAAAAAGGAATATTTTAGACACATAATCTCCAAAACAAATGATTTATTATCTACTTATCTCAAAGTAGTATTCAAATAATTATTTAGTAATATAGAAAATTTGAGTGAGAATTTTTAGTAACTAAGATGCTCAACGATCTTGACGCTTGGTAAAGATTAGGAGGGATTAAGATTTTAAAATTCTTTTAGCATTGTCACCATCCTGCTGAAAACACTAAGGATTCTCTAGGTGTAAATGCCTGAAAGAGAATATTAAAATAGGAAGAAATGATTAAAGGTAGTTAGATATGGAAGGCTGTAATTTAGCACAGTGAAGAACAGTGTATTGCCAGCATGTAGGTTACACTTTTAAAGCTGTAGACTCAATTTATCAGTGTAAATCCATGTTAATTAGATATGGGAGGGCATGGAAATATTTAGATAGTAGGATTAAGCTTTGTTTTTATTTCTGAGGCTCGATAAGCTCACAAGCCTAAAGACAGCTTATGTATGTCCAAAAGCAGATCTCCAAAGCAATTAAAGCACTTAAACTTTGTACATTTTTCTCTTTCCACAACTAATCTTGCTTCAGGTGAAACAAGCCTATATATAGGTATCCGTGTTTTGTATTGCCAATACCCAGGTATGATTTTCAGCCATAGTCTAGCATTGAGTTTATGGGCTTCTCTGAACAAACTTAAAATTTTTGTCCCTACTCCAGAATTTACAATGAACAATTTACAAAGCATGGTGGTTGTCTTTATTCTTTGCAATGGGTCTGCATGGGTGTAACAAAGAGTACCCACTTTAAAGTCACCTTTACATCCCCAGAGCAATGTAAAGGGACCTTCGTGTAAATGAGACTCAGGTCTATTAGTCCAACTTGTATAAAACTGGTATAAGAGTGGAGGATCAGTTTATAGGGTAATTTAACAACCCTATTTAATTTCTATACTTGAGTCCTACTTGTTTAATTTCTACTTAAAATCAATAGGGCTTACCCTTATGGATTTCTTTTTCTCAAAAGCAAACAAACAACAGAAATTAAATGTTAAAATCAATATTCATATTATTGATATTACAGCTAGTTGGAATATTTCCATCTAAATTTTTGTTTTAAAAAAGGGATGGAGGAGGGAAAATAAATCAGAAAAACATGCAAGATAGTTTAATGCCATTTTCCAAGCAATTTTACAAAAATGTTTAGGCTAAGGGTTAAATTAACTAAAAAATTATAATTAATGGTATCCTCTTCACTGTATGCATGATAATGAAGTCGTTTGTGGTATGATCAGATACAATTGTGTAATATAATATACAATTTTACAAATTTGGTATATATGTATATATATGAGTTAGCTTCACAGTAATGCAAAAATTAGACATACATCGGATGATTTTGAATCAATATAAATTAGGATATGCTTTGATGTTGCACTAATTTAAATGTAAATAAATATGTGCTGTACTTTATACATACATCACATACACTTTATGTGTATCTGTGTACATATACTGTTTTGCCAATATACAGTATTTGCCACAAAGCTCTAAACAACATGAAAATTGCTGGGTTTCATTTAAAATTCACCACTTGAAGATTGTGTGAAATCACACAGATTATAATTGAAGAAAATATTCATGTAAACCCATGTGAGGTGAAATTGCTAAATTTTGCACAGCTTTGCAAAAGATATCCTTCAAAATAATACCATAATCATCATCATTCTAAACATCAATCTCGTACTGAAATCAGCACTCAGGACTAATGTGTTGAGGTTAAGGACATTTACTAACAAGAATAGAAAAAAAGAACCTTTTAAACCAATTAACTTTTAAACCAATACCATTTTTATAAATATTATTTCAAATGTTAGTAATAAATCTGATAGAAAAACTGTGTTGAAGTATCAGTGAACAGTGTCTTACAGGATGTTTTGTTTTTCCATGTCTAGCAAGAATAATTCTGTCATCTCGTGCTCCTTCAATAAAGTTCCCAGCTATTGAGAAATTAAATGTAACATACAATATTTCTTTCTGTGTCAGTAGGATTTACGCAGTGATTATGGGATAACATGCTATGGTTGAGTTTTGCGTTGTCATCCCAGAAATTCTGTCAATCTTGGGAGCGTGCACTTTCTTTGTTTGTTACCTAAAACAGTATTACCACAGTCCCAGCACTTTCTGTTATTAGCACTAGGGTAACGTTGGGGAATTTCATTATTTGGTCAGAGAGGGGGGAAAATGCAGATTAAATCCTTAGACTTTTCAGCTTTGTTCGCCATCAGAAAATAGGGCCAACACCATCCTTACTCCTAGACTACAAGATTTATATGTAATGATTTTTATTTGGAGATAATTCTAATCTGAACCCATGTTTTGCTTCAGCGCTTGGGTGCAGAGTTTTGGTTCAGGCCTAGTGTAGGTTTTGTAAAAGTTCTAACTAGTCCTGTTAATCAGAAAGTTGGGAATTTGTCTGAATAATCATCTTGGTTGACTTGTGTTGCCTATGACAATCCACAGTATGGAGAGGTAGGATCCAGTGACCTAAGCATATGCCTGGAAGCTACTAGTTCCTGAGTTCTAAGCCCACGAGTCTTTCTGCAGTTTGGACAAATTTTCACTTAAATAGTCTGCCTTACTTTTCTCCATCTAAAGATGATGATGTCTGCCTAATAGGACTGTTGTGTGGCTAATTGTTTTTAGGCAATAAGCAATATACAAGTTGTATTTGTTAACCTGTAAATAATAATACACTTATGATGTCTTGAGAATGCTAAGGACTAGGTTATGGGAAGTCCCTGCTTGGGTGTGCAGGGTCAGTGTACTGCATAAGAAACTTCCCCCATCACTGCACAGCTGCTGAAGGGCTGCACAGAACATCAATCCCTGTGCTCTGGATTGCTTGCTCTTGCTAACCCCTGGAAGCAGGAATATTTTTGCTATCTGTCAGCTTAGTATATGAACCATGTGGGTGCTCAAGTGCATATAATTTCAGCTTCCTGCTGTGCTGTAATTTGCACATATAACCCTTTTTAGCATTAATGGGACTTAAATATGTACATGTTCTGTTCTCCTATATTTGCATGGGGATTGTCACAGGTAGCTCTCATTAATGGTAATGAGCCTTATCCATGTCCATTCTACCCATGCAGATAGGAAAATTTCCCTCTCCCCAGTTAAACTTAACACTTACGGAAATGTTCTGTAGAAGTTCAGAGGGTAATGACTATTCTTTAGAATTTTTCAGACAACCAATAGAATCTGTTAGCAGGAATGTAAAATTCTTATCGAAATTCTGTAGAAAGGATACTAAATTTTGCAGTTTTTAGAATAACTTTTACAGTAACTTATTACATTTCCATAGAACCCTGTTGGTTTCACCCCTTTTAAAATCTATAGGAGTTTTCCATAGATTTTAAAAAAGTTAGAAAATAGTGGGTTATTTTCTACACCTCATTAATGGGCTTTAATATGTAAACACTGATCTATGCTGAGAGATAAAATATTAATATAGTTGTTTCAGTCAGGTTTTGATGTAATGTCATTTTCTTGCTTCTGACTGTAAAGGAAGAATAGATTTAAGGAACTCCAGACAGACCTATAGGCTTTGAGTTTTTTTATTATTGAGGATGGTCAGGATGGGAATGTAAAACACATTAATAATATGTGGACTGGCTTGGTATGTTCTTTCCCTCAAAGATTTCTCATTCATTATGGGCTTGAACCTGTAAGGTACTGAGAACCATTGGGAATTTAATAGTGTTGATGGTACTCAGCCTCTCCTAGGATTAGGCTCATCTGAGAAAACTGAGGCTCTCTCATGTTTCAGGAACAGAACATAAAAGAAAAACCTTTTAACTAAGATGGCCTGAACACTTAGAAACTGCACAGGCTCCTCATGCAAGGCACCAAGATCATAACACGTTAATAAACAGAATCCATAGTGGAAAACACCAAAGAGAGAACAAATGGCTTGCCTATCTATACAAGATGAATGGGAAGAAGGAATAGTGCTCTAGAGAGAAAAAGATCATTAATGGCACTTTGCTGGCTCAAATTGGCGTACTGAATCTTTGACTTTGGCATCTTTTACCCTCTGCAGTTTACTCAAGTTCATTGAGACTCCTTCACATGGCTCATGCCTTATTAGTGAACCATAGAACTTTATTTTATTTTTGTGCTGAAAGCATAATAAATAGACACATTCTCTCTCCCTGCTCCCCCCCCACACACTCACCCCCCTTCATTATTTGGCAGTGTCAGTGTCTGGCTTTGACTTTAATATATATCCATATTTTCAATGATGCTTTGGATAGGTTTTCAAAAGAGAGTGTGCTTTCATCTCTTTAATGTCTTTTTATAAAAAGAGAAGACATCTATCAGCCTTTCTGTGGTTGTTAGCATTAGCGCCCCATACAGATGTACTGTGGAGTCCTTTCTGTTGCCACTCCCATCTGATAATCTCTGACAATTCTCTTTTATTTTCTTCTACATTGGTCTCAATTAGCATAAGGAGCCATGGCCTTGCTGAGTTGTTGGCACTTGGAGCTGCAGCACAAAGGTGAATTAGAGCTTGGGAACAATGGTACAATACTCAAATTATTATATTTTCTTTCAGGACCCTAATGGATACTGGGAGTCTTCAAGAAGGGTGAAGACTGGAGGGTTCTCCTTTGAAGGTGAGTACAAGGATCCACCCACGGCCCTCGGTAGCCTGACCCAAAGTTGGGTAAATATAATTGTAAGTTGGGACAGGTTCTTGTCCCAAAATCAGGCCCAGTAAGATTGTTGTAAAGTTATCATATAATTTGGGAACCCCGATGTGCAGAGGTGCAACACTCACACTATAAGAACTCTTTCTCTCTATATAAATATATGATTTATTAATAATTTAGATTATGCACTCACTCAAACTTAACAAAGCAGACAGAGATAATACAGAAAGTACATTTGGATGTCCATACTTACACCCTTATCTTTCATACTTAACCATTATCTTTCTCATCACTGTCATCGTCCTTATCTTCCCCGGTGGCCATCATTCTGGCCCCTCCCAAGGTCTACATCTTTCCAACCTATCTGCTGCCCCTGGGATGTTACTTTTATAGTTGGTTACACTGATGCTGCCATGACCAATGCATATTCAATAGAGGTCCTTATTTGTTTTTCCTCCTCTTAAGGTGTCCATATTCTATAGGTTGGTATGTGTATGATGTTACCCATTAGCATACACGTCAATTTGCTGTCACGGCAGCTTTGCGGTCAGAGGTCTTGTCCAGAACTTTCTGGGTGCTGGTGTATGTTCTGTGGGTGGCTGATGTCAGTATTCCCCCTCTGGCATACCACTTTCAGTTCACTATAACTTATGAGTTACTTAAGTTTAACTGCAAAAAGAAAAGGAGTACTTGTGGCACCTTAGAGACTAACAAATTTATTTGAGCATAAGCTTTCGTGAGCTATAGCTCACTTCATCGGATGCATACAGTGGAAAATACAGTGGGGAGATTTTATATACACAGAGAACATGAAACAATGGGTGTTACCATACACACTGTAACAAGAGTGATCAGGAAAGGTGAGCTATTAGCAGCAGGAGAGCGGGGGAACCTTTTGTAGTGATGATCAAGGTGGGCCATTTCCAGCAGTTGACAAGAATGTGTGAGGAACAGTAGGGGGGGGGAAATAAACAAGGGGAAATAGTTTTACTTTGTGTAACGACCACTTTGAGGTCTGTAATCGAGTGACCAAAGAGATTGAAGTGTTCTCCGACTGGTTTTTGAATGTTATAATTCTTGACATCTGATTTGTGTCCATTTATTCTTTTACGTAGCGACTGTCCAGTTTGGCCAATGTACATGGCAGAGGGGCATTGCTGGCACATGATGGCATACATCACATTGGTAGATGTGTAGATGAACGAGCCTCTGATAATGTGTCTGATGTGATTAGGCCCTATGATGGTGTTCCCTGAATAGATCTGTGGACACAGTTGGCAACGGGCTTTGTTGCAGGGATAGGTTCCTGGGTTAGTGGTTCTGTTGTGTGGTGTGTGGTTGCTGGTGAGTATTTGCTTCAGATGGGGGGCTGTCTGTAAGCAAGGACTGGCCTGTCTCCCAAGATCTGTGAGAGTGATGGGTCATCCTTCAGGATAGGTTGTAGATCCTTGATGATGCGTTGGAGAGGTTTTAGTTGGGAGCTGAAGGTGACGGCTAGTGGCGTTCTGTTATTTTCTTTGTTGGGCCTGTCCTGTAATAGGTAACTTCTGAGTACTTTTCTGGCTCTGTCAGTCTGTTTCTTCACTTCAGCAGGTGGGTATTGTAGTTGTAAGTTTATCTGTACCACAGGTTATAGGCCTCAAGCCTCACACTATCTACTAAAGCCAAATCTTACAGGATAAAAGCCTGTAGGTTCCTTGCATTTCTACTAAATATAATAAAGCAGGATAACAAAGCAATGAATATAATATAGGTAAGCTGGCCCACTGAGCTACACGTCCTTAGGATTTATGGGGCCCTACGCACTATTATTAAACGGGTGCCCCTATGCTCCATTGAAGGCGGTCTCCAGCCAGTACCGCTGACCCCAGTGTGTCGAGGTGACACAGCCACCACCCCTGCCCGCAGAACCCCTCCCCATTGCTGACACACACCGTGCTTTGTACGCAGCAGATGCTGTGGCAGTGGCTCAAGGCAGGCTTCGCGCTGTCAGATGGAGGCTGCATCTTGCCAGAGCCCACGGCCCTCCTGCAGCCCCTTGCCACTCCTGGCTCACCACGAGTATTTTGATAGGATAACCAAGCAGTAATAACAACAACAATAATACGTGTGTGTGTGACTGTGTGTTGGGGAACAGAGTATGTGTTGGGGAGTGTAAGACTGTCTGTCTCACACACACACACAATCTGTATTGGGGGACTGTGACTCATATGAGAGGCAGAGTGTAGGGGGGTGTGAGAGCCCGTCTGTGTGTGTGAGAGACTGTGTGTGTGTTAGGGAAGTATGAGAGACCGTGAGTGCACTGTCACTTTAAGTCCCCGCCCTCCGCTTCCCTCCCCGACTCACCTGGAAGTTTCGCCTTTCCTGTCCTGGCCCTGGCCTGGTCCCCGCCAGAGAGCAAGCGGCGCAGGCAGGGTCCAGGGCAGGACTCTGCTCCAGGCGGCTGTGGGGTGGGCTGCTGGGCCGCCAGTGACCAGCCGTGCCACTCTGGGCTCCCTGGGGCTGGGGTGGCGGCTGGAGCCCTCAGCCGGCCAGCTGACAAGGGAGGGGGAGGGGGCGGGGTTGGGGGCGGGGAGAAGCCCACCGGCCCAGCACGGGGGAGGGGCCGGAGAAGAGAGGATTCCAACCGCGGCCAGCGAGGGGAATGGTACCCCAAACTTTCCGGTGCCCTATGCAGCCGTGTATGCTGCTTATGCCTAGGGATGGCCCCTGGATCCACCATGCAAGGGTCATGGTATGAGCACTGAATATTTTAAAAATATAATTCAAACTTGCAAAATCCTGCTCATCTGCTACCCTGGCGAAAATGAATGTCATTTAGGGTGGGATTTTGAAAGCTGCCTAGGGGATTTGGATGCCTAATTTCCATTAGTTTTATAATAGGAACTGGGAATTTAAATCCATTAGGCAGCTTTGAAAATGCCACCCATAGTTTTTTAATTTTTTAATGTCCTCGTAACAAGGATTGGTGACTAAATTCGTATGCAGGCTGGTAAAAGTAACATACAAATAATTAAACCCAATACATTTAATACATAACCATGGTGCAATGTGGTATGCTGTCACAGTTGTTGTCTGTGTTGATTATGGAGAGTCTTGCTGTACAGTTTGTGAATTCTGGCTGTATTATGAAGCTGTTGTTATGAAATTGTTGTATCATGGAAAGTGTCTCGATCTCTATGTATCCCCCATTGCTGACAAGCCTTTGAGCACTTCTCAGCCAGACCAAGGGCAATAGCCAATTGTTAAGGCCTTACCTGGGGAGAGTAAAAAAAAATAACCTCATCCTAGGGAAATTCAGTTCTCTCCAACTTCCCTCAACAGGAGGCTGAGGGTCTAGAGAGTGGAAATTCCCTAAGCAGGAGGTTATAAAAGGACGCATGGGGGAGGACTCAGGGAGTCACATAGGGAAGTTTAGGCCAGGAGAAGGGAAGGGGACAGGCTGGCTAAGCTCAGGGAAGTTGAACTGGGGTGGGGGGAAACAAGGCTCCATTTTCAGAACACAAGCCGTGCATTGGAGCAGGAGGGCCCTGGATGGCTCCAGATGACCCTGACACCAGCCTAAAGAAGGCGCTGGAGTGTTGAGGAAACTGAGTCAAGGAAATGTGTGCATAATTTTTTGTATAGATTTGTATATTTCTTGTAGGGTTGCCAACTTTCTAATTGCAGAAAATCGAACACCCTTGCCCTTCCCCCTGTCCTGAGGCCCCGCCCCCACTCTCTCCCTCCTCCGTCGCTCGCTCTCCCCCACCCTCGTTCAGTCGCTCATTTTCACCAAGCTAGGGTAGGGGGTTGGGGTACGGGAGGGGGTGAGGGCTCTGGGGTGGGGCTCGAAATGCAGAGTTTGGGGTGCAGGATGGGGCTCTGGGCTGGGGCCAAGGAGTTCGGAGTGTGGGAGGGGGCTCCAGGCTGGTGTAGGGGGTTGGGGTATGGGAGGAGGTGAGGGCTCCAGCTGGGGATGTGGGCTTTGGGCTGGGGGCGAGGGGTTCAGCATGCAGGAGGGAGCTCAGCACTGGGGCACGAAGTTGGGGTGCCAAAAACCGGATGTCTGGCAAACCTAATTTCTCATGCTATTAAAAAAAGAGCAGTAGTGTTGTAGAAGCTGTGTGTTATGTACTACAGCTCTGTCACGCCCCCTTGAAGAGATAAACCAGAATGCTCACACCCAGGGGAGTGCTGGGAGAAGGTGTGTTTAAGCTATGGGGAAAGCCTTGAGTGGTCAGCAGTAGTTTTAAGGGCTGGTCAGGGGGGCTGTGTTATCTCAAACTCCTAAGATACCAGACAGAAGATTTGCATCTTGAGGCAAAACTGTGGATCTGCATGTAGCCTCTTCTTAATGTATATAAGAGTGGTTATGGTCAAAAGCATGACCATGTAAAAGAGAGTGGCAGTACCTTGGTACCATTTGGACTCTTGGAGCTTAAAACATTCAGGGTTTCAGCAATGGGATCCCCTCACAGCAGTCTGGTGAGTGGCCAAGAAGGGACACTCGACTGGACCTGTGACACAGTCTTTTGGATAAGACATCAAATTAAGGACCTCCTCCGGTCACTTAATATTCCTTGGGGCTTTTTGTAAAAGTAGTAGTATTAGCCTGTGTGTCTTGGCTAAATTCCAGCTCTACTAATTACATACTACCTCCCTAATTTTCCACTACCTCTTCAGTTATTAGATATGGCAAGCTTTTTCCCTTCCTGTTCCTGTTACAAACTGTAGTGTGTGCAGTTAAACATTTGCTGCATTTCATCCCAGAGTTGACTGCATTTCAGTGCTGGAAAGAGTAATGTGTATATTAAGATTTCTGTGTATGTTCATGTTTTGAAAAACACATCGGGGTCCTTCAGAATAAAATGTTCTGTATAAGGCCCTGTTCCAAATCAATGGAAAGACTCCCATGGACTTCAAAGGGTACTGGATTGGGTCAACCCCTAAATGTAGTAGTATTAAATGTTAAAAAATACCTCTACTTTTTCCAAGGCACAGAAAAGAAAATCTCTCAAACACAGACCCAAAGACACAATTAATTTATAAATAAATCTTATGTGAAGAGGGGTGGATGGCACAGCATACTTAGAAAAGTTAACGTCAACAGCATTTATTGACATTAGATTTGGCAAGAAAATAGGGTTAACTGAACCACCTTTTGAATCCTACTAGATGTATTAAGCTACATGTTTAACCAGAGCACAGCCACTTTTATGCACCCTCTAACCCCCAGAGCCCAGGGTTAGAGAGGGAGAAACAGCCTGATGCTGGGTCCTGGGCTTGTGTGGAGTTTCCTGCATGCTGCCTCCTTCCTTCAGGGCGTGCGGGAACTGTACCTACCGGGAACCCTCCAGCTCCTCTTCCCGGCAGTATCTTCTGTTTGCAAGCTGGGCTCTGCAGAGTCCAGAAGCCCCTAGTGGTGGCAAACAGGTCTGCAGCCCCTTTCTATGTGTGCGGGGAAGGAAATTCTGCGCAGAACATTAGTTTCTCTGCAAATTCTCCATTGCACAATAGCACAGAATTCCCCCAGGAGTAACATGACATAGCTATAAATTCTGTTCTGCAAACACTTACAGATACAAGTATCTTTGGGTTCAATGACAGTGATTGATAAAGCTTCAAAACACACCTGTGATATAGCTACCTTAAGCCTAGGAGTGAAATACTCACCCCATTGAAGTCAATGGGAGTTTTACCGTGGCTTCTTCAATTGGGCCAGGATTTCACACTAGCTCGTACAAGATACTGAGCACTCTCCACTTCCATTGAAATCAATGGGAATTCAGGGTACTCTATATGTTATAGGTTTGAGGCTAAAGTATCTTTCCAAAGGTCACCAAAGAAGTCAAAATGGAATCCCATGGCCAAATTTGCATCCAGTGTAACGGTTGTCTTCAGTGGAATGATACCAGGGATGAATTTGCTCTGCCCTTTACTCTAAATACTAAAATATTGTCTCATCTTCCCTAGAATCTTTGACATTCATGATGCTGTGTCTTTTATAACATCTTGTTGGTCTGACTTTACTTGACCTAGTTGTCCATGGAACCCTCTCTTACAGAGTGTCCAGGAAGCTCCTTCTCTGAGGAGTACATTTTTAGTACAACACCACAGCTGTGAGACACTTTCTGACATTAACACAGTTTCATATAAATGAATGCCAACGTTCCTGGCAAAAATAAGAGCCGGAATACTTGTTCCCATGAACTAGAGAAAAGACACATTTAGTTAAGGTTTAGTGCGAGCTTTTTTGCATTATTCATCCCTCTGCTGCTGCTCTAATAACAATGTACTGTACTACATTAAAAAAACCTGCATTAAAAGAATTTTACGGTTGTAAAGTAAAGTTAGGAAATGTCAGAATTAAGGTTACTATGCAACCTTAATTCAGCCCTCCTTGTGTGAATGCATTATGTTACAGTCTTTCATTGCATGATCACATGCTATTTTTTCCACAGGACTTCTGCTTCAGTCAGTGAATGGGTTATTGAATATTTTCTTTAATCCTCGTCTTTCAGTGTTGGGCCCCAAGTTGTCTTTACTGCATACCGTCCACATCCTGCACTGAATACAAAATTATTCATTTACTTATTGATGTTTCTGTGGTGCACTAACCATAGTTCTGGAATGTTTCACACATTAATTTATCTTTGTAATAACCTTGTGAGATTAGATGATGATGTTATCCCCATTTTACAGCTGGGTAACTGAGACACAGAGAGACTGAAGTCATTATTGTTAGAAGTGTCCACTAATTTTGACAAGTTTCAGAGTAGCAGCCGTGTTAGTCTCTATCCGCAAAAAGAACAGGAGTACTTGTGGCACCTTAGACACTAACAAATTTATTAGAGCATAAGCTTTCATGGGCTGCAGCCCACTTCATTGGATGCATAGAATTGAACATATAGTAAGAAGATATATGTACACATACAGAGAAGGTGGAAGTTGCCATACAAACTATGAGAGGCTAATTAATTAAGATGAGCTATTATCAGCAGAAGAAAAAAACTTTTGTAGTGATAATCAAGATAGCTCATTTAGACCGTTGACAAGAAGGTGTGAGGATACTTAACATAGGGAAATAGATTCAATATGTGTAATTTTGAGTGCTCAACCTGAGACACCAAAGCACTGATTTTTCAGACTACCGAGCATTTTTATAGCAATGAATATGTTCAAAAAAGATCTCTGCTTCACTGATGATATTGACCTGACTGGATCATCACAAGAAGCGGTAACATTACTACAAGGGACGCTAAACATCACTTGGAGATCCAACATAGAATTGGACTTGCAACTGCTGCTCTAGCAACGCTCAGCCTGATGATTCTGTTCTTTACTAAAGTTTCAATTTGCCTAGTACTGAAGTTAGGCTTACCAACTTGTAATTGTCAGGATTCCCTCTGGAGTCTTTTTGAAAAATTGGCATTACATTAGCTATCCTCCAGTCATCTGGAGGAGGATTTCAGTGATAAGTTACTTACCACTGTAAGTAGTCCTGCAATTTCATATCTACATCCTTCAGAACTCTTGGGTGAGTACCATCCGGTAGTGATGACTCATTATTGTTAAATTATCAATTTGTTCCAAAATCTCCTCTATTTGACACCTCAATCTGAAACAGTTCCTCAGATTTGTTGCCTAAAAAGAGTGGCTCAGGTGTGGGAATCTCTTCAACATAAAGTGTGCTACTTTAGCACCTCGATTTTCCAGTGGCCTCCTGACTGGTTGGCAGGCTTTATGCTTGTGATATACTTTAAAAAATGCTGTTAGTTTTTGAGTCCTTAGCTAGTTGCTCTTCAAATTCTTTCTTGGCCTGCCTCATTCTACTTTTACACTTGACTGGCCACAGTTTATGATCCTTTCTATTTTCCTCAGTAGGATTTGACTTCCAATTTTTAGAGGATGCCTTTTGGCCTCTAACTGCCCCTTTTACTCTGCTGTTTAGCCATGGTGCCATTTTTTGATACTGTTCCTGTTTTTTGTTTGTTGTTTGTTTGTCTGGTTTTTTTGCTTGAGACTTACATTTAGTCTGAGCCTCTATTATGGCACCTTTAAACCATTTTCATGCACTTTGCAGGTATTTGCATGTGATGGTTCCTTTTAATTTCGATTTAACTTACTTCCTCGTTTTTTGCAGTCTCCTTTTTGAAGTTAAATGTTACTGTGTTGTGTTTCTTTGGCTTTTCTTCTCCCTTACAAGGATGTTAAATTTAATTACACTATGGTTGCTATTGCCAAGCAGTTCAGCTATAATCACCTCTTGGACCAGATCCTGTACACCACCTAGGGCTACATCAAGAATTGCCTCTCCCCTTGTGGGTTCCAGGACAAGCTGTTGCAAGAAGCAGTCATTAATAGTGTCTATTAATGCATCTCATCATGAGGTGACATGTACCCAGTCAGTAAGAGGACGGTTGAATTCCGCCACTGTTGTTGTGTTTTCTGCCTTTGTAGGCTCTCTAATCTCTCTCTGCATTTCACAATCACCATCCTTGTCAGGTGGTCAGAAGTATTTTCGTACTGCTGCACCCTGTTGTTCAAGCATGGAATTTCTATCCATCGATCCTGTGGTACCGTTTGATTCATTTAAGATTTTTACTTTATTTGACTGTATGCTTTCTTTCACATATAGTGCCACTCCCCCACCAATGCGACCTACTCTGTCATTTTTATATATTGATATCCCAAATTTGGGCCTTTAGATCCATAGCACAGACCGCTAACACTTTTGAAGTAATGGAGTAACTGCTAGCAGTAGTAGGTTGTTGTCCTCAATATGGATCAGTCACTACAGGTGCCATGAGACACATACTTTGCCTGAGCGTTTCACAGCTATTTGCTAATAGTGTGTGTCTTTACCACTCTGCTCCCTTGTTACTCCCCATCAGACCCCAGAACCTGTCCCCCTTCTCCTCTGCTCCTATCCCTTCCCTCAGTTTGTGCACCCTTGCCCTCTAGTCCTATCTCCCTGGTTCTTGTCCCCCACCCCTCTCTTCTCCTGTACAATCTTCTGATTTCTTTCCCCTCCCCCTCTGCACCTATCTACCCCCTGCCTACAACTTCCCGCTTCTTCTTCTGCTCCTATCTAGCCCCATCCCTTGGTGGCTATCCCCCTCTTCCTCTATGCATATATAGTCCTCTGCCTTCTCTCCTCCTGTCCACTTCCCCAGTGGCTCCTGCCACCTCCTCTCTATTCCTATCGCCTCTGTTCCTACCCACTCACCCCACACCAGCTCCTGCTGCCTTCCCTCTTTGTTACCCCCCGCAACCCATCCCCTTCCGTGCCTCCTTATCTGCTGGCTCCTGCAACTCCCCTCTCTTTCTGTGCACTTCCTTCGCACTGTGAGCAATAATTTCTTTTAGTTGCTTCCAATGACCCCTTAGTAATAGACTGTAGGAAATATATTTCAGCCAAAGCCCCATGTTGAGTTAATTTATATTGTATGTCATTGTTACCTGTAGAGCAATCTTTATTTATTAGTATTCTTATTTTGAATTATTTTCAGACAGGTCTGAGATTTTTGTTTTTATAGCCTGTCAGAGCCTAAAGCAGTTGAACATTTGAGAATGGCAAGATTTTCTTAAATCTTTAAGTGGCCTTACTTTTATATTAGCCACTGGTTTCTTCTCAAACATGATTTATTTCTGCATAACCATGGTATAAACCAAAGTAAACATGATGATGCTCAAAACCTGTGCGTCTATTACCTATATCTGACATTACTCCAATGTAGTGAGCATCAGCATTCAGAGATGGGCTCATGCTGCAGTGTAGATGGTCTAGATTCAGATTTTGATTTGTCCTGTTATAAAGATAGAGGATGCCCCATTTGCCACACCCCCCACCTTCAAAAAAGTGGATTTCTTCCGACTCGAGGATGTTTAGTGCCAACATTTTAGTCAGGGCCCTCTCTAGTGAATAGTGTCTTTCCAACAAATAGAGCTTCTATGAAAGGTAGTTCCATAAAAGACCTCACCGAGTAGGCCAGTGTTGTCACAATTGAAAGCAGTTGTGCCTTAGAAATATTTCCTTCTGGGTGTTTTGCTTCTAGAATTTACATTAAAATATTAGTGTGGTATATATTTGTCTAATAATTTATCATTGTTATAGAGAGAGCTGCTCTAAGTGGCATATCCTGTAACTGGTGTTCTGCAAACCTTTGGCTATTAGTTCATAAATATAGAGCTTCTTTGCATAACACCATGTATTAGTTTCTATAGTTCAGCATATCTGTGGGAACTGTTCCTATAGTCCCGGAATTTGGGGGAATGCCAGTGGATACTACAGTCTCATTCCTACTTCTGTCCTGACTATAATTCATACATATTTACTGCTGCATTTATTTTTTTTATTTTACTTTATTTTGTCAATTAAGAATCATACTTTACAAATGATTGGCCTCTCAGTAACCACTGTGAAAAAGAATTGCTTGGGCATGCAAGGATGCTTTATTTTATCAGCCAGTTAATATTACTTGAAAAGTCCACGGCTATATCCATAAAAATTGCACTATAATAAAATCACTTTGAAAGTAGGTTTAGAGGAACAGACTGAGCCCTTTGGTCCCAATTCAACAAGGTACTTATGAATTTTTTTTGGAGAGATAAATGAGTGAACATACAGCAAACCAGATTTCCAAATGGAATATTTTAGTCATATGTATTTATTTTTTCTCCTCTAATCCATCCCCAAATATCCCAGAACACTAGTCTGTGTTATGGACTGTGCCCAATAAAATTCTATTTTAAATTTAAATAAATAAATCAATTTGAGCCATAGCAATGTAGTTATGGCAACAGCAAAAACATTTGAGACCCCTACCGCCTGGAAGGAGGGGTGAGGGGAAATGTTATCTTATATTTTTCATATTTGCTAAAAGCAATTTGCTGTCAGGCTGAATTACCCCTCTCCTTATTTTTAAAGCAAGTATGAGCCCAGAGAGAGAATTTTTTTTATAGTTGAGTTATAATCTCTCAAAAATAATGGTTTATTAGGGAAATGTTGACAGACCCTTAACTTGAGTGGTGTGACTGGTGCTGCTACAATAATATTATGCTTTTGCAATGTTCCTGGTAATCATTTCTCAAATATCATCTCTAACTTCAATGTCAGCACATTTGCTCTGAAATACAGAGGCAGCATGATTGTTCTTGACATTCTTAAAAATGAATGGCTAAGAATTGATTCTTAATATCTTTTGAGTGAGATGTAAAACCAAAGCCTTCACCACTTGTGGTCATTAAACATTTCACTTTCCATTTTTCCATTGCACTTTTTGTAAGAGGAGAGGTACAAACAATGGTATCCTGGCCAACTTTCAAACAGGCCACATGAGTTCCTTGGATTCCCTTTGTAGTTTCCATTGTATATGGTATTCTTCATTTCTTGTCCTAATCTGTCATAGGTGCTGTTAAATTGTCAAATACTACCCCTGAGGTGGCTGCATTTCAGTGGTGAGTGAACGGATTCTTACATGAATATCTTACCTACCTCACAAGGGTTTTCTGTGGCTTCATTACTTTATATTTGTAAAGCAGTTTTATGCTAAGTAGCACAACCATTTTACCATTGTAAAAATGTGCTTTTGCCTGTGTCAGATAAATGATAGGATTGTGGGATTGTTCTGGTACAGACTTTGAATAAGATCTAAACGTTGTTAGAGAAATAAAAATTGCACCTCAATCTGGGAAACATGTTTTAGGAGATTAGAGGACATTTTCATATGGTAAAAAATAATTCTACGTACTATCAACACATTAAGCTTTTGATACAAAAAATGAAAGGTCCTGTCTTGGATCCCAATCCTGTGAAAACTTATTTTGTGCTTAATTTTAAACACGGGAGTGTTCCCATTGACCTCAGGGCCTTCATTTGTACTTATGCAATGACAACATTAATTTTTTTAAAGTAAAAATAAATAAACCATTTTATGACCAGGTTTTATGCCTATCTCAGAGACCCGGTAAGCGTTAAAGTGGAAAAGAGGGGGCTAGCAAAGGGTATTTAAATTAATAGTTATGATGACTTGTGGAAAATTAATAATAGAAATTTAATAAACACATAGTTTGGTAATGTTTATGGTGGGCAGAAAAAGGAATTTTGGTAAAATAGAAGAATAAATCTCCTTAAACAAATAGATGTTGTAACTGTTGAAAAGCTATTTGCTCTCATGAAATATATCTATAATATTCTCCCAAATTTAGGATAAAGAAATTGAGCATCTTCTCAAATAGTTCAGAGAACCCCCAGACCTGTTGTCACTAGTTTACCTTTCCAGGCATAGGTAAAGACCAGGATTTCAGCCCAATTCTACAAAGACTTCTACCCATAGTTGACTTTCTTGATGTCAGTAGTTCTACTCACAGTGTGTAAAGTTGGCAAATCTTTGTAGGATTGAGGCCTTACTGTGGATTTGATTATTTTTGTTGGTTTATTTATTTTTTGTTTTGTACCCCTCCATAATCATTAAGGAACGTAGTTTAGTTAATCTTAAAGTTCTGTTGTTCTCCAAAAGGAATAAGTCATGAATGGATTTCACAGGCTTCAGTGCATTGATTGGTATGCTATTGGGATTTCTTTCATGACTCTCAGTGCTTGTTATCACATTGTATTTTTAATATGAATTAGTTTAATCCATGAAAAATAAATACATGAAATAAATTAAAACACCTTTAGACACCTTTAAAACACCTTTATCTCTTTAGATGACAGGCATTGTAGAAATGCATGGAGTGATTACTATTTTTATTTCATAGAGCATATTTTCAACACTTGACAAATAATAAATAAAACCATAATTAATAATGCGGTGTTAGTTTAGCACTTGTGAAAAGTTTTGTCCGTGCTAACAACACTGCCTTCTGTAATTCTCCCAAGCAGCTTTTTCCAACCTATTGACCTGGTCCTGCAACCACTGTTCACCTGAGTAATTCTCACTCCTGCAAATAGCCCATTGAGTTCAATTTCCCCTGCTGTTTTTTGGATGATCTTCTGTGAGCAAACAGTGCCAATCATGTTAAAGTCTAAATCACATTGTTACCATTGATGACAGAGGTCCCTATGGATGACTGATGTCACAAGCAAACTTGTGTAACCCCAGATCTTGCTGAGCCCCTGGCCATTATTTTCTCTGTTCCACCTATCCCCCGGCCATATCTACTTCTTCCTCTGAGTTCTTTTAAAAAAAAAAGTCTTGTCTAAGTTCTTTCTTCAGTAAATGCAGAAATTTATTGTCAGATTACCTTTCTAGTTATTATTCTTAGTCTTATATAAGACCCCACTCATTATCATTTTTATTGAAAAATGCCATAGTTTTTGCCTATCTCCCTTTATTTAGAGCACTTTCTATTTATTTGTTCAATTTCCTGACATCTGACCTTTTGACCTTTTAGAAAAATATGATTATGGCTGTGATTTATTTTCTCCTACTAAAGTGGTGCTTCCAGCTTAAACTTATTCATCCTTGCAATGCATTGGGATTTTGTTTGCCTGTTTGTCCACTGCCTCCATGCTCAGAAAATTTTCAAGTTCTCAACGTTAAATCAAATCAATCTGAAGTGAGACCTTTCTTTCTGAAATGCTGTTCAATTGAGTTCCCATGCCAGCCTCTATTTCAATATTTCTTCCAAAATTGCTCTGCAGAGAGAGTTTTTGGAGCATCCTTAGCTGTTTATTGACTCACCATCTTATTTATTGTGGTCCATAGATATTTTCAGTTGTCTAGTAGGTGGAAGTAGCAGGGGTTCCTGCACTAACTTTGACACTAATCATATATGTTCTCTGTGTTGCTAACCATACTCCTAAATAACTCATGGTTAGACCAATAACAGCACATTCTTACATCTCTAGAACTTAAACCCCTATGAACACCTACTCGTGAAATAAATAAAATGAAGCATTTCAAAACAGGTATGTGCAAACAAGAAAAGAAACTGGAACCAGCAGAAGGAAATTTCTTAATAATCTACCATTCCATCAACGGTACACAGATCCCCATTAACAGTCAACAAAGGAAAAGGAATCTCACACGTTCTCAGCCACATCCACAAGGTAACAAGGATATGCCACATGTACTTTGGTGGATGTTGAAAGAATTTGTTCATCTTCCTTTGAGTCGGATCCTGCAAACATACAACTGGATATAGTCCATTTTGAAGTCAATGGGACTGTGCTTGTAAAGCACTAGGCTTATTGTGTTTTAAGACTGAGCCCTTTGGTCCCAATTCAACAAGGTACTTAAGAATATATTTGATTTTAAGCATGTGGGCCATCTCACTGAAGACAATAGGACTGCTCATGTGCTTACAGTTAGGCACAAGTTGAACTGAAACCTTAAACAATTATATGGTCTTGATCCAAAAACCATTGATGTCACTGGAATGAATCCCATTAACATCAATGAGCGTTGGATCAGGCCCTAAATAGGTGTGAGCCTTTATTGTATCACTACCTAGGGCTATTTTTAAGGTGTCCTATTCCTACCAAATCAGGTTTTGTAAATCCCCACATGCTACTTAATTTCTTTAGACTATAACATGCTTTTCAAGAGCTTTGTTGGGGGTTATCCAGTGCTTAAATCAATTGGCAGGGGAGGCAGAAAAAGTTACACCTAATAGGGAACGGAGTTCTGCAGAAGAGCAACAGGGACATTGAAAACTTTAGGTGTGTTTTGTTTAACATTCAGGATATGTCATCACAGCTATTAGACACCCTCAGCTGGCCCCTGCCAGCTGACTTAGGGCTTGGTTACACTTGCGAGTTCGAGCACATTAAAGCAGCCCTGGGCGCCCCAGCTCACGACCCGTCCAAGCTGGCAAGGCACGTAGAGCACTCTGACTCCTCAGCTAGAGCGCTCCTGGTATTCCACCTTGACGAGTGGAATAACATTTGATGCACCTCAGCTGCAACGCCCTGGCGTCAGTGTGAACGAAGTGTTGCATTACTGAGCTCTGATCGGCCTCCGGAAACGTCCCATAATCCCCTTAAGTCAAGTGGCCACTCTTGTCATTGTTTTGGAATCACTGCAGGAATGCGGATATGCCCTTTCAAAGCTCCGTTTCTGACAGCCGGTTGCTTATCTGCTCGGAGACGAAGCAACCATTACTATGGAATGCTGTGAGAGAGAGAGAGAGAGAGGCGGGGAAAGAGGGGTCTGCTGCTGTCTGAACTTACAAGACAGCATGCTGACATGCTCTCAGCCCCCCCAACCCACTCTCTCTCCCCCCACATACACACAACACACTCCCTGTCACACTCCACCTCACCTAACCCCCCCATTTGAAAAGCATGTTGCAGTCACTTGCACATTGGGATAACTGCCCATAATGCGCCGCTCCCAATGCCGCTGCAAGTGCTGCAAATGTGGCCATGCCAGTGTGCTTGAAACTGTCAATGTGGACAGACTGCAGCGCTTTCCCTACTGCGCTCTATGAAGGCTGGTTTAACTCAAAGCGCTCTACAGCTGCAAGTGTAGCCATGCCCTTAGGCTCATGGGGCTCAGGCTGCAGGGCTGTTTACTTGTTGTGTAGACAATCAGGCTTGGGCTGCATCCTGAGCTCTGGGACCCTCCCACCTCACAGGATCCTAGAGCCGGGACATCTATGCTGCAGCTAAACAGCCCCTTACCCAGAGCCCAACAAGCCTGAGTCAGCTGGCATAGTCCAGTCATGGGTTTTTAATTGCAGTGTAGGCATACCTTCAGAGTGCATAGTCCTAGCACATTAGTGAATGGTTTACAAAATGTCATTGCTCTCGTATGCATGCCTACATGGGTTTTTTTTTTGTTTTGTTTTTTTTTTTGTGCTCTGGTTTATCCTTATTGCTAGGGTCCAGAATTTTTAACATTTTCTGTTGCTAAAACAATCTCAATGCAAGTGCTTTAAAAATGTCTTTATTTTCTACTTGGCTAATAAAGGAAAAAGAAAACAATGTACAAAAAGCATTTCCCTCTTTTCAGGTACAGCACCAGTACAATCATTACAGGACATATCTGATGTTCTCTTTCTCCCTCCATCACAATGTTATTAAATACATATAAAGAAAGCATCAGTACGTTTGACTCTTCCCCCCCTCCCACCTCTGAATTTCACCACATTTATTTCCTGTACATGCAACAACAAGGTCTTGACTGATAATTGATTGTGGATCATTACTATTGTTGCCTCTTGGCCTAGGTGGTTAGCCAATATTCAGGGCCTTGCTTTGTTTCTGTTAAAAAGAGAAATTGAGTATACAAGTCAGGTATTTCTTTGGTGCAATCCTGTTTATTTACAAAGAATACACACAAAGTCCTGTGTCCTAATAACAACAGGAATAAACAGCAGCAGGTAGTTTCCTTGTCCAGTAATCCAAGTCTGCCACTTCAGTACTGTGGAAGAAGTTCTGTTTATTGGCATCCTCCCAGGGCCACTATCACCACTGCTTCTCTCTCATGTTCTTTTCTTCACTGACCTATGCAGCTGCAACCAATCGGTGCCCAGGGAAACTCCTCAGCCCATATACTGTAGCTTTTACTCAGGCCTTCCATGCTGGCCAGTGCCTTGGCCGTCTCTCGTTTTAGCTCTTGCTGCACAAAGGGATGTGTAACTGGTCCTTAATTTAACCTGAATGAAAAGTGCTCAGTACACCCATCAGCTATAACCAGGTCTGTGATTGATGACAGCCATTAGCACTTTCCTGCATAACATTATTATTATTATTTGTTTGTATGTGGCCCAGTCAAGTGCCAAGGTCAGGACTTCATTGTACTCATTGGAATATGAGACCAGCTCTGCCCTGGAAAGCTCACAATCTAAACAGACCAGAGAGAGAGAGGGCTATATGCAGGTTTAAAGCAATGTAATAGTTTACAAATGTCATGGTAGTTTCCCCCCCCACCCCTGCTTTTTATCATTTTAGGATCATTTTAGCCCAGATGGAATAAAGGGGTCCACCTGGGTCTGGAACAGTAAATGCAAAAAAAACAAAGAGCTGGAACTCTGTCTCCTCATAGAGTTGTTTGTTTTATGATCTCTTTATTCTAACCAGAGGAAGTGCATCTGTTCACACAGTAAAATTATTTCCTTTTAACTCAAACTCTGGATCAATATCACATCCTTAAAAAATTTTTCTTTCCAATGACAAGTCAACCAACCCAAAGGCCACATACTTTCCTTGATCATTATGAAAAGTCACACTGAAAGTCAATGTATGTTCTACATTCAAATCTATGACCGTATGAGACCCTTATCATTCCTTTTATCTGTTTTGTGACTTGAAATGATAGAGTAGTAAAACATACTTCCAGAACTGCCTCTTTTATCATGTATGTCATAATATTCCATTTTGATTTGAAGGGGATATGGGGACTTCAGAAGAATAGCCAGAGGCCCAGCATGGAAATAGTTTAGGTGAATGTCTGGCACCAAACTGGAATGTCATTTTAGTAATACTTCCCAATCTTCTATAAGGTCTATGTGTGTGGATGTATACAAACTCTATATGGACTAATTTTTTTCCTTAGAGAATAATTTATGTTTCTCCTTAAATATATCCTTTGCTAGCTGTAAAAGTGAGTTATTTTATTCTATTTTTATTGGAGAACAGCCACTTCCTAGCCCTGCTGCCCTAAACTATTGATGACGTAGAGCAGACTATTTTTGTGCTGAATGGAGAATAACATCCATAACTCCTATTAACAACAGCAACAGTGGTGTATGGCACTTGCTGTGAACTTGAATGAAAGTTTAGTTGTCAACGACAAGCTGTGTGTTCCCTGTAGAGTTTATTCTGTGCTGTTGAATAACTCCGTACAATTGCACCTGTGAAAAGGAAATGGGTTTTACATTTTCACAAAACCTGAGGCACATTACTAGACTTGTTTTGTATTCAAAACCTCTTATATAGCTGTGTTCCAAACAAAGCCTTAGATCCTGCAACAGTTGCTTCTGCTTAACTTTAGGCATGGGAGTAGTACCATTGACTCTAACAGGACAACTCACATGCCTAAAGATATGTTTGTAGGACAGGTTAGCCTTTCACTATAGAACTTTCCCTCCACAAGTGACAGAAGTGAAGTTAAGTGGGCAAGGGTAAGCAGAACTCTAGAAAAGCCACTCCTTCAGGAGAGAGAGCAGTATATGAAGCTAAGGAGACATTACAGTGTTGCCAAGTAAATAGCGTACTGGCAGGGCAGTGAGGAGACCTGTGTTCTATTCTTGGCTCTGGTGCTGGGTGGCCTTGGGTAAGTCACTTCTCTCCCTCTGTTTCACCTCATACCCCTTTTCTGTTTTGTCTCTTTAGACTGGAAGCTCTTTGAGGCAGAGATGGTCTCTCAGTAAGTGAGTGTATAATGCCTAGCACGTAGGTAGTACTGTGTTGGTAACAAGAAGGTGGCTGAGACACTCATCTACCGCTCAGGCACTGTTAAGAATTTGAAGAGTATATTGTTGGTTCACCATGCAACTGACTGACATTTCTCAGATTAACTAAGTTTGATTGTAACAGGGTGGCTTGCCTCAGGGGCTTCAGAGCCTGGGGCTAAGCCAACCCTGATTACACAATGAGCCCCACCTGAGAGGAATCAGGTGCTTCCCCATGCAACAGGAGCAGGAAGTTGCATTGAAGGGAAAAGCCCAGAAATCTGCAGCTGTGTCTGTAGACCTTTCAGGGAGCGAGAAGTTCCTGCTAGGCCCTAAGTCAGCAAAGGAAAAGCTCAAGAGGTAGAAGAGAGTAAGGAAAGCTCTCCAAGCAGGGAGAGACTACAAAGGCCCAGCTGGAAATGCCTGGGGTGAAGGACAAACTCCAGACAGGAGGTATCGGGAAGCAGACAGACTCTTTGGGGGCATGAGGGGTTGTGCCTAGCTGAAAACTGTGAGTTTGTATTTTGTTTTCAAAGACTTCTTAGTGTTTTGGACTACTGAGAGAGAGACTGAACTAGAGGTGGGGTCTGGAGAGCCCTCAGAGGAGTAAATAAACGGGATCCCTTCAGGAGATTGTTTGTTTGAATTACCTGTGAGCTTGGAGCTCTTAAAAGGCCACGAAGATGGGGAGAATAGGCAGGGTGCTCTAGACAGACCTCTGCCTACAAGGGGGCACGTGGGAGGTGGCTCCCTATGCTACAGTGATGAAATAGAAAGCTTGCTCAGAGAAGCTGAAAATAGCCTTACCTGTCCATACATGGGAGGAGGGTATAGTTTTAGAACTATATGATAACTGATTGTTTGTTTTTAGTTTGCTGTCAGTTTTGAAAATTTGAAGAAGAAATGTTTTGGATTGACTCAAACAATCTCTTTTCAAAATTTTTTAGTAAACCAAAGTGGTGTGTGTTTTTGTTGGTCAAAGAAAACATATAATTCAATGTCAAACTAGATGTTTTGTTTGGATTTTGAGCGTTTAAAAACACCTTTTTTAAAAAAAAATTGAAGGAAATTTCAAAATGAAAATAATTTTGAATAAAAAAAGGAACTATGAGGAGGAGAGGTTGATTTTTTGATCAAAGCAATTTTGCAAAATTGATACAAAACTGTTACATGTTTCAGTTGATCTGAATCTGCATTTTTCAGCAAAAAAAAGTTTTGGCCAAAAATTTTTACCCAGCCCTATGTACAGTAGTACTATCTCATCAATGTGACTAGTTGTTTGATGGGGAAACCGAGTAGAAACACATCTTAGTTTGGGAATATGTCCGTTCATGAAAGAACAGGAAACCTATAAATTAGCACTACTGATGTTAGGCCATGCTTCCTCTTGTCAGAGCATGATTTTTTTTTCCTTTTGTTGAGAATTTACTCTTAATTTACCTTTACTTTTCCCTTTTGAGTAAATTCTTTCAGCTGTCACTATCCTGCATCCCAAAGCGAGGAAAACGATTGACAGTACATATCACCTCTTTTTCATTTGTGAACAAATTACAAAGTCCCTGAATTAATTGGGACATCTTTGAGTTTTGATCTATTATCACAGTGAGTCTTATGTTATCATGTCAAGTGAAAGTTATGTGATGTCATGACATGACGTTGCAGGATAATCCTATCAAGTCATGATACTGTGACATTTTGGCAGAGGAGGAAGGCTTATTCTGTTAACCTTAATTTGAAGCTACAATAAGTAAAAATCAATGTAGTTTCTTGCTCATAAGCAGCAGATCTAGGACTGGCACTTAGTCAGAGCTGAGCGAATGATGCAAAAATGATTTTAGTGAACAAATGTGGCAAACTGATGTGATCATTATTGTGGTTATGTGGTATCAAGAAGCATAGGCAATACAGTGGCAGATGTGTGGCAAAGAAATGTTCCGCACCCCCCCCTTCAGCAGCTACACCATGTCATCTATAAATGTCAGCACAATTCACTTTGTTACTCTCATTAGTACAGCATCTAAGTAATGATAGAAAAATAAAGAAACTGACCATCCTCATCTTTGTCATCCTTGCACTGACTTGAGGCTGTGCCTAATGGGATAAAACTTAATCTGATTGAGGACTAATGACCAGACCCTCAGAGTCAAACAGGCCCAACAACCCTGGCTCTGGCAGATTTATGCTTCTGAACTCTGCACATCAATTGTTTATGGAAAAGACTTGGGTCTCTGGATTAGTGTGTAAAAATTTATAGCATTTGTAACAACTTGCAGTTCAGGAGTGAATTGTTAAGCAGGTTTATTGCACATCTTACCAACTGCAGCTATTCATTATGGCTAATAAAACAGTGCATCAATAATGTCTTAAAATCCCAGCTGATAAATGAAAAAAAGGGGAAAATTCCACATTCATACAATTATGTTGCCTTATGTACCAAGACTTTCAGAATAAATGCACTGAGTTTTGAGATCCCCCGTAATGTAACTTGTTTTACAATCTAAAAGCACTCTCAATAAATACCATTGCTAGTCTAAAGATTCCATTTCCTTGGGAATTTAGACATGTAATATGCTTTTTGTGGCTCAGTCTGTATTGATGGAAGTAAATGCACATTCCATCAAAGGTTAACAGAACTACAAAATGGCAAATACCGCTGACACGGAACATATCAAAACTTACTCTGAAAGCAATTAGATTGCTGTAATTGGGCAATTTCTACATACTCAGATCAGCATTTTTCTGTGGAGCCAGAAAATACCAGCAGTGCTTGCAATTAAATAATAAAGAAGAAATTTTGGTACTCCCAGAGTCCACTGGGAATGCTGTTTTTTATGATTGGTTCTCAACTGATCCTCACACTGGAAGATCTGCCTGCTTTTCTTGTGACTACTTCCTCCTTGTGCTTTTTAAACTAAATCTGGCTATTAGCAATATTCATACTTTCTTTGTAGATGGCCTGGGTTTGTAGATGTGGAAATGGATACAGACATCTATTCAAAACAGAACTGGATTATGTTTTAAATGGGTTTCAACATTATTTTCAAATGTTTTAATGTAACAGTTTTGGTAATGTCCATCTTCTGACACAATGCAGAGAAAAGAATTACCCCCCACCCCATTATAATAATGATACATTAATACTTTGGATTTATATAGCACACCTTTCATGAAAGGATATCACTGCTCTTTAGAAGCTATTAATCTTTGTAGCACCCTTATGATACAGCTGAAAGAGGAAGCTAGGAGCCATTGACAATGACTCAGAACTTGAACAATTTATTTAACCACCAGGTACTTTATCATTCCCATTTATGAAATGGATATATTATTTACCTGCTGCTACATATATTGGACCAGATCCTCAGTTGAAGTACAGCTGTGTATTGCGATATATATATAAAATTTACTCAAGGTGAAAATAGACTCTCAGAGCGGGTAGGATGGTTTTCAGGTTCTCATATGACTGCAGGAAATACGTTATTCTGCATATAATAGACTGACATAGAAGGGAATGTTGCAGAATGTTCAGAAATTTGATGTCTGCTTTTTTTTTTTTTTAATGTTGCCTCCTTAAAAATCAGCACTAACATGTCACAGAATTCCCAGCTGAGAATGTTCAGCATCAACTCTGAAATAACCTGCCTGTACATATTTTGAAAAGGCTTTGCTATTACCTTCAAATCCCTAAAGCTCTTTAAAGCAAAAATTAAAAAAAACCTGTCTACTCATTGATTCGTTTTCTGATTACTCTCGTATGCAGATTCTTGCAATTAAGTAGCAGAAAATTACAGTTGACCAGCTTCGTGTTCATTCTTCCCTTCCCATCTACATGGCTTTTTATCTATTGTTTTTGAAGTATCATTTGTAGAAACACTTGGCCTTAAATTATTTTTTTAAAATGCAGTGAATTTGATAATATATCTCATCCAAAAAGCCTGACATCACATTCATAACACAAAGCAGTGCTGAGCTCCCATTGCCTGCTCTACTTGTTTACAATTTACTTCTCAGTGCACTCGTCACCCTGTCATGGATCCCCACCTCCTATCTGGAGAATCTGAAGAGACTGTTGGGGTTTTCTAAAAATGCCAATAGAATCAGTAATTTACCAAGGCAATAAACATTTTTCAGGAGGCCTCTTACAGCATTCCAGGCCTGGAGTTTTTGTAGATTTAGATCAGCCTTGCAAACATTTATTGTACCGGGCACCTAAAATAATTTGGTTTGTTTCCTGATCAGATATCCTGGTAAAGGGCAGGTGAATAGAGTTGGTATCTGGACTAGTAAATGGTAATGACAGTTTTGCAAGGCTGGGCTAGACAGCTTTTGCATAGAGTAATGTAACACCACAGAAGGGCTGAGCAGCCCCCTGCAGCCCATAGAAGAAAAAAACAATACCTTTTACTCATTGTTTGTGATTTTTAAGTGGAACATATCTGTTAGATGGGGAAACATCTGAGCATTCTTCCCAGCATTCTTCAGTGCCAGCTTCAATGAAGGGTTGGCTTTCATTTGCAAGACAAAATCTTGGCAGTGAGATGACAGCAGGAGACTCTCATTAGAAAATAATAAATGGGATTAGTGTTTAAGCCAAGTTTTACAAAAAGAAGGAAATGGCTGATAAATCCTGACCAGCATCTTCTGCCAGCAACCACCTGCTATCTCCTCTCCCCTTTCCCTAAATTCTCTCATACTGAGCCTTAAACCATCTCCCAGTTCAGATCAATTCACTAACATTGAACTTCATAGTTACCCAAGCACTTTTGGAGAGCAGGAGCTGGCCTGTGGAGAATGTAGTGGCCCTGATATTCTGTGATTCACTTTCTGAAGCACTTAGAGGAGAGGAAAGTGATCAGGAACAGTCAGCATAGATTCACCAAGGGCAAGTCATGCCTGACTAATCTAATTGCCTTCTATGATGAGATAACTGGCTCTGTGGATGAGGGGAAAGCGGTGGACATGTTGTTCCTTGACTTTAGCAAAGCTTTTGACACGGTCTCCTGCAGAATTCTTGCCAGCAAGTTAAAGAAGTATGGGCTGGATGAATGGACTATACGGTGGATAGAAAATTGGCTAGATTGTCGGGCTCAACGGGTAGTGATCAATGGCTCCATGTCTAGTTGGCACCCGGTATCAAGTGGAGTGCCCCAAGGGTCGGTCCTGGGGCCGGTTTTGTTCAATATCTTCATAAATGATCTGGAGGATGGTGTGGATTGCACCCTCAGCAAGTTTGCAGATGACACTAAACTGGGAGGAGAGGTAGATATGCTGGAGGGTAGGGATAGGATACAGAGGGACCTAGACATATTAGAGGATTGGGCCAGAAGAAATCTGATGAGGTTCAACAAGGACAAGTGCAGAGTCCTGCACTTAGGACGGAAGAATCCCATGCACCGCTACAGACTAAGGACTGAATGGCTCGGCAGCAGTTCTGCAGAAAAGGACCTAGGGGTTACAGTGGACGAGAAGCTGGATATGAGTCAACAGTGTGCCCTTGTTGCCAAGAAGGCCAATGGCATTTTGGGATTTATATGTAGGGGCATTGCCAGCAGATAGAGGGACGTGATTGTTCCCCTCTATTCGACATTGGTGAGGCCGCATCTGGAGTACTGTGTCCAGTTTTGGGCCCCACACTACAAGAAGGATGTGGAAAAATTGGAAAGAGTCCAGTGGAGGGCAACAAAAATGATTGGGGACTGGAACACATGACTTATGAGGAGAGGCTGAGGGAACTGGGATTGTTGAGTCTGCGGAAGAGAAGAATGAGGGGGTTCCAAAGAGGATGGATCTAGACTGTTCTCAGTGGTAGCAGATGACAGAACAAGGAATAATGGTCTCAAGTTGCAGTGGGGGAGGTTTAGGTTGGATATTAAGAAAAACTTTTTCACTAGGAGGGTGGTGAAACACTGGAATGCGTTACCTAGGGAGGTGGTGGAATCTCCTTCCTTAGATATTTTTAAGGTCAGGCTTGACAAAGCCCTGGCTGGGATGATTTAGTTGGGGATTGGTCCTGCTTTGAGCAGGGGTTGGACTAGATGACCTCCTGAGGTCCCTTCCAACCCTGATATTCTGTGATTCACTTTCAAGTTTCACAGAAGAAAACCCCTGCGTTTACCTAGTTGCCACTCAGCTGGTGTAAATCAGCATTGCTCCATTAAACTCCATGAACTACACAGACTTACACCAGCTGAGGATCTAGCCATCAGTTTCTTAAGAATTTTAGAGGGGGGAAGTGGAGGTATGGGATGAGAGGAAAGGATGGGCTGGAGGGGGGGAAACCAATAACCACTTTCCTTCCTGCCTCTGTGAGCCCACGCGTTCATTCAGCAGCAGGCTGATTCATCGAGCATTTTTCATACACTTTCCACTAAGATGAACTAAATTAGGAGTTCAGTTTATAACAAGGTTGTTTTTTTAAAAAAAATATTTTGAAAACAGTAGAAGGAAAAATGTTTAGAACCTTTCCCTCACTATTTGAATTTATCTGTCCACTTGGCACTATTTTTCATCGTAGAAAGATACGTTGTCCATGCCCCTCCAGAACTTCTGTTTAATTATATTTAAAGCATCAGTGTAATAGCAATAAGTAATGGCAGGGTCACAGGCTACTGGTGCACTTCTTAGGTGGCAACAGGCATTCCTACATGTAAATGCACTGAAAGTGAGATTCCCGCCCCCACCCGAAGCATTCAGTACAACAGTACTTCCTCTGTTGAATTCGGGGCTAAAAATCCCATTGACTTTACTGGGAATAGCACTTCTTGAAAATCCCTCTCTCGCAGCCTTCTGAAGCTGGCTTATGCCTTATTGCTACAGGCTTTGACTGACATCTCAGAGGCAGCTGTGCTTCTCTAGTGCACATAATGGCTTATCAGGAAGAGAAGATGACTGGACTAAAACCAAAGATTAGGGGAAGGGTCAAATGCCTGAGAGGCCACCTTGTTTTCACGGCCCTGGACTCAGTGGTTGTGAGATGAGTTAGGGGGACCTTGTCGGGTAACATCAGGTGGCCCAGTCAACCTGGGAACCAGAGAGCCGGGGGACTCAGTGTCTGTCTCGAGCCATGGATGGCATGCTCACAATAGGACTAATCTTTCAGGGCATGTCTACACCGCAGTTTGAGCAGTGGATTGCAGCTTGAGCTAGCCACCCGAGTCCAAACCCACCTGAATCCCTAGTCTGGATCTGAGCTTGGATGGCTGGTCCGAGTGGCTGCCTATGCTGCAACATCAACGCTGCTCTTTGGTATGTTAGCTCAAGTACAGGTAGTGTGACTCTGCCTACCCACGCTGGGAATCACACCTCCCAGCTGCAGTGTAGACAGACCCTAAGTCCTTTTTCAAGAAAAATTCATATGAATGTCAATGGGACTTTTGTCTGAATAATTATTTGAGGACTGGGTCCAGTTGTGCGGTACATCAGCTTGGCAGTATCAATGTTTGACGAAGTAATTGACTCTAGCTTTTACGGAACTTACTCGATGAATGCTGAATTTGAATATAGCTATTTCCGAGAGCCACTCTGGGGATAGTAGAAATACAATTGCTATTGTCTGGGTTTGGAGATTTCCTGCTGCCTTGCTAATGGAACTCTGATTCACCACCTGAATGATATTTTTGGTTTCAGAGGCTCACAGGTTGCTAGACCTACCATGCTTAGAATTTACCACTCCTAGGGAATAAATGAAGCTGCATTAATTTTCATTGGAAAGGATGGAGGTACACATGCCATCCTTCTGCCAGGAGTCATGGCAGTTATTTACTGAGAGAGGGAACTGTGTGGGCTAGGGAGGGAACAATCACATATGTATGAAAAAGCTGAATTTGCTAATATTTGAGTGGCACATATTAAGATCCTGCCCCCTAATAAGACAAATTTTGTGGTACTCTGGCAGCACAGAATAGGCTTAAAGGAGATTTAATCTTTCATATAGGGATTGCCCTAGTGCTAGACCACCCATATACACCACCGCTGCACTTTGCCCTACCAGCCGAGATATGTCAAGGTCACACAAGGGAGAAAGGGGAATGGCCAGAACAGTGCCACACCCTCAGTCCCCAGCTGTGAAATTCCTCTACTGTGGCCACTGTACCTGGGCATAGTTAGCCAGAGGGCTGCTCTCTGATGCCATGGGCTTTACCAGTAACTGTCAGCCTCCAGTATTGGAAGGAGCTCAAAGGTGGTAGTGCCTTTAGCTGTACCAAGTGGAGTTTCTGGTGCAGCTGAAGATCTGGCCTTAAGTCAACAGTATAATGATATTGCACTGTTTAACCCTTTGTAAAGTTTTTCAAGTCCAATTTGTGAGAAATAAATTGTGGCTCTGTGCTTGGGGGCGTGGGGGAGTCTGCATTGCATATAGACAGTCACTGCGCATGGTTTAGCAATATAATCATATTTTTTCCGAGATGACTGAGCTAGTGTGGATATAAATGCCACTCGCTTCTAAAAAGACTGGTCAGTCTAGATTAAGTTCTCTCTTGCCTCTCTGATTATGTCTAGCGCTGCTCTTATATTTTATTTTGCGTTAACTTACCCTGAGTATTTAAGGGCATGTTTTGTCCTAGAATTTTTGTTAAGAATACAAGCATACCCCTAGGGTTGCCTACGCATTTAACTAAAACATTAATGATGTTAATTATAAAACTATAAGCTGAAGACAAATCTTTGAAACCAAATTTTTACCCTCAGTTTTCCGTGTGCACAGCCATTTTGCCATTGATGGAGTTCCTCGGATGTAAATGAGGTCATAGGTTAGTGCTTAATCTATTGTATGTGACTCCAGGATAAAAAATAAAAATAAAAGGGGGGTGGGGGATGGAGAAGAGGTGGGATGGAAATCCACTAATAGGTTTTTTTGGATATGAATGAGATTTATAATGTATTGTCACTGTTAAGTTTGTGAGGTCTGAAAGTGATTTTCCTAGGACGAGTAACAGCTACTATACATAGTTTCCTTTAGTAAAGATGTATAGGTACATAGCTAATGGGGATCTGTGTGGATGCAGTAGTCTGCCTGCATGCAATATGTTGCAGGATAAGGGCCAGCAGGTGTTTGGAAGCCTAACGGTGCAGATGTAACTCCCAGTTCCTATCTTGTTTTTTTTTTCCGGTTGAATGTTCTGTTAGTGGATTGGTACATGTTATTTGAAAGTGTCTTACAGGAATTCTTTTTTTCAGTTAATGTTCAGGACTAGTATCAGTTAAGCTTTTACACAGGAAACGGAGCCTTTTAGCCCGCTATACAACATCCCATTGATGTTTACAGGTCATTAGTTATAGCTTAAAATAAAATAATGTATTGCCTCTGACAATAATACACAGATTGGAAGTCCCTGGTGGATATTCTACTATCCAAGGCTGCATGTTAGAATGGTATGCATTAATATTGGTGAGAAGACCCCAAAGACAGAGCTTAACAGACAAAGCACTATGCCTATTGTCTACCAACGTACAATGCTGATCAATAGACAACTATGCCAAGATAAGCTTTCCCATAACTGAAGCCGTATGGCTCACTTACACTGGCAGATGCAGAAAAGGCATCAGCTGAGATGTCTATATATTTGTTGTTAGCCCTCTCTCACCCCTATTGATTTGTATGAGCGAATACAGGGGGCGTGGTCAAAGTAATTGGGAATTACTGAGATATTTTAGGTAGAGGGGTCTCTCAGTGTTATGGGTAGTTCTCTTCAACCAAAGGCTTACCATGGAAGCAATAATTGCATTAGGATAAAGAAGACCTTGATTGATCCTCATTATTTTTTTCTGGAACAGTAGTTGATGCAAAAAACCACCCCCCCAAACACGATCGCAAGATGACATGTCTGATGTAGCTTTTGGCAGGCTGTTAAAAGTTAGACTAAAAATATATTAAACGCTACCATTCTTAAAGGAAGCTATTTTGTTTGAGCTCTGGGGAAGGATAAATTGCTGTGTTACCTGAGAGTTTAAGACTCTCTTCTTTCAGTTGTACAGATGAAGCATCTTTACTTTGTGCCCTGTGTTTAGATAATGGGAACTTTTGAGATGCTTGTGTCAAGATGGAGAGAATTCACTATAAACTGAATTATGAGTTAGGTGAACAAGCTGGGTTAATATACGAGCCAACCTGAATTTTCACCATGATTCAAGATGATCTGAGGTTTGATAAAGTTCTGTAATTTTAAGAAAGAAATCTGAGACGCTCAACCGACTGATCAGTTTGTCTCTGTCTTCACCTTGAATTCAAGTTGCTAAAAGATACTCTTGCGGCGTTTGTCTTGGCCAAAGCCAGGAAGAACTGAAAATCTTGTTAGGCTGTTTCTGTGAGATTTCCGGCATGATTTTACTTGTTTAAAAATGTTCCAAACATTGGCCCCAGGCACCAGTGGGTCTTCACCAGTATAACACATTTAAAGCAAAAAGAGCACAAGCCTGTCAAAGTGAGTTTCAGCAATGGAGACCCACAAAATGGCAGGAAGGGCAAAGCAGCAGAGTAATTCATAACAGGACATGAGGAGAGAAGCAATCTTACATACTTGGATTCAATACCTTATAGAATTTATAGATTGTGGTAAGTATCTTGAATACTAATTCATAAATAAACAAAGAGAGGGTGCAATGCATACACAACACCTGAAGTGGAACAATCCTGAACTGCTGCATTCTTCACTAGCTGAAGCTTCTGTGAGTCCCTTTCAAGGGTATTTCCATGTACAGTGCATGGCACTAATCTAGCCTTGAGGATACAATGGTACAGATCACTGTGACAAGATCTGCATAGAGAAAACTGGTGACAGCCTGTGGGTTAACCATAGATGGTGTGTGTTGTGTGTGTGGTTTTGTGTTTAGTGCTTTAAAAAAAAAAACAACACATACAAAGATTCTAACGTAGCCAAGAATCTGGGAATGGCAGTGGTTTCAAAAGGACCCCATGATTTCACACTGGGTTGGTAAAGGCCAGCCACCGCTAACTGAAAGTGCTGCATAGACCTCATACAAGACCTAGTCTCCTCCCAGCCACTTTTCAATGTGTGATGCACTGGGAGAGCACCAAGACTAAGATCTAGGCTTGGCAAGAGTGATATGTACTGTGGTTTTGAGTGTCCCTTGCATATTAGGGAGTTTGCAGAGCAAAATGTCCCACTGTCGTCTTGAATGGGCACATGTTTGAACAGGAGAGGTGACAAAATGGAATCACGTATGACAGCATAAATCAGTAGCCTTGGGGAGGAAGTTTTGCGTGGCCATTACTGACCTTAGAAAGCTTTCCCAGAGGAAGGAAGTTAGCCATTATAGGGTCTGACCATCTGCTTCTACAGGACTTTGCACGCAAAGTCAACAAAATTACATGTTGAATGTTATCATAGACTACTGATAAAGCGATCTCACTGATGTTAACTTTACTTGTGTCAGTCGCTGCAAGGGGATCATTAGCCACAGACAGCAATACTATATCTGCATTACATCCAGGCTTGATGCAGATGGGGAGGGTCAAGAGCACCCAGGAGATCAAGAAATGGGTGGAGCTTGACACTGTAGCATAGAGACCAGGCAGTTTTTGCTGCCTTTCTGCAAAAGTTTGTCCTGGCAGAAAAGAGAGGGACAGAAGGTTGTCTGCTTGTGGTTATGTGGAGATGCATTACTCTTAGCCAACCACAACTCTTAAACCCAAATCTAAACTCTTTTTTAAAATAAAATTGGAATTTCTATTTTTGAAAGAAGCCAAAATAAAGTGGAGGGAGGGGAGCGTATCTGCAGTGCTTCTTTGCTGTAATAGCTGCTTACAGGGCTAGCAAATGCAGAACTTGAGTGTTCACACACATACACAGAGGGATATTTCTATTTGGGACTGTGCTTTTCTTTTTTCGTCTTTGTTTGAAATTACAAACAGGAGAAACCATGAATGTTCACTGGGGTTTTGACTACTAGGAAGCCAGAAGTTAAATGGTTTCTCATGTTTCCTACAAGTCTGGCAGCAAGTTAGTGGTGTGGTGGTGGGTGTGTGTGTGTGTGGGTATTTCTCCCCTTCTTACAAGTCAATGTGTGTGATTTTTTTTTTCTTTTTTTGCTCCAGCACAAGAGATCATAAAAATATAGCAATTGCCATAGCACAATAGCTATCTGGTCCAACTATTCCAGTGTCCTGTCCAAGTTGTTTATTGAATCCAGTTGCTAACTAGAGCAAATAAAAAGAGAGCAATAATTAATGTAAGAAAGCTTTAAATATTCACCCATTTAGTCCAACCCACTGATCAGTTATTTTTTTAACCTGTGTCAGTATTTATTAAATGAGCCTGTTTCCCAAGCCTTTGGGTTCATTTACATCTTTACAAACATAATTAAATATCAAACATTCATAACACTCTGCCTACATTTGACAGCAGCAAGAGACAATCCTTAGATTAATAATGTCCAACAAGCACATCGGAGAAGGAAACTCTGATGCTAGCCCTGCGATGGGTCTTGCACTGAGTCCTGGAAGTTGACTAAATTAAGCTCTAGTGGCCTGGAAAGAGGCATTGGGACTGGCCTTTGGTGATCTGGGGCAAAATATTCAGAAGTGACTAGTGGCTTTGGGTGTCTCAATTTTGGATGACCAACTTGACACCTTAAAGGGGCATGATTTTCAGAGGGTGGGTGTGACACAGACCAATTGGTGGTTCACTAATCCGTATAATCAACCATTGTCATGCCTAGCTTTGCCCGACACCTAACACACTGTTGTCATAATGTATATTTTAAAAGTATCATGTAAGGGATCCTATACAAACTGGTAATATGCTGGTCTCATGGTATATGTACTGGGTGTGTACAAAGGTCTATAGATAATTTTAGCACATATGTTCTTAAAATGTGTTTGGAGCAGGCATGCCTGTTCCAAACAAAGGAATGTGGTTCCATGTGCTTGAATGTGTCCCCCAAGGTAAATAAAGCCATCAAACTAACAAGGAGAGGAGAGAACCACTCAACTCCCCAGCAGGAGAGAGAAGCTTGGGCTCGGCTTACCTTCTTAAAGAATACATTTCAAAGGCATACTGGGTAATAAAGACAAGGGGGTTTGAACCTCATATGACAAGCAATTGAATCAAATGATTGTATACAATATTACTGTATTATAAAAAGTTTGAGGTTTTTTTATGAAAGTCAGTGACACAATGATACATTTCACAATGATATTAGTGTATTAACACTCCGAGGAATTACAGATACTCACTATATTATGAGTTAAAGTCTGTGACCAAACATAGGGGAAGAGAAGGTTTTTTTCCCTCACAGGAGGAAAGGTGGCTCTCTACCTGACTCTAATGTAAAATAAGCAGTACGGAATCAAAACAATGGAAGCCACAGTTACATACGAATTATGTAATATAAAAGGGGATGGGAAGCCCACAGGAAGGGATGAACAGCAGGAAGCCTTCCTGGTTCTTGAAAGTGAAGTTTGGGATGATATAAGGGGAGGAGGGCAAAAAGACTTGAGTGGCCCACCACGTGGGGGATTCCAGGGGCCGGAGCTCTTGAAATCACAGAACATTGGGCCCTTCAACCAAGGGGGTTGAAGTCTTTGGAAACTAAGTTTAGATAAGAAACCTTATGCAAAGATTATAACTTGCTGAAACTAAGTTTTAGTTTTACAAGCATAGTATTACTTCTGTTTGCTTGTGACCCTTTCATACTTATCCCTTTGTGACGGGGTGCACCTGCCCCACCTTGGCTCTGCAGGGGTTAACTGTGCATTGCAGGCTGAGAAAGGCACACCCCTTCACCTCTGCTGGGCATGCTCAGCCTGGAGGCAAGATATAAAAGGAAATGGCCCAGTTCAGTCTGGGCAGGCTGCTGAAGGGAGAGGACACCAACAGCAGACTCTCTCCAGGGAGCTGCTGCAGGACCTGACCCCAGAAGCAAGGCCCGCCGAGTCCCAGATGGATACCAGGCTGTCTGACCAACCCAGAGAGGAGGCTGTGCTGTCAGGAGCTACGCCGCCTGAGGGCCCCAGAGACCCGTGGGAACAGTGGCCCATTGCCAGGGAAGACAGGGTAGGAAGCAGCCAGGGGACTTAGACTTTGCTCTAGTGGGTGAACTGGGAACCCAGTCAGTGTGTTTTGGGAGGATCCCCGCTTACTCGGTGGCAAATAACCCTGCCACTGCCAGGGCCCTGGGCTGGAGCTCGGAGGAGCAAGTGTGGGTCTGATTTCCCCCTACTCGGGGTGCCACACAGCCCTGAGTGGTGCCCCACTTCCCCAATAGGCCATGCAATCCCACAGAGCGGTGTGACTTTATTGACTGTGAGGGGCTTTTGTACTAACTCTGACCCCAGTACTGCCTTGGCTAGAAGAGTAGTTTTATTGATTCTGGCCCTTAGGCCATGCTGCCCTGAATGGAAGGGCCATTTCACTAACTCGAGCCATTGGGTCATGCAGCCCTGTGCGAAAGGGTGACTTTATTGACTCCAGCCACTAGGCCATATTACCCTTTTTCCCAGGAAGAGTCATTAGCACTGGACCTAACCAGCTGCGGTACAGCCCCTTTCCTTGCTTGTGACCACACATGACCAGGCACCCCTGACTTTTTTTTTGTTAAACGTTTTACTTTTACTATAAACCAATTCAGTGCTGTGATTGAAATGAGAGTGTTTGTCAAACACCAGTTAAATTAATGAGCTGTAGTGTATTGTTTTTTTTTAAAGGTGCAATTAATTAATTAAACTTCTGTGAGTATTCCAGCAGAGGGCTGGACACTGCAGAGGGAGATGGCTTTGAGGAAATTCAGGACAGAAAAAATATTGGGGTAATTCTGCAAAAAGTAACCAGGTGGTAAAAGCCAGGGTGTGACCCGAATGCTCGTAAGGGCTGGCTGATGGTGTCAGGGCTCCAAGCCACAGCAGCACAGCACTTAGGGCCCCCAGACTTGCAGGGCAGGCAGTGACACAACTCCTTGCTGGCCTGAGCTGAATCACAATGGGTGTTCAGCGCTTCTTGAAAATCAGGCTCCTTTAAGGCATCACAAGTTGCACACCCAGAAATGGAGGCACTCAAAGTTCTTATGAAAATCTTGGACTTGGTGCTTAGGTAAAAATAAATCAATATTTTGGTGCCCCACTACTTTCTCTTATCAAAAACGGGTGTGTTTGGGGGGTGGGGAGGGATATTTTAACGTATCTAGAAGATCTCCCTGAGAGACGTCCTTAATTTCACTCAGTGTAATGAAATCACTCAAAACAACATGTCATAGGTAGTGTAAATATGCTCACTCTGTAACATGGTAACAACATGTTAAATAGAGAGATTATTTATTTATTTTATTACTGTGTGTTTCTCTAAACAAAAGTTCATGGTGGTGATTTGTCTCTGATTTTTACATGGCAAGGATGTGTAATAGGTTTACAATTCCTAAATAAATAAAACAGGCTAGCAGATAGGAATGAATAAAACAAAGCATTCTGCTATCTCAGTGTCATCGTTGAGTATGTGTATCGTAGTTTTTTTTGCCCCTTGACCACTTCTTCTATTCCTTTATTTCTTATGTCTCCCAGTTTCAATCTTTACTCTCATCTAAAATTGCAATTTTTTCTTTCCCTCCCTGTTTTTTGTGTCTCTTCTTTCTACTAGTGTCTTGTCTGTCTTTTTTTTTTTTTAATTGGGCCTCCATATTCTTTTCCCTTACTAATGAATCTCTTTCCCCTAGAGATCCCCCACTCTATTTTGTTCCCTTCACCTTCCCAGGGTCTCCCTAGTCTCTGTCCCTCCCATTCTCTCTCACACACATTATCTCCTCCTCTCCAATTCATTCTTTCTGTTTATTTCTGTCTCTCCCATTTACATTCAGACTTCAGACTGTGTGAGGAAATAGCTCTCACTGGGCAGCAAAGTAGACATCTCATCTGACCGTCTCCTGCTTCAGCCTGGCAGCCTAGCAATTTTCCTTCTTATAGGTGACAGATTATGGGAGAGCTGCTTTGATCTCCCACATCAGGAGGTAGAGGGAGGGATCTTTGTGTCTATTGCCCCCTGCTCTGGGCATGAACTCCTGTTGGGTGGGGACCTCAAGGCATAGATAGACCCCTTCCATCTGTTAGTGTTCACCACCAATCAGAATGTGAACTGTTACATGAAGGCCGGTTGTCCCTGCCATCTCCTTTCCATGGCTCTCTTGGCTTCCACAGGCAGTGGAAATTTGTGTGCTAATGAGAGCAACAAGCAGCAGATTAGGCAGCCCCCTGCAATGCTACAGTCTGCCTGTGCATAGAGCGGCCTCTGAAATAGCACAAGGGTGATGCCAAACACTTTGCCAAAGTTAGTTTGCTCACAGATATCCAGCCCCCGAACTTAGAATGCCCAGGGTGGAGAGAGAGAGGGTGGCCCAGAGGTTAGGGCACTAGCCTAGGATCTGGGAGAGCTCTGTTCAAGTCCATGGGCTTCCTGTGTGACCTGGGCCAAGTCTCTTAGCCTCTCTGTGCCTCACTTTGCCATCTGCAAAGTAGGAATAATAGTATTTCCCTACCTTCCAGGGTGGTTGTGAGGATAAATGCATAAAAGGCTATGAAATGTTCAGATATTATAGTAAAGTAGGCCATATAAATATGAAACACAGATACAGCTGGTAACAGAAGATCATCATAGCTCTTAGAAGGTTATGTATCCTAATTCCTGATTTGAAGTTGTTCCCTAATTTATGTCCATGGCATACTAATCCCAGTGTCCTAGCATTGCCGTAAGCAATAAAGTAAACAAAGGTGGTTGTGTTGCATTGCATGAAACAATGCCAGCTGGAGAGTTCTGACTGAGGTGCATATATGATAAATGCAGTAAATATTTGTTTCTCAGCTAAATATATGTTGAACAGCCTGTTTACTTTGAATCCTGCTTATTTTTCATAAATACTTAAAGGTTCTGCTGACCAGAAAAACCCAGTCTGAAGTACCAGGAGAGCAAAGAAACACTTGACATATTGTTCAATAATCAATTGTTCAATTGTTACACTTATTATTATTAAATAATTATTTATCCCTTCTTCAGATGTGGGTTTTTTTACCCACGAAAGCTTATGCCCAAATAAATCTGTTAGTCTTTAAAGTGCCACTGGACTCATTGTTGTTGAACTATGTGGTGATTGGGCTCAGAGATGGGGCATTCTTGAGCCAGTCAGAGGGATACCCAGAGTGAGGGTATATTTACACTGCTGCTGGAAGTGTGCCTCCCAACATGGGTAGAGAGACGTGTGTGTTTGACTTGTAAATAGCATTGTAGATGACTGGCACAAGTGGTAACTTAGGCTTGTACTTGGGCAGTTAGCCCATCTGACCCTCCTGCATTCATACTCAGGCAGTGCAAGAGAGAGAAACTGGAGCTGCAGAGACAGGGGTTAATCGACTTTGAGAAGGCGAGACTGGCTGAGAATCGAAACGATGACATGTCAGGGTTGAAATGACTGTGCAGCCAGTGACATACGAGTTCAGTGAAATGAGACAACTCCTCAGGTAGCACAGATGGTCACCTCTGATGTAAAGATGGGGATGACATTGATATATTTCTAAAAGTTTTGAAAGGGGCTATGCATTAAACCAATCTTGAAGACTTCCAACACCCTCTGTCCTCATCCTTTCTCATCTCATACAACACTCTGAGGAAAACTGTGTGGATTTAAAAGCCAAATGTCTAGTTAAACAGGTGTGTGCTTTCAGGTCCTGATGGCAGATAAACAACTGAGTATATGGGGGAAACTGAAGTACTCTTATCTGGGAAGACCCATTCCCAGAAGGCCCTATGCTAGGATAGGGTGGATCCATGTGCTGCCCTCCCTCACTAAGGAAACATTTTCTGCAGACATCTTTAGGGTATATTATAATAGCTAGGTTTATTAATATTGGTTGGGGGAGTAATTGGAAAAATGGCAGGGTTTTTTTATTTTTGGATTCTTAACGTGAAATTTCAAAATACCCAAACAATTTTGACCAGCTCTTTATTTGGTTGAAAAGTAGGGGGTGGAGAGAGAGGTAGTAATTTGTCAAATTTCTTGCAATGCTTTTAACTTCAGAATTTGAAAAATTGTGACTAAGCTCTACTTATTTATACACAAGCTTTCAATTTTTTTAAAGCTGTGCACTTCTTCAGAACCTTCCATCTTAAATTTCAGGGTGCTTTGCAAACAGTAACACACACAGCTTCAGAACTCCTGAGAGAGAGATGATGATGATTACCCATTTAAAAAGAGGCACAACCTGTTCCCAGTCGAACACCCAGTATGGGGTGGAACCAAGAATATCAGCCAGGTATCCTGATTATCATTATGCACTTTAACCACAAAACTGCCCTTCCACGTTGTTGGTGATAGTGGATCAGTAAATGACAGAGCGAGTATGGACCCTCCCCTATTTATCAGGGACTAATAAAATGGATTGGCTAAACCCACTAGAAAAGGAGATGAGGGAAGAAATTCACATTTATTAGCTCCAGAAGCCAGTTCTGCACCTGTGTGCCAATTACACGGTCACTGGTACTGATACTTGGATTGTGGATGTCCTCCGAAGATGCATGACAGAATAGGCCTGATTCAATTCCTAGCAAAATGAATGGGTCATTCCATTGACTTCATGGGGTATTAGATCAACCCCAAATACTTGCACGTAAGAGCAATGAAGGAAGAATACTCCAGTCTCTGCCCCAGCCTGATAAGACATTTAGATGTTAAAACAGACAGTCAAATATTGGAATAGGCCCATGCTGTCTTATCCTTAAAGGCAAGAAAAAGAATCATGGCTCAGTTATGACAAGCTGTGCTTACCCAGAAAAAGCTGTGAGGCTGGTTGGACGATGAAACTCTTAATCCCATGTAAAAATATATACAGGCCAACAGATTTGGCCCAGGGTTGCAAAAGATAAGTAAAGAATTGTAGAAAATCATCTTAAATAGCGATGTATAATGTGCCTCTTCTCCGGCAACTCCTTCTAGCTATATCGGAAAGGAAGGACTGTCTAGTGATTAGGGTGTTAGCTTGGTATTGTGGACACCCAGGTTCAATTCCCTGATCCGTTACAGAGTTCCTGTATGACCTTAGGCAAGTCTCTTTCTATCTCCGTTCCCCATCTATAAAATGGGGATAATATTTCCAGTGATGTTGTAGGGATAAATACATTAAAAGACTGAAGTGCTCAGACGCTACAGTAATGGAGGCCATAAAAGTGCCTAAGATAGAACTAAGCTGCCACATATTTGCACATAGCAAGAACTTAGAGGTCAATTCTAGGTGACTGTACACCCCATTGTCAATTATGTTTGCACAAGACGTAAGTCAACACAAAATGTGGCCCCAAAAGGTTGCAGATGTCATTGTCCATTTACTTCCTAACTAAATCTAATTTGGATAGTTTGAGCAGCTGTAAACCTCTTTATGTGGCTATTGCTGCTTTTAAATACTAGTGTAAGAGTCTCAGCTGTGTAAACCAGCATGGCTTCATTTAAATCAATGGAGGTACCTCAACTTACCTCAGGTGGGGATCTTACCCTAGACAGAAGCAGCAAAGTGGAAACAAAGAGTGCCATTTTCAAGAGTGTTCAGTGTTGAACTGTCTCTGTTCCCATTCACTGTAAAAGTAAAATTCCCATTCGCTTTGTTGGCCTACCTCTGCTCCCAATGCTGTATACTTTGGAAAATCCATTCTCTGATGTTGAAAGTGTCTGAAATTGCTACCTGGGGAGAGCTAAGTGACTGTAGTGCTTTGACAGTCTCTGATGTGGTGCTTCCTACTCTGCAAATGGAAAAATTGACAAACCCTACAGCTCAAAAATCAGGGGCTCAGAACCAAAATAAACTCATGAGATTTATTTACACAGATCTTGTTCTAAGGGAATGTCCAAGTGTCCCACTCCAGTGTATTTTTGAAGGATTACTAGCTGAGGATCCTGGGCTCCATTCACTAGTTCCCTGCCCTTTATGTAGACCATTTGCCCTAGTGGGAAGTAGATGTAAAATGCGACCAAATGATAGTGTTTTACATCCAATTTGTAATGGTGTAAGTGACTTACACGAGAGGCAGGGCAATCGTGAATTGGGCAGAACAGACTCCAGATCGCTCTTGCACTACAGCATTGGCTTAGCACTGCAAGCAACAGTGAAACCTCTTCTTAGTCATTCCACACGCAGATGAGTGACTCAAAGTCACAAGGTGCCGATGTAGAGGCACATGGATTTTTATGGTGATGAGCAGGGTAATCTCTTCTAGCTAGCTAAAATGAGTCCAGAAGGGACACAAAATAGTAACACTTTTTTTTTTCAAATTGTCCAGTGGAGCTTCTCAAAAATGTGCATCATACACATACTAGACAATGTAACTGGTGGTGATTTGGGAGGACCTGTATGCCTCCCTTTTGTATTCTGCAGTTGTGACTATTCTTAGACGATCAGCTATTTGTAGCAGGGACAATATAATTTTATGTAATGGTACAGTGCCTATTGCAAGGGAGTCCTGATCCTGACTGTGGCCTCTAAGAGCTGCTGTATTAAATGTTTGTTCATACTAATCCAAAATGAGTGCTGATAAAATACAGTTGTGACAGGCGTTGGCAGATAGTACTGTTACATGTGATCTTCAAGTTCTTTTCCTAAGTGTGTGAGCAAATGATCAGTATGGGATAGACCTGCTATATTATTAACTGTTATGCAAAGCTCTGTGTGGAGGCAACGGTCCTTGGAGAGGGAGCTGTGTGGGCAGCAGGAGAATTTGCTTTCTGCCTTGGTCTTTTATTAGTCGGTTCTTGAGGCAGAGTTGTTCCGTGGGAACTAGGTGTTGGGCTCCGATTACTGAAAGAAGGGGTTGCATATGTGCTGTTGTGACACCTCTAGTCCAGGACTGGTGTATAGGTGTAAATAGAACAAGATATACTTAGAGTGCAAGCAGACTCTGCATCATTGATTTCTCCTTTACTGGAAAGCCAACTTGCAAGCGGCCAGACATCCGCTACTAATTAGCAAGCGGCAATGCTAGTGTGAGATCCAGACGCTAATGTCAGAAGAAGGGACACCAATATTTATACTACCCCACACCATCCTGTATCTTCTATCTTCTATATTAATATAACTAACATGTTTAGGGCTAGATTCATAGATTGAGGCCAGCAGGGACCATTATGATCATCTAGTCTGACTTCCTGGATAGAGGTGGCTGTAGAATTTCATTCAGATTGTGCTCTGGCTCTAGGCAGCTGTGCTCATCAGTAAGGCTCCTCCACCCCCTGCATGATGGCATCTGACCTACCTGGATATCAGGTTCAGGTGTAGGGGGAGTGGTTTTGTGCCCAGCTTTTCCTTCCCGTGGGCCAGACAATGCAAGGGAAGGAGTGTGTGAACCTTGTAAAGGGTTGATGCAGCGTACATCCTCCAGCCCACTCCAGTGGAAAAAAGGGAGCGGCAAAGGAATTGTATTTCAGACTCTCTAAAATACAACACTTTCCCCATGCCCCTGTAGTACTCTGTACCCCCAAGCACATCCCTATGTAGCCAATAATATCTAGATATAGGTACAAGGCACAAATGATACAAACATTTGCATTTCTCAATAACCAGAGAATAGCTGTGGACTTATTGCACCCCAAAACAGTGATGCATCTAATTACCAAACCTCCAGATCTTGAAGGTGTACAAGATGCTAGTGTATAACACATCCGGAGCAGCACTTCCTCTTTCTGTTTCCGCGAGAATTTCAGAAGGCTTTTAGATCCAGGCAGTTCTGTGTTAAAGCCAACTTCATTATGTGGGCCTTTTTGTTTTCCATGTTAGTAAAAAAGCTGAAATCCTCAATATCACTTCTAATTTATGTGCTGAATCAGAATGCAATAGCATTGTTAAATTGACCTTGACCAATGTTTTCAACCATCAGTTGCTGTATCAAGACTGAGGTCCACCAGATGTCAGTACAATATAAATAATCCAGATTTTTATTTAAAACAAATCAAATAAAGGGGTATTAAAAAGAAAACTGCATAATAGTGAGACAATATTATCCAGGAAATAGAAGATCTTATATTAACTGTAAGGGAGCAGGGAACACATTACCATAACTAGAGAAGACAAGTGTCAGAATGATTTCTTTAAGTGCTTTTTCACTAATAGCACTGTGTCCAAAACAGCGCCAAAGTGTTAATGTAAATTGATCAAGCTGATTATATAGCAGTATAAAGGCATTTTCTCCATCTTCTGGCCTCATCATCATTCATTTACGGTATGTTGCAGCTGACTTCGCTATACATCAGTGGTTATGTTCTATATACAATAAAATTACCACATTGCATGTTTGCTTTGATATATAGTCTCTTTATTTCATGATGATGGGAAACTTTCCCTCGTTCTGTAGCAATTGCTTTCATTTTGAGAGCATTTTAACATAAGAGCTGTTTCAGGTACAATGATTGTGCTTAAAATGTTGCAATTTTGTCTTCCATAAACAGATAATGTGGCTACCTTTCTGTTCTGTTTGTTCAGTGCCTAGCACGATGGGGTCCTGGTCCATGACTTAGGCACTACAGTAATACATATAACAAAAAAATCTATATTTCCTGGATTCTTGTAGAGTCCTCACTTCCTGTGATGAGTACTTAATCTGATGAGTAAACTTATTGGCGTCAGGGGATTGTTTTGCAGAAGTAAGTGCTCATCCCATGAGTAAGGGTTGTAATATTTAGCCATTAGGGATTAGCAAACACATACAGGTAACATGATTAAGGACCCAATTTTGCAGTTCGTTCTGTGCCTGCATGAAGCCTGACTGAAGTCACTGAGACTGTCAGCAGAGGCAATTTAAGCGTGTGACCATTCTATGACCAGTGAACTATAAGCATACAAAAGGCACGTATGTGACCATATGCTATACTGTTGACATGTATTTTAAAATACAATGCAGATCATGGCCAGATCCTCAATTGCAGTGAATATGTCCATTTATACCAGCTGATAATGACACAGTCTTGCCTCTTCTGATACTTAATGCTCCAAGAGAAAGTGCTGTGATTTTGGGTAGGATACAGTGTATACTTTCTTTTGTAGACAGAGGTTGAATTCCTGCTTTTAAATCCAAAATTTTACTCAAACTCATCTATAGAGCTATAACTGGTACCTCCATATATGATTTAACTTCTCAGTTTGCATCAGAAATGAAATCTTAAGAGAAGGGAAGCAGGAAAGAGCCTTTTAAAAGTTAGGAAATAAAACTATTGTTTTGATTAGGAAACTTTTAATGTTCATATCAGAACTCATGCAGTGCCAGCTCTTGTAATTATCAAAAAATAGAAACTGTGGGCATGAAGGGACAATCTGGAAGTATGCAGGAGGAAAGACACAATGTCTAAACTGCTGTTATTTTTGTAATTTTCCCTTTTGTGTTTCACAGAGGAGAGCATATTTGTCATCCTTTTCTGCAAGTTTCACTAACTGCATTGTGCCCATTATTCTGATTTTGGGGAAATTTGGTAATCCTAATATCTCTGTACAGCCCCCAAACAGTGTAGCCCAGAATGGAAGCAGCTTATTAGGAGATGTTATCTTCACACTAAGGGACATTTCAGGGAAGTAAATAGCAGCTTGTGGAATGAAGCAATTGAAAATATGCAAGTACACTCAGCAAACAGATGGTGTTTAGCATGAACAAGATTCTCTTTCATAGCACTAGCTTGAAATATTTGATTCAATAGTTCATTCCCATTTTTTCTGTAATCCTTTCGAAGGCTCTGGCTGTCTTGAAAGTTATGTCGCCTCAGCTTTAACATAGACTTTCATTTCTTGCGTAAGATCTCACTTGCAATTAAACCATATAGAATTCTATTAAAAAACAATACAGCTTTGCAAATGCCAGTCCACCGAGGAAATGTTACTGAAATAACTCCAGTAAGTAAGAGAGGAGTGAGTGTGTGTGTGTGTGTGTGTGTCAAATGATAAAAGCTAAGTAATACACCTAATGTGATGAGCCCCAGTTATTCTAGAATGGGTCTTTTTAACAGAAATCTGAGAAAAGTTCAACCAGCATTCCTGATCAGAAAGGGCTATTCCCTGCGGGAGCTAAAACCAGTAAGTGCCGAACAGAATGAGTCAGCGGTAGTTGACCATTCCTGCTGATTGTTCTATAGATGCTCAGTCCCTCTCCCAGCCCTGTTCCACTGAGGGTGGGGCCAGGAGCGGGTCAAAATCGATGTCAGAATATGGTTGATGAAGGCTAGGAGTGAGAATGAGTTTGGAAACAGGAATCTTGTTTGTCTCGTTTGTATTTTGAGATGTTTGGAGAATTTTTTTTCTTCACTGAAAATTTTGACAAAATGGGAAAAAAATAGTTTCAACCAAATTTTTAGCAGAAGATTTCACCTTTTTTGGTCTAAAATCTCAAAACACGGGGAAAAATGGATTTCAAATGAAAAACTGAGTTGTTGTGGAAAAGTGATGCCTTCTGTGAAAATGTTTGTCAAACTCAATTTTCCATTAAAAAAATTTCAGTAGAACATTTTCAGCTGCGTTTTATCTACCCTAGACAGTCAGCTCTTCAAGGGAGGGAACACGTCTGTTCTCTCTGTGAAGCATGACACACATCTATCTAGGGCAATATATAAACAGGCTAATTAATTACAATTATTTGGTTGAGAAACAAGAAGGGAAGAATGATGGGAGAACAGAAAGGCAAGACTGTGGATGTGGTAGAGAGTGAGGTGTATGTGGAAGATTAGGGGAAAAGACAAAGAATAGGGAGGACAAAAAGAGGAAAAAGGTAGAGGAAGAATAAATATATAGAGATGGACAAATTAGACTTAGGAGAAAACCAACTGAAAAAGGAGAAATACTCCATAGATTAGAAATTGGAGGGAAGGAGAAACAGAACAGAGACAGGAAGATTGGTATTTCTTCCTTGTTTTCTATTTTTATCATGAAATGTTACATAAGAATGGCCATAGGTCAGACCAAAGGTCCATCTAGCCTAGTTTCCTGTCTTCCGACAATGGCCAATGCCAGCCGCCCCAGAGGGAATGAACAGAACAGGTAATCATCAAGCGATCCATTCCCAGCTTCTGGCAAACAGGCTGGGGACACCATCCCTGCCCATCCTGGCTAATCGCCATTGATGGACCTTTCCTCCATGAACATATTTAGTTCTTTTTTTTGAACGCTGTCATAGTCTTGGCCTTCACAACATCCTCTGGCAAGGAGTTCCACAGCCTGACTGTGGTTGTGTGAAAAAATACTTCCTTTTGTTTGCTTTAAACCTGATGCCTATTAATGTCATTTGGTGACCCCCTACTTCTTGTGTTATGAGAAGGAGTAAATACCTTATTCACTTTCTCCACACCAGTCATGATTTTATAGACCTCTATCATATCCCCTCTTAGTCGTCTCTTTTCCAAGCTGAAAAGTCCCAGTCCTATTAATCTCTCCTCATGCGGCAGCCTTTCCATAAACCCTAATAATTTTTGTTGACCTTTTCTGAACCTTTTTCCATTCCAATATATCTTTTTTGAGATGGGGCAACGACATCTGCATGCAGTATTCAAGATGTGGATGTACCATGGATTTATATAGAGGCAATATGATCTTTTCTGTCTTATTATCTATCACTTTCTTAATGATTCCCAACATTCCGTTCGCTTTTTTGACTGCTGCTCCACATTGAGTGGATGTTTGCAGAGAACTATCCACAATGACTCCAAGATCTTTCTTGAGTGGTAACAGCTAATTTAGATCCCATCCCTTTATATATAATTGGGATTATGTTTTCCAATGTGCATTACTTTGCATTTATCAACATTGGATTTCAAGTGCCATTTTATTGTCCAGTCATCCAGTTTTGAGGTGCTTTGCAGTCTGCTTGGGACTTAACTATCTTGAGTAGTTTTGTATCATCTTCAAATTTTGCCACCTCACTGTTTACCCCTTTTTCCAGATCATTTATGAATATGTTGAATAGGACTTGTGCCAGTACAGACCCTTGGGGGACACCACTGTTTACCTCTCTCCATTCTGAAAACTGACTATTTTAACCAGTTACCGATCAATGAGAGGACCTTCCCTCTTATCCCATGGCAGCTTGCTTTGCTTAAGAGCCTTGGGTGAGGGATCTTGTCAAAGGCTTTCTGAAAACCTAAGTACAATATATCCACTGGATCCCTCATGACCCTATGCTTGTTGACCCCCTTGAAGAATTCTAGTAGATTAGTGAAGCATGATTTCCCTTTACAAAAAACATGTTGATTCTTCCCCAACAAATTATGTTCATCTATATCTCTGACCATTTTTTTGTTTTTGTTTACTATCGTTTCAACCAGTTTGCCCAGTACTGAAGTGAGGCTTACCGGTCTTTAATTGCTGGAATCACCTCTGGAGCCCTTTTTTAAAAATTGGCATCACATTAGCTATCCTCCATTAATTTTGTACAGAAGCTGATAGGTTACAAACCACAGTTAGTAGTTCTGCAATTTCACATTTGAGTTCCTTCAGAACTCTTGGGTAAATACCATCTGGTCCTGGTGACTTATTACTGTTTAGTTTATCAATTTGTTCCAAAACCTACTCAGTTCCTCAGATTTGTCACCTAAAAAGACTGGCTCAGGTTTGGGAATCTCCCTCATGTCTTCAGCCATGAAGACGGATGCAAAGAATTCATTTAGTTTCTCCGCAATGGCCTTATCTTTGAGTGCTCCTTTAGCATCTCCATCGTCCAGTGGCCCCACTGGTTGTTTAGTAGGCTTCCTGCTTCTGATATACTTAAAAAAAAATTTACTATTACATTTTGAACCTTTGGCTAGCTGTTTTTTTTTCAAAATATTTTTTTGGCCTTCTTAGTTATATTTTTACACTTCACTTGCCAGAGTTTATGCTCCTTTCTATTTTCCTCGCTAGGATTTAACTTCCTCTTTTTAAAGGATGCCTTTTTGCCTCTCACTGCTTCTTCTACTTTGTTTAGCCACAGTGACACTTTTTTGGTTCTCATACTATGTTGTTTTTTTTATTGATTTGGGATATACATTTAACTTGAGCCTCTATTATGGTGTCTTTAAAAAGTTTCCATGCAACTTGCATTTTACTTTGGCACTGTATCTTTTAATTTCTGTTTACCTAACTTCCTCATTTTTGTGTAGTCCCCCTTTTTGAATTTAATGCTACAGTGTTGGGCTGCTGTGGTGTTTTTCCCCCCACAGGGATGCTAAATTTAATTATATTCTGGTCACTATTACCAAGTGGTCTAGCTATATTCACTTCTTGGACCAGATCCTGTGCTCCACTTATGACTAAATCAAGAATTGCCTCTCCTCTTGTGGGTTCCAGGACTAGCTGTGCCAAGAAGCAGTCATTTAAGGTGTTAAGAAACTTTCTCTGCATCCCGTCCTGAGGTAACATGTACCCAGTCAATATGGGGATACTTGAAATCCTCCATTATTATTGTGGTTTTTTTTATTTTTATAGCCTCCCTGAGCATTTCACAGTCACTATCACCATCCTGGTCAGGTGGTTGGTAATATATCCCTACTGCTATATTCTTATTAAGATGGAATTACTCTCCATAGAGATTCTGTGGTACAGTTTAGTTCATTTAAGATTTTTACTTCATTTTATTCTGCTTTTTCACATATAGTGTCACTCCCCCACCAGCACGGCCTGTTCTGTCCTTCCGATATATTTTGTACACTGGTATTGCTGTGTCCCAGTGATTATCCTCATCCCACCAAGTTTCTGTGATGCCTATTATCAATATCTTCATTTAATGTGAAGCACTCTAGTTCACCCATCTTATTAAGATTTCTAGCATTTGTATATAAGCACTTAAAAAAAAACTTGTTGCTTTTTAGCTGTCTGCCATTACAGGATGTAATTGAATGGGATTCTTTTTCATTTGGCTGTTTCTCATCAGATCCCACCTGTGTTTTATCATCTTCCATCCTTTCCTCCTTACCAGGACCATAGGGGAGGTTCTATTAATGGAGATTCTCTAAGGGATGTCTCTGTCCGAACCACGTGCTCCTCCATACCTGTTGGCTTTCCCCCCAGCCGTTAGTTTAAAAACTGCTCTACAGCCTTTTTAATTTTAAGTGCCAGCAATTTGGTCCCATTTTGAAATGTTGAAAAATTGTATCGTACACTGATGTCTGATGCATGCAAACCTACAGCCTGAGCCCAGGGCTATTGAAGTGTGTGGGAGTCTTTCTATTGGCTTTCATGAACTTTGGATCAGGCCCTTACAAAGTACATTTACAGGACTATAAAATTCTACCGTAGCATTTAACAGACCTATTTTGCACATGGATTCCTTAGTCCTTTCAGATGTTTAACTGTAGGATGCATACACCATTTAAGGATACAGGATATAATTGGAATTAGCAGTGTACATGTAAACGCACAAACACAGGATTCTTATGAGACAGCATACTTCAACTGGCATGATCTTGGAAATATTCCTTCTTAAACTCTTCATGTATTCATAGATTGAGTCATCTGTCTGTGTGCACCACCTTTTTTCTCACTCCTGGTTTCTAGAAAGAGGACCTCTTATTTAAAAATATATAATTGTGGTGGTTTTTTTTTCTCTTGAGATGTAAGGCATTCATCTTCTCTCCCCTCTCCTGCTGCCTTTTGGCAGTAGTCAAGGAATTGAAATTAAGAGGTGACCTCATGTCAGCATTGTAAATCATAATTAATGGAAAACAACATTCTTAACACCCAAGGTCTGCACAATTAAAGCTGGAAAACTGGGAAAGAGCTAAGATTAGAAGATAGATGTTTCTAAAAGTTTAATTTCCCTGTATGGGAGTTGCTTGCACTGGAAAGGTCAGCTAGCACACAGAGAAATTTACATAAATTCTTTTGTTCTTCTATGCAATTACTTAGCCATTTGTTTCCATGGAACTGCATGCAATTTACCATTCTTCAAATGGTGTTGTATTAAACTCTTCAAATATACACATTATGGCCCAGATTCTTGCTAGTGCCAAGATCCACTTGGAACAAGTCCGGTGTCACATGACTGTCTAGATGCCCCTGCCTCATCTGTTGTATAAGTTAGAGCAGTTCTTGTCTGATTTACCCTATGCCAGCTGGCTCTGTCCCAAGAGACCGGAGTCCTGTTGAGAATTGGCAGCATGCAGTTCTCTGCCCCACCCTGACTCGCCCCCATGACAAGGTGTGAGGGAGCAGCTGCCATAGGAGCCGGTTATACTGCTTCTTGCCAGCTAAGAGATCCTGTACCTGGGGTAATTCTGCAGTGGCCAATTAGGACCAGATTCTAACACTTTTTGATCCTGTCCTATGATAGTTCCTTCTTATTCGCTCACCTTCACGCTTTCATCTCTGAGTCCCTCAGTCTTCTGGGTCAAGATTTTAAAAAGTCAGAGCCTAAGTTAGTTGCCTAAATCCATTCTTAGCCATTTTTGAAAATTTTTACCCCAAGGCACCTTAATTAGTGGTTTGATTTCAAAAGTGCTACTCGTCCAGCAGCTCTCAATGAAGTTTAATTGGAGCTGCTATTCACTCAGCATTTTTTTTAAATCATGCCACTTAGGTGCCTAAATAAGAAGCCTAATTTAAAATGAGTGTTGGGTTTGGGTGGGTGGGTTGGTTGGCTTTTTACTAGTGGCCCTGTTCTTTGTCTCCTTTTTTCCTGCTTCATTATAACCTGAGCGACCTCATCTGCTTATTTTATAGGATCTATTATCTCCATGCTGACATCTGATTAACTTTGATATAATCTTGATGTCCTACACCAGATGCAACTCAAAATCGAAGTCAGAGATCCTCCATCTTTTCCCACCAAGCCGCCTCCTCTTCCCCCTTCTCTATAAGCATCCATCCCAGCCTATCATTGGAATCCTTTTTGGTGTCACTTCTGAAGCCACTCTCCTTCTTCCCACTCACAAGGTCCACTACTAAATTATTTTGGTTCTCTTCCCATTACTACTTAAAAATCCAACCCTTCTTTACTGTCCACATAGCTAAAATACTTGTTCCCACCTTGATTATTTGCAACCTCTTTGAAGAGACTCCAGGAGGAAAAACTCATTCTAGTCTATCCAAAAATGCAGCAACCAAGATAATTTTTTACTGCTATTCTGAAGAGGTCAATCTCTTTTTCCAGTCCTGGCACTGTCTTCCTCATCAAATCTAAGATTCTTCCTCACTTTCAGCTTCTATACAATTCTACCACTGCCTACTTCTTTGCTCTTACTTTTTACTACTTCCCCACCCATGCTCCCTCCTTTCATAAAGTCTCTTCCATTTTTTAGGAATGTATTCCCTACCTTAGTGTCCCCTCCTCTCTCTATTCAGATCACTTCATACTTGTGGAGCTTAGCAGTGCTAACCTATACCTGCAAAAGTGTGTCCACTCTTCATAGGCCAGATTCTGCCACCTTTAGTAACTTCTGCTTCAGGTACTTTCCAAGTTAACTTCCTCTGAAATGAGTGGTTGTCTCATGGAGTAAGACCTATTCACCATTAATATGTGTGGCTGAATCTGTCCTAAATGTAGTCTATTATATAGCATATAACCATAATAGAAAGAGAGTCACTGTAAAAGAAAATGATTCTCTGGATCACTCAGTGAATTCATTGTGTATGAGTGAGTGTCTATTTACATTAGAAATTCTTTGGAACAGAGGCCTACTCTTCCTTTGTCATGTCTATTCCAAAACACATGGTTAGTAGTTAACAAATAACAACTAATGCCTGTGGGGTCTAGCATTACTGGCAAATAGGATGGGAGACATATTGTGGTTACATTAAAAGTTACAATAAGAACACTAAACAGTCAGCATTTCTGTTACACATTGTCAAGCTGGAGAGGTAATCATAAGAACTCAAGCAGAGGAACAAGTTATGGAACTACTAGTTCACCTGTAACCTGCCCCAATTGTCTGTGTTGAATAGCACATGCTATTGGCAAGTCTTGTGCAGAATATGGGAAAGGAAACCAAGGGATTCAACAATATGGCAAATGTCAAACATCTTTTAGCTATTTGGGGGCTTCAGGTCACTTGCAGCATACAGCAAGCCATAGCTGACTTACCTGATATCTGAAAGTGGGGTGGGGGAGGGAAAGAAGCTGCTGCTCTTATTAGTAAAGCTGTCTTTGGCTAACTGAAACTTGTCCCTTTCTACTGCAATATTTTGTGTCCAAAGAATATTTTATGTGGCATGCTGGAAACAGTATAATTTGCTAGCTGTTTTAACATTACTGTAGTGGCTTTTTTCAGGTCACTTTTGTTAGTTTCTCAACATTTTCCTCTACATTCATTTTTTAGAGCTTTAAAGCACTCTTGTTCCCAATGAGGATACTGAGCAACTAAATGACTTGTAAAACACTCGGGAAGACATGATGGTTCTGGCTCATTTTTTATCTCCTTCTATGCAGCTAAAGCAAAAGGACAAATGCTACAATAAGCTTCCACTGGTTTGTTTGGAGATATGAAATGTGACTGTGTATAAGATTGTACAAATGCAGTGCCATCTGTGGGTGCCAGTCATGGGCATAATAGTTGTAGACTTCCTTTGGATTCAGTGGACCTTGGTTTCATTTACAATCAGGAGTAATTCCACCAGAGCCACTGCAGATACACCAGTGTAAACCTATTGTGACTAAGAGCAGAGCCCATTGTTTCATTACTATCTCTTTTGAAGTATACATAAAGTAAGGTTGTCCGAAGAAGTCTTTTTAAGATGCACATTTCGGGAACACCTGTTGTCTCGGCTCATGGAGTAGAGCCAATTGCCCTGATGTTGGATATGCCATCAGAGGGTTCAAAACAGAACAGTTCTGCAGAACTTCAGGGAGCTTTATCCAGATTATCAGAGGCTCTCTGCACAGGAACAAAGGGAGCTTTCAGAATTGCCTTATTACAGGCCATGGATCCAATTCAGTAGGCTGTTACGGCAAACTTGTTCCAGTCTCCTGGTGGGAAGCTACCCTAATGCCAGCAGATCCAGCTGTTGAAAGATTTAACTTGTTCTGGGATACCTACCAGTGGCATAGTGCCCCTGTAGTGGCTCCTCCAACAACTCTCTCACGGCCCTGGATATAGAGGGTGTTACTGGGGGAAAGAGGGTGTGATTAGGCATCCTTTTGCCCCAGAGATGTTCAACTCCTTGGATTATCACCAGGAGCACCTGGCAACCCTGAGGCCACTCCAAACTATGACAGTGATTGGGTTGGCACAGAACCATTCCCAGGATTGGGAAGAAGGGGCACAAGTGGCTCCTTTGTGTTGTCATCCAAGGTGGCGGTTGTGATGGGATCCCTGGGGTACAACCTGAAACTGTGGGACCATTGCACCCCCCCCCAACTCTCCAGCCTGGGCTGTATCTCTCAATGCTATGCCACTGATGAAACAGCAGACCCCTCCAGGCACTATGATCACTCTGCCATCAGCAGGTGGAGACCCACTCCCAGCTAAATCACATGAAGGCTCTCCAAGCCACTCATGAATTATAGCGAGAGGCACCAGCCAATCACCCCAGCCTTGCACCCCAGAAATATACCATCTTACACTGCTCAGGACTCCATTGGACAGTGCAATCTCATTAATTAGTGCACCACTCCAACAAAGGGTAGTGAACATGCCACAGCCCTTGTTAACCTGGTCTGAGATTCTCTAAGCACTTCAACCAAAAACACAATTTTAGATAAAATATAAAACAGATTACCTACAGAAAGATAGAACCATTAAAGTTGGTTACAGAAATAAAAAAATAAAAATGCAGTCTAACTTCTACAGACTAAGCAAGAGTTGAATCAAGCAGTTTCTCACACTAATAGATATTACAGGCAGCTCACAGTTCTTATTACACAGGCTGGATTCCCTTCCCAGCCTGGGACCAATCTTCCTATTTCAAAGTCTTTTTCTACCAAATGATCTTCCAGGTGTTGAGATGGGGAAGGAGAGAGGCCAAATGGTGATGTCATTGACCCTCACTTATAATTTCTCTCCAGGTTCTAGAAAGATTCTTGCTGTGACATTGGGGTTAGGCAGTCCCCATTGCATACGTGCCCTCTCTGAGGAGTCTCTGGGAGGGCCACTGGAAAGGGGATTCTCGTTAATGGGCCATCAACACCCATCTGGCCAGTGTTTAGTGGATCCCAACTTCACAACATATTTCATTAACACACACACACAAAGCAAAACTTCATAACTTCAGATACAATGGTGGTATATACAATTCAACAGGATATTAATGTTCAACAGATTGAGACTTTTTAAATGATACCTCACAAGGCATACTCTGTACAAAACATATCCTATCGCAGTGGTGAATATGGGTGTTCCAGGATGCTATTCTGAGGTACGTAGTGTCACAGTGGTGCCCAGCACTTCCTGGTCAGAGCTGAGACTCTTCAGCAAAGGAGAGTTGCAGCTTCTTTCCTAAAAATTCTGACCTTGTTTGAACTGCTGGTGTCCCGTCTGGGGTTCTCACATATTTGGTGATTACTGGCTCTTCATATTGTAACTCATCCTTCCTAAATAATTGGCTGGGATATAAAAAAATGTCAGATGACTAAACCACAACTTCGAGCATATAGTGCAAATTATATTTTAATTTGTGAGAACCAAAGTCAGTTAAAGGCAATGGGAAAACGCCTATTTACTTCAATTAGCTTCAGATCCAGCCCACAGAAAATTGTATAGGGATCTAGATTCTTGGTCCTCATTAAATCCTCAGCAGGTGTGGGCTTAAAAAAAGCCCCTTTTCCAGATGCACTAGATTTCAGAAAATCTGTAGAAAGTTTGACTGTTGAAAGAAAGTTACTGGTGCAAATATGGTGAGTCAAATGGTTGCACCCAGGCACAAGCTATGATATTGCCAGGTAGTTCAGTTTCTGGCACACAGCTTAATTCAATTTTGGTATCTTCTCTCCTGATCACTTACATTTTCCCCTTAGCTTGCCAACAAATCTAAGAATAAATGGTATCTGCTGCTCAGAAAATAATTATCCTCAGAGCATCATTAATTGCCAGAAATATCCAGCAAACATGGAAGGTAAAAGAACAAAGTGGGATTGCTCTTTGACTAAATCACTGAGCTTGTTACATTAGTCTCAAGGGAGCCTCTTTTCTATGTACTTTCCTTAGAAGTAGTCTGGTCAGTGTTCCGAGTCATTTATGTTTAAAATGCTCTCTCCTTTCCATCTCAATCAACAAAAATCTGGTTTTTGTCCTGGCCAATATATGCTGTTCCTTGCAGACCTCCTTGACACCCATCTGAGCCCCTTCAGTCCACGCCACATAATGACATTAAATCATCACTCCCTTCCTGAAACACCAGTAGTGGGTGGCTATCTCTTGTCATCTGTGTCAGGTGTAAGCTCCTCATCCTTATGTTCAAGGCTCTGTATAACAGCACATCTCTGTTTTCATCTATTTCTCCTTCTCTTTTATGCCATGCGTAGGAAAGTTGGATGAAAATTTCACCTTTTGCCAACAGAAAATCAGGTTTTCAACAAAATCGGACACGTTCCAAGATTTTTTTTTATCGTTTCATCAGAAAATAGAAAACCCAACAAACAAAAATTTGGGGGCAAAAACTTCATTTTTGACAGTTGAATTTTTTTTTTTTTTTGCTTTCATTAGCATTTCTCTCCCTCCCCGCTTCCCCATGGAAAATGTCAACCCGGTCTAATGAATACCTCAGTAACTTTAACTACTCATTCAGTATCCTTCATCTTCAGACTTTTTCATGCTTCCCTTTTACCTGCTGCACCCTCCCTTTTCACAAGCAATGCTACATGGCTATGTGATTATTCCATCTTCTTTTCTTCTGTTGCTTTGTGTCTAATCTATGGTCCATTGTTTAAGTGTAAATTCCTCAAGGCACGGACTGTGTTTTTTCCTCCATTGCGCACATTACAGAGGCATATTGCTGGTCCTCCACAAATAAGTAAATGAAATACAGCTAGGTGCTATCGTGAGTCATATGAGGATTGTAAATAATGTTGTATTTGGTATCCAGCTTCTTTTGATTCTACACTGCCCTCTACACTGTGTGTAGGCATGAAGAGGTATGGTGTAACAGCCATAAGAGTGGCTCTCTGCCACCTAAGGTTTCCCCTTGCCTAGCTAAACCAGATATAGGCTTGCTTTCCTCCACTGGAGCTGTGTAAAGCTGCTGGGGAGCACAGGAAATTCTGTCCTAAAGAATGCAATATATCAAAACACATGAACACACATATATGGAGTCAATATTATGCCTTGAAAATGCCTTCTAAATATGCATTTAACCACAAAACCAGAACAACTCTTTTAGGGAAATAACCCTCTTAGGGAAATTAACATCCTGTAACAAATTTATTTTCAAGAAATTAAAATAAATAAATTAATTTAAAAGTCAATTAAATGCAAATACAGTAGAACCATGTTAATTTGCACTAATGACTGGGAGACCCATTACAAATTACTGAGTTTTCTGAATTAGCAAGTGGATAAGCCCTAGAATAATGCGTCACAAAATGTTCTCTTTTGTTTTGCAGTCGCAGTGCAGCTGTAATTATGATATGCTATAGTAATGAAGAGGTCACCCATAAAAGCATTTTTAACGGTCTTAGATAACTAGGGCCCCAATTCTGTATTTAAAACCATGTAGTTTTCAAGGTAGAACTAAGGGTAATATAAAGTTTCCTCAGTGTCTGCAGTGTTTTTTAGTATTCCTTATACTAAATATAAGAGTACTGGAAATGCCGAGGCGTGAGTATTGATCCCAAGGCAAAACTGGCAAGCTTTTAAAGGACAAGCACTGTAAATACTGTAGAAGCAAAAAACTCTTTGGTAAATGAGACATCTCTATTGAGCTATGTACTTAAGGGCCATTATGACTGTGGCATCTGAGCACTTCATGATCGTTGATTAATTTTATCCTTCCCTCCCATTTTACATATGGGGAATAGTGACACAGAGTAGATTAAGTGACTTGCCCAAGGTCTGTTGCTGAAGTGGGAATTGACCTGAGTCCTGATTCAGTGCCTTATCCATTTAGATCAGCTTTTCACCCACTACAGCATAAGCTTACATCTGTGCTGAGGGGTTATGAGCAATCTTTATTTGTGATCAAATAAAAAATACAGTTTTAGGACACGTACAGCAAAGTTCCACTGTAACAGCAGTTTCGACTGTGTTTATGGGTGGTGGCAACCACCCAAAGATGGGAATTTTAAAGATAAACCACAATCTCCATCCTCACTATGCATTTGTGATCTGTCAAATTGCGAGCAAGAGTCTCGTGCAGAACGATCTGTGTCGCCTTCAATAGGGATCACACTGTGCCATATGTTATACAGAGTGCTGAACAAATAATTGGATGAAGCCAACCCTTCACCATTTAGATAATGTGTATGGAAAATTTTTACTTTGCAATGCAGGGGTAAGGGGAGATAAAATAATAAAACATAGTAACAAAAGCAAAAATGAAATGGTATAAATTGATAGATTAAAGTTCAACCCATATTTATTCTTCCCAGGTGTTCACAGAGGCGCCCAATTATAAGTCTTTCAGATATTAAAAGAGCCTAGGTTTCCCATTCTTGAACTCAACATTCACTATTCTTTCATCCTCTTCTTCAAAGTTACTGGTATTGTCTCTTCTCTTCTCTTTAGCCATGAATCGCTACCCATCAGAAGAATCTCTAAAGCATATATTTCCCTGGTGGCCAACCCTGAGATTTGCCAGATATGACAAGATAGATGTAATGCCTTTCTCTAACAATGCCTCATTAAGTGGTTGGGAGGAACTTCCTGAACTTGGATTCTGTTAAATCAGTGCTATCAAGGTAGAAGGAGGGGAAAAAATAAATTACTATGATTTCAAAATATAAATGAAACTAAAGAAATAAAGTTAGAACAGGGGTTCTCAACTTGGGGGTTGCCAACAGGTGTCGGGGTGAGGGGGGTGTTGTAATAACCTTCATGCCTTTCCCACACTGCTAAATGGAAAGGGCTACTGGCTATATTCAAAAGTGGGGAAGGTGGAGTCATGGTATGGAAAAGGGGTACCCCAGTATTAACGGCTGGAAGCCCCTGTTGGCAGTCAGTCTGCTTTTTTACTCTTTCTTAATCATCCAATATTCCCAGGGAAGTTGTCTGCTCCACTACCTACTCAGAGCCCCAAATGCTAGAAATGATGGAAGGGACCCAAAACATATTGTTCCTAATCCCGCATTGTTATCTACGCAGGCAGACTGCTGCACTGGCATTGCAGGATTAGTGCCATAGTCCATTCTACTGCCAGTACAGGACTGTTCACCGATATATTCTGCATTTCTTTGTGCAGTCTGGCGTTAAGTACATCAAGCAATGAGGCTTCTACCATTGCCTTTGGGAAATGACACCCACAAACTAATACACCTCACTGATATTCAGTGTAAAGTGTCCTTTGTTCTGTTTCCTCTTGTTACCACTTCAGACACATGATACAGTTCCTTTCCCGCCTTCGTGTTTACAGTTACATATTTGTAGACTGTTATAATATATCTTATTCGTTAGCCTTTAGCCAAGCTATAACTATTCTAGAGCATTTTTATCTATCCTCATCAGCAAAATCACTCAAACCCCTTAATCATTTTTGTTGCTCTTCTCTGGATTCTTTCCAATGTGTTGACTTTAGTTAGGTATTAAGGTGCCCAGAACTGTACATAATACATCTTGGAATGTTAAGCTGTCCCACAAAGAAAGTAACACTGCTGAAATGCACCTCTCACTTCTCTCTTTTTTTTCTCCTTGGAGGAGATGTTGTGTCCTGATATCTGTTATGAAACAATCCTTTATTTTCTATGTCTGCATTCAATCCACTACCTTTTGACATTATGCAGTATAAGTGTCAGGTACAGTACTGTGAACTAAAGCTAGTCGAAATACAAATAATGAATTTTTTTTCAATGAAATTGAAATGTTTGCTTTTTTTAACAGCATTGCCTGTTTTCAAAGCCACAACACAGTTAGTGTTAAAGTGTGGCTGCTTATTGCATTGTATTTGCCAAGCCTTGCAAGAGGGTTAGTTAATCCCAGGGCTACAACTATCCTTAAAGGGAGCAAGCAGTGCTGTTACACACCGTTACACCTGTGTAAAATGGGTGTACATGAGATCAGAATCAGGTCCATATTGTGTTTATCCTCTAGAAACAGCACACTGCCTAACTCCAGTACTACCCTGCCTTTAAACAGCACTTTACAAACCCTATTTATTTAGGGATCACCTAATTCCTAAAAGATAAAGAATATAGCTTCAGAAAATGAACTTCAGAATCAGGATTAAAATGCAAGCCCCAATCCACCAATTCATGATATTGTCTACATATACACTTGTCTCTCTATCAATATCCCTATTTGTTAAATGAAGTTAGTGGTGTTTACCAACCTAAGGAGGGGGTAGAGAGGTCCAGCTAAGTGGTGGTTTGCACAGATTATTGCTATTGCCATTAAGTAGAAAAGGGAAAAGAGCTCAGGAATTCCTGACTCCCACCCAATTTCAATCCAGTAAACTAATACTACCCCCAAGGGGTGCACAGAAGTGCTTTCACTTAATAAGGACATTTACAAGTGCACGTTCTTGTGATCAAGTGCTTTTCAATTGTTTTCCATGCTCTAATGTGAAATATGCCCAATTTCTCCATTTTTTAATCATATTTTTTGGAGGTCAAAATAGTGAAAACATCATACAAACTTTTGTGAATTTCCCCCCAAGTTTATTTTTATTACTGGCCTAAATTCTACTTTTAACAAAACATCCTAATCACATAATGGTCTAATTGTAATAATGAAGAGACTTTAGACTGCTGTGGGAATAAACTTTCTGCATGTTCCTTCTCGCACTAGGTACAGAATATTTGAATGCTCTAAAATAGCTCTTTGTTTCCTGCTTCTAGACCATGGCCCTGATCCTGCAAACACTTGTGCACATGCTTAATTTTACTACCACAAATGATTTTAATGGGACTACTCACAGTTGTGAAGATAAGCACAGGTGTAGATTTTTTGCAGGATCAGGGCCCATATTTGTTAATATATCACATTAGTACTGAATGCTGTCTAGAATAATTTATTATGAGGCATTGGCAGTATGCAATGCAACACATTCTTCTCTACATTCTTTTCGGACAACATGGCTTGAATTAACTCTGCAATATAGGATTACACTCTCAGAATAATTCTTTTTCCCAGCATGGCTTTCTGTCTTTTGACTCTGCAAATTTAAACAGCAACAGCCCTAAAGTGGCTGTTTTGCAACTGCTGTCTGACTGCTGTAACTGTCTTCCAGCTGGTAAATACTCTTGACTTTGGTTATGTTTTCCCTCCATTCTTTCTTTTATATTTCTGAGGAGATGTTGTATTCTGATATCTTTGATATTACTACCTGGGGCATTAGCTTTTATGCCCAAATTTAAATGTGTCTGTGTGTTTGGTAGAATCCTGCCCTGCTCTACAATACCGCCAACCTCAAGCATCCACAAATGTTAGACTGGCTTAAAAATCATGAGTTTCTGTTTTTAAATAAAGTTTAGGGGCAGGGCTTGGGTCTCTTTGTTTGCCTTCTCTTTTTATTTACTTATTTTTTCTTTAACCTTTATCAGTCATGACTTTCAAGGTTGGTTTGTTTGTTTGTTTTTGCTTCAACTATAAGAACTAAAAATTTACCTTTTTTTATTTAAATGAAAGCTGAGATTTGTCTCCAGGAGCTGGGGTTATAAGAAATTGCAGTAAAATTGTTGGCAACATTAATTTCAGATAATTATTTGTTATCTGAACACTTGTTATCGTCATAAATATAAAGGGAAGGGTAAACACCTTTAAATCCTTCCTGGCCAGAGGAAAAACCCTTTCACCTGTAAAGGGTTAAGAAGCTGGGATAACCTCGCTGGCACCTGACCAAAATGACCAATGAGGAGACAAGATACTTTCAGAGCTGGATGGATGGGATGGGGGGAGAAACAAGGGTTCTCTCTGTCTGTGTGATCTTTTGCCAGGAACAGAACAGGAATGGAGTCTTAGAACTTAGTAAGTAATCTAGCTAGTATGCGTTAGATTCTGTTTTCTTTAAATGGCTGATAAAATAAGCTGTGCTGAATGGAATGTATATTCCTGTTTTGTGTCTTTTTGTAACTTAAGGATTTGCCTAGAGGGATTCTCTGTTTTGAATCTGATTACCCTGTAAGGTATTTACCATCCTGATTTTACAGAGGTGATTCTTTTACTTTTTTCTTCAATTAAAATTCTTCTTTTAAGAACCTGATTGCTTTTTCATTGTTAAGATCCAAGGGTTTGAGTCTGTGTTCACCTATGCAAATTGGTGAGGATTTTTATCAAGCCTTCCCCAGGAAAGGGGGTGTAGGGTTTGGGATGATTTGGGATGGAAAGACGTTTCCAAGTGGGCTCTTTCCCGGTTATATATTTGTTAGATGCTTGGTTGTGGCAGCAATAAAGTCCAAGGGCAAAAGGTAAAATAGTTTGTACCTTGGGGAAGTTTTAACCTGAGCTGGTAAAAATAAGCTTAGGGGGTTGTCATACAGGTCCCCACATCTGTACCCTAGAGTTCAGAGTGGGGAAGGAACCTTGACAGTTATGAAGGCCATTATAGGACATGTGGGCACCAAATTCTCTAAAATGAAACTGGACCATTTAAATAAGGTTGAATAGTGAACAAATTGTTCACCCCTATCACCTTTCAATGACTATATCACATTTTAAATGTCAACTGAAAACATTGTTCTTTGCCTACACCTCTTTATTTCTCTTTCCCTCTGCTACTGTTTTTGTAACTGTGATCTTAGTTAACTAACTTCTGGGAACATAATTTGCATGAAAGAAACTGCAAAATAATGTTCTGAATTGAATTTTCTTTAGTGTGGGACCCTGAAGAGCTCTGGCAAAGCAACATGCACAGAGCAGTAGTGATGATGATTTTTGTTACAATTAATTATTTCAGAAAAAAACCTGCTTCAGAAGAATGTTGTTTAGGCTGCAAACTCAAGCACTCAAATCAGGAAATGTCAGATTTGTGATTGCCTGTACAACCTTAATTCTGTCTCCTTGTGTGTCATCTCGTTGAATGATCGATCCTATGGAAAAAAATGTGATTATGTAGTTGCAGACTGTACCACAATGCACATGTACATGGGGGCTGCATTAACATTGCACAAGCAAGAATAAATCTGGTATTTCCTGACTTTGAGTGCTTGATTTTCCAACCTTAACATTTTTATCATCACACTTTGCATGTAATTTACCGTGGCCCCACCCCCCTTTTTAAAAAAAAAAAAAAAAAAAAGTGCAATAGCCACCCTAATCCAGCATCATCACCAGGGTTTAACTACTGAACTATTAGCTCTGAAGCACAGGCATTTGCCACTTGATCTACATTAGCTAGCAAGGTTTTTTTTTTTTTTTTTTTTAAAAGGGATGCCACTGGGGCCAAGAGCTGAGTTGAGGGAGGATGGCTGGGGGAGTGTGATCCAACTTTCTCTCTTTCCTTTCTCCAAGAGCTGGGGGACCACCTATCCCATGTGGTATCACAGGGTGGGGAGTGTCCACTGGGTCTAGGGACAGGGTGAGAGTTTCCAGCCAAGCTCTTCCCTGAGCACCTCCAGCGTCACAGCAGCCCCCAGCTGTTAGCAATAAAGGCATTGGCCTGGTCTTAGAATGTTAACATTCCATTATTTTGGCACGAGCAAAACTAGTGAGAAATGACTTCAGTGGTGCTACTTATGGAGGTAAAATTAAGCATGTACGTTGAATGTTTGCAGGATTGGGGCCTGAGGGTTTACAATCAATGAACCAGAACCACATATGATATAAACTGGCATAACTCCAGTGACTTCACTAGTTCTAAACCAAATTTCAGTCGCTATCTGGCCCAATGAAAGTTGAGGGCACTAAGCAGCTTGGAGAATTGAGCTGGCATTTAAGATTTACAAGCCAAATTGGCAGAAAAAATAACCTTAATTTGGTTAAATTTGTATCTTTAGTCTCTAGGGCAAACAGGATTTTGAGGAAACTTTGGCTGAAAGACAAGTCTGAGATTAGGACAAAATATGCTCTTTAAGCTTTTTAAAGGTTTCAGAGTAACAGCCGTGTTAGTCTGTATTCGCAAAAAGAAAAGGAGGACTTGTGGCACCTTAGAGACTAACCAATTTATTTGAGCATGAGCTTTCGTGAGCTACAGCTCACTTCATCAGATGCATACTGTGGAAATTGCAGAAGACATTATATACACAGACACCATGAAACAATACCTCCTCCCACCCCACTCTCCTGCTGGTAATAGCTTATCTAAAGTGATCATCAAGTTGGGCCATTTCCAGCACAAATCCAGGTTTTCTCACCCTCCGCCCCCCCACAGACAAACTCACTCTCTTGCTGGTAATAGCCCATCCAAAGTGACCACTGTCTTCACAATGTGTATGATAATCAAGGTGGGCCATTTCCTGCAGAAATCCAGGTTCTCTCACCCCCTCACCCCCCTCCAAAAACCACACACACAAACTCACTCTCCTGCTGGTAATAGCCTATCCAAAGTGACCACTCTCCTTACAACCTGCATGAAAATCAAAGAGAAAACCTGGATTTGTGCTGGAAATGGCCCAACTTGATGATCACTTTAGATAAGCTATTACCAGCAGGAGAGTGGGGTGGGAGGAGGTATTGTTTCATGGTGTCTGTGTATATAATGTCTTCTGCAATTTCCACAGTATGCATCCGATGAAGTGAGCTGTAGCTCACGAAAGCTCATGCTCAAATAAATTGGTTAGTCTCTAAGGTGCCACAAGTCAAGCTTTTTAAAATTTAATGTAAAAAGGGAAACAAACCCATTTAAAAAAAAAGTTTGAAAGGGCTTTTTTCACACAATGCACAGTCAACCTGTGGAACTCCTTGCCAGAGGATGTTGTGAAGGCCAAGACCATGACAGGGTTCAAAAAAGAACTAGATAAGTGGGAGGAAATGTCCTTCAATGGCTATTAGCCACGAGGGGCAGGGATGGTGTCCCTAGCCTCTATTTGCCAGAAGCTGGGAATGGGCAACAGGGGATGGATCACTTGATGATTACCTGTTCTATTCATTCCCTCTGGGGCACTTGGCATTGGACACAGTCAGAAGACAGGCTAATGGGCTAGACTAACCTTTGGTCTGACCCAGTATTGCTGTTCTTGTGGTCTTATGTTATGTTCTTAAGTGTGGTACCTGGGGAAATCTCAGAGAATTTCCACAGACTGACACCATGTGAGGATTAGCAGTGGGACATTATTAACCTCAAAGTGACCCAACACAAATACATCCCTTAGAGCTTTCTGTCTAAAAGAATAAGAGGTAGATGTTGACATGACCAGACATAGAAGCTGATGCAGAAATATTAGTAGCATAGCACAGGTGGATAGATGCATCTGCTATCTCCTCCAACTTGGCCTGATGTTGAAAGGAGCTGATCATCCTCATCTTCCCAGTAAGTTATCACCTCAGTGGATGGAATCTCCTGTACTTACACACTGACTGCTAGGAGCAAAGGGGCATTGTCATGATCTTCCATCATCTCTTGCTAAATCTAATTGCCACTGCTATCAAAATATCTTGGTTTTCTTATAATTTTTAGTTTTTTGTTTCTTTTCAGTTACTTTATAAAATTCACCTGTTGCAGACACCTCATCTCTGGCACTCAGCATTGAAGAAAGAGAGGATGGTCCAGTGGTTAGGGTATTAGCTGAGAGCTTGAGAGATATGGGTTTAGCCCCTTGCTGTGCTACAGGCTTTCTGTGTGACCTTTGGCAAGGCACTTAAGTTATCTCTGCACTTACAGCAGCATGTAGACTACAGACACTGGACTCCCAGCTAGCATAGGTATAAACAGTCGTGTAGGCGGTCAGGCATGGCTTAGGCAAGCAGAGTTCAGTGCCCTATACACCTGACCCCCCTGGGTATGTACCCAACACAGCTCTTCACATGACTAAGCAGTGCCTCCCCCATCTACACTGCTAAAAATAGCAGTGTAGTGTCCCACTGCCTTCCCCCACAACAGCGGGAGGAGGAGCAAGTAGGGAAAGGTTCTGGAAGTTCCTGACAGCTGAAGTCTTTCACTGTGGCCAGGAAAAGCTCTGTCAGGGGGAGGCAGCGGAGAAAGCCAGAGGTTTTCAGCCTGTAGCTACCCGTGTAGTGCCTGTACTCTACATGGCACCATAAGTGTAGCCCTCGCCAAAGTCTCCCTGTGCCTTAATTACCCACCCATAAAATGGGGATAGTAGTAATACTTCCCTACCTAATAGGGGTGCTGTGAAAATAAATGTTACCTCAGATATTGTGAATCTTGGATGTTGCAGTCATGGGGCTATATAAGTACCTTATCAAGGTAGATAAACTGTACCTCGGGAAGAGTTCCTTCTTTGGAAAGAAGCATGACTTAGTGGCTGAAAGCTAAGCATTGGGAAGCCGGGGTTCTGTTCCACCTCTGCCTCAGACTGGGTTTGATCTTGCTTCTGTTGACATCAACGGATGTTCTACCATTCACTTCAGTACGAGCAGAATGTGGCCTTGGGCAAGTCCTTTCATCTCCCTTTGCTTCATGTTCCTCATATATAAAATAGGAATAGTAATTCTCACTTCACAGGACTGTTATAATGCACGGTTCACTCGTACTCATAAAGTGCTTTGAGATGGTCATTTTTCTGGCTAGAACCTCAGTAATGTAACATGCCTCTCTAATTCCGGGTGGTCAAATGCCTAGCAAATCTCGGAGATGGGACTCAGAGCAGCGACCATGCTCTGATCTTTCCCTTGTGTGTCTTTCTCCCACTACCTTTTATGTTTTATATAGACTATTAGCATTGAACAGCAGACTGGGGAAATCAGACTTCACTAAAATATAGAAGACACAAAAGGCTGGCTGTACTTTGTGAATGTAGACAAAATCCATACCTAATGAGTTACTGGAATCAATAGGCCAACATATTAAGCAGCCAAACAGCACTAATGTAGTATACTAGTCAGGTGAGCAGCCTTGTTGAACCTAAAGAGACTCAACCAGAAAGTCCGACACTCTCAGTGGACCTATTTCTGCATTGAAGTTTGCGTGAAACACATTTCCAGAAACCCCATCAGCAAAATAGCTCCAACAAAATATTTGCTGTTAAGTGAACATCTGACACCATTATGTAACTTCTGAAATCACTTCATCAAGTTCTGAACAATGTACAAATGAAAAAATGCCCCTCAAGTGCAAACAGGATAAAACAGCTACAGTGCCGATCAGACACTGCTGTGCTGTATTATTCCATGCATGCACATCACATTCATCCTGGTTGGAAACAGGAACTCCCAGAATGCTGAAGACTGCCCACCTCCATCCATAACTAGTTTGTTTACCATGGGCCCAAATTGGTCACGTACATGCATCTGAAGGATGCTTTGATTTCTTACACACCAAGAAAATTGGAGTGTAGGAACTAGGCAGGGAAGGAAGAGGGGAGTTAGTGTGTATGCATGCTGTACCCTTTACATTTACTTTACAAATAATAATAAAAAACCTTTCACACAATTTTCATGACTATTTGCGAAGAGTAAATCAACCATTATATTTTACATTCATTTTGATCTGTCTCTGATTTTACTGGATCAAATGAAGGTCCCAGTCCTGCTACTGGTTCAGTGTGGATGAACCCTTAGTCAGTATTGCCAGTTCCTAACCTTCAAAAACCATGATTCTTCTTTGAGTAATGTCCCTGTAGGTGTATCCACATCCCTGCACCTAAAATTGGAGATTTTAGGTAGCAGTGTCCACTAGACCCACACATGTGCTCTCCCTGCATTCTGCTCTGCATCAAAGCTATCTAGCACTGCACAGACAAATCACACTCCATTCCATCTCAACTGCTGTTTGGCCAGAGACGGAGCATTAGCAGAGTGCAAGTGACAATTTATCTCTGACCTTCATCCCCAGTCAATAGTGTAGCTAGTAGAGCTTCCATTTGTTAGGTTAATAATCAACCTTTTCTTTTCTCTTTTTCTCTTAAAATCTTTGTATTTCATTATGTTTGAAGACCATTAAACTGTCTTCCCTGTCCTTAGGTTTTTTTTCTTCATCTCTTCCCTTTCAGGAAGTGAAACCCACATGGTATGCCTGGCTCCCCCAGGTTTAAATGCTCTCTCTCCTGCAGTGAAGCTATTCCAGTTAGCAGTGGCCATTCACGCTGCATTCGCTGCCTTGGAGAGTCCCACGTACCATAGCAGTGCACTTTCTGTCCCAAATTAAAATCCAGGGCAAGAAAAAAAATCATGAGCTGAATCTCAGACTCCTCATGATGTAAAGGTCACTTGGACCAGCCTCCGATCCTGGATCCAGGACTCCCCTCGTACAGCGGTCCATGATGAGACCGGTCATGTCAATATCCTTGGTGCAGCACTCTGTTGTGGCTTCAAAGAGGAAAACTGGTGGTTCCTCTCATAAAAGTTCCAAAAAGCAGGTGCAAGTACCCAAACAAAAGAATTGACCTGGAGCAAGAGATCTTTGGCCAGATCAACCACCTCAGTACCGACAGATCTGTGACTGGGTGCCCATGAATCTATAGGCTCCTCAAGTACTGGTACTACTAGTAAACCAAAAGACCTGAAGGGCACAGGCTTGGGGACATCAGTACCATCAGAGGAAAGGAGTGGTAGACAGTGAGTCACTAAAAGGGAACTGCTGGAGACTAGTTGAGTCTTGGTACCAAGCACTTATTCCACTCAAAAGACTCCGGTATTATATTCTGGCCACTCATTGGCAAGAAGAAGACTTCAGGTACTGTTGACTCCCTCTATATCAACGGCCCCCTCTCAGCAGGCGTTATGGGTGCCAACTGCTACCACAGGAATTCTGTTTCTCCAAAGACCCGCTGGTCTCAAACACTGGAATCCCCATTACTCGATACCAGCTACATCATGGTCTCCTGAATTCCCTAGGGTACTGAGAGAATCACCATGAGCGCTTTTGATTGCTCCATCCAGTGGAAAGATCCTCAGGGCAACATCAAGAGACCAGTCACCCAGAAACAGTCTCAGAATCATATTAACGCCATGAGAGACAAGGCCTTCCCACTTGGTATGGATGCCCTTGGTGCCACCACCCATGCCCTTTGCACCAACCCAGTGGCCATACTGAGCAGCCTACAGACACCAATTCTCCAGGACCTTGAGGGTTTCATATCAGGATACAGGAAAACTGTCTCCCTCAGCTTCTCTTTCTAGACTCCTTGATCTTCAAGAGAAGACTTTTTTTTGAAGAACAGGAAGCAAAACTGGACAAGAAGACTACTCCAGCAACAAACGGTTTCTTGCCTGACAAAGCTGTTATGCCTGCTCCACCAACCATGGCAGATGACTTCAAATAGTTCCAGGACCTTACTAAGAGAGTAGCCGACTCCCTACAGATTTCCCTTTTGAAGTTAAGGAGTTGCAACACAAACTGCTTGACATCCTGCATTCTTTGTCATCAGCTTGTATTGCATTCCCTATCAATGAGGCCCTGCTAGACACAGCAAAAATAATCTGGCAGACACCAGCCATGATACCATCCACATGCAAAAGGGTAGATAAAGACTGTCCCCTCTAAAAACATGGCTTTTTAAAATTTTTCTCATCCATCACCAAATTTTCTTTTGTAGACACTGTAAATGAATGTGGCAGACTCCACCATGCTAATTCCAGATCCTAAGGCAAGGACTAGAAATGACTGGACTTATTTATCAGGAAATCCATACTCGTCAGCAACCCTACAATTTAGGATTGCTAATTATCAGGCCCTTATGGCTAAAAATAATCACATCAATTACTTGAAGCTCAACGCCTTTATTGAACATCTCCCAAAATGATCAAAGAGAGTAGTACCAAGCGATATTCAATCCACTTTACCACCCTCCCTCCCCATTCCTCTTCAGGGACCTTTCTCATGAGCATGTTATGCCAGGAGACCAATTATCTCCTAAACCTGGATGCTATAGTACCAGTTCCCACTCAGTGCTAAGGGAAGGGTTTCTATTCCAAATACTTCCTGATAACAAATAAAGAACAGCATATGGAGACCCATTCTGGTTTTGAGCTCATTCACAGATATGTAAAGATACAATGATTCAAGATTGTTACTTTAGCAGCAATAATACCATCTCTGGACCAGAGAGACTTGTTCTAAGCCCTTGACCTACAAAATGCTTATTTTCATATCACAATCCACCCATCCCACAGGAGGTTCTTAAGATGCACCTTGGGTCAAGACCGATTTAAATACAGGGTGCCTCCATTTGGCTATCATCTGTACTCAGTGGGCTCTCAGAGATCCTTTCTGTGGTAACAGCACATCTTTACAAACTAGGTATTATGATATATTTCTATATCCAGACAACTGCCTACTCAACGCAATATCCTTTGATGCCTTGTCAGTCATGCAAAAGATTATAGTTCTACTCATGCAGCTGGGACTACAACTAAATGTTCAAAAGTTGGCTCTGACTCCAGTACAACATCCAGAATTCATAGAGCCTTTCTCCCACTACAGAGGTGCAATACCTTAACCAACTTAATTTACACAATTCTGGCCAGCCCGCAGACCTCAGCCAGAAATTGCCTTCAGCTACAGAGACACATGGCAGCAGTAATAAGTCACAAGACTCCACATGTGTTGCCTTCAAGCATGGCTCAAAATGGTGTATGCACCAAACAGAGACAGATTGAGCAAACTGCTGTCTGCCCTCAACAGTCAAAATCTCTCTCTCTCTCTCTCAAATGGTGGAAAGATCCAACCACCTTTGACATGGATACTGACAACAGATGCATCTCTGTTGGGCTGGGGAGCTCATCTAAATAACCATACAGTTCAAAGCAAGTGGACCCCCTTCAAATTTACACTGCATATCAACCTCCTAGAGCCCAGTGGTCAGGAAAGTATTCTCACATTTCCTATTGCTGATCAAAGGCAAAGATAATGATTATGACAGACAACATGACATGTATGTTTTACACAAATCGTCAGGGAGGAGTGAGATCACCTTTCCTTTGTGCCGAGGCAATGAAACTATGAAGTTGATGCATTTGACACAGCCAGAGCCAGACTGGGTCACCATTCTTTCTGAAAAAAGAAAAGGAGTACTTGTGGCACCTTAGAGACTAACAAAATTATTTGAGCATAAGCTTTCGTGAGCTACAACTCACTTCATTGGATGCGTTCAGTGGAAAATACAGTGGGGAGATTTTATATGCAGAGTGCATGAAACAATGAGTGTTACCATACACACTGTAATGAGAGTGATCAGGTAAGGTGAGCTATTACCAGCAGGAGAGAGAAAAAAACCTTTTGTAGCCATAATCAAGGTGGGCCATTTCCAGCAGTTGACAAGAACGTGTGAGGAATGGGGGGGGGGGCGGGCGGAATAAACATGGGGAAATAGTTTTACTTTGTGTAATGACCCATCCACTCCCAGTCTCTATTCAAGCCTAAGTTAATTGTATCCAGTTTGCAAATTAATTCCAATTCAGCAGTCTCTCGTCGGAGTCTGTTTTTGAAGGGTTTTTTTGTTGAATTGCGACTTTTAGGTCTGTAATCGAGTGACCAGAGAGATTGAAGTGTTCTCCGACTGCTTTTTGAATGTTATAATTCTTGACGTCTGATTTGTGTCCATTTATTCTTTTACATAGAAACTGTCCAGTTTGGCCAATGCACCTGGCAGAGGGGCATTGCTGGCACAGGATGGCATATATCACATTGGTAGATGCGCAGGTGAACGCGCCTCTGATGTGTGGCTGATGTGATTAGGCCCTATGATGTCCCCTGAATAGATATGTGGACACAGTTGGCAACGGGCTTTGTTGTAAGGATAGGTTCCTGGGTTAGTGTTTTTGTTGTGTGGTTGCTGGTGAGTATCGGCTTCAGGTTTGGGGGGCTGTCTGTAATCAAGGACTGGCCTGTCTCCTAAGATCTGTGAGAGTGATGGGTCGTCCTTCAGGATAGGTTGTAGATCCTTGATGCGTTGGAGAGGTTTCAGTTGGGGGCTGAAAGTGATGGTTAGTGGTGTTCTGTTTTTCTTTGTTGGGCCTGTCCTGTAGTAGGTGACTTCTGGGTACTCTTCTGGCTCTGTCAATCTGTTTCTTCACTTCAGCAGGTGGGTATTGTAGTTGTAAGAACGCTTGATAGAGATCTTGTAGGTGTTTGTCTCTGTCTGAGGGGTTGGAGCAAATGCGGTTGTATCGTAGAGCTTGGCTGTAGACAATGGATCATGTGGTGTGGTCTGGATGAAAGCTGGGGGCATGTTGGTAAGTACAGCGGTCAGTAGGTTTCCGGTATAGGGTGGTGGTTGTGACCATCGCTTATTAGCACTGTAGTGTCCAGGAAGTGGATCTCTTGGGTGGATGGTCCAGGCTGAGTTTGATGGTGGGATGGAAATTGTTGAAATCTTTCTGAGACACTGTTCTCTTCCACCAGAACACAGGTCTCCTTTTAAGCCTTTCCTCCAATTTCTCTAATATCAAAGCTCCCGCTCAAGATAAGAAAAAGCGCAAGGATTATTCTCATAGTTCCCACGTGGCCAAGACAAACATCATTTCCATATCTTACTCAGTTAGCGATGTGCTCACTGATCACTCTTCAGCCCCTTCCTCATCTCTTTCTCAGAACGCAGGACAGATCCATCAACCCAACTTGCAGGTTCTCTAACTCAAGGCATGGCTCCTCAATCATTCCAAAGCATAGAGATGTCCTGCTCAGAGAATGTTAAAAGTGCTATTACATAGCAGAAAAATGACTAATCACATGTATATCCAAAAGTGGAAAATCTCCTAGACTATTCCTTTCTATTACAGAGAGATCTGAAGGATGCTCAATCTCTAAGCAAAGACTCTCTCTCCAGATGGATATCAGACTGCATTACCTATTACTATTGTACCCACAATCTCCAACCTCCATCTGGAGTTTGAACTCATTCTATGAGATCTCTTTCCACTTCTGTATCCTTCCTCAAAAATGTTCCCATCGCAGAAATGTACAGAGCAGCAACTTGGGCATTCACTCATGCTTTTGCTGAACATTATGCACTCACGATGATTCACCATCCGATTCCCTATTTGGCTCCACCGTATTACCCTCAATATTAGACTCAACTCTAAAGCCCCACCCCTCCATCAGAGGTACTGCTGTACAGTCACCTACAGCAGAGCACCCATAGGGACACTACTCAAAGCAGAAGAGTTACTCACCTTGTGTGGTAAATCTGGTTATTCGAGATGTCACCCCCAGTGGGTGCTGCCTTCCTCCCCTCTATTTCAGAGTTCTTATCAATGGGCTCTGTAGTAGAGAAAAAGCTTAAGGCAGTTCACTGGCACGGCACTAGATGGCCTCGAGGCAGAGCCCAAGACAGGGAGATCACATATGTGGGCCAAACAGACACTAAAATCTCTGATTTGAGGTGCAGGGATGCATATACCCCTGCAGTGGAGCACCCAGAGGGGGACACATGTTGAAGAACCACTATTTCTGCACAAGGTGAGTAGCCCTTTATTCAGCCCCTTTCCCCACGGCCCCACGCAAAAAGATCACGTGTTTAAAAAAAATGGGGGCTTTTGAACCTTTTGGTTTTATATTTTCCGGATTTTGGATGCAGTTCTGAGGGCTGGTCTATTCTTTATAGGTTCTTGTGTCACATTTATCACCAGTGTCTGAACACCTTCCAGTTTACTTTAAGCGGTATAACTACACATGCTATTTGTTCTTTCATCCTGGCTAGAACCTTTTAAAGTGAAAGCTGAGATTCTCACCTGATTCCAGGAGCTGAGGCTTGACGGAAAACATCAAATATCATGAGATGCATGATGAAATCTCAAGATTGGGCTATGCTACTTATTGTCACATGGAGTCCCACTGAATTCCACGTAACTTCACATGGATACGTAGGGTCTGCTGGCATGGATCCAAGTGCAGAATGTGGACCTAGAATGGCTGTAGGAAAAATCTGGGGCAATATATTCACTATTAAAAATAGTGTCTTAAACAGAATGATTTCCTATTTGGTAAATCTTCCAAAGGAATTCAAGCTAAAATACTTAGTTGGCAGCAGTAGATGGCCATTATAGGAATGGAATCCTATAGATCTTTGCCTACTTCTTCACTTCTTAATAATTATTACAGATTCTATTTTGCATTTCTATAATGTAGTTCTTGCAAGGATCTCGAAACCCTTTTCAAAAATTAATAGATTAAGCCTCACCCTGGACTACATCATGTTATCTGTTTTTCAACAGAACTTCCCAGTCGGCATTCTATTACCCTGTGAGTCAGATGATGATGATAATGCAATGATGCCCCTGGACAGATTGTCCATGTGGATTGAACCTAAAGCCTCTGGAACTAAGGGGATGAGGGTCTAGTGCTTTAGCTAACAAAAGAGACCAGATCCGTTAGCTTGGAAAATTATCTTGCAGGCAGTAGCAGGTGCGTAAACCTATGTGGTTTAGCCACTAGAGGGGGCCAGAGATCCACACTCAGCTAAAAGTGGGTCTGCATTTCAATAACCAAAATTTGCCAACTAGTTAGGCAAGTATTCACGAGTAGATATGTCTGTTCTGTAGATGAAATAACGTACCATATAATGGAGGCAACATTTCAAAAACTGGGGTTTCTTCAGTTGCCCGAGTGTAAATTAGAAATAATTCCATTGGAGTAAGTGGAGTTACATTGGTGTAAAATCACTGGTAGTGGGAGCATGAGAAGGTCTTGTATATTTAAGTTACATATGCCCATGGTGTGTGTTCTGGAGTTCATGTTCTCCTATTGTATATGATGTAATTGTTGAGCCTTTGGTTAGATTATATTATGACTGTGTTTTATACTGTCCATACGGATAGAGTAGCTGATGACTTGTCTATCAATTATTCTGCACCAGATTTTTTAACTATATTATGTCTTTCAAGCTGAGTTGAATTTTTCATGTGGTAGAGGGACTCCCATGCTACTGACAAGTAGAGAAAAGTCACCTTCTTCTAGGGAAGAAACAGTTATGTCTGTTAGGTGCTGTTTGAAACTGTGGGCCTGAGTTTACACAGGTTTTTTATACCCATGTAATGTAATTGACTTTCAGCAATAACTCCTGATGTAGGTTTCAGTTGAGCAAACCACAGAAGGTCATGTCTGGCTTTAACGGAACTATTCACCTGCTTAAAGATAAGCATGTGCTTAAGGGCTTTATAGAATAGAGATGGAGCTACTTACATACTTTAAGAATATGCTTAAGTACATTGCTGAATGGGGGATTAAAAGCCTGTTCCAAAGCCCATTGAAATCACTGGGAATCTTCACATTGACTTCAGTGGGTTTTGCATCACTTCCATACACAGGTGTGAGAGCAGAATTTGCCTGTATATCTGCAGTACTTTTGACTGTTAATAAACTTGCACATTTTTGTTGCTAGCTGCTCAACAGAAAATAAAGATGATCAAATTACATCCTGCTCATCTGAGAAGATGAACAAGTGATTCTGCAGCAACAGTGAATTATGATATTCTGCTCAAATTAAAGCACTGACAGAAGTTTACTGGGTTTCATACTGCCTGCCTTCTCCATGAAAAATAAGATTAAATATAGCAAAGTAATATTAAACACTAAAAGTCCTGGATTTGTTTTTCACCTTGGCACTCCTCAATTAATTTTGGTTTCGGTGTTCCTTTCTTTACAGGTCAGAAGTTATTAATTTAGTTGGATACAAGAAGTGGTTCTAATGGAACAGTATTTCCAAAGAAAGGAAAGAAATCGGTCTATTGATGATGATTGATTCCTATGCTGGAAAGTAGATAATAGAATGTATCATCTCATGTTATGATGTAAAACGCTCAAGGTTGTTAAGATTAATGTTTCTTTCCACAATGGATGAGTCAGCTCTCAAAACCACATACTTATCCTCATTGATTCCCATTATCACTCAACTAGTGATAGGTCATTTGTGGTTTCCGTTCTTCTGGACAAGCCATATGGCATCTCAGGGAAATGGGGCAGTGACCCTGGGCTATTACGAGGTATACATGGTTGGCACGCTCGATTACTGATTAAATATTAACCATAGCAGATACATTATTTCCACTCTGCTTTGAAATGAGCCTTTAATTAGAAAGAAAATAACAGCAATGAATGAAGTTTCATGCTTGTTGTGTGAAATAAATATTTTGACCCATATGTCCGTGTTACAAGCTCAAAAAGTCCCTTGAGAGTGTCAGGATGCCACTCTTAGACTAAACACAGGTGTCTCAAACTGCACATTGCTTTCAATCATCAGGCACAAGTATGAAAACTTAAATCTGAAAGTTGCTGGCCTTGCTTAAATCAGAGCAGATTTTTGCCGCATTTAGCTGTGCCGCCTTCAGAACAAATTACTTTTAAGGTATCATTGTGCTAGCAGTTGAAAACTGAGAAATTTTTTTCTGGTTTGTTGGAATCCCTGATAAATGTAAACTCTGGTCAAATAAATTTACCAAGAAATTTTTTATTTGATTCTTTATTTCCCACTCTTGTTTACTATTCTTATATGCCCTGTATGCCTTCAGGTTTAATTACATTTGGGGGAGGGGGAATAAACATTTAAAGGCACACATTTTACATTTCATGAATAATGTATGCTTTTAGGTACATAACTTCAGTGTTTTATATGATGCTGGGGTAATCCAGAACTTATTTTTCTGCTGTCAGAAATGAAGAGGCATTTAAAAAAAATATTCCTGGGCCCTTGATTCTTTTTTGCTGGTTTCCAACCCTTGAGCAATCTTTCCTAAAAAATAAGTAGATTTTTAATGCAGAAAAAGCAAACTATCCTTTTATTAACTAGAAATGTATTTGGGGAGTACAAAAATAATAATGGAAAAAATGCTGCTTAGTTAAGAGAATAGTCTCTTGAATTTTCTTAACATAAGTGGTTTATACATTTAATTCTAAATACAAATATGAATTACGGAGAGAGGCTGTAGGTTCTTTGTGTCAGTGAAAAGACATGCGTCTTCTAAATTTATAACAAGGCACTTCCAGATTCTTTTGATAAAACTAAATCTGATTAAGCCATTGATTAACTAATAAATGTGAGACATTGGGTTAGACATAAACTTTGCCCTTCCTTTTTTATGTCACGTGCTTTTTTAAATTGCCATTTTGTCATTGCCAGAGCAGGGTTGCAAGACTAGGTTAATTGAAATGAAACCGCTCTTTTGGTGCTGGTTTTAGTTCAGTTTATACTCATTCATAATTAAAAATATAAATATGATTAAAAATGCAGCCAAAATGTGACAAGCCTGTTAGCTGATACGCATATAGGAGTTGCTACTCTGTCTCAGAGCAGTAGTTCATTATAATGAATGTAACAGTGGCTAGTACCAGATGGTTCAGAGGAAGGTGCTAGAAGCCCTATAGTGGACATTGTGGAATGACCTGCCCACTGGGAATGTTTCTTGCTAATCCCAACCAGTTAGTGGTTACTTTATGCCTTGACAAGTCTGATTTATCCTTGTCAAGGTTCCTCCCCCACTCTGAACTCTAGGGTACAGATGTGGGGACCTGCATGAAAACCTCCTAAGCTTACTTTCACCAGCTTAGGTTAAAACTTCCCCAAGATACAAATTAATTTTATCCTTTGTCCCTGGATCTCCACTGCCACCACCAAACTCTAACTGGGTTTACTAGGAAACGTAGTTTGGACATGTCTTTCCCCCCAAAATCCTCCCAACCCTTGCACCCCACTTCCTGGGAAAGGTTTGGTAAAAATCCTCACCAATTTGCATAGGTGACCACAGACCCAAACCCTTGGATCTGAGAACAATGAAAAAGCATTCAGTTTTCTTACAAAAAGACTTTTTTAATAGAAGTAAAGAAATCCCCTCTGTAAAATCAGGATGGTAGATACCTTACAGGGTAATTGGATTCAAAACATAGAGAATCCCTCTAGGCAAAACCTTAAGTTACAAAAAAGAGACACAGACAGGAATAGTCATTCTATTCAGCACAGTTCCTTTCTCAGCCATTTAAAGAAATCATAATCTAACACATACCTAGCTAGATTACTTACTAAAGTTCTAAGACTCCATTCCTGGTCTATCCCCGGCAAAAGCAGCATACAGACAGACAGACACAGACCCTTTGTTTCTCTCCCTCCTCCCAGCTTCTGAAAGTATCTTGTCTCCTCATTGGTCATTTTGGTCAGGTGCCAGCGAGGTTACCTTTAGCTTCTTAACCCTTTACAGGTGAGAGGATTTTTCCTCTGGCCAGGAGGGATTTTAAAGGGGTTTACCCTTCCCTTTATATTTATGACAGTCCTATATTAAACACTTGTCCTTAAACTAGTGTTTACAATGACAGTTTCTTAAAACAGTTACTTTTCTTCTACAATGTTTACACACTCAGGACTTCATTCTATGTGGTCGGAGCAGTATATTTTAGAAATAATGGACCATCTTAGTTAATTTTCTTGTTAATTTAAATGTCTGAAGGCAGAGCAGCCCACTTATTTTGGATGCATGTATTTGGGGTTAATGCAATCATAACTTTGTTCAACATCCTAATGTAATAAAAAAAAAAAGCCAAATTTGGTTATGTTCTCGCATCCTTACTGACTGTAACCAGTTTGTATATGGCAGAATTGGGCCTAATAGACTTTAGAGTCACAGCATTTTAATTCACAAATCAAGGTTAGACAAGGTGGGTGAGGTAATATTTTATCGGACCTACTTCTATGGGTGGAAGAGACACGTTTTTGGGCATCATAGAAGAGCTCTATGACCCTGCCCCCTCTGGCTCCCAAGATGTCACCAGCACACTCTCTGTTCCTGAGCTTTTTAAAGAGGAGTTAGCTGTCCTTAGTTTCTGCTCCAGGGGAATTCTTTCTTTGATGGATCCAGGACTTTAGTGCTACGTGAACAGCATAAAGGGGCCACAGCAGATGGGAGAATTCCTCCGTTAGTGTGTGTTGTTGCAGGGACACAATGTGAATAGACATCACTGCAAATTACCAAAGATGCTCAAGAACATGAGCATGCTATCCTCATCCGTGAACACAGATCCTGAGCCACATCCCATTAAAATCAGTGGTAGTCTTCTGGTTCACTTCAGTGGGCTTTGAATCAGGCCCATAATGCTTATCCGCCCTCCACCTCTGAGCAGCCACCCCAGCCATGTGTCTTTTTCCAATACCTTACCAATAAATCAATTTTGAGACTTTGTAAATTCATTTAGTTAGTTACGTGGTGGAGAGAAATGGATGTTTTTGCTAAGTCAGTAACCTAGACAAGAGGTCAAATTCTGCTGTTGGTTACACCTGTGAAATAGAGTAAATCTAGTATCTGAATAATTTCCATGAGAATTACTATGAGTTTACTTTGCTGCAAATAAGAGCAGAATATAGTGATTGTAGTTAATTACATGAAAATCATCTTGTAAATGTCTCATTAGTCTTTCTGTTTGTGCTGCATTTTTTCTACATTAATCATTCCAGCTGATATGTGAGCGATATTGGGTCTGGTGTTTTCATACCAGGACTGCAATATCGTGTTCTGTTTTGCTCACTAGTACCTTTGCTTGTCTTGAAAATAATTGGTCTTAATTTAGCAAAGATATGAACTTTCAAACTGAGCATACACAATAGAATATTCTTTTTAGTCTACATGTTTAGGCCCTAATCTTGCAATGCACTCTGTGTGGGTGGACTGCCCTGCAGTATCAGGGCACACATTGTTCTTGTGCATGCAGCTGGGTAAATAAACACTGCTTGGTTCAAGGTTGCTATGCTGTTCAAATGGTAAATCCAGATTTTACTGAGCAGAAGAGTAAATGAGAACACCATTAAATGCTGAGAAGTGAAGTCATCTATTCACACATGAATTTCTGCTAACTGGTACTGCAGTGTCTAAATGACATCACTCTGGCCGGTGATCTTGTCAGATCTCTCCCACTAAGAGCAAGGTTAGTAATTTGAAAGGTGTCCTCTGCAGAAAATCCAAGTAACGGAAGTGGTGTTGGTAATTGTTAGGAGGCGATCTTCACTGTATGTCAGTACTGATATGCCAATACACCAGCATGGCACTCCTCATGTTTTTCTGTATTGCATATAGAATTCTTCCTATCTACTTCCGATCCTAAGCTATGTTGTGTGGCACTGTGTGCAATGGACCAAGGCTGCATTTTGTGGATGGAGGCATTCCTGTCCATGATTTGCAAATTACTTTGGGATGGAAAGGATCACAAATAAGCATATATCGTCATTATTAAGAACCAATTCACTTTCTTCTTCTTTTTTTAATCGTTTTGGTTTTTTTACCTTTTTATACCCATTTTATCATTTGGAGTTAATGGACAAAACCGTACCCTGACTTACATCCCATAAAACCCTGAATCCCTTCAGGGCATAAACACACAGCATATTTATGCTGTCAAAGAACACTTATAGAATTATATCTAACCTTATGTTCAACCTAACTAACCCTAGAAAATAGAGCCTATGAACCCTGACTGCTGATGTGTTAGACAAGACATGCTGAGACGTTAATGGGATGGCAGGCTGACTGCTTTCTATCCTTTTTCTCCAAGGAGTGCAACAGTTGCTCAGATTTGACCCAAATAATTTCTATTAATGGACCCAACATTACTTTCATTTTAAAAGAGACAAATCATTTAATAAAACATGTATTCGGTTGTGTTCATTAGTGCTAATCAGCAGTTGATTAAACCATAATCATATCAAGTTCGGGCCACTAATATTCAGGTGTCCTAATAAAGGACACAGCACTAAAAGAGCACACATTACGTATGCAGGAACATATTCATCTATAGCATACCCTGCATGAATACACACTGCCCATTAATTTGATTGCAAAGATTTGAGGCTAGAGATGCAAAAGAGACAGAAAGCAGCAAGTACACACCACAAATACAGAACAGGACCCAGGCATATGCTGGAATGTCCTGTTTGTATAATGGGCCAAATCTTGCACTACTGCTGACTTCAGTGGGCATATTCCCTGAAGCAGGACTTTGTAAAGACTGCAAGTTTTGTCCCAATGAAAGACTGTAGTACAACAGTGGAAAACCCCAGGACAAAATCTAAATGTGTGGTGAATGTTTAGGCCTATAATGATGAAAGGAAGATTGTCACTGATTATAGTGACCTGTGAAGCTGGTGAATAAATCAGGACCTATATCTGATATTCTTTGAAGTACGTAAGCACATGTGTAACATTTAAAGGCATGAGGAGTCAAATTAAAGACAATGGGAGTACTCACCTGCCTAAAGTTAAGCAAGTGCTCAAGTACTGTGCTGCATTGGGACCATAGTTTTGATGCCAGGATCTTTTGCCTTAGGCTGCTTTCCAAGAATGAACATTTGATAGTTAAGTAAATTGCTTTGGATATGTATAGAACCAGCCCAGACGTTCCTTTTTGCCGCAGATTAAACTGAATTTGAACAAATTTTACTTTTTCTAATATGTAAAGCATCTCTGATTTTCCTGGTTTGGGTGGACAGGAAGCGGAAATAATGGAATGTGGAGTGAAGATTGGTGGTGTACCAATTTTGGGTCAGAAACATCGTGAGCCATCTTATTCCATTTTAGAGGTGATACAAGTTTGTACCACCGTGTCATTTTTTTAATGCTTTCCTGAACCAAACCAGAGATATTAATAACACTTTTCACATTGATAAAGGTGAAGCTCCAGAGAGAGTGGTGTCTTTGCTCCTAGTAGATTCATAGATTCCAAGGTCAGATAGGATTGTTATGATCTAGTCAGATTGCCTGTATAAACTTGTTCTTATTGGATTTGGATGAAGCAAACCACGCTTCACATATTCTCAGACACTGCTGAAGTCAGCCACCCTTTGATTTTTTGAGGGACGACTTCTGAAATGTCAAGTAACACACAAAGAGTCAGGATATTGTTTTCTTCTGAAAATAAGATCCACCTTCCAGACGTTCAAACTATATCCAGGCATGAGAATCCTTGTTCAATTTGAGTTGAACCAGCTGGTCATAACCTACTATAAATTCTTTTAAACCTCCCCCTACCCCTTGTTTCTGAGATAGTGGTAAACTGCTGTAGGTAGTGCTAATGGCATATGTCAAGCAATCCGAACAAAATAGCTCAATGTCTGGACTGGCTTTTCAGCCTACACAGTATTGCTACAATAGATTTCAGTAAGAGGACAAGAGAAAAAGACCGCCCTTTTCTCTCTACTTCTGAATTACCAATAGCAGGTGCAGGGCCGGCTTTAGGGAGTGCGGGGCCAGATTGGAACACCCGCTTGTACTCATCTGGCGGCGCTCCGGGTCTTTGGCAGCACTTCGGCAGTGGGTCCTTCACTCTCTCCGGGTCTTCGGCGGTGGGTCCTTCATTGCCGCCAGAGACCTGGAGTGCCGCCGGGTGAGTAAAACTTAAAAAGGCACCGGTGCAGGGCCCGATTCGGGGGAATCGGCCTAAAGCTGGGCCTGAGCAGGTGGAGCCTAATTATTGCTTGATCTCTGAATAACTTTGTCTTGTTTTTTGCGCAAGGAAGAAAGTAGAAAACACTATGGAGCAATTGTATGAAATACCCACAGCATTTAATAAATGACTTCTAGATATGTATGCAACACAGCTATAAGTATCTCCCTTAAGATAGCGATAGTCATCATATCCCTTCTAAACATGGCTGTAAATGGTATACTTGCTTTCCCAGCCTGCGCTCTCCAGAAATAACTTGTGTGCATACAAAATGACTTTAAATAATTTCTCTTTGCTATCTTGATCGTTAGTATAAGTGTGTATTCATCTAGCTGGTCTGACCCCCATTTTGTCTGCCTCCATGTTGACTGAACACAAATATAAAGCATTATATCACCATGTGTCGAAAACTTTCCTTAAATGAAGCTGAAATGTTAAAAATAAGTTTGTGATGCCTTATTTGGGTGGAAGCTTTTAACTAGCTCTCTATGGAGCAGCACTGGTTCAGACAATGCTGCCAGGCCTGCAGGATATCTTTGGAACCCAACCTTCCAGGGACAGGTTAAAATGATAGTAGTGTAACTCTTCGCTTAACGTTGCAGTTATGTTCCTGAAAAATGTGACTAAGTGAAATGATGTTAAGCGAATCCCCTTTCCCCATAAGAATTAATGTAAAGGGGCGGGGGGTGTTAGGTTCCAGGGAAATTTTTTTCACCAGACAAAAGACTATATATTATATATACAGACACACACACACAGTATAAGTTTTAAACAAACAATTTAGTACTGGTACATAGTGATGATGATTGTGAAGCTTGGTTGAGGTGGTGAAGTCAGAGAGTGGGATATTTCCAAGGGAATACCTTACTGCTAAATGATGAACTAGCATTCAGCTGAGTCCTCAAGGGTTAACACGTGGTTGTTAAAGTAGCCTTACACTCTACAAGGCAGCACGAATGGAGGGATGGGAGACAGACACACACCCTGTGTGTGGGGGAGGGAGAGAGAGATGAGCATTGCCCCTTTGAGTATGCTGACTTGATTGTAAGTACATTGCCTTTAAAAAGATCAGGAAGTTGAGACAGCAGCTGCAGTCTCTCCCTCTCTCTGTCCTGAGCCCTGTCCTGTCCCCACCCTGCTCTATATGGAGAAGGGGTAAGCAGGGGGCAGGAGTAGGGGGAAGGGGGACACCCTGACATTAGCCTCCCTTTCCCCCCTCCCCTGCACAGCAAGCAGGAGGCTCCAGGGAGCAGCTTCAAGGCAGAGGGCAGGAGCAGCATATGGCAGTGGGGGGAGGGACAGCTGAACTGCCTGACAATTGATAGCCTGCTGGGTGGCTGCCGCACAGGGAAGGTAGGGGAGCTGATGGTGGGGCTGCCGGTCCACCCTGGTTCCAAGCCCCCACCCGCTAGCTCCAACAGACCGCTCTTCCTGCAAGCGGTGGACAAAGCAGGCGGCTGCCAAACAGTATTATAAGGGACCATTGTGCTTAAATGAGCATGTTGTCTAATTGATCAGCAACGAAACAACATTAACCAGGATGACTTTAAGTGAGGAGTTCCTGTACGACATTTTCTTCTCATGCTCCACTGCCACCTGGTGTGTAGTACAAACAGCTTGGTGCCGATTGACAGCTCAGTGATGATATTTTGAGCCCGAGGGGAAAAGTAGATACATCATTTTTGGATGTTCCCCCCTCCAATTGAACATCATCCTTCCCATCTGCCGTGGCAGACCGGTATAGGAGGGGAGGCAGAGTAGGAGAGAAGGCCATGTGCTAAACCCTGATCTCTTCATCTAGAGGACCAATTTACTGGCTTTGCAGAAGGGTCCAGATTTGCTTGCACCAACTCTATTGAGATAATTATAGTCAGAATCAGGGCCCTGCTGTACTCCTGTGATAGCCACCATCTTGGCCAGCGTACCAGGGATTGAACTGGCGACCTGTAGAGCAAAATGCGTGAGCCTTTATTACTTAAGATAAAGAGCCAGGTGCTTAAGCTGAGGCTGTAATAGACTCGTGTCTTCTGTGAACTGGGACTAGCGGGGCACACACAACACATACTGATCAGAGGGGACACTACCAGAATATAAATAATAATAATACAGTACATTGAAGAAGAAAAGTGAAGCAATTTTTTTTTTTTTTAGAAATAGATGCTGTCCTTAGAGGTCAAACACACACACACTGTCCAGGGCATAACAATTTAGGTTTACACTCATGAATTCTTTGCAAAACATTAAGAATCTTAGCTTGTGATACAATAAAATACTATATTAAAAGTGAATGTCCAGGGCCATTTTATATAATACAAATCATTGTGAATTAGATCCCTTTCTGAAACAGACATGAAAGGGGATGGGGACCAGTGAATGCCTCAGGGGATTGCTAGTGTGATGTAGAACCTTTCACTTAATCTCTTTCCAATCCAGACAGATGTGGTGGTAAGCAAAGCTTTTCTCTTAAGAACATAAGAATGGCCACACTGGGTCAGACCAAAGGTCCATCCAGCCCAGTATCCTGTCTACCAACAGTGGCCAATGCCAGGTGCCTTAGAGGGAGTGAACCTAACAGGTAATGATCAAGTGATCTTTCTCCTGCCACCCATCTCCACCCTCTGACAAACAGAGGCTAGGGACACCATTCCTGGCTAATAGCCATTAATGGACTTAACCTCCATGAATTTATCTAATTCTCTTTTAAACCCTGTCATAGTCCTAGCCTTGCCCTCTGATGGCTGTTTGTCCTATGTGAAATCAGTTTTGGTGGCTCTCAGTCTAGTCCTTAGTGGCAGATGTCCATATGTCCCATACAAAAAAGGTATGCTTGTTGGCTCTCTCTCAGAAAAAGCCAATGAGAGAATAGGCGTACAGTTTGAACCTCTAGCAGAAGTTCTTTTTCCTTCTATCATCTTCGCAATTGTCTTTAAATATTCATTTTATTTTATTTTTAATAGACCTAGAAAATAACGTAGCTGCAGTCCTCCCTCCAAGAGATGCTACAGAAATGGTCCAGTGAGATGAATTTGTTTTGTAAGGATCAGAGCCTGCATTCCTTGCACACTCAAATTCACCACAATTTAATGGGATTTTGAGTGCCCAGGAAATCACAATGAGGCTATAACTGGTCTCCCTGTTTACACCAGGTCTCCTGAGGCTCCTTAACCTCTTGATCTGCTGATGCTCCTCCAGCCTACTCCTATAGTCATGGTCTTCCCAGACTTTTTCGAGGCTCTTTTTGGCCATCTTTCATGTTCCAGTGTTCAGATTTTTGCAGTTCTCTTCAGTACCACCCTGATCTTTTGGGTGCTCAAAATACATCTAAAGGGTGTCCCAGGGGATTGCAGAATGCATCTTCAGATTTCTGTTATGAAAGAATGGTTTCAGACTGAACCAACACATTTTGGCTCTGTTCATACGTGTGTAAGAAAAACTTAAGGAAAATCTGTTGCAGCTGAATAAAGGTTTTTATTAACTGATTAATGTAACAAAAGCAGCTTATTGAAAGTATAAAATATTGAAGGAGAAAGCTGATGAAAAGGTGTATAGAACAAAGGTAATGAAGTGTGAAGACACCAGGAGGAAACAGAAATGGTAAATGAAGTTAAAAATAACACAAGAAATCAAGTTAAACAAACAGAATATTTTTACATATATAAGAAATATGTAGCTCGGCAAAGAGTCAATGGGGCCATTAAAGCATCTGACTAGGAAGTTAATGACAGATGAGGTTAATATTGCTAAAAGCTGGAATGGAGTCTTTACCACACTATTCACAAGAGCACCTGAAGGTCACATACCAGAGACTGTGATAGATTGTCCTGGGGCAGAAAGTGAAATTGCAATAATATATACTTACAAAGCCCCACACATGGGAAGTTAAAATACCAGATGAATTACTACGTCTATAAAGGCTCAAATAAGTAGGAAGGGAAACTAGAAATGCCACCAGTAGGAAAGATTTCTGATAACAGGCAGAATGTAAGGGAAGTATTTGCTATATGAATGGTATCTCCTGCTGTTTCATTACTGAATAAAAAAATCTATTGAAGTTATATGACAGTGAGTGTTATACCAATGCCTTTAAATGCATTTATATTAAATAAAACAAATAGGATACTTAAACTTGCAAGTCTTTCTTGAGTTACTGGGCATTAAGAGAAGATTTATGCTGTATTTAGAAGTATGCAATTTGGTAAATGAATGAGAACAAACACTAATGATTCAGGGGAAGACTTTCAAAAGTGCCTTCGGGATATGGGAATGCACACAGCACTGAAAATATTAATGGGGCTTGTGCTCCTGAATCCACTGGGCATTTTTAATTTTTTCCCCCCTGGAGACCTGAAGAATAAGAACGTAAAATCTTTCCAATAAAGTTTGGCTGAGTTTGCCTTTCTGCCTGAGTTTCAGGAAAAGTTTGTTGTTGGAATGTAGAGCTGCCAAACAGTGCAAAAAAATCCATGATTGCTTTGAATTTAGGAAAAAATTCACTTTGACTAAGTTCAAACTCCTTTTGCATCTGCTTCCCGTGGAAAAGTCTAGGAGACATGTTTCCTGGGCATGATCTCTCATGGAAACTGAAAATTGTAAGTGAAGGGCAGAAGATATTTACAGAAAGGCTATTTTAAAATTATAAACAGAACTATTGGCTTTGGAAACCTGTTTCTGTACGTCTTCGCTACCCACGGCTCGGCGGGTAGTGATGGATCTATCAGGAATCGATTTATCGCGTCTCATCTAGACGCGATAAATCGATCCCCGAATCGACGCCTGTACTCCATCTCGGCAGGAGGAGTAAGCGGAATTGACGGGGGAGCCGCCGCGGTTGACTCACCACTGTGAGGACAGCCAGGTAACTCGAACTAAGATGCTTCGACTTCAGCTACACGAATAGTGTAGCGGAAGTTGCGTATCTTAGTTCGAAACTCCCCCCCCGCCACCCCCCAGTGTAGCCCAGGTGTAGAGTCAGCTTGCTCAGCCCTGCTCTACGTTAGGAGTTTAGGTCGAATTTAGCAGCGTTAAATCGATGTAAACCTGCACCCATCCACACGATGAAGCCCTTTTTTTCGACTTAAAGGGCTCTTAAAATCGATTTCCTTACTCCACTCCTGACAAGTGGATTAGTGCTTAAATCGGCCTTGCTGGGTCGAATTTGGGGTACTGTGGACGCAATTAGACGGTATTGGCCTCCGGGAGCTATCGCAGAGTGCTCTATTGTGACCGCTCTGGACAGCACTCTCAACTCAGATGCACTGGCCAGGTAGACAGGAAAAGGCCCGCAAACTTTTGAATTTCAGTTTCCTGTTTGCATAGTCACCTGCAGCTTGCCTCGCTGGCCAGAGCTCATCAGCAGAGGTGACCATGATGGAGTCCCAGAATCGCAAAAGAGCTCCAGCATGGACCGAATGGGAGGTACGGGATCTGATCGCTGTATGGGGAGAAGAATCTGTGCTATCAGAACTCCGTTCCAGTTTTTGAAATGCCAAAACATTTGTCAAAATCTCCCAGGGCATGAAGGACAGAGGCCATAACAGGGACCCGAAGCAATGCTGCGTGAAACTTAAGGAGCTGAGGCAAATCTACCAGAAAACCAGAGAGGCAAACGGCCGCTCCAGGTCAGAGCCCCAAACATGCCGCTTCTATGACGAGCTGCATGCCATTTTAGGGGGTTCAGCCACCACTACCCCAGCCGTGTTGTTTGACTCCTTCAATGGAGATGGAGGCAACACAGAAGCAGGTTTTGGGGACGAGGAAGATGATGATGATGAAGTTGTAGATAGCTCACAGCAAGCAAGTGGAGAAACCGGTTTTCCTGACAGCCAGGAACTGTTTCTCGCCCTGGACCTGGAGGCAGTCCCCCCCGAACCCACCCAAGGCTGCCTCCCGGACCTGCCAGGTGGAGAAGGGACCTCTGATGAGTGTACCTTTTAAAATAGTATACATGGTTTAAAAGCAAGCATGTTTAATGATTAATTTGCCCTGGCATTTGCGGCTCTCCTGGATGTACTCCCAAAGCCTTTGCAAAAGGTTTCTGGGGAGGCAGCCTTATTCCATCCACCATGGTAGGACACTTTACCACACCAGGCCAGTAGCACGTACTCGGGAATCATTGTAGAACAAAGCATTGCTGTGTATGTTTGCTGGCATTCAAACAACATCCGTTCTTTATCTCTCTGTGTTATCCTCAGGAGAGTGATATCATTCATGGTCACCTGGTTGAAATAGGGTGCTTTTCTTAAGGGGACATTCAGAGGTGCCCATTCCTGGTGGGGTGTTTGCCTGTGGCTGAACAGAAATGTTCCCCGCTGTTAGCCATGGGGGGCGGGGGAGTGAGGGGCTAGCCACGCGCAGGGGGGAGGCAAAATGCGACCTTGGAACGAAAGCACATGTGCTGTATATGTAATGTTAACAGCAAGGTTTACCGTGAAAGAGTGTACCCAGTGTCTTTTTAAATACCACTGCCTCTTTTTTTTTCTCTACCACCTGCCTGTGTTTCAAGGATCACAGGATCTTCTCCTTCCCAGAGGCTAGTGAAGATTAGAAGGTGAAAAAAACGCACTCGTGATGAAATGTTCTTTGAGCTCATGCTGTCCTCCCACACTGACATAGCACAGACGAATGCGTGGAGGCAGACAATGTCAGAGTGCAGGAAAGCACAATATGACTGGGAGGAGAGGTAGAGGGCTGAAGCTAAAAGGTGGCGGCAGCGTGATGAGAGGAGGCAGGATTCAATGCTGAGGCTGCTGGAGGATCAAACCAATATGCTCCAGCGTATGGTTGAGCTGCAGGAAAGGCAGCAAGAGCACAGACCGCTGCTACAGCCCCTGTGTAACCAACCGCCTCCTCCCCAAGTTCCATAGCCTCCTCACCCAGACGCCCAAGAACGCGGTGCGGGGGCCTCCGGCCACCCCACCCCAGAGGATTGCCCAAGCAACAGAAGGCTGGCATTCAATAAGTTTTAAAGTTTTAAACTTTTAAAGTGCTGTGTGGCCTTGTCCTTCCCTCCTCCACCACCCCTCCTGGTGCTTCTCTCCTCCACCACCCCTCCTGGGCTACCTTGGTAGTTATCCCCCATTTGTGTGATGAATGAATAAAGAATGCATGAATGTGAAGCAACAATGATTTTATTGCCTCTGCAAGCGGTGATCGAAGGGAGGAGAGGAGGGTAGTTAGCTTACAGGGAAGTAGAGTGAATCAAGGGGCGGGGGGTTTCATCATGGAGAAACAGAACTTTCACACCGTAGCCTGTCCAGTCATGAAACTGGTTTTCAAAGCTTCTCTCATGCGCACCGCACCCTCCTGTGCTCTTCTAACCGCCCTGGTGTCTGGCTGTGCGAAACCAGCAGCCAGGCGACTTTCCTCAACCTCCCACCCCACCATAAAGGTCTCTCCCTTACTCTCACAGATATTATGGAGCGCACAGCAAGCAGTAATAACAGTGGGGAATATTGGTTTCGCTGAGGTCTAACCAAGTCAGTAAACTGCGCCAGTGCGCTTTTAAACGTCCAAGTGCACATTCTACCACCATTCTGCACTTGCTCAGCCTGCAGTTGAACAGCTCCTGACTACTGTCCAGGCTGCCTGTGTACGGCTTCATGAGCCATGGCATTAAGGGTAGGCTGGGTTCCCAAGGATACATATAGGCATTTCAATGTCCCAATGGTTATTTTCTGGTCTGGGAATAAAGTCCCTTCCTGCAGCTTTTGAAACAGACCAGAGTTCCTGAAGATGCAAGCGTCGTGTACCTTTCCCGGCCATCCCACGTTGATGTTGGTGAAATGTCTCTTATGATCCACCAGAGCTTGCAGCACTATTGAAAAGTACCCCTTGCGGTTTATGTACTCATCGGCTTGGTGCTCCGGTGCCAAGATAGGGATATGGGTTCCGTCTATGGCCCCACCACAGTTAGGGAATCCCATTGCAGCAAAGCCATCCACTATGACCTGCACACTTCCCAGGGTCACTACCCTTGATAGCAGCAGATCTTTGATTGCGTTGGCTACTTGCATCACAGCAGCCCCCACAGTAGATTTGCCCACTCCAAATTGATTTCCGACTGACCGGTAGCTGTCTGGTGTTGCAAGCTTCCACAGGGCTATTGCCACTCGCTTCTCAACTGTGAGGGCTGTTCTCATCTTGGTATTCTTGCACCTCAGGGCAGGGGAAAGCAAGTCACAAAGTTCCATGAAAGTGCCCTTACGCATGCGAAAGTTTCGCAACCATTGGGAATTGTCCCAGACCCGCAACACTATGCGGTCCCACCAGTCTGTGCTTGTTTCCTGAGCCCAGAATCGGCGTTCCACTGCATGAACCTGCCCCATTAGCACCATGATGCCCACATTGCCAGGGCCCATGCTTTGAGAGAAGTCTGTGTCCATGTCCTCATCACTCACGTCACTGCGCTGATGTCGCCTACTCGCCTGGTATCGCTTTGCCAGGTTCTGGTGCTGCATATACTGCTGGATAATGCGCGTGGTGTTTAATGTGCTCTTAATTGGCAGAGTGATCTGAGTGGGCTCCATGCTTGCCGTGGTATGGCGTCTGCACAGAAAAAAGGCGCAGAACGATTGTCTGCTGTTGCCCTGATGGAGGGAGGGGCGACTGATGACATGGCTTACAGGGTTGGCTTACAGGGAATTAAAATCAACAAAGGGGGTGGCTTTGCGAGAAACTGAATGGCAACCTCAAGGATAGAACTCAAAACTGGGTTTAGCAGGCTGTTGATTTCACAGAGGGAAGGAGGAGAAAATGAATACAAAACAAATCTGGTCTATTTCTTGTTTTGAGCCCCTTCATCTATCTTTATACATCTTGCTGGCAGAAGACGGTGCAGTATGACAACTAGTCATCATCTTCTGCTGGTTGGAGATTAAAAGACAGCGAGACGAAACAAGGGAAATGACCTGGCTGAGTCACTCCCATGTTTGCCCAGGCACCCGATTAAAAGAGCACCCCGGACTACGTCGATGACGGCTACCAGTCATACTGCACTGTCTGCTGCCAAAAGGCAATTTGCTGTTGTGTAGCAATGCAGTACCACGTCTGCCAGCACCCAGGAGACATACGGTGACAGTGAGCTGAGTGGGCTCCATGCTTGCCGTGCTATGGCGTCTGCACAGGTAACTCAAGAAAAAAGGCGCAAAACGATTGTCTGCCCTTGCTTTCATGGAGGGAGGAAGGGAACGGGGGCCTGACAATATGTACCCAGAACCACCGGCGACAATGTTTGAGCCCCATCAGGCACTGGGATTTCTACCCAGAATTCAAATGGGCGGCGGAGACTGCGGGAGCTGTGGGATAGCCACCCACAGTGCAATGCTCCGGAAGTCGACGGTTGCCTCGGTACTGTGGACATGTTCCGCCGACTACATGCACTTAGAGCATTTGTGTGGGGACACACACAATCAACTGTATAAAAACGCTTTCTACAAAACCGACTTCTATAAATTCAACCTAATTTCGTAGTGTAGATATACCCAGAGAACAGGAACAGGCTGGAGCCTGTCCTAATGAGTCATCACCAGGGATCCTAGCTCTCCACAATTTATAAAAACAAACCCACCACAATTCTCTGATTTAAAAAAAAATCTTTTTTTTCCCCCCCAGTTAAAATTAAACACTGAACTTCAGTTTCCCTAGCCACAATATATTTAGGTATCAGTTAAACACAATGTTTTATTAATATATTTACAATTTTTAAGGAAGTTTGAAGCTTACCTATGCCATGAATCATTATAATAAAATAAAATTAATAGAACTGCAATTTGTATTTCTTACATATACCAAATATTTCTATATCTGTATCCTATATTTTCAGAAAATTGTTTTTTAAATGCACCAAAACTTGGGAATAACCCAGTTACACTGCATGGTTTCTTTACTCTTGTCAATGGCCTTGCTGTTTCAGCATCTTTCTTTTTTTTTTCCCTTTTCATTCAGTTTGTTTAGCGCTTTCCGTGTGTTCTACAATTGTCTGTCTTTGAACATAATCTACATTCTTACTGCCTGCCATACAGAATGGCACATGACCATCAATCTGACATTTGTCCTTGCCAAACTCAGGGATCTGGTCTTTAGGTATGAGTTTAAATGTTTTCGACATCTTTTCATAACTTTAATTACTCATGTCTGGAGGCTGAAGTGAAGTTTGAGATGCATTGAAACACAAACCTCTATACACTGAGTAACTAACTTCTATACTCTATAAGCAATTTGTTGGAGTATGTTTAGCTATGTAAATCTAAAGCTCATTCAAAAATCAACCACAAGATGGGGAGGTTGTGCACATTGAATAAGTAACACTGGTACTTTCAGTAAAATTTAGTTATGTTTTTATTTTTCACAAAATGTGAAAACAACAAATTCTCTGTGAAAATGCAAATTCCACATTTTTCTATGGCAAACTGATTTCTAGGATCCCTGGTCATCACAGCTTGCATGTCAAATACTCACAACAAACTGCTTGTGGAAAACCTGTAGAGCTCTGTGTGTGAGAGAGAGAGAGAGTGTGAGAGTGAGTGTCCTTTGGGGTGGGGACACTGAGCAAATGGTGGGGGCTGCTGGTGGTTGAGCTGTTGCTGCTATTTTTGGGCAGTATAAAAATATTTCATTGTGAATGTATCTTTGAGTGTGATTCATTCTTATTGTTTCCTCTCCTCTTCTCTTATGGTCCCAGTTTAGTTGTTCTTTTTTTACCTTCTATTACTTTTGCATTTATTCTAAAGCTTATCAAGTGAGAGCATTCTTTTAAAAAAAATTCTTAAGATATTGATCTCTGCAGATCTCTTTGAGTTGTGCTGTAGGCAGATGGCAAGCTGTGACTAAATGAATGGATTGATATCTATATAACTGCAAAAAAACAGCCCAGTTCTTTCTGTTCTTTCTGATCATAGCCTAAGGCAGATATAAAGGTATCAGATGAATGACTTGTCACACTGACAGACTATGAGACTGTCTACTGTACAGCAGTTAGGTCCAGAAGGATAATGATGCTCTCAAGCAGTGGGCATATTATTATCCCAGATCAGAGCAGCCCATGCCACAAGGTACAGAGACAATGTTTTCATGATTACAATGATGTTGAAATCCATTTGCTAATGGATGGGGTGCAGAATCAGTGGCTAAGGGGTGTGAAGGATAGAACAGGTGTAACAAAATGAGGGCTAGATATTTGAGATCCACTTAAGGATGTAGGCAGGAAAGGAAGCCAGAAGATTAGTTGCTTGAGTTCTCATGCTTATTCCTAGCCTAAAAGTGATTGGCAATTGAAACTGTTAAAACTGGCAATTGTCTCTTCCCACAACAGTATGAATGCATTTCATACACCACAGATATGATATATAATATGTATAAAATGCCATATCAGTACTAAAAAATACTGTTTAGTGTTTTAGTTCACGTGTATAGGGCTAGATTTTTAAATGTTCAGCCCCCTTTGGGAGCAGACTTTTAAAAGAACTCGTCTCGCATTTAGGTGCCTCAATAAGGGCCAAATTTTCAAAAATGTTCTGCAGTTAGCAGTTCCCATCATGACACTTTGGATCAGATTTTCATGAGAGTTGAGTACCCAATGTGTGCCCAGCCTGCTGTGATCTTTTGAGAATCTGGCCATTTATTTTGGTGCCTAAAGGAGACTGGAGTTGTTTTTGGAAAACCTGGCTCAGATTATGTGTGCGCTGAGCTCTTTTGAACATTCTGGCCCTAGTGTCCCCAAAGTATGCTAAAAGCTTTGCAGCAACATATAAAAAAGACAACTTCCTCCCACCCTCACAGAGCTATGGTCTAATTTAAAATGCAAAGAGATGAGAGACTAGCATTTAATGGGGAGGAAAGCTAGTGGAAGGGCTATGGTTACAGTTGCAACCACTCAGCTTTGGCAACTGTGCATTTTCAGGTTCAGTTGCATCTTGTTTGCAATTCATGTTTGTAACTTTTTTACATTGAGCCATTTCTTGTATGTGATCTGGCAGAAAAGAGGCCCAAGGTGGGATTTACAAGAGGAGAGGGTGGTGAATTGGAGGACATTCCCTGTATAGGAAGCAGCATGGAGTGCATATGCCAAAGGCAAACCAAAGATTTAGTTGCTCTATGAAGCATAACTATGTTGTGACACATGGCTAAAATCCTGCAAAATAAGCAACCTTCAAAAGACATGGGGAGATAATGTTTGTGTTTTTGTATATTTACATATGTATGAGTACGGTGGACAGTGTAATCAACAGTCCCTGTCTATGCTGTATTCCGATAATTCAGAGATCAAAAGAACATCCTAGCATTTCAATGCAATGTAAACACAGGATATCTCTTTGAAATGTATAGCAAATAATCTCTGAATGGTGAAGGAACAAGCACATTGCCTTATGTTAATTCTACAGCTAAGTACTGGTGATGGACCAACTTCGAAGTCATTCTAATTACCTTTTGTTCCCGGAGGAACTCCCAACTTGTCAAAGAGGACATAAAATTGTATAAAAGATACTTGGGTCCTGATTCTGTCATCTCAGATCTGCTTAAGCTTCATCAGGGGAAGTTTGAGTCGCAAGACTGAGGTCCCAGTTATGCTGGTACGCCCTCAATATATTTGGACATTGGACTATAACCTATTAACTGAATTCTGAAAGAACTCTTTGCAACTACAAAGCTCACCATCTCTGCTATGAATCTGTGTCTCAATGAATTGAACTCATGTCTCTATGTATATTGATCTTCTAACCATTCTCTCTCTCTCTCTCTGTTTTTTAATACATTTTAGTTTAGGTTTGATCACTTTAAGGGAACTGTGTTGTTTGGACCTCTGAGTAACCAGTGAGGTAATAAAGAAGTTGTTTTATGCTGGCTTGGTAAATCTAAGTATTGGAATATCCACCAGCTTTTGGGGGATTTACTGCCCCATTCTTTGCAGTTCACCCTAATTGAGTGACCACAGCGGGCCCCCACTAGGACCCTGGTCACATATGTATGTTCAGATTTTTGAGTATTTAAAAATATCCATTGTAACACAGCAAATTCATTTTGTAACTAATTATGTTCTAATTTTGGGAGGGGGTGGAAGGCTCCATTGCATTTTCTGAATGTTGACAGGTGGAGATGTTACAAAAGTCACATGCCACATTTCTTTCAGGGAGAGCATGCCGCAAATGCTGCACTGCATAGTGTGTTTAGGGGTTTTTTGTTTGGTTTTTTTTGCCTCCTACACCCATCCTGTGGCCTATCTACCAATTTAGCAATGCTTTACTTCTGCTGACAAAGTGTTATGTCATGGTCAATCTTTTTAGCTTCAGGATTATTTCAAATACCGGTGATTTAGAGATGCTGTAGCAAGACGTGCTAGTCAATACATTTTTGATCTCTTTTTGGATATGGAGCTACAATAACAAGCCATCCATGGATTTTATTAAGCACTACTAATTTTGTATTAGTTTTAGGAGCTATAGATTTTCTCAGAGAGAAGTTTGGCTCAGCTTCAAAATGGCAGGGGTGTGAGGGAAGCATTTAATTCCTGATGACTACAATTATACAGACAATTTAAAATATCATAGCTTGGATTTAATACCCAGATTCCTAAAATTAATTAACTGAATAACTGATTCAATAATTTGAATCAAATAGCTTATCTGAGAAATTTAGCCTCTTTTTTTCTCTCTCCTTTTTAGTTTTCTATTTTCCATGAACAGATCATACTAGTTTCTTCTTTAATTTTCTTAGAGTAGTGCTTACAGGTCTCCACTGAGATCATACTTCCATTATGCTAGCTTTTGTACAGACACACAGTATGAGACAATGTCCGCCCCGAAAAACTTATGAGCTAAATAGACAAACTGATAAGTGTGGGAGAGGGCAAAACAGAACCGAAGTGACTTGATCAATGTGACATAGCAGGTCAGTGGCAGAGCTGGGAATACAGTCCAGGTCTCTTGAGTCACAGTCAATAGCCCCATTTCTCTAAACGTTTCCAGACGACTGTACCCCTTTCAGGAGTTTGATTTGTCTTGCCTACCCCAAGTTTCACCTCACTTAAAAGCTACTTGCTTACAAAATCGGATGTAACAATACAAAAGTGTGACAGCAAACTAGTACTGAGAAATGGCTCACTTTTTCATTTTTATCATATAATTAATCGGAATATAAATATTGTACTTACATTTCAGTGTATAGTATATAGAGCAGTATAAACAAGTCATTGTATGACATTTTAGTTTGTACTTACTTCACTAGAGCTTTTTATATAGCCTCTTGTAAAACTAGGCAGATATCTAGATGTGTTGATGTACCGCCTGGAAGACCTCTCTGTACCCCCAGGGGTACACGTACCTCTGGTTGAGAACCACAGCACTAACCCATTCTGTGTCCTTCAAATGTATTTATTTGAGTATAATCTTCCAAATATTTGGTTTTACCCTGTGGCTTGATCACAAATAGTTCATTGGGAGTAGTCTATATTTGTTAGTTGAACTATGTGTCTTTGTTGTGATTGGTTAAATAAATGATATGGCATTGTTTGGATGAGCATGTGACACTTCTGGAACAAAAATTGTGAGTGCGAATTTAGTATTTGTTTCTGCAGTTACTTTGAAATTATTTTCTGCAAACATTCATGCATGTAAACCTCAATTTCTCAAATGTTGGTGGATACTGAAGGCAAAAGGGGAACACAAACACTGCCAAATTAGATTCATTTAAACAATTGTGTGAATATTTGTAGAGATGTTTGTGCAGTATTCCCCCAGCTCTAGGAATGATTAGAAGGTGTGTGAATGGAAAACACTGTCTTTCAATAGAAAAGTAATATAGTAAATTACTTGTGTTAGCTTCAGAGCTAAATATAGGTTTGGCCTATGTGTATCTATACGACCCAAAAGGCGCAGCCAGCCCATGAACTTCAGAGTATAGCTGTTGCATCATAATCTTGGTCGAGTCATAGGGTGACCATATTTCCCAAAGGGAAAATGGGATACGTGGGGCTAGCCTGAGTGCCCCTCCCATGTATCTGTTTTTTTTAAAAATTCATTTTATGATTAAGTATTTGAAAACAGTTGATTTTTCTCCCATCTTTTACAAATATCCACATAGTCTACTTAAATTCATAACTGCCTAAGCACTGCGGTGTGTATATGTAACTAAGCAGAATCACTAAGCAAAAGGTAGGGGGAGAGCTACAGAATGGATAGTTGATTCAGTATGTAATGCCAACATCTAAGGTTCCAGAAAATTAACAAGTGGGGTAATAGTAGGGTCAGCATTAACTTCAGCATATTTTTCATTGCTTTCTATTTTGAATGACCTGTTTGCTTGTATAAGTAGCAACATCAGCGTCCAACCGGAACTTAAAAAAAGTCAAAGGATTTGGATCAAATGTGATGGCAATACAGCAGTTGATGACCGTGAGAAATGGACCTGAGCATTATGTGCAATCTTTAACTACAGTTTTAAAAAGGAAGACAAAGACCATTTCTATACAAAGTAACTAAATTAAAATCAGTTAATCCAGTTTTGTGCTTCAGTTGAAATAATAGTCCAAATTTAACATAAAAGCAGGTAAGCAAGATTGTTTTTCTTCTAATTTGTCCCACCTCCCCCACACCACCCGTCATTAAAATTCAAAAGTAAGATAAGCAATAAGTAGTTCTGAAGATAATTAGTGGATTTAATTTTGTTCTAGGAAATTGTCACTTCATAAACATCTAATCTTTCTAAAATGTCTTTAAATGACTAATTGACTTCAAGAACTGTGAGTTGTCTACTTTAGAACCAGAAAGATTGCAATGAAACTTAATGTTCTAACATTTAAAAAAAATTGAAAATGTCTACCTGCCCTCCCTTCAAATTTGAAGAAAGCTCTAGCGGAGACCAATTAACATAATTAGGATTTATGGAGTTTTAGTTGTATGCAAACTGTTTTTCCCTCAGTTACATTTGTGGAACCTCATTGACTTTATAGGGTAGCGTGGATGTAACTAATAGCAAAATCTGTGTCTCTGACATTGGTTTTCTGCATTAATCTTTAGCTCCTTTAAGTGTGGAGAAGTAAGGGGCTAGATGACTTAAGGGACTGGTAATGGGATACAGAGCCCCTTTCACCTCTAGGTCATTGGTTCAAATCTAGCCTGGATCAGTACTGACTGAAAGCCTTTACTGCCTGATGGCTCTTTTGTTGTCCAAGTGAGATGAATTGAAAGGTCCATGTGCACTTTCTAGTGAGCAGATGTCCAGGCTATAAAAGCTACCACCTAAATAATGATCTTGTTTGCATCTTCAGTACAAAGATGGACTTTCACTTTGACAAGTGGCTCTTCTGGAGAGTGACTGAGGCATTTTGGCTGGATAGTACGGGGAAACCTGTATTGTGTTTTTCTTCTGATAAACAGAAGCCTTCAATTAGCAGGACTGTCAGATTAGCCCCTTTTGTTAGCACTAAGTTCACTTATATTTAGGAGGAAAAAAAGATGGGAGATGATAGGTGCTAATAATGAAAACTAAGAGATTTAACAGTGGACAGTAACCAAACCCCAAATAGACTTTAAGGCCAGAGGGGACCATCACGATCATCTAGTCTGACTTTCTGCACATCGCAGGCCACAGAAGCTCCCCCACCTGCTCCTGCAATAGGCCTATAACCTCTGACTGAGTTACTAAAGTCCTCAAATCTTGATTTAAAGACTTCCAGTTACAGAGAATCCACCATTTTCTCTGCTTCAAGCCAGCAAGTGATACATGCCCCACGCTGCCAAGGAAGGAGAAAAACCCTGCCAATCTGACCTAATGAAAGAGTAGGAGAGGGCTCAATAATCAAGTGCAAAGATATAAAACTAACATTACGTTTGGAAGTCAGCCAAACTTCAAACAGGCATAGCACATGACTTCATGGGTTTGTAGACAACATACTCTGTAGTCGTTCCAAGTTCCTTGAGAATTGCCAAAAAATATTTCAGTACTTGTCTCATTGTTACTTTGTTAGCACAAAGTTTTGCCACATAAGCATAGTGCTCCTTATGTGACAATTAGACTATTGTGTATTCTGTTCTCAGGTACACTGATGCAACAGTGAAGTCAATAGAGTTACACCCATTGGTGTGGGAAGAATAAAGCACCTATTGTCTGAGGGTGGCTTTTAGATCCATAAAGTAATTTTTAGGTGTAACTGGGCCAAAATCTACTTCTCCTTTTATTGTTTTTAGGTGGACTTATTGAGACCAAATATAGTATTAAAGGGAAAAGATTAGTCATTAGGAGAAAAAAAAAAAGTAGAAACCAACTCTTACGTGTCCTTAAACATGAGCTGTCACGTTACTTCCTATACAAAAAAAAACACCAAAAAATCCTGGTGAAAGCTTTTCCTGTTAATTTTGTTAAGGGGACAATTCCAAATCCAATCACAGCTGGCTTGTGAGGTGAAGTGGCAAATATAATTCCCCTTGTCTGTCCACCATTTGATTTGGGGTAGAAGATAACGTACAGCAGTAAGCTCTATGCTTCTGACTCCTCCAGTCATGTCTCTTGATAAAACTAGCAAATTTAATATCAGAATGTAAATAGAAATAATTGAAAAATAACATCTGTTTAAGTAGGCATTTTCAGGTTAAAACACTTTATTTAAAAAAAAAACTTTTAACTCACATTAACAATGAGAATAAATTGGAAAAAAAATAAACATTTTTTCTCTTCTCTTCTCTTTCTTCGTTTTACCCATCCTTAGATGGTACTTGTATAATTTTTTAAAATGTTGTTTTCAAGTTGACTATGCCTCTTTTACTCTCTGGTTCTTTGGCACTTGTAAAATAATATGGTATTTGGACTGGAAAAACACTGGAAGTAGAAAAATATCTGATGGAATCAGATACTTTTCTTTAAATTTCCTTGAAATATTTCTTTTTGACTTGACTTCATTTTGTCGTGTTTTTCAAATTTATATTCAGTGTTTATCAAAATTGTGCAAATGCTACATGTTTGATTATTTTTTTAATATTTTAAACAGGAGAACTTTTACAACATAGCCAAGAGATCCTGGTGAAGATTTTCCGAAAAGGGGTGTCTAACGTTAGGCTTCTATGTACATGTTCAGGTGCCTAAAGAAGTGGACTGATTTTTTCAAAAGGGCTCCCACTGAAGTCCAGGGGAATTGCTGTTTCCCCAACTCTTTTGAAAATCAGGCCACACCTTTAGGTGCCTAAACATGGACTTAAGAGCTTAATTTTTGGGGTGTGTTTGTTTGATTATTTATTTTTGGTAATTTGACCTCTGGGACTAATCGATCTCTCTGAGATTTCTGAACTGAGGAAAAGACTCTGAGTTTTGACAAATAGAGCCTCTACCTGATTGTTTCCTCTGAGTTGTGGTGGTGGTGGTGGAGTAAGCTGTTTCTACCCTCTATAAAATAATGGCTCGGGTCCCTAAAACTTGCAGCTCTCCGGAGAGCTAAGGAGATCTGCCAGAGGCTAGTGCCCATGTGTGGAGGTTCTGTGCTTCCAGGCTGCTTCTCACTTCCCAGCCTTCATTGCAGTGTGATCCCTATCACAACATCTTCTGATTGCTGCGAATGATCCACGACCCCATCCTGGGCATGTCCTGTTTTGGCAATAATGGAATATGTTAGTAGTGAGGCGGTGGTGAGGTTGAAGTATTGGAGATCCCCTTTCCTCCCCAACTCCTTATTCTGAATCCTCCTCCCTGCAGAGCTATTGCCAATAGGCTTTAGCAAGATCAGAGGAAAGGGGGATATCATTTGGCCACATAGAAAGGAAAACTGCCAGGCACTGAGCAGGAGAATTATGCTTACTGTGAGTTAAAGTGGCGATTATATCAAGAGATGCATAAATATATGGACAAAGAATGACCCTTTACATTCACCTGAAAATAAGAAGCTGTCGGACACTGGTTTAAACCATCCTTGCTGTGTCACAACTGACTTGCTGTCCATTTATCATTTAATCTCCAAATGTACTTTTAGTCTCACAGTTAGGACTGCTAATGATTGATTAATCCAGCTCTGTATGGACAGAGCACACCAGGCTTTTATAAAAGGATCTTAACAGCTTCTCTGATGATGCCATTTGGAGCAGAGATGAACAACAGTAGTTGGATTTCTTGGCCATATCCTGAGCCAGTTAGGACAGAACCTGTTGTGTGTATTGGCTGCTAGCTCAGGAGGAGATGGAGAAGGAACGAGCAGCGTTCATTGCATTGGAAATCAAGATGCACACTTTTCGCATAGTGTATTTTGAAAGGAGGGGGATAAAAATCTCCAATTATGGAGCTGATGGCATTTTCCCTCTCTTTGCGCACATGTAATACATATAGTGCATACTATCATTTAGGTACTACATCTTTTGTTATAAATTATTTTCTCCAATGTACATATGTTTCCTCAGCTCGGTAGGAGGACAAACGTTACCTTTGTTTATGGTGGTTGGTACATCATCATTTTCAAAATGTTAAGTATAGATTCCCACACCGTGATCCCCAAAGTGCAAAATTAGAGTTCATTTGATGGTTAGCAAAGACTTAGTCTGCATTATGTGCACTAAAGAACAAGATATTTGTAAATCAAGCTGCTGTGTGAGAGTAATGTGTGGAGACCTGTGAATAGTGCAGAGGCAGGATTTTGCTGTTTAGGCATCAGAAGACCTTATTCGAGCAACTTGTTAGTGAATAAAACAGCCAATTTACCCTTACAGCTGAATGCTCTCATTTATCCACACCACTCTGTGTTTGCTTCATGAGCATCTGGAAGGGAGGTGGAATTATTTTTTTTCCCCCCAGAGGAAACAATCAACAGGAGAGCAGAAATCACAGAGCGTTTGCCTTTAAAGCAGCCTATTTTCTTCCTGAAACGAGAGGATGATGGTGATTCCAGGCTGCTCAAATTCTGACGCTAACCATGCCTTTTAGGTTCTGATGACCGTGAACGTAAATATTAATGACATTTTCATTAGAACTTGATTCCATGCAAAAGTGGATTATTCTTTGTATTGGTTTCTTTGTGCTGACTGTCGCTCCCTGTGGAATATATTGTAGCACCATCCAAAATTGCCATGTATGACATCTACTTTGTTACCTGCATGGAGAAACAAACATTTTTCAAATTACAGGCCTTTACGAGGAGCAAGAATAGGGCGAGCCCACATTTGATATAATGACTATCAATTATCTTGTGGAACAGTATATGAGAGTGTCATGAGAGAAATTAGAGGACAAAGCCAAAGGACAATTAGTACAGCAGGTGAACAGGAGACAAATATATTCTTGGCAAAACATTATTTCTTTTTATTTTCCCTTCCTTCCTAATATTTATTGCATTGGGTTACTTTTCCTTGAGTGCTTATGTTAATTATGGCAAAAATGTGTGATTAATATTCCACTGCTAGGTTAATTCTTCGTTTTCTAGGACTTCTTATTTGTGTTGTATACCCTTTGTTGATGTGCTAGCTTCAATCCTTCATTTACTGTAATAGCTTTACTGTAAATGGTTCCCTTACAGAAAACATATAAATACTACAGTTCCCAGCATTATGATGTCATAGCACCTATAAATACTCGAAGAAGAGAAATACATCCTTTTAAATTGCGAGTTTATAGTTCTCATGTGGATACCTTCCAGCCAGAGGATGAGCAGCTCATAATTCTTTTTTTGACAGGATAAATGGGAAATCCATGATTCCTATCAAGTACTGTAGAAAGATCCAGACACCCAAATCCATATGCCATACTTTGCCTCGTACATGTTTGAAGTGCTGTAGCTGACTTAATTGTTTTGCCCTAGGGACTCTTCCAAATGACTGTTGGCAGATACAAGTGATATTAACAAGACAAATATGTCTCAGTATATTTAACAGGTGATTACTGCTATTTCAAGGTAGTAAATTCTTATATTTATTCATCTATGATGTTCCTGCAGCAACAGAAGGCAAGCTTGATTTTTGGGAAGGCAGAGGGCTCAGATAGTGCTGTGAAGGCACTGAAGCAGCATAGTTCTACCGTTAATTGTATTTCAAGAGCAACATTTAAAATCACTAGCATTTCACTCTGTGTATACAAGTGATTTTATAATGCTACATACCCTATGTGATGGCATATGTAGCCTCCAAATGTTTAAGCTGTTTCTAGGCACTATGAGTGGATTTTTTTTAAATCACTGCAATATATTGGATGTACCAAGGACTCACTATTTAACTTGGTTTTTTTGCCTGTATTTCAAGTTTTCAGATGCCTCTCTATTAACTTGTTTATCTCTGACATTTAATAAATATAAATATCATACCTGCTTCCTGTCATCTCATCTCTTTCTTTTCGTTTTCTTTTTTAAATACAAATCTGTGTTGGTTATGACTAACTTACTATTTTGCTCATGATACAAAGAAGTTCTGCTCTTGTAAATGTGTCATTTATATGCCTCAACTCTGCTGGTAGTTTGCTTTAATGGAGCTGACTAAAGACAAAAACAGCTATGCCATCTTTAACATAAAACCTTAATCCCACAGCTATCCATGAAACCAATAGAACTGCAAAGGAAAAAGTATCCTCCTTTCGAGAAAGCTGTAAGTGTGGTAGTCAGCACTATTTTAAACATATTCATTATACAACTGCAAAGATAAAAGGATTTGCTCCAGATTTACCTTGTGTAAAGGAAAGCAGAATCTGGGCCACATGACCAAATTTGCCTTCCCTGATACTGTGCAATCCAAGTGACTTCCATGAAATTGCACAGATGTAACTGAGGGCAGATTACAACAAATATAGCAACGTAAGTGCTAATTCTGCTCTCATTTACGTCCCCTATTTATGGAAAACTCCCTAAAGAATTTAATATAACATTCTAACCTTTCTATAGGATTCCTTAATCATTCTATATCATTAATAGATAATATACACAAAAAGCCTATGTTAATAGAGTATTACTAAGGTTGCAAAGTCAAGCACTCAAGAGTGAGAAAATGCCAGAATTAAGGTTGCCTGAATCATAGAATATCAGGGTTGGAAGAGACCTCAGGAGGTCATCTAGTCCAATCCCCTGCTCAAAGCAGGACCAACCCCAACAACCTTCATTTGGCCCCCTTGTGTATATGCATTATGATACAGTCTTTAATTATATGATCACATGCTCCCAGCTTCAGTCCCCTTCCCTGGAATCCTAATTCAGTTGGTCTGTACCCTACCTCCTGTCTATCCCTGACCCCACCCACTGGTTCCTAGTCTGTCCCCTTGTTCAGCCAGGCCCAGTCTCCCCCACTTCAGCCCAGCTCCTTGCCCAATCTCAGTGCCCCCCCCCCCCCCCAGCCAGCCAACTGTCTCCTGGTTCCCACATTTCCCTTGCTGACTCCCAGTCTCCTTGTCCAAACAGTCCCTGTCTCCCCACTTCAACTCTTGGTCACAGTTTCTCTCTGCACTCCGGTTCTAGTCTCACCGGACTCTCTGTCCCTTTACCTCCCCTTCGTCTGTCTTTTGTCACCTCTGCATTTGTATCAGAGGCTTCCGCCTCCGTGTTGCCAGGAGGCTTGTTGGGGGTAAGGTGGGGGAGGGGGAATGGCCATTGACAGCACAGGAGAGAGAGAGACTCTCAGTTCTAGTGTCTGGCCCCAACCCTAGCCTGGATCAGTCCTTAAAGGGAATGTCCTGCTGAGCCCCCATAACTCTGCTGCTGGAGTATGCTGAGTTGCTCTGTTAGGACAGTGTGCACAGGATCTGGTCAGCATTAGGAGCTGAGGGAAGCTTGAGAGTGCTTATTGAGTATATAATCTTCGGAGATTTTAGCTATCTGGTTTCTACTGAGCATGTGTGAACTAATTTTTTTTTTCACAAGCTTATAACTGAGCCAAATTTGAGTGGATTTTCACAGGGACAGCAAAAGGCACATCCTTGGTACAAATGCCCACCTCCTGCTAAATAAAGTCTCTGCACCATACATGGGGGTGAGGGCCTGGAGCTTTTCAAAAAAAAAAAGGTCCCCAGAATTTAACACAAGCAAAACAGTGCATCATATTTTTTCTCTGGCCACATTCTCAGAAGAGGCTGCACTATTCTGGCTGAAAATTTCCAAAAATATTCAGCCTGCAGCGGACACCCAGCATGGAAAATGTCAGCCCAAACGGTGAAAGTGTTGCAAAGTTATAAGCAACTGAAACCAATAAGAGTGTCCCAGCTAGAGAATTCCATAGAATGTTTTGAAAGTCCTAGAGAATGAGTATCCTCCTCTGGTTCTGTAAATAATTTCTGTAGAAACCTCTTTACATTTTCAGAGAACCCAACTAGTTTAATATAGAACTTTCCATAAAGGCCGCACAACTCCACGGAAGTCAATGGAGTTGCACAGCATGTAAGTAAGCACAGAATTTGGCTCTAAGAAACCAGTGATGTGGTGCCAGTTTTTTAAACATTGGGCTTCTGCAGTAATTTCACTGTTAGTATGTGATTAAAATCTGCATCCTGTGGCATGCCTGTTGAGGGGGGGGTGGGGAGGGGGAATTGAGGAAATTCTTTTATTAGTTTTCCCATTTAAATAAAAACACTTTCTCATAACTATAATGAAGGAGAAAGATTCAGTACCTCTGGGTGAACGAATAGTATTAGCTAAATATTGCTGGCACAGTTAAGACTTTGTCCCTGAGAAATACACAGTGTACATTAATAATATAGCACAGTGTTCAGTTTGTGATTTGAAGGGGTTTAGGGAGGGAGTGAAGGGTTTTAGACTCTTCCCTCTTATGAAATTGTTTTGAAAATACCTGGTACTCTGTGAAATCTGGTTCCTTGCAAAGACACAAATTTGCTGTTCAGAAATATTTTTATGACACAAACAATTTATGTCGGGGATGATTTAGCAGCGTCCAAAGAAGGAAAGATTCTATCAGAGGCAAGGAAATCATTGCCCCTGACCTCTCTTTAATTTATGGAGTTTTAACAAGGATGTTAAAACATATTTATGTTTATGGAGTTTTAACAAGGATCTCCCAGTAGCCTGCTCCAGTTCCATTAGTCTCAACTACAGGCCACATTCTGCTCCTATTGAGAATGGTACCTCTTTTCTGGATTTACACTGTTAGCAGAAGCTGGTGTTAGACCTATTAAATAGGCTTTCTTTTCTTACATAGGAATATTAATGAAAATGGCCTGATTTACCATTTCTTGTAGGCTCATTTTTATTTCTGGTTGGCTTAATTGCAAAACTCAAAAGAGGGCAAAATAAAATAAGAAAAAAATGCTGTTTTAAATACATCAGATGAATGGCTATTCTTTTCCCCTCTTACACAGACTTTGATTAGGGAATGGGTCCATAGTAAAGAGAAACAAACATAATTAGTTGCATCTTGGCACCAAATCTTTTCCTTTTAAGTTGCATGTACGTAGGAAAGACTACTGGGAAGTTACCAAATAGCAAACTCCTGATGATAACTCAGTCGACAGAACTGTGTTCTAGTTCAGTATTCACTATTTTATTTCAAAGTACCAAATTAGTTGTTATGATTTGATATATACTGAGCTAATGGATGTAAAGCCGTCCATTTTAAAGGCATCTTTATCCTACATACAGTACTTCTTCCCTTTATATCCACGGCATATTTTGGAAGCCAGAGAATTTCCACTGCGTGCTTTTTGAAGGACCATTCACAATGGCCCCCAAGGAAGTTGCAAGCTGCAGTATAGTAGCCTAACTTCATAGGTGACTTTGTAACAGAGCTCCATGCAGTGGCACTGCACTGAAAGTAATAAAATTACTTTGACAGCTAGTATTCCCTGTTGCTATAGAGTTTTCAGTGGAGTCTTGATTTCTCAATAGTTATTACATTTTGATTGCTTTGCTATCCCAGTGTCATGTAACAAGGCAGATAATTCATGTCCCTCCACTTGCAAAGGGCTCTGAGAGGGTGAGGTACAGAACTGGAGGGTCACAGCAAAAGTAAGGGCAGTAAGCTTAAAATAATGGCTGATCCTGCAATCTTTAATCAGGCAGACCTTGCACTGAGTTAGAGCTTATGCAGTTTACAGAGGAGAGCTTATGCAGTTTACAAGGTTGTATCATCCGTAGCAGAAGACTGTCAGCCACCCGGGATGAAGGCGGTCAGGCCTAGTGGGTAGGGGCAGAGCTGGAGTCAGTAATCAGGAGCCGGAGCCAAAGGTCAAACTGGATGGCAGGAGATGGAGCGAGCAGGGTATCGGGCAAGGAGGGGTTCAAGGCAGGGCAGGATGCAGGCGAGGCTGGGTGCAAGGCAGGAGCAGCAGGAACAAGTTAAGGCAGGGGGAGGCACAATGGTGGCATGAGCACTAAGAGTCCAGGGAGCTGCTGCTGCTCCCGGTTTAAGAGGCATCCTGTTGGTCTCTGCAGCCAGTCAGGCAGTGCAGCTAATCAGGCAGCCTGCTGCAGATCAGCTGTACTGATGAGACTGCCTGGAGACTAACTCTGCTGCAGGTGCTGATTCCTGACACAGGCTTGGTAAAACTAGACCTCTAGCAGACCAATCTATCCTGGGGAATTTCAGCCTGGTGCCCAATGGGAAAAGAGGGGAACCACATTCACAGGATAATGCAGGGCTCAGCATGTGCAATTTGAAGGAGGCAGAGGTGGGAATGAAGTTTTTAGGCTATTTTTTAGTTTTCTACCGTTTCTCTCATTCCATTGAAAGGAGCCTGCAGTGTTGCTCAGGGGTTAGGAAAAAGCACTTTTTAGAAATTTCAGCAAAAGGTCTGCTGGCTAAACTCATGTACATGAGTTACTGTTGGTTGTGTTCCAGTGACATTTCTGTGGCTATGACTGGCCCTGTTAACTTGGATGGGAGCTTTTCCTGAGAGAAAACTACAGGTTTGGGACCCATGTGGGTTTCATTTCTGCAGCATTTTGATTATTCTCATTTTCCTGATTCAGCCTTACAGAGATTAGTAATGTATTGAATTAAAGTGTGATAACACCAGGTCATCGTGGCATAGTTATAAATGCAGGTTTAGAATTAGGAATGTCCTGTGTAATGAGGAATAATTGAGAGATGTTGACTGATATTTTGATATGAAAGTAATACTCTATAACCATACCAGCACTAAAATTGTCCGGGCCCATCAAACAATACATCTAATGTAACAATGAACTAACTATCAATCCTACTTCAGTAACCAGACTCCCAATTTCCTACTCTCCATCCCACGGCATGTCCAGTCAACCAGTTCCTTAGCCCCACATGCTCGTACTGAAAGGGCATGAGTACTTGGTTCCTTATCAGTTCAGAACCTAATGGAAAGTATTTGAGCTTTTCTGAGCCTTAAGTGGCTGCATGAACCAGCACAATTCATTAGAGTGAATGTCTTCTTTCAGGAAGTCTGCTCTGGCATCTCACTGTGGTTGGTTGGCTCTCCGGAGTCCTGGCAGCCCAAATAGTACCCAGATTTTTCTTTTTTTTCTACTCAGCTTCCGCAACTAGCTCTTTCATCAAGTCTCCTGTAGCAGAACAGCCCACATATAGCGCTTGGCACTGTGAGCTGAACTTCTTGTGTCCTGGCACCTACCCTTATGCTTTGCTTGTCCACATATTATCATTATATAATGTGCAACCTCCATTGTTTCTGATCCGCCTAATTTTTTAGCTGGAGTGGCTGATTTCACTTTCCTAGCACTAATAATCTCCACCTTTTGTTCTTGACTGGCTTGTGTGGAAGACAACATCATTTATGCAAATAAATTCAGTTATGTTTCTACTCTCCCCTGAATCAGTTCGTGCTATGCCAGTAAAAGTAGATTTTCCCCCCACCCATTTTTCAATAACAACATTTCTTGTGCAACCAATTATACACAGCCCATTAAAGTCACAAGAGCATTTTCTGAGCTCTAATCTTGGTTAGCAGGCTCCTATCCTGTTTCACCTACATGGTGATGTGGGTCCTTGCATGACTTTCTAGCCAGCCTGCTCTTTTTTTCTAATAACGTGCAGTGCCTTAGAGACCTAAAAATCTTCCTAAGTCATCTGCTCCAATATGTGGGATTGTTCCCTACAATAGATTTTCTGCTGTTTTGTCCAATCTAGGTATAAGTGTCTCAAGAGATGTGGCCTCCACTACTTTTTTGGGAGACTATTTCATTGCCTAATTAATCTAGTTTTTCCTGATATTCAGCCTAAATTGTCCATCTTTTAAATTTCTCCTCATTACTCTTATTTATAGCCTCTTGGGCTGTGCTAGACAATTACTCTACCTTCTTGCTTTTTATGCCCTTTCAATACCATTGCAGGCAGTTATAGCCCTGATTAATTATTGCTTTGCCAAGTTACATATTCTTGGGGTCAAATTTTGCTCCTGAATTTATACAGGGTTGCAAAGGTGTAACCGAGAGTAAAATTAACCCTTGGTATAAAACAGCATTCTGCAACTGCCTCTGTCCTCTTCTCTCTCACATACATCTTCAACCCTGTACCTTCCCTTAGTTCTCTCCGCTCCCGTATGTTACCCACTATATTATGAGTTACTTCACTGCTGCATTCTAGCCACCTCCTTGCACCATACAGGTCTTCATTCCCAACGGTTTCTATCCTCTCTTCTTCCTAACTTTCTGCTTCATGAAGCTTTCAATTTCTCTTGGGTGCAAAACCTAGTTACTTTAAGAATTTACTAATTGTAGGAATTTATCACCATCCTTCAATCTGCAGGGTTATCATCATTACCAGTAAGTGCATTTAAAGGAAAATCTTTCACAAACAGTAGTCCTAGAAGTTCCTGTCAAATAATGTGGGTGTTCCACATAAGAATTACACTATTTCTTCATTAAATGTTTTCTCACTTAGAAGTTATCAGCGCCAATGAAAATGTTCATATGTATGTGTGCTAGAAAGCACCCAAATCCCACATCTATACCCAGACTTTTGCATCCTCTATGTATTTATTAATATGATTCATTTAGTTGCATATCTAATCTTAAGGAAAATTTATCCATCCTAGGCCCTTCGAGCCTTTGACATGATTAAAATTGCAACGACAAAAAATATCAAACCAGCAACTTCCCTAAAACCAGAAAGCATTCTATCAGCGATAACGATTACACCCAAATGATGTTTTGTCAGACCCCATCGGTTGCAGGCCCATTACATACCCCTTGCCTCAAAAGCCTGCATAAAGTGACAGATTGTGCAGTGTGTCTTGAAATCAATAACCCTGGGCTAATTTGAAACAAGGAGGGAACTCAGCTCTCAAACTGAGAGGAGCCCTTGGGGAGAATGCCTTGCTGGCAACTTCCTTCATTTATACCCAGAGGGCTCTAGTTTTAGCACCTCCTCTCACTACATTTATGCAGAATGGCACAGGGAGAGAGATGTTCTCTCCACCAGACAGAGTTTCTAAACCATTTAGGGCTTTATTGGTAAATAGCGCCACATGAGACAGCATCAAAAGGCAGCCAACGCAGATCTCTGAGCACTGGTACCACATGTAGAGTTGGGCAAATAACTGATCTTTCCGTTCTCTGGAAGTTCCGAAAAATAAAGATAAAAATTGGTTAGACCCAGACCTGAATCCACAATTGGTGAAAAATTTCAGTGAATCAAAAAAATCCATTTTGACATGAAACCTTTTGTTCCAAGGATTTTTAAAGGGCTAGACTCAGAAACAGCTGGATGCATAGTCAGGTGACTAGGGTGCTCATCTGGCATATGGGGGTACATCTAAACTGCAGTTAAACGCACACGGCTGGCCCATGTCAGCTGACTTCTGCTCACTCTGCAACATTGTTGTGTAGATGTTTGGGCTGGAGCCCAAGCTCTGGGACCCTCTGCGGCAAGAAGGGCCCAGAAGCCCAGGATCCAGCCCAAGACCAAAAGTCTACACAGCAATTTTACAGCCTGAGCGAGCTGACATGGACCAGCCACGGGTGTTTAATTGCAGTGTAGATGTACCCTGAGAGTCCCAGTGTAGAGAAGGGATTTGAATTTGGATCTCCCACATTGCAGGAGCACACCCTAGCCATTGAGCTGGGATATTCTGGTGTGAATTTTTCTCCATCTCTTCTTCTGAAGCTGGTCCACTGTGTCTAAATAACTAAATAGTCATGAGAGCAGGGCCTTGAATTTGGGTCTCCTACATCTTTGGTGAGTGTCCTAACTGTAGGTTTTTAGAGTCATTCTTATTCTTTGGCCCAATGACTATTCATCATAACAATGAATAGTCATTAGGTCAGGGAAAGAAGACCCTGTGTGCCAGTTTTCCTCTCCAGATATTGCTCTATATCCACAGATAGCTTCACTCCCTCGTTCACATAAATTTATTCCCCGTCTCAATGCATCTTCCGAATGTCCTTTAATACTATGTCAGTCCACTCCAATATCAAACCTACTCGAATTGACATTTTAGTATTCTTGGTGGTGGTATGCAATTCCAATATGTACATTCATAAACCTGGCATCAATTTCTTTGTCATTCTACTGAACATAACATGCTGGTCAACATCTAGAGACTGTATTGCACCCTTTTTTTCTCTTTCTTGGATTTAGATATGTATGTGTACAACTCTATGAGAATAATCTTATAAGGAAAACAAATCACTTGCATATAAAAATAAGCATTTAAAACTGGATAGCCTTTAATGGATTTTTCAGGCAATCATTCATGTTATAAGAGCTGTGTTAATGGCTGGGTCTATGAGAGTCTATTGGGGACATAACTGATACCTGCTGGTTATGTACAGTACATCCACATAGCTTAACTGAAAGCCTATACTACCTCTCTTATTCTGTATGTATGTAGCACACAGTATAGTGTTTGCATTTCACGGTATGCTGCTTGAATTTGTTTGGACAGTGTACAATTCTACAGATTATGTAGAGACGCCACTATAAACTGCGTTTGTAGCTCTGTCGGTCCCAGGATATAAGAAAGACAAGGTAGGTGATGTGATATCTTTTATTGGACCCACTTCTGCTGGGGTGAGAAACAAGCTTTTGAGCTTACACAGAGCTTGTCGTCTTTGGCGAGCACAATCGATCACCTTGTCCAGCTTCACACGCTGCACAAAAAGGGTACGAGTAACAGCAGCAAGCAAATCCACAAAAACATATATGTTTTAAGTGAGGATTTCAATGTAGCTAAGTTAACTCTGTCAGCTGATTCCACATGAGATATGAGGGTATTGTACAAGAGAGGGGCAGCAAAATGAAACAAGCTGAACTTACAAGGCTCTGTCAACACCCATGGGGCAAAATGGGTACAAGGTTGAGATCATCAATATTTTCAGTGCCTTCTCAGCAGTTAATGTCAGGCTGTCCTCACACTTTGGCACTAAGTGGGGATGAGAAGGCACAGTTAACAGCACAATACAATACTGAGAAGATTAGCATAGTTCGCATGGATTTCGCAGCTGCTCCTATCATATTAGATTTAACGGAGCATTTTTTATAGTTCCTCTGAATAGGGAAAGTATATTGAAGTGGCCAAGGTTATTGAGATGTTTATACTGAAAGTAAGGGCATTGGGCCGGGTTCTGATATCTTTTCACTGGTGTAAATCTGAAATGACTCTACTAAACTCACTGTATTGACTCCATATTTGCACTGGCATAATAGATCAGAGGCTGGCCCCCTGTGATGTTATAGTCAGACAAGGCACATAACAGGGCTAAAAACTGTAATTTGCTTTTCTTGCTTAGTTTTGTATATCCAGGCTTTGGCCCTTAGCTCAGGAAAGCTACTGTGAATCAAAGAGTAGTATCCCAGGCAGTACTGATATGTTTACTCTCATTAGTGTTATTTGCAAAGGAAATGCAACAAAATGTAGCGCATGCATTAAGGAGGAATTATTCAGTTTGAGCAGGAAGTAAGGAAGCAAGGTAGTGTAATACTATTGCTTTTATTTCACTATTAGAGGACCACGATGCGATATTATGGAACAGTGTTGGGGGAGAGGCCGTGCCTATCTTAGTATTCTGTATGGTACTGAGCACACTGGTGGTGATTATTAATAATGATTCAAAATCAGATATGGGATTTCATCCCTACATTTCATAACTGATTTTTTTCTCAACATGATGATGGTCATGATCTTCAGCGATGTAAATTGAAATAGCTTCATTTAATTCAGTGGAGCTACACTCGCTCATGCCAGCTTCAGGCTTGGCCCAGTATTTGAATCAAGAAAGATTGTATTTAACAGCTGTGTATCACACATATCATATTCAATAGGGAAGTGCACATCCAAGGAAACAATAACAGGGACTTATTGACAAAAAAGAACATACAAAAAAGGAGAAAAGGACACTCATGAGTCCTCAGTAGGAATTCCCATACTACCGCACTAACCTGGAGGCATTTGACCGTGCACTCCTGTGGGCCTCAAATCCTGTAAGCCCTTGTGTAATGCACAACAGGGGGTGCCAAACTGTTGTGCTCCAGCTCAAGTGTGATCCGGGAGCACTGTCCCCACTGCACTGCAAAGTATTAGATATCAATCCCTGTTAGTGCCCATGCAAGCAGATGTTTGTTCCAAAGGATTTTCTCTTCCATGCTAACTTTGCCACACCAACCCAGTTTAATCTGTGAAGAGGCCGTGTGTGTGTGTGTGTGTGTGCGCGCAAAATGTTCCATCCTGTGTAACTTTCCTTAACCTCTTACAATCATCAGTCTAAAGTTGGTAATGTATAGTACACCCTAACCTCTTAATAGGAGGTTTTTTCCCCTTGTTTACTTTATCTCATGTTGTAGAGTGCCATGTTACCATTCTTCGAGAACTCTCAATTCTTAGGCTGCTTCAAATTTGCTTTCCACATTTTCCTACTTGTGTTGCTTAATATTCATTCTTTACCCCCCCGCCCCCAAAAATGTGGCAGCAGTAACTTTTGTCCCATAAGGATATTCTGATAGAGTTCAAAGTCTCTGTCACATCCATTTTTTGCGATAAATTCCAATCAAAATATTTCCTGCCATATCCAGTACCAGCAGGCAAACCAGTAAGCCTAAATCTACATTTCTTCTGAATGAAACGTTAAGAGAGTTTTGTTCGTTCATTATTTCTCAGTGCTATTTGTTTTCAGAGACTTTAAGAAATAGTTTTAAAATCTGAGAAGGAATATATAATTACTTTTATTTTGTTGCAGTATGTTACATTAGTTCTCATATGGTGTGGGATTTGCAGATGTTTTCAGAAACTGCAGGTTCCATTTTAAGATAAGCATCATCAATATCTTGTGACAGGTTTTTCCCCTCTCCTTTATCCTGTTGCCTGGCCTTGCTCTGTATGTGTATGCATGTGCGGCCTCAGATTGAGAGAGAGATGTCTGACTTTATGGTTGACCTGGAAAATGGTGTGTAAAATATTGTAATGCATCAATTTATCAAACCATCTCCCCTGAGAATACTGAGGGAGTTGATTGAGATCACTATATTAGACAGCTTGGGCATGAGACCAAAGTTAATATCCTTCATATATAAGATGTGCAGTTACGCTTTCAGCTCACCTTTGTTATTTTAATTCCTTGGAAACCCATCTTCTACTTTTAATACCCCCAAAGAGGAACAGCTTGTAGAGGTGTGACCTGGGCTCCATAGAAACAAACAAATGTGAATTTCCTTGCTTACCAGTACCATAATTGTGACAACTGGTCTGACTGCTAGGCCTTGGAGTTCCAGCTTTCGCACATGGTACAAAACTCTATAAAAGAAACAGCTCTTCTTTTAGATATGCTGTACTTTTTTCACTTTACAGTGTTTTCTTCATCTTGCTGATGATGAAGTAACATATTAAAAATGTACTTTATATTCGTGTATGGTTGATGGGGTCTAAAAAGGGGCAGAGAATGGCTAGATCATGATAAAACTACTGGAGCCAGGCAAAAATCAATGGATTTGAATCTCAGGGTTTCCTGCAAACTTCCCCTCCCTCCCTCCCTCCCTCCCTCCCGTTTTTTTTTTTTTTTTTTTTTTTTGATTCTCATAAATTTATATCCCAGAAATTTTGCTTGGCGTTTCAGGTTTAAATAACCGTCCAAAACAGGAGTTTTTCATCTGGTTTTGAATCAACAGTACTTTTAGCATAGTCACCACTAGGACGTACTACATCCCTGTGTTCACTCCCTACATGCTATTGCAGTCATCTTTGCACAAGTTATGCCTTGTACGGTATCATTTGAAAACTCATAACTTGCTGATCAGTAATACCATGGTAAAAAGTGTGTAGCAACTTTATGCATAAAGTTATAAATTTCCCTGTATTATGTTAAAAATACATGTTCAGACGCAACGTAGCACCAAACTGGACAAACAGATTTGTCTTGAACAAAGGAGTAAATGCTTGTTTCAATTTGCATTTAAGCAGTAAACAGAGTCATTAAGTAGGAAGGGGGAAAACAAAAGAAAGTTCACAGAGGTGAAAAAGGCCAGAACGGAACATTCATCTTCCAGAAGACTGCCTGTCTCGTTCTCAGCTGGAAATGCTTTTCGAAGAGGGGCTAAAAAACTATAAAAAGGAGGGGCAAAGGCCCCTTCTCTCTTCCTGCCCACCTCATTCTCTGCACCTGAGCAGACAAAGCAAACATCTGTTGGACTCGGGGGGAGGGGTCCTGACCTGAATAGTTTGGTTAGTAAGACTGCTGGAAGCATGTGATGAGAAACTTTGCATGAATCTGATATAGTTTGTTAGGCACTAGAAAGCATTTTATCTTTATTTTTGTTGTAATCATTTCTCACTTATGCCTCATTACTTGTACTCACAAAAAATCTCTCTTTGTAGTTAATAAACTTCTTGTATTGTTTTATCTAATCTAGTGTGTTTCAGTTAAAGTGTCTGGGTAATTCTATTGAAGGTAATAAGTTGTTGTGTATTTATTCCCTTAAAGGAATAATAGATTTAATATATTTGGACTGTGCACAGTAGGGCTGGGCAGTACAAGTCATACATTTCTGGGAAAATCTAGGACTGGGGGTGTGCTGGGGTCAAGGCTGGTGAGAGGCTTGGCAGGCTGCAGTTACACAAACAAATCTGGGAGTGACTTACATGCTGGTGGCTGTTTGTGAGCAGTCCAGGTTGAAGGCCACAACAGCAAAGCATTGTGAGTCACCCCAGGTTACAGGGGAGGGGTGACACAGCCCCCCACTGGTCTGGGTTGTACTCCAGGAAGTCACAACCACCCAATACAGGAAATCAGCCCACATCTTACTTTTGAAACTTGTCTGCGTTTAGTGAACCTAGTTGTGATAATATTTTCTACAAAGTTGGCCTGAATTACAGCATTAGAATTAAGACTGCAATCCTGCAGACTGCTGCAGGGAGTGTGGGGGAGAGAAGTGGTAGCACTGAGCACTCCGTGGCAGCTTAGCAAGAGTGCTGAGCATTGAGAAATGTGCAGATTGCTTTTTGGCATGGCAAACCTCTGGGCCCACACTGAACTGAGCACTGATGAGAAAAGCAGTGGGCATCATAGGATGGCAGTAATAAAAAAATGGTAAGGGCACAGGTAATTAAGTAGGTTCAATGAGTATAAATGGAGTGCACATTGGTCACTTCTAAGTTACTCCTACAGGCAAGTCGGAGTAGCGGCTCACTCTCATCAGTTACAAACACAGAAATGTCCTCAAAGTTTCTAAGAAAACAATATCACTCACAGGCAGCTTCTTGGTGATGGCATATTCCGGGCACAGTATTCTTACCAGCCTGCAGTGCCTGCTATCTTCAGGGTATTTTATGTTCCTGAACAATGGGTAGTGAAGCACCATACCCAGCAGTCCCTCCAGTGGCTCAGTGCTGCTCTCATGCCTGTCATCTGCAGAGACCAGGGAACTTTGACTGGTTTGGGGTTCTGTTATAAAAGTTGCACACAGGACTAGAAATTATGTATTGCTTATGTGATATTCATTTTCTGGTGTCAGCGTGAGCTCCAGAACATGTCTTGATACTGTCAAGCAGACTTGGAATTTTTTTTGTTTTGTTTGTACTGTTAGAGGCATAGATGGGGTATCTCTTTCATTGTTGTCAAATAGAGGGTAGGAAAATGTTGAAGCAGTCAAATGTAATTTTGCTAGCCCGCAGCAATATCCATAGCTCCATTACCATAACCCCCACAAACCACCTGCTGACTGCTGCTTCCATTTCACGTCAGATACCCGTGATCCAAGTTGACAGCAGCTGGGCCGCCTACTTCTCCTCCAAAAAGGACATTTCTTAATTTTTACATCATTTTAATTCATCTTAGATTTTATTGACATATAACATCACAAGGTGCACTGGACATGCAACAACATAAAAGTGATGCAAGACAGCGGATCAGAAAACAGTGACAACTGAAGTGCATGTTCTGGCTTATATTTAGACAGATGGGAATCATGGGTATTTGGCTTCTTTAAGCTCTAGAATATTATCAAGTACTTGTTCTCACAGAAAAGTAAAATTCAATTTTATGTATCTTGACCTAAAAAAAAAAAAAAGTAATTTACTATGGTGAGTTACTACCTGTAAAAATCTGCAGAATCAAACTGTCACCCAAAACTATTCAGTTAATTATTTTACCCCATATTTACAAGCCTTTTCACTCCAGAGGCAGATTAAGACCAAAGCAGGCTCAAATCCACCTATGCTTTTCTGCTCCTACCCTAATACAATAATTTAGCCCTATGTCAGTGGTGGGTGGCATATTGAACTCCACATTGCTCTCAGCAACAGCTTGTTCCCTTTCCTTTCTTCAGGCTCTTTGAACTGTGGCTTGCAAGATGGAAGGAAGGCATCTGGGACTTAAGCACCAGTAGATGGCCACCCAACTACTATGCCCCCTCTCTGGAAAAGCACTTAGGTGCATGTTGCATTATAAGCACTGAGTAATCCCATGATTTCAATGGGGTTATTCCCATGGTTAATGTTAAGTATGTGTTTAAATGCTTTGCTTGGATTGGTGCTCATCAGCTGGATGAATTTTTGCCTGTTGCTTGCTGACGTGCTGCTCTGTCAAGGCCTGCCTCTGACCATGAGAACTTGCTTTCAAATATACTGCTTGGATCTGCCTGTATTGCAGTTCCTGATCTTTGCTGGAAATTGAAATAATGTCCCCAAATGAGAGGCTATTGTGAGAGCATTTCATACCCAGCCAGAACTGAGGTACCAGACATCTCACAAGACCTCATGTGTTCTCTTCTATTTTCAGATCAACAAGGCTCAGATAAGCCTTGTCAAAATAGCCACCCAAATTTAACTCTACCTTCCACCTTTCGGTGTTTGTCAATCCCTACCAAAGCTACCAGCAAAATTGGCACCCTTCTGGGCATGGACAGGCTTGGAGTCTGAACTACCCTCAGATTGAACCAACCAGGGCTGTGGCATATAGGTGAGACAGTGTGGTTTCAATGTACTCCTTTTGTGGACAAAGAGGTGTCTTCAGTCTCCAGAGCAGTCAGTCAGCATCATTCTTTAGCAGTACATTCAGTTTTAAAGAACGTAATGCCCTCTCACACTAATTCAGTTATTTTACTTTGCATAGCAACAAGCACTGTGAGAATGGAACTTCAAGCTCTGAAGTCCAAATGAAACATTTCTGCACCCTGTCTGTACACTCTGCTTAGCCTGGTAGCTGTTTAGGGTGAGGACCTTTGTTTTGTTCTGTGTTTGTACAGTACCTAGCACAGTGGGCCCTGGTCCATGGCTCAGCCTTCTATGTGCTACCACAGTACAAATAATACACATTAGTAAATGCAAAAAATGCATTTATATTGCAAATGGGCACATCATTTTATTTAGCACTAATCTATTAACATCATAAGTGTGTAGATGATTGTTTGTATAAAAGAGAAGACCCTGACCTCTACTTTCCCTTTTAACAGGTAATGTAATGTCTGTACATGTGTTGGTCCATTAGAGAGTGCTGATTGTGATATTAATCTTTGGTATGTTAATCTTTGGTATGCTCAAGGTATGTTGTTTTCCCCCTCAAAATGCTATTTCCAGAGGTTTATTGCTAGGGTGTGCAAATTCACTCAAGGCTGAGACCTGCTTTTCAGTAAAGTCTCTGTTTGGAAGCATTTTTGTTCTCTCTCTATTTAGTTATAATGTGTTTTTAAATAAGCGTAGCTATATATGAAAAATTGCATTACTTTTTATGGTTTCACCTTCTTCCGTTCTAATTCAAAAATCAATTTGATTTATTTTTTAAATTAAATGTTGAGTCTCTAGTCTATAAACTGAACTGCTGCCTTTGGATTTATATATTTCAATTTTGTTTTTATTTAAATACATGAAACTTTTAGCAATATCACTTAAACATATGAATGGTAACTTTATGTTGTTGCAAAAACATAAGGCCCAGATATAAGAAAACATTTAGGTGCCTGTTGAATCTTGAGTAGCTCCATAAAAGTCACGGGACTACTGATTCACTTAAAATTAAACACTGTGTTTAAGTGCATTGCTAAAGTGGATTCTAAACACAGTGACTATACTAATGGACTGTATCTAAATTGCAGGAAATAGATTCTGATGCTTACACTGTTGAAATCAATGGTTACTTTGTCTACACTGGTATAAATGAAACCTGAATGTCACAATAGCCATTATGTAAAATACATACAAAGTTACACTGGATAAATACGTACATCTGAATTTGTTGATCTATAGGGTGTGATACAAGGCTTAACTATTTGCGGAAGGATAAAGTTTGTTTAAGGTTGTACAGTTTTATTTGGGGATGTTGGAAGGAGCTATGATTTTGGGGGGTTGAGGTGGGGAAGTTTCAGTTCTTCATCGAGTAGTAGCCTTCTGGGTGCTCCACATCAGGATGCGTGTGGACCCATGCATGTATGATTGGAGATAGCACGGGGGCAGTGTCCACAGGTCCACACCTACACCCTAGACCCTTCCTGCTCCAGTACAAGGGCATACAGGGAGGGGACAATCTGCTGCCACTCCAGTTTCTTTTCAACTGACTGTGGCTTAAAGATGGATCATTGAAGTGTACATAACCTAGCCTTGTGGTTTGCTACGCCTCTTGCAAAAAAAAGTAATTAATTTTATTTTCATAGTATTTTTTTGTTTTTGTTTTTAGCACACTTTGTGCTTTTAAAAGTGTGGGGGATATTCCTCTTCCCATTTGTTTTGTTTCTTTTCCTGATTTGGGCCTTTGTATTTCTTGGGCCTTGATTCGTGGAGCCAAATGTGGCTTATGTCCAAGACCCGATGCTTCAAACCATGTCTGTGGGGATTAGAATGAGGGTCTGCAGCCCCTGGGATGGTTGATGTTCCCATAGTGCTTCCAGGAGGCTATGCAGAGCCACAGCCAGGGGGCAGTGCGGAGAATAGGCACCGCAGGAAGTACTTTCCAAGTGACCCAGAGTGGCCGTACCCTGCGCACCTCTGATTGTCCAACCACCGTATTTAACCTTGGAGGGTGCCCCAGGAAGTTGTCTGGGCAACAACTCAGACTTTGGGCCTGTTGGAACTGTAGACTTCCCCTTGTCTCCTGATCTCTGGTGTCCAATTGCAGCCTGACCCTGACTCTTGACTCTAGTGTGGCACTCTCTTTGATTGCCGGTCTCTGACTCTGGCATGACTCTGATCTGATTCCCGCCTCCTGATTCCAGCTTTGTACTTTCTTTGGTTTCCCAGTCTGACTTTGACCCCAACTTTTGCTTATTGAACCCAGCTTTAGTGATTCTTCTGACTCCTGCTCACCTACTACCATCCCTGACATGTGGATCTCAGTCCAGCTGCAACCGCTAGGCCAGACCACTAATGCCCTGGTCCCTTACAAAGTCTATCTCAACAGAGGAGCCCTGCACAGATACAAAATTTATATCCACGAATGCGGACATAAACTGGTATCCGCAGGGCTACAGGCCTCTACCAGGAACCACAGTGGCGAAAGCAGCAGCATGTCAGGCCACCGTTTGCAAAAGCCAGCGCCCCACGCCAGCAGCTCCTCAGGCGTGGCTGTACCACCCCCAGCCCCGCCCAATGGGGCGGACGTCAGGCTCATTGGCAGCTGTCCCTGCTCATGCTAGTGTGCGCAAGGGACTCTCACGCTCCCAGAGCATCTGAGCCCCTTGCACACACGAGCATGACTAGGCCAAGCTGTTGGTGAGCCTGGTGCCCGCCCCACTTGGAGGGGCTGGGGGTTGTGCAGCCGTGCCCGAGGTGCTGCTGGCACAGGGCGCTGGCTCCTGGGAGCGGTGGCCCGACATGCTACTGCTTTGGCTGCTGTGGTTCCTGGTAGAGCTCTGCAGCTCCACCGATATCCACTTTATAAGCGTGGGTATAAATTTTGTATCCGCGCAGGGCTCTACTAAACAGACGTGCAAGTTCCCGCCGCTGCATAATAGGATGCGAGTTGTTCACAATAACTGGTGCGTGGCTTTGCTGTCCAGCTTGATTTTCTGATTCACTTTTGAGAACAGATATGCCAGTCACAACCTCAGTGCTGCTATGGAAGAGAAGTGTCTTCGCTTCTCTCATACCGGTGCCTTATTCCTCTCAGAAAATCTTGGGCTTCTGTTGCAGATTTCCACTGATGTTCTAATAGTCTGTGACTATGTGCTGCAATGGAGATTGTATGTTTTAAGCTTTTACCAATGGTAAATCTAATTTGCCAGCGTGATCTTGGATATGTCAGTTAGCTTAGCCTCAATATTCTTATCTATAATTTGGGGGGAAATCATATTCTTCCTGCTTTATAGGAGTGGAGAAGCATAATTAAAAAATTTGTAAATGCTCTGAGTGCAAAATATTAAGAATGCTTTGGGGTGGCATGTATACTTTTTGCCACCACCACCTCCGACAAAAAACAGTGTACATTTTTGGGGAAAAGTAGCCTCTTGAATTCATGCAAAAATCTATGTCATGATAAATGTGTGGTGCCAAATGTTGCTGAAAAATTCCAGAATATCATGTAATTGCACCAATTTCGTGGAAAGCCAGAGAACTATAAATCCAGACACATTTCATCTCCCAAAACATTCACAACAAATTTCACACAGTCCTAATTCCAGTTAGTAGAACTATTTCAACTTTCACAATTAAAATGTTATTCGGGGGTGGGGAGAGGAGGAAAGGCTCTGGGAGTCTAAATTAATTCAGACATGGGCTGGAAAGGGGATTTTTTCACATGGTCCCAGTTCAATCTTTTGATGCTTTTCCTGCCTACGTTTGATTTAGGAGAGAATGTTTCACATCTGGATTTTTCAGAATTTCCATAAAAAGTGAGAGTTGAAACAAAAGCAAGAAGTTTTGGTATTTGTTCTGTTCTTCCTACCTGCACACACAGATGGCTAATTGGCCATTATGTACCCCGCTGGGGATTTTCAAGGCATAAGAAAAAGATGTCCATGGGCATTTTAGATCCAGCATGTCTACACATGCATCATTTTTCTTGCTAGAAAAAGAACATGGACTTTTTTTAAAAAAAATGGGAAGTTGTTGGTTGTTGTGGCTTTTGATAAATATGGGGGCTAAATTCCATTGCATTCAGGGTGATTTAACCAAAACAGAGCTGAGGAAGAAGATGAAGACTCATTCTCTGGCGTTCTCTACACTGGCCGAGCAAAATTCAGTTCAGCATCAAAGGAGGATAAATGTAATGGCAGCCTTTTGTTCTGTGAATGCTGTCACAGAGGGCTTGAAAGCCTGAACAAATAATGAGAGAGGCAGAAAGAGCAGCAGCAAGTTCATGAGGGAGACAGCGCAGCAGAGAGCAGGAACTGCTGGAGGGAATATCTGTCGCTATAATCATAGCAGAGACAAAGGGAAAACCCAGAAGCCAAGGGAGCTTGCTGTGAGCAATAATCTGAATATAAAAGTGCAAAGTCTAGAGTGGAGGATGAGATTCAGCAATATCACTTCCCTAAATCCTCCTCATTACTTTTCCCCCTCACTTTTGTGGTTTGATTACCTCGCAGCTCAGTCCTTGATCCTTTGAATCTTTCACTCTCGCGTACTCTTTTTACAGTAATTTGTATTTTTATCACAGCAGAGGAGCAGTCTGGCCTCGCCATTAGTTTCTATCAGCTCAAATCTTACTAGTTACTGTAGTTACTTTTCCCACTGATTCCAATAATCGCACTTTGGGGATGGGGGTGGGGAAACTTAAGCGAGTCAATTGTTATCTCCTGCACAGGAAGCCCAGACAGCCAAACATAAGCTCTTTTTCAATGCTGTGTACTGTAATTTTCAGGATTACTTACAGTTAATGGTAACCCTTGATCAGGATATCTGTAAGTAATGGGGCAAAAATAATAAATGTCATTTTCAAAAAAGAGGCATGTAGGATACTTCTCTAAAATATGAACCCATGATTGTAGTTGCGCGCACAAATTATGTGTGCATATTTGTGTATGTAACTACCTGTTTGTGGATGCAACTTAAGGGCATTTTTGGTTACATTTTCAGTACTGTACAGGTAGGACTCCTAATAACATGAGGTGCAACTGTACCCAAGCATCAGAGAACATTATTAAGACCTTGTTGTATTTCTCATTCTTTGTTTTCAATTTTAGAAATATTGGTGAGTGGCAAAAATGGTTATTTATGGACCCAACTTCATTTACAAACTTATTTAATGCAATCAAAACAACTGCAGCAATTGTTCAGATATATTACATACATTTATTATTGGTAGGCATTACTTACAGCAGTATATTTCAGTTTCATGGTCAAAGTTCATGTAAAGTTCAAAGGGTTATTTCTGACTGACTATTTAAAAGTAGCTCTGCTAAACTATAAATTAATCATGCTCTCTAAACCCTCCAGAGCAGAGTCATAGCTGTGTACAGCTCGTTGGGTCATTTTTTTCCTGTCTGCATTAAACATGATGTAGAGATGGTTGAATTTTTTTTTGTAGGAATATTTTTGACCAAAAATGGCTTTTCAACCAGAATAAATATTTACATGGGAATGTATTTTGTATTTTACTTTTACAGTAAAAGCTGTGTTATCTAGCACTTTACCGACTGGAAAGCTCTAGAAACTGGCATTTCTGATATCTCCCAATACAAATCTTCAGTCTAGTAACCAGGATGATGCAGAAGCTATTTGAGACCCGAGTATTTCCAAGAACAGTCTGACTATGCTCGAGTTAGCCGAGAAGAGCCGAAGGCTGTTCTTTCCTTTTTTTTTGTCCGCCATTGTGATCGATTGGTTTATTACATGGTGTATTGTCTGGTGTTTATCGTAAAATATCAATGCCACCGTACCAATATGGCATCCAAAATACCAGCAAAAAGCAAAGGAGAGAAGCGTAAGAGAATTGTGTTGACATTAAAACAGAAAATCAATATTTGTACACGTCTTGAAAAGGGTGAGAATAGGAATGTTTATTCATTTTATTGTATTCTAATTCTTTGAAAATTAGTAATCCGTTGGTAAGTATAATTCTTAGTTAATCAGAATTTTTGACTAACCGCACCCTCTATTGCCCTAACATGCTAGATAACAAAGCTTTTACTGTATATTGATTTTTTTCCCCAAGAACAAAAAAATGAAAACTGAAAAAAAAAATCAGTTAAAAATAACATATGCAGGTGGGTTTTTTAAACCTAAATTTTAAAACAAAAAACCCCATTTTTTGTAGCTGAAAATGTTTTTTAAAAAACAAGAGAGGGAGGATGATCCAGTGACTAGGGCACTAGCCTTGCACTTGGGAGACCTGGGTTCAATTCTCTGCTCTGACACACACTTCCTCTGTGACTTTGGGCGTGTCACTTAGCTTCCTTGTTCTTCGGTTCCCACTTTGTCTAATAAGGATAAGATCACTTCCCTACGTTGCAGATACCACAGTAATGAAGACCATATACGTGCCTAGGATAGATACATAGAAAATTTTAAAAATTTCCTGTGGAAAATAATTGGCAGTTTATGAGCACAGTGTGCTTGCTATCTCAGGTTTTTGGTCTCATCCCTGTTCTGAAACTGACAGTTCCAGTTATGGAAAACTTGTCACTGACCCAGATCTGAATCTTGCCCAACTTGGGGCAGAGGCAGTTTTTTCAGGGCAATTCAACAGCTTGTGGAGACTGCACATATGTTTATAGTATGTTGAAAGAAAGAAACCTGGTGGTTGTCTGAAGCTGTTAAAGGATTTTGAATGTTAGAATAAATCCTAGGGCATGGGTTAGTGGATTGAGGCCAACTGAGTTACTCAAAATTCATTGCACATGGTTCTCGCCTCCAGATATTGTATGTGCCTATTTAATACATACATTTATAGTATACTGTATAAGCCCGTGGTGGGCAACATGCGGCCCGTCACGGTAATCTGCTGGCAGGCCTCGAGACAGTTTGTTTACATTGACCATCCGCAGGCACGGCTGCCTGCAGCTCCCAGTGGCCACGATTCTCCATTCCCAGCCAATGGGAGCTGTGGGAAGCGGCGCCGGCCGCAGGGACGTGCTGGCCGCCACTTCCTGGAGCTTCCAACTGGGAGCCACGGGCAGCCGTGCCTGCGGACGATCAATGTAAACAAACTGTCTCGCAGCCCGCCAGCAGATTACCCTGACAGGTTGCCCACCACTGGTATAAGCCTTTTAAAGATGTAAGTGTAAATTATATACAATACATAAAATGTAGAATATATATAATAGTACACAGTGTAGTACGCACCTTTTATATCATCCACTCTCTCACACTCAGAATATATGCAAACCCAATCTGTAAAGTGGATGAATGTGTTATATAAATCGAAAGTTGTCAGTGTGATCTATTAGCACTAGTTCTGCTGTCAGCTGTTCTATAAAGCACAAATTCAGGAGCCTATTCTCCCTGATGGTAGTGGGTACTTACATATTATACCAATTTATTATTATTTTGCTGATTTCGGTAGTGCCTATCACTATGGCAACTTTTATTACAGGGATTAGAACACAAAACAAGAATAGATAATCAAATAAACACAACCAATGTGCCTTGTATTGTGACCTAAATAAAAATTTAAGGAGGCTAAAAGCAGACTGAAACCCCTGAGCAGGAATGGCATAGCTCAGGAAATTGCTACCGGAGCCCAGAGTCTTTCATTGGATGGTCATTGGTTAGAAAACATTTGACCAGGTGGGTGGGAACCAGAAGTCATCAGTGATAGCTGTTTGCAGTCTGTGTGGAAGGATTTTTATTCTCAGTCTAGTTCCTTGGGTATACATTACAAAACAAAGCGTCTTAATTGCTATTAATTTTCACACTGCTGTTATTTTCAGCAAAGAGACCAAAGACCAATTTCTGCACTCAGAACACAGTTGTAGAATCTGTATACCTTTCTGACCCTAGACGTTATTTCCCCTAAAATTTCTGACTGAAGCACAGCGGTGGGCAGTGTTTTCTCAATGCTGCTTCTGCCCTAATGGTGACAGACAGCAATTTCTACTGCTTTCAGTCTAGCAAATCACTAAAAATTTGTTTTCAGACCCTGTAAGAAAAACAATCACTGAATAAGTCACTTTAATTGTCCCTTTTTGAAAGATAAATTAAAAATACTGCCCCTCCCTGACATTTTAGATTCCTCACTTGCCATGTCAGAATTTACACCATTCAGTCAGATCCTACAAGCTACTTTATGTTGCCTTATATCACATAGAGGCGTAGTAGGCGACAGGCCAAGGATACCATGGTGAATGACAGATGAACACTGTTCAGCATGATACTACTATTAAAGGGTGACAGGTGTATTGGAAACCTTAAAATATCCTTTTCTCAAGTTATGTTTTCATCAGAATTTTAAATAACAAATTAGAGTTCTTTTCTACAGAAAGTGTCACCTCAAGCTCTAGCTTCCCAAATCCTAGCAAATGACTAGTAGGGCCTGTCAAAACTGTTTTTCAATGGAAAAATTGGGTTTTTGACTAAATAAACCTTTCCATGAAAAGTGTCTGTCTGCTTTCTGCAGAAAAAAATTGAGTTTTAGTCAAAAATATTTTGGCCAAAGTCTTAGTTTTCAGTTTAAAATTTTTGTTTTTTTTTGACAAAAGATCAAAACTTTCCACTTTTTTCCTTACTTAATGATTAATAACTTTTATTATTTGCTGCAAGAACTTGAAAATCTGATATGCACAGGAACTGAGGACCACAGGAATTCTTACACTCGATCAGACCACTACTCCATCTTGTCTCGTACTTCATCTCCAATGGTGGCTTACACTTTCCTCTGAAGCATCTGGTGCAAGAAATCCTGAAGTGGGCTACTATGGAGTAAACGTGCTCTGTGTTAAAGAGAGGAGGGATCTTACTCGCCACCTGAGGAGAAGCTGTGAGGGAGCGCTCCTCCCCAAGCCAGAGAGAGGAAGGAGAGCATTACCTCTGCACTAGCCCATGGGCAATTTCTTCCTAATATCTTCAGATAGTGGGTGGGTGCCTGAAGCATGAGGGTTTATAGCTCTTCAAATTCTTATTGTTGTAATCCTTACTAATATAACTCTGGTTGTCCCTGTTATCCATATAAATGTTAAATATTCTGGGTTGTAATTGAAATCAATATATTTTAAAATGCAGAAAAAATCCAAAAATATTTATAATAAATTTAAATTAGTATTCTATTATTAACAGTGTGATTAAAAATAATTGCAATTAATCACAATATTTAATAAATAGTCATAATTAATCACAATTTTAATAATTTGAGAGCCCTAATAGATATAGATAAAATATCTTCCTCCCTCCCTCCTACTGCCCAGGAAAGGAATTCTGAGCCAGGGATCAATCAACTACTCAAACCTGCTAAAAGTAACAGCGTGGAAGCTGAAAGGGGAGAACTGAGGTCTCTGGGGTACTCTGAGGGTATTGGGATATTCTTCTGAAATTACAAGAAGCCTCTATCAACAAGATCCATGGAATCACCTGGACTAAATTCCAGTCCTTGTGCTACAATAGGTGCATTAATACCCAGACAGACAAGGTAAAGGATTTCTTAGAATTCCTACGAGATTTAAGTCCAATACATTGAGGAGACAGGTTGCTGCCATGGCAAGTGTCTTGAATTGTAAAGATCCAAAGATGATTCCTAGTCATCACCACGTCAAAAGATTCCTTAGAGCAACAGCACTTATTAGTTCTCCTGAGGAAATTGAATCTGATGTTAGGAGCTTTAATGGGAAAAAACCCCAAACATTTGAACCATTGCTCTCTGTTTTGGCCTATTTTCTATCTCTCAAAGTGAGTCTTAGTAGTAATCACCTTGGTTAGGAGGGTATTGGAATTTGGAGCATTGTCTACGGAGCCTTATCTGTGTATTTTCCATAAAAACAAAGTAATTCTGGTGGATGGATACATCTTTAATAAAAAAAAAAAACACATGATTTTCCACAGGTCACTAGAAGTGGCTTTGCCTTCTTTTTGCCCTAATTCTAAGCATCCCAAGGAGATTGAAGGGCACAAATTGGATGTCAGGAGAGCACTTAAAAATCTATCTCAAGTGCACAGAGCCTTATCGGAGATCCACATTTCTTTTTATCAATATTTCTCTTAAGTTAAAGGAGAGAAGGTGTCTAAACGGTCTATCAAGGCATGTATTGCTGAAGCTGATAGAACATCTGCAGAAAACATTACAGTCTGCTTGCTGAGAGGCTCCCATGTTAATGTTAGGTGACTTTTATATTAATATGTTCAGTTAGTAATTTTCAGCTTTATAGACTCGTAGACGTTAAGGTCAGAAGGGACCATCGGGATCATCTAGTCTGACCTTCTGCACATTGTAGGCCGCAGAACGTCACCCACCCACTCCTGTAATAGACCCCTAGTGTCTGGCTGAGTTACTGAAGTCCTCAAATCGTGGTTTAAAAACTTCAAGTTACAGAGACTTCACCATTTACCCTAGTTTAAACCTGCAAGTGACCCGTGTCCCATGCTGCAGAGGAAGGCGAAAAACCCCCAGAGTCTCTGCCAATCTGACCCGGGGAGAAATTCCTTCCTGACCCCAGATATGGCAGTCAGTTAAACCCTGATCATGTGGGCAAGACCCACCAGCCAGACCCCTGGGAAAATTTTCTGTAGTAACTCAAAGCCCTCCCCATCTAGTGTCCCATCTCTGACCATTGGGGATTTTTGCTACTGGCGGTTGCCGATGGCCTACATACTGTTGTAGGAAGTCCCATCATGCGATTCCCTCCATAAATTTATCAAGCTAAGTCTTGAAGCCAGTAAGGTTTTTTTGCCCCCACTGCTCCCCTTGGAAGGCTGTTCCAGAAGTTCACTCCTCTGATGGTTAGAAACCTTCTAATTTGAAGCCTGAACTTGCTGATGACCAGTTGATATTCATTTGTTCTTGTGTCCACATTGGTGCTTAACTTAAATAACTCCTCTCTCCTCAGCCGCCTTTTGATTAGGCTAAACAAAACAAGTTTCCTTCCATAAGGTAGGTTTTCCATTCCTCAGATCATCCTAGTAGCCCTTCTCTGCACCTTTTTCCAGTTTGAATGCATCTTTCCTAAACATGGGGACCAGAATTGCACCCAGTGTTCCAGATGAGGTCTCACCAGTGCTTTGTATAATGGTACTAACGCTTCCCTGTTTCTCCTGGGAATACCTCACCTGATGCATCCAAGGCCTGCATTAGCCTTTTTCACAGCCACATTACATTGGCAGCTTATAGTCATACTGTGATCAACCAATATAACCCGGTCTTTTCCCTCCTTTGTCACCTCCAGTTTTGTCACATCATCGTTCTGGGGGCTGCTCAGTTCAGCAGAAGCCATGTTCACTTGGTTTCTCTAAGACAGTGTCTGCATTACCATTGTGCTCTCTGATCCGGACGGAATACTAAGAAGCTAACTCTTACTTTTAGCCCCTGTATATTTCTGACTCTGGCAAGCAGTAGCCCACTTCTGCGATTCCAGAAGGTAATTGGGAACTCTCTCCCTATCATCTTATATTTTGAGTCCCATATTTATATCTTAGTTTTTAAGGGAGGATTTTGTCTCTCAGAGATCAGAACTATATTGTGGCATCAAAGACGAAGACTAATCTCACTCATACTTACCTGCAATGGAAAATTGAAAAGCCTAAAACTTTGGGTTTTATTTACCTGCCGCCTGAGATTCCTTGTCTGAAAAAAATGACACATACATTTCTATTTTTTTTTAATCTGGAACTAAAGTAAATACATCTCTTTAATAGGTCAATCAGTGCAATGGATGGGATCAAGAAATACTGTCTTGGCACTTTGGCTGGATACTTTATTTGTAATCTATGCAAGAGCCTGAGGGAGAGCCTAGGGTACTTGTCTGTTACGCTGTTCTCTAAACCTATAGAAGACCTAATTTTGATACCACTAAAGGTTTGGGACCATCTTTGAGGTTTTTGGGCTTTTGGAACCAGTTCATCTATCTGTTTTTGCTGAAAAATACATCCAGGACTTTACACATTATGCAATTATAGTTCCCCTATGTTACCATAAACAGGAGGATAATGTATGTAGTTAAACAATTATTTGAATTGTAATTGTATATATAAATAAATAGAATAGCATACTATGTATCTGATCCTTGGGGGGACGACGACATTGTTTTCCATCCTGAATTTTGAGAAATGTTTGAAAGTCAATGTGCTATAATGATATTGATTTTTTTAACGTCATGATGATTCAACTGAGTGCAATTTAATAATGGTCAAGCTACAGTCCAGGCGCCTTGTTCTCAAATACAGAAAAGAAGCACCTCCCACTGTGTTCAGTGTGACTTACTTGTATCTAGTGGTGAGACTATAAGGCAGCCACCAGAATTATGATCAGGTAAAATATCACCATTCCCCCTCTGAAGTTCATCATTACAATAGCTCAGTACCGCAAGAGGTAAGAGTAAGGTATGCTATATTGTCATGATTTTATTGAAAAGAGTCAAGTTCCCCCCTTACACCAGATTACAGAGTGGCAAACGCTTGCAGTCACAATATTTTAGGGCAAGACACTTCATTTCTGAGAGCAGAGACATTCCATTAAGAACTCTCAAAAATATTTTTCAAAATATGGTTAAACTCTTATACAGATATTGCTTCCAAATTGTTTTTACTTTTGTTGTATATTCTCTCCTGCCTAGCTAGCAGTTTTCATGTTGATGTTCAACAAGTGTCCTTGAAACCTCCCTAATATTGAAGAATACTGATTTTTGAAACATCATTATATCTCTAATAGTGAGATTTAGTTTATTACTCAATACCAAACAGTAGACAGGACAAATGACTCCTCGTATACTACATGGTATTGGTAATTCCATTACAACAGTAGGTGACAATGGATTGTGGAGACCTAGAAAACTTCCACCATCTGTGGTAGCACTGTCTCACAATTGACTCCTTCCTGGGGACAAACTTTCCTATGTTGTTTTCTGTTCTTTGCAGAAGATACAACATCCACAGTTCTTGCACTCTTAAGAGAAGATCCTCTGCTCATCAGAAGATTGGCTCAGAAGGAGGCAAAGTTTTGTTACCTTTCTGGTGCTCCAATTGTGGGGTGAGTGTGTGGTCCTAATTTGTGTCTATGCTCCAGGTTCTAAAGGGGCCATTTCAGTAGCTAGGGATCACCGGCACATATAGATGCCCGAGGCCCTTCCCCTGGGAATGTCTCTTGTACTGGTTGCCTATTGAGCTGGGGAAAATAATTGTTTTTTTTGTTTTCTTTGCTGGACGTTCCATAAAATTGGGGGAAAAAATAATTCAGGTTGACCTGAAATGAAAATTTCAAAATTTTCTGGAAAACAAAAAAAAATTTAAAATAAAAAATTATTTGACCCAAACTGAAACATTTTGGTTTTGAACTTTTTTTAAACATTTATTTTTAAAATAAAACTGAAATAAATGTTGACATGAGAAGTAATTTTGAATTTAAAAAAATCAAAAGTTTCATTTTGAAAATATCAAAGTGAAACAGTTGGATTTTTTCTGGAATGTTTTAGATTTTATTTAATCAAAGCACTTCAGCATATTTGACACAAATTTCCAAAATGTTTCAGTCCACCTGAATATCCATTATTCAACTGAAAAATTTCTCCCAGCGCTAGTATGGGAGAAGAGGTGCTATGGAAACCCACTACCACCTGAGGATTTTCTCACACAGGAGCGATTCCAAGGCAGCTGTATCTCCCACTGTAGACTGTAAACTACACATTTTGATTCTGTCATTTGCTATTTATGGGTGCAGTTGGCTGTCCAAATTACTTGATCTTGTTTCTGCTCCCTGATGGAGATGAATGAAATTATTTATACAAAAAAAAACAAATAACAAAAAATGAATAGTGTGAGTCTGGTAGGAATGTTCAGACAAATCATTGTTCTTTATTAAAATTCCTAAAACTCTTGATCTGGAAACATTTTCATGAATACCCAGAACTTTCAAATATTGACTAATATGCCCCCCCCCCCCAATACTAATAACGGAGTGAAGCCTATATACATTTATTTGCAAATGTGATTTTGCATTATTCAATAACTTCTAGTTTCCTGTATTAGGGGGAAAAAAAGCCTTTTAAAAATGTGTCAATATCTGAGAGACTGAGTTACATTTCTGTAAAGGTTCCTTCCAGCAGCGAGCCAGCACTCTTTTCAGCAATTTTGATCAAAATAGGAACTGCTATTTGTGGCTGTCTTCAGTGCCCCTGCAAGGCGTTGACTAAATGCATTTTTTTTTTATCATTTCTGCCTCGTGCCTTGTTTATAGATAAAGGGGATTATTATGTCCTGCCAAGTGAACTTCAAAAGGGCAATTTATGACAATGTTTTCAATTTAGAATGTCTAGAATTTCTCTCTAACATTCCTTTAGACTTCCAGTTAAACTAGTTTCATTTAATTTCTAAAGGATGTTCCACAGAATCTCTACCAAAAATTGGCCCATTTTTCTTTTGAGTCACTACCGTTCCTAAACTACTTTTCACAGAATGCTCTTATTTCAGAATTCTATAGTACTTTTTGCCCCTCACAAGGAATGTTGTTCCAAAAATGTTACCAACCAAAGCATGACATTTTAAAGGCACAAAGTAGGTTGCCCCCTCCCGCTATCCCCGCATCACACAGATAGTGGCCTCTTGTAAAGATCAAATTTCATCCTGTGCATTTCAGAAAATAGTGTAGACTGAATTCACGCCCAGTCTAAATCTGCTTAGTATAAGGAATTACACCAGGGATGAATTTTATGTTTTCACATTTGTATTCCACAGAATCTTTTGAATTTTTTTGCGGCTGCTATCACCTCTATAATTCCCCAATCCTGAGATGATCCCATATTGTCCTGGCTTTGATGACCCTCTGCATTTTTTTTTTAAATTAATGATTCTATTGCTATGCCAGCCCTTTTGCATGCTGCCCCATGGTCTCTTCTGATTCTCTTTTGGTCCTTGCTCATGCTACTCTGTTCTCCACTGATAATCTGCTGGGACTGATGAAGTGAGCTACCAGTCAGCACCACATAGGAGTCAGTAAAAAAAAAAAAAAAAAAAAAGGCTCATAGCGCCACCACCACCACTACCACCGCTTTTCATATAGCTTAAACACAGCAATATTGCCACAGTCCCCAGTTATGGAGGAGATTGGCACATCTGCCATGTCATGTGCAGGTGCAGTTCAAAGTGGACCATGTTTTCTGTGGAAGTGAAAAGCTGCTGGGTTCTTTGGTTGGGTACTTTATGAGGTTTTTGTTCAGGATGTTGGCGTTCTTCCTCCTTGCTTGCCATTGATTTTCAGGGGAAAACCCCAAGTCTTCAAACCCTTGCACTGCAAGCCAGAAAAGGTTTTCTGGAATTGAGTCAGACTCTTGATATGTTGTTTAGGGCTTCATGTACTGGAGGATCCTTGTTCCCTTGAATGCGAGGGACTCCCAAAGTATCCTCATGTTCTCATGAATTTGGTGAGGGTGGATGTGTGTCAGTGTGGGAAGCCACTGTTTTGGAATTGATTTTACTGTGCCCATAATGATGTGCATGGCAGTGTTAAGTTGAGAATCAACAAGTGATGTGTGGGAGTTATCCAACCGGATGGGTGAGAAGTATTGTATGGTACAGGAGACGTGGCCCAGTGAAGAGGTCCATGGAGTTTTTCCATTGGTTCCCTACATAGTTCTGCCAATTTCTGGATGAGATTTATACAAGGACTCAGTCTAATGTCACACCAAGATATTTTGGGAGTGGGATCGTATCTTATCTGTGGGCCACAGAAGTCCATGTGCAGTTCTGCTCTAGCCTTTTGATTGTTTAGATGAAATGCTAACACAACAGTGTTAGTGGGCTTTGGTTTTAGCCTCCGATGTAACAAATATATGTAACAAATATACCATGATTTTAAGGTCATTAGTTAGATTTTGTTCAGTGGTAGGTATGATGCTGTCTGGAATGGCTCATGAGTGCCAACCTCAAGGCAGACTGTTAAAAGGCAGGCCAGAAACCCCAAACTGGTTGTATGTTATAAAATTAGATTTCACCAACCCAGTAACAAGTATGAAATCCTAAAGCAGTGTAACACTTGGAGTCACAGACAGATTGGAATGTCCAAGGGGACTATCTTGCCACCCAGGCAAGATGGACTATGTCCTAGATGGTTACTTTGCACCGAAAATCACACCAATATTCAGGTTACTCCCAGACCTAAAGGACCAGTCAGTCACTTACCCCAAGTCAGTTGTATTCAGATCTCAAACGAAGGACATTTGTAGCCAACCTGTAATTAACTAAAGATGTATTAACTAAGAAAATAAATGAGTTATTTATAAGATTAAATCAGGTAAGCATACACACCCATAAAAGGTACAATCTCAAGTTCAAAAGGTTATAGAAGCTTCTATAACGGGGTCGGCAACCTATGGCACACTTGCCAAACATGGCACGCGAGCCAATTTTTAATAGCACGCTGCTGTCTGCCGGACTCGGGCAGACAGCAGCATGCCACTAAAAATCCTGCCTGGCGTGGCCTGGCCCGGCCCGCTCTTTTCTGCCCCCTGCCCACCACTCTCTCCTTGCAGAGCAGGCAAGCTTCCCCCTCCCCCCCGCCTCTTCCCCCAGCGTGCTGGGTTCCTGCCCCTCCTTCTCTCCCTCCGTGCGGCGGATCAGCTGACGGCCCTTGCTATGGAGCGGGAGCGGGAAAAGCAGAGCCGGAGTGGACTCTCTGCTCCGGGGACCTTGGGGAAGGGGGGTAGAATCAGGGCGTATCCCCTCCAGCCCCCTGCCATAAGCAGCTCAGGGCAGGGGGCTGGGAGCACCCGCACGACCCCAGCCCTCTGCCCTGACCCCTGCACCCCCCCACAACCCCAGCCCTGACTCCTGCACCCCCCACACACATACCCAGCCCGCTCCATGCCCTGACTCTTGCACCCCCCACATCCGCACTCCCACCCTGAGCACCAAACGGGAGCTCTTGCGCGTGCGCGCGCACACACACACACACACATACACACACCCATTCCCACCTGCACCCCTCACGCCAAATTGGAGCTGCCCAGGTAAGCGCTCCACACCCAAACCTCTTGCCCCAACCCTGAGCCCCCTCCCTCATTCTAGCTCCTGGCCAGACTCTGCAACCCAACCCCCAGCCTGCTCCTTCACCCCCAGCCCTGTTCTCAGCACACTTGCACCCTCATCTCAGTGCAGAGAGAGGAAGGAATGGGCTAGAACCAGGGAGAAAGTAGGTATCTACTCTGTGGACAGGGCCGGGACTCCAGACTGGCAGTGGGCTGAGCGGGGCCGGTAGCTGGGACCCTGGCTGGCAGGAGTCGGTGGACGGAACCCCAGAACAACAGTGGGCTGTCAGCGGACTGAGCCGTTCAGCCCACTGCCGGTCTGGGATCCCAGCCGCCGGCCCCGCTCAGCCTGCTGCCGGTCTGGGGTTCTGGCTGCCTGCCCCTTGCCAGCCGGGGTCCCGGCCACAGGCCCCGCTCAGCCTGCTGCTGGCCTAGGTGAATAGAACCCCAGGCCGGCAACGGGCTGAGCGGGCCAGCGGCGTAAGATCAGCATTTTAATTTAATTTTAAATGAAGCTTCTTAAACATTTTGAAAACCTTGTTTACATACGACAATAGCTTAGTTATATAATATATAGACTTACAGAGAGAGACTTTCTAAAAAACGTTAAAATGCATTACTGGCACGCGAAACCTTAAATTAAAGTGAATAAATGAAGACTCAGCACACCACTTCTAAAAGGTTACCGACCCCTGTTCTATAATAATCAAGCTTTTATGTCCCTCGGGGATAATTCAAGTCAAGAAGCTTGGGGATCTCTTGCTTATGTCTAGGAATCTCTGCCTTTCACAGTGCACACAGCATAGAGACCTCAATTTCTTCTGGTTAGGGATTTGTACCGCACCCCTGCCCCCAGCTCGAGTTCAAGCTGATGGGACAAGCACTCCTGCAGGTAACCTCTTCATGGGTGGAGGAGGGAGCAATTGACAAAGTCATTGTTCCACAATGGCCCATTTGGATTCAGTGGTCCTTCCTGATGGCCAGAAGATAACACCACTTCCTGGGGTAAACTAATATTTAACATTGGTATTGTTTCTCCCTGACTGTGGGGAATTGACTATCTTAACAAACATTTTTATAGTTATAGAGCAAACATTTAAACATTACCTTATAACATGGGATACTGATATTACAAGTAGAAAAGGAGTACTTGTGGCACCTTAGAGACTAATAAAGTTATTTGAGCAAATAAATTTGTTAGTCTCTAAGGTGCCACAAGTACCTTTTCTTTTTGCGGATACAGACTAACACGGCTGCTACTCTGAAACCTGATATTACAAGTATGATTAATACATCTAGCATCCTGCAAGCATTCCATAAAGTCTAAACACATTACTATAACTCTAATATCTATTTTGATTCATGTTAACATACACATAAGCAAGACTGGTTTCCAGCTATGCATTTGTGGGTGTTTAGTGAGAACTAGGGATCTTGATGTGAGCTGGCTCCTGGTCCGCCAGTGTTACAGTAGGTAAATCCCATCCTGTCAGAGCAATGTCATCAGCATAGACAAAATTTCCATGATGTCTGGGGAAGATCACTGGCATAGATATTAAACAGGATCAGCTGTAGGCAGGATCCCTGTGGTAAGCCATTATTGAGAATGTGTGGCCTGCTGAGCTTTTCACCAAGGAAAAACACGAAACCTATGACTAATCAGAACTTCTTGGAAGAATTTTATCATTGCATTGCATGGGATAGTTTTTCTCGCTTTCAGGAGAAGCCCTTCCTCCCTAAGGGTGGTGCAGGTGATGACGACGTTCTGATTGTCTGCACTATTAGATGCTAAGGCACAATGTCATCAAAATCAGCATCTGAACATCACTCAGTGAAGTCCCAGTTTGGACAGCAACAGGAGCAATTCATAGTGCCTATGCTTGCGCAAAAATAAACACAGAAGTTTGAGTATTGGCAGGCAGTGGTATGGCATTCACAAGACTCATTCCAATAGTTATGTAGAAAACATACCTAAGGTCATGCATTAACTCCCTGGGTTGAGTCAAACCACTAGCAGAAGTTCTACAGCACGAACGACTCTGTTAGCGTTATTCCCAATTTCTTCTCTAGCTCATCACCTCTGTGAGCAGGTAAAGCCTCCCTAGGATCAACATTCGTAATATGCTTTCTTTGCTGATTGCTCTCTTCCTGCCCAAACCCCAAATTAACAAACAGTACCATGTGGAGGCCTTAAAATGCTTTGAATAAACCCCATCACACGGTCCGCTCAGATTAAGGGGAGCAAGGAGGTTGGTGCCAACTCCCTAATCTGAGTCAGATTTGGTGAAAGAGCATCTACAAAAGTATGGTCTCTATGGGAGCCTGCGGATTAGCACTTCCGTTTCTTACGCTGAGATGTAATCCCCTGCAATGTTGTATACTTTCCACAGCATTGCAAGGTAAAGCTTGGAGGTTGTTTGCCTATACCCAATCCCTATATTTAGGCTGTAAATCTAACAGGCCTCATTTTACCCTTCCGCAGCATTTTAATAAGACTTTGCTGGCTCTACCAGCTGTCTCTTGAGAAGTGACTCCCATAATCCTACAGACCCACAACATTCACACCCTAAGAGCAAATTTCAACTTGAACAGAGAAAATGAAAATGACAATAAACGTGTCAATTTCCTAAATATACTAGCCACTATTGAAATGCTTCTGCTTAAATTATGAGACTATTAGAGCATCAAAGGCCAGTAACTGCTAAAGCCATCCACCTTGTCAAACAATTTAAAAGCCTGAAAGTTGATATCTGCACGTTCTTTAAAGTGCGCTGGCCAGGAGTTGGTGAAAGGAAAGTTTAAGGACCATAGGTTTTTTGTTATCAGGCAGGCCTCCTTGACAGCTTGCTCCAGCAAAAGGTGGTTTTTGTACTTTCATGCAAATGCCAGATAGGCAATGTAGGCTTGGTAGGTAATTTAATGAATGACTTGTCAGCATCTGATTCCATAACGGCTGTGGGCATTACAGCATATCATCACACCAAAATCAAGGCAAACAAAGTGGCTGCAGGTCATTGTTATCAGCAACTGCACTTAGTGCTTAATGAAACTCTAAGAAGAGATGTTGTCATGATCCTGCGTGACTTTAATGTTCAGGTGGGAAAGAATAATGACACCTGGGCAGGTACACTTGGGAAGTGTGATATCAAGCAGAAGCATAGGAACAGGCAGTGACTGCTGGACAGAGTTAATAAACCTGTTGCAGCCCAGATGGTTTCACTAGGACTGCTATTGATCATATCTTTGTCAGCAGTCATTGGAGGTCATGCAAAGATTCATAAATACTGAATTTTACACTGATCATCGGCTTCTGCTGACAAAAGTGCACCTCTGACTTTGAAGATAGCCAGTTAATGGGCCGAAATTGTCTGAGTCAACTAAAAGCTCATAGTACAACCAAGTTTTTGGACAGCTTTCTGTGTTGAACTGCTATCAAAGCATTAGAGACCAAAGTCTCACTCCCTTTGTCATCTGATGGGGAAGTCATCAGAGCTGATCATTGTGCATTCAATGCTGAGCTGTAGCCCTTCAAAAATCACCCATGGATCAGTGAGGAGATGCTCACTGCAGTCAGAGCTAAGAAAAAAGCAAGGATACAATTTGAGTCATCAGATGTGTTCACCGAGGAGCAAAAACAAAGACTGAATGGGTGTGACTTTGGAACAAGAAGGGAAAGGAATCCTGGAAGTTGACTCGGGCAGCCAGTTTAGAGCAGGCTTCTGCCAAGCATTATCTCCGCACTTTCTATTTAACTTTGCAGTGTTTGTGGGGGAAGGTGGCACCAGCTTGTCCAGCAAAGAACTGGGATAGCAACATCAGCCAGAGTCTCTGCAGAATCAGTTGCATCAGTGGGAAGATAATTTCAAGCTGCTCCTCAACTGTCCACCCCTATGGTCCCTCTGCTGTTTGAAGAAGGGCAGGAAGTTCCAGTAGAACCAGCTTCCTTCAGTCAAGAAGAGATCTGGATTGCAGTCCATAAGCTGAAGTTTGGGAAGGCACGAGGGGTTTGTAAACATCAGCTGTGAGTTGCTGAAAACAGGTGAGAGGTTTTTTTGTTTTACCGTGGCTGCATAGGCTTTTTCTGGACCCTCTGGCACATTGATAAATCCCTGATGGCTGGAAGAATGGTGGTGTTCTGCCTTTGTTTGAAAAGGGTGATAAGACCAAACATTATGCTTTTGTCGGTCCCAGGGAGAGCCTTCACTTCTGCGTTAACATCTCAAATCAATGATGGAGTTTGTGGCAAAGGCTGGGATACTCAGTGTGGTGTTCAACCTGGTTGTTCCACTGTCAACCAGATCTCTACCTGGAAGGTGAAGGTGGCTGAATTTAATAAGCCACATGCATCATTTTTTATAAACTTCCTTCAAGCCTTTGATTCAGTGCATCAAACAGGTTTCTGAGAGCTGATGAGATGACTCAACATCCCCGAGAAGATAGTGTCCTAGAAAGAAGAGCTCTCTCGAGCAGTGATTTTTTTCGCTCTGGGGACCTCTGGGGGTCCGCAGACTAAGATTTCCAAAGGGATCTGTATCTCCATTTGAAAATTTTAGGAGTCTGTAAATGGAAAAAGGTTGAAAACCAGTGTTTATAGAGGAATGGAAAGATGTGCCTGAGTCCATGGAAGATATACAGCATGGTTTCCTAGCTCCACAGCAGTTCAGAAAGGGTCCATTCGGTCACCATCATTATTCAATATCCGTGGTTGATGGATAAGCTTCAGGAGGCAGATGTCAGTGGCACTAAGCGGAATGCCATTCTGTTTTGAGATCTTCAGAATGCTGATATTGTCTTGTTGTCACCGTCTGGTGAATCACTGCAGCTAATGGAGTATTTGCTTGGGCACGAAGCAGCATGTATTGGTCTGGTTATTAATCCAGATAAAACTAAGTCCCTAGCCATTGCCATCAAGCAACCTCCAGCTCGGTATTTAACCTGCCCAGATTTGACGTCAAGTAGGTGGTGATGGTCATACGTGGGCAGCATACAAACTGCTGGTGGATGCTTAAAAGATTAGGTTGTGATGGAGGGGTGGGCAGGCCAAACATGGTGGTGCAACCGAGTGCAGCAGGTCACAATGCAACTCACTCAATATTCACCCAGCTGCCCCTCCGTTGTGATGGAGGGGCAGCTGGACTTAACTTGAGTGGTCCTGCGCCCCAATGCATCAGGTTGCAACACCTGGAGCAGGGAGCCAGGCCCAGCCCTGTGCGACAGGAGATATCGCTGCTGGGTGAATGAGAAGCAGGCTCACTCTCTAAATTCCTTTTCCCTTCTGCCCCTCCCCCCCCAAATCCCCTGTCTTCCCTCAGTGGTAATTTTTTAGCCGCTTAGGGGGCCTCCGTTTCAGATTTTGTCTTTGGACCCCCAAAAAACTCTGTGTAGCCTTGGTGAACCATTGATAACTACTCTTTAATTACTATTAAAATAATTACAATTAAATTAAATACAATTAATTAATTATTTCAATTAGTTATGCACCCACCTTGTAGTAATTTAATCTAAACCACATTTTCCTACTTTGCATATAAGAATGTCACATTGGACTGTGTCAAAAGCCTTACTAAAATCAAGATGTAGCATGACTACTGGTAGCCCCCTCCACTAACCCTGTCAAAGAAGGAAATTAGGTTGGTTTGGCCTGAAGAATTAGCAATTTAAATGGCATGGATAATGGCACTTGCTCCCAAAGTCACACAGCAGTTCAGTGGCAGAGTTGGGAAGGGGACTCGGGTCTTCTCACTCCTAGTCTAGGGCTTTGTCCACCAAAAGTACACTTTTATAGCATTCACAGTCCCGTTTATTCACTTTAGGGGAACATTCTTGCAAGCAAAATTTTGAGCACAGTAATATTCTTGAAAAATGAGATGGTCTCAATTTTCTGTGAGCTCGTATTGGAGGGCATTAGTGGGGGAAGTGTTTGCACAGCTGTCTTGAAAGCTCTTTGTCGGGAGGGGAAGGAGAGAGGGTTTTGCAGAAGAAGTACTCCTTTTTAAGAATAAATAAATACATTTCAGCGGCAGAAGCAGTTGTGAGATGGAGATGGAAAGGTTATTGTTCCGCTACTACCAGGACACAAATCTTCTAATCTGGCAGGACTACAGGACCAAGAAGGCATCTGGCCATCTGTCTGTGTACCTGGAATATGGTCAGGAGAATGGTCAAGACCCTTAATGATAGAACTGAAGTCAGCAGAAAATGTAGATGGGTACATTCAATAAATGCACTTGGCAGATGTACGAAATACTTCTGTATATCGGTTAAGAGTGTTTGCCAGCACAGCATGGTAGGGACTGTGGTGTTCTCAGAACCCCAGGTCAGGAGCCTGGCACTAACATGATTAATCAGAAGTGTATGTAAATGCACTTCTTGCAGCTAGGACAGTGCAAAAATCTTGACCGTAGGTCTGACAGAAAGGCAGTCAAATAAAGATCTGGCTGCCTCACCCTTCATCAGGATTATGCACATACAAACAATTATTTTGTGAATGTGACAAGAAAATTAAATTATTGTAAACAGAAATAAATCTTGCGTTTGTGTGTCTGCCTTAGTCAGGGAGAAACCCAGGTATTTTAAAATCTGGGATTTGCATATACAGTCAGAATAATCGTACCCTTACTGAAAAGAGGAAAGGAACAAGTTTTTTAAATTTTCCTAAAATTCCATAGACTGCTGCATTGGTGCTGGAACTAGAGGTGCTGCTGCACCCCTTGGCTTGAAGTGGTTTCCATTATATCCAGGGTTTACAGTTTGGTTCAAAGGCTCTCAATATTCCCACTACACAAATTGTTCCAGTGCTTCTGCCTGTTGTCTCCTGGTAACTCACCCATTTCGTAAGAATAATCAAAGCCCCAGTGACTTTTTTCAAGCCCTTCTCCTGTTTGTTAAATTTCAGATAGTCAGAGAGCAAAAATATCATGTCTTAGGTAACCAATCACATTTTCTGAGCACCTCATACTCAAGGTGAACAGTAAGATAACAACCCATAAGCTGAAGTACATTCACATGCAATAATTCTGAGTAATGACCAGATTTGTACAACTTCAAATCTATCCATGGATAACTCACAGATGGAAACAAGGGATAAATCTATCATATAAATCAGTTGTTACCTCTACTCAGTGTCCTTGTCATCGGCTAAATTCCATATAAATGAATAAAGAGGATCTCTCTTCCATTGTGTGTTTCTCCATTGTTTTACTATACTAATCTGAAAGCTTGTGAATTTTAATCTCCTCTACTTCTGGATGTCATAAAACTATGGATTCTAAGCCAAAATCTGACATTCTCTCAGCTGGTTACTCTCTTTCTAACTGTTGAACTCACGCATATTCTCACTTATAATAAATTAAGCAGCCAATTAAATTTACCAAAATACATTAAAATAAGTAGGAGTTGGTGTAGGTGAATAAGTAGATGCTGTCATTTTTCCTACAGATGAAGAAGCTTAGCCATTACTGAGGTATATAAATAATTAGTACCATTTTATAAATTCCCTCTTTTATGTATAAAAAGCAGAAGAGCTCTAGTTTAAACTGGGCCAGAATGAAAAGAATCTGAACTCATCCAAAGGTCATGTTCCTAAATCTGTATTCAAATGTGTCAAGATTTGTATATAGTCTCACTAAGTCTGTGCTGGGTGACTGGGATGAATAGCTGTGTACATTATTTATGGATAACTTTTACCTGATTAAACTGCCTTGGTTTTGAGTTTTATTTCATTCCTGACACTCAGACTAATTTCACTGATGTACACTAACCTGCTGGCAACCCGTAGGCCAAGTTTTCAGAGAAATTAGGTTACTGAAAGATAGTGTGGTCTGAAGCAGCATTTTAGAAGGCAGGAAGTGCTGAGCAAAACTGGCAGAAAGTTTATGATTGAAAATCTTTTTTTCTCATTGGAAAATATGGCTTTGCTAAATTACATTTTTTCCTTGGTAAAATGTTGATTTCCCCCCACCCACCGGGGAATTCAAAACTTCCACTTAAAATGTGGTTTTGAAATCTCAAAATGTTGTTGTGACTGAAAATGTAAAAAAACCCAAAACAATCATTTCAATATTTCCATGAAAAAATTGTTGAAAGCTTTTCACTGTGAAAATTTTAAACGTTTTAAACTTTAATCCTGGTTTAGGATGGAAACAAACATCAAAATATCAGAACTTCCCATGGGACAGAAATTCCATTTGTTGACCAGCTGTAGTCCTAAATTCTAAACTCTGCTCTAACTCTCATTCACTGTATGACCTTGGGCAGATCACTTCACCTTAGTTTTCTCATCTGGAGAAGAAGGATGTTTATCCTCACAGGGTGTAATTATGATTAATTAGTGTTTGAATATATAGAAGTGCTAACTATTTTAAAACTCTATGGTTTTGTTTGGTAACTGTGCATAAGTAAGTGTTTTGGGCTGACTTTCGGATTGAGAGATTAGATTCCATAACCATTCAGTCATTTGCCACTCTCCTGCCAAGCAATTGCATTGATTTGAATTAGAGTAACTGTCCATTAGCAACCTGACTGAGGCCACCAACTTATTAGCCATTTGGTACTACTGTTATCTTTGAGTCCTTCCAGACATCTTTGGCCATCAAGCCGGACAGTCTCTATGCAAAAGAATAAATGGACACAAATCAGACATCAAGAATTATAATGTTCAAAAACCAGTAGGAGAGCATTGCCATCTGCCTGGACACTCAAAAACAGACTTAAAAGTCGCGATTCTTCAACAAAAAAACTTCAAAAACAGACTTCAACGAGAAACTGCAGAACTGGAATTAATTTGCAAACTGGACATCATCAAATTAGGCCTGAATAAAGACTGGGAGTGGATGGGTCACTACAAAAAGTAATTTTCCCTCTGCTGATACTCCCACCTTCTTGTCAACTGTTGGAAATGGCCGATGTCCACCTTGATTGCATTGGCCTCATTAGCACTATAAAAGTAATTTTCCCTCTCTTGATATTCACTCCTTTTTGTCAACTGTTGAGAATAGGTCACTTCCACCTTAGTTGAATTGACCTAATTAGCACTGACCCCCCCCACTTGGTAAGACAACTCCCATCTTTTCATGTGCTCTGTGTATATATATATATGTGTATATATACTGTTTACTGTATTTTTCACTCCATGCATCTGATGAAGTGGGTTTTAGCCCACGAAAGCTTACGCCCAAATAAATTTGTTAGTCTCTAAGGTGCCACAAGGTCGCCTCGTAGTTTTTGCTGATACAGACTAACACAGCTACCACTCTGAAACCTTAGAGAGAGAGGCATTATATCCCAATTTCCAGGGATGGCTGCCTGCACTGGGGATAGTACAATTGGAATCTTGAAGATTCCCAACCTTTCATGCCCTCTCAGCCTTTCTTCTGAATTTCATAAGCATGATTTATCACAGTTCAGATAACTCGGCTTCGTGTCTTCTACGGTATCCTTACCTCCTATCTACTGCCATTTCTGCTTGTGGCTACTAGACAATTTAGTTCCTTCCCCTTTCCTATTGTTCCAAGCAGTGGTTTGTTCAAAGTATTACCTTTTTTAAATTGGGTGGTAAGAAAATGGACCATTGACTCCTGAGTGCCTGGCCCTTTTGGTCTGACTTCTGCTGTATGCCTTCTGAAATTAGGAGTGACTATGCATCTTGGATACAACCCTGGCCCCTTTGGAGTCCATGGAAAAAACGCTCGTTGATTTTAGTGGACCAAAATTTTACTAGTTATGTTTTACATACTGTCTTCCCAGGCAGCTGCTTAGGGATCAGTTCTATAATAAATTCCTTCCTCCTTTGATTTTAATATCTTGTTTTGAATTTGAATCTACTCATCAGAGGTTTGTTACTGCTTAATTAGTCCATACATTTCAACGGAATCTATGTTAACAGTATGTAAGCCAGTCTATATGTCTCCATTACCATCACTACAGTTCAAGGTCTCAATATTTCCGTATTTTTTTTTTTAGTGTTTTATAATTTGAGCCAAAAAACTTGCTTCAGGTTGAGTCTTGGCAAAACATGATATCAATTCCAGAAGTGATTTTTTTTCAAATAACATCTGAAAGACAAAACAGTTCTGGTTGAGCCAATTTAAAGTCACGAGAGAGTCAATAATATTCGTTGTCATATATTTTTCTCTATTTTAATTTAATAAAACAGCTACAAGAATTACCAAGATGTGCACATCCTAACTGAACAAGCACATGCTTATGTTTGCTATAACCTTTGTCCTCCCCCCCGCATCCCGTCTCTTCCCATTTGCCATTCTGCTCATTGTGAACTGTGTTCAGCTGCTCATTAAAATTTAGGTTGTGATCCTGCATACGTGTGCATGTGGTACAGTGTTACCCACATGAGTAGTCCCACTTAAATCAGTGGGACTGATTACGTGAATGATAATATGCATATGGATAAGAATTTTCAGTCCTGGAACCAAGCACTAAAACTTGTGCACTGTTCAGCAATCTGAGGTGAATGGGAGAATATTCATAAATGTGCAGTAGATCAGCTGTGCAAATCTCTGCAGGATCTGGGCCTTAGATTGTAAGTTCTTTGGGGCAGGGACCATTTCATCCTGTACCTTCTGTGAATTATCTAGCACAGTGGTTCTCTCCCTGCAGCTATGCAGAGGTCTTCCAGGGGGAACATCAACTCCTCTAGATATTTGCCTGGTTTTACAACAGGCTACATAAAAAGCACGAGCAAATTCAGTACAAACTAAAATTTCATGCAATGACTTTTTTTATACTGCTCTATATAGTATGCCCTGAAATGTAACTACAATATTTATATTCCAATTGATTTATTTTATAATTATATGATAAATAAAGTAAGCAATTTCTCAGTAATAGTGTGCTGTGACACTTTTTTGTATTTTTATGTCTGATTTTTGTAAGTAAGTAGTTTTTAAGTGAGGTGAAACTTGGGGTACTCAAAACAAATCACACTCCTGAAAGGGGCACAGTATTCTGGAAAGGTTGAGACACACTGACCTATCCCAATTTAGTAGTAGACAAATAAGACTTTCTGCATTATATAATTCATAAAATGACTTTTAAACCACACAGGCTTGCAAGAAAATGGTCCGCTCTTGCTTTTTAAAAATAAACTTACAACATTTGACTTTGTATTTGGATCTTGAGTGATAAAATATTTTGAGCAAAAATGTTGCTAGGAAAGTCAGGACATTAATTTACTAGCTATGCATTGTGTCCATAATGACCCAGTAGACCAGAACATCTTCAGAAGAGCTGTCACAATCTATCAAGTCAATGATCTGTGAAATATAAATTCTCTCTGGAAATTGTTATGAGCTATTAAGTAAATAATACCTGTTTTGTAAACTCAATATAGAGTTTATATTTATTAAATAAGATCAAACCGATATGGATAAAATGAGTCTCAAACTCTGAAACGTAAACTTGTTTGAGTGTAGAAAACAATGTGACTACATTTCCCCTCCCCACCCTCTCTTACATGCCTCTGGCAATGCCTGGTTTCAAATATGACCTGAAGCTGAATGCCAAAATCCCTTAAAACAACCTGTTTTCATATCATTTGTAGGCCAATTTTTAGACTAAAGGGTTCTGGATAAGTTAAAATAGACTCCAGCTGAGCATCCAACAAATTTGACCAAACCAGCGCAAAGTTACAAAACGTTTTAGGTTCCCTTCTTGCTAATAGCACCAACTTGTTTCCAGGTGCAACTGAAGATGTTGGGTTTTGATGTATTCTATGACCGCTATTACAGTGGCATAGGAGAGCCTCACCATCTTTATTGTAGTTATCCTCATAACACCCAGGAGGTAGGCCGATGCTATTTTCCCCATTTTACAGATGGGGAAACTGAGAGAGAGAGACTAAGTGACTTGCCTAAGGTCACACAGGCAGCGTTCCCTGTTTAAAAGAGGTGGAAACATGGTCTGGCATTAGAAAAACAAGAAAGGGAGTGGAGATATCAATTCCTAGTGCTCCTACAGGTTTGCTACATTATCAGTAAGATGGGGATAGCATCTTCCTCATAGAGGTGTTGAAATTCTCAACTTATTAGTGAATATAAAATTTTTTTAGAGTTCTTCCAATGGAGGTACCCTAGAGATGCCAAATGTTAATATTCTTGAGTTCATAACCATACCCAAAAGTATGCCATAGATTATGGACCAGCTCCTTAGCTGGTGTAAATTGATTTAGCTCCAAGAAAATTGATGAATCTATACCAGCTGATGACCTGGCTTTCGGTGTATTACAAAATGTCGGTAATATAAGGCCAGATCTATAGTTGGCCCTTGTGCAGGTTTGCAAAGGGGTGGCAGATTGAGGCACCAATCCCAATGGCAGTGCCTGTACATTCTCATGCCAGATGACTCTAGGAAATATTGTGACTCCCAATTGTTACTGATTGCAGCCACAGCTTGTACTTCAGTATTGGTACACGGATGTGCTGGGCCTTGTGCTTTTTAGGAGCCAAATGTTTAGCGGGGCCGAAAGAGAGAAGGAGGTGAGTGTGTATTTGTAGTGTGTTAAATGGGAACTTTATAATACATTGGCATGGAGCTGGGGATAAAAGTGCATAGTTTACTATTATTCAGCTAGCCTTCTAGATAAGTAGTTTCTTTTCACACTGTATAAATATTTTGTCCTGCAGCCAACTCTTTTTGCAGCCTTTTCGTGAACATATCAGGTGGCACCATCACTTTGAAAAATAAATCACCATGTCCTCCCGTCCACAATGGATAATTACCATCATGTAGCTTGGACTCCATTTAGAACATGACTGATTACAGCCAAAATTGTATAGTACGACTCATCAGTTGATAATTAGATCTCCCCAATACAGTACCTAAGTCATGTCATTATAATCTATAATGATAAAGGATAGAATTACTGATTTCATACTTAAAAAAAAAACACTCGCTGCAGTTTTCTAATATATTCATAATGAGATTGATAAGGTTTGTTTTTTGTATTGACGTGCATTCTCACAAATTTTACTCATATGTGGATTCCTGCCATCTTTAATTGATTTCCTCATTTCAGCTTCAACTTATTGTCTCTTTTCACACACACACACAGACACACACACCCCTCCCACCAATAAACAAAGATTAAAAAAGGTAGATATATCTTTTGGGTTCCTGAGGTTGAGATGGCTTTAATGATGTATTAAGACAATATGCCTTGCAATGGGAGATCTGCCAAGTGGGAGAAGTGATGCCAAGTATAGAGGAACAAATGCTGTAGATACTGAGTCAAAGGTATTTGGTAAACATTAGTGATGAGCTCACCTCTGGATTTAGGCTTAAATCAATATTAACATCTGTCATAAATATAAAGGGAAGGCTAACCACCTTTAAATCCCTCCTGGCCAGAGGAAAAACCCTTTCACCTGTAAAGGTTTAAGAAGCTAAGATAACCTCGCTGGCACCTGACCAAAATGGCCAATGAGGAGACAAGATACTTTCAAAGCTGGAGCGGAGGAGGGGACAAATTGTTCTGTGTGTGTGTGTGATGCTTCTGCTGGGACCAGAGCAGGAATGCAGGTCAGAACTCCTGTAAAGAGTTAGTAAGCAATCTAGTTAGATATATGTTAGATTCTGTTTTGTTTAAATGGCTGATAAAATAAGTTGTGCTGAATGGGATGTATATTCCTGTTTTTGTGTCTTTTTGTAACTTAAGGTTTTGCCTAGAGGGATTCTCTATGTTTTGAATCTGAGTACTCTGTAAGGTATTTCTCTTCCTGATTTTACAGAGGTTTTTCTTTTACTTTTTCTTCAATTAAAATTCTCTTTTAAGAACCTGATTGCTTTTTCCTTGTTCTTAAGATCCAACAGTTTGGGTCTGTGTTCACCTATGCAAACTGGTGAGGATTTTTATCAAGCCTTCTTCAGGAAAGGGGGTGTAGGGCTTGGGGGGATATTTTGGGGGGAAGACATCTCCAAGTGGGCTTTTTCCCTGTTCTTTGTTTAACACGCTTGGTGGTGGCAGCATAAGGTCCAAGGACAAAAGGTAAAAGTTTGTACCTTGGGGAAGTTTTAACCTAAGCTGGTAAGAATAAGCTTAGGGGGTCTTTCCTGCAGGCCCCCACATCTGTACCCTAGAGTTCAGAGTGGGGAAGGAACCTTGACAACATCAGTGGGAGATTTTTGCATTTTTCAGTGGAAGCAGAATAGGACACTATGGCCAACATTTAGGTACACTGTTAAGTTTACTGCAGTAGTCATCCCTCTGATTTCACTGAACACCCTAAATTTTTAAGGGTGTTTGAAATCTGGATTTAGGCTTGAATCTAAATTTTTCAAATGACCTCATCTCTGCTTTTAAAAAAAAGCGGGGTGGGGCCGGGAGAAGGAGGGCAGTTTACTAAATGATATTTCTGTACTTGTATTGCATCATTTACAAAACTTTCAAACCCGTGAATATTTAAGGACCTCATCAATTTTACACTGTCTGTATAATGAATATAAATTATTCATCTATTCACATCAAGTACAAAGAAATGCATATTTCATCCCGACACAATAATTTCACCTTTACCCCGGCTTGATTTCTATTGGGCTATTCAGAGTAGAAATGTTACACATATGCATGAGTCTCTGCAAGATCGTGGCCTTTGTGTATGACCACATATGTTGCCTTCTGTTTCTCTTTGTAGGTTAGAAAGAACAAAAGTGTCCTTCTATAGCTGACAACTAGCAAAATCTCCCTATAGTTTAAGCAGAAAAGACGTGGTTTTGGAGGCGTGCGGCCAGTAGGAAAAACTATGTTTATAAGTAAACTTCAAATATAAGCCCAACACAAAATCCACACAAAACACATTTAAATGATTTATGTACACATTAGTAATACTTTAATCAGTCTCAATTGCCAATCTAAGTTCATAATTTCACCATAAATCAATAACATTATATACTTTTTGATTTAAATAACATATTCAATATTATTCTCTAGAAAAACTCATTATACTTCTGTCAGTTGATACATTTAATAACTGATATTTCCCACCTAAATATAATTCTTAACAGAAAATATTTTTATACTGAATTCAGGATAACAATATTTATTAACAGAATCAATTGGTCAGAGTTAAGCTGGTTGTGTAATGAAGGGATATTAATTTCTTTGTACTCAATGTGAATAAAAATGAATAATTTATATTTCCTATGAGGGCAGAGTAAAATTTCTGATATCCTTTAAGTATTTACTTATTTGCTTTTAAGTGCTTTGGTTTTATAAATGATATAATGACCTAACTGATGTGTGCTGCAATGTAGATGAGGTTATTTGCAAAATTTGGATCTACATTCAAGTCCAGATTTCAAACATCCTGAAAGTTTTAGTATATTCAAACTTGGAAAGTCGGTTTGGATCTAGTGAACCAGTTATTGGTCACATGCTTAAGGAATTGAAAGGTAAAATTTATTCCACATTTGTGGGCTAGTGACTTTTCATATCTAGTGCCTACTCTGGTGTGTTAAGGTTTATTTTTCGTAGGGTTCACCCTGCTTGCTTAGTGCATCACAACTGCTACTAGTAGCTTTTCTATTCGACCGGCTATCCAAGGGCAAAGAGTATCATTTTGGGTATCACTTTAAGCTTTGTGCTTACTGTGCTTTTAAAAGAAATGAAAGCTTAAGAAGGGGTGGTGATTTAGAGGTTTGTTGACTTGTGAGGTAGCAGGTCGGCCTCTGGCAAGCAAGCAGGTAACTAGCCCTATGGCTACTCTGAAATAAGACAATGATTTTGAGAGAGAGCCAGGTAGAAAGCATATACTCTGTCTGTTCTTTCCTCCAGTTGGCTCTAGTGATTTCATTTTCTTTTCTAACCACCTTTCAACCCAAAAGAGATGAATGAAGGCTCCCAGGAGTTAAACTGGATAGTCACAGAACTCCCTATGGCTGCACACTGGTCCACAGGTATGAAGAACTGTGAGCATATGTCCTTACACTGGCTGCGGGATGTGAAAAAACTATCCTCAAAATGGCTTAGTCCTTTTAACTTCCCTTTTATTCCCTTTGTTGTTTTTTCATTTGGTGTGTGGGATGCAAGCCACATGGGAGCCACTCTGGGGAAAGTTATGGTATCCTTCCCTAGATAAGTCTTTGTGAGCCAGGCTAGGAAAGTGAGGACTGTGGTTGATGAGGCTGTGAGAAGAGTCGGGGACCCCTTACATCTGGCACTTTCCCTCACTTTCCCTCAGTAGGCAGACTAGTAAGGAAATCCGTGGAGAAGTTAACATGCTGAAATTAGGGTTGATGGAACCATGTGTCAGGAGAGGCTGTCAATCTTGGTTTAAGAGGCTTGTTTTTCTTTTTAAAGTAATATGGGCTGGAATTCAGCTCTGAAAATTCTTCATGGGGCTTCCTGTTTCAATTCAGAGGGTGTTTTTCTTGGCACATGTGTTTTGGGTCAGTGAAAAAACGAGATCGCTGTAATCCATTGGAAATAAATGTATGCAGCTTGTACAACCCTGGAAATTATGTGGACTGATTCACAAGTCCTTTTTCACTCACTAGGTTTCTCTTAAAGTTACTCACCAGGGTGCCATGTGGAATGCCTGACTGGGAGAAATCTGGAGACTCCTAGGAGTTAAAACCGTCATTAAGTCAGTGTAAGATGTAACTTTACAACCATTCTGTCACTGGAAACGTTCCTTGTTAACCAGCCTTTGTCAGGCTAAATTATTCAATGCAGCACAACTGCAGTGTTTGATTCTGGTTCTCCACTTATGTTGCCAGATGATACTAAAAAGGACTCTTAGTATTTTTCATAGCCCTGTTGGTGTGCATCTGTTTAAACCAGAGGAGCACTTTCATTGGGAGATGATAGTCTCCGAGACATTTCATCCTGGCTTTTCTCTCTTCCTCTGTGTTGCCAGTCCTGGATTTTACATAACAGCCCCAAATGGCAGTGCTGTTAAATAAACTCAAAGGATTTTAACGTGTTTTCCTGTACTTTTCTCCTGTGCAAGTCAAAACAAGTCATCTGACTGACTTTAGCATGTGTCACTGGACTGGGAGAACCAAACTTCCTTTGGTTTAAGTACTGTAGATTCTATGGAGACAAGCTGGATTTCAAACTCAGGCACGGACAACCATAGGCCAGCATCTGAACATCATAATTTAATACTGAACAGTGCCTGCCTTGTTAGAAAGAATGAACTATCACTGTGTAATATGAACCACATATTGGATTCCTTATGTTATTCCTGGGATTTACAGTCTTGGCTAACTAGTAACAGCAATAATAAAACTTGCATGTATAATATGAGTCAGTTATACCTCTGCAACATGTTTTTTACATCGTGATAATGTTTTTGCTGTGCATGGTGTATATGGAAATAATAAAGTTGACATCAGGTAGGCAATTAAAAAAAAATCTAATGGTAACTTCATTCACTGAAGCAGCAAATCTAACATGTTGATGGGAATCAGATGAAACAGATGGTACTTATTCTCCAGCAAGAAGTCCATTTTGTAATAACCACTCCTAAAGGTAGAATGCAGAATTAACAAAACCATGTGCCTACCAAAGGGCCTGAGCTCCCACGGAACTCAACAGGAGACTTTCCATTGACCTCAGTGAGAGTTGGGATGAGCCCTAATTGAAAGGAGACTTACAAAATGGTCTGAAAAATCCGCGCTCCCTGAATACACAACAATTCCTTCACTGTCACCACTATAGTGTACAGTACTTCTTGCTTATCTAGTCTTTCCTGAGTCCTAAATCCTCGCCTCACAGTCCCAGAGGAGGCCTGAAACCCCATACGACTGGCTTTGAGTTTTGAAAGAGTGCAATCTGCTGGCAAAGGAAAGGCAAAAATCAAAATGATCTTAATTAAGTAATATTTCTGATTGGCGATGACATATTAGTTATTTACATTTCAATAGCAACTAGAAGCCCCAACAAAGATCAGGGCTCCATTGTGCTAGGTGCTATACAAACACGTAGTAAAACAGTCCCTGCCCTGAAGAGCTTATATATTCTGAGGAGACAAGATTGAGGAGTGTGGGCTTGTCCCTGTTTGACAGGTGGGAAGCTGAGCTACAGAGAAGTGACTTGTACATGCTCTCACAGGATGTCTGTGGCACAGCTGGGAGCCTAGGCCAGTGTCTTAGCCACAAGGCCACCCTTCCATTGTGGCACTCAAGCTTATCTTTCAACAGCCTGCAAAGCATTTTCCTCTATATAATGATGTGATCTTCCCTTGCAAGATGCCCATCACTATTAGATGGGTAGGACCCACTTTCCTACTCCACCTGAGTTAATATATAATGTGCCATTTGTATCCATACCACAAATTAGATGTGTCTAGAGGAAGAAGGGACTGTGCAATTTTTAGCTTATTCCCAAAGTTGTCTTTTTAAATGGTGGGGCAGGGGGGAGCTGCCACTTCCTATGAAAACATAGTCTCCACATTGGGTGCCCCTCCTTTTCAACCTCCTTTGCCATCTAATGTAGAAATTAATTTTGGTGCGCTGTTTCCCTTTCTGCTGCTAGTAGTGTTAAATCTTTTAACAGCAGATCTGTCAGCTTCACTAGTGGCATGGTATTTGATCAGACTGGAGCTCACCAGTGCCCACTTAAGGAAAAGCCCGAAGTTACCATTCTATACCTCAGCTCTCCTCCATTTGCTATTGATACCAAGGTGTAACGTACTACCAAGGCCATTGTTCCAGACATGAGCTGCTTAGTTTCCTTTCTTTGCTGGGAGGAACTTGAAAATGACTCTGAGCAACATTGCCAGCTATCATACAGCTGATTTCCCTTATAATTGATGGGGTGAGACTAACATTGTGGTCTTATTCCAAATGCCTCATGTTGTGTCAATGATATTAATAAAGCACCAGTTGTGCCTCCAGAAATACTGCTAAGCTCAGTGGCGTAAAGCAGCTTCTGTAATAACTTCTTCCTAGAGAGTGATGGCTCACGGAGCCCCAGTTCAATTAGCTCACAGGCTAAGAAACAGGAAAAAGCCATCCCCTATGTATTCACTCTGTGCCGTCTCACAAGTTCCCCTGATTTTTGGAGACTCTCTGATTTGCTTTATTTCTAATGTTTTAATTCACTGGAACCTTGACAGCAATAGGTCAGCGAACGTTTTTTATATTCAGACAAAAACGGTACTGCATAGAAGGAGCAAATATGTACAATGTAGTTAATGTGTGAAATTAGAGGGACGTTCTTCTTTTAAAGATTAATTCCAAATGGGTGTGTATAACCTGCAAGATCAAAAACACTGCAAAATAGAAAGCACTTGCATCATACAAAAAAGAGAAAAAGTTTAATACAACTTTAAAGCACAACCCTGATATAAAAGATGATAAAAATGGGAGGGAGAATTGGCTTTAATTTTAACTATCTGAACTGATTGAGAAGTGAATCTGCTTATCTGTTTGTTTTCCTACACCCCGTGGGTTTCTCTCCTCACTATCACAGCTGGGTTAAAAGCTGCTGCTGCAAAAGCTGCAAGCAGGCAGCAGAGAGCAGTACTGAGCTGTCAGTCTGTGAAGGAAATGGTTGTCAAAAGGGCAACACTTGGCCCAGAGAAGAAGCCAAGATCCAGAAGAGACGGCTAATCTTCACCTCTTCTCCTATTTAGTAATTGGTCTCTTTTTTTTTATTTCTTCTTCTGTTCCTGGTGAATACATGCACAAGAGAGAGCTAAAACAATGGTACAACTTGCCAATGGTCTCCCTGTGCTCTCAGGTTGCTCCTTTCAGTATAAAATAATGTTATGCTTTAATAGGGTTATTCTCTGGCAAAAACTTTCAGAGCATTGCAAATAGGAGGATACTCAAGCATGTAAAAAGAAAAAAAGTGTATTTTAATTAAAAGTTAGAAAGAATGACTTGTAAGTGATATTTATCTGATTTATTGGAGTATGCACAACGGACGTCATTAACTAGTAAGATTGCTGTCTTTTAGATGAAGGTTTTTTTGAAGTGGAAATGCTATATGTTAGCTGTTTTTAATAAGAGGTTTGTTTTCCTTAATGAAACAAACTTTCAGGGGGTGGCGCACAGTTTGGAATATGTACTGCACATTTCATTGAGATGTTGAGTGCTAACTCAGTGCATTTGAGATGGATGGATGGATCATGTGATATAACAAAAATAGAGTTCCTTTTTTCAGGAAGGGAAGTTGGGCTCTTTTTCCTAAGAAAAATCAATTTTCGTTTAGGTTTCTCTCCCACCTCCCCAATCCAGCCCACTTCTGTTGCTCTCTGTTTGCTATAGTGGACCCAGAGCTCGGTACAGTTCTGCACACTTGGCAGTGAGGCACAGATACTGAACTAATGAAGTAAGGAGATTGCTGAGACACTGTGAAGATGCTTATATTCCGCCTCTCTGCACTGAATTTGCTCTGTGGATAAATTGTCCTTATGAGGAATTATTTTACATGGCTCCTTTGGCACCTGCTCCCTTGTCACTGGTGATCTTCTTGCAATGTACCAAAAACACATCTCAATGTTAAGCACACAGATTCCAGGCAGTTATGGTGGGCTTATCCTGATGATCCCTGCAGACACATCAGGTTGCACATAGCTTTACTGAAAATCGTCCGGATGCCCAGGTCAACTTCAGGATTATACTGCTGTCTTTGCTGTTGTCAGGGGGATTGGAAGCCTCTGTAGAAGTGCCCCACAGGGCTCACTCCTCTTTATTTCTAATATTTGCTAACTGCTTTGGGATGTACTGCTTTGCAGAAAGGGAACGTCGGAGATCTGAAGGTGAGCTTTTTTTTATTACCCAACTGCTCTCAACCCAAGTTTGTCTGAAAAGCTAAGATGGGCGGCAGTTCCTCCTCCCTAATTCTCCCAGGCAGGATATAAGAATATCAGATCAGCGTAAGTGGGGCCATCATTTTTTAATTATTACTATTACTTATATTGTATCAGGTTCAGAGCCTGTGATATACAAACACATAGGTGAACACAGTCTCCAATTTAGAGTTACTTTTCACGCTGGGTAGCTATTTCCCTTCTTAATAGCTGTACTCTCATATAGTGAAAGCCTATCTTTCTTAAGATAACCCTTGACTCCAGGCCTGGGTTTAAGGGTATAGACTCTATAGTCCCTTAGCAAAAGCCCTAACTTCTGGAGTTGTGCAATAATCTCAGCATTTCTGCTTTTGTTAGATAAAGTTTCTTGATTGTAAAGGAAGTGTGAAACAAGAGTAACCAATGCAGGATATTTGCCTTGGTCTGCAGCCAGCCTGAAACAGTTGCTCTGTGAGGTCTAATCAGCCCTATTCATCTCCATAATATGTTAACTCCAGGACCCACTGCTCTGGGGGCCTCGTCAGCACCCCTCCAGAAGTAGACTCTGTGTGTGACAGGAAAAGAAGAGTGAGTGGTCCACCCATCCAAGCAGATATACCTAGCAATATGTTCTAGGGACCCTCTCCTGACCTACTGGTCTGGCTATCAGTTGCTGTTTTGGTGCTAAGGAGGGCAAAATGCCACAACTCAGGAGGACAGTCATCTAACATGCCTTCCCCTTGTTTTGTGCTCATATCCTCTTGTGCATGTCTGTGCTGCAAACTAGTATACCTAAATCTGACAGTCATAGTCTTCAGTACAATGAAATGATACAAGACAGCTTGTCTGAGCTCGCCATGACTCAGTACCTTCAGAACAAGGTACATACAGTTAGCCACAGTTTATATTTATATTTAAACTAATAAATTAGTTTAAATATAAACTATATTTAAATATATAAATATTGGTCCTGCTTTGAGCAGGGGGTTGGACTAGATGACCTCCTGAGGTCCCTTCCAACCCTGATATTCTATGATAATATGGTATCCTGCTATATTCAGTTTGAGAATTAACATATATAATCTCCTAGGATCCACAAACCAGAGCAAGAGCCTGCAACTCTTTAAAATGAATTATTGATAGTTTGAGCTCCATATTAATTAATAATATTTTACACTGTACATATATGAGGAGAGATGAGATACAAAAGAAACTTTTCGTAAAGCTTTCACCTATTTAGGTTTTCAAAAATCAGTAAGGCTTTACTCAGACACAGTGCATATTATCTCTCTTACGCTTCTGCAAGCAACAAGCAATCCTACTGTTGACGTTGTTCAAGCATTTTGAAAACGAACATTAAGTACACCCAGAATTCTGTGGTAACGCATTTTTTTAAAACTTTCCAGGGAATTTTTCTGCAGGTCAAGGGTAATATGCATTGACTATCACAGCTTGATTTCCAATGTGGTTTTCTGTAACAGCGAAGAATTTTATTGAGCACAATTAAACAGGAGTAAACCTAAGCCTTCAAGGAAGATTAACCTCAGCTTCAAGACAAGTGTGTGCAGCTGAGAACATGCCAATTATAGGTGTATAACTGTAAAAAAGTGTGTGTGTGTATGTGCTGCACTGTGGATGAGATGGGGAGTGGGAGAGAATACACAGCACAGAAAGCTTCAGAAACTGAATACAATTTTATTGCATAGAGTCCGAAAGAGTCACTTACAGTAATGTTTCCTGGTGCCGCTTTAGCTTCCCTGTGCAGGGCTCTCCTTAGTACAGATTTCTTCTGAACTGTGACTGGCCCTGAACCTGTTTATGGCTTGGCTTCTTGGACTGTCTAACAGCGTACCTGATAAAGGGGAAACAGTCTCCCAGTCACATTAAAGGGTCCAGTTGTCACTTCATACCCTACATACTGCATGCTCTTACTCTTGTACCTCAGTGGCATTTTAGGGTCTGATTATATTATGCCCCACTCTCCTCCACGGAAAGGTAATGCCTTGCAGAACCTGACAGCTAACTGCATTTCCCGTCCTTCACTGACTGGATTGCAGAGAGAAGTACTGGGAGAATGGAAAATGAAATAAACAGTGTTCTAGATGTGGTGCTCTGTGGAGAACAAAAATGATCAGGAATAAATCCCTTAGAAACAATAGTAAATACTATGCTTGTAACACAAGGAACGTTCTTTGTAAGAGAAATCATCAGTAATAGAAAAGATCAGAATCGGCTGCAATTTATGACAAAATCAGAACAGAAAAATGTTTGCTCTCTTGGCCTCCAAATTTGCTTTGTCAAAACAGGAGTTGAATTATAAATCTGATATAGCAATATAGAGAGAGATAAATATATTGTTAACACATTTTGAATGATCAGTTAACTTTGAGACAAATCTTAACTTGTGTAACAAAGATTATTGTCCTTGTTTACAATAAGAGCCCAACCAAATTCCATTGAAGTCAATGGAAAGACTCCCTTGGACTTCAAAGCACTATAGATCGACTGCTCCCTCTTCTCACTTTGTGTCAAGGTTTCAGGATAAAATTTTCAGAAGTACCTAAGTGATTTAGGGGCTTAAATCGAGTTTTGAAAAGGGATTTAGGCCTAGTCTACAAATAGTTTTTGTATTCATTTCACTGTTTCAGCTAAGGATGTGATATTTTACTGGAAGAGCTAAATGGGTATAATCCCTATTGTTGACACAGTTATATTAATAGGTTTCAGAGTATCAGCCGTGTTAGTCTGTATCTGCAAAAAGAACAGGAGTACTTGTGGCACCTTAGAGGCTAACAAATTTATTAGAGCATAAGCTTTCGTTGGCTACAGCCCACTTCATCGGATGCATAGAACGGAACATATAGTAAGAAGATATATATATATATATATATATATACACACACATACACACTCACATACAGTTATATTAATGTAATGATGCCTTAGACATTATAGCTTTTCCCTCTAAATTTACAGGAATAAACTATACCAGTATAACCATCTTTATCCCAATATACCTTCATCCACACTGAGATTGTATAACTTTAACTATACCAGCTTCAAAAAGATATAGTTAAAGCACTGCTCAATGCACCATGAAACCAACCATATATCCTTGAGATACATCAGTGATACTTTCATCTGCTGGATAGATTACCCAAACTCCCTCATAGATTTCAGCCACCACCCATCCATTAAGCTGGCTCTAGAACACTCCAACACCAGCATCAATATCCTGGACATCATGATCAGCTTCAGCAATTGAAGTCTGCGGACAACTATATGTAAGAAACCCCTGGATCATCACTGCTTACATCCACAGATCCAGCAACCTCGCCAGTTATATCACAAAATCTGTTATTCAAAGCAAGGCGCTCAGATACCACAGAATTTGCTCCAAGGAGAAATTCCAGTATACACACCTAAACATGCTTAGAACTGCCTTCACTAAATAGGGACACTCCACCAGAGAAGTAAATTTGCATCATGGAACAGGCCACCCAAATACTTAGGGAGAACCTGCTTCAATAAAGAAAAGAAATCCTCTGACTACTCATCTCTAGTTGTCACTTGCCACTCCTCACTATACCCCATATGTAGTATCATTAAACAACCTTATTCAGTGGGGACCACATCCTGAAATAAATCTTTCCAGAATCTTCTCTTCTGGCCTTCGAACAACCACCCCACCTTGCCACTTTCATCATCTGAAGAAAGATCCCTACAGAACAGGACACACCAACTCAAAGTGGCACCAGACCCTGCCAGAACAATAGATGCAAAACCTGCAGACATCTCTCCACTGCTACAGTGATCAATACCACCTTCCCTATGACACTTCTTTCAAGATTCCTGGTTCCTAAATATGTCTGTCACTATACATGGTGTACCTCAGGTAGTGCATCAAATTCCCCAACAACAATGGTGGGTGAAACCAGACAATCACTACTTTCTTGATTAACACACACACACACACACACACACACACTAACACACACACACACTAGCACACACACACACAAAAAACCCTTATCACCCATGGGCAAACTCTTTTTACGCAGCAATCACTCCATAACTGACCTGTCAGTCCTCATTCTGAAAGGAAACCTGAACACCTCTAAAAGACAAGCCTGGGAAACTTAAATTCATAACTCTGCTGGACACTGGAAACCATAGACTTAACAGGGACACTGGGTTTATGACTCATTACAACAATTTGTAACACCACCCTACTGCCTGCTAAAAATTTTCACTTCATTTTTAGTGATTTCCTACAGCATGTGTGAATCCCTTATGCTTAAGAATCTGTCCCACCTTATATTTATGTTGGACTCTCTAGTTACCTTCTGCAGACCTGAGGAGGATCTTTGTGAAGCTGAAAAGCTTGTCACTTCTGCCAACAGAAGTTGGTCTAGTAAAAGATATTACCTCACCTTTTCTCTGTCAAAGAATTACTTCATTGCATTAACAATGCTTGAATTATGAAATTTTTTTTGCAGTTTTGCCAAACTACAATTAGTGAAAAGCTATTTAAATATTTTATAGCTGTGCTGTGTTACACAGTAATTGTGTACTTAATAATATATGGTGTACAACATTACTTATGAGAGAAGTTAATTTGTTTCTTAAAGAAGTTTTTAAAATTAGCTAAAATACTTCATATCCTGTGTTTATTATTTCATCATAATACTCACATCTTTAAATTACATGTTTTAATTAACTACAGTATTAAAATACTGGGCACTTGAACCAAGTTAAAATGTCACTTTTTTGATGCAAACATGCTTAATATCCTTTTAAGGTGATTCATTACCCAGTCCTTGGGGGGGAAAAAAATCTTTCTTTGTGTCTCTTCGTTAGTGACTACAACACCAGGGTGCCAAGGGATACTCAGAAAAATGAGCTAATAAAATAAGAGTTAAATAAATTTACTTTCATCCCATTTCTGCGCACCATTCCAGATGTTAAAGGGAATCCTTTCAGATGAAGGATTCTTGTGGGGGCAGCTACTCTGGTGCCTCAAGATGTACAGTACAATGCAACTATAAACAATTTTGGAGGGTGCTTTAAAGCCCTAAGTCAGGAAAACACTTAAGCATGAGCTTAACTTTAAGTCAACTTGAAGTCAATAGGATTTAAGCCATTGCTTGAAGTTAAGCACATTCCTAAGTGTATTCCTGGCTAGGGATGAACTTAAAATACAGTCTTTAGTTAGGTTTCAGAGTAGCCGCCATGTTAGTCTTTAGTTAGGAACACACTTAGGAATGTGCTTAACTTCAAGCAACTGTTTAATCCCATTGACTTTAAATTGACTTAAAGTTAAGCTCATGCTTAAGTGTTTTCCTGAACTGGAGCCTAAAACAGCAACAGGACTTCATCGACCAGCTCCAGGAGCACAATACTTACTATTGGACCAAGTTATAATGTCGCATCTAAAGCCACCACTCTCCCCCTTGCTCTCAGTCTGTCCACCTCCCGCTCCTTCCCACCACCCTTCTTACTGCTATACCTCTCTTCCAAGTATTTCACAGCATGGAGCAGTGCTCTCTTCTTTTTGTTGAAGAGGTTTCCTCTTCTGAAAGTTGCAGAATTAAGTGGGATCCTCCTTCTGAGTTCACTTAGTTTAGGGGCCCATTTTAAGATTACATCTTTTAGTGTGCTCTCTTTTGAGAACTGTCACACTGGACAGAGAACACACTTTTCCACCGCCAGTCCTTTCCGTCCTTGTAGGTAGGTATAAGGAAACAGTAATTTGCATCCAACAAACTTCTGATAGCATTATTTGTTTGAAAATACTTTATCTAAAATTATAATTAAATTGAGACACATCAAGAATTTTAACTAGCTATCACACACTTCTCTATAAAAGAAAAGGCAGGAAAGGTGTAATTTTTCTTAAAACAATTTTATATTATGTGAATAATAAAAAATTCTAAATTGGGAAAATGGCTATTACATGTTAATAATTAAATCTAGTATTTCACAATTTGCATATTCAATCTAAAAAGCAACTCAAAACAAGCCAGGTCACTGACTGAAAAATTTATTTTTGACTTGCGTATAAAAATACTGATTTTTCAAAAAAAGACTCCACACTTTGTTCTATTAGAAAAGACCAATAAATCAACAAGGAGCCCAAAGAATTCTACTCAAACTGATGAAACATAACATCATTTACCCCCTTCACAGATTCATTTCTTCAGAGGTCATTTTACAGATTGAGCAGCAGTAAGGTTATTTTAGAGTTTTTATTGTGTTTCAGATTCAACATTAGAAGGAAATCCCAGAAGAATTAGCCTATCTTGCAATTATAGCATGAAACGCTACCAGAATGCCTAGTAATAATAGCTTCCGACAATAATGGATGGTTATTGAAAGAGAATTCTATCTCCTGTAGAAATAGTGGGGAATCAATAAATTATTATTCTATAAATTATTAAATCTATAGACAAGATAACCATAAGTTGAGTTCCTTCTCATTAATTAATTAAATGAGGACATAAACTCATTGTTATTGTCTGTCTATTAATTTAATAATTTATTGAATAATGGATACTGCTAATACAAAGTTGAACAGGATGGCATCCATCTTCAATGCTATTTCCACACTAATGAGCTTGACACTACATTATTTACTCCACCCTTTTCTCAAATATCTATATTTAGCTTTGACCAGCAGAAGATTTTGTCTGGACTTGTAAATCAAGCACATAAGTTATTTCCAAAAACGTTGTGTTCCATCATAATGGATGCATCTTTTAAATTCATTTTAACTGTGATTCAGAACAAGAAGCCAACTGGATGCGTTAAATGGACCATGCTGACTAACCCAATTTAAAGCTCTAATCCTGTTATGGAGAGCTTGACAGATGTTTTCCTAAAGTATACTTAGTACATCACATTATGAGTCTAATAGTTGTTAGAAAGTGAGGTTAGGAGTAAATACAGGATTATATTCTTGCCTCAGTAAGTGATGTTGGGTAAGTCAGTTTAAACTCTTACCCCTTCCCAAAAAGTGGAAATCAGATGTATTTCTTAATTTTTTGAAGCTATTGGAGATCTGTTTGAAAAGCAGTACAAAAGTGCTAATCATTATTTCTAACAGGGAAAATGTGATGCCAGATGTATCTGTTTTTTTTTTTATACAACATTCTGATTAAACTGATTTTACTAGAAATATAAACTACCCTGTCTAGCAGAAGTAATTTAATGTTATTTACAGTGCTTCTGGAAACATCTCATTTTCTGGTCACGTCAATAACTCCATGAGGCTGTGGTGCTGTTCAGTCTTAACAATGATGTAAATCATTAAATACTAAACCAAAGGATGCAAACGCTCACTTGTCACAGTGACCCATGGCTCATGTTGTGCACAGCACAGAATGACTCCTGCAAGCCACATTGATTCTGTATTATCACATGCAACAAATGATCTTGAAGAATCACATTCAGTAGATAAATTACATAAGTGCATTTAATTTAATTCACATGCTTCTCTGCAATAAAGTATGGAGATGTCAAAAAACAAGTTACATTTGATTTTATGTTTCTTTTAGCTAAAATGATTAATCATAATGTTATTTTTACTGCTAGGTCATCGCCCACATGCAGTCACAAAGATCTCAAATGGAAAAGGAAGTTGGGAAAATTCACCAGAGAGAAAATTAACTGAGCTAAAACTAACTTGGATCTAAGCAAGTGAAAGGGATGGAGAACAACAAAGATCAAGCATCAGAGCTTAATTATTTAAATATGAGGACAAATTTTTATTTTTGTTTTTACGTAAGTAAATAGGGGCCTGTAAAGAAACTGCAGGGCAACAGTGATTTTATCATACAGTGGGAGTCAATAAGAACTAACAATCATCACCTCAGGTACTTGCAGTAATTCTGATATATTTCTATACTTGCACAAATAGGACCAAGGTTTCAGTTCAGCAAAGCATTAAAGCATGTGCTTCAGTCCATCCCTATTCAGCAAGGCAATTAAGCCTGTGCTTAACTTTATGTACGTGCTTTGGGACATAAGCATGGGCTTAAACGTTTTGCTGATTAGGGATGACTTGCTTGACTGGAATTCAAATTCTGAAGTCCTCATCCACACAAAACTCCTTGAAACTTTCTTGAGTACAGGCTTCAGAGTTGGACCCTCACAGTCCAATAGCAAATACTGTATTTTGAGTGGTGCCTACTGATATGCTCAGTGGTGGATGCTCACTTTGACAAAACTAACACAATGATTGCTTCAAGAGATTGCACCTAGAAGCAGAAATAAGGGGATTGATCCTGCAACCAGCTTGCATGTAAATCTCCCAGTGAAGTCAACTGGAGTTGTGCTAGTTACGGAATGTAGATTTGTACCTTAAATGGTCCCAATCCAGCTCCTATCGAAATCCATGGAAAGATTCCTATGGATTTAATGGGGAGTTGGAACAAGTCTGATAAGAGCACCAGAATGTGGCAGCAGAGAAAACGAAGCTATAGGGAAAGCAATTGTAGCATCATGGGTACCCAAAGGAATGAGGTGAGAATACATTGTCTAAAATAACCCAATCAAATGACATGCAGCCAAAGCCCTCACACACCAAGGGCTGCCTCTCCTAGACCTGGCGACAGGTAGCTTCCCCTGCCAAAAGAGGACTACTTTGTTTCAGTTCCTGTTTCCCAGTCTTTATCTCAAACCACACTCACCTATATCCCACTCAGTGAAGGAAGGGAAGCCCATTACACAATATTGAAATATGGTTTAAGAAAGTGGAGAAGAATACACAGAGAGTAACTCTTGCATACTTACATTTGTAGGCCTAGAGCCCTGGAGATTGCTCTTCTAGGCTGAAATTTACCCCTGTGCAGGGTCAGTACAAGGTCTATGCAACACTTAACTTCTACTTAGCCCCTATTTTTGAGAACTTAAATGATGCATAAGCTTTGTGCTGTCCATCTGCAAAGGGATGACTTTCACCCCCAGAGCAGAATTCTCTGCTTCTGTCTGCTGCAGGGTGGAGGAACCAATGCAGACCATTCTCAACATGCAACAAAATTCTGACCTGTGAATCAAAGAGGAGAATTTTGACCATTAAAGAGGCGAGTTTTATTACTGAATATATGTTTTCATGATTGTAAAATGCATATAATATTACATATAAAATCAATACATGAAATGCTTTTTAAAAAAACATGAGCTGGAAAGAGAATGAAACTAAATTGGAAGAGTGGCATCCTAGTATGTGAACCAGGAAAGGATAGGTGGGTAGCAACAGAGTGATTTATTATAATAATGGAGGAGAAAAATACTTACCCTGTCATAAACTCATGGGCAATCTATTTTTCTCTTATGCTAATCATAAATCACCATTTTGCTTTTATGCTTGAAAAGAAACACCTCATAGTACCTGAGGCTGTAACAAGGGGAAAAAATGGTTTTCTTCCAAAGGTCAAGACTGAAACTCATAGAAATTTCCATTGTTATACCACCTGGATACAGATAATACAGTACAGTATTTAGATCCAGATCACTGCTCATGGCCCTGGTGACAGAAACTCCCCTAAGGGTGTGAGGTTTAAATAAGGAAATGTCAATGACCCAGTCAGGCAGAACTAATTTGCCATGAGATCTGCTAGTGATTTAAGTGCCTACCATTGGGGTGTGTGTGTGTGTGTGTGTGTGTGTGTGTGTGGTATATCTTCAGTATTAAGTAAGAATAAGTGCAGATCTACACTGAAAACTTACATCTGCATCCCTGAAAAATCCACATCCCTGAGCGATGCAGCTATTCTGACCTAATCCCCAGTGTAGACAGAAGAATTCTATGGACCATAAGAATGGCCATACTGGGTCAGAACAAAGGTCCATCCAGCCCAGTATCCTGTCTGCCGACAGTAGCCAATACCAGGTGCCCCAGAGGGAGTGAACCTAACAGGTAATGATCAAGTGATCTCTCTCCTGCCATCCATCTCCACCCTCTGACAAACAGGCTAGGAACACCATTCCTTACCAATCCTGGCTAATAGCCATTAATGGACTTAACCTCCATGAATTTATCTAGTTCTCTTTTAAACCCTGTTATAGTCCTAGGCTTCACAACCTCCTCAGGCGAGGAGTTCCACAGGTTGACTGTGCGCTGTGTGAAGAAATTCCTTTTATTTGTTTTAAACCTGCTGCCCATTAATTTCATTTGGTGGCCCCTAGCTACTGCCTCTTGGGAAGGTGGATTAACTACAGTGATGGGTCACTATATTGTGTCCACTCTGAAGCATGAGAGTGGCATGGTAGCAGCGCTATAGCTGTGACACTGAAGCTTTTTAAGTGTAGACGTAGCCTAAATATTTAGAGCAAGATTTGTTAAAGAAAACCAATAATCAGGTGGAGAAACATCCCATTTATCTAACTCTATGTACAAAATTAAAAGGATATGAGTTAAAAATCGATGAAAAGTCTGAACTGTAGTTTGATTGCCACCAGCCAATCCACCATTAGTCCAACGGGGGTATGCACAGGCCAAATTATTTTCAGTCAGAGTTTTGTGTGAGGACTACAGGATTTGGCCCCATGTTATTAACAGAAGTAGCTCAATCAAAGTACTTTACCAGACCTGTCATTCTTGCCACTATCTGCAGAAGTGGCTTGGGATCCAACTACAGTAGAATTAATTTTGGTTTATTGTATTATAGTTATGTCCTACTCTCTTTTGCAGGCTGACAGAGGAAAAATATTTCATATTCAGTGTGACATTCCTGAGTGATCTTATGTCCTATTAATGCCATGTTAGCTCTCCTGAGCTTCCCTGTCTGATTAAGAAGGGAGGAGTAAATTGGTCATAATTATAATTTTTGTCTTCCTCCCACCAAGCAATGTGTAGGATAGTTTGACACAACAGTATAACAACTAAAATTCTTTCATTAGCATGTTTCTGTTTTTCTAAGAGACAACCATCAGGTAGACTCAGAAGAGGATTATGATCCGTGGTTCTCCTGGCTACCTGGTGAAGAACAGCAGAAGATTATGAAACAGTCTTATATTGAACAGGAACCAAAAAGGGGATCTGGGGGAAGAAGCGGGAATACACAAACCCGTTGTTTTAATCTAGGAACAGACTCATCTGATTAATGCTTTTCTGGTTTTACAGGTCATTTTGTTTAGCTAGGAGGAAAAGTTTGGTTAAATATGTGGATGTACTGCAGTGTCAAGGTGTGTCTACACTGGAATAAAAGACCCGCAACCTCACGGGCCTAAGCCCAAATGTCTATATAGCAATTTTACAGCCTCTCAGACCAAACCCCACGAGTCCGAGTCAGCTGTCATGGGCCAGCCACAGGTGTTTAATTACTGTGTAGATGTACCCTCAAAGAGCGCAGGAAAGCAGAGGCAGCTCCACCCACTCCAGCTCTCACCCTCCAATTGCCACATTCTCTTAGAACCTTTTCCTCAAGGCATCAAGACTCCTCCTACTGGATTCCAACCTTCTCTTGGTATAATCTGACTACCTTTTAACCACAGCTACCCGGTTTAGCTCTAGGGGAGATTGATAAGGGTCTCCAAGACACCCAATTTTCACTAAAATTTTGTACTTTTATATAGTGTCAAGCATCTCCAAGGGCCATGTTTTAAAGTGTATTGAGATGCCTAAAGATGCAGATAGGTGCCTAGTGAAAATCCCTAGGATCATATCTGAGTCTTTAGGCCTCTATGCAAAATGGGTAAGTATTTTTATTCCCATTTTACTGAAGGAGAAATTGAGGCAGAGAGAGGTCATAGATCATACAGTAGGACAGTGACTGAGCTGGGGTTAGACCCCAGGTCTCCTGACTTCCAATCTTGTGTGCTAACCAGTAAGCATGCAGCCTCCTTGAAGGGGGTATTGTGTAGCATTGCATTATATTGAGTCCTGTACCATGATATCATCCCAAGAAGTAATGTGACAGAAGATCCAGGAATTGTCATTCCTGACAGCAGTACCCAGAAAGGTTTGGCAACAACTCATGAAGTCCAAGTACCAGATCTATTCATGGGCCTCTATATTTCTTTGTACAGGTACTGAATTTCTCTCAACTAATTTGGCTGTTTCCTTTTTTTTTTTTTTTTGTATAGAGCTGAGTGAAATTTTTCAACTGAAGCTGCGGCTGCTTTTTGGGGGCCAAAAGATGTAGATTTGACAACACCAAAACGTTTCATGAATTTGTGTCAATTTTGCCAAACTTAGGTTAAAGAATTCCTAAAATAAAAATAAAAGCTAAATGTTTCATTTTAGCTTTTTTTTTAACTAAATGATTTTATTTTTTTATTCAGAATGACTTTTTGTTTAGAAATTTCCTTTTAATTTTATTTTTAAAGAATGCTCAAAATCAAAATGAAATGTTTTGTTCAATCCAAACTAATTGTTTTCATTTTTCAATTTGCCAAAAACTTTGAATAAAATTTTTTGTTTTGACCCAAAACAAAATTCTTTTTCCTTTTTTAAACAATTGCCAGCACACTCAAAAAATCTGTTATTTGCCAACCTCTGCTTTTTAATCTGTTTCTAATAAAGATAAGTAACTAGAACAAGTCAGGCAAAATAATTAAGGTACCTAGAAGGTTTGCCATATCATAGAATATTAGGGTTGGAAGAGACCTCAGGAGGTCATCTAGTCTAACCCCTTGCTCAAAGCAGGACCAACACCAACTAAATCATCCCAGCCAGGGCTTCATCAAGCCAGGCCTTAAAAACCTCTAAGGATGGAGATTCCACCACCTCCCTAGGTAACCCATTTCAGTGCTTCACCACTCTCCTAGTGAAATAGTGTTTCCTAATATCCAACCTAGACCTCCCCCACTGCAACTTGAGACCATTGCTTCTTGTTCTGTCATCTGCCACCACTGACAACAGCCTGGTTCCATCCTCTTTCGAACCCCCCTTCAGTTCAAAGCTGCACAGTTGAAGGCTGCTATCAAATCCCCCCTCACTCTTCTCTTCTGCAGACTAAACAAGCCCAGTTCCCTCAGCCTCTCCTCGTAAGTCATGTGCCCCAGCGCCCTAATCATTGTGATGCCTTCCACTGGACTTTCTCCAATTTGTCAACATCCCTTCTGTAGTGGGGGGATCAAAACTGGACGCAGTACTCCAGGTGTGGCCTCACCAGTGCTGAATAGAGGGGAATAATCTCTTCCCTCGATCTGCTGGAAATGCTCCTATTAATACAGCCCAATATGCCATTGGCCTTCTTGGCAACAAGGGCACACAACTGACTCATATCCAGCTTCTTGTCCACTGTAAGCCCAGGTCCATATCGTGCTTACCACTTTCTGTGTATTAACTGGTGGGGTACAATTTGGGGGTGTCTTGTGTCCCATGCAATATTATTCATGCAACATCATGGGACATGCATCAAATTGGCAAAAGGCCTCTATTTTGGAGAAGGCTTCACTCTTCTGCTCTAGAATATTGGCAATTTAAACTATAAAAGCTATTTTAGAGATGATATGCAAACAGAATGAAGAAAATTGGATTACATTTAGAATAATACACCCTAAATGGCATGCACAAGAGCTGTGTTTAGTCTGGAACCAGAAACATACCTTGGTGTGTCTCAAGTTCCCTGAAGTTGTTGTTGAAATGTATTATTTGTATCTAGAGGCCCCAGTCAGAATCTGTTTCTTGTTGTCCTAGACTCTCAGGGGATTTCTTGGTCCTGCTTTCAGGCAAGGGAGTTTTACAGAGGAAGTGTGGAATCTGGGTCTAATAGGAGTGAGTCTGCAAAGAGCCAGCCTGGAGGAAGATGGGGTGAGTTGTACCTCTGTGCTTTAGAGAGCAGCCTGCTTTCTCTCTGTGTGTGTTTGTTAGAGGTCTGGGTTCTTAGAAATAAAGTAGCATTAAAATGTTCTTTCTGAAAGCTTGCAATGTATGTTTTTACCCAGCTTCATTATTTGTATGCCATGAACATAACAAAGACACGTACGTTCTCATAATAATAACAGTTAATTAGGGCTAGGTTGACCCTTGCCCAACATAGCCATGCAGAGAATACTATAGAGTAAGGATGTCTCCTCCAACTCTGCAAAGTCACATTAGGGATATCCTGGGTCTAGGTCTCGTGCAGCATGCCGGAGTTGTACAACTATTGCTCCCACCCACAAGCGAGTGGGTGGAAAGTATCTAGGAGCAGGAGGAGCCATGGCTCCTTTCCCCCTTGCTAGCCTGTGGAGCTGGTTGGATAGCTAAAGGCAAGTAAGCTTCACTCCTTTCTCTCTGGTGCAAGAATGATGCCCTGGGAGGAATCATGTCACAGTTCCTCCAAGGGCTACTCCTAGTGCAATGCAATTTATGAATCACCCTTTACTCAGGGCAATGCCTAAAGGCACAGTCTAGCCCTTAATTTGTAATAAACAAGATATACTGTAATGTTACTGGTTTCAGAGTGGTAGCCGTGTTAGTCTGTATCAGCAAAAACAATGAGGAGTCCTTGTGGCACCTTAGAGACTAACAAATTTATTTGGGCATAAGAAAGCTTATGCCGAAATAAATTTGTTAGTCTCTAAGGTGCCACAAGGAATCCTCTTTTTTTTTTTTTTGGTAATGTTACTACTAACTGTGCTATAGTAATACTAATATTCTGTAATGTACTGTAATTAATACTAATATACTCAAATAATGCACATTTTAAGTGACAGCAAAGAATGCATTGTTGAAGTGCTGCATTATCAACTGTCCTCTTGTATTAGCAGTTTGACACTGAAAATGCTCACCAGAGAAAGTACCTTTCTCTTAGCCTTCAGCACAATAAATGTCCTGAGGAATCTCGAGAAGTAAGTCAGAAGACATTACTTCCCTGTAGCAGCTAGGAAAACCTCAGGGACATTTGAAGATGGTAATTTGTAGGCTGTAGAAGGAAGCCCCTTTGTTTGGTTGGTTGGTTTTTTTTGCCATGAAATTGTTTTGGATAACATGCTAATCTTCAAGTTTCAACTGTCCATTATACAAGGCCATCGTGAAATTAAAAGAACCATTGACAAATAGTAACAATAAATGTGTCCTTGGAATGATGAGACACCATGAGCCGCTGCTTGTAAGCCCAGCAAACATTTACCAATGTATTCTGGAAAAGGAGTTCTATTTGGTTTTCTTTAATATAATGAATTTCTTCCTACCTGCTGAGGCTGTGTGTCTGTTGGAGCCCTATCTAGAGAGCTCTGGCTCTTGAGTTCAAGATGTAGCAGCTCATGCTTTTAATTCTGGAGACCTCTGGTTCAAACCCTAGTGTGTCAGCCAAGATGGCAGCTGTCAGAATTGCATAGGCCACCTCTCTCTCCATTCATGGTGCTATAACATCCGTATGGCAACTACTTCTGGAGAAAAGTATTATTACGAAAGTGTAGGCTCAGTGCAGCATCTGGAAAAAAGGAAGGGAAGCCTGCACCATGTGACCAGCCAGTGTCTGTGGACCAACAGTGCTTCCTGGATCCCATTTGGGAAATGAACACTAAAGAATAAGGCATGCTCTGTGTGTATATTTAAAGCTTACAACTCTTTATGTTTCAATACCTCCCGTGATTATTAGAAATTTTTACTGGTTTTCTAATCAAGATAAGCTTTATCTCCTTTTATGCCCAATGCAGCTATGTGTTTCCTATTTCCTATTTAAAGTTTGCTATATGCAATGAATTGGGTGCTATTTACCCAGGGGAAAAAAATCACCTGCTGAACTTCATAGAGAACCAGCACAACTTTTCTATAGCTTCACAAATCTTGGGTAAATAGTCTCCCAGTTGCACCTGCACACATTCAATTTGACTATGCCCAATCCTGGTTTTGCAAGTGGTAAGAATTATTCTGTAGAAGTCTCAAAAGTAATGGTAAATTGGTGCTTAAACAAGACTTGCACAGAGTAGAAAGAGTGCACTGGGATGCCTGAGGAAGTAAATAACTGGAATGGATTTTTTTTGTAGCCCAGAAGAAAAAGAGCCTTTTGGGCAGTTTTGAATGGAGAGAAGTAGCTTTGCAGATCAGAATATAATTTAGTGCACAAAAAATACAAAGGAAAGGTGGGAGAATTTATCCACATCAAGCGCTACTTTATTCATCTCGGGCCTAATCTTGCTCCCATTGATTCCTTGCATTTTTCATTACCCAAGATAGCAACAGATTAATCCTGTATTGAACAGACCCACCAATCCAGAGCACAAACTCTGTAAGGGTCCCTACATTTCTGAGAATGGGAGCATCAGGTCAATCTGAGTTTGAACTCCAAAGGAGTCCAACTGCTTTGAGAGTTGCCTGCCACTTTTCTTTCATAGCATCCAAAATTTCAGAAGCAGTCCTCACACTCCACGGGGACTACCATGTGTGATTTGTCCACTGCCTGACCCAGGATTGGAAATTGCTGGTTTTGGTCAATCCAGGTTTTAAGTTTCCTGATCCAATTGGTGTAACATGTATGTTCATGTAACCCTTTATCATTGCCATACTTCTGAGAACCAAAATAAAAAGCAAATGTAATGCTTATACATATGGGCTTATCTATAACAAAACCATTCCCACAAATAAACTCTGAAACTGTTGGGCCAAATTCAGAGGTGATGTGTTAGCGGGTGTGAGCTCCGCCTTGGTAAATGGGTGTGAGTTGAATTTAATCTAACATAGCAGGAAGGAGGTGTGAGTTATTTTAGAGGTTGCCTATTCTAACTCACACCTTTTTGTGTCCCCCTGCTAGTTGCTTTTGCTGCCTTCACTTCTGACCCCTCTGTTGGTTAAGTTACATATGATCTTAGAATTCCTTGTGCTCACTTAGGGCTTGTCTACGATCTAATCTACACTTAAATTTTAGGTTGACATAGGTACATTACTCGAAGGTCTGAAAAAATCCACCCACCTGAGTGATGTAGTTATGTCAACCTCACCCCCAGTGTAGGTGCAGCTAGGTTGAGGGAAGAAAGTTTAGCGCCCGTCAGTTCTTACGCCGACAGAAAAACCCATCCATCGGCGTAGGCTGCATCTATGCCAGCAGAGCCGCAGCACTGTAGCTATGCCAGTATAGTCTCTGTGGTGTAGACATGGCCTACATGAGGACACTCAGGGAAGTTAAGAAGAATTAACTAAAGGTATGAAGTTAATATGCATTAGTTAAAGTGCACAAAATTGCTATGTAGATGCTCTCATTCAGAAGTAAAGTGGCCTTATTTCTTTTTAACTGGCCTGGTCTACACTTAAAATTTAGGTAAACATAGCTCTGGTGCTCGGGGGTGTAAAAAATCTACACGTCTGAGTACTGTAGCGATGCTGACGTGATCCCCGCTGTAGACGCAGCTGGGTTGACAGTAGAATGCTTCCATTGACCTAGCTGCTGTTGCTCAGGGAGATGATGTTCCTTTAGTGGCAGAAAATCTCTTTTGGTCACTGTAGGCTGCATTTACAGTTTCTGTAGCGTAGACCTGGGCTTAAGACTAGGAGATTCAGAAGTAAAGTGTCCTTAGTTCACTAACTTAGGGCAAGTCTACGATACAAAATTAAGCTGACCTGAGTTACGTCAACGCACAGCCACCACAGTAATTATATTGCTTTTGCATGTCCACACCACGCTCCTTGTGTCAGGGGTGCTCCTCACCAGAAGCGCTTGCACCAGTTTAACTGCTGATGTGGGTTAAGGTTTCTGAAAGGCAGCAACAGTAGATATAAGCAACGCAGTGTCTACACTGGCACTGCGTTGATCTAACTATATTGACCTAAGCGCTATGCCGCTCACGGAGGTGGAGTTAAGTTGGTGTAGTGGGTGAGTTACATTAGTGGGAGATACATTTTAGTGTAGTCGCTTACAGAGTTAGGTCAACGTAAGCTGCCTTACGTCGACCTAACTCTGCAGTGTAGACCAGGCCTTAAATTTAGGGGATAAAACAAATTAAGCCCACTTTACTTCTGAATGAGGGAGTCCACCCAGGGTGTTAATATGCTTTAACTTCTCACCTTTAGTTAACTCCTCTTAAACTTCCCTGAATGTCGCTGTGAAGACAAGCCCTTAGAGTCTGAGGAACAAATTCAAAGGTGGTGCATAAGGATCACTCTAATGCCAGGGCCAGCCACACTGTGAGAGCACAGTTAGTACACATGACTAATTCTGGCAGCAGCGCTGCCTGGCGGAGAGACTTATAGCTAGCTGGGTGTGTGTGTGAGGGGGAAAGCACAATATTAGCTTGTAGTCAGGGGTGGAATGAGTATAATACTTAGGAGGCAAGAATAAAAATAGGGGACTTGTTCTTGTTTATGGAAAGTTGAGCCTAAGAAAAGGGTTCCAAGTGTTTTAAACTTTACATTTAACCACATTGGGGAAACTGGCCAAGTGAGTCCATATTTTTTTTCCTCTGTTGGTGTATATATACACTGTGTATTCATCTGAACCAGCTTTGAATTTTCCTCTGGGTATCTGCATGATTCAGGCTGAGTCTGCTGAGGCTCTGTTTACCCCAACTCAGATATAAAACAGCTGTTATGCTTCTGGATTTTTGTAACATATTTAATATAATTATGTTGCATACCATTCACTGTTCCAATCTAATTTTTGCAGGGATGTTTCTCTTGTCATGGTTTAGTGAGCATCCTCTTTCCTCTGCATAGTTGAAGTTAAAAGCTCCCTTTCTACACACAAGATATTCACTTGCATTTTCCTAATGGAGAAATTTTTCTTTTCTTTTTTTTTTACAAGAAATGTTGGCCCCAAAACATCCCCCATTGCACACACGTACACACACACACATGCTCGCACAGAATTCTGTGTTCAAAATGAGAGGCGGAATTGTCAATGAGTCACTGTAAATATCTAATTCTGTTAAATGCCCTCCAGATGAGATCTAGATCAAATTAAAGGATGACAGGAATTTTAATTCGGAGTTCAGAGAAACAGGTTTATAGCAGTTTATTGACCACCTAACAGAGGACACAATTTCTTGAGTGGTACCTGAGGTAATTGTTTTAAAATCTTCTGTCACAGAAGTAGATTTAATTGTTTAGTGCAAACTGCACTCCATTTGGTTCTGATTCATTATAAATGTTTTGGCTTCTTCCTGCAGGCTTAATGTGCTATTGACACTTGTACAATGGTTTGAATGAATTCATCCTACTCTTTCCTTGTATTTTTTAATCACCTGCTGATCCACTATTTCCTCCACTCTTTCTTCTTGTGTTAAGAGTTGCTGACCTCACCTCATCTCTTCTTTACACAACACAGGTCAACTGGAAACTTTAAATTCATCTCGCCTCTTTTCTTCTCCCCCCACCCAAGAAAAAAGCTGATGGCAAGAGGTTGAATGTTTATGTATGAAATTTACATATTCATGAAAATGAGGTCTTTTGAGTAATGGAAACTAGCATGCAGAGTTGTATTCACATTAAAGAGTCTACTGCTTATGCACATGCAATCCAATTGTTAGAGGAGTGTCCATATTGAGGATTATAGTCTCCTAGCAATTTAAATATGCTTTACATAAAGAACAACAATACTTTACATCTGTACATCACCTTCTAAATAATGATCTCAGAGCATTTTATCAATATTAATCAAGCTTCACAACCACCTCCCTCTCACCCTGTGAGTTAGGTAAACCTGATGATCCTTATTTAAACTGATGAGAAAATTCAGACACAGTGAGGTTAAGTGACTTTCCCGTGATTACACAACCAGTCTGTTACAGGGCCAAAAGTAGAACATGCATCTTCTAACCCTTAAACTGCTCCTTAATCACAAGACCAGAGATATCTGAGAAAGTACTGCACTGGCTATTACTTTTACTACAGACTCTTTTTAACTACTAAATACATTCCAGCAAAACCTTGCAGCAGTAGCCCATTGATTTCCAGAGTACAACAGACTGTCATACACTGTATCTTTTAAAACTCCTGGGGAATTAACCTTTTACATGAATGATGAAGTTATAAACCCCAGGAATCTCAGATTTCCATTCTCCTTCTATTCCTTGACTCTATCAGATTTTCAAACTCATTCAGGTACGCTTCTATCTTTGCCCTCTTCCACAAGTTCACCCTTGATCTTACACTCTCTCTATTATTCCATCTGTGATGCCAATGTCAGCAGTCATTTCATAGTTGAGAGTGGCACCTTTCTCTCCAAAGCATCATCCATGACATGTTTCTCTATTACCTGCTGGATTCTTAGAGATTTTGTTTCCTTAATTTCATTCTTACCTATTAAGCTGCTCTGACTTTGTTACTGACAATGGACACACCTCAATTTTAGACCTCTTCACACTTGTAGCCACCACAGTCCTCTAATATTCTCTGTCTCATCCATCTTGGTCGTCACATTCCTAAATTTGATCTTTGGTATCCCTTTTGTGTTGATACCTAATCTATACTTGTGCACTAATGTCAACTTTCCCTAATTTACTGATCACCTCATCCTCACTAACTTCTTGCTCCAACACAGCTTTACCCAAGTGAATGTATCTGAAATTGGTATCCTGATAATTGGCTGGAAGAACGTCCCCCATGAAAACTCCACTAGCTCACTGCTTCGCTCTAATCTCACTTTTGGCCCTATTGTGATGACCATATGCTGCTGATACACAATGAACTCTCTCTAGCCACATTTCTCTAGCCTTTAATTCTGCCAGTTGTCATCCCTGAAGTGTTGCCCATATCGGACACTACCCTGTCGCTACTCTTGCTAAGCCCCCTTTGTCATGAACTTCCACTTCATCATGAAACAGAAGCTTCTCTTCTTTTATATTTTAAAGCACCAAATCACCAACATGTAATCTGTCCAAAATGTACCAGAAACAGGGATTATATATCACCTGAATCCTCAGAAATATTACCTGACTTTATATCTTAAAATCCAATGCAGAATCTTATTCTTCTTGTGCTCTACAAAATCCTACATAAATTTTCTCTTGTCCCATTTCCAGCCTCTCTAATGTTCTCTCTTTCAGCACTTTCTTTGCTTTTCTCACCACACTGCCCCATTATCTAGAGATCTGTATGTCCTAGTTCTCTAATAATATAGACAAGTCCTGTTTCATGAGCCTCTTTTTCCCATGCTCCATTATTTTCCCTGAAAGTTGGCCATTGTATCCCTTTTGTTCTTCCCTACATCAGAAAACAGTAAATATTCCAATGTCATCTACATAATTGACCATGTTTTGCATTTATTGTCCAAAATTCTAACTGGCCCTTGCATCCAATGGTGGGTGAGACACTAGGAGCCTTCCATACCTGCATCTCCCGTTTTGCATCATCATGTATGGCCCAGAGACTATCACAGTCTCGACAATCGGGGACCATAAGGACTACTTTCTACATGTGCCTCAAGGCTAGGGGATGCAGAATGCAGACAGGATTATGGTCCCTCACCCTTCCAAGTTAAAGAAGTATGGGCTGGATGAATGGACTATAAGGTGGATAGAAAGTTTGCTAGATTGTTGGGCTCAACGGGTAGTGATCAATGGCTCCATGTCTAGTTGGCAGCCGGTATCAAGTGGAGTGTCGCAAGGGTCGGTCCTCTGGCCGGTTTTGTTCAATATCTTCATAAATGATCTGGAGGATGGTGTGGATTGCACCCTCAGCAAGTTTGCAGACGACACTAAACTGGGAGAAGAGGTATATACGCTGGAGGGTAGGGATAGGATACAGAGGGCCCTAGACAAATTAGCGGATTGGGCCAAAAGAAATCTGATGAGGTTCAGCAAGGACAAGTGCAGAGTCCTGCACTTAGGATGGAAGAATCCCATGCACCGCTACAGACTAGGGACCGAATGTCTCGGCAGCAGTTCTGCAGAAAAGGACCTAGGGGTTACAGTGGACGAGAAGCTGGATATGAGTCAACAGTGTGCCGTTGTTGCCAAGAAGGCCAATGGCATTTTGGGATTTATATGTAGGGGCATTGCCAGCAGATCGAGGGACGTGATCGTTCCCCTCTATTCGACATTGCTGAGGCCTCATCTGGAGTACTGTGTCCAGTTTTGGGCCCCACACTACAAGAAGGATGTGGAAAAATTGGAAAGAGTCCAGCAGAGGGCAACAAAAATGATTAGGGGACTGGAACACATGACTTATGAGGAGAGGCTGAGGGAACTGGGATTGTTTAGTCTGCAGAAGAGAAGAATGAGGGTGGATTTGATAGCTGCTTTCAACTACCTGAAAGGGGGTTCCAAAGAGGATGGATCTAGACTGTTCTCAGTGGTAGCTGATGACAGAACAAGGAGTAATGGTCTCAAGTTCCAGTGGGGGAGGTTTAGGTTGGATATTAAGAAAAATTTCTTCACTAGGAGGGTGGTGAAACACTGGAATGCGTTACCTAGGGAGGTGGTTGAATCTCCTTCCTTAGATATTTTTAAGGTCAGGCTTGACAAAGCCCTGGCTGGGATGAGTTAGTTGGGGATTGGTTCTGCTTTGAGCAAGGGGTTGGACGAGATGACCTCCTGAGGTCCCTTCCAACCCTGATATTCTATGATTCTATGATTCCACCCTAGGGAGAGAAGACTGTACAGAAGTAGCTCCACCTACAACTTGTGCATATCCTGAGTTGCTCTCCCATCGGAACTTCTATTACACAGGAACTATATTTCCCCTTACAGTCCCTTCTGATTGTTACAGTCTGCACCGCGATCCCTGATGTTCATCAGAGGGCACAATCTAGCCTCTTCACCATCCCCATTCAGAACCATTCAGGGTTCTGCCTACTGGGTACAACATTGCTCTCCTTTCTAAGCATTTGATTCTTATATTAGTTTCTCAGAGACGCTAAGATTTTGATAGAAATTGGAACTTCTTATATATTTTTATTTGGCAAAGCTAGCCTTCAAATTGCAAAACAATATCCTGCTGTCCTATTAACTTGATCCTGTACAAAATGTCATTCATTCATACATTCCAAGGTCAAAAAGGACCATCGTGATCATCTAGTCTGACCTCCCATATAACACAGACCATATAATTTCCCCAAAATAAGTCTTAGAGCAGATCTTTTTAGGAAAACATCCAGTCTTGATTTCAAAATTGTCAGTGATGGAGAATCCATCACAACCCTTGGTAAATCATTCCAATGGTTAATTACTCTCACCATTAAAATGTATGCCCATTTATAGTCCGAATTTATCTCATTTCAACTTTCAGCCATTGGATTGTGTTGTATCTTTCTCTGCTAGATCGAAGCCTTATCAAATATTTGTTTCCTACATAGGTACTTATAGACTGTCAAGTTATCCCTTAACCTTCTCTTTGTTAAGTTAAATAGATTGAGTTCCTTAAGTCTATTGCTCTGAGGCAGGTTTTCTAATTCTTTAACCATTCTTATGGCTCTTCTCTGAACCCTCTGCCATTTATCAATATCCTTTTTGAAGTGTGGACACCAGAACGGCTCAGAGTAGTCCAGCAGTGGTCACACCAGTGCCAAAGAGAAAGGAAGGTACGGAGAGAAAGAAAGAACCCCTGGGGTGTGTTTGCTCCTCACTTTTATAGTCTCGTCACCCTTTGAAATGCATTTTCCTGGGGGTTATCGCTAGATAAAGTTCCTTCCTGCTGTGAGGACAGAGACATGGAGTCTAGTGGTGAAAGAGGTTCCATGTTGTTTGCTAAAATGCAGATCAATCTGTTCATGCCCCCACTTTGCTGCCAAATAATGACCACTTGATAGGTGATTGCCAATCAACTTTGACCCCTGGCTAGAGGCATTAGCTCGTCCTTTGTCTGATAGGAACTGGTTTACGCCCTCTTGCTGTCCTGAGGAGCCTGTTTACTACTTTTATTTAAATTGAGGTAAACACAGTTCTTTGTTTAGGATAGATATGTTTAACAATTTCTGCCTGGTCAATATTACACAGGTTTGAATATGTGACAGCAACATCACGCAGGAATTTATAACTTTACATATATTTTGCTACACACGTTTCACCATAATATTGACCAGCAAGTTATTAGTTCTCAAATGATACCTCACAAGGCATATTTTGCACAAAGATTATTACAGTGGTGTGTAGCATGGGAATACAGGGGTGCATTCAGTCACAGCCTCTAACACTCACAGGTTGCAAATCAATATTGTACAGCCGTCCCCTGCACCTACATTTGCAACCAGTGACAGCATTCAGTCCACACAGGATCTGTGTGCCATTAGCCTCATCTTTGAGTGGTAGCTGTCTTTGCAGTCATCTTAACTATATGAGGGGGCTTGATTGCTCCTTCTGTTGAGCCTGAAAGAGGGGCTTGGCATAGCCATTGGCTTTAACTAGGCCTGTGATTGTTTTTGGATCCGACACCTATTCCTGGTGGCAGCCATTAGAACCTTTCAGCACAGCAATATGAATAATTTAATAAACCAACTTTCAGTACTTTAAAGAGGCTGGGCCAGATGCTCCGCTAATATCAGTGGGGCTACTACAACAAACAGCAGCTGAAGAGCTGAGCCTTAGTCTCCCACCTCTCAGGAAAGTGCCCTAACCACTGAGCTATGGAATATTTTGTTGTGGAGTGCTGCTCCCTCAATCTCTCCTGTTGAAACTGTTCCATTGTGGATGAAAGGGTGAATGGAGCAAGGGAACTGGACCCTGGGTCTTCCATCTCCTAGGTGGGTGCCCCAACCATTGGATTATAGAATCATTTTCTCTCTCTCGCTCTCTCTCTCTCTCTCTGAACCAATTACTTTTCTACTGTGGATAAATACTTAAATAGTCATTTTTCCCCAGGATGGGAAATTGTGGTAGGGAAGACAAGAAGGTTTGATTATTTCAAACCAAAATAAATCCTATCATAAATGTATATCAAATCTGTCCAGCAACTCTTTTCAGTTGTATTTACATTTGAGAGCCACATAAAATAGCTTGGGATAGAGTGAATTGATTCTTTTAAACATCTTGGACTAACCATCTTCACTAATTTTGAAGATTTTTAAGCATTCACTCTCATATCAGCAATTATTATACGTAGGCACTTCCAGGTTTAACACTTGATCCAACTCCTGTTGCAGCTAATTCAAAGCCTCCCACGTTGGGTTTGGGGGGAAAAAAAGCAGTGTGCTGAGTCAACTTCTCTTCATCCTTGTAACGGAGCTTATTAGTCAGATAACCAAGCTTGTGGAAACAGAGAAAACTAACCTATGCTGATGATCTGGCCCTTTTGGCTGACGGCAAAAGAGTAATGGTAAATATGGATCAGAGTGGGTGTCTGTGTTTGAAGATCACAGATACCCACTCTGATGATGAAGATGAAGAAAACTAACATGATTCAAGTGGAAGAAGAGATGTTGATTGAAGTTTCAGGAGAGAAGCTGAATAAGAAGAAGGAATTTCTGTACTTGGGAAGTGCACTTAATACCATCAGAGAGAGATCTGGAGAATTAACCAGAAGAACCCAGTTTGCATGGGTGGCAGTGAAAAAGGTACCAGAAGTACTGTAGGACTGACAAATAAATAAAAAACTAAAAGGAAAAAGTGTATGCTCTGTGGGTTTATCCCTGCCTGCTCTATGGTTTGAAAACAGTGGGTCTTATGAAGATGGAAGAAAAGAAGTTAGAAAGGTAGAAAATAATATACTGAGGAGAATGGCAGGCAAGTAGAGGGTAGACCCTGTGTGCATGGAAGAAATTAGGGGGTAGAATAACTTGGGACACTTGGTGATAGTCTGGAGAGCTCATGTTTTAGGTGTGCTGGACATATGATAAGAGTAGGAGAAGAATGACCAGCAAAAATAGCATGGGAGGAAGAAGACATCAAGGAAGGATTTGGAAAACCAAGGATATGATGGAAAGACTCTGTCAAGAGAAATATGAAGAGAAAAGGACTGGGACTCATATGAATGCCACGGACCAGAAGAAGAGGCAAAAGTATCACAGGCACCTTAGACCCCAAAAAGGGGTTGAGAAGTGAAGTGAAAGCCTCCCATTGACTTCAGCGAGAGTTGACTAAAGCCCTTAGATAAGATCACAGTTGACGTTAAATCTCTAAACAGCCAAAAGTAGAAGAGAAGCCTTTAAAAGCCCAAATGTTGAGTATGCGGCACAAAACAGCAAAGGAAGAAGCTTGGAATGGCAGAGTGACCCTGTCTTTCATATAATAATTGACATTTCCTGTAACCTCCATTTGATAATTCAGCATATTTCTGATGTCAATAAATTACAGTACTACAGTGCTTGATACCACCAAAGCAATGTCGGACAGGGTGAAGGACATTCTTCTCTTCATTAGTGCAGCTTTGGAAAGATGGGTGTGGTAAGTGTAATATGAACATTTCCCCTTTGCCTTTGACTGAAGGCAGTGCAGCACCTCAGATAAATAAGGGAAGCATTAGTTTATGGGAGTATGCAAGGGAGTTTAAAGCTTTTAATGGCTTAATAAGATTAAAGATTTACTTTAATAAGTCTGACTTATCAAGGGCCAATAAAAAAAAATTAAAACATCCTACTGATTGGAAAAATGCAGTGACCGAATAAGAAAAGAACCGATCAGATTCTTAAAACCCTGGAGGCACAAACTAAAGAATGTACAGTTGTATTTTTTTAATGAAATAATCTTGTTATCCACACACAAAAGAATAATATACACTAGATGTGAGGAAACCCATCAATTAAAAATAAATTCTGTAAATAATTCAGATGTACAAGCTAATTCCTTTGTGCTACACAACAGATTTCTGTGGGGACAGCAGAGTCCCTCACTTTTTAAAAAAAATTGTTCAGTCTAGTATGAGAAAGTTCCACACCCCCTTTCCCTTCATAGCTCCTGCTTTCTCATAAAACAAAGCTAAATGAAATCCACAGTGACACATGGATAAACAGTAAAATGTGCTCTGAATTTTTTGGAATATGCCCACTGGTAAAAGTTCACTGATCTATGGAATGTTAATACCTGAAGTTACCAGTGCTACAGCCTCTATCTGCAGTATTTCATTCTCTATGCACAAGTGCTGGTGACTTCAAAATTTTGGGGTTTTAAGCCCTATCAAAGGATGTGTCGGAGTGAGTAGCAATTCCAGCTTCACCATGTCACCTCAAAGGGAGGCTTTCCACAGAGGGAATTAATAAGTAGTCGCTGCAATAGTCTATCAAGGAAACTGATGATACGACATTGAGCTTTTGTAACAAAGAGGATCAGTGAACTGTGAGTCACTAATTTACCCAGCATACAACAGCTCTTTATGAAAACCTCCTATTCTGACATTGTGGGTGCAGTGATGGATGTGATCATGGCTAGAATCAGATGGCAGACTATTCTGTTTATCTCTTCATTCTCTTGACGAGTGGGGGAGGAGGGTGGATAGGAATACAGGAGCTGTTTAGTTAGCTGCAGATTGGCATGCCAGAAAAATTCCAATGGGTCCTCCACCCTGCAACTCCGCTGTGATTTTGCAACTGGTTAGAGGCACGGATAGTTTAACCGGTTACAAATTACATGGTGTGGTTTGTAACAGCAGCTTTTCTGCTGTCACAACTGCCTAAATGTGTTTTTACAAGTGCATTCTGAGACATTTCTAGCCTGTCAAGCCTCAGGGGCAGATGCCTGCAGCCAGGACTATGGGGATGTTTTAATAAGTTATGCTAAGTATTGTTAGCTGCCTAGTCTGCCCTTGGTTCCTGTAACCAGTTAGGCACACTTATGCCACTGTAACAGGTAAAGTTAGTTCTTAGGCTATGTCTACACGATCACGTATGTTAGTGTAACTTATGTAGCTCGGGGGTGTGAATAAACCACCCCCCAAGCAACATAAATTACACTGACATAAGCGCCAGTGTGGACTGCGCTATGGCAGTGGGAGAACTTCTCCTACCAACATAGCTACCATCCCTCATTGGGGATGGATTAATTAATTTGACAGGCACTCCTCCATTGTTTAGAGCCGCTACACTATAGAGTTTACAGCGGCGCAGCTGCACTGCTGTAAGCTCTCTAGTGTAGACATAGCCTTAGTAAGAAAGTTCCCAATCAAGCCCACAATCCAGAGAGTACTTTCCATGGATCTTCCCTGCCATGCAGACAGGGCAGGAATGGGCTGGAGGTAGGCCAAAGAAATGCTCCATGTCCGACCCCAGCCCCTGAGTAGTTCAGGGGCTAAAAAGTCATACATTCTGGGTCTGTATTACTTTTCTGTTCGCCCTCATCTTGGCAGGGCTTCTCCTCTAAGAACTAAGGCTATGTCTACACTATTAGAGCCACACTGTTAAGCAGCAGGACCTAAGCCATAATGCGCCATAGCTGCTGTGAGAGTACAGAATCTCCATGAGGATCTGAGGATAGCCGCAAAGCTTGTGGACAAGCCATGCAGCCAGCTCCACTGTGGGGCATTCCCCAACCTTCAGAACACAGAGACAGGAGAAAATCTCTGAAAGGAAAAACCATGTAGAGATTTCTTCCCCTATAACCTCTTCCATGGGATTTCCCACACTGTAGGCAATAGAACCAAAAGTAATTTCTGGCAAAGACAACAGACTGACTATAGGGCTCATTTCATCCAGAACTTTTATTTGCTAGGATGAATCTTAGGGCTGCAGGATTTTTTTCACTCTGATATTTTTACATGCATTTTGAACTGCAGATGGTATGCATGATTAACAAAGACAAATATCACATTTTACCTAGGTGTGTACCCATCTAGGTAGTAGGATTTAGTTCATAGCAGAGGGAATCAAATACAGGATTAGGAAATGCCATTTTTGCTCAGATAAGAGCTTGCCAACACCTGGAATTTGTGTAGAAATATTCAAATGGGCATTAGTAGGCTGTTTTTAGAAATAATTTGTGGTTGAATTTATTGCTCATGAGTGAGTAACTAATAGAGTTGGCTGGAGATGAGGATCATGTAAGCAGGAACTGTGCAAGCTTTCCCCCCATATCTTTACACATGTAACTCAGCTCTGGGATGCAACCCTTTACCCCTTGGTGTTCTACTCTGAGGTCTCTCAAACAGAGACTGACAATCATACTAGGTTGTGACAAATTGTGTGGATGTGGTATCGTTTTTCTGAGACATAATCAATGACTACAGGGCACTCCAGATTTATTTTAACAGTGGCCTTCCCAGGACTCAAAGCCAGATCTCCAGTGATAAACGGAAATCCATTCTCTGAAATAAAACAATAAATATTTTCTATTTTGGAGCTGTAGACTAAGCCTTGCTACACAGCAACTTTTTACCATTCCTCTAACCAGTTAGAGACAAAATTGGCAATAATCACACTTCACGTCCACACATCACACAGTTAATAAGCAGATAATCTTATCTCTGTGCCACCCCTGCTAGTGCAGTGTGGGATGGCTGTCTCCACAGAGTAACAGGTGGAGAGAGAACCTAAACACTTCAGTTCTATTCAGAAATAAAAATGGTTAATTGCCCCCCTCCCCCTTTTAAACTGTAGTTTTGAGCCTGGTGGAATCGCTACAAGATGGTAATGATGATATATACAAGCTTTTGATGAGATCACCTCTGGTTTCTCTTCTCAAGTGATACATTTCTCTCTGATTTCTGCAGTACTGTATGAGTAGCCCTAGTGATCTATGTGTACATTACTCACATTTCCCACAAGAAAATGCTAATCTCATTTAATAGGGATTCTGTTTATCATCTGGCCCAGTTAACAGTTCAAGTTAATTATCCAATTATCTAATTAATTATCCAATTATCCAGTATTGACTCACTCACACACCCTCTTTTACACCCACCCACCCACACACACACACCACCACTACCACCACCTCTCTCCCGTCACCGTCATTTGTTGTGTTTTCATCACCAAATTCACTTCAGAATGGCTCTCCTTGTTTGCAGAGCAGTCCAGAGACCCATGCAACCCAACCTTGCTGACCAAATGTGCACCTATTAACCCTCCCATTTAGACCTTTAATCTGGGGTTCATCTCTGTCAGCTGGTTCTCCAGAGGTGGGTGTGCCTCACTCATTTGTGACAAAAACAAATAACGAGTACAGCTGGCTGAATTATTCATTGTGCATAAGTTATCTGATTAATTTAGCGTGTGTGTGTGTGTGTTTTTGCCAGTCATTCACAAATTGATCTTAATTTAACTAAATTAATTTATTATTCAGGGGGATTCATTTACATTTAATTGTTAGGATTAAAAAATGCTATTATATGGTTCATGAAGACTTCCAGTTATATTAGATAGTACAAAAAAGAATGTAAGAGGGTCCCAAGCCTAGCGAGGGGCGTGTTTTGGTTGCTACCGTGATGGGAGATGGAAAAAGGATGGGATGATCTGGGTCCCGTGAGATATCTAGCCCCCTATAGGACTTCTGGGGTAGGTTTGAAGTCTCACGGGATTGGCACAAGGTTTGGAGCCATAAAAGCCATTTACTCAGAGCCACTACCTGTTTGCTGGTTTCTAGCCGTTAACCCTCCCTCTTCTGCCTGGCTGGATGGGACCTCAGTGGGACAGCCTCCCTGGGTTCTGCCTCCTGATGCTGCAGGTGGGCCAACAGCTGTGTGAGCTGGTGGGACCATGCCTGGATGACTACCTCAGAGCAATTTGCTTATGTGGTGCCCCATGTGGAGCGGCTCCAGGGCCAGGTCCTGGGCCAAGGCAAGGGATGCCTCCCCTTCCCTGAGGACCCTGGCAGGGCTCAGGGTGTTGGGAGTTAGGAATTCCTAGGGAGGACAGGGCTGAACTCCAAGGTCTGGACAGAACCCTGGTGGGGAAACCTGGCTACCTCAGGCTGTGGGCCATGCTCACCAGGGGCTGCTTGATGCCTCTGCAGGAATTGAATTGGCGGTAGCAGCAGCAGCTGTTGGATGTGGACTTGGCTGCCTTTACCCCAGCCAAACGCTCCTCCAGGAATAAGCCCAGTCTGCCCCCTATCTGTGGGGTAAAATTTAGCTGTTGACTCTGCTTTGCTGTGCTAATCTAGTTGGTTGTTACCCTGGGCCCATCACTGCTCCAGCAGGGCAATGTGGTGACTGGGTTGACCGCCCTGATCTGGGACTAGGTCTGACACTCCTCAGCATGATTCTTGCTCCTGGTGCAGAGCCCCTTTGTATTTGAACGTTCCCCTATGCTTGTGGTCTCTCCCTAATCTCCTGTAGGGTGCTAGCCATGCTTGCAGCCTAAAGCTATGCACAGCTTAGAAATTGGCACTTTTGGAAGTGAAAATGGAAACCTCCAACCACTGGCAATAGGTAGTGTGTTAATGGTGACTTTGTCCTTCTGAGATGTGTCAGAAAGACTGATATAATCAGACACCTATTGAGGAGTGTCTCCTTTCCGTTCCAAATATAGACTCGGGGTCCTTTCCTACAGCAGTTTAATGGGTTAAAGCCTAGCTTCAGAATCATGCCCTTTAGTTAGGGGTTTGCACACTCATGTAATTACATCAGTGCACACTTCCTGAATGTAGTTAGCACCTTAGAATGAGGAGGCTGTATCATGTCTGCCCCATCCTGATGCTGGGAAGTTTCTACTCCTTACCATACTGTGCTTACAACTTTCCACTGAACTTTAGTGCACTTAGTTGTCAGTCCAATAAATCCAACAACACTTACAGGGTAGAGGTTACGAAAGAAGCTCCCTCCTCATTACCCCCCACCCCAAACAAAAAGTAGTGGGCCTTTCTCCTCTTTATCTCTGCTCCTCATCTGGAACTGCAGGAGACTTTGGCCCAGTCTACACTAAAATAATTAGATTGATCCAACTACATCGCTAAGGGGGTTGAAAAATCTACACCCCTGAGCGACTTGGGTAAGCCAACCTAACCCCTGGTGTAATCAGTGCCTGATCAATTGAAGAATTCTTCCATTGAACTAGCTATTGCCTCTTGCGGAGGTGGATTACCTATGCTGATGGGAGAACCCATAACATTGGCATAGGTAGTATCTACACTGACGTGCTACAGTGATGTAGCTGCAGCAGCGTTTCTAGTGTAGACGAGCCCTGAGTCCATGTGAATGCAGCCTTTTAAATTCTCATGTTCAATACAGGCTGGGGGAGAACAATCCATCTATGATTGGAAAGCAAATTACGACTCCCACACCTTGCTGAGACCCACCCTTCCTCAGGGAAGCCAATACAATTGGGGTATTAATAGATCATCTAGTGAAAGGTGCCTGGAAAGCCCTGTGATAACCACACATTGAACATTGGTGTGAGCTGCAGGAAGGGGTTTGTACGTGAGGCTGTGCAGAACTGATCTGGTTGTGAGCTTATTGTGGCTGGTGTGATGTCTCAGCAGAGACATTCCCCACCAATGAACCCTCACTTTTAGAGCTAAAGTGACTCTGCTTGTTGAGTAAGTCCAAGGCTCCACCTCTGTGCTGGAATCTCTGCCATGCTGGGGATATGGGTAAATATGGCAGCCACCAAGGTACCTCTGTCCCTCAGTGCTCATGAGACTGAGCCATGCCCCCAAACCATGATGCAGCCTTCAGCCTTACAGGGCTGCAGTCTGGTCTGTTAAATGGCAGAACCTGAAGGTACCTCCCCTGAGTCCTATATCCTAACTGGGGCCTCAAGGCAAGGCGTTGGTGTAAGTGGGAGCTTAACTCTCCTCTCCAGCCAATGTCTGGATTATTACACTATGCCTTCAATGGCTCTCGGTGAGTCGACCTCTGTCCTTGCATACCATTCCTGTTCAAACACATCAGTCCATGCCAGTGCAGAATTCTTCCAGTCAAATGGGTGTTTCATGGACCCATTGACTGGCTGCTGTTGGAGTGCACCAGTCACTCGCTGGATGAACTGTACCAGATTCCTGAATGGGGGGAAACGGCTCAACTTTGGAATTTCTTCCATGTCTCTCTTTGTGTGCCCTGAAGTGGGTATGGGGAGGGCAGATCAGGGGCTAAGATGAGCTGAGCTACCCCTGGGATGGAGCCCCCCAGATGATCCACCCTTTGTGAAATGTGCACATTGTGCTCTGAACAGAGGTGTCTGTCTCCTCTGTCCTCCCTGAAAGCAATACACTTAACTCCACTCTTGCTGATTTAATGCCAGGACACCAGGGCTTATTCTATCTCATGTCTCACCCACTGCCCTGTGGAAGACATTCGCTTCCTAGCCTGGGACACAGCAGCTCTTCACAGGGAGGAGAAGGAGTGACTCCACCTACATGGAATCCTTAATGTGACTAAGGCTCTCAAAGACTCTCTTCTCTCTAGAGGTGTTTAACAATTAACACTAGTACCAAATGGAAAGGTGCATGCAATATTCATTTCACTGCCAAGCATGTGCCTGGGCTTAAAAGCAGCCTAGCTGATGCTCTTCCGATTGCAGGTCAGCAGATTCAGAGCACTAGTCACAAAGGCTAGGGAAGTGCCAGAACAGATGCCAGCAGCCCTATGAAATCTTCATTGCTAGAAGCAATATCCGTGGCCAAGAGAACACTTGCACTGTGCACTTTTCCAGCTAAAACTATGGCATTTGAGGAGTTTTGTGGGGGTGGAGGGTCTATCCAGGGCCTGGTCTACACCAGAATCCCAAATCTGGTGGTTCATGGTCTTGCTATCACTAATCAGTTATCTGGGGTGGCCTTTTACTGCAGGCCTACGGGTCATTCAGACCCCTACCAGGCATTCAGACCCCTACCAGGATGTTGGAGGTTTGGGCCCAAGTTGCTGGGATGCAGAGCAATGTCAGGAAGCCAGTGACCTTCCAGGTCCTTAGGCAATTAGTTGAGTTTCTTCTTTGGATTTACTGTTAGGGGGTGAGGCTGTACTCTCCAAGGCTGCCTTTCTGTTGGCTTTCTTTGGCGCTGTCTGGGTCAGAATGGAGACTCTTCAGAGCAGGCTGTTGAACTACAGGACATGCTCAACAGCTCAAGGTCCACAGATCAAAAACCATGCATAGTTCAAACTAGGGTGAGCAAGGCTATGGCTCTGCACCACTCTGGTGAGGGGGACCTGCGTCATGTATGGGTACTGCAGGCAGGGTAGCTAAATGGCTACCCCAGTGAGGGCCCCCTGTTCCTGCACAGGGAACTGTTCATTACTAACCAAATTCCAGTTTGTGGGAGTGGTTAGAAAGGGGCTGTCATTCTTGGGCTTGCCACTGGAAGAGTAAGGCTCCTACTTGTTCTGTATAGGACAACCACAGCTCCCTGCTGGTTCTGGGGACGTCAGAAGTCCAGGCTATAGGGCAGGGTGATCCAGGACCTATAAGTAGGATGACCAGATGTCCTGATTTTATAGGTACAGTCCTGATTTTTGGGTGTTTTTCTTATGTAGGCTTCTATTACCCCACACTCCCTTTCTGAATATTTCACATTTGCTTTCTGGTCACCCTACCTATAAGTCCTACGTGCAGCTACCTGACGGGAGGCTGATGTAGGTGATGGACTGTAAGCACCACTGGTTTTAACTATGTCTGCTTCCTTCTCCATGTCTATCACATAGACTATATTGGAGCACACCTATGGCTGGGGTTATGGATTTGCAGGCACAGCATTGTGCACTGGTCTCACAGGAGAGCATGTAATTCAGCAAGGGGCTTGTGGCTGGGCCTGGGACTGGGTGTGACTTTTGTCTTGGCACAGCAGATGGGGCATGTGCTGGGACAAGTTCATGCCTCTTTGCGTGGACTGGTGCCCCTTGAAGATATGTTGGATATCACTGTTAGCCATCTAAGGGAAAATGACCTAGGAGCACGCTCCAGCTGATTTGGAAGACTTTAACAGGGATATTGGACTGCTGGCGGATATATTTCTTGGCATGGGCATAGTATAATTGGAGTTACTAGCCTTCAGGGTCTGGCAGTCTGCAGTCCACTTATGGAAAAGGGTCTAGAGGAAGGGCAACTGGAAAATATTGACATGGTTGGAGACCCGAGAGGGCTCAGTTATCAGCCTAGAGTGCAGCTGAGCTCTATCAAGAGGACAGAATACATTTCTCTGATATAGGGGCTGATTTGTTCCTGGATGATCTTGGTATTGGGTTGGCCAAATTTCTAGGTAGCCTGTGCGGGGTGGCGGGGGAGGCAGCCAAGCAGATGTTGGCGCCTCCTTGCGGCAGTGCCGAGTGCAGGAACTCACTGATTTAGGCTTCAGATCCAAAAAGGTAACATAGGGGGCATCCTGAGGGCATCTTCTTATGAGATGGGGGTATTTAACCCCCAGCACAAATGCAAACCAGGGGCAAGGGCACTAACCTGGGGGGACCACCCTATCAGTGCATTTGGCGGCGGTGCTGGTTGGGGGTCAAGGTCCCATCTTGCCTCAACCCCTGAAAGAGGGAGGGATGCTAGTGAGCAAGTGGAGGCACCCAAGGGACCCTGCTAGTATGATGATTGGCTCTCACTGCAATGGGAGCCCCCAAGAATTGATTGGCAAAGGATCAATGGGGTGCGAGTGACTGTGCTGGGCTGTCCCCTGACAGGAACCTTGGGTACAATTTGACTAATTAAGTTGTGGCCTGGTTAAACCTGTACCATGTGAGCTTACTGCCTTCTTCCACCCAGTGAGCACACCAAACACTCTCGTTTCAGGGCATATGCCAACCACTAGCAGCAAAACTTCACCAATGGGAATGTTATCTATTGATTTGTTTATGCCACTTCCTCTGAAGCATCAGATCATGGGCATTTTCAGAGTCAGGATATCATGCTAGTCTGAGCATCATACATGGTCTGAGCCAATATGGTAACTCTTATATCCTATTCACAGGTATTCTCTGAATAGCTTGAACGAGTACATGTTAGTCTATGGTTACTCGTGAATTAATGGTTTAAAATCTGGGTAAAATACTGACCCTACTGAAGTCAATGGAGGTTTTGCCATTGACTTCAGTGGGACCAGAATTTCACCCATCTCTACAATTAGTTGCTATTCATCTCTTCTGTTGTGTGATTGGTCACCTTGGTCATCATATGACAGCATTTGTTTCCTTTTTGAAAGACTTAAATTTCTTTTTAAAACAAGAAAATTAGTGACTGACAAATAGTGAATAACAAATGCATTTCTGGTAAAGTTTTACAGGGGAATCATTTGTGCTAAAATGTTGGCAATTTTTAGGATTCACAAACATTCTGACAAATAAGCTGGTGCCAATCTGAATCCTCCCTAAAATCAAAGTATGATCTTCATGAATAACAGCAGAGAGAACTTGGCACCATTTTTGTATGAATATATTAATGAATGACTTTTTGTACTATTTGACTAGTTCTAATTTGGAGTTTTCTTTCACCTTTCAAGACAGCAAGTCACTTTCCCTTCTTAAATCTAGCCTTAAGCTCTCCTTTTCCGTTGATTTTTATAATCAGCTCTCAAAAGAATTTTTTTGATACTGAGGCTGGAGTATGATATATTAAAATACACTTTAGAGTGCTGTGTTTTAATATTCATTGTTATAGAAACTTTACCTTTAAGTGCAGCACCTCAGACATCGCTCAAATAGGTGCCATGTTGCCATCCCTAAAAACCAAACGATCTAATTTCACCCATAGAACAATTACAACCCATGCAGTGGCAGTGAAAGCTTCCTCACCCTGCTCCACCAATGTGCCTCAGGTGTGACATGCCTAGAAATAAAATGCTAATCCACTTTCCAGAAGTGAACCTGATCTAAAATCCATTGAAGTCAATTGAAATACAGGAACTCCTCACGTAACGTTGTAGTCATGTTCCTGAAAAATGCGACTTAAAGCGAAACGATGTTAAGTGAATCCAATTTCCCCATAAGACTTAATGTAAATGAGGGAGTTAGGTTCCAGGGAAATTTTTTTCACCAGACAAAAGACTATATTATATACACACACACACACAGTATAAATTTGAAACAAACAATTTAATACTGGTACATAGTGATGATGATTGTGAAGCTTGGTTGAGGTGGTGAAGTCCGAGGGTGGGATATTTCCCAGAGAATGCCTTACTGCTAAATGATGAACTAGCACTCGGCTGAGCCCTGAAGGGTTAACTCTCACACTCTACAAGGCAGCAGGAAAGGAGGGAGGGCAGAGAGAGACACCCTGTGTGTGTTTGAGAGATAGAGGTGCGCATTTCCCCTTTAAGTATGAAGAGTGGGCTCATTAGTACATTGCCTTGTTAATTAGATCAGCAAGCTGAGACCTGACCACAGCTGCTGCCTAAGGCAGCAGCTTCCTCTGTCCGTGTGTCCCCCCCTGCTCTATGGAAGATGGGGTAAGCGGGCTGCAGGAGCAGGGGAGATGGGGACACCCTGACATTAGGCCCCCTCTCCTTCCCCTCCCCCCCACACAGTAAGCAGGAGTCTTGGGGAGCAGCTCCAAGGCAGAGGGCAGGAGCAGCACATGGCAGTTGGGGGAGGGACAGCTGAACTGGGCAATTGATAGCCTGCTGGGCAGCTGCCACACAGGGAACGTAGGGGAGCTGATGGGGGGCTGCCGGTCCACCCTGGTTCCAAGCCCCCACCCTCTAGCTCCAACAGGCTGCTCTTCCTGCAAGCAGTGGACAAAGCAGGCGGCTGCCAAACGAAGTTAGAAGGGAGCACTGCGCAACTTTAAACGAGCATGTTCCCTAATTGATCAGCAATGAAACAACGTTAACCGGGACGACTTTAAGTGAGGAGTTCCTGGATGTCCAATGATGCCTTGATCTACCTACTCTGAAAACTGCCAGCAACAGTGCCAAATAGTTACAGTTCTCATATGCTGTGGTTACATGCGCTAATACTGTGCAAAATGTATGCATTTCATGGACTTTGACAGCACCTTTTTTGTTTTTGTTTTTTTATTTTCCTTTTTCGTTTCCCCCTCTTCTCCGAAATCCCACTTCCTTCACCGTTTCAGTGAAATGGCTATTTTTCACAATGAAAAATTGCTTAAAGGGAAATTGCAGCATGTTATTGATGCAAAGGCCATCTTTGCTCAAAAACAAGGTTATTGCTAGTTGAAAACTTCCCATTGTTGCTAGAAAATAGGCTTTTAAAAATATGCACATAAAACATTTTCAGGAAAAATAGGCCCATTTGTTAATTTCTAATGAAATGTGAAAAACCTTGAATTTCAGGCTGGCTTTTGTTATGAGTATTTCACACATTTCCACTTGTGTCACCCATCCACTGGGAACTGGACTGAGACAACAAATTCATTTCACATAGGCCAGTGGCAAGCCATTAGCCCTTTGGAGTGAAATCCTGGCCAAATTGAAGTTTGTGGGATATCACCCTTCATCACTACTACAGCTGGGCAAATGCTGAATTTTTCTTCTAAGTGTTCATCATCATCTCTCCCATAACCGCATTGGTCATTGGGGCACCATCATTGATGAGCAATCCGCCAATTGTCTCCACTCCTGACGATTGTGTGTCAGCGCTTGAATCTCTGTGAAGTCCATTCTTGTCCATTCTTTTATGTTATCGATCCATCTCTTCTTCTGTCTACTTCTTCTTCTCTTCCCATGTACTGTCCTTTGGCCAGATGATCTTGTTACATGGCTGTACCACTTCAGCTTGCCTTTCTTCACAGTCATCAGAAGGTCTTCCTATGACCCAGCACACTGGGTGATGACGTTGCGGACCTCTTCATTAGTGACATGGTCGACGTAGGAGATGCCCAGGATTTGACAGAAGTATCTCATCTCTACTACCTATATTTTCCATTCAAGTTCTGCCATAAGGGTCCATGTCTCGCACACATACAGAAAAATGAAGACAACCAATGCGTGCAGCAGTTTCAGTTTGGATTCCAGGGAGATGTTCTTATTCCTCCAAATTGGCTTTAGCTTTGCCACTGCTGCTGCTGTTTGCATAGTTCTTGACAGAATTTCTGCCTTTGATCCTTCATCAGTGATGATTGCCCCCAAATACTTGAACTGTTTCACTGTCTCCAACTCTTATCCACTGACAGTGATAGGTAAGCTGATCCCATCACATTTGTCGGTCATCAGCTTGGTTTTCTCTGCACTGATTTCCATGCCGTATTTTGCAGAGGTTTCATCCAATCGTTTCACAAGGTTGGCAAGTTCATCTTTGCTGCCTGCGAGGCCATCAATGTCATCAGCGAACAGAAGATTTGAGTTTGTTTGCCCCCAAATGCTGACTGTGCATATGTGAACTTCTAGGGCAGCAGTCATTATGCGCTCCAAGTAGATGTTCAGCAGTGTGGGCGAAAGAAGGCAGCCTTGCTGGAGTCCAACAGTGGTGCAAAATCACTCTCCTATTGTGCCATTGACGAGAACTGCACTGCTAGCCTTGGCATACAGTTGTTTAATGGTAAGAATAAGCTTATGACCAACATTGTACTTTTTCATGGTTGCCATACTCCGTCAAATGCCTTCTTGAAGTCAATAAAGATGTGGTAGATGTCCTGCTGGTGTTGTAAGTAGTTTTCATATAGAACACAAAGGTTGAAAATCTGTTCTGTGGTACTTCTTCCAGCATGAAAGCCAGCCTGTTCTTCAAGGATGATATTCTCCACTTGTGGCTTCAATCTGTTCAATATGACTTTCAACATCACTTTTCTGGGGTGGCTAATTAAGCTTATGGTCCAGTAATTTTGACACAATTGCAGGTTGCCTTTCTTTGGCAGAGTGACTTTTAGTGACTGAGTCTACGTGGAGGGCCACTCATGGGTCTGCCAGATATTGTTGCAGATCTTGGACTATTACTACTTCTCCTCTGAATTTCATCAGTTCGGCTGGGATGTTGTCAATACCTGTAGCCTTTCCAATCTTGAGTAATTTCACAGCTGTCTCCACTTCTTTGCGCAGTTTTGGAAAGTCATCCTCCTCTGTCTAGGACACTGGGATCTCCATTTGTTTGGTGGTTGCACAGTTTAGAGAAGTAGTTTGTCCACCTGTTGATGATGTCCCTTTTTTCTGAAAGACTGTTTCCTACTTTATCTTGAATTGTATTAGCTTTGGTCCATCTTTCCTTTGTCAGATCTTTTACAACCTGGAAGGCTCATTTGCTATTTTTATTATTGATACACTCTTCAGTTTTAGAGCATTGTTTTTCAATCCATATCTCCTTGGCCACCTTAATTCCTTTCTTGATCTTTCTGCCAGTCACTCTGTACTTATCAGATCCCTCAGTGCTGCTCTTGTCTCTGTTGAGTTCTCTTCTAATGTCACACATTTGTAGTATTTCATTTGTGATCCACGGTTTTGTCATCTTATGGTGTTTCCCAAGGATGTCCATTTCTGTCTCATTCATTACAGCATTGAAATTGTTGGTCATTGTTTCTACGTCTTCCTCTAGAGCAAACAGCGGGGCAAATTTTCCGCTGATCATTGCTTGGAATGACTCTGCAATGTTTCAGTCTCTAAGTCTTTCTAAGTCAAACTTGGTTCTGGTGAACTTTGGCCTGATGATTTTCTTTAGCTGCAGCCAAAAGCTTAGCATCACAAGGTCGTGATCACTTCCAATATCCGCACCAGGGAAGCTCCTTGTTTTAGCTCTGTTAATCCCAGAATGAAATCGGTTTTGCACCATGATGTAGTCGATCTGGCTGTGATGTAGACCATCAGGTGCATACCACATTGATCATCTGTATGCTTTATGTGCTTCTAATGTGTTTGCAAAAACCAGATTGTTATAGCTAGCAAACTCCAAAAGTCTCAATCCTCTCTCATTGGTTACCACCTTACAGAATGGTGAGATTATTGTGGCCCAATCTTTCAATTTTAACATTCCAGTTTCCCTGTACAATCGTGATATCTTTCTTGTGTATCTTAACGATGATGTTTTTGAGCTGATTGTAAAAATATTCAGTTTTTTCATTGTCATAATCTGTTGTAGGGGCATAGACTTGTACCACTGTGATATTAAACAGTACTGCCTTTAGACGGATGGAAATAAGCCTGCTGGATATTGGGCAGCATCCTAATACTGAATTGTTAATATCTTTATGCACAAGAAATCCTACGCTGTTGATATGTTTGTCCTCTCCACTGTAATAGAGTACATGGCCTTCTTCCGTTAGTGCCTCTCCAAAGTTCTTCCATCTGACCTCAGAGATTACTAGGAGGTGCCAGATGTATTGTTCCATTTCGTACATGAGTTCTTTCAACCTCCCTATTTGTCTCAGTGTCCTTACATTCCATGTGGCTATGGTGATGTTATCTTTTCCATGGATCCTCTTTGTTGGGGTTACACCAACAGTATACTTGTTGCATCTGCCCTGGTGGGAGACGTATGGCGCGGTCATTATTAACCTGGACTGTAACCAATCTGGTACGGACATGGTTGACTTGCTCATCATAAGGTGTGTCTTCGGCAAATTTATAACCTGGTAGAGCCCATCCCTCTCCAGGCAGCCCCCTTTTATTTACCTCTTATGACAAGCAGGAGGAGCAGTAAACCTATCCTGGTCCCGGACCCACAGGGGAATATTCTTGACAACTTCTTCTTCCAGACATTAGTTTGGCTAAAAATTGTGAATTCTCTTTGAAGGTATCAGTGACCCCTTTGGTTTTCCATGAACATTCTTGCAAATAAGTGAATTATGGTTCAAAAGTAGGTCTACAGATTGATGGAGTGTCACACATACTTGTGTGAATGTGCTTTTGCATGAGTATTCATATTATGAGTATGGCCATCTTGAAAGCTATTTGTAGATTTGGAAGTCAGTCACTGAGTAGAAATGAAACTGTAGATGAAACTCAGCCCCCATACAGACCACTTAGTCCTTCAGTATAGGACTTGGATGAGATTCAAGAAGTGCATAGCCCTTACACAGGGATAAGTTCACCCAATGTGAGTTAGATGACCAGTCCCTTATGGAAATAGGGATAAATGTAATAGGGATAAAACCAATAGAGTTTAATAGAAATTACTCTTGAAGCCTATAGAATTTAACAGAAGATGATACTGTTGGCCCTGTTGGCCACAGTGGTTAGCCACTATTCAGGCCTTACTAGGTTGTTTCTGTTAGGAGGAGAAATTGATGATCCAAGTCAGGTATTTCTTTGGTACATTTTACAATGAATGAGCAAAGTCCTGTTCCCTGAACACAGTAGCAACAAACAGCAGCAGGCAGTTTCCCTGCTGAGACATCCCCAAGTCTCTCCCTCAATGACCAAGAAACTTTCTGCTTCCTGTGAGGGTGAGGTGAACAATTCTTGACAGCTTCTTTCCCAGGCTTTCTGCCTCCAACTCCATAGGTTACAAACAAATATCCTAGTCTTCTTTGCACTTGTCTTTGTATCAGGTTGTTTCTTCAGGGCAGCAGTGAATGACTTCCAACATAAAAATATTGTTTTCCTAGGGTGTTTTGATAACAGAGAGATACTTTTCTATTTAATTCTATAGGGTGCTCCAAAAAAAGTCTATAGAAAATGTATGATTACGTTCTGTAATGCTTTTCCATGTGAACTCCAATAGCAAATTATGAACAGCAAATAGTTCACAAGCATTCCACAGGCTGAAATAATGCATAAACCATTTGTTGCATAATTATGAATAATGATTCATGGGCAATTCACAAACAAGCAAAAGGGGCAACATTTGCTGTATAAATTGTTCCCTGTAGATAGTTCTCCCAATTTTAGTCATTTCTGGCCTGGATAGGCTTTAAATTAGTGACCTAGCAGGGTAGCAGTCTATAATCCATTACAAATCTCCTGTGCCATCCAGTCCTCCTGCTTATAAAGAGTTCTTAGCTTACCATGCATATTTCCTGATTGGTTGTGCTGCTGCAAGGATTTGCTGAAAGTTGATGATGGCATTTAAGTTTATTTTAAATAAATCTACTTCATCCCTTAAAGGTACCAAAGCATTATTTATTTTTATGTAATATAATTTTTATGGTGTAGCTTAATCTTTATTAGTGTTTGTAACTTCGCTGCAGACAATTCTGAGCACATAATTAGCTTGTGCTGCCTGCCGTTTCTTATTCTTATTCTTATTCTGATTATTAGAAATTGTACTGATTTCAAAAATGTTTCCAGCTCAAGTTAAAATCTCACTCACCAACTAGTATGCGGCTGGATCCCTTGTCCTAACTTTTTAATGCTTCCAGTAGATGCCTTTGAGCGAACTAAAAGTATTAATAAATAGGATAGATAAAGAAAACAATCAGACCCCCACTGAGATGGCAACAAAAAAGAAATCAAAACATTTGCCGATGCTCTGAAATATGAGACCTGCATTACAAAGTCACAGTACAGTGTAACTGTGAAGCAATCAGATCACTTACATGCACAACTCAATTGCTTCACAAGACTCCTTTTGTAATCTGTGCATTTATTTAAAGACCAAATATTCTCCAAAGAGATTAAACTCACCTGGGTCTTGGTCTCTGATGAGACATGAAGTGGAATAGTAAGGCCAGAATGGATGGCCTCTCCTCTGTAGACAGTATGGGAGTGGGACCCAGGATAGAGAGAGGGATTAGACTTGGAGATGGTGAGTGGAAACCCTGGGGAAAAAAAGAAGGAATGAAGGGGTAAGAGCCTGGCTGGAACACTGGCAGAAATGGTGCAGAAGGATTTACTTTGTATAAGACTTTTTCTCTTGTGGGATCAAAAAAAAAAAAAAAAGCCTTTTGCTTTGACTGGAAGGTCGAAAGCACTACAGCAACCTATGAGCTTGTGGAAGACGGTTGTTGGTAGGGAAACTGGAGCATGGACACTTCAGGATGTCAGAGAGTTACGTTCACATGCTCACAGGATGTTTCAGATGGGTGGGGCATCACATGTGAAAGATCATTACGCAGCAGCATGTTTGTTCGGTGATGTAATATCATGTGACCATATTATGCCTGCCCTGTATTTTTTAAATTCACTGTCTATGAAGTGCCAGATTTACTATAAATTGCTCGTGATTGTTTTTAAACCTGTTTGATATAGGCATTAGCTACATACCAGGCTTCCTCTTTAACCCTCGTCACAGCTGGATATATCTGACTGTATGCCACCAGTCATTTAACTGTCTTACTATCGTGCTGAGGGTTGAAAAGCACCCTCATGAACTTGTGCTGGTAGATGTGGAATCTACTCTTGCTGCTGAACTCTGTCTCAGGTCATCTCATTTCTGTTTTTAAAAGCATCTGAAAAAAATCTTTTTCCAAATAGGTGTTTAGGTTAACCTCACATGTATCATCTTTCTCTATCGTTCCTTTTCCCCTTATTTTGTATTGGGCCCTCTTGTTTGATTTTATTGGTTTGAATTTTAAGTGGACCATTTATAGTAGTTCACTGTGGTATTTTAAATTGTTTTTGATATATACAGTACCATGAGAGAGGGAGAGAGAGACGTGAGCTCCTTAACAAATAAGATAACTGTTGTGGTTTTATTCATTCCTTCACGAGGTCAAAAATGGCTTTTACAAAACTTGGCTGGTTTTATTTCCAGGATTGAACCTCAAAGTGATGTTATTTATTTGTATAATATTAGTGCCCAGGAGCTAACTTTGCCCATTGTTATAGACACTGTACAAATGCTTGGTCTCTTGAGGTCCTTTCCAGTCCTACAATTCTGATTCTGTGATAAACAATCTGAATAGATAAGACAGACATGAAGTAGAGCAGGGGTCCCCAACGCGGTGCTGGGTTGGACACATGGCTGGACGCCCCGCCGCCGAAATGCCGTCGAGAAGCGTTGCCATTTCTTGGCGGCATTTCGGCGGCGACGCTTCTTGCCGCTGCCGTTTCTCTGTGGCGGCATTTCGGCGGCGACGCTTCTTGCCGCTGCCGTTTCTCTGTGACGGCATTTCGGCGGCGGGGTGTCTGTCACCTGCCACAGTCTTCTGGGAATAGCAATGTGCTATTCCCACAAGAAAGGTTGGGGACCACTGAAGTAGAGAATAGGAATGTAACATACAAACAGCGATGATCTGCAAAGGTCATGTTAGTGTGAACAATTTTGGGGGATGGAGGTTTGATATATTTTGGGGTGGGGTGTTGCTAGGAAGAAATTAGCTAGATGGAAAGACAAAAGAAGGGAGACTGAATATTAAAGGGATAGTGCAAAGGGGAGAAAGCTGGGAAGAAGAGGAAGGGGAGGGAAGAGAAGAGCTTAGAGGGCAGGTAGAGTGAGGCTGAGTTCAAGAGACTGTGAGTGGGTGTTGGAGCAAACAACCAGTGCAGGGGAGAAAATGTTCAGAGACAAAACGATAGAAGGCAGCCTGATGACATAATTAATATTCCACTGCTCCTGCTGGCTTTTGTCTCTGGCTGCTGTGCTAAGTGATTTGGATGGCATTGCAGCTTAGCTTTTAAAGAGACCAAGGCCTTGTGCAGAACTGTTTTGTACCCTGCCTCCTTCCTTACTCACTTACATCCTGTGCTACCTTCACCAGGAGTTATGCCTGTTTAAAAACTTTAGGATCAGGTCCTTTGTGGATCTCAGTTATACATGCATCAGTGCTTTTTACCCAGCAATGCTGGGAGTGCTACCTGAGAATAATAATTTTCGTTTTCCGGCGTCCTGACCCAGTGAAACAACTTCTAACAAAAGTGAATTCGGCAAAGCACCTCAGGGGACTGTGACAGAAATTAAGGCCTGAGAAAATGAAGATGGCTGAGGTGTATTATTGCTGTGCTATTGTTTTCTGTGTTCTAGTTCAATTTATTCTTTTATATGTCCTGTACACTTGTAGATTAGATTTAAATCCACACAAAACAGGCTACATTACACATACAGCTTTACAAAAAGGAGGATAGTGTCCCTTATTCGGTCACTCCCTTGGCTGAGTCTGCCCAAGTGTTTTCATGTCAAACTAAAGTACAGGGGCCAACACAACCTTTTCTATTAATCTGACAGAGCCTCTTAGCGCACATGGTGGATAGTCCACTGGAAAGTTCACTGAGTTCATCCATTTTTAACTTCGTGTTCATTTTTTTGGCCAATTCTTTGAAGACTGTCTTTAAACTAGTGTGACAAAATCTGATCATTCCTGTTGCCTAATATATTCTGATATTTTAAAATGAATGCAAATTATTTTTTTCTAGTCTGCCTGCATGCAAAATGCAACCCGGATATTCCAGAGCAATGCATGATTTTCTTGTTGAATCTGTCTTCTGCAACAGATAGTCTGAACTAGTAGTATAAAGGAGAGAGTCTCCCCAAACTTCTCCTATTCACCTTAAGAGGCTGCTTACTTAAAAGGCATGACTAAGGCCCTACTTGAATTGCAGGATGATAGTCCAAAAATTGTGGCTGAGTTGAGGACAAGTCATGGAAAATTGTGGAAAAGTACTAATGGACCCTATTATTTGCAGTCTATTATTACTTGACCGTGGTTTTCCACTGTCAGCCACCCAGGGCTGAGAGTGAGGGCTCCCGCTGCCAAAATTGCAGTGGAAGCCTAATATTGCAGAATCCACAATGTTCACAATATCACAAGTTAAGTAGGGCTTTATGTATAATTATGTAAATGCTTGCATGGTTGACCAATTCACTTCTGATTGTTATGTCAAAAATATCAATCTAAGGTAAAATTCTTTTCACTTCATCCACATATGGTAAGTGGGAGGTGTGGGGGACATAAATTTCACCCCCAACTCAGAGGAAGGGCCTTGGGTTGCTGGGTAGCTTTCTTTGCAGCTGCTACTCCAATCTATGGGTTGCCATAGCAGACTCAGCCCCAACTTGCTGGGGGTATGTGTGGCAGAATTGGGGTCACTTAATCTGTAAATATGGAACCTGACCCAGTCCCATTTTTGTGCTGTCATCATATTGATCTTCTACATCCACCCACGTTTGGAAAAATCCTTTCCATTGAGTGGAGGGAATGCACAGACATCTCTGTGTGGCAGTTCAGCAGGTCACCTATAGGCTTTACACTGACAAGGGGGCCATTGCTGGCCCTCAGCACCAGTTGTGGATTTCACCCCTAGTGATTTTGTCCAATTTTATTAGATATACCTATTGACTCCTAAGAGTATTTATTTGGGTTGAAACTCTAGCAAAAGAGCCCTATGTTTTGCATGGGCAAATAGTCAAATATCTTATACAATATTCTTTCAATTTTTCAGATAACTGTCAACGTTCTGCCTTCTCCTCAATAAGGGTAAGAGTGGTGCTTACATTAGTATTGAGTAATAAGCGCTAGATTATTGCAGTGTGTCTGGTGAGGTTAGGTGGGTTTTCCATACAGGCAAGTAACAAACAATAGCACATGTAGTTAAGCCTACCTCTTTGCATCTTATATCAATACTGGGTATTTGTGGAAAATTAAGTAGAATGAAGAACGAAAGAAACATGCACACCAACACCTCTCCTCCACCACCTGCAAAAATTCTGTATAGTAAGGAGGAACGCCTCAACAGACTTTGCATGAAGAAAACCCTCTCTGCTTTCTTTCTGTTGGCTGGTTTCCACTGTTAGTTTGGTGATTTCCCTTGCCCTAAGACTTTGGCAATTGGCAATGATGTGATTACCGAGATAGCTCTCCCATGTCAACATTAGTACCACTTGCTCCCAGAACAAAAACCAAATGTCTTTGGGGTTCAAAAGGCTTTTATATTTGCACTCCCTTTTTTGGGGTGCCAATATATTCCAAGAAAGTTTCTTTCTCAAGTTATTTCCAGCTTCTCCTGGAGGTACTAAAAAGCTCACAAGTCAGCCAGTTTCTGTATGAGATTCAGAACAGTTTTGCAAACCCCACTGGTTCAGATGCTTGCACAGCATCTGATAAGCACATATGCTGATCCTGAACGCCAACACTTTTGCAAGAACTCTTGTCACCACATTTGATAGCACCTGTCTGTATGTCTGTATTTTAGGCCCTAATCACTAGAATATCTATGCATAGATGTTGACCAATGGAAATAAGTCAGAAAAGTTAAGGAAAAGAAAGACACAGAATGCAAAGCATTTCTTGGTGCCAGCATGATCATTTTTATTCTGTTTGGGGTCTTGGAAGCTTTGAAGGTGTGACAGGAATGCACTGCTCATGGACACTCAAGACAAAGACAAAGCCATGTTAGAAAAAAGGAGAATGGGACAAATTTAGCCACAAAGGAATGTGTCTAAGATATGAACAGGGAATTTTCCATGTGAGTGACTAGTCAAAAGGGCATCACCCCAGCCTAGCCACAATGGCATAGCTCCTCAAATGTTGCAAAAGAAGAAAAATATTTAATGCTTATTTCTGCTGTCAGAGAAACATCTCTGATTACTTAGGGTAAGGTCAAAGATAAGAGAATGCAAGACAGATATTCTTTCTCTTAGGTAGAGTCAAGTTGAGTGAAAGGAGAAAATCAACCCAGATGGCTGCAGCAGTCATGGGTGAGAGCTTGTAATCACTGTATCAGAGCTTAGGCAATTAACAGTTATAAACAAATGTACCTTTAAATTTCATCTATGGCTGTAATATCTCCAGAAGCCTTGCCTGGAAAGTTGGTTGTCTTGATGCATGGTCGGTTGAATAAGACTTTGGGTTACTCATGTGGTTCTTGGCAATGTGATGCAATTACTTTTTCTCACAGGTGTGATCATAGTGAATGGAAGTTCACTAAGGGGCCTCCAAACCTAAACTTGTTGAGGGGAGGAAGGAGGGGTTACTTGCAAAATACAAGAACCAGCCCGAGAGATTAGTGGGGTGGGGTGGGGTGGAGGGAACCACACAAACAAGAGAATGATGGCAATTTGTATGACAGGTTCATAACAAAACCTGACTCTGAACCAAATTTGAGTTTGATTTCAACCCCAGAATTCCTGCAGATTTAGCAAGGTTCACAAACCTTTCAGAAAACATGGTTTGTGTGTTGAAATTCTAGCCTACAGGGACCAAATTTCAAGCAAACCTGAGTTGTTATATTTGAAATAGAGTCTATGCAAGACTCAATGGGTGGGTCTACACTGTATTTAAACACCGGAGTCTAACCCATGGCAGCTGACTCAGGCTCGCGGGGCTCAGGCTACGGGGCTGTAAAATTGTGGTGTAGACATTTGGGCTTGGTCTGGAGCCCACGCTCCAGCCCAAGCCTGGACATCTATACTGCAGTTTTATAGCCCTACAGCCTGAGCCCGAGTCAGCTGACATGGACCAGTCGTGGTTGTTTAATTGCAGTGTAGATCTACCCAATGATTTCACATGGCTTTGACTTGAGTACTAAATTTAAGCAGACTTTCACTTTGAGGGGGATGTGAATGCATGTATATTGAAAGCAGGAAAGGATTTTCAAGACACACACCCTCCCTGGCCTTCTCCCAGCCCATGAAAGGGAATTGCTGGCTTTGCCACAGTTTGGGTAATGGTAGTCATGGCAATTGGGAATAGTTCATCTCTTAACATCATCCAAAATGGAGTTTTGCATGAAAGCCTCTGGTGTAAATAATTTGCTGCATGTTGAAGGAGACACATAGTGTGTACCCAGTGATGAACTGCCAAAATCTTAACAACGGGTTCCCTCCTTACCCCACGAAGGGGTCGTTGCCCACCCGGCCACCCTGGGACTCCTGCCCCATCCAACCCCTTCCCCTGTTCCCTGACTGCCCCCAGAACTGGGCAGGAGGGTCTCATGGGCCACCATAGTGGATGCCCACCCCACCCTTAAGAGCCAGAAGCACCTGCCGGAGGGCGAGGTGGGGAGTCCCAGCGGTGCTTATCTGGGGCAGCTCCCAGGAAGCATCCGGCAGGTCCCTCTGGCTCCTAGGGGTGGGGGATCGTAGCTGGGGGGGGAGCAACCGCTTCACCCACTGATCACATCAAAAGTGGCACCTTAAGCGCCGACTCCGTGGGTGCTCCGGGGCTGGAGCACCCACGGGCAGCTCCCGGCCCCAGCTCACCTCACCTCCGCTCCGCCTCCTCTGCTGAACGCGCTGCCCTGCTCTGCTTCTCTGTGCCCCCTGCCCCCGGCTAGCCGCTAATCAGCTGTTCGGTGGGAAGCCTGGGAGGGCTGAGAAGCAGGTGGTGGCTTCCTGCTCAGGCCCAGGGAGAAGGAGGTGAGCTAAGGCGGGGAGAAGTTCCCCTGCACGTCCCCCGGGTTACCTGCTGCTGCACGGGTGGCCCTCCTCGTGCCCCCCTCCCCCCCCCCCCAGCTCACCTCCGCCTCCCTTGTCCTGAGCGGGAAGCCACAGCCTGCTTCTCAGCCCACCCCAGCTTCCTGCGTGAACAGCTGATTCGCGGGAAGCCTGGGCGTGGGCAGAGAAGTGGGGCGGCACGTTCAGGGGAGGAGGTGGAGCAGAGGTGAGCTGGGGCCGGGATTGGGGCGGGGAGCTGCCGGTGGGTGCTCTGCACCCACCAAATTTTCCCCTTGGGTGCTCCAAGGCTGGAGCACCCATAGAGTCGCCGCCTAAGGCGCCACTTTTGGCCTTTTGTTAAATTTAGAAGCCCTTTTAGAACCGGTTGTCCCTCCCGGTTGTCCCTCGTGGGACAACCAGTTCTAAAAGGGCTTCTAAATTTAACAACTGGTTCTAGCGAACCGGTGGGAACCGGCTCCAGCTCACCACTGTGTGTACCTACTACACTAATATGTATACGTACTGAACATACGTATGCATTGTACATGTATATATGTACATTTCTAAGGCCAGCTTTAAGCACAAGAAAGACAAATGACTTCTTTTGGGGGACCTGGGTTAATTTCAGCAACATATAGGTTGATCCCCTCCTCTGGCATCAGGATAGAAGGGGAAGGCATATCAGGCATGACCAACAAATTCCTTCATTAAGGATACAGGAGAGAATAGCATAAAAGATCTGCACCCCAGTGATGGGACAAGAAGCGGAGACCTCACACTTTTTGTGGGCCCTGTGGTATCCTTGACAACATGCAGCTTGATCCCTTTACACAGGTCCCCACAGAGAATACCACAGATGCTGGGTGGTGTTACAACATGAGACACAAAGACAAAGGCTGAGTAAATATAACCACCCAAGAAGTGCAATAATAATCCCTTATGTATATAGTGAAGTGCCTCACTGCTGTTATGAAATGGAAATCATAACAATAGAGAGAGAGAGGCAGAGCCATGTGTTTACTAGGTGCTGTCACTAAGGACACAAGAGCCAGATAGTAAGCTTCAGTTGCACGTGAACTTCTACAGCATATTCACAAGGAGTGTTTATAAAAGCAGTAATTAAAGATGTGTTAAGCTAAATGAACAAATAAGGATTTCTTTGGATAAAGAGCTGTAATGCCCAGGATGTGACTTCAAAATCCTACGAAAGAAAGGGCCAATCATTTGAGTAAGGAGGTGTGTCTTCTGGGCTCCTAGCATATTTCAGCCGCCTTACCCCCAACAGCACAAAACTGAAGACATCTTGAAGTACACAAGCATTTTGCTGGGGTGGAAAACTAGTGACATTACATCCACACAGTTGAAAAGGGTATACAGTCAATAGATCTTTGTAAATAGTGTTCCTTATGCACTAGGTATTCTCCCCAACATGCTATGCTTATTGCACATATCTATAAATAATAAGTACATAAAACATGATATGTTCATTGGTTTTTAATAAAAAAAAATTATGGCTTTTCAATTCTGGCACTCTTCATATTCATGTCTGTGAGAAAGCATGTACTCGATAAGGCAACTTTTTGACTGGTTCAACTCTACTTGCTGCTGAGTTTTATGGAATGATGAGTAATTGAATTGTTTGGAAGATTGTTCTTTACAAATAATAAAATCCTCAACAATTGGACTTTTCATTGCTTGGCCTGCTGAGTTTTGGATTTGTAAAAGAATTTTTTTCTGTTGAGAGGATGGAAAGTTCCGATAAATTATTGCTTCATAACAGAAAAGATAGATTTCGATTTTTAAAAGCTCATTCGAAGGGAGCAGTAAGTACTAGTTAGAACAATGATTTTACTGGCTAGCTCAGCAAGCATTCATGAATAATGGTGGTGCTGGTTGGGACTAGTGTAATATAAGGTTTCAAAATGATTTCCATTCTAAAGCCTTAACCTGGTATCCGGATGTGTTAGTACAAACTCCTGCATCTGTGGTTAGTCACATTGACTTCAACCAGGTCCTAAATAGGTATGTAGGTAAAATACATGCTATCAGTGGGAGTCCACATGGGCATAGGTGTCCATGTTGGTATGGCCACATGTAGGATTGAGGCCTGATTACGTTAATATACACATAACTAAAGCTGGGAAAATGGTGAAAAAAATTCTGGGATCCGTCTGTCAAACACTAAAATGATTTGATATTTGAGCATGTTAATCTTTTTTAATTTTATTTTTTGTTTTTCTTTCCACAAATGCTCACGTGAGTAAGGTTTTGTTTGCATGGCTCCTTAGGGGAAAGGTAGCATTTTTGGACATGTTCTCTTTTGTGCAAGAACAGGCACTCCCAGCTGGAGCACTCCTGTGGCTACGATAAGGGAGATTTGCAGAGTGATTAGGGTGGTTTCTGCATTGAGGACGACAGGAGGTAAAAACATAAAGTGAGAGATGTTCTTTAAAAATAAATTGATAAACTAAACAACACAGTTTGATTGTGAGTGAGGGAAAAGAGGAGGTTAGCATATATGTTTCAGGGGAAAGAAACTGGAGACCAGTAAATAATTTTATTAAGATAATGTTGAAATAAAAAGAAAACAGTACAGAGTTCAAGCATAGAAGTTTCTGGTTATCAGGGAATAAGGTACAGATTATCAAGGGGTGTGAAATTCGGTTTAGGAGCTGGTGGCATAAGGAATACATAATCTGCAATCTCCCCGATTGGGGGTAAAAGTTTAACCGGTCAAAGTACAGACATTGAGATATGGGGGTATCTTGTCCATATAATGGCTATGTTCAGGTGTGGAGTATAATGAGCGGATACGATGATGGGGATGGATCACCCTCATTTGGTGGGATTTAATGTTCAGTGAGTTTATGGTTCCAGTTCATACGGTCCAGTGGAAAAAGCCTCTCAGTCCCTTTCCCATAGTGGATGCACGATGTCGTACCGGCTCACACCTCTTGGTACTGTCAGTGGCCGGTGATGTGTTCGATGTCGATGTCCCTGGACCATCAGATGGTGTCTGAGACCATGAGGCGCCACACGAGCCGTGCGTAGCGTCGACCGATCCCACAGGTCCGCAGCACATGCTCGTTGCAGGGGTCCCAAGCACCCAGGGCTCCGATGATCAGGGCATCCATCTGCACCTCGTAGCCCTTCACTCTCAGGGTGTCGGCCAGAGGGGCGTATTTTTCCAGCTTACGAGCCCGAGCTTCTCGGAAGGCCAGGGTCCTCTTCTCGAAGGAGACCGTGATGTCGACAAGGATGATCTTTTTCTGGGCCTCGGTGACTACCACGTCAGGTCGCAACTGGCTGTCAGTACCGGGGATGGCACAGTTCACGGCGACCTCCCCCAGGCGCGGTGCGGTGGCTTTCACTAGGCGGTTCTGGATGGCATTGTGGTGCAGCTGCCAGGCTCTGGCGTGGGGCTTGCAGCTGCACAGGACGTGGGGCAGGGTCTCGCTGGAGTAGCTGCACTTCCTGCAACACTTGTCTCAGTTCCCGTGGCGGACGGCTCCGTTGAGCGGGACGCAGTTGAGCCGGGCGCGGTGGATGAACTGCCAGTCGGCGAAATGGGTGAAGCCGCCCCCGGCGAGGAAGTGGTTGCTGGCGTCCCACTTGCTGGTCATTTCGAAGGCTTTACCCTGGTCCGGTTTACGCTTCAGGGCTTCCATGTACAGCGAGTGGATGGCTGCCTTCAGGGTCCTCTCCAGCATACCCCTGGCGCTCGGGGTGACGATGGTGTTGTCCTCAGACCTGATCTGCTGCACCAGGACTCCCAGCTCCTGGTGCTCCTCGCACCGCTCCCAGCGGCAGCCGATGCGCTTCCCCAGGTGACGTGTGGCATTGCGAGCGCGGGACCACAGTGAAGCGATGTCGCGCCTGTCCCATCCGAATTCGCCATCCAGGGAACCGCTCAGGAAACTGGCGGTGTCTTGGTTGGAGGGGGCTCTGCCGATCCGCTTCTTTGTTGCGTCATGGAGGGCGTTTGCTGCGATGTTCCTTACCATGGCGTCGGGACACGTCAGCAGGCAGAAGACGTGGGTGATCACCGTGATGTCACACAGGTCACCCATGCGGGAGACATTGGCACCGCCATGCCTGTGGGTGATATAGACCAGCTCGTTGCTGGCTCTCTGGGGAAGGAACAGCCACTTCTTCACCAGCTGCTGGACGATCTTGTCTGCCTTGTTGAGGGGTACCTTCGCTGTAAGCAGTCAGGATGAGCTCTACCCTGACATCTGGTGGCGAGTCATGGTGGGTTGTGGAAAAGAACTTCAGGGGCTGATCTCATTTGCATAAGCACACCCACCCTGTCCTAGATGGTCACTTTGGCTGCTGTAGGAGCCCCAGTTTCTCTGTTACTGGGGCAGGAATAAACTATTATCATCCTGATTATGTGAATCAAGGACAGTGGAACTGTGCTTGGCCTCTTGTTATGATGGAGGGACTCACCATCAACTAAGCAGCACTCGCTAGGCAAGGGTCATGGGATCCAAAACCCACTGAATGGAGAGAAGCTGGGGATGGGTATTAATACTTGGTGGCATGGGTCCCCTGGTGAGGGCCTTACATGCTAATTGCACTTCCTCCTCTCTCCACTGTGGAATATCAGAGCTAATTTTGATTCCATTAGGAGTCTAGTTACAGGCTGCTGAGCTGAATTCACTTTGGGCTAATGGTGCACCAGCACTGAGGCTCCCCTACTACAAGCTGAAATCACAAAAGAGCTAAACTTACTAAAAGCTGAAATTACTGAGTGTTGTGTTAACTAGTGGGGGAGCCTGAAGATATATGGCGGAGCAGTTTGCGGGACGGCAAGCAGAGCAGAGCGGCTGGTGGAGCAGAACAGTTTGTCGGACGCCTGGAGCAGCTCATGAGGGCGGCTGGCAGAGCGGAGCCCCATGGAGAGGTGGGGCAATCAGCTTTGGACCATGTAAGGTGCCCCTTAACACCCCCTGTAAAACTCTGCAGATAAACTTTTGAACTCTGGGGCTGCCCTGACCAGAGAGAGAGACTTTTGGGTCGTTGGACTTTGGGTGATTTTGGGTTGCTGGACTCAAGAACCAAAGGGAAAGGACACGCCCCAATTTGCTTGGGGTAGGTTTTTTGCTCATAGGTTGTGTTATGAATCCTGTTGGTGGTGTTTCCCCAACATAATGCCACATTGTTTCTCTCTGTTATTAAAAGGCTTTTTGCTACACTCAGACTGTGTGCTTGTGAGAGGGGAAGTATTGCCTCTTGGAGGCGCCCAGCGGGGGTGGGATATATTTGTCCCAGGTCACTGGGTGGGGGCTCGAGCTGGTTTTGAATTGTGTTATTGGAACCCCTCGATACTGAACCTGGCCCTTGTTGCTGCCAACTCTTACAGGCAGAAGGGTTACACAAAAATAGGACAGTAATCTTGCAACTTCTGGCCAGACGCTTAAGCAATTGAGCAGAGTAAAAGGAACAGGATATGTGACTGTGCCCTTTGCAAATAGAACTGTGAATGCACATGTAAACACTACTACTTTGGGTGAATGTCACAAGGAAAAATGAAACAAAGTCTGCCGTGAACAGCCACTAAGCCTTGCTTCCAACAGTTTGCCTTTCTGGTCCCCAGGGCTATCACTTGGGGGATTTGCACAAAGCCCTGTGTAGAGGACAGTGCAGAGCTGCAGTGCCCTTGGAGAAGCATGGCTGCTCCATTAGGATGGTACAGATTGGGCTCTCTGGTGTGCTGACCCCTCAAAGTACCATGAGGCTATTTGCTCACAATGAGAAGAAAAAGGTGAGCCAGCCCGGCTTGCAGGGACTGCGATAGTGATTGGTACAAGGGGAAAAGAGGCTTCAGGCCCTTCCTGTGTGCACTCTTATGCAAGGACAGATCTCCGTCTGGCTCTTAGGAAGGAATATTGAAATCTGGAGATCCACATACTCAGCCACAATTTAATGTTCTGTCTTGTAAATAAGAAAAGCGGTTCACTTTCCTGAGGTTCACTAATCTCCTATTACCTCTCTTGGCTGTGAAGCTTCCAGCATTATGCCAGGTAGAGCAGGCATTTGTCCTTTTCAGTCATCTCTGTGCTAATAATTATAGGTTTGGGTTGTCTTGTTTTTCATAAAAATTTCACTTGAAATGAGGAAATGGTCTTATCAATAATTGTAGCTACTCATCCAATTTAACACGCACTAATGCAAGAGGTGACTCTTATCAGCCTTAGTGTCATCAACAAATTGCAGCAGAGCTCTGCAGGCACATTTCTTAGATTGGAAAAGTGGTCAGGCTGGTTTTTAACATTAGTGGCAACAACTGAATAGGGTAGGAGGGGATTAACTTGTGCAATATGTGACGTGGAAAGTTCAATGTTCAATTTGAATCTTTCTCTTCTTTGTGTAATACCTTTTATGTGTAAAATATTGGAAGCTGCCTTTGCTTGTGGAACTATATACAGTTGTGTACAAAAATTATAAAAAGAACTCTGTTCTTTTCAACCTGTTCAAGGTTTCTAAGAATACTAAAAATTTAACAATAATGCATTTTGGTAAAGTGGATTACACGGCTAGAATGACTGCATTTCTTGGTCATTTGAGTCAATCCTCTGGGATTGTGTCTCCCAAACCTCCTGAGGTGTGTAGTAATATGAACATGGCCTGGGTGGCCATGTTTTGTATATTATATTTAGGGCATGATTTTCAGAGGTGCTGAACAGCCCCAACTCCACTTGAAATAACTGGGAGCTATAGAGCACCCCAGAAAATAAGCATCTTAAAATTGTATTTTCAACGCAGTGCTGACCTAATTCTGTTCCCAATGAAGTCAAAGTTAAAACTGCCCCTGAACTAAGTAGAATTTTTGTTATCCTAACACTGCGTGCTTTGGAAAATCTCACTCCCCTTGCTCCACTGTTTTAAATAGTTATGTAGTGTCCTTACAGCAGTGCACTGTTAAAGATCTCCCATGTTCCATCCTAGTTCTGGGTGAAATAATTTGAGAGCGCCTAAACTGCCAAATCTGGATCCTGACTTTGGACTCTGCAAAGTTCTGTGGTTTTTGGATCAGGCTGTTGGTCTGGTCCGTTCTATATATTCAGATCTGGATCCAGATTCTGATTTACAAACTCCCCCTAATCCCACTCCAAAATTCACATCTGGGAGGATTGGTTTGAACCCATTGCTAGAAATGATCTCTACTCTAGATCTCTTATTTACCCTCACTCACAGGAGGGTAGGTAAAGTTTTGAGCTGAAAAGCAATTTATAAGACCAAAGCATATAGCTATCTACGTATTATGCATTGCATAGAGCTATTCACCAACATAAATGTGAACTACGACTTAATGTTGCAAAACTCCATGAAACGTTTTAAGCTTATCCTTGCCATTTACAAGGCTACCTTTTTAATTGTCCCACAGACCTCCCACTCCCCACAATGTGCCAACAAAATGTCCTTTAGAAATATTCTGACTCCAAGATGGTGACTGCTGCTGAAGCCTTACAAGCATCTATTTATCTACAGAATTCCAATGTGATCATGGGCAATGCTCCCACTAGTGAAAATTAAAAGGCGAAATAAACTGTCGCATCAGCTTAACTTTAACATAGAGTTGTTGGGTTTTTTTACTTCTATCCTTTCAGTATATTGAACTTGACATAGGAAAATCATGACACAAAGATTACTTGATGTTCATAGAATTTAGAAAAGGAGAAAGACCTATTAAGTCATCTAGACCATTCCCCTCAAGGCCAGAGCAAGATTGATCCCTACACTACATTTTCTGCTGTTTTGTCCAGTCTAATTTTAAAAATCTCGAGTGATAGAGCTCCCAACACATCCCTTGGGAGATTATTTCACAAGCTAACATGCTTCACTGTGAAGAAAATAACATTACATGGGTGTTGTGAGGATTGGTTATAGCCGCATTTTATAGCTATCGTAGTATTATAATTCCCATTTTATGGATGGGGAAACCGAGGCACGGAGAGGTTAAGTGAACTAACCAAATCACCACAGGGCATATCATGGTAACATTAAATGCTGGCAAATAGCAATTGTAAAGATTTTAAATGGCAAGCATTTATAGTATAATACTTAATAGATCATAAGATTACTATAATACTATTGATTATTTTAAGATTAGAGTAAGAGTATGGGGGAATATCCTGTTAATGAGGCCACAGGCAAAATTGAAAAAATGTTGATGATCATTGCCTCGTGGTAGGCAAGGATAGTATTACCGTAATATTTCTTTAATATATAGTAATAATCCATTGCTTTACAGTAGTCTATCTTACAATAGTACTGCAATAAATGGTGGAAATAACAATATTTTGTGGTTTTGATTTTTTAAATGAGCTTGTAAGTAGGTGTGTCACCCTTAAAATCATCCCCTGATATGGATTAGGTTAGTTGGATCCTTCAACCTGAAGGAGTGAATATAGCAAAGAGCAAGACGCTCTATTAGATTAAAAAACAACACTAGGTAAGAGATGCTAAGCAACCCTAATTTGTTTTGGATAACTGACAATCTACAGTGTCGTGCAGCATCCTGTACAGAATGAACATTTAATCTAGACCCTACCTCAACTCTGCAACACCGGGCAGTTAAGCCAATTAAGGATGTTCAGAATAAGATGTAAAATGTACTTCTAATGGACACCTTTTAATGGAATTAATCTCTTTAAAGCAAACAGGAGCAGCATGTATTTTGTTAAATGGGCACAATCTATCAGCAAACAATTTGGTTTCTTCTCCCTATCACTGCTACTTGTAAGGTCTAAGTAAAAGAATAAATATGCAGTGGAGAAATTAATCTGTTTCCTCCCAGCTGACTTGTTTTTGGAAGTGCTCAGGCACCATGTGATTTGCTGCACCATTCATCTGCTCCACTAATCATCTAATGCCTCTGCCGTCCTTGTTACCGACTCCCAAATGCAACGTATGGAGGGTGGGATAGCTCAGGAGTCATCAAAACAGTGCAACTGAGAACAGAATGAAGCAGCAGATTGAGCAGATCACCACTACCAACAACACAAAGAGAGAGAGATAAATGAAGTGGCAGCTCCCTGTTCCCAGACTGCATAGGCAACACTTGCAGATGCCATGGGACTTTGAGTCCAGCACTCATGAATGAGTAGCTGGAACCCCAGGTAAGCTCAGAAGTAAGAACATTCCTTCAGCATCCCTAATAGTGCAGAATAGAATTGGTATCCATGGTTTGCAATCCTAGACGCTCTCTGTGTGCTAGTGAGTGCTGAGGAAAGGCAAAGGAAAGAGAATGCAGTGAAAAGGATGGAACAGGCACATAGGAAGTAAAATGAAGCGTGGTGAAGGAAAACATTCCAGCGTTTTCTTCTGAGATATGGTGTAGGCAGCATAGTCTATGTACTGGGCTAATGGCACCTACTCAGAAAAATGAGAAAATAAAACTTCTGTAAATCCTTGGCCCAGGTATAAATATGTGTGTATTGGTGTCTGTATATGCCCACGCACATCCTCAGCGGGTGCCATTCAGTGGAGCTACACCAGTTAACACCAGCTGTGGATCTTGCCGTGACCAAATCTCTCTGTAGTAGCAATACCAGACATTTCTCATTTGTTTTCCCTTCGCTACACTGGGAAAATGCAGTAAAAATAACATTCACCTCTTCTAACACTGGTGATTTAAAATAGCTGATAAGCAATTCTATTCAAAATGGTGGTAAAATGGCGCTTGCCTCCAGAGCCTTGTCAGCACAGTGCCCACCATGTATGCTAACGCCTGTTCAGTGGGGAAATTCCCCCCAGTGTAGACATGGCCCTCATGAAACCAGCTTAGAAATACCTGGCACTGCTGCTGTAGACATGTCTTCTTTTCCTGTCCCGAAATGAAAGAAGACAGAAAGGTTCACTCCACATCTCTTGACGTGCTAGAGCCAAAGGGGTTAAATAATCTCAGTTTGTCAGCATTACTTTTCTTCAGAATACTGAATCAAAATTCAATACAGCCCAGTGGGAGCTCACTTCCTTAACCAGTCTGTTTCAGCACAGAATGCTGTTCAACTTTGTGTTGCTCTCTCGGTCATGGTGCTCATTCCCAAAATCACTGACCACTTGCAAACAAACAAAAACAAAATAAAAGGCCAACAGGGTGCTCCTGCAAACAGCTCTGGAGGAGTATGTATGTATTTATTTATTTATTAGTTTCTTGCTAAACACGGAAGCATTTTAAAAAAATCAGCTGGAGATGTAGCTACACAAATGTTCTAAGGATGTCTCCCTCCCCCTCCCATCCAGCCTGTTGTTTGCCGGTGGGCTGACACGTCTGGAATCTAGTCAGCTTTCCTCTGCAGCTCAATGGAAAAGGGCAAGTACCTGAAAAGGAGAACAGAGCCATTTCTGTGCTAAAGGATAGGAGAGGTCTAGCCAGAGCGACATTGGGCGCATTCTAATTAAAAACAACAGTCAGTTTTGAGGCTATAGCAGGAGTGCTACTTGTCTAATGCTGCCCTTGGCTCTGTGAAGGCCAGGAGAAGTTTTAGGGCTTTATGATGTCTTTAAAGTACAGCCTGGCTAGAGGTAGAGAGACATTCTTCTCCAGGAGATCATAATCGCTCTGGCCAAAGGGGGAGCACAGCCACTTCTATACCCATTTATGGAGTGCAGCAAACTTCTCCCGATGTGTGCTGGCCTGGCTCTGCAAGACAGACACGAGTCACGGCAGCATCTTCATTCTGTCCTGCCCCCTTTGGAGTGCTGTGTAATCATAGGAGGGTATCAAGGGAGCATCTCCCTTTCCTGCCCCAAGCACAGGGACTGCACTTGCACTTGGCCATTCTGCAGCTCACTCACTTTACACAGTGCCCCTGTGTAAAGGCCAGGCACCAATCTAGCCCTGAATTAAACTAATCTGCCGATCTCCTGCATTTGCATGTAAGGTAAACAATGTGACTCACCAGAAACCCAGATGTGTAAACCTATGATTAAAAACCAATGCTGTAAAAAGTTTCCTCTGTTCTTCAAATAATATTGGATTCATGTTTGGATCAAAGGGTTGGGTTGGTTCCTATTTTGCCTGAGCCCTGTCTCTAGCTGCGACCTTTTCTTATTTATTTTATATTGGAACCCTAGATAATAGCTTTGTTTTTTTCCCACCCAAGTTTCCACTCTGAAAGAATGTTTTGGGAAGCTCCCCAACTCGCTTTTAAATTACATTTGCTTTTTCCATCAGCTAGGAGTGGGTCCTAAAGTGCAGTTCCCCACTTGTGTGTATCCAAAGCATGCTAGCTGCTTTGTAACTATCCAGCCTTGCTTCAACACAGGAAGGGGTCAATTACTTTCAGTTTGAAGACAGGTGGTGAACGGATGGCAGTTTTAGATGGTCAGTCCCTCATTCCAAGCTAAGTGAAAACATGTCTTGACCCTGTCTCACTCCCACCTCTGCTGGCTATTATTGCTTCGGTATGTGTTGTAAATAAAAACTCTTTGCTCGAGAATTTGATCATTGATGACGAAAACATACATTTTTGTACTTGTGCAAATAAAAAGTAGGGAAAGACCCAGGAGCAGACTGTTGTTAAAAATGCCATTTTTACATAGAATGCTGAAGCATGAACTGCAATTGTGCGTTTCAGATAATGCAGCCTGAGAAATAGCCCCAAATAGTTCTGGTCCGTGCACATTTATGGAAGAAATTTTCTGGCCACACATTGAAATTGAATACATGGCCTTCTAAAGTACCTCCAATCTGCCACTCAGTTACATATAAATGCTGCTTCTATGCAAGCCTTGCATTCAGGAGCCTTAGAGTTTCACGGTCTGATGCGCAGTGATCAACTGGATGTATCACGCAAATGAGGCTCACCCAAGTACCTTGTTGTGACTGTACTCCATGATGCTTCGCATCATGGAATGGTGCTGACATGCTCCATACATTTCACAGTGGGAATCCGTAGGGTCTCTTGCCAGGAAACCTTAACTACACAAAAATGATGGGAGCCAACACTTTATTCAGCCCAGAGGGCCACACAAAATATTATGCCTTCTATTTTAACAAGTAGTGAGTTAATTATTTCATACAATGCTCACTCCCCTCCCACTGGCCCCCGAAATGTTCCATTAGAACCTTGTACACTATGGATGTAATTCTTCATTCATTCTGTATCTTGCTAACTTGTTTTTCATAGGTTGTTTTTTATTGTACCGCTGAGTGATATATAGTTCAATAAAGCATTTAAATTGAAAAAAAAATACGGACTTCTTGGCATATTCAGCTTTTCGAGATTATATATCTATTGATCTATCCATCCAGCCTCATAACTGGATATGAATAAGTGACCAAAACCCACATATCAACCTCTGAGCATAGCCTAGATGGATAGTTCCATTCCAAATAAAAGGACGAATTCACCTCCCAGCCTTAGCATACAAGGATGGAAGCGTTGTCTCAAAATCTAATTCCAGCTTTGAACCTCTGCCAGTGATCAGACCAGCAGCCTTCCTGATCTGATCAGTCCAGCCTGCCAGCTACAGATGGGCCTCTATCACCTCCTGTCAGACTGTGCATTATTAACATTGTCAGCCCCAATATCCAATTAAAGGAATTCCTTTGGGGCAAAACAGAGTGGGACACAATGTGCCTATGATACTTCCTTCCCATCTGTATATGTGATTGTTTGGCATCAGGGAGGTGGACCTTTCCTCCCCACTCACCTGTGAGAGAGCAAATAAATAGCATGGGCCAACTCAGGACCTGATCCAAACTCAGTGAAGCCAATAGGAGAATCAGGTCATCAAAACAGAGCAGCAGCTTGCTGAATGTTACTGCTTTTTGCTTGAAAACTTATCCACTAACAAATAAAACACAGCCACTTTTTAACTTCTTGCCAATCTGGTGTTCATTGCTTTAACATCCTATTTCCTACCTAGGAGTGGTGCATTTCCCCTCTCTTTTTCTCCAGTCAATGGATATCCCACCCCCAGAGTCTCCTCCTAAGTGTTTAAAAGTGTGAAGCTATTTCTTACACTTATTACTGTTACTGAAGCCTGCATAAAAGAAATCATCCAGATAGTATTAAAGTTGCTTGTGCTCTCCTTCAGTTCCCATTCTAAAGAGGATTTTGAATGCAGCTGAATAGGAGCTGCCATTAACATAAAAGCCTGAGAGCACAAAATCATCTGGTCTTATCAGGAGCAAACAAAAAAAAAGAAAATAAATAACTAAAACAGATGCAATATCTCTTTGCATATAATTGTATCCTCACACTTTGATATACATTCATTTCTGAATAATGTTCACAGTCTCTGGCAAAAACTGAAAAAAGCCACTATCCAGTTACCAAATGGCTATTTCTTTATAGCACACTTAAGAGCCACTCTGGCACCGCTGTTTTCTCCTGTCAGAGGCACAAAAAGAGGCAGGGGAAAAGGTCTCTTTATATCACTGTTTTTAAAAAGTGGGCAAGGTGTTTGTAAAAGGAGCTGAACACTGGAGACTAGTCTATTCGCAGAAGGGGTATAGCCTGGACAGAAGTAGTCCAGGATTCTCCAGGCAGACCTATAATAGGGTTGCCAGCTGCCTGGTTTTTGACCAGAAAGTCCATTTGAAAGGGGACCTGAGCGTGTCCGGTCAAAAGTACTGACTGGACACCAAAAGTCCAGTTACCATCTGCAGGGGTGCCGGAACAGAAGATTGCTGCCTGCAAATGCCACTGCCAACCGACCCCCTGCCAGTCTAACCTGGGGCATGGGGATCAGGAGGAGTCAGGGCAGGGGGCAGAGCAGCGTGAGGGGGTGGGTGAAGTTTGAGAAGGGCGCGGCTTATTAGGACAGCCTATGTCTCACCTTTATTTTTCTTCGCCTTTTATTTCTTCCCTTTCTTCTCTGTCACCACTTCCCTTAAAATTTTAGTTTTCTAGCCCAGCTCTCATCATCAAAATCACATCAAGCCCTCATGGTTCCTTTGTTTCACTTATGCTCTGAGTTGGGTGAGTGGAAAAAGTTCCAATATCATTTTTGCCCCTCTTCCTCATTTCTTAAAAAACAGATATCAGACCTAAATAGTCTTCATATATGACTAAAAATAGCATCCAACTAGGAAGGCTAGTATGCGATGCCCTTAATTGTTCTGGGAAGCCTTACATCTGAGAGCCCAAATTCAAAAACAAACACACAAAAGTTGTTCCACTTCTCTGAGTTCAGAGGCTACTGAACTCCTCTAAGATCCTGATGGCCTCGTAGCATTTTGCAAGTCAAAGGTCCAAACATAAATTTCAGGACAAAACATTTTCCTTCTATTATTACTTTTTTAAGCCAAAAACTTTCAAGTCATGGGAATTGGATAGATATACTGGGAAATCTTATTACTAGGGCTGTCAAGTGATTAAAAATTAATTATGATTAATTGCACAATTAAAAAAATTAATCGTGATTAATTGCACGATTAATTGTGCTTTTAAACAAAGTAGAATGCCATTTATTTTAAATATTTTTGTATGTTTACTACATATTCAAATATATTAATTTAAATTACAATGCAGAATACAAATTGTAGAGTGCTCACTTTATATTTATTTTTATTACAACTATTTGCACGGTAAAAACCAAAAAAATTGTATTTTTCAATTCACCTCTTACAAGTACTGTAGTGCAATCTCTTTATCATGAAAGTTGAACTTACAAATGTAGAATTATGTATAAAATAACTGCATTCTAAAATAAAACAAAGTAAAATTTAGAGCCTACAGTTCCACTCAGTCCTACTTCTTGGTCAGCCAATAACTCACACAAATGAGGTTGGTTACAATTTGCAGGAAATAGTGCTGCCTGCTTCTTGTTTACAGTGTTACCTGAAAGTGAGAACAGGCATTCGCATGGAACTGTTGTAGCTGGCGTTGCAAGATATTTACGTGCCAGATGCGGTAAAGATTCATATGTCCCTTCATGCTTCAACTACCATTCCAGAGGACATGCTTCCATGCTGATGATGGGTTCTGCTTGATAATAATCCAAAGCAGAGCGGACCGATACATGTTCATTTTCATCATCTGAGTCAGATGCCACAAGCAGAAGGTTGATTTTCTTTTTTGGTGATTTGGGTTCTGTAGTTTCCGCATCGGAGTGTTGCTCTTTTAAGACTTCTAAAAGCATGCTCCACCCTTCATCCCTCTCAGATTTTGGACCGCACTTCTTAAACCTTGGGTCGAATGCTGTAGCTATTTTTAGACATCTCACATCTGTACCTTCTTTGCATTTTGCTAAATCTGCTGTGAAAGTGTTCTTAAAACAAACATGTGCTGGGTCATAATCCGAGACTGCTATAACATGAAATATATGCAGCATGCGGTAAAACAGAGCAGGAGACATACAATTCTCCCCACAAAGAGTACAGTCACAAATTTAATTGATGCATTATTTTTTTAACAAGCATCATCAGCATGGAAGCACGTTCTCTGGAATGGTGGCTGAAGCATGGAAGGGGGATACGAATGTTTAGTATATCTAGCATGTAAATACCTTGCAACGTCGGCTACAAAAGTGCCATGCGAATGCCTGTTCTCACTTTCTGGTGACATTGTAAATAAGAAGCAGGCAGCAGTATCTCCCGTCAATGTAAACAAACTTGTTTGTCTTAGCAATTGGCAGAATAAGAAGTAGGACTGAGTGAACTTGTAGGCTCTAAAGTTTTACGCTGTTTTGTTTTTGAGTGCAGTTATTTCACCAAAAAAAATCTGCATTTGTAAATTACACTTTCACAATAATGAGATTGCACTTCAGTACTTGTATGAGGTGAATTGAAAAATACTATTTCTTTTGTTTATCATTTTTACAGTGCATATATCTGTAATCAAAAATAATAATATAAAGTGAGCACTGTGTTGTATTCTGTGTTGTAATTGAAATCAATATTGAAAATGTAGAAAAAAATCCAAAAATATTTAATACAGTTCAATTGGTATTCTATTGTTATAAGTGCGATCAATTGTGATTAATTTTTTTAATCGCGGTTAACTTTTTGAGTTAATCGCTTGAGTTAACTGTGCTTAATTGACAACCCTACTTATTAGCTAGGTCTATCAAGTTGGACTTCCCCAACATAACCCTTATTAGCCTCCTTTAGCTAAGTTACTAAGGATCAGTGAAGTTGTGGATTATATGACCCACCTCAACCATAGCCATATACTTGTCCACTCATTTATACTGCTGCATGGGAGCCTCCATAGAATAGGGCTGAATGACTCATAAGTTGCACATGGTAAATATGTGCTACTGGTCCCCTTCAGAGCCCAATTGGCAGAGGACATGAGTCTGATACTGTTGTGTATTTGGTTGTCATGGTAATAGCACCTTGTTGTTGCTATGGCAACTGAGTGAGATTATTAGGGGATAGCCCAGCCAATTTTGGCTGGTTTTGGTTAGTTCAGTGTGTGGCAATAAATGGCTGCTTTGAAGGTTTACAGCTCTCTGTGTCTCAAGTGATTTCTTCCTAAAACTGCTGCCCCCAAGCATACAACAAATACAGTCCCAGCTGGAGAATCTTGGCTCTTTTGTTCATGCTGTAGATGCTCCTGTTTTAGCTCCAGTAGCCCCCAGTTCATTCTCTGGTCAAAATGGCAAACAACTGTCATATAAGATCTCTGTGAGGGTTCCCAGTATGTAGCTCCTGCACTGCCTATTCTTGCATTCTTAGTGTCCGTTAGGCCAGGCCATCAGCACCCAGGTCTGGAGAAGTTGACTACCACTTCTGTCAGCCACTTGGGAAGGCTTTAGATCAAATCAGCTTTATTTAAACAAATGTGAGAAAGACCATGGATATTGTGAACTGGGATGGATGCAGGGTAGAAACTGGAAGATGGCACGTGGCCTCCACAGATCTAGTTTGTGGATGGGGTCCCACTGGGAACTTGTCTGCTGGGGGCAGGATTCTGAAGGAAGGCCAAGTTTTTACAGTGAGAGATGCACTCTGCTTCCCCAGTTATGGAGATTTTATATTCCTGCTTGCTTTGTTGTTTTCCTTAAGCTAAAATAAAATAAAAAAACCATCTGGACTGAAAATAAAGGCACTCATTGTGTATGATAAACGTATCAGGTGTAGGGGTGTGTGGGTGGATGTGGATAGCCAGGCAAGCCACACTGCCTTTCACCTTCTTATTTCCTCCTGCTAGTTGCTTTCCCTGCTATGCCCTCTCCTCCTCCCATCATTATGAAAGTTACACGGATGTACTATGTGTTGACTGAATGGTCTGTAACTCATCCCACTAGTTTCTGAGTTTGGCCAATTATCTTTACTTGCATTTGTTGAAGACATTTAAAAAATATGAACTGGTTTGTGCTAAGCTTCAATGGTCTTTCATGTAAAAAAGAAAAACAAACACAAGTTATGGGTTTCAGAGTAGCAGCCGTGTTAGTCTGTATTAGTAAAAAGAAAAGGAGTACTGGTGGCACCTTAGAGACTAACAAATTTATTTGAGCATGAGCTTTCACAGTATAAAACTGGCCAGGTGGCATCTCTAATTAAGCTAGAAAATTCTATAATTGAAGAGCTGAAGTTGTCTGCGCTACCGGTAAAAAGGTTTAAAGTCTTCACGAAAACTCCAGGGAAGTACAGGCTGTATTTATACTAATGTTGTTATTGCTACACATCAGGAAGTGGCAATTTGTAGGTAATGTTTGTTCTAATGTAGTTGAAAGGAAGCTAACTCACCTGTTCATATTTGCCTTTTGGCTGCTTTGACTGTGACCCTCTTTCCTAATTTGACCAAATAAAATTAAAAGATGGGAAAATAAAAAGTAGTCGTTCCTGAAAAGGACTCTCTGTAAAAGCCAGGCAAAATGCTGTGGCTGGATTTTTAAAATAGGGCTTGCTAAGTTTATGATCGATTATAACATTTGTAGTTACAGTATGCAAGCTAACATAAGGCCACTCAAATTTCATGCTTCAGGAGCTAAGCTGATTGCCAGCAGGGGGCCAGGAAGGATATTTCACCTATATACATACACAGCATTGCACAGCTGATTAGGCACCCAATTCAGCAAAGCATTTAAGCAGATGCCTAACTTTAAACGTGTGTTTGTGTTTTGCTGAATCTGCACATAAGTACTATTTTTACACTGAATAATATTTAGTACTTCTGTAGAATTCTTCATATTCCAAATCCTTTAGAAATACTGAGCCAAATTCTACTCTCACTTACACTAGGAGAAAATCAAAGTTACTCCATTCGGTTCTTTGGATTGGTATGCCTCTCAGCTTGCTGGGCCCCATCTGTGGTACGCAATGTGTGAGAGAGCCCCAAAATGGGGCTACACACACAAAATTATTCATGCAGAGGGGCTCCATACTTCATTGGAAATAACTCATTCTTTAACCTCAGTTTCATTATTCTTTTTAATGTAAATACTTATCAACAATAAAAATATAGGGATACCAAATGTGCGTGGAGTCGAAGAAACTTGAGGGCTAAAATGAAGGACAGTGGGCAGGTATGTTCTAAGTGAGCACAGAACTTGGGCAGGTTGCACACGTATAACTAGAATTTTGTAATTCTTACCACACCTCTACGAAGGAGATACATATTGTATATTCCCTTTTTACAGACAGGGAAATTAAGCCAAAGATCTTAAGTGACTCGCTCAAGGCCACAGAAGGATCTGTGTCACAGCCAGACCTAGGATTGGAATGTTTCCAACTCTCTGTTTTCTGCTTGAAAAAAACTGCTTGATGATGCTTCTCTTCTTGTGACGCCTGATGCCTCTTAAACATCTCGTGTTGGCCACTCCAAAGGCAGGAAATAGCAGTCGATGGGCCAGTGGTTTGATCAGTTATGGAAAATCCTATCTTTGTTCCAATGACCTGTAATCCTTATCCAGATGGTGGTATTATACAAAGACACTTAGAGGTTCTATTGCTTTCTAGGTAGTAAATGTTTTGCAATGTAATTTATTTTTACATGGTTCAGAGTAGAAAATTTTAATAATTTCACTTCCAATTTATATTTGCAGTATGTATTCTGATGTTGGCATCATAGAATCATAGGACTGGAAGGGATCTCGAGAGGTCATCTAGTCCAGTCCCCTACATTCATGGCAGGACTAAGTATTATCTAGACCATCAATGACAGGTGTTTGTTTAACCTGCTCTTAAAAATCTCCAATGATGGAGAGTCCACAACCTCCCCCTACGCAATTTATTCCAGTGCTTAACCACCCTGACAGTTAGGAAGCTTTTCCTAATGTCCAACCTAAACCTCCCTTGCTGCACTTTCACTCCATTGCTTCCTATCCTATCCTCAGAGGTTAAGAAAAACAATTTTTCTCCCTCCTCTTTGTAACAACAGTTTTCAAGTACGTAAAAGGTTATCATGTCCCCTCTCAGTCTTCTCTTTTCCTGACTAAACAAACCCAGTTTTTTCAATCTTCCCTCATAGGTCAGGTTTTCTAGACCTTTAATCATTTTTGTTGCTCTTCTCTGGAGTCTCTTCAATTTGTCCACATCCTTCCTGAAATGTGGCTTCCAGAACTGGACACAATACTCCAGTTGAGGCCTCATCAGCGCAGAGTAGAGCGGAAGAATTACTTCTCGTGTCTTGCTTATAATACTCCTGCTGATACATCCCAGAATGATGTTCGCTTTTTTTGCAACGGCATTACACTGTTGACTCATACTTAGCTTGTGGTCCACTATGACTCCCAGATCCCTTTCTGCAATACTCCTTCCTAGGCAGTCATTTCCCATTTTCTATATGTGTAACTGATTGGTCCTTCCTAAGTGGAGTACTTTGCATTTGTCCTTATTGAATTTCATCTTATTTACTTCAGACCATTTCTCCAGTTTGTCCAGATCATTTTGAAGTTTAATTCTGTCCTCAAAAGCACTCGCAACCCCTCCCAGCTTGGTATCGTCTGCACACTTTATAAGTGTACTCTCTATGCCATTATCTAAATCATTGATGAAGATACTGAACAGAACCAGACCCAGGACTGATCGCTGTGGTACCCCGCTCGTTATATCCTTCCAGCATGACTGTGAACCACTGATAACTACTCTCTGGGATGGTTTTCCAAGCAGTTTTGCACCCACCTTATAGTAGCTCCATTTAATTTGCATTTCCCTAGTTTGTTTATGAGAAGGTCATGCGAGACAGTATCAAAAGCTTTACTAAAGTCAAGATATACCATGTCTACCACTTCTCCCCCTGACCCCCAACCACCATCCACAAGGCTTGTTACCCTGTGAAAGAAAGCTATCAGGTTGGTTTGACAGGATTTGTTTTTGACAAATCCATGCTGATTGTCACTTATCACCTTATTATCTTCTAGATTTTTTCAAATTGATTGCTTAATTATTTGCTCCATTATCTTTCCGGGACTGGTCTGTAATTCCCCGGGGGGTTGTCCTTATTTCCCTTTTCATAGATGGGCGCTTTATTTGCCCTTTTCCAGTCTTCTAGAATCTCTCCAGTCTTCCATTACATTTCACAACTAAAAGCAGTCTGTTATCCAAATATTACCTGCCTATATCTCCTCAATGGTCCAGGTGGCTAACAGATCTCAGTATTTGCATTCTTGTGTCAATCAGCCTTTAGATGAAGAAAGCTGCCATCTTGGCTCCAGAGCTGGATTAGATATGTACCTTAAACAAGTTTCATTGGATAGAAATTCATTTAATTCACAATGGATTGTTTGATGTTAGATTGTCATTGTAATGTGTTGCTTCATCCACATGAGCTCGACTCTATTCCCTTGTGTTCCTTCCTGGAAGATTACATTTGAGAATGATATACTCATTCTGTATATCATGGTGTTGTTAGAACCCAGTGTACACATTTCACAAAGAGAAGATATGCAAATACAAGACAAATTAGCGGCATTAGAGTCGGACTCTCACACAAGTCAGATGTCAGAGAGAAATGTTGCACGTATTTGAGCCCTGTCTCTGAACAGTGACATAAGGATAACCCCTGAATGGAAGACATTTATACTTCCACTGACCTTCGATCAATTTCTGGATGCCCCATTCTCCTGGCAGGATGTGATGTCAATTATGTGACCAAAACAATATTGCTGAAGCTTGCAACCACAATAATCTGAAAATCATCCCTGCATCCTGGCAGGGAATTGTACACAGTAGGAATTTAACTAATCCAAAACTATTTCTGACCATTCTGTCATTATTGTCTTTCTGAAGACATGATCCCTTCTTTACAAAATAATATCAATGCAGTATCAACAAAGCTAGCTCTCTCTCTGTCTTAGATTATATGTGTGTGTATACATTATATATACATACATTCGTATTATATAATACTAATACACACACACTCTGTATTTTAGCAAAGGGAAGGGTGCTTGTGAGCACACTGGGACATTCTCACAGCAGCCCATCCCTGATAATAAATACCTTCCTTCTCTATGTACTAATGTTCCCTGCATCTTGAATTGGAAACTGGGAGACTGACACATCTCTCACTGACATGTAACACATTCCAGAATTTCTTGTGTAAGAACTACAGATATAGTGTTTTCAATGTACTGTAGGTGACAGGCTTAAATTAAACCACACAGAGAAATTAGTCTGACCAAAACTCAGTGTCGCCCCAAATTTGTTGATTCAGGCTAGTCCAATTTTGAGCAATTTTCTTAGTGAATGGCAGTGTTATTCTCAGTAGTGGCCATTCATTTATTCCGATTAGGACAACATGGTTTTTTGAGCTAAAAAGTAATAATGTGACAGAACCCAATTACCCATGGCATGCTTAGCTATATGGGCAGTGGGAAAGACATGCTATCTATCTAACCGGTAATTTTACTGACCAATTTACCCCCAGGAAGCAAGGGTATAAAATGCCCAACATGAATCCCTTTTTAGCGAGCCCTTTTTTTAAGTGGCTTTATTGCCAGGAGCCCACTGTGACTGCAGTGGAGTTTTTGATTATTATGTTTTAGCAATGGCTTTCATTTTCATACAGTTCAATATCAAAATCTCTTACATCATCATATATTTAAACGTTTATAAACTACCTGAGATTTTGAACAGAAAGTGTGTGTGTGTGTGTATGTGTATATATATATATACACACACACGCATCATAAAATAAGTTGCAGCTAGTTTGTGAAAAGCGGATTTTAAAGGTTCAACCACCAAATGTGTAGGGAATAGGCACCCCCATCTGTAATCATCAGCCTTATTATGCCCATGTTACCAACAATGCAACTGGATGCTAGGTACAGCTGGTGCAGAGATAACAGACTAAGTGAGAAAAGAGACTTTCATCATCTCTTTAGAGTCAGGTGCATGAGCCACTCTACCAGAGGATTTCAAGAAACACCAATCTAAAAAGCTTAATATTTAGAACTGTTAAAAATCTCTCTCTCGTCTGTCATCTTGTCTATTCTTACTGCCTCCTTCTCATGCTTAAACTGAGTTGTTTCTATTTTATATTGCATATCTGTAATTTTACCCTTTTTCCCATTTAAAAAATCACAGTTTTATTCATGTAGTTCCAGTGTTGTATCTCAGAGTGCGGCACCCCAGGGGGGACTTGGCACTTACCCTGTGTTATATCATGACATGGTATAACAGTTTGAAACACACACTCCAATTCTCTGACTGAAACATGACAACCTTAATCAGCATAGAAAAAAATAAAGAGGTTTCAGAAAGTTAGGATTAACTAGCTCCTTGGGGGCCAAACTGATTTTCCCATCATGCACTCTTTTCCAGTAATAGATACCAGAAAAAATAAAGCCCCGGTAGCTCAAGATGCAGTGTTCTATGTATCCGTCTTGTTGAGAGAGACTGTTAGCCTTATAATGACACAAATTCAAAGCAGGGAACACTCCCTTCTATCTAAACTCACCCCCGCACACACTTTATGGTGCCGCTCTTTGCAGATCCTGACCTTGCTCCCTGACTGGCACAGAACTCAGTCACAGCTGATTGGCCCAGCCTGAGTGCTGCTGGGATTGTGAGGGGGAGCCTGCCTCTATAAAACAGCAACACCCAGCCCCTGAGGTAGCATGCATGAGCAATGCCTCCCTGACTCCGCAACACAGGTAGAATGGTCGTGTGGTTAGGGTACCAGCTTGTGACTCAAGAGACTTGGGTTTAATTCCCTGCTCCTTCACAGGCTTGCTCTGAGCAAGTCACTTAGCCTCTCTATGCCTTCATTTTCTACCTTTATAATGGGGATAATGGTGATTCTTTACCTCCCATGGGTGTGGTGATGATAAATACCTTAAAGTTTGTGAGGTGTTTGGATACTACAGGAATGAGTGGCATATAAATATGATACATAGCAGGGACTGAAAGCCAATTGTGAAGGTCCTTAAAGGAGTCACCTTTACATTCCACCTGTCAGGTGATAGAAGGATGAACTATCACTTCACAGACTCCACTCCTCTTCCCTCTTTTTCACCTGTGGAGGCTCAGTGGGTTTGCTGCAGCAACCCCTTATAAAGAGGCAAGATGAATGGAAAGCTATGTAGGGGAAAGGAGCAGTTCATTTGTATGAACTCCCTGACACACATCTCCAACACCAAGCAGTTCCTCAGAGCATCTGGGCATCTACTCCAGATTTTTTCCAAACCAGATCTGACTTGCTCAACAATGAGCAAGCTTGCAAGTGTAAAGCTGGTTTACACATCCCTTACATCAACATAGTGTAATCATGACACAGGATTTTCCCTTTCGTGTCCTTTTGAAAGCAAGAGGAAAAAAAAGTTAATTTATGTTTGTATGATGCCTTTTATGCCAAAAGATCCCTCTATACAACTAGCACAAGCAAAATACAATTAGTCTAGGGTGAAGGCTGGCAACCAAACAACACAGAGCACAACAATCAGCAGAGTGAAATTTTGACCAAAGATGTTTTGGGGGAACACCTTCTTTTATGAAAAGTGCCATGGGATCTTGAATCACTGGAGCACAAAGAAAATTGTTGCCGAATGTACACAAAGAAGAATGTGTTAGTCGGAAAACCCTCCTGCATCCCCTGTTCTTCCTTAATGATTGTAAAATAAATACGACAAGAAAGCAGGGTATTAGTTAGGCTCTTTTGAAATATTTATGTCCATGCACTGACTTCCTTGAATATATGTAGTTACCTGGAAAATCTCATAAAGTCTAGAAAATACCAACCAAATAGATTCAATTAATTTGTTAATGCCACTCCATAAAAAATGGCCAATTGCCCTGCCTGAAAGAGTGGCTTTGTAAAGAAAGACAGTTATCAATTACTGCTTATTCTTTGGCTAGAGCATTTTGCAAAAGGGCTTTGGGTTAAAGTATTTGCTCTTTCACCTGAGGTGACCTGGGTTCAAATCTCACTTAGATTTTGAGTGCACCAAGTATTTCATATTTATTTAATTTAAAACAATAAAGATGCCTCTCCAAGGCTGTAGGTGCCCTAGCATAATTAGTTATGCACTAAATAAATTGAAATTGAACAGCAGCAGTATTAAAATCCACTCCACAGGAGCTTGGCTGGCCACGCTTTTTATAATCCAAGAAGCACACCCTCTGTCTTCTCCAGACACCCTTTCAAACAGCTGTCTTTTTCAGCTTGCCTGGAAAGTCACCAGATTTGGGCTATTCTGGACTAAGATAGGGTCTAATCTCAGAGACCTCATAGAGAATGCATTGCCAGGCACCCCCTCTTTCATAACAAGGGGACTTAGCTCAAGTGACCCTGAAGCCATCAGCTATGGCTGAATGAGTTATATGATTAGAACCAAATAGATTTTTAAAAAAAAAACACTAGTATGCAATCAGAGAAGTGCAAGTCAAACAGGGAAAGGCTTACGTTACCGGTAGTGTTGGGTAAAGAAATGCATTTATTTGTAATACAGTAGCACTTAGGGCTCAGGCAAGACTGGGGACCCTTTTGTGCTAGGCATTCTATAAGCATAGTGAGAGGCAGGCACTGCTTAGAATTGCTTACGGTCAAAAGAGAAAAGACAAAGGGTGGATGAGGAAACTGAGGCACAATGTGGTTTATCACACAGCAGGTCAGTAGCAGAGCTGGGACTAGATGTCCAGTCTTTCGATTCCAACTCTAATGCCCTACCCACTAGACTATGCTGCTCTCCCAGAATTAGGTTTTCTTTCTTGTACTCCATTTCTCTTTTGCTCGATGTTATGATGAGAGCTGGCTACATGTGGTGTTGAAATCTATAGAAAGTTCCAGCATGAGTTTAGGTGGCAGCTTACTTTTGAAAAACACAAAAACAAGGCTGGCTGACGTAGGTCTGGGTAGTAATTGGATACATCTGGCCTCATTCTGTTCTTACTTAAGATGGTATATGTAGCAGGGTCAGCTGAGGGAAGCACACACTTCATTGCCTCTGCTGTATGTGTTCTGTGGATGAACAGTGTACTTCAGACTTCAATTTACACACTCCCCCACCCCTAAATGACAAATGAAAACCCAACCACGTGATGCAGTGTAATTGAGCTGTAAGTGTAGCACTTATTTATAACCCTTAATTGGTGAAACAGCCTCATCTTCTCTCCACGATGCTTTTGATGACTATATTTTTTGGGCTAAGACTTAAGACAAGGTCTGGGAGCTTTAAGAAAGTCAAGAGAGTACTTGTGACAAATGCATACGTAAGTGTATCTTTTTTATTGTATTTAATTTATTTATTCGACTCGAATCAACTGCATGTTTTTGGTTCAAATCCATCTTTACTCATGATACAGTACTTGCCATTATGCCAATGAAAAATTTGGCTTGCAAGGCAGCATATCACAGTGTGCATTGCTGGCACTCTGGAATGACACACTCTTAGGTGTCATTCAAACTGGAGACTCGCTTTGGTCCACTTACCAGACCTGTTCCCTCCAGGCTATAACCTCGGCTGCAACTTCAGCCACTCAGTGGGATCTCTGTCAATTGGATTGTCTCTCAGGCAGACACAATGGATACATTTGGCCTACCTAGTTCAGTGGTTTTCAACTTGTGGCCCATGGACACCTGAGGGTCTGCAGACTATGTCTAAGATTGCCAAAGGGGTCCGCACCTTCATTCAAAATGTTGTAGGGGTCTGCTAATGAAAAAAGATTGACCTGGGCTAGTTCAATTTAATTCTACTGTCAACATTACTACCTGTGTAATCAATCAGGCAACCACACAGCTACATTAGTGACATTTATACATCAGTACCACACGTTATACCACACTCCTTCCTTTCATTTAGTGCTTGGGACTTGAAAGCAGCTGTGGTCACCATGGGTAATGATGAAAAAAAAAATCACACCAGAAAGGACTTCTAGGCCAGTTGTTCGTAGATTCCAAGCCCAGAAGGGACCATTGTGATCATCTTGTCTGACCTCCTGTATAACAGAGACCATAAAACGTTCCCCAAAATAATTCCTAGAGCAGATCTTTTAGAACAAACATCTACTCTTGATTTTAAAATTGTCAGTGATGGAGAATCCACCATAACTCCTGTTAAATTGTTCCAATGGCTAATTACTCTCACCATTAAAAATTTACACCCTATTTCCAGTCTGAATTTGTTTAGTTTCAACTGCCAGACTTTGGATTATGTTATACCTTTCTCTGCTAGATTGAAGGGCCTGTTATTAAATATTTGTTTCCCAGGAAGGTACTTATAGACTATAGTCAAGTCATCCCTTAATCATTTCTTTGTTAAGTAAAATATATTGAGCTCCTTGAATTTAGCTCTATAAGGCATGTTTTCTAATCCTGTAATCTTCCTTGTGGCTCTTCTTTGAACCCTCTCCAATTGATCAACATCCTTCTTGAATTGTGGATACCAGAAGTGGACACAGAATTCCAGCAGCAGTTGCACCAGTGCCAAATACAGAAGTGAAATAACTTCTTTATTCCTTCTTAAGATTCCTTTGCTTATACATCCAAGAATCAAATTAGGCCTTTTGCCCACAACATCGTCATGGGAGCTCATGTTCAGCTGATTATCCACCATAAACCCAAAATCTTTTTCAGAATCACTGCTTCCCAGGATAGAGTCCTCCATCCTGTAAGTGTGGCCTTCATGCTCTATTCCTATAAATGTGTATATTTCATTTAGCCATATTAAAACTCATATTTTTTGTTTGCGCGCAGTTTACCAAGCGATCCAAATTGCTCTCTATCAGTGATCTGTGCTCTTCATTATTTACCGCTCCCCCATTTTTGTGCCATTTGCAAATTTTATCAGTGATGGTTTAGTGTTTTCTTCCAAGTGATTAATAAAAACATTAAATGGTATAGGACCAAGAACCAATCCCTGCGGGACTCCACTAAAACACACCTGTTTAATGATGATTCCCCATTTGCAATTTGATTTTGAGACCTATCACTTCAATAAATTTTAATCCATTTAATGTGTACTATGTATATCTTTCTGGGGGTTTTTAATCAAAATATCATGTGGTTTCCAGTCAAAGGCCTTACAGAAGTCTAGTTAAATTACATCATCACTATTACCTTTATCAACCAAATTTGTAATTTCATTAAAAAAAGATATCAAGTTACTTTGACAGGATCTATTTTCCATAAACCCATGTTGATTGACATTATTCATATTACCCTCCTTTAATTCTTTATTAACTGAGCCCTGTATAAGCTGCTCCATTATCAAGCCTGGGTTCAATTTCAGCCAGACTGACAGGCCTAGAATTACTCAGGTCATCCCATTTACCCTTTTGGCACAAAATTAGATTTCTTCCAGTCTTCTGGAATTTCCCCGTGCTCCAGGACTTACAGAAAATCAACATTAATGGTCCAGTGAACTCATCAGACAGCTCTTTTAAAATTCTTGTTTTAAAATTCAAGTTATCTGGACCTGTTGATTTAAAAATGTCTAACTTTAGTAGCTTCTATTTAACATCCTCCAGGGATACTAGTAGAATAGAAAGAGTGTTGTTAGCCTCAGATGATTAGACGATGTCATCTGTTTTTCCCCACATACATAACAGAAATATTTATTGAACATTCTGCCTTTTCTGCATTATTATTAATAATTCTATCGTATCCATCTAGTAATGGACCAATGCCAATGTCATGATCGCTTGTACTTCAGTTTTACCATTAATTTTTAATTCTGTGATCAGTTACTCTTTATCTGTCAAGACAAGGTCTAATATACAATTCTCCCATGTTGACTGCAACACTATTTGAGTTAGGAAATTGTCGTCTTCAGTATTTAGAAATTTCAAGAATGTTTTAGTACTGGTAGCTTGAAACTTCCAGCATATGTTACTCAATTTGAAGTCCCTCAGGATCACACAGCTTTCTCCCATACACATTATAGATAGGTGCTTAAGGAATTGCTCATCCTGTTCCCTCGTGTGATCTGACGGTCTGTAGCAGACACCAACTAATACCCCATTTTGTGCTTTATCTGTTAGGAAATTGATCCATAAGCATTCAAGATCATTTTCTTCCAAGCTGTCAGTGACTCAGAAACAAGTAATGCCATTTTTGACATTGTGTGCCCTTCCCCCTCCCCCTTTGCCCACTCAGTCCTTCCTAAATAGGTTATAACCATTGATTTTAACATTCTAATAGTGTGAATCATCCCACCAGGTTTCAGGAACACCAACTGGATCAAATTTATGTTAATAAATGAGCAATACTAAGTCCCCTTGTTTGTTACCCAGGCTCCTAGCATTCGTATATAGACAATTAAAGATTTCTTCTCTTCATGTCCTTTTATTCCTTGATCAATTTTGTTCTCAACATCTCAATCTTGAGCTAGCAGAGTGCTTATCTCTTCCTTCTTTTTACCCTCCCCTTTTCTTAGTAACCCGCTCCTAACTCTAGTCAGCCTGTTCCTGAAAAGATTGGTCACCCCTTCTAATTGAGGTGGAGGCTATCCAACCTGCACAGACTTCTCTCCTTATAGAAGGTGAACCAATCTTCCACCAAACCAACATCCTCCACCCCGCACTACTTACCTGGACAGTGAATCCCTTCCAGAATCTTCTGCCTTTTGCCTTCCTTTGCTCATGGGAGAAGAAGGATCTCAAAGAAGATAGCTTGGTCATTCTTCTTCTTCAGCATGTTTCTGAGATCCTTAAAGTCATTTACTATCTGTGCAGCTGCCAATGTATTGGGGAGGGAATGGGACTGCAAAGGAATAGTGGGGGCAAAGAATAATAGAGGGGGTGGAAGTAATTCAGGAATTGTCTATACCACCCCACAGTGTGGGCTACAGGGATGTGAATTGCAGCACTCACTAAAGTGTTGTGCTATAACTACCTCATGTAGATCCTGCTAGTGCAAATGAAGCAGGACTATGTTAACATGACCTAGGTACCTTTTACTTCATACTAGCTTGGTCTTCACAGGGCAGTTATAGGACAACACTTTATTGCATACTGCAGCGCACATTCCCGTAGTCCACACTGTAGGGCTATGTAGACAAGTCCTTATTCTTAACTTCCTGTAGAACTGAAACTGGGCTAAGAGACGGCAATCTAATATCCAGATTCGATGCTCCAGGGAGATCAGGCTGAATTTCTATACATTCTCAATGCTACAGTGGTCCTTCCAGAACTGCTCTGATGCACACTGGAGGGTGGAAATCCCTACTGTGATGTCAGAGAAGGGAACCACCAACAGACAGCTACTATTTGGGTAGTGTTCTCTTTTTGTCTTCAAATCCCCTGGCACTGATTTGGCATTCAGTGACTGGAGAAACTTGTGCGTAATTTACACAGTGAGAAGGTGGAAAGGAGTGATTAAGCAGGAAAAACAACCAACAGGATGGTGGATGATAAAATAGGGGTGATGCATGCTTTAAATTATGCTCTCCCGTTGGGCGCTTTTCCTGCTATCTCAGTGCCTTCTTCCATCTCCCTATGGCACACCCAGTCTAGGTTTCTGGCCAATTTACATCCAATGTATATACTATACCGTTATTTATATTACCACTAAACTTGGCCTAGAGACTCTGTGGGTCTGATTCATCACTGTGCTGCACCTTATGTAATGATTTAAACCAATGCACTTTGGGAACAAGATACTACTGTTTTGATTTGGAAGTGTTTTACATTCACTTTTGACCCATGTGAGTTGTTCTTCGTCATTTAAAGATACAGTTCTTAATATTCCTCTAAAAGGAAGCCTATCTGAATCTGACTTGATTTAGACTGAACACCAGTTTTATACTGGTCTGACTACAGTGACTTCAGCAGATTTACTCCTTATTTACATAAATTCAAATGAGATCAGAATCAAGCCTAAAGAGATCTGGTTAGTTTATGCCACAGAAAGGGGAATAAGAACTCTGAAATCCAGAACTCTGTAAAAACTTTATGTAGAATGCTAATCCCTTTAAGGCATTTCAGAAGGTGAAGAAATTAACTCCTCTGACTTGGAAAGTGTGGAGTTTGCTCCACTGTCCTTTTGCCTAATTCATGATAATTTTCATTATCATGGCAGGCACTAAGGAGTTAGCTGGTAATAAAAAAAAAAAAAAAAAAAGAAAAAAAAGAAAGAGTCATTTTTGAGGTTAAATCAGTGATAATTCTAAAGTCAGCAACAATTGTGAGGTATAATTAAGTTGAAAAGGCCACAAAGAAGGGGTTTCTAATTTTAACCTGTAAAATACACAGCCTCACTCTAAACTAAAGAAGAAGAAGAAGAGCTTGGCAAATTTTACAGAAAGCAATTGTGGAAATTGCAGAAGACTCATTTATATACATCAATTTTCGAATGCATAAAGATTGAATTCTTGTTAAGGATTCTGTTTAAGGCTGTTCATCTCTGAACATGTTTTGCTCTTTGTTTCAATGGCTCTTAACTTTTTAGTGTGCTGGGTATTTTTCTTGGCCTATGTTATTTTATTCAGAATAGGTGGCCTGACCCATTTGATCCTACTTTTGTTTAATTATGGTTTTAAGCCTTGATCGTGCAAATGTTTAAGCACATGATGACTAACTCTACTGATACGAGTAACCTCATTAAATTTTATGGGGCTGTTTACATGAGTAAAGTCACCCGTGTGTATAAGTATTTGTAGGAATAGGGTTTAGGCTTTGATCCACCACTAGATGTCTGGAATGTTTATATCTATGTTTTGCTTTCCTGAATTAAATTCTGATATGCCAAATGGACAGTAAAATTGGATTTTATGTAAGCTTACACTGAAAAATCATTCAGTATCTGCTGTGTTCAGCCTTCCATATCTTTGTGCAAGATACTGACAGACCTCACAAGTCAAGTATGTTTGGCACGGGTCAGGACTTGAATGGGAGACTTCAAAGGACCTGGTAGGTGCAATAAGAAGTGGCTTTGGTGCAATCTTCCCTTGGAGGCAGTGTCCTACTAGTGTGGTGTCATGAAGCAGCTGTTAATGTTCTCCTTTGCATGAGATATAAAACAAGTCCTTTCTGATCACTTTTGGTCATAACAGATCCATGGCATTTTTTTTCCAAAAGTCAAGTTGATAGCCAGTGTGGCCTGGCCACTTTCTAGCATGAGTACTTCCATTCTTCCTGCCTAAAATTCCCTCTGTATCTCCGTTGCACACAATGGGCTTCATGATCCTCTCATTTATGTCCGTGTAAATCCAGCAGAGTAGCTGCAGTGGCGTTCAACAGGGTGTATCCGAGGACAGATTTGACCCAGTACCTTTTTTTTTTTTTAATTTTCTGACCTTAACTATTGCTTATAGTTGCTGTATACCATTAAACAGCTGGTACATTTCATCCCTACATAGCATTTTGAAATGCAAGGCATTGTATAAGTTATACTATTATGATTCTAAGTAAATTATGTACGATTGACATTTATTTTCTCACCATGGATGCAATTGTGCAATTGAAGAACTGGTCAGGTGCAGGGATTGTAGACCTGTGCAAGATTACCCAACTGAGATAAACTCATTTGTTTTGGCTCAGGTAGAGATCCTCCATCAATGCAGTGACATTTTGGCAGCAAAATCAGACCTTTTTCTTGGGAAGACAGGCAGGTGGCAACAGCATGCCCTGTAAAAAGTACCAACAGCTGAATAAAAACCTCACATCATTTTCAGAAGAGTCCTGCACGCCAGTTACATGAACCCCTGGGCAGCTTTAATTTATGTGACCAGCACTTACTGTATGTGACAGATTACAAAATCCTTGAAGGCACTGATTTTGGCACTATTACAGAAATAATATTTTCCCTAGTTCCTGAACAATTTCTCTGATGTACTCCATTAGAGACAAACATGCACACTCCTTCATTACTGAGTGTATAGAGAGCCTTTTTATGCACCTCAAATATCTTGGATAAGCCTATATATGATCGTCAATGCACTCTTATTTATGTGAAAAGAAAAGGAGTACTTGTGGCACCTTAGAGACTAACAAATTTATTTGAGCATAAGCTTTCATGAGCTACAGCTCACTTCATCGGATGCATTCAGTGGAAAATACAGTGGGGAGATTTATATACACAGAGAACATGAAACAGTGGGTGTTACCATACACACTGTAATGAGAGTGATCAGGTAAGGTGAGCTATTACCAGCAGGAGAGTGGCGGGCGGGCGGAGAGAAACCTTTTGTAGTGATAATCAAGGTGGGCCATTTCCAGCAGTTGACAAGAACCTCTGAGGAACAGCGGGGGTGGCGGCAGGGGAATAAATATGGGGAAATAATTTTACTTTGTGTAATGACCCATCCACTCCCAGTCTTTACTCAAGCCTAAGTTAATTGTACCCAGTTTGCAAATTAATTCCAATTCAGCTGTCTCTCCTTGTGTTAATCCCCTTCCCCCCAATGCAGCTCATACATTATTCTAAGATAATGATGAAAACATAGGAGGAAGTTCTTCGCCCCAGCACAATTTCTCTCCTGTCCTACCAACCAGCTGCTTTTCCCGTCCCTACTCCTTTCTCCTCTCAGATATCCCATCTTTATCCTACTCTACCCATCAACAAAGCCTTCTCCATCTTCAATTCAGGTGCCTGAAGGTCCTGCAACCACTGCCTGTCATCTGTTCTCAGCCATACTCAGGTCCATACCACTGATTCTCTAGGACCGACTGGTTTGATGGAGAGTGAAATTGGCATTAGACATTAATTGAATTTATTTATGGGAACAAATATAAACATATTGGACCAAATTCAATCATAAGTGGATGTGACTCCCACTGAGGTCCTAATGCATTATGAAATGTCCTCTGGGAATTAAAATAATACTTTTACCAGTAATGTAAACATCTATTACAGGTTTGATCCTTATCTGTGACCATGGCCAGAGGCAGGCCATTCAGACCTACTGATCCTGGGGCCTGCCTGACCCCCACCAGAAATAAGGTCAGTCTCGGGGATGCTCTAAATTGTATCCACTTGCCCATTGCTGTTGGCCCAGCTAGGGCTCACATGAAGGCAGCATGACTATAGCTAAATTCTCAAGAGACTGAGGTTTGATCCCCAGCTCTGCCCATACATGTCTCATTGGTTAAGCCACTTCATGCCTTTCACCTTTTGTTTATCTTTAGACTGCAAGCCCTGTGAGGCAAGGAGACTGTCTCATTCTATTTGAAGAGCACAATGGGGCCCCATCTCAGTTATATAATACAATCTCACTCCCATAATACAAATAATTACTACTGCTAATAGGGCAAAGGCACACCATTCAGGTTTCCTTTGCTAGTGGCTGGCAGAGGGGGTGGCTCATAAAGAGGATCAGTGCCACCTGAGGATTCCTTGTATGTTGGAGAAGTTCATGGGGGGCTCCATCTGTTAAGTTTGCAATTGCTTGATATCATCAGAGTCACACAAAGCAGCTGGAAAAGGAGCTAGATCTTGCCATCAGTGTTCAAAGTGGGAAAAGCAACGGCATGTGACACAATAAAAAAGCACTGGCACCATGAAGTCCAACATTTTTCCCTGTTTCAGTCTGCAGTTGTGAGAAGCTGGGACTTAACTGCCTCCAGCTGGAGCAGTGCATACATTTCTTCTAAAAACAGTACTGCATATGCACTGTGCCTCTATGCATCCGATGAAGTGAGCTGTAGCTCAAGAAAGCTTATGCTCTAATAAATTTGTTAATCTCTAAGGTGCCACAAGTACTCCTGTTCTTTGTATGAATTCAGTAATTCTACAGTATTTTCTACGGAAAGGTCTCCAAGTGCTTTATAAACATGAGTGAATTTAGCCCCACGCTGCCCAAGGAGGTTGGTATCATCCCTGCTTGAAAGAAGAGGAAACTGAGGCACAGAGAAGTTAACTGACTTGTTCACCATCACATAAAATGTATCATGAATAGAACTGAGATCTCCTCACTTCCATAGCTACAAACCCATCCTTCCTTCATCTTCTGTACTCTTGTACAAGGAGAATTCAATAAATATTATTAGATTAGCCATTTAGATGGGTGGAAGCCCTGTATTAAAATAATTTAGAATTCTTGCATTGTTTGTATGGTTTCATTTACTAATTGACTTATGACTTTTATTTTTTATTACAAGATACTAATATTATTTACTGACCATCTGCACCACTAATTAAATCACTCGGAGAATCCATTTGTTTCTCCTCTTAGAAAATATAGATGATTTCCTTTCCCTCACACAAGGACACACAGAGAAACCTGAAAACATTGCACAGTGGGGAAAGCAAACCTTTGTGATTGTTTTGCAAAATATGGTGATTGTGCTTAAATGAGAACTATTAACATAATAATTAGGCATTACAGTAAAAGCAGACTGACACAAAAGGAAATTATTCCCTATTATCTACTCTCAAGCTACCAACTATCTGGAGAAGGTCCTAGCTTTCCCTCTTTAATTGGTACAATCCGCCCTCTGAGAGGGGCTTTGTCTGCAAGTAGGCTGACCTCCATTTTGTAACTCTTTTGCTTTAGAGATGCAGCAGCTGATGCAGGGAAGCAGCCAGAAGCAGGTAGGTTTAAATCTAGGGAAGAGGGAGGGAACTGCCAAAGAAACAACAGACCATGAAGAGAGAAGGTAATTGCCTGAATATCTTCTGCCCAGCCTGCTTACTCTTTCGTTAAAAGAGAACATAAGGGAGGAGGAAAAAGGAAGATCAAAACTTACTTTCTCGAGTTCTCTGGTTCAAAGGTTGTTTTAAGCCACCACCAAGACACCAGTAGTAGAGGGATTATTCCTTTTTCACAACACCAACTGTAGCATTTTCTATTCTCTGAAATAGCAGCCCTGGTGGCATCAGTATGATCAGGCTATTCTAGGAAAGGGTTTTTTGCTCTATGCTATGAAAGAGATTAATTTCCTTGCACTCTGCTAAGGAGAGCTGCCTTTGAGATGATAAATACCATGTAGCTTATGCAGTATGAGTCAAGTGTTGCCCCTTTCATTTATGTCAGCAAAATAAGGGGAATCCTTCTGCCACTCGCCTCCCATGCAAGTAGGTTTTCTGCATGCAGGGGCTCTGTGAAGCCAATCCTGTGCATTTTGAATGTTCAGCCAAGTTAAAATTCCTGAGGCCAGACGGTAGGTACAGAAGTGCCCTCTCAAAGTCAGCCCTGGGAGGTCATGACAAAACAGTGCCTAGAGTCTGCTGGAAATTACCATGAATGGTTAGGATCTTAGTTAGCTGTTCAATGAGGAAGATACTTGGCTAATGCTGCCTTGTCAAGGCTAATCTATTCCAAATTCAAGTAAGAGGAGTTTTGGTCAATTCTTTGAGCCTGACATGCATTTTAAAAGAGCTACCATATTGTACATTACTTGTCCAGCTCCCAGTAGTGTTACTACAATGCTTAGGGCTATTACCACTATCATTTTATAACAGCAGCCCAGTCAGCTTTGTACTATGTGCAGCTGGCTAGGAAGATACAGGCTTTCCTTTCGGTCAGTTGCAATGTACTGTGCATAGGGCTACGCATTAAAAACCATTCACAGACTGATGCTAGCGCAGAACACAGCAACTCCCTTATTGAAAGGGGCATCTCATTGGCAGCTCTGGGGTCCATATTGACTGCCCACTGGCCTCTGGGTGGGGTTTAAAGGTGTTGGTTATGAACTATAAAGTCCTAAATGGCTTGGACTGGCCTAGCTAAGTGTTTTACCTCTCTCCCCAGGCCCTACTTTCACAGCTGTGGTCAATAGAGGTGCTTGCACTAGAGCCCTCTCATTAGAGAAGAGGGAATTGGTAGCAGCACATTTTCTTTGAGGGCAGAGGTGACGTGTAGGGTGGGCATGTGGGGTCAAGTGCCCCCCCCCAGCTTGGCCTGCTGGAGGTGGGAAGGGAGAGGGGCTCTGTCCTTCTCTCCCTGCACCGTCCCCCAACCCCCCAGCATGCTTGGATGCTCTCCCTGGCAATAGCTCTCTTCCCGGGCTCAGCCGCCTGGGATAGGGACCGTGCGTGCTGGGGAGAAGCGGGGGCTCCAGCTCACTCGGCCACTGTCCCCGGCAGCCAAACCCAAGCAGGGAGAGGGCCACTGCTAACTCCCAGCCAGGCTCTCTCTGGCAACAGCGGTTCCGTCCCACTCCCCTTCGGGCTGCCAGGAACAGCGATTGAACCTGCCGGGGTAGGAGGCTCAGGAAGAGAAGGACGGAGCCCCTTCAACCCCTGCAGGTGATGTGGGGCAGAGAGAGTGCAACAGCCCCAGGCTGGGTGGGGTGGGCAGGGGGGATCACAGGGCAGAGGAAAGATGCGGGACAGTCTTGTGTCCTCCCCTTCAGATTGTGCCTCCCCAGTATGGAGAGGCAGCAGTCTTCTGTGTGTGAGGGCTTCAGGATTCTGAAACTTGCTCCTTCTTTGGTCCAAAATAACTTTAATTTGGTGACCTTCCATCATGCTGCATAAGACATCTGTTTGAGTGAGTCTGAGGGTAAGCCTCCCACAATGATGGAGGGGTGGAAAGGACTTTTTGTAGGTGGCTGGCCACATTGCTGAGTTCCTGTTAGAATGATAATTTTAATGTGACTGGGATTTCATTGTATTTTATAACTAAGTAGTATGTTTGGGAGCTTAGGGACTTGGCTAGGTGTCCTTTTTTATCATTTTAAATCTAAATAAATACTATGCATCCTGCAATATTTTGTATAAGGGGCGAGGGAAGTGATGAAATGGAAAAGACTACTGTCTGGCTACCAGATGGAGACCAGACTTTTCAAAGCCCTGTTCTTCGATCATCTTAGTTTCAAAACAGAGTTCCTATGTCGACTACACATTTTGGTTTCTACAAATCAGTGGGAATTTATCATTGTCCTATCAGTGTAGTTAACCCTTAAGTGCCTGTGATCTACGATGATCCCGCAACAAAATGTGACATCAGCGATCATAGTGGTGCAGCATTAAAAAGTGTACTTCTGGCATCCTGTCTGTCCAGATAGTGAGTCAAGGGGTCCAGTTCGTCTTCGCCTTTCATCCTAAGCAGTCATTTACACCAGTACAGTAAAACATTACCATGCCGGAATGGTAATACTTTACATCTGTTTGGCAGTGACTTTGTTCGTGTGTAAGTGATGATACATGCTGCAGTACAACGCCAAAGTAGGTCTAAGGAGTTCGCTTATGATTCAGATGGTTTCCATCCAAAAAAACTATGGTCTTTGCAAAAATGCGTATTGATTTTCATTCATCATACTGTATGTTCACCGTGTTTTTTAACCAGTTGGCTAGAGACCAAATTCAAGTCCATGTCTATCTGTACAGCGCTGCAGCAACACAGCTGTACCAATACAGCAGCACGTCTGGTGAAGATGGTCTATGCCAAAGGGCAAGAGCTGTCCCACTGATGTAAAAAAACCACCTCTCTGAGTGGCAAAAGCTACGTCAGCGGGAAAAGCTCTCCCGCCGACATAGCACTGTGCCCACGAGTGCTTATGTCCCTGTAACTTTTGTTGCTCGGGGAGGGTGGTTTATTCACATCCCTGAGTGATATAAGTTATGCCAACACAGGCTGCAGTATAGACCTAGCTGAAAAAACATCCCCGCTTTTGGCCCTAGATAGCTGGCGCTCTAAGAGTACTGGGGTCCAACTGCATCTGTGTCACGCTTATCTCACTTCCCTAGATGGAGGAAAGGAGTGAAGTCCTGTAACCAGGCCTGATGGGGGCAGAAGGAGCAGACAGTGGGGAGACAACCAGAGAGGAGCTCCAGAGAGGAACTGAACCGTTAGGCATGGGGGGGAATTGAATGTATGTTTCCCACCTTTGAGATGAGTTCCCTAACCACCCGGCTAGAAGTTAAAAGGAGGGCATCGCCACCTCTGGTGATGTAGTGTGAAGCTAGTCCCCCTTTGCTTTTGTTAAAATGCCCCAAATTGAATAAACTGTTCACAAGAAAAATTTCACCCAACTCTAGGGGAAATATCCTTTTCTGCTGATGAACTCTGAGGCCTGATCTGGAGGGCAAAGAATACGCATATTCCCATTCATGGCCTCAGTAGAATTTGGGAACCCCCAACCATGCAAATCCATCAATAGCCTCTTGTGCATTGCCAAGCTTTATGACCTGGGCAGGCAGCACCTTCTTCATGGCAGTGTGCACCTCCATGACAACAGCCCCACCAGTTTTATACCAACACCAAACCGGTTAGCTATTAATTGGTAGTAAAGGGGGTGGCAAGCTTCCAGATAGCCATGGGAATGCTCTTCTTCACTGTGAGGGGAACTGTCATGTAGGTCTTCCAGCACTGGGGTGAGCTCCATGCAGATTTCTAGGAGAGTGGCCTTTGACATCCTGAAGTTCTGCCACTGCAGCTGGTCATCCTAGGTCTGCAGCCCTATCCTGTCCCACCAGTAAGTGTAAGATGGCCAAGTCCAGAAGTGGCGCTTCACCAAGCCACTCCAGTAAAAGTTAGTGAAGAAATGGCTGCTTGATTTCAGCCTCCTCCACTTCCTCCTCAGGTGCTTGTATCACCCTGCCTCTCAAGTCATTGCATGATGTGAGGTACACATGCATTAGCTTGTTCATATTAATGACCATCAGGATCACAGTACTCAGCAGTGTTTCCTCCGTACTGCTTGACAGCAAAAGCCAGATGAATGATGGGGTGAAAGGACAGGAATCATGGGAATATTGTAGTTTGACTCCAAATCCCAGAATTCCAGTTGCTCCCGGTAGATACTCCACAATTTTCAAGAGAGAAAATCCCAGAATGAATAGACCGTGGCAGCAGAGCACTGAACCACAGGATGTCTGTCCAGAATGCTGTGCACTTATTTTGAAACATTGCAGTGCTGTGTGGATGCAATGATCTCAAAAGGAAGTAGCTTAACCTGGGATTATTAAGGTAGTATGGATGCTTTGCTTGAGCAACTCTCTCTACGGTTGGGGTGGAAGAGTATCTTGGTTTTACGTTGGTTTGGACTTTGATACCCCAGAAGGGGAAGACTTTTGTGATTTAGGCAGAGTGCCAAGTCACCTCAGCAACCAAACTGTGCTGGAAGCTTGGGACAACCAGCCTGTGTGAGGGATCAGATAGGCCTGAAGCCAGATAGAGTAGGTCTCTTGTTACAACTTAATGCTCTCTTCTTTTGCCCTGTAGATTGTTCACTTTGCCTATGAATAAAACAATGAGTATAAGTGTCTGAAGTAATACTACCCAGTATTACTCCACTTCTATGGATATGCCAGCTGTGCACACACTCTCAAGTTAAGTTGGCAGCAAACAGGATAGGGTGAATGAGAATGAGGCAAAGGATAAATAACCACAGAGAGGCTACTGACTTTGGCCCAAAGATCATGTGGGAAGCACTCTGTACCTCCTGGAGTCAAAGTACTAGTCAAATAATTTGACAGTTGTTGTAACACATGATCTGGCACTGTATATGAACCTTTGCACTTTTCAAATCATCCTTGGTAGAGTGTGATCTCACTGTTGAGTTATTTAAAGAAAAGGAAATAATGCAATCACTGTATGAATCTGTCTATCCATTTTACCATTGTTTTCTCTCTGATGCTTGGACTCATTTTGAACTAAAACAACCCTGACTGTCCTCTGCTATAGCCAGTTTTACACTAATGCAGTACTTTTTACTTCAGTGGACATATTCCTGATGTGCAGGCCTTGTCTCTTTATAGTCTCCAAAGTAGGGTTCTCCCAAAAGTTAGTTAAATGTACTTCAGATGCAATTAACAGAACTGATTCTATACTCCTTGTTACTGAGAAATAAGGTTCTAATGAGTTGCATTAGAAAAAAAGAATCATAGAAATATAGGCTGAAAAGAATCTCAAGAGGTATTCTAGTCCATCCCCCCATGCTGAAGGAGGATTAGCTATACCTAAATCATCCCTGTCAGCAGTTACATTGTTAGGTTAGTTTTTTCATTTGGTGTATTTCTGAAACCCCCTAAACATGGTGCCTTATATTATAAAGGACATATATTATGATGTGCTTTTCATATAAGCTGTCAGTATTTGCAGGATTAAATGCTAAAGGCCAAAATTCTGTTCTTTCATGCTCTGGTGTAAATCTGGAATAAGCTTGCTGAAATTAATTTTTGTAACTGAGATTTATACTAGTGTAAGTAACAGTAGATTTTAGGACTGAGAAAGTATTTAGAAAGCTTATTGGCCTGATTCAGATCAGTATAAATCCCATGTAACTTCACTGAGAGCAGAATTTGATCTCGAATTCTGATGAACAGTTGGATTGTTTAAAGCCTTTGGAGCAGGGAATATTCAATACCGAGTATATCAGAAGAAAAACAAATGCTCTCAGCATCTGTTAAAGGGCCTGGCTTCTCCTATTTTCCAATTTCGCTGGATGATTCTGTGGAAACGATAGAGTTAAGTGATTTGCCAGGCGCGGCACTCTGAAAAGAAGAACAGCTCAGCTCTACATATCTATTTTCTCTGCAGATAAACATGATTTTTTTCCTGGCGGGCGGTTTTGCAATTGTGTTGGGGCAGTCAGCTCTGCATATGGCTCACAGAAGACCTGCCACTCAAGAACATATTTATAGAAACTGTAAATCAGTTCATTCCTTTAAACATCCCCATGGCTTTTAATGATACTCCATCTAATGGGGATTACATCATCACTTTTTCTGAGCTAACATTCTCTATATGCACCCCATCCCCTACCCCCAAATAAAAAGCTAGACGCAGATTATTTTTTCTAAAAACGGACTTTTCTTTTGTTCCTTTATCAAGTACCAAGCTATGTCATGGTGAACAAGAGAACTAGTTAAATAATGCAAATAATTGTTTGGACATTAACTGATGGACACTAATTTATTTATTACCATATTTATTATAGTAGCACCTAAAAGCCACATCAGGGATCGGCCTAGGATGGATGGCCAAGAGGTTATAGCACTAGCTTGGGATTCAAAGACCCTCTCTATTACAGATTTCCTGTGTGACTTCCTTTGTGACCTTGTCACATACTTAATCTTTCTGTGCCTCAGTTCCCTGTCAGTACAATCGGGATAATAGCCATTCTTTACCTCTCAGGGGTGTTATGAGAATAAATACATTAAAGATCATGAAATGCTTAGATACCATAGCAGTGGAGATCAGGTAAGTACTTAGATCCAGAGATTATTTTAGGCCCTGTAAAAACATGTTTTACAAAGTCTATCCAAAGAGCTCATAATTTAGGATAATCACAAGACTCAAAAAATGAGTGAACGGGGAAGGAGGGTTGAAAGAACAGATAACGTCAATGTGTTTTCACATAGACTACTAATAGATATGTTAGCTATATTAATCTGATGTTATTCTACTAGATCTAGTTGAATAGTACAATAATTTATCTGGTGAATAAATTACTCAATGAATAATGGTATTATTCTGCAAATACACTATTCAAGGAATAGGATATGACCACTCTAGGGAATATAGTCTTATTAGATACCAGCATCACTGAAAATATGCTAGTGTTGTTTTAGATTAGCCACCTACAAAATAAATAATATAACAGACTGATATCTTACAGCTTTATACAGACCGGAAAGTAGTCAATTCACAACCTATAGTATGGGGTACAGCCTGCTCCCAAGGCAAAGCTCCTATTGATTTTCAGTGGGAGCAGGATCGGGACTAATATATATAATATAGTAATATACAGCACCACTGAAATGCACCTACCTCTGTGGGGGGAGGAGAGATGCCAGATGGATAACCAGTGCGCAGCATACTGCATAACAGTGGAGAGGAGTATCACGTTTTGGCCAAAGACACTGGGGCAAATCAGTGGAGGAAGAGGAAGGGTTCCTTTGTCGTTATTGCTCTGGAGTGAGCCTTGGGAGATTTGGGTTCTGTTCCCTGCTCTTCCAAACATTTTCTGTGTGACTGTGGGCAAGTCACTGGATGTTTGTCTGTTTCAGTTCCCCATCTGTAAAATGGGGATAATCAAACCTCCTTTCTCCCCACCCTTTGTTTGTCTTGTCTTCCAGGCAAGGACTAGCTCTTACCATACATCTGCACAGCACCTAGCACAATGGGGCTGTGATTTCAGTTGGGTACTCTAGGTGGTGCAGTAATACAAATAATACATAATAATAGGACTAATCCCTACTCTGAAATCACGAGATGTTTACTGTCCAGGTGGGACAGAACTTTGATTTTCGCAGCCTCACCCAAAATATTTCCACGAACTATACTACGTGGAGTTTAAGTTACCTAAACTCTCTAACCCTAAGATTATGTCTACACTTTGAGTTAGAGGTGTAAATTCCAGGACAAGGAGACATACCCGCACTAGTGCTGATAGAACTAGTGCACTAAAAATGGAAGTGTAGCTGCTGAGGTATGGGAGGTGCTGGCTACATGGCAGAGGGGCATTGCTGGCACATGATGGCATATATCACATTGGTGGATGTGCTGGTGAACGAGCCTCTGATAGTGTGGCTGATGTTATTAGGCCCTGTGATGGTGTCCCCTGAATAGATATGTGGGCACAGTTGGCAACGGGCTTTGTTGTAAGGATAGGTTCCTGGGTTAGTGGTTCTGTTGTGTGGTATGTGGTTGCTGGTGAGTATTTGCTTCAGGTTGGGGGGCTGTCTGACCATCACAGGGCCTAATAACGTCAGCCACACTATCAGAGGCTCGTTCACCTGCACATCCACCAATGTGATATATGCCATCATGTGCCAGCAATGCCCCTCTGCCATGTACATTGGTCAAACTGGACAGTCTCTACGTAAAAGAATAAATGGACACAAATCAGATGTCAAGAATTATAACATTCATAAACCAGTCGGAGAACACTTCAATCTCTCTGGTCACGCGATTACAGACATGAAAGTTGCGATATTACAACAAAAAATCTTCAAATCCAGACTCCAGCGAGAAACTGTTGAATTGGAATTCATTTGCAAATTGGATACAATTAACTTAGGCTTGAATAGAGACTGGGAGTGGCTAAGTCATTATGCAAGGTAACCTATTTCCCCTTGTTTTTTCCTACCCCCCCCCGCCTCAGACGTTCTTGTTAAACCCTGGATTTGTGCTGGAAATGACCCACCTTGATTATCATACACATTGTAAGGAGAGTGGTCACTTTAGATAAGCTATTACCCGCAGGAGAGTGGGTTTGTGTGGGGGGGGGGGGGGGGGAGGGTGAGAAAACCTGGATTTGTGCTGGAAATGGCCCAACTTGATTATCATACACATTGTAAGGAGAGTGATCACTTTAGATAAGCTATTACCAGCAGAAGAGTGGGGTGGGGGGAGGTATTTTTTCATGCTTTGTGTGTATAAAAAGATCTTCTACACTTTCCACAGTATGCATCCGATGAAGTGAGCTGTAGCTCACGAAAGCTTATGCTCAAATAAATTGGTTAGTCTCTAAGGTGCCACAAGTACTCCTTTTCTTTTTGCTGAATACAGACTAACACGGCTGTTACTCTGAAATGTTAATGAGTGGTGTTTTCTAATCATTTTTACTATCTCTCTCCCTCAAGCTTTGATGGTGCTGCTTTGCATTTTGCCCTAGGTCTTAGGTCATCTCAGATGTACAATTTGTCCAGTGGACCAGGTGGCCAGGAAGGATTCTTTGTTCTACTGTGACATGCATCCTTGTTCTCTTCCCTTATCCCCTTTCCCCCTTCAGTTAAGTGTATTGTTTTTCCTTTATACATTAACCAAGTTATAAATTCCTATTTAGAATATGTGCTTCTCTTTTCCAAGCGTGTGTCCAAAAACACATAACGTGTTTGCCTCATGGTTGATTTAGAAGTTATTCTAATGGTCAGTATCAACTACTATCAGTAATTATTAAAGAAATTCTATTATGTGATACAGTCTGTTATAGTCTCAAAAACAAACCAAAAAAGTAGCTGCAGCAGGTGGCATTGGATACTTTTTCCTATTAGTCTGGTTTGTAAATAATTTGTACCAGGATGATGGGTATAAATCAAGGCTTAGACCTTACAGTACTTCACTGAAAAAAAATGTTAATTCAAGCCATAATATGAAACGAGAACATTCATGTAGGGTGCTTTTCTGCGGGCAGTATTATCCTATGTAGGCATGTTCAGAGCCTTTGCTATTTTGTGCAAGAGCACATATGTACAAAGCATGCAAAATGTTTTGTACTGATGACACAAAAATGATTTATTAATGATATTTACATCCACATGTACCAATATCGTTGACCTAGCCAAGGCCTATGTTTGTAAAAATGCATCAAACAGCAGATATTGCTTCTGTGTGACACAGAAGAAACTTAGGTTGATTAACTGTAACAGCTAACCGTGCTAAACAGCATAAACTGCTAACTTGTGAACAGACTTCCTCTTTTACACTGTATGCATTAAACATAGACGTTCTTAATGTGGATATAGTAGATCAAGCTACTGTTTAATGCAGTAACAGAGTGCTGTAGTTGTATATCACACAGGGGTTTGGTTAAAATCTAAGAAACTTTGTGGATAATTAAAAGCTATCTAAAGTGTTCTATACCAGACTCCTTCAATTTGAGAACGTTTAGTTGCCATGGCAATCTACTTACAAAGAGTCTTGCAAATAGTTTGGACAATACTGTTTATTTTAAATAGAAAAATGTGATCAATATGAATATATAACAATAAAGTTGTAAGAAGGTATTTGTTTTATAGTAAAGCAATTCTCAACTGGTATGTTGAGAAAGCCCATGGAAAGTGAAAATCTTTAAGATGAACCCTATCAAATGTTCCAAGACCTATATGACCACAAAGCCTGAGCAACGGTTTGATTGGCAGTTGCAGAAACAGCTTAACGTACAAAGGAATCGTACTAACTTATTGGTGTTGGACCACGCGGATGAGTCAAATGACTTTATATTGCTGCGTGATGAATTACTAAACAAGCCCAGAGCCATCGAAGACCATGAAAAGACTTTACATTTTCTGTTCTAACTTCAAAATGAATGTTTCATCAGGCAGCGGAGACTGCTCATGGAGAAGCTGCAGCTTGGCAAAGGAAAAGGAATCCTATAAACGTGCTCAAAGGGTACGCTGCAAGAGAAGCCCAAAGAATACAATTAAAAAGGCAGGTTGCTGGCCAAGATAAACCAGCAGGTATATAACGTGTGTCCCAAGTTGTTGTGCACAAAGATCATGGATTATTTTCCAGAGACAAAGTTGCAATAATTCAAAAAGAGAAGAGGCATGTAACAGGTTTGGCTGCCTCCCATGTGCCCCCTCATGGCTAGGGGTTCCTTTGTGGTGCCCTGCTAATAATTTCTCCCTCAACAGGCTCTTTACACAGACTCCCACACTTTTTATGGCATCAAAATAACCCTCCTGGGGGTATGGGTTTATTCACAAAAATAACTCAAAGCTCAAAGTCCAACAAACAAACATTTATCGTCCTATTCCCAGGCCTCCCTATTGGAGAGCTTATGCTCACTTTCTGTTGCCATCTCTTCGTCTCCCCTGCATTAGCAGGCTACTCCTAGCCCTTTCTGGTTGGAAGGACTCGGCTGGAGCCCGCCCATTCCCAGCAGTCTCTGTTCTCCCTGAGCATCTTCCCACCCCTGCAGTTTCCATCTACTCCTTCTAGCGCAAATCATCTGATCCCTCTCAGGTGAGGCTCTCCCTGTATCAGCATTGGTGTAGCACCTGGCTCTCCAGCCAGTGGGGCATGCCACACTGTTACAAGAGACCTCATTTTGTGATTGGATAATGAGAAGGGACACAATGCATATTCTCCTTGGAAATTTCAAATCTTTGCCAGAAGCATGAGTTACTTTAGGATTGGCCCTCATCAGCTTTGCCAAGGAGGGGAGCCAGGCTGCCCCCTATCAGAAAGTATGTAAAATGTCTGTTTTATTCACTTTGTCATTTCCTGAAGCTGAAATATCTGGACAAGAGATTGTGAGAGGAACTGCTATTACCTAGCCAGTCGGGAGTGCCCCTGCTTGGTAACAACTCGAGTTTACTCAGTGACAAGCGTCCTATTAATTCCGTTTCTTTGAAGTCCTGTTTCAGAAGACGTTTGTGAAGCACAGACAGAGAACATGAATACAGCTGTCAGTGCCTTGAATTAAATTACCTGAATGAACTTTCTTTCTATCTCAAGAAATTAGTCATTGCAACTGTAAAGCTGAGCTGGAGAACACATCATCATGCCAGTTCCAACTGATAAGTAGCAAAAAGAATTGTGTTCTGTTTACTCAAGTGACAACTTGGTTGTTTTTTTTAAAGCTAAATGTTTATCTGAAAGTACATACCTGAGTAAAAAACCTGGAAATAACAGAAGTGTATGATGTATATTTCTGTTCCAAAAGCTTAATATTAGTTGTCTAATAATTAAGCTAAGTCAATTAATGAATGATGACACTGGAAAACCGTATTTAAACTTATTACAAATTCTAATATTATTTGTAACAGGAATTTGTGCTTAATTTTGGCAATAAATAAATAAACAAATAAAAAAGGCCATTAGAACCCCTGACTGTTTTCATCCTAGAAATTGCAAAGATTATGTGGTTCTTATTGACAACTTGTTAGACAAAAGTGGAAGAAGCTTTGAATCGGCTTGTAAGCTAAAGCTTTTTAATGTATTTTAAATTTGGGCTGAAGTGGCATAAGAGCCTACAGTACTGGTAAAATTCCATATATATTAGAATAGTTTCAAAATCATCAGCTGAATATTATATTCAGGGTTCAATTTTTGATATGCTTGTGTGTGTATAAGAGGGAAAGCTTGGCAATGAGTATCTCCTTGGTAAGGTAGTAGTGAGCTGATATTATTTGTTAATTAAACAACTTGTCTGCCTTTCTAAACTCTAACTTTAGAGTTGTCTCAGCGATCTGCCACAGGCAGTCCCATAATTCCATTGGCATATAAACTTAATTGGTACATAGATAAGGATCTGTAGTTAAAAATCCATAGCTGTAAATTGGTACCAAATTCACCTGCCGATAGACCAGGATAAAGTTTTCCTATGTATGAGACTATAGTAAGACTTTCAATTAATTGATTTCATTTATCATCTTTTGATAAATTGTAATTTCCCATGTTGAATTTAGTCTTTTAAATACTGTAAACACTCTCATCTAACCATCTTTATTTTGCATTCTGTCATTTCTTATTTGCTTTTAAATTCTATTTTGGCTGATAAAACATATACAGTAATGAACATTTTTTTTCCACTCTGTACTTTACATAAGGAACGTGTGTCCAAAGAACCAGGATAAATTTAGCATTGATAACTGACTAATTAGCATTGCTTATTCAACGTGTGTATTATAATGGAACTTCCTCATACTGTGCAAATTGTACTTTACTAAAAAAAACAAGTGAAAAAAAATGAAAATATAGTACAGTATAGTGAGGTACATAAAGAGCGTGGCCAAGGTTTTCAAAAGCGACGCAGTGCCCCCAATTTTTGGATGTCCAACTTGAGATATCTTGAAAAGGTCCTGATTTTCAGAAAGTTCCGAGTATCTACTTGTTGAAAATTAGACCCTTCTAAGTTGTCTCAGTGTAATCACTAGTCACTTTTGAAAATATAAGTTCATATAACTTCTTATACTGCAATATGTGCACTGTAAATGTGATTGCTTCCTGGAGGAACAGCCCAAAATCCCTGCATTTTTTTAACCTCCTTTGTAAAGTACTTTCAGATCTATGGATGTAAAATACTATATAAGAGCTAGGGGGTGGTATTATTAAATCAGAGATACTTTGGTCTTCATGTAGCTATGGATTGTTGCCTCCTAAATATGTGTTCCATTGAAGTTGTGAGCAATCTCAGCTTCTGCTCAGCACCTCCCAGGGCCAGGCTCTAAAACAATTTCTATATTGTATACTTTAGTAATTTGGTCAGGCACTGATTATTTTCTGCCTCTCTTCCCCACCCCTCTCTTTCTGCAGTGTCTTGTTTCCTGTGTGACATGGGCGAGCTAGTGAGGGAGAAGGGTTTAAGGAATCTTTTCCCCTTGTGCTTGCAAGGTGAAATCTCTAATGTCCAAGAGAGTGCTAAAAGGTGAGCCTGGCTTCTGTGATGGCCCCTACTCCATGATTCAAGTGAGGGATGGTCTGCTAGTCTACAAGGTGTGGCCAGGTTCTCAGCCTGCAAATACTCATGAATATTTAAGTTTTTAATATGTGCTAGCCAGGGACACACATTCCTCCTTTTAATGGAGCAGTAAAATACATCAAGCAATCCATGTCTCCCCTGTCTTATCTCAAGCCATCTTGCCCTGTGTGGGTTAGTCTATTTTTACTGCCAGATACCCAACCTTCACCACTCTTCTCGTGTTTCCCTCCTTCAGGTAAGGATAGAATCTGACCCTACAAGCCACTGGGCTAGCAGGGAGTGTCTCTGTGAAGGAATACAGGGAAAGAGACATTCTAGGATTTAATTATCAAATCCTTCCACTTAAATCATAGCTGTAAAAACCCCAAAATGTACATTGGGGGCGCAGCATGTATGTACATGTTTGCATTGCTGTTAATTGTACTTAGTGGACACAGTGCCATACGTTATCAGGGCAAAATCATTCCCTGGGACGAGAACACAGGTTGAATAGGTGGATGCAGGGACTTTCTTCCCTTGTGCAGAAGCAGGACAAAAGATGGATGATCAGATGGTACCCTGGCATTGGTCCAAATGCATTGCAATCAATAGGAGCTAGTTCAATAACTCTGATGGGCATTGGATCTGACCCCATGTTTGAAGGTGTGGTCAAGATATGAATGCCATTGTGCTGACAACAGCATGTGCTGGTGGGGACATGATCCTCTTTCTGAAGTAGCAGTAAGATGGGTCATATTGCACAGTTCCCTCCTCCCTCCAGCCCCATGACAAGTAGCAATAGTAAGGGAAAGATTTTCTCCTCAATTTATTCTACTTTTTAATCGTAATTTAAAAGGATCCTTGCAAGTCTTCCAGGTAATAATTTTGCTAAAATGCAGTGTCCTTGAACAATTTCTCCCATGTATTTATTTAGTCCTATCAATATTAGGTGTTTAATTTTTTTATGCCTTGTTTTAATTGAAACTAGAACTGTTTGGAAAATTTTAATCAGAATGAATTTCTGGTGGAAAATGTAGTTTTCACAAATTTTGATTTTACAAAGAACTTGATGGAAAATTGTAATTAAATATTTCATTTCAGGTTGGTTTGTCCCAAATAAGAATATTTCATATTTTGAACTGACCCAACATGTTTAGTTTCAAATCTGCTTAAATAAATAAACTGAATTTTTTCCTTTATGGGAATTGTAGTTCTGGCCGTTTTCACTGATGGGCTGAGATCTCTAGAGGGCTACATTTCCCATAATTAATTTCCTTTGTGTGATGCCTCATGGGAGTCACTTACCTTCTGGTATATAATCGGAGATGAAGTCCAGCCAGGAAGCCTGACCTACAGGAGAGAATTGGGCTAGAATTACCACTCTCATATGGCAAGAAGGAAATTCAGTAGAGTGTTGAAATGGGGTTCAATAAACTAAAACAAAGCATTTCTATTTTGGGAATATTGACATTTTGATGGAAAATGTTGAAATGCAATGTTTCAACATTTCTGAATCAAAATATTTTCAGAATTTCTGTTAATGGAAAATTTCAGTTTTTCATCAACATTTGTTTTCATTCTGAAATGGGAAGTGTCAGAAAGTCCCGTGTGACAGAAATTCCAAATTTTGCTCACCTGCAATGTAGGCAAGCCATATTTGAAATTTTTGGCCACACTAGGTATGTCTACACTGCAATTAGACACCCGCAGCTGGCCCATGCCAGCTGACTGTGACTCGTGGGGCTTGGGCTGTGAAAAATGTTTTTAGGCAATGAGAGAGATTTGAATTTTTCCTCCTCAAAAAGGAAGTTAAAAACTTTGAAAAAATGTACGGGCTTTCTTTAACTTAAATTTTTATCAAAAGGGGGGAAATTACAAAAAAAATGATTTTTTTCCCCACAGAATCTTTAGCAAAGATTTGTGAGTTTCCTATCAACTGCCGCATCTAGCCAAAAATAGAGCTGGTGGAAAAATGGAATTTCTGTCCTTCAGGAAATTTGGCAATTTTTCATATCTGATTTTGTCCCACATTGGGATGAAATGTCAATGTCAGAATTCTTCATGAAATAAAATATTCCGAAAGTATTTGTTTGACTTTATCATTTCAACTTTGTTTTGTTTATTATAATCTAATATAATATAAAAGTTGAAAAGGTCAAAACAAAACATTTTGATAATTTCCCATAAAATAATAAATAAAATCTATATTTTCCAGCAATATTTCAATTTAATTGAATCAGCATTTTTCAATGGAAAACTTGTTCTGTTGGGAAATTTTTGACCTGCTCTAGTTAAAAGGAGGCTAATCTGGGAGATCCATTTAGAGTTGTAAGTGCTTTGTCAGCCAGATGCTGCCTCCAGCCAAACCCTTACAGTGTGAGGAAATATACTTTGAAGAGCCCATCAGTGAACATGCTCAGAGAAGATACCTGTCTGACCACATGGGGAAAAAAAATCTTGTACAAATGAAATAGGGTGGTGAAACAGCTTATTGATCATGTTATTCAGGAGATAATTCAAGGGCAGCAATGTGCTTTGCTACGTGGTCATTTCCCTTGGGTTTGTTATAAAATACCATCCTGTATTATGTGGTTACTTGGTAAGTATCTCAGGTCACTACTGTTCATGCATGTAAAAGCGATATTTATTAGAAATGATTGAACTATTAATTCAAAAATATTAATTATGAATTTATCCCTTTGTTCCGTTTGTGATTCATTCGTGAATCAATCCTGGTTTCAGTGAATGCATTCATTGTTTGCCAGTGTTCACAGAGTAATTTCAGTGAATAACTTTTAAGCTAAAAGTCTTTCATGGACTGTGCTTTGATGTTATTCAGTCTGTTGAGTGATTGGTTATCTAAGGCATATGATATTGTTTATGCACTGTGGTTGGACTTCTGAAATGTTTTAAACAATGAGAAAAAGAACGAGCAGCAAAGAATGGGCTTCTGGTAAAAATGTTTTGACTAATATATATTCATTTGTAAAATGAGCAATGGAGGGTGGCTCTAGTTTCAGAATTTTATTTTGCTTTTTGTTTTGGTAACTTTGCCATGAACAAACACTCAGATGATCAGTTGGTGACACATATCAATATAAATCAAGAGCTTTTGCACCCCTCACATGGCAGTGTGATTGTGGTCACCTGATAGTATAATTCATTAAATGGGTGTGAAACAGGTCAATACATATTTATAATTGAAATCAGACAATCTGCCTTGTTATGAGAATGGTGATTATTGCTCATCTTAAGTGCTGTGGAGTTTGCCCTTGCTATGCATTGTCCTGCTGATTCATAGTCTGTCACATTAATTTACACATTGTTTACTCTGCCACTAACATGTAAAACAATCGTGAAAATCCTTGCCAAAAAAAAAAAGGCACCTCAAGAGAGGTCACTGTGTACTGAAATTAATGTGGATGCTTTATTTTCATGCCCATGAAAAACCAATAAGTCCTGTTTTAGCCAAATTAAAATATACATATTTAGTTTCAGATTTAGACTATGAAAGTTGAGTAACATGATAGTGCACCCTGTGTCTGCAGGAAGGCTTAGCTGAAGGGATTATTTGTGGCCATGTAATTTCAAAATATAACACAAAAACCAGTATGAAAAGCCGTATGACTTCATAAACAGTTGTAAGGTACAGTGTCCATTACATATAGTATCTTCTTCTTTGGGTACTGCTGTTTGGTGTAACTCATGGGCGGTTGTGCTTTGAACACATAGTTGATTGCAAATTTAGAATGCCATGGAAGGTTCATTACACTGCATGATATTATTTGCCAACCTCTTCCAAGACACATGCACACACTCAGTACACTCAGAGATAGCCAGTGCTCCAAGAACAGATGTTTTGGCTGTTGGAAACAAAAACAAACAAAAAAATCAAATCTCCAAAGCATTAAAGGCAAAAGAACCAAAATTAGGGAAAGTGTAGAAATGAAAGCTATAACAATACCCATCTCTTAGATAGCACTTTTCATCAGCAGATTTCAAAGCACTTCATAATCTTTAATGTGTTTATCCCACCAGCATGCCTGGGAAGGAGGGAAAAGTGCTACTTTCCCTGTTTTGCAGATGGAGACCTGAGGCACTGAGAGGCTAAGTAACTTACTCAGTGTCGCACAGGAAGTCTGTGTCAAAGAAGGGAATTAAACTCAGGTCTCCCAAGTCCTAGGCTAGTGCCTTATCCACCAGACCATCCTTTGAGTAATGTGAAATACGTTAGTAATTTTTTTAAAAGGATTGGGTAGGCTTTTGTATGATTTTTCAGAAGTGCTGGACACCCAGAGCACCACTGGGAGTCAATGTAATATGTAACCGCAGTTATATTATCCAGGAAAAAATTACCGGAGCTATCAATCCTCCTCCTTCACAGTTCTTCTTGGTGGAGTAATTCTCTAAAAATGGCACCTTGGAGTTCCATGTTTAGTGTGTCTCATTGACTTTGTATCTCATTTGCACAATTTACAAATAAAGTGATGGCTTTCTAACTGCCAGTCCTGCAGGCTTAATTCAAGATCCAAATGACTATCTAGATTCTTTGTTTCAATCCCCATCATCAGTAATAAATATTCTGTGGGGAAAATTCTGCCCTCAGCTGCACCACTTACTACTACACTGTTCTCTCCAAAGGGCTTTCACAGATGTAACTGGGGGAAGAGTTTTATCCTTAAACTGGAAATTAACAAAGAATTATGATAATGATTCATGGGCCAAAATGAATTTGGGTCATTTTCTGACTTTGATGTTGATTTTGCAGTGCTAAGAGGAGTAGTAAAATTATGTTTTACTTGGTAAGCAAACATGACTCTCAGTAGATATATAGGAGTAGCAGCCGTGTTACTTTGTATTCGCAAAAAGAAAAGGAGTACTTGTGGCACCTTAGAGATTAACAAATTTATTTGAGCATAAACTTTCGTGAGCTACAGCTCACTTCATCGGATGTATAGATATATAGTAGACCTGGTTGGGAAATTGAGATTCAAATATTTCTGTTACATAGAAAATGCCTTTTCCACAAAATCAAAATTTTCTGCAGGAAAATTTCCACTTCCAAAATGTTTTGATTTTTTTCTGTCTGGAAAATCAAAGTGAAATAGTTTGTTTCAAGTCAGGTTGTCACAATTTGAAATATTTTGGTTTGTTGAACTGAATTTAAATGTTCTGTTTTGGGTCAGTTCAGCATTAATCTGCGTTTAAACTGCCATAATGCCTCAGAAGAATTGTAATTCATATGCCTCATGTCCCAATTCTCCTGTATGTGTCTGGCTCCTGGGCTGGACTACATATTCCCTGGTGCATCAATTCAAGAAAAAAAATCAAATTTTGGAATATTAGAATTTCTGTGGAATGGAAATGGCACATCCCTTTGCTTTAAAATGTCAATTATTTTGTTACTAGGAAATATTACAATTAGAGATACATGTTGGATGAAATTACATGCCTTTCTGAAGTCAGTGGAATTACTCTGGACTTATACCAGTATAATTGCTTACAACATTTGTCTTTGTGGATGTAGTGTACTCAAGTTTCACATGATCCATCATGCACTTGAAGAGTATTTTGTTGCCTGCGTATCTTGGGCAAACAGTGGTTGGCAACACGCTGCTTTTAATGACATTTCTCAGAAGGGTCTCTTCCTTAAGTCCCAAACCAGTGAAGCAAAGAACAAAGGAGAGCAGGCAACAAGGTCGGTGTGCCACCTCTTTCATAGAGGCATCTGTCGCAACGGCGTAATGATATCAGAAGTTCTGCTCAGATGGCAGTGTGAGGTTATTCCAAAGTCCATTCTGACAGTGCTGCTTTCCATAGGTGTTCAGCTGGGGCATATGGGTATTGGCACTGACGGATTATGGAGGGACAAATAATGTTTAAAGGAAAAAAAACAGGATTTCATAATATCAGTGACACAGTGTATAAGGCAGGGGTGGGCAAACTGCGGGCCGGATCTGGCCCCTCAGGGCTTTGGATCCAGCTCACGGGATTGCCACTCCCGTGCTGTCACAGGCCCCGCGCAGCTCCGGGAAGCGGCTAGCACCACGTCCCTACGGCCCCTGGGCCTGCACCCCTCCTCTGCCCCAGTCCCTTGCCCCGAGCCCCTTCCTGCACACTGCACCCCCCTCCCACACCCAGTACTCCCTCTTGCACCCCAACCCCCTGTCCCAGCCCTACATTCATTTCCATGCATGCAATTTCCCCACCCAGATGTGGCCTTCGGGCCAAAAAGTTTGCCCACCCCTGGATACGGCAGTTATCTGGCAATCTGAGAGAGCCAGAGAAAGATCACTAGGATCATTAGATCACAGTAATATGTATATATTAAAAGTAATGCAACCAGTGCTTATAACCCTGGAAACTGTTGATCATAGTAAAAGTAGCAAAATATTACACTAAACATACAGAGACCCTGTTATCAGCATATGTGTCCACCACATCTTTTGTTTCAGTGGGCCTTGAAGCAGGCTTTTGAGTTCCAGGTTCCTGGTGCAAATTATAACTGTCCGAAGTGTCATAGTTAACACCATCCTTTTGTATTATCTGTGTTTTTCATAATTAGGTGGCAGAGTGATTAGCTTGTTCTCCTCCCCATCCCCAGTCAATGTGACGTGGTAAAAAGTCTCTAATCTTCAGTGCCAAAATGTTATTAGTGAAACAGTTTTTGATTCCCAGTAAATTATGCTGTCCTTTCTCTGCCAGGGTATGTGCATTTATGGTTTGTTAGGAATGCCAGTTTGTCCATCTGTTAGATACACATACACAATCATGGACTTCGGTTGATTTTATTTTATTTTTTTTTGTTCATCTTTCCTGATATATAGTTATTTTCTGGCACCACAGAATTTAGAAGGCAGCGGTGTTAAATAAACGAAGTGCTTCTTAACTTTACGGGGAGATTGCTCCTTTTCTGTAGTACTTCTTTTTGTTCACATATCATTTAGCGGTCACTTGGGCTAGACTTCAACTCCCAGTTTGGATATTCAGTTCAATTCACTGCAAATGCAGGAATTAAGAAAACTCACTCCTAAGTAAAGTCAGTGTAGAGCATGGTTTCACTGCTCTGTTTACAGAATTCTTAATTCTCATGGGATGGAAAGGGAGAGAAAAAAATGTATGCAAGTTATTTCCCCTGAAAGAAAGCAGTAAACATTAGCACTCTAACAAGCTACCCAGCAGTATTGTGGTAAGTAACAAAGGTTGTGGGTGCAGTGAACAGGTATCTTTATTACATCAAAATTATTTCTACCTTGAAAAAAAACTAATGCAGTATTGGGATCCACCTAAATCAATAGAGGTACCCATTCTGAAAGAACGTGAATTTTGAAAATGATTTCCAATACATTTTATCCCATTATATTAGGCTAGGACAGGTTATGTTGTGCTTCACTGGGTTATATATGTTATGTTGACTATAACTCCAATATTACCTAATGTAGAATGATGCATAAGGGAGGGAGAGAGGAAGACAGTTACTTATTTGCAACTGAACTTTTTGACCACACGTAATCAAGAAGAGAAAAAGATGCCCCGGTATTGGCTCAGTGTGAAATAACAATACCAAACAGAGATCATCAAGCTATTCGTGACATTTGATTAGTGGCAAATAGTTCTGAGTTCTTGTAGAGCTGGGCTAAAACTGTTTATAGTTTAGAAGCATGCCTAAACTGCTTGATATGCTACAGCTTGTTCTGGTTGTGCCAGCTTGAGTAGAAGTCTGGGTATGGCATCCTTAATTATAATGCAAGATTACCAAGGGGCTCCCCTGCTGAGTTCTCATTATGATATGTTTTGAGATGGCAAAACAATTGCAATGAAAGTCTATGGGAATGTCAAAATAAATGAATAAAACCTTGTCATTGGAGAGTATAATACTATTAAACTAATGAATTTCAACACTAAAAACAAATCATGAATATAAATGTGTCAGTTCTGACAATCTTGACCAAAGTAAGGAAAATGAGTAAGGAAAACTCCCAGAGCATTTGTAATTATGCCCAGTCCTCCTATCAATCTGTACATATATAGGGTGAGTATCAGAATTATGGATTATTAACACGATCCATGTGAACTGATCTAAACTAGATCAACCAGTATAGTAATATCGCACTCAGTTTGAAAGACTATTTTGTATACTACTACATTTACAATGTGTTATAGCTAGAACTGGGCCAAACCAGGTTGATGGACCTTAGGTACTTTCAAACAGGAGCATGTCTTCAGATATGCTGATAGGTAGGATATGTGTTTACAGGATTTGTCTTCCAACCACTAGCCTTTGTTCACTTGAATATTGTCATTCCTTACTCTCTAGATTTAGTGGAATAATAATAGACACAGCACATATATTGTAATGAGGTGGTTCCAGATAAACAGCATGGGTTGCATAAGAAAACATCCATGTCTGTGCCCCAGATTATGGAAACCTGCTCCCATAAAATGCAGGTTTTACATAAGATCCATTGCATTCTGAGATCATTCAATTCTGTGACCTTTCAATTCAGTAATCATTTTTTGGTATGAACTCTATATGTGGTTCCAAAATAACGAGACTTTGGGAACTGGGCCTGATTCTCCTCATACAGCAGTTTTATACTGGTGTGACTCCATTCCTCCTGATTATCATCACTGCAATTAAAAGGAGAATCAGGCCTATGGTGTTTTAATTTATTTAAGGAGACTCGATGCTCAGTAAATCTGGTAGTTCATATTAATGTGAAGTAATTCTAGAGTCTGAAATCTGAAGGCAAATGGGATTTAAAATTGTCTAGTCCCAATTTAGAATATAGGGCCTGATCCTGTTTGGATTTATACTAGAATTACATTGGTATGTGAGATCAGAATTAGGCCCATAAACTACAATTTCCAGGCACAGCAGATTCTGAATAATCTGGATTTGATACTTTCTAATCATTTGGCCCCAATTCAAGTGAGTGAGTAGTCACATTGATCTCAATACTTTGATCTCATGTTTAAACTGACACACATATTTAAATACCTTCCTGAATCAGGCCCTTATTTGACTGGTAATCTGGAAAATAGGGCTGTCCATTAATCACAGTTAACTCAAATGATTAACGAAAAACAAATTAACTAGATTTTTAGAATAGTCATGATTAATCACAGTTTTAATTGCACTGTTAAAAATAATAGAATACCAGTGTAAATGTATTATAAATATTTTTGGATATTTTTCTACATTTTCAAATATATTGATTTCAATTACAACACAGAATACAAAGTGCACAGTGCTTACTTTATATTATGTTTTATTACAAATATTTGCACTGTAAAAAAAAAAAACAACCACCTTAAAAGAGCAACTCTCCAGTATGAAAACTACAGAACCTGAAGCACTAAAAAAGAAAATCAACCTTCTGTTGGTGGCATCTGACTCAGATAATGAAACTAAAGGTACGTCGGTCCTCACTGCTTTGGATCGTTATCAAGCCGAACCTGCCTCTTATCACTTTTAGGTGACATTGTAAATAAGAAGCAGGCAACACTATCTCCCATAAATGTAAACAAATTTGTTTGTCTTACCGATTAGCCTGTAGAAGAAGTAGGACTGAGTGGACTTGTTGGCTTTAAAGTTTTACATTGTTTTGTTTTTGAGTGCAGTTATGTAAAAAAAAAATTCCACATTTGTAAATTTCACTTTCACGATAAAAAGATTGCACTACAATACTTGTATGAGGTGAATTGAAAAATACTATTTCTTTTGTTTATCGTTTCAACAGTGCAAATATATGTAATAAAAAATAATAATATAAAATGTATTCTGTGTTGTAATTGAAATCAATATATTTGAAAATGTAGAAAAACATCAACAATATTTATAATAAATTTAAATTGGTATTCTATTATCAATGAGCAGTGCGATTAAAACTGATTAATTGTGATTATTAAACTGATTAATTTATCTCACGATTAATTCTGATTATTTTTTAATTGTTTGTCAGCCCTACTGGAAAGTAGACATGTATTAAGTGTTCATGGTGCAGCAACTTTAACTAGTAGTGTCATGCCACTGTGCCTAATATATACCAGTAGAGTAAACAGAATATTCAGAACAGACATATTTAACCTATAATGATGTTATTTAACATTCGATCCAACAGCTTACGTTATCCAGTGCAGATGTTTTCAGTCAAAATAAACACATAAGACTGGCCATCTCCTAGCACAACTGTTCAAACGTTATTTCTGCTAGAAAAATAAATTCTGTGGTGTGTAGACATTTCATCTGTCACAGCCATGATCCATACAAGTGGAAAACGTTTCTCTATTGAAAGCTTGTGTATCTGGATAAAGAAGGAAGAGTGCATTTTTCATTTTAATCTTTTATTCCTAAATGTCTCAAACATGTCAACATACACAGTTTTTGAATTCCTTTATATTACAGTACATCAAACAACATGGACTTTATGACAACTGATTTATAATATAATTTCATTCATAATAGGAGATGTGGGTAAAAATACCAGGGCACTAATCCCCAAGTAGATGAGTCAAATTGCTATGTAATTAGTGAAACATTATATAAATAGCAAATGATTAATTACACTTCTATTAACAATAATTGTTTTTAATCTACATAAGGATGTTAGGTTCAGTGTCCTGGACAAATTCCAGCTTAGATAATTAAAAAGTTTGCCTATCTAAATTCACCTTGTAGTTTCAAATGAATGAGCTCTTCTTCTCGTCTTCTGCTAAAACGTGTTTCGTCGAATAACCATAATATTCTCCCCCAGAAATGGCTGCATTTCAGTGGTGGGTTAAATGAAATATAGGTGCTGTGCAAAAATGTAATTTATAAAGTACTTTGGGATCCTTCTGAAAGGATGGTGTTATTCAAATGTTGAAGAGTCTTTTTTAATTATAAGTAGTAATAATAATTACTTGAAATAAGAGTTCATATTTTAATGGACAATGGTCTTAGTACAAAATAGCAATAACAAATTATTTAAATTTAGCACCAGTTAAATGTCAGACATTTTTGCTGTTAATTATTTTGCTTCATCCCACTGGAGCAGCAAGCAGCTGCATTACAAGACAGTTAGTTACTTTTCATTATGAAAGAAGTGCCAGCATATTAACTGTTGAACTTCTGGATTTGTGGGAGCTTAAACCAAAGTGTGTGGGGGTAAGAGATAACGAGTGAACAGATCAGTATAATGCTGGAAGCAGTGGACTTTCCACTGGATAAAGGGCAGCTCAGTCTCTTGATTCTTTTTGCAGTTTACAATGCCATCTGCACAGAAGATAAAGCATATAAAACATACTTCAATTGTAAGTTCTGTGAGGCAAGGATGAAATGACTCCCATCCCAGAATTTCCTCTTCTCATGACTCCAGAAGAGGGTGAAAGTAGGGACTTAAGGGGAGTGGGACTCCGGAGATGAAGAATGAGGGGGAAGTAGGTGGTAGGGAAAGGGAATAAAAAGAATTTGAAAAAGAATTATAATAGGACAGAGTTTAAGACCGTTTAGAAGCAGGTACCCTGTTATATCTCAGGTAACAAAGAATATGAAATTATCATCCCTCGAATACTGAGATACCTGGCATCAGTTTGTGTAAGTTACAGCTAATTTAATGTATACATTAGCTTATTGGGACTCTTGCCACCCAGCTTGAAACGCTGTAATGCAATGTAAGTGTGAAAATTCAGCAGCAAATTCTGCTTCTGCCAAATTCTTTCCTTTTTTACCAGGGCACATGCTTGGTAAATTGCTGTCAGCAAAACTCATAGTAGAGAAATGAAAACACGAGCTACCTGCAGATTTGTGACAGGAGCAGGGATGTACAAAGTGTGTGTCATGAACCCCCAAACACAATTCAGCTTTCCTGGTTTGGGGGTTTATTATAAAACAAATGTTGGCCAGATTTAGTACAAAATTAATGTTTTGGTGAATCTAGGCTCAGTTTTGTTTGAGTTTTGGGAGGAAGTGAGCCAAGTTTTGGATGTAATTCTTCCATGAAATTTGAAGGCATAGGCGGCAGAGAGAAATGTTTGGGCTTGGATGCAAAACTATGTAAAAACGTGGTGGCTTGGGCTGGGATTGCCAGGTCTAGTTTGACTTGTAAGTGAATGCAAATTTAGGGGGCACAAATCACCATAACAACAAAGTTCACTAAAGCCATTTAGTCATCCACAGCTCTAGAAGATCACTCTTGTCAGTTCAGTGAAAGTTGGATAACAAAGGGACTGACCCAGTAGTTCTTACAGGCATGGATCCTCCAAGCAAAGTCTGTGGTGAAGGAGGACTGCAGGATTCCTTCCAAATCTAAGATACCCAGCTGTCACTATGTTCACTTCTCTCAACATCTGCAAAAGGAAACTAAATGTGGGGCGGGGGGGCAGGGTCCTCAAAAAGACAGAAGAGATTTACAGTAAGTGAAAAGCAAATCTAATGGTAAAATCAATATACAGTCACAAATGTGAGTCATTATTATCTATCATGCCAAGATCTCTTGTACATTTTTATTTAATTAGTACTACTAAAAAAAAAGTCGGTGTAGGCCCAGGCTGTGAAGTATGTATCTGGGCTCAAATCCAAACCTCCTCAAGATTCTGGAGTGTTCTGATGTAGGGTTTGGTTTATCCTGTTGTAGGGTTAAGAGCTCAGGTCCAGATCCAGAAAGCTATTTATGCACCTAACTCTGATTGATTTGAGTGGGAGTTAGGGAAGATGGCGTGGATTGCACCCTCAGCAAGTTTGCAGATGACACTAAACTGGGAGGAGAGGTAGATATGCTGGAGGGTAGGGATAGGATACAGAGGGACCTAGACAAATTTTAGAGGATTGGGCCAAAAAAATCTGATGAGGTTCAACAAAGACTAATGCAGAGTCCTGCACTTAGGACGGAAGAATCCCATTCACCGCTACAGACTAGGGACCGAATGGCTAGGCAGCAGTTCTGCAGAAAAGGACCTAGGGGTTACAGTGGACGAGAAGCTGGATATGAGTCAACAGTGTGCCCTTGTTGCCAAGAAGGCCAATGGCATTTTGGGATTTATATGTAGGGGCATTGCTAGCAGATCGAGGGACATGATCGTTCCCCTCTATTCGACACTGGTGAGGCCTCATCTGGAGTACTGTGTCCAGTTTTGGGCCCCACACTACAAGAAGGATGTGGAAAAATTGGAAAGAGTCCAGCGGAGGGCAACAAAAATGATTAGGGGACTGGAACACATGACTTATGAGGAGAGGCTGAGGCAACTGGGCTTGTTTAGTCTGCAGAAGAGAAGAATGAGGGTGGATTTGATAGCTGCTTTCAACTACCTGAAAGGGGGTTCCAAAGAGGATGAATCTAGACTGTTCTCAGTGGTAGCAGATGACAGAACGAGGAGTAATGGTCTCAAGTTGCAGTGGGGGTGGTTTAGGTTGGATATGAGGAAAAACTTTTTCACTAGGAGGGTGGTGCAGCACTGGAATGCGTTACCTAGGGAGGTAGTGGAATCTCCTTCCTTTGAGGTTTTTAAGGTCAGGCTTGACAAAGCCCTGGCTGGGATGATTTAGTTGGGGATTGGTCCTGCTTTGAGCCGGGGGTTGGACTAGATGACCTCCTGAGGTCCCTTCCAACCCTGATATTCTATGATTCTAGGGGCCTCAGTAGCTTTGAGGATCTGGGCCCCAGTCACGAAGTTTGTATCCAGATGCACACTTCCCGCAAAATACTAGGATCTTAGTATCAAGGGCTTCTGTTTGGGATACACTCTTAAAATATGAAGAATAAAAGCCCTTTTAATGCTCCACCACTATATGAGAAGGAGGGGAGGGGGGTGATTCTGTAGCCAAACTGGATTCAAGACCCTCTAGATTCTGTTTTGAACTCTGCCACAGTCCTTTTATCTGACCTCAGCGAAGTCACTTAAACTCTCTGTGCCTCCATTCCCTTTCTGTGAAATGGGGATAATAGCACTTATCCTACCTCTGAGGGTTGTTGTGAGACTCATTTCGTTATGGCTTGTGGTACTGTGGTGAGCACTACAGAAAAGCCTGTATAAATTAAAAACAAAACAACACCCTAAAAACAAATAATGAATACGTCACAAGCAATCTAGACTTAGACGTTTTGTTTTCCCCTTTTGCAAAGCAAGCTTTTCAGCTCAGACACTTTTAAAATTCTCTTCCTATTCCTATTTCAGATACACACAGGGTCAATTCGTCTGGCAGATATTTGTAAGAGAGATTCATGAAGAGGCAAAATCCGTGACCTCTGGCAGGAACGATTAGCCAAGGTCATATCCTCCCGGACTCAAAGCCCCTCTGGCATTGCTACAACAGCCTCGGGTCATTTGCAGGTTCCCAAAGCAAACAGAGGTTGTAATGGCCATGGAATGCCCTTGACTTCTAGTATCAAGGGGTTAAAAGTTTCCTTTCCCCTTCAGCAAACTTCAACAAGCAAACTAGTGTAAACTTTGATGCCAAGATAGATGGAGATTTCCATCTTATAGGAGGACATAATCAGTCTGATCACTTACTTCTTTTATAGCTTCTGGAGAGATGCTAATTACAAGGATGTTGTTATTGTTGCTGTTAGTCTGTTGACCTGGTTGTTCTGATAAATGAAGCAAAGCCAGCCCACATGGGTTGGTTTTCTTTGGAAGAGATTAATATTTGTGTACAGTGAGGGTGAGGAGCTGTTCTTGAAACTGAAGATTGAGCTTCTCAGTTTACTCACAGTCAGGGGAGGTGGATAGGGGCATGAGAAGCATGTGCCCTGTGCTGAGATGTAGAAGGGCTTGTGCTAGAGGTGCAGTATGTACTTCATAGTAGTGCAACAGCAGCAACAACAAGAGAGAACAGAGTGTATGTGTATCTATAAATGTGGCATCTAAATCTGTCTGGCGATGCTGAAGCTGAATCACTGATGCCTCCAGTTTTATGTCTCATCCCAACTGCAACACCTCCAGCAGCAGAGTGCTCCTGTGCTGGGGCACGCTTCGAAGAGTGACTTAGGGTATGTCTACACAGCACCCTGAGCCTGTGTTCCAACTCAGGTTCAAGCCCAAGCCCCCCTTGTCTCTACACAGAAATTAATCTGATTTGGGCCAGTCACCACTTTTGATTCAGGCCCGTCGACTCTGCTAGTGGGGTGGGTCAGAGTCCACATTTCATTGTGACGCGGTTCAGAGCCCAGACATTTTGCAATCTGGATGCAGCTCAAGTCCGGGTTGCCTGACTTGGGTCTGGAGAGTCTGTCAACACTATCCCGCAATCCTCTGGGGAAATTCCACCGTACTTAGACCTGGATTGTGCTCTGCTCTGCATGAACACCTGGGGTGAGGAGAAGGCGGAAGGAACCTTCCTTTGGCCCCTGTGGAATGCTATTCACAAACTCAGTGAGGAGTGTTAGCAATGCTCCCACTAGCGCTAGATGTGGTATTAACCTCCTGAAAGGACTTATGTATCCTCTCCACCCTCCCTACCATCCAGCAGAGCTAGCAGGCCCCGTAGAAGGATACAAACTGAAACAGTTTAAGGGTGGTGGCACATCTCCTGAAGCATTGCATCAGACTCTACAAGAAACCCTGCTTAGGCTACCGCTGCAGCACACTGACCCCCTAGCCCACATCAAGGCAGGCCACAGCTGAAAGGCCACAATTTGGTCTTTATTACCTAGGATCATCTTGATCCCCTTGGTCACCTTGCGGATTTTCCAAGGTGGTCTCCTCATTTTAAGGAAATTTCACACAGCACGCAGGGCACCGCTGGAAAGTATGTGGCATCTGAGTGTCCATTATTAGAAGCTTAAACCATTATCAGGAGGAACGCAGAGGTTCGGTGGAGAATTGATCTGGGCTGCTTGTTTGCACTTCTTGTTCTTTCTTGCTTTTGATACTAGATTTTATTTTCCTTTGCTGTTTCCCCCCATATCCTCCCCCCATCTTTTTCACTGTTAAATAATTATCAAATGGGCAGGGGAATTTTCAGTGCTTTAGTTGCCATGGTGACTGGATTTGAGGGCAGGGAAGGAATAGAAGTGGAGTGTCAGAAAGAAAATTGAATCACAATACTTTTTTCTGTCAGCACTTGTGGGCAGTGGGGTTATTTTTATGTGAGGGAAAACTTCCTCAACATGGAACCTTTGGCCTCCTTTTCTGCATCTTGTTCTTCAGCTCTGAAAAATGTGGTCAGGGAATTTTTCGATAAACACTTGGAGCCAGGTCCTTCATCAGTTTTTACTCCGAGTCCCATGGCCCTGAGAATCTGGCATTTGGAGAGGCTGCCTTTTATTTTGCAAAGTGAGACTTCTACATGATGGTGGGGGAGAGGGAGAGAGTGAGGTGCTGTAAGTCAAAGGGTAAACTCCCCATGCTGTGACTTGTTTCTGCAAGCTAAATCAATAGCCATATAATCAGCAGTGCTTGCACTCGCAACAGGGAAGGTTTGGAGGAAGAAAAGCCTGGAGAGAAGCATTGTGAAAAGTTCCCCCAGTCCTGGTGAAAACCACTGTTATTTTCTGTAACTGTTTGTTCTCTTGTTTCTAATTACATCAGCATTAGGATTGAAAGGAAGGGCCGGAATTATTTTTTCCTGCTCTGTGTTTCATGAGCAAATGGGGAGTCAGAGGGCAGAGTCCATCAGAATAGGCAAAGATCCACCTCAGCAGTAGGTGGTGCTGCCTTCAGGCTGTGCCAGAGGACCTGAGCTATTTTTAGAGGATCTAACTCCTCATTCTTCTTCTGACTCACCCTGAGGGAGTGTTTGTCTCATTTTAAAAAGGTTACTTCCTTGCACTCAGAGCTGGGCTTTATTTTTTATTTATTTTGCAAACAGTAAATTTCCCAGAAAATGCATTTTTCGGGTCACCAGATGTATTTGCAAATTTGGTGAACAGTTTCAGAAAAGAACATTCCAGATAGTTTGAATTAGAACATTTTGACTGTGCTTCAAAATGACATTTCTTTTAGAAAATTAGCCTTTTTTTCTTAAAAATGGGACCCCAAAATAACTCTACATGAAATGCAAAACTGGAAAAAAATGTTTTGTTTTGTTGGCAAAAACAAATTTTGTCATAGTTTGAACTGAACTGATTTTTTTGGTTCGGCCCCCAACTGAAAAAAAATCAAGTATTTACTCAGCTCTACTAGCAATGACTTTCACTATGCAAATGTACTACCTCTACAGAGCCATACTTGTTCTTTTTCCTCTCTTTGGAGTCCAACTCCAAATAAAACTTCTGAAGTTGGAGAGGACCTGAGGGACTGTTATATTTAGTCTTGCAGAGTCGGCATGGTAGGGCTTAAGGGATGTGTGAAGTTGCCCCTTAACTGGCAGTTCCAACTTAAAGAAAAGGAGTACTCGTGGCACCTTAGAGACTGACCAATTTATTTGAGCATAAGCTTTCGTGAGCTACAGCTCACTTCATCCGATGAAGTGAGCTGTAGCTCACGAAAGCTTATGCTCAAATAAATTGGTTAGTCTCTAAGGTGCCACAAGTACTCCTTTTCTTTTTTGCGAATACAGACTAACACGGCTGCTACTCTGAAACCAACTTAAAGAGGTTTCCTGGCTGCGCGTATAGGCACACAGCCCATACAGTGTGGCGGTGTGGCGGCAACAAGTTTGAAAAACAAGAGCTTATGTCTCACAAATAATGCCTCTCTTAACTTTGAGGTGCCAAAGGTGCCTTCAAGGTGCCATGCTGCCAGAGGTCCTCATATCTGGGACCTCTTTGTGGCCCCTTTTCAGCCCTATCATAGCCTGTCTCTCTCAGCATCTTCTGTGGCCTGGCCCTCTAGCCAAATCTCTTAAAAGTTCATACTCCTCCTGGGGTAACAAAAGTTCCAGCTGTAAGTCCAAAGCAAATATCCAAACTCTTGGTATCTTCTCCTTTCCTCTGCAGAGCTTCTCTTAGCTTGCTTCTTCCACAGCAGGATTCCTCCATTGCCTCCATTCCCCAAGGGTTATGGCAGCTTCCCTTTGGGATCTCCTGCTCTTTGTAGGGTCTGTCTCAGAAGCCGACCCTGCTCTCTGTGGGTTCTCCAACCTGTAGGAGAGTCTTGCCTTCCCTGCAGTCTCTCCCCAAACTGAACTGCTTCAGGCTTCTTGTAAGGCCATGGTGACTAATGGCTTGTCATCTTGCTCCATCCCTTCTGGCCAGGAGAGAATCAGTCAATCACCCCATAAGTGGAGCATGTGTCTAATTTCCACCCTGTGCCCCTTTTCTAAAGTACTGAATTAGACTGGTGTTTTTTAATATACTTGGATAGATATTTTAAAATATTTAAATGTGGCTAGATTTTTCATGCTTCTCTTTCCCTCTCCCCTGTTTTCACTCTTGGTGGGAGCAGTTAGACAAACTTGAACCCATCAGGAGTTTGGAGAGTAAATGGATATACAGTTATCCGGTCCTAACTTCCAATCTACTACTCCATTTATAGTGCCTTTGTGATGCCTCTGTCGTGTGTGCAATGTTGGCATATTCTTGATGGCAACGAAATTAATTGCTTGTTGATCCCTCATGTTGGAAACTGTGTTAAATTTAGGTGAGGAGAATAGGTGGTTTCTAAGATTAAGGACTTGCCAATTAATGAGGTTTCAGAGAAATATACTTGTGGGGGAAATTCTCATGTTTCTCTTCCTATGGAAGCCTTATTTTGCTTTCCTGACCAACTAATCACTGCAAAATACTATTTGGTACCACACCTAATCACAGTTTATGGAAAAATATATCAACAGTTCAGATGCCAATTTGTAGGAAATCTGAGTGCAAATGTGCAATCTGCCATATCTGGTGGGAGTACCCCAAGAGAAGATTTTAGACCCAATCACTGAATCAAAATCTTCATGAAGACAAACATTCAGTTACACCCAACCTGTGGTATTGTTTGGTCTTCTAATAAAGAGTGTTTATCCTCAGAGAAGTAACAAATTAATCTCGCCCTTTAGTGATCATGGGAAAATGGTTCCTGGTAGAACTTTGGAAAAGGAAAGGAACGAATGGCACAAGTGCCTGTTCCCAGTAGCTGTAGGATTCTTCCATTATTGCAAAAGTTAGGAGGATAAAAAAAATAGGAGCAAGGTTTAGGTGACCTGACCCACTTCTTTAACATGAATAAAGTAACACCACAAATGTAAGCACTACATATGATGAGGAGAGAGTTTTTATGTGATGTAAATGGGTGTATATTTTCTATAAGTATGACTGCAGATTGTCTCCTCCTTTCTAACAGTACTGTAATACTGCAATAGCATAGTTTAAAGATGTTTGATGTATAACAACAACCTCTGCGACCCTAGCTTGTCTCTATCTGTATTGTATCTGATCAATGAATCTTATCACTAAGAAAGATGGAACTTTTTTTAAGAAATGACCTGTTTGTTGGGAAGAGGGTTCTTTTATATCAATACTCCATGTTAAAAGACCTCTTTTAAGAACACACATTTTATTAGCAAGTGTGCGGCCGTACCCATATTCATTCTTTGCATTCATCTGATCCCCAGTAACCAGAGGGCGAAGCTTCTTTGAGATGACATCTGTTACCAGTGTAGGGTTTGCCATACAGGATTGGACTGCTTGTTTGCAAAATCCAGATTCCTGCCTCTGGCAGTGACCGATACTTGCTGCTTTTGAAGATGGCATCCCAGTAATGATGTAGCTAAGATCTCATTTTCAGAGGCGCTGGTCACACAGACTGTAAGTGCAGGATTTGTAGGTCCTTGTTTTGGAAAATCAGGTCTCTACCCTATTATTCTGTCCATTGCTGTACATGAGAATTGATAGCTGTCTGTGATCCATGCATTAGGTGAAGTTAAGACAAAGGTGATTGTACAATGTGGTGTTTTCATTCTAAAGTTATTCAGCCATTTTGAAAGCTAGCTATAGAATTTGACTCTTTGACTTGCAGTGATGATTTCTAAGCACTAGGCTTTATTCACCCAGGCAGGGGACAAATTTTTAAGCCACTGCACCTGCAGGGGCAGTTGCACAAGAAACATGATTATCCGCCTTACTAATAGCATCCCTTTTTACTCCAGTACTCCCTGGTGCTGTCCCCTTGATGTTAAGACTCAAGAGGGCAAAATTAATTCATGGCCAAGGTTCTGTAAGAATCCTCTTTCTGGAGGCTTCGTCAGTGCCCTAGCTCCAATCTATCCAAAAATTCTTCCTCGCTTCCTGAGCTTCGCTAGTTGGCTCTGTGCCCTCTGTTCTCCCATTAGAGAAAAGATTGTGGACAACTCATTAGAAGACTTTCTCCTGCCACTAGGAGCTTGCATTCTGGATTCCACCAGCGGTACCAGAATATGAATCAATCCTGCTGTGTGAAAAAATACTTTCTTTTATTATTAATGGCTTTGTTTGTTTAGCCATGGCTAGGTACATAAGAAGTTTATTGTTAAATCTCTTTTTGAACAGGCCAAAAAAGGTTCAAGACAGAAAGGGTGGCGTTCTAGCTAAGGTTATATCTACTTTCCGGTTCCCATGGTTTGCCTGAAATGAGGAAGAGTATATATGAGGCTATTTATGGTCTTTCTTCATATCCCTGGCTTCCTCATCTCCTCCCTGCTAACAGCAAATATTATTCAAATAAGCATGACGTATCTTTAACACATTCCAATGTACTATTTCTGCTTTGCCTATGTCAAGATTTGTGCCAGTTGAGAAATTAGAGTCTTATCCCCAGAAGAAAACAGGAGTCCGGTAAAATAAGTTCATAATAAGGAGACTGACCCACCAGCCTAGTTGTATCCTTTGTATACTTCAATGATTGCAACATTTGCCTAGTCCTTGGGCATTGTTGGTTAAAATTGTCAGTAATGTCTTCCTGGCCATGATTGTGAGCTACCCAAAATACATTCATTTACCTTGTAGAAGCTGTGGAAACAGAATGTTATTACATACCATTCTGATTTTCAGCTGGCCTGGGAAGTTGGGAGTCTGTAGTGTAACTGGTCAACACACAGAAGCTCCTTCTCAAAATTTTATTACTGTGCTTGCAACCAGAATCTCTGTGTGTTTCTGGATGTTGGATGTGCATAGTTCTGTCCTAATTTCAACCTGTGTAGGTATGAATGTAAATACAGTAAAATAGACACTCTGCTTGTGTGCAGAACACCATATGCCTGTGTACTCCACTGAGTGTACAAGTTTCTCTGAAAATTTGGACCCCAGAGTCTAGGAAATACCTACAGATCAATCTGTAGCTCACCTATGATTATATGCATTTTGAATAGGAGATTGGATATTTCTCCTCCTCTCAATTTTCCACCAGTGAGTCATGTTGAGCAGAGGTTGCTAAGGAAATTGGGCACTCAAAGCATGTTATCACGTGGCTTAACACTGTAGATTTCAAGCAACCACACTATTCTGCATCTTCATTGCCTCTCTTTTTACAGGTCAACACAGCGACAGAACATTGCCTGTAGTGACAGGTATAAATTATGTTGTATTGCTGTTAGTGTGAAATGGAGTGGCTATAATATAATATATGAGCATCTTAGAAACATTAACCAATTCACCAATGACAGATGTGACGATGAACATGTGGAATTAAACTAAATGGCCTCATATGTAAGCAATCAATGATTTGAAACAATAAACCTTTACTGTGTGAGTCCTTATAATCTCTATCGACTCATCCCTTAGAAAATTACACTGTTTTACCACTCATTCAAGTTCCGTGGGCTTAGAAGATTTTCTTAATCTCTCCTTTGCTAGTCTTTCCTGCGCAACAGACTACTGCATACCTACAACATGATCCTTTCCATTGCCCTTGATCAGTTTCCCTTCAAAATAAATCACATTATTTTCTTGCAACTCAAATCCCACTTAACATGCAGATCAAATACCCTGTGTACCTCCCTCCCTGGGAATTTTCATATGTACAAGTAGATGCTTCATTAAACGGCTCTTTTCAAAGCAGTTGTAATACTCCAGAAAGCTTTAGAAATTTCAACCAGTGACTCTTGATCCATCTCTTTGATTACATAAGAATGCTGGAATTGCTAGACTGGATCACCCCATGTTCCAGTATCTTGTGGAGTCTAAAGCTTCAGAAAACCCATTTATGGGGCAGAAATAATGCAAGATCTGGCCAGCACCAGATTCTTCAGAGGTAGGTGCAAAAAAGTTAGGCAGATATAGGTTATCCTGCCCCTCCCATGCATATGAAGGTCTTACCTGAATGACTGATAGTTAAAGATTAGTTTAAACCCTGATGCATGGAGTTTTACATCCTTTCCAAAAATAATTGTTAGTGTTAACTATTAGAATTCTATTATATTCAATTATAATTCAATTATAATTTTCCTTACCCATTTAAAAGTCCAACAACTCTTGAAATCAGGATCTGGAAATCTCATCAGATGCTCTTCAATTTATACTCCTTTCTCATTTCCAATTGCCCTTATTTCATCTACACTACCATTAACTTCCTTTTCCACCTATCCAGCTCACCCTCTTCTTCCAGCCTTGCCATTTCCACATTGGAAAAATTTGCTTCCTTCTTTCATTCCACAGCTGTCTCCACTTGCAAAATCTCCTCTCCTCCAAATGCCTCCTCTTACTCCTTTACACTGATTCTATCTTTTTTTCTTTTTCACCCTAGGCTTCCTAATTTATCTGTTCCTCTGCTGTTTGTTAGATAACTTGGCATTTGCATTATTTTCAATATCTCCAGAAAGCAGTCTGAGAAGAACAGATGCTCTATGGATTGTATTGATGGACAATAAGAAGCAAGCTCAGGTAAGTCCAGAGGCAGAAGACCTGCATGCACAATGTGGGTGAGTTCTAGGCCAACACTTATTACAATTGTTGTTGTTGTTTTTTTATTGGTCATAGTAGTTTTTCTTTTACACATAGCAGTCATGTGTTCAACTGTTTTATTAACAACAACATTCACTGCTGCTAAGAGGATGTGAAAACTGGTGTTTTTTCTGAATGGTGCTGAGAACTGAAACCACATGAGCAATAGTTGGATCACTTGGGGATGTGCTGTGCAATATGGATGGTTGTCACAGGCTAGAAGCACAGATTATTACAGTCCTACAATGAAAATTGTTCTGTGGTCAAAGCATAACAGCTGACAGATTATGATGGGTAGGGGTCTGAGAGGCTACAGCTGGAGAGAGACTTGAGACAAAAACAGCACTGAACAAACTACTCTGGACTCCAGAGATGATGCCTCACTGCAGTGAGGACATTTAAGGGCCTAGGACTAGAAAAATAAAATATCACAGAGAATAAATGAACATGGAACAGAATCCCCCACCAGATGTATGGCCAGAAGTGAAAATGAAGGTCACACACAGCGTAATGATAGCACTCCACCACCTAATCACAACCCATTCCCCTCTAGCAACTCAGTTAGTGACCTGAGAATAATACAGATTCACAGTCTTTTCTCTCCTGCTAGTGTGGCCTTACACCAACAACCTGTAATCCACTGAAAACCTATCAAATGCATTAACAATTCCACCCTCTGAAATTATAGCACAATGGGAGAGAGCCTTAAATAAAGTGTCTTCTAACCTGAATTAACCATGTGAATATTCAGTGTAGAAGACAGGAGCTAAGCAGCTGAAATATCCAGCGTAGTAGAGTTAAGTGCACTGGAGAAATGACAGAAGGCACAGAATTGGCTCAGTTTTGGTTTAGTTTTTTCTCCCTCTCATCTCTGATGTGTTTTTACAGGAGTCCTCAGAGTTAACACTGTTTCCCAATTGTCCATTGTAATGAAATTCTCTGATACAGTTGAAAATGTTTATAATTGATTTGTCCTGTTCAGGTTTGGAGTTTTGATGTAAGTAAGCATCTAAGGATTTCTCTAAATTAGGGTTTGATGGTGTAAACTAACGTGATCTAGCTCAATCTAATTTAGCACTGTCTAAAACTCTAGTCAAGATGAGGCAAATTGTACTTTAACACTTGCTAAACTGGTCAAGTGTTAGATGTTAGGAGGGACTTTTACATCATGCCTTTACATCCTCCTAAAGACGAAGCCTAAAAGTTTGGATGCTTCTCTGAACCCAAGGCTGAAAGTGAACTGAAATAAGAGATGGGTCTCATGAAATAAGAGTGATTTCAGCAGTTTCAAATACAATTCTCCTTTCAGCTCCCCCTTTTTCTAACACTAAAATCTATTGATTTTAAAGTTGTGTGGTCATTTGCTTTGTTCCCCACCCCATTTCTTCATTCCTTTTTTTCTTTTTCTCTTTCCATTTTCCTTTTCCTTCTCTCAGCCTGAATTTTCTATTATGTTTTGTCATTTTCTTCTCTTCTTCTGAGGTGACAGTTTTACTGCTCCTCTCTTCTCCTGTCATGTCTGCACCTTTTTTCCTTCCTACTGTACTTTCCCTCCTTTTCTCCACAACCTTTCTTCAGTGGCAACATCACTGACCAAGGAACCAAGGAACCACTGTGCAGTGTCTGCTTTGCCTAGGTCTGTGACCTTCCCAAATAAACCTATGCAAAATATTCATGTAGAAATTGATTTTGTTACATCTTTCTTTTTTTCACATTTGTGGAACCTCAGTGAACATTCAGTGGTAGCTAGGAAGTTTAGCTGAAGATGGGCATGATTTTTTTTTTTTTTTTTTTTTTTACCAAGGCCTAGATATCAATGGAATTTCAGTGCAGCTTTTTCTGATGCACTTCTGTTTTTCAAACTGGGTTGTCTCAGTCTGTGGTGTGTATTTTTAAGGTACTTAAGGTCTTGATTCTGTTGCCATTGAAGTTTCAGTTTCTAAGCGTTGGTTGGGTTTCATCATATAGTTAAAGTTACACAGTATTTCTTCAGATTCCTTAATTGACTGAATTGACTCCTTGTGCTGTGGAATGTCATCAGAAGCCCTTTTGATCTGGCTCTTGCATTCTTCCACCTGGGTATGTAATAGGTAAAATCATGGCCCCACTGAAGTCAATGGAGATAGTGTTGCCATTGGCTTCAACAGGGCCAGAGCTTCACCAAAATCTGAATTTGGCTCCATGCTTTCAATTCAGAGTCTCCTAAGAAGAATGTCGGTAGGGTGAGAGAGATGATCACATGCTCCTTTGGAGCTTTTGTTTGCATTTATCCATCTGCAGACTTAACAAGGCAATCTAACTGGGCAAAACAGTCCCTACTTAAGTGGGCTTTTCCTTTTTAATGAAAGATCAGACTACTGCATAATCTTCAACAAGATTTAGATTGTACTCTGTTGAGGGCAGAGGCTGTCTTTGAATATGTCTTTGTACCAAGCCGAATACAATGAGACCTCAATCTGTATTGGAGCCACTAGATGCTACTTTAATACAAATAATAAACAGCAAGAAGGAGATTCAATCTATGGATTTTCCAGATCTGTGAACCTGGATTGTTGTTTTGTGACTGTACTCTATGGAGCTAATGATAAGTCAAACTACTCAATAAGAATGGGCCAAATTAATCTCTGGTGTTATTCCATTGTACCAGGGATAAAGGTGGCCCAATTTCCTTATTTCACATTTATCTCTTAGAGTTGTGCAGTGGCCCAGATGTGTAGCTTGCTTTGACCCAGAGGTGTGACATATATGATAGATGGCTTCTCTGGCTACATTCTGCATTAGTGTCATAACTGAATTGTTATGTTATCTCTTAATGTTTTATACTAAAAAATGTGTCTTTTGTTTGTTTTTAAATGGAAAATAATGCTAGTGAAAAGTGCTGCTTTGGCAGCCCTGGAAATTGAACTCCTCTGCATGCAGAACAAGCATAGGAATGGGAAGCTGCCGTGCAAGTTTCTCCCAACTGCGGGAGCCCTAACCTAGGGGGCTCATAAGTGGGGAGTTCAGTGAGGTGCACAGTCTCCATGCCCATTCAGGCCTTGGTCTCTTGGCTGAGTCTGCCAATAAGGAAGGGCAGTTGTGACGAAAACACCATGCCCACTAGGAATCTATTGGATGTGGCCCCAGGATAACTTCAAACAGGCATCACATGGCAACAATTGTTAGTCACCGCTGGGGAAATGGTTTGTCTGTTGTTCCCAAATCCCCTGGGTGATCCAGTCTTCCTGGCCCAGCGTAGTTCAATTGTGCAAATATTGCATGCTTAAAAGTAGTGAGTAATTTAAAGGTTAACAGAAAATTTTGTTTTGATGCTTCAAATACTTTGAGGTGGTTTATTAAAATGAGGACATTTGGACACGGAGGGCTCCATCCTCAGGCATGCCAGAGTTGTTCTTAGTGCACCGATGAGGCATAAAGGTGGCTCTCCATATTATCCCCCTGCCCCTCTGGAGCATAGCATGGTACAGCTTCATCCTCTTCTGCTCCTATTACATCTCCTACACTAGGGACTTGGGCCAGCACAGGGTGTCATAGAGCCATTTGTGCTTTCTCTTTGCCATCCAAGGACCTCCCCCACACCATCCACACTGAAGGAATTCCCAGCTGCCCATTTAGTGTAGCTTGAAGTCCCCTGTGCACTATAAAGGGGACTTAGTGTGGATCAAGGTCCATCCCACAGAACTTAAGAAACTTCGAATTTTCAGAAAGGCATCTTGAGCAATCTAATCCTATAAAACAAAGTGTTCAGTAAATAAGAAATGATTTTCTATCTAGTGAGGTGGCTGTATATATATAAGTCCATAGCAAATTCTCCATTTGGTTCCTTCAGGGACAGGTCTCTATACTGGAAACATCACCAACACATGTGACACTAATTGGCATCCTTGTTGGAAATCTCGGAAGAGAGACTGGTCTATGGAGACTGAAAATAGCCTCTGACTTCTATGTCTGGATCATAGCACAGTAGCAGAACAGTGTGAAGAAGCTTGCACTGCTGCTGTGCATATGATGTACTTATTGTCTGGTTAAACTGACAGTCCTGGAGACTGAATTGGTCTTTCTGGCCCTTTTTATCCACACTCAATTTGCTTGCTATAAAAACACCCTTCCTGACAAAACTATCATTATTTCTTTTCTGAATATGCTACAAATTGCATTTTGAGTAAAAAGAAAATCCGTAAGGAAAATTAAAAGCCAAGGCAATCTGTCCACAAAGTCATCATTTCTTCCACTGAGTTGGAAAATGTAGACTCTTGTGTCAGAAAATGTTTTCAAAATAGAATATTTAACATTGTGTCTTCTTAGCAAACATTTTTATTGTTCTAGTAATGGAGTTCTAATTACCATAAACATTGACACAGAAGCTTTTTCACACATTTTTGATACGTTGTTAATAAGTGTTTTGGTTTATTAAAAAGAAATCTCTCCTTTTTATTTTTAATATCTTTCATAATCTGGAATCTTCATTCAGTCTCAAATTTATTTAAAGAGACGAGGCTAAATTCTGACCGGTGCTGAGCCCACAACTGCTGATGACTTGAACTAAAGAGCTGAAAGTATTCCTCAGGATTTGGCCCCTGGATTGGGATAGAGAGAACAGATAAATAACCAATAGGTCTGTATAACAAGAAGTTTTGCAGGAGAACTGTATGAAGTAAAAATTGGATGTGGACCCTTCAGCCAACTGGAACTCTGCTGAAGAATGAAAAGAGATGTTCTGTTAGTTTAAAATCCACACAAGCCAATATTTTTACAGCGACCATTTCTTCCCTACCCCACCCCTGCACTCTTTTATAGCATTGTATGTCATCTCTCATTATATCAGTTTGCTGCCCAGGCACGTCACTGAAGCACCAGGCCTGTGCTTGGGACTGGGGAAGCACCCCTGCTGGCCGAGGCATGTAGTAGCATTAACCCTGAGCTGAGAAACAGTTGCCTGTTAGGTAGTGTGACAAAGTTCCTCCTCTGCCTTGGTGGGTCTTGCGCTTATTGGCGGATTGGCTCGCCTTGGAGCTTCACAGCAGCCCTCAGCTTGGCTGTTTTCATGAACCCACAGTCCGGGTCGACTCCTCCTGTGTCTGACCAGGAGTTGGGAGGAACCCGGGCCTGCCCTCTACTCCGGGTTCCAGCCCAGGGCCCTGTGGAATACAGCTGTCTAGAGTGCCTCCTGGATCAGCTGTGCGACAGCTACAACTCCCTGGGCTACTTCCCCATGGCCTCCTCCCAACACCTTCTTTATCCTCACCATAGGACCTTCCTCCTGGTGTCTGATAATGCTTGTACTCCTCAGTCCTCCAACAGTCCGCGTTCTCACTCTCAGCTCCTAGTGCCTCTTGCTCCCAGCTCCTCACACGCGCACCACAAACTGAAGTGAGCTCCTTTTTAAAACCCAGGAGCCCTGATTAGCCTGCCTTAATTGATTCTAGCAGCTTCTTGATTGGCTGCAGGTGTTCTAATCAGCCTGTCTTAATTGTCTCCAGAAGGTTCCTGATTGTTCTGGAACCTTCCCTGTTACCTTACCCAGGGAAAAGGGACCTACTTAACCTGGGGCTAATATATCTGCCTTCTATCGCTCTCCTGTAGCCGTCTGGCTCGACCCTGTCACATAAGGTGTCTTAAATAGAGAAGTATATCATGTTAAAAGAAAAGAGGATCAAAGAAGTATGGGTGGCTCTAATAGGAAGAAGTAACAGGAAACCTGAGACTTGCTTCAGTACCAGTATTGAGATGGAAAACACACATTCAGCCTTTTCTAGTTGCCTATTTATGATAAGTAAAACATGCGATTCTTGGGTTTTATCATCTTTTTGGAGATTCAGGTCATAAAAACTGGTTAATATTTTTATTGCTGTATTGGTTTAAATCAAGTGTTTCAGTTTTGATCATCATTGAATTGTATAATTGCTAAAGAGAAACAAAGACATTGTAATTTTCCCAATTATGAATATTATTGTTCACTTACACAATCATCTGCTTTGCCAGAGTCTTTTCATGCACTGAACTTCATTCTGGCTGCTGTATCTTAGCGTGCTCAAGCTTCATTCAACATCTGTACTTCCACATGGCATGCTTAACAATATTACAGCAGCTGAAGTTAACAGCAGGAAGCCATTTCTAGCATTGCTCCAGCATTGTAAAACAGGAAGTTCATAGTTGTCAGGCATAGCTTCTGCAAAGCAATCATTCAGTTCTGACTGGCAATAGTCTGTTTTGCGATCAAACACCAAACGAAGTGCGTCTGTGTATGCAACCGGGTTGTGCGTTGGAGATGATTTCAGCTATGGGTTAAGAATCACAGCTTGCTCCTGCAATTTCATGGGTTTTCTACGAACATTTATGTCATAGGACACCAGAATCCTTCAAACATAAAAATAACATTTCATATCCCTCACTTCTCTGAGCGTGGCTACTTTTCACCACCTTAGCTATGATATTTTCCCCATTTCACAATGCAAAAGTTGCTGAGACCAGAGATAAAATGGGCAGTAAAGAAAAAAATACTTAAAATTAGAGTAATTTAAATTAGTTTTCTTACTAAAATTTTCAGGTGTTATTGGGTTTAACTTTAATCATGAAACCTATAATCTGAGGAGAAGAAATTTTGGGGGTGGGAGGAGGTTAGGTTAAACCCTAACATTATATGCTCTAATGATAAGCAGACAAAAATATTTTTGCAAAGAAGTTACAGACTCTGGCACCCGTACGATCTCATTGATCACTGTTATCAGAAGAATACCGAAAAATGGTCTCAGAAAAGAACAGCAAAAATGGCTATTGGACTGGAAAGATTGATTTATGAGGAAAAATAAAACAAAATATGTATACCTTGCTTAAGTAGTGGTTGAGTGGATGCACAAATCTACACATTGTAGAAGGCTGTAACCATCAAGAAGGGAATTATTTAGCATAGTAAGGGGGTATAACTAGGAGTAATGGGATGAAGCTGAGTGGAAATTTAGGCTGCACATTATGGGAAATCTTCCTGACAGTGAGATTTATTAGCCTAATAATATACCTACAAAAGAAAAGTGACGGAAGCCTCATCAGTCGACATGTTTAAAACTAGACAGGACCAAAATTGCTAAACATACAGGATACTTCTGCACAGGAAGAAAATTGGACTAGATGACCTACAGATCTTTTCAATATCTGGATGCTGTGACTATATGAATCCTAGGCTGCATCTACACTTGGACCTAGGGGTGTGATTCCCAGCTCATGTAACGTACCCACCCGAGATCTGCTTGAGCTAGTGCACTGAAAATAGCAGTGTAGCTGTGGTAACACAGGCAGTATCTGCCCAAGTATGTTCCTGGGGTCAGGGAAGTACATACTCAGAACTTGGATGGGAGACCTTTAAGGCAACCCTAAGATGCATCAGGAAGTGGTGTTGGTGAGCAGGAGGTTCAAGTCTTTACTTTGAATCAGTTCTCGGAACCAATTCCCCAGCACGGTGTGAAGGGCTACTTCACAAACACAGTCCTAAACTCACTAAATTCAAGAGTAATTCTAGTTTAGTTGACTGCGTTCTGCATATCTTGGTCTTCCCGTTGTTGTTTTCCATCCCAAATTCAAACAGAACTTCTGTTGAAGTTAAAAAAAAAATTAGGATGACTTTTTGTTCCCCTCTGTAATGAAGTGTTCACCCCACACTAACCTAGAAGGGATTAATGAGTCTGAGAAGGGGCCAATTAACTGGACAGGCCACAGGTGAGGTGAATTTGGTGGCCTAAATAATCCCCTGAATGATGATGATGGAATTCAGCTGAGAAAGAGCATGCAGGGCTCTTATAAAACCAGCAGAAGGGGGTTGCAGTGAGGGAGCCTGTAGTCACTCTCTGGATATCAGAGAGGGAAGGAAGGAAACCTAGGGGGAGAGGATATAGGAAAAGGCTCAGGGAAATGGCAGCAAAGTTTAGGAGGGAACAGATGTCAGCTGCTGATTAGAGGGTCCCTGATTTGGAACCTGGAGTAGAGGGCAGGCCCCGATTTCTCTACCAGCCACTGGGGAAGTGGCACTCTCTGGGCAGTGAATGGAGAAAATACCTGAGACAGTTTACACAGAAGGACTTTGACATCCTGGAAGGGGAGGTCTATGATGATCTTATCAGAGGGCCAAGCCACTAAAGGAGAGCACCCCAAGCCACAGAGAGAGAGAGAGAGGTGGCAGGATGTGCAACGAGTGGCAGAAGAGGGCATTGAACCTGGAAAGAGCTAATCCCTAAAGCAACCAAGAGGAGGTGTCCGAGTGGTGAGCTGGCTCCGTGACCCCCTCTGAACCTCCTGTGTCCAGCTCGGAATGGAAGAGAAGCAACAGATGGGGGCCTGATCTAACTATAGGCAAAGTAGGCAGCTACCTACGGCAGCAGATTTCTGGGCAGCTGCTTAGGGTGGCAGATTTGGCCTGGCCATTCCTCCGTCATGACAGCAGGGTGGCTTAGCCAAATTTGAATGGTGCTGCAACCTAATTGACCAGGTTGAAATACCACTGACTTAAGTTTGTCCATGACAGAGAAGCAGCCATGTTGCAACCTATGGTGGAGGGGCAGTTGGGCCAAATCTGCCATGGTGGACCTGTGAGGAGGGAGGTGGCACACTGAAGTTTTGCCTATGGTGGCAGATTGTCTTCAGTGACCTCTGGTGACATACATTATAAGAGGCTGTTCTTTCTTGAAGTATTCCCAGCTAAATCAGAAACAGGAAAATGATAAAATCTCACAAAAAAATCGTTTCTCATGAGAGCCACAACTCAATTTTGCAGCCACAAGAGGACCAAAAAGTTCAGAAGAGGAAGCATCCAATTTTAGGGATTCTTCTCTGATTAACTTTTTAAAGGTTCTCGCCTCATTAAACATACAATCCTGTACTACTAAAGGCAATGAAAATTTTACTATGGACTTCTAGAGAAACAGGATATGGAGCCTAATTCTCTTATATTTGAGAGTTCAATATATTTCATCCAGAACATAGTACTGTTGGCTGCTGTTTCTTGCATTCTTGTGGTGTTACTTTGTTTCATATGCTTCACAGCATGCAATGCTGAACATTGCATAACACAACCAATATGGATCATTAACAAGAAGGCAGATGTGAGAATGTTGCTGATACAGACAAATAAGTTGATTTGTTCACTATTATTAGTGTATTTGCTGAGCAGTATATATCTGATTTGAATAACAAGCCAACTACTGTCTAGAAAGTAAATAACAGATATTACCTGTGAACAGACTGTAATAAACATCCATATTTCTCTGCCAAATGTGTTACAATGCAGGCTAGAATTCGTCTAATCAGAGGTACTCTAGGAGGTTACATACAGTGTACTTCAGCACTCAGTTTTCTCCTGCATGAAACGGCTGCTGTTACTGAGAAAAACCAACCTGATCAATACAAGATGCTGCGGAGAAAGACTTAAAATAATCCAGTTTCAATAATAATCCCATTTTTGAGACTGTCTGTGGAAAATGCAATCAGTGACTACTGTATGTAGTAGCTTTCCCCTTTCAGAACTCCTGCTAAGCTTTGATCCTCCCAGCTGGCAATGTACTGCTCAGTATGAGAGAGCAGCTGAAAGAGGGAGCATGTTTCTTTCCTTTCGTAGATTTTAGAATCTCCCCCCCAATTCTTTTAAATCCTATTGAATGTGTGTACCCTAAAACCCTGGAAGAACTTTCTCTGAATAGTGTCCAAGCTGTTTCTTCTTCTATCACTGAGATCTAGTTTTTGATGGTGAAAATTAGGATTATCGTGTCTTTGTCTTTTTTTGACCTGGGACTTTGATCTTTGTGAGCTGCTAATTGCTAGAGAAGAAATTTGGTAAGTTGGATCTGTGGAAGTCCCAAAGAACTCAGTGGTGCTACACAGTGTTAGCCATTAGAGTTGTGTGATAGTGATGATTTTTTGTCATGCTAATTTCAAGTGGTTTCATTCCCCTGGGGATTTCAGTTTTTCATTGCATTCAGTGGTATTGACTATTCGAAAGTGGAAGACAGCTTAACTGAAAGTGATCATGAAATGGTAGAGTTCATGATTCTAAGGAATGGTAGGGGGGGAAACAGCACAATAAAATAATGGATTTCAAGAAGGCAGACTTTAGCAAACTCAGGGAGATGGTAGGTAAGTTCCCATGGGAAGGAAGTCTAAGGGGAAAAACTGTTCAAGAGAGTTGGCAGTTTTTCAAAGCGACATTATTAAGGACACAAGAACAAGTATCCCACTGCATAGGAAAGATACAAGTATGGCAAGAGACCACCCTGGCTTAACCAGGAGATCGTCAATGATCTGAAAGTCAAAAAGGGGGAAACCAGGTCAAATTAAAAAAGGATGAATATAAACAAATAACACGAGTATGTAGGGACAAAATTAGAAAAACTAAGGCACAAAGGAAGATAAAACTAGGTAGAGACATAAAGGATAACAAGAAAACATTCTACAGATACATTGGAAGCCAGAGGAAGACCAAGGAGAGGGTAGGCTCATTACTCATTGTTGGGGGTGGGGGGGTACAATAATAGAAAATGTGGAAATGGCAGAAGTGCTAAAAGACTCTTTTGTTTGTTTTCACCAAAAAGGTTTGTAGCAATTGGTAAGGCTAAGATTTTTGTCATGGTTATTTTTAGTAAAAGTCATGGAGAGGTCATGGGCAATAAACAAAATTCATAGAAGTCCATGGCCTGTCCGTGACTTTTACTAAAAATAACTGTGACAAAATGGGGAGAGAGGGGGGTCCAGCACCCACTGTTGCTGTAGCTCTGAGGTTCCCCTCCTCCCGCTGTTTGCAACGGCTAGGAGCTCCAAGGTCTCCATGCCAGCACCACCAACCTGGGGCTGAAGTGGAAAATGTCATGGAGGTATCTGCAGGTTAAAGATTCCATGACCTCCATGACATAATCTTAGCTTTAGCGATTAGACATCTAACATAGTGAATGCCAATGAAATTGAGGTAGGATCAGAGGCTAAAATAGGGAAAGAACAAGTTAAAAATTACTTTAAAAAGTTAGATATCTTCAAGTCACTCAAAGAGCTGACTGAGGAAATATCTGAGCCAAATGTCATGGAAGACGGGAAAAAGGCAAATATAGTGCTAATCTATAAAATGAGAAATCAGGACAACCTGGGGAATTACAGACCAGTCAACTTAACTTCAGTACCCTGAAAGATGATGGAGCAAATAATTAAGCAATCAATTTGCAAACACCTAGAAGATAATAAGGTGATAAGTAACAGTCAGCAAGGATTTGTCAAGAATAAATCATGTCAAACTACTTAATAGCTTTCTTTGACAGGGTAACATGCCTTGTGGAAAGGAGGGAAGCAGGAGATATGGTATATCTTGACTTTAGTAAGGCTTTCGATAGTGTCTCATGTGGCCTCATAAACAAATTAGGGAAATACAACCTAATACAACTATAAAGTGGGTGCATAATTGGTTGGAAAACTGTTCCCAGAGAGTAGTTTTCAGTGGTTCACAGTCAAGCTGGACGGGCATATCAAGTGGGATCCCACAGGGATCAGTTCTGAGTCTGGTTCTGTTCAATATCTTCATCAATGATTTAAATAATGGCATAGAGAGTACGCTTAGAGCGTTTGCAGTCAATAAGCTGCAAGGGGTTGCAAGTGCTTTGGAGGCTAGGATTAAAATTCAAAATGATCTGGACAAACTGGAGAAATGGTCTGAAGTAAATAGGATGAAATTCAATAAGGACAAATGCAAAGTAATCCATTTAGGAAGGAACAATCAGTTGCACACATAGAAAATGGGAAATGACTGCCTAGGAAGGAGTACTGGAGAAAGGGATCTGGGGATCGTAGTGGATCACAAGCTAAATATGAGTCAACAGTGTAACACTGTTGCAAAAAAAAAAAGCAAACATCATTCTGGGATGTATCAGCATTACTGTTGTAAGCAAGACACGAGAAGTAATTCTTCCGCTCTACTCCATGCTTATTAGGCCTCAACTGGAGTATTGTGTCCAGTTCTGGGTGCCACATTTCAGGAAAGATGTGGACAAATTGGAGAAAGTCCAGAGAAGAACAACAAAAATGATTAAAAGTCTAGAAAACATGACCTATGAAGGAAGATTGAAAAAAATTGTTTGTTTAGTCTGGAAAAGAGAAGACTGAGAGGGGACATGATAAAAGTTTTCAAGTACATAAAAGGTTGTTACAAAGAGAAGGGAGAAAATGTGTTCTTCTTAACCTCTGAGGATGGAACAGGAAGTAATGGGTTTAAATTGCAGCAAGGGAAGTTTAGGTTGGACACTAGGAAATACTTCCTGTCAGGGTGGCTAAGCACTGGAATAAATTGCCTTAGGGAGGTTATGGAATCTCCATCATCGGAGATTTTTAAGAGGAGATTAGACAAACACCTGTCAGGGATGGTCTAGAATAGTGGTTCTCAACCATGGGTATACATACTCAACCATGGGGATACGTAGAGGTCTTCAGGGGTACAGACACTCATCTAGATATTTGCCAAGTTTTACAACAGGCTACATGAAAAAGCACTAGTGAAATCAGTACAAACTCAAATTTCATAGTGACTTGTTTATACTGCTCTGTATACTATACATTGAAATGTAAGTACAATATTTATATTCCAATTGATTTACTTTATAATTGTATGGTAAAAATGAGAAAGTAAGCCATTTTTCAGTAATAGTGTGCTGTGACACTTTTTTTTTTAATGTCTGATTTTGTAAAGTAGTTTTTACACCAGGTGAAACTCAGGGTACACAACACAAATCAGACTCCTGAAAGGGGTACAGTCATCTGGAAAGGTTGAGAGCCACTGGTCTAGGTATTACTTAGTCCTGCCATGAGTTCAGAGGACTGGACTAGATGAGCTGTCAAGGTTCCTTCCAGTCCTATGATTCTATGATTCTGTTTCTCTCATTGAAGAATGTTAAAATCCCCAAAAGCTTCACCAGCTTCAAATTTCAGCTTGTGAAATTTTCAAGCAGAAGTGACCTAGGTTTGGGGTTTTTAAAAATTATTTTTAACATAAGGTATTTTGGCACAGATACAAATTTACAAAGTGTGCCAAACAGAATATGGAGACAAACTCACCGTTGCGCACCATTTGGTCAGCAGTGGCCTCTTGGTCCAAAAACCTAGAATCAGGAGACGGAGCAGGTCATCTACCTCCTCCTGCAGCCTGTTTAACAGAGTACATGGGTTTTTTTTTATAAACTACACGTACACATTTCTCAGAGGATGAGAGAGAGAGAAGGATCCACATGTGACCAATATTAGTTACTTTGCTTAATGTACTACTGGAAGGCTCTCAGATACTCGGATGATAATGGGGGTGTACTGTACAGAATAGTGTACTATGCTGTTGAATGCTGCAGCTGCTGCTTCAGTATTTGACCTTCTTTTTCTTGTTTTTCTCTTCTGATGATGGCTCTCTGACAACCATGCATTCCTGTATCTGACAGGTGGACCATCTGTGTTGTGTAAGGTGAACCATCTTTCCCACACACCTCTTCCAGTCAGCAGATTAGAACATCAGGATATAGTGCCAACATTTTTGTCAGCTTGGCATTTAGCACGGTGGGTGTGGGGAGGAATGAAGAGGGATTCAATTCAGGCATATAAGCAGGGCATAGAGTTTAGATGGGAAACCATATGAGCAATTCCGCATACAGAACGCAGCGACAGTGTATAAAGGCAGCAACAGATCATTGTCCTTGTCCCCACTATGTTAATGCAAGCACTCCTGACTCTGCTGAGAGTTACTGACAATAAGCAAGCCTTATCTGCTGCTGATTGATGCCACATTTTAAGTGCTTTTATTTTCAAATAGGCTATTTCACGCAGTTCTACTGCCGTAGTGCTGACCCAGTTATAGGCCTTCTATGTCACTGCCCTACTCTTGCTAACTTTCCATCTTACACAGAGCTTTAGGTATTCTGTCGATGCCTCTGTGTCTCTAACACTGATATAGCAAAACTGTAGTAGCTAGAGCTGCAGCAGACGGAATGTGTATCCTGGGATGAATATACAGATGGATACAGATCAGTCGACACATCCGTACAAATTACATTTTACCGTTTTGTGTGGTGCAGACACCCTGCGGGTTGTTGGTAAGGCTCTTGGATGTCAAGTAGGACTCTCACTAACCTTGTAAAAATCTGTTTTCTCTATAAATATGCTGTACACCCTTGCGTGCACACAGACAAAGGGAGAGACAATTTGTGTGTGAGAGGATATATGAGTGTGAAAGAGGAGTCCGATTAGCATGATTGCATTAATCAGGAGTGGTAAAGCCATCAGTGAGTTATCTGAACCTTTTTACTACATCCACATCATCATAATTCTGTATATATCACATATGTTACAGAAAAACTATATTAGAAATGTTTTAGCAAGTTTTGAAAGCAGTTCTTTGTATATCTCGGTCTTCTTGTAAAGCCAGACTTCCTTGGTTACCATGGGAAGCCTGAGGGGGGAGAAAAATAGCAGTGAATATATTTTTTAAAGAATTCTATTAAATTTATTCTAAAATCTGTCCCTTTTATTGTCTTATACTGTAGATTGTAAGATCCTTTCGTGTATGTGGGCAGGTCAACGCTTAAAACGCTGTAGGACCACAGCTGCACCACTGCATCTGTGCCGCAGTAGCGCTTCAGTGAAGACACTACCTACGCTGATGGGAGGGCTTCTTCCAGCGTAGTCAGTCTGCCTCCCTGTCAATGGGAGAGCTCTCCTGTTGACTTAACGCTGTCTATTGGGAGTTAGGTTGGTTTAACTGCATCCCTCAGGGGTGTGGATTTTTCACACCCATGACTGATGTAGTTATGCTGACCTAATTTCCTAGTGTAGACGTGGCCTGTGTGTGTACACACATGTGTGCTTAGCACAATGGGGCCTCAGTCTTTAGCTGGGTCCACAAGGTTCTTGTAATGCAAATAATAAAAATCACTAGAGCTGGCCAAAAATGTGTGTGTTTAAATAGAAAAAGGCTTTCTGATGTAATGGAAATTTTCCTGGGAAAAAAGTCACGGTTTTTTGGTATCGCTTCTGCCCCCCACCCCCTCATCTTTTTTTTCTTGTTGTTTGTTTCTGAGTAGAAAATACTTGGAAGGGGTGGAGGGTTTGGCAAAGAACTGAAATATTCATAAGAAAAATGTTCAATGAAAATTAAAATATTTTGGTTTTTGTCAACCTTTTCCTGGGAAAAAATACATTTCCTGACTACCTATAATAATAATAATGGTGCAGTATTGTCCATTTGGGGGGATCTTGGATTCGTGTAATTTGCGGGGAGGTGGAAAGAAATAATCCCTGGTGTATTACTTTTATTTTATTAACAGGTGGCTGTTGGAGGTTCTCAGAACTCTGAAATCTTAGAAACAGTCGTGGCACAGACAAATTAGTGAGAGAGGCAGGCTAAAGTTCATCTTAAATGCAATCTGCCACATGGCTGTGTAATTTGTCACATGAATATGTGTATGTCTGCAAATTTTAGGAAACTATTATTATTTATTTCTATTAGTGTGGTGTCATGGACCAGGACCCCAATGTGTACTGTACAAATACAGAAGAAAAAGATACCTCTGCCCAACGAACTATACACTAGGGGTGCATGGCACTGTACAAAAACATTGTCCCTGGGGTAGGAAGTTTATAATCTAGTCTAGAAAGATATGATTATGCATTACAGAAATAATGAAGTGCAAAGACATATGGGGCATTGTGAGTGGGCAATAAAATCTTTAGAGGAACTTATTCCAGCCAATATTGGGTTTTGTGTTTTAAATTCTAGCCTGCTGGTACTGTCAGAGTGGAATTGGGAGTTTTCCATTAAATATTGATTTTTCCCAGTATCTCACAATTACAGCAACACCTGTGCTAAATAACTTTTTGCTGATAGGCTGTGGAGATTTCATGTTCAATGTATCTCCCTCAGAGGTCTTATTTCTTATCCATGGGAAGAATGGTCTAATAATTCCACAATGGGCTACAGTCTGACAAAGACTGAAGTTCAAGGCGGGGTGTATTTGGAGTGTGGGGGGAGCCAGTTATACTGTCTTTGTAGATGCACCTTAGTTCCTTTAGCTGTGCCTGCATATCTGTCTTGGTCTTTTATACTGCGCTCTTCGCTATGTATTGAAGTACCACATATTCCACTTTGGTTTCTACATTCCTATTAAGCATACTGTGTTTAAAAAAGGAGAGAATGGGTTTTAAAGATGCCTCAGGTCTACAACTACGGTAGGAGAGCAAAGAGAAGCAGTGTTTCTATTCTGGGGTTATGAAAATAGGGAGGTCTAAAATGAAGAGGTTGACAAACAGACTCTTAAGTATGACAAGCGCCACCAGGTGCTGCTGCTGTGCAAACTAGAAAGGCAGGAATAAAATTAAAAGATCATGTAAGACAAAAATGTACACACTCCCCCAAAATTGCCTTTGCAGAACAACTTTCATCCAAGGATCACAAAATCCTTTATAAGCACTCATCAATTAATCACTCTTCACAGCACCCCTGTGAGACAGGTAAGTAATATCATCATTATACAGTGATAGAGAGGTCAGGTGATCTGCCCAAGGTCACATAGCAAAGCAGTGATGGTGGTAAGTATAGAATCCAGGTATCCTGAATCCACTTCCCTTTTGAAACTACTGAACCAACTGTGTGTCTTTGTACTGAGCCTCTCACATTGCCCGCACAGATCACAATGCAGGATGAGGGCCTACGAGACTGCTAACAAGCCATGAAAGCCTGGTTGGGGATGGTGAGAACAATGCTTCTTTGCCAACAATGTGTTCAGCCCATGCTCCACTGTAGACTATTCTATCTTTTGCTAAGGGCCAAACTGACACCAGGTTTACCCAGGACTGGGGAGGCAGAAAGCTACCTCATCTCCCGGGGAGAGGGAAGTTCTGTTTTAGCATACCTCAAGCTTCAGACCATAATACTTATATGTGCTCAGAAAAGTTACCAAGCACTTTTGAGGTGACCCAATAGTGGCAGGAAGTTTTAAGAACAACATTCTGAGGAAACAATCCTGAATGCTGTAGGAGGTAAGTACAGATAGATCTCGCAGCTTTCCTGGTATATAGGAACACACTGTGCCTCTCACCAATTGACAAGGAGAATTTTTTTCCTCCAAACCATAGATTCAGAGAGTAGTCCAAGGGTATGACAACGTGTTCTTCCAGTGTGTTAAGATTGATTGGTTTATTTGCAACAAACTGTTAACGCACCTTCAAATAAAGGCTTTTTAAAAAAATACAAAGTAACGTAAGCTATGCGAATGCAGGGAACATACGATAATGCCACAGCTCTTCTGAAGGTTTCCATATTGGTTTGAATTGCTCTCTAGTTTGGAAACACTCTGAGATTTGCAAGAACACATTTATTTTGGGAAGACCTCAGAAACGGCAAAGGAGAAGAAACTAACTTTTAGCCTAACACTTCCTACCAGAGCCCAGACCAAACCTCATAGCAAATTCCAAAAGGTTCCTGTAAAACAAAGATTTAAGAGCTATGCTTTTTCCTTAGCTTGTCTTGGGGTGCCATATGTTTTTTGTGTTACAGGTCAATATATTGTGTTGTGGAAAATTAAATTATTTATTTATTTGTAGATAATAGAGCTGGAATCCAGAATTTCAGTGACTTTATTTTTAAATATTTGTTTTTAAAGCACCTACCTATTTGGCTCCTGGGATCAGACATGGCCTTATAGACAAGAAACCTATATCTATCTGTTTTTGTTCCCCAGTCTGGGTCTCTTCTGAGTGATTCTAAAGTACTCTTGAGAGTTTTTGATTGCTGATACTATGAACCAAGAATGAGTTGTTCTTAGCATCCCCAAACAGAGAACCACAGGACATGGATAATGTTCAGAAAAGCTTGAGAGCAGTTAAATGTGCTGTAAAGCTCCCTCCACTTCACTGATGGTTTATAATTTATTTATATTTAGCATTTAAAACAACTTTCTTGACAGAATATTTCTGCATGCATTTGTAATACAGCACATTATAAACTGAGTGGAATATTGAGAGATATTTCAGTCTGACTAATGTACAGGAGATTAATTCTCTTATAATCCACTGTATGGACTACCTGAAACTGTTGCCCTTAAAAATCATATCCCTATAATTATTTAGGGTTATTTTTGTTTATTTTAATTTTCAGTTTAATACTTTTCATGTCTAGAACATCTTTTCATGCAGCTATCTCCAAGATCTTTACTATCATTAGGTGATTTTCTATCACTGTTTTGAGTGAGGGATACATAATAATACGCAGCTATTATACAGCACAAAGGATCATTCCACCTATCACAGAAGAAATATTAGGTTGGAATGAAGTAGCTGATTAGTAGACACTTGACTAGAACATGCATAGAATATGAAGTGAAAAGTACTGTACACAGTGAAACTATAGGGGGAATTTACATAGGCAAAATGTGGTTAGCCAAACCGTAATCTGGCTGAGATGTGAGATGTCAGAGTTAACAGCCTACTCTTATGAAAAGTATTATGGGAACTTTAATAAACTCAAGTAGTTGAGCTATTATGTTCAAAAGACAGTATCTTCAAGTGCACAGTGTCTCCCCCTAGCAACATGCTGGGATAGTGGTTAAGTACTGACTCAAGGGGAGTGTATTCCCACCTGCTGAATCGCCAACACCAGTTCCTGCAGAACTTAGGTATTCTCTGAAGGTTTTCCATCAACTGCTCACCAAGCTTGGCTTGGGAGATCTGAGAGAATCCTAACATCTGCAGAATAAAGCCCTTAAGACAGCCCCAGGCTGTCTACTCATCCTCACTGGTCATTACTCCATAGGAAGTACCCAATGCCTCAATCTACTTAATTCTATAGTAGACTGAGTAAATAGTACAGTCATCTAAAACGTCTGGTGGGTGTTTCTTTCGTGGGCTGCCTCTATTATATCCTGCCAACTTCATCAGAGGTATGATGCAGGTTTGTTTCTTTCCCAAATCCTCCTCTGTACCATGGCATATTTACAGGTGTATGTCTCTCCTGGTATTCCTACCTGCTGGTGCTTTCTTGCTAGTTTTTTGTTTGAGCTATGTTGGTTTTGTGTGTTAATTCTGCAGAATTCTGATCATATGTATTAGGGAGATCTGTGTGGTGTTTAATAAAAAAAATTTCAGCAATGGCAAAAATAATACTAGTTGATGTAGCTATTTTCGTACATAAAACACGAGCATGGACTTCACTTAATTTGAGTATTAGCAATGGTTGTCTCTTTTTCTTAGCTTATGTAAACCACAAAAGAGAGAGAGAGAGACCCACTTAAAGAGAAGTGCCTCAAGGTGGGAAAAAGATACTTATTACTTCCTGTGAGCCTACTCTTCTGATTTGGAGACTGTAGATGTGCAATTCTGGACACACAGTTCTCTCACTTATGTGTTCAAGTGTGAAATGTTGAACCGGTGTGTGTGTTTCTCACTTTACTTAAGAGATACATATTTTCAATTCTCTTGGCTCAGCAGAGCGAATATAGCGATGGGAGAATGATCTGGATGCTATTCTGCTTCATGCAACACCAACACAATTATGAGCTTAATTCTGATTGCAGAATTTTTTTTACTGGTGATGGTGTAATTGCCTGCAAGAGGACAGCTCTTTTCAGATCACTTTGCATAGCTCTAAATGACTACACAAGATACAGAGCAATAGATAATCATGTTTTTGAGCTAGGTTTGTTACTCTTCCGTTGCATTCACACAACTGTTTGCATTTAATTTCCCTAGAATAGGGGAGAGGAAGGGAGGGATGATAAATTGTGACATACTTAACAAACTCATCCTGAATACAGGAAACTTTATTTGAGGCATCTTTAACAAATACACCTTAGCAAAGTTGTGCATATCTATGCTGACCAATGTTTGAAACTGTTCCAGAATTAAAAACACTTGTGCAGGGGGTGGGGGAGAGAAAAAGAACAACCAAAAGAAAAAGTTTTATTGTGTCTACAGATCTTCAGCCATAAGTTTTAGATGCGTGTTTTACTGATTTTTTTTTCAAGCTTGAGTTGATTTCCTTCCTCAGTGAAGACTAGAAAACAGGTTTGAACCTTCAAGTTTCATATATTTGGGAGTTATTCAGAATTTATGTGTATTCCCCTCCCACCTGAATCATATAACTCAAAAATGGCTAATCTGCTTGGCTCAGACTTGTCAAATAAGAAACAGAGTTCAGACATGCAACTGTAATGTTAACCTGCTTTGGGGAGTACAGAAACTCTAGGCAAAAGGCCTCCAACCCAGCACCTGAAGGATAAGCGATTGACGTTGAAATAGCTTATTTTTTATTGACATTTCATTAAGCAAAACATGACATGCTAAAGAAAGTACAAGATACACACATATCCCCGTTCCCACCCACAAATCTATTTCTGTACAATATCTTTGCTCTGTATATCTACACTATCTTACTAATGCATCCCTTTGTGGTGGCATCTATGCACTAACAACGTTAGGGCAGAGCATCAATCTCTTTAAAGGACTCTAACCTCCTTCCCTGGCCTTTTACTTTGTCATTAGTCTACTTAAAATGGTTTGTTTTAAAAAATATGTTTAATTATTTATATTATTTTCAGTGTTGGAAAGTTTCTGAGTAGTTTCTTTAGCAAAGTGCTGCTGGGGCCATCCTTTAGGGCTGTTACTACAGGAGAAGACTTTGCCAAGGTAGACTTGTGTATTGCTCTGTTCTGTAGCCATCCTGATTTCTGGTGGAAGGTTGTTCCACAGTTCCAGGTTCTCTACCAAAAAAAAGCTCCTGTGAGCTTCGCTTGGGACTCTACCAGCTCTTGGGTCCTATTGCTATGGTATGCTGGAATGAATAAAGAATTGGGCAGTCCCTGAAATAGCCAGCACCCAACCCCTTATGTTTAGACTCTGCACACTCATGCAGGTGCCATTACAGGACTGGGGCCTATATTAGGTGAGACAAACAAAAAGACCAGCTGCTGGAGACACTCATGGAAGGGAAAGCGCATGCAAGCTATTGATGGTGGGAAGAAGGACTCCTGAGAGAGGAGGCATTCATTAAGATGGCTCCTTTGATACACAATTGGCAGTTGCATTCTCCTTGCCAATCACCCCTAATTTGTGGGGCTCAAGCATTGGTCATAAATTTGGTTTGCTTCAAACTGTGGGTCACTTCATTATAAATGCTGGCTTTTTGCGGCTACTTTGAATGGATGGGCAGGATGGAAAGGAAGAGAAGAAAATCCTTCAGCCATAATCTCATATAAGAATGTCTATATGAGATGTTACGGTCAGTAATTTCTTGCTAGATTTCTGTTAGTGTAACTGGGTACACTGCAGTAGAAAAGCAGTTGACTGCATAGCAGATATAGCACACCTGAAGGATCTGAAAACAGGAACGTAGTTGATCGTTTATAAATCAAAATGTTTACCTATAAAGTGGTGCTTTAGAATGGCACTTAAATATCACAGGCCAGACTCATCCCTGATGCCACTCCATTGACTTCAGGGCAGATAATCCAGAGATGTATCTGGCTTCTCTGTATACAAGGCTATCTGGAGGAAAGGAATGTTTTATGTTTAACCATTAACAAGGTTTGTGACTTGGTTTTAGAGTATATTTTATATGTTGTCCTCTCTGACATACACTTTGAATTATTCTTAATAAATTCAAATTGGAGCAAGTATTTTGGAGTGTTAGGAACTGAAATATAAGTTATAGCCCTGATCTGTGCCAACCTTTGCAGGTCTTGACAGCCTAGAATTGGAAGTGGCTGATGGAGACCTCCAATGTAAAATAAAGAGTTAGGGATTTAATTAAAAAATGCCTATAATTTTATATCTTTAATGTATTACATACATTATTCACCACATTTTGTTCGGTGTAGTAGATATTTTTATGTATCTTTTCCACAGAGGCCCCATGCTCTTTTTCTCCACTAGTATCAGAAGATGGGTATAGATGTTTTTTATCATCCTAAGATAAGCATAAATGGCTTTATATTCCACTTATATATTTTTATATTCCACTTAGTCCTGAAGTAGCTTCTAGTACCTCCATTCAACAACCAATATAATCATTAGCATGCTAGAGATCTGAACAACCAGTTTTCGTTCTTTGAGGTCTCTGCTAGTACCATGTACTTTTCTCTCTGGTGATGTATTTGTGTTGCAGTGCACGTGAAAAATTCCAGGTTTGAAAACCATGGACTTTTAAGTCCTCTAATTATCCAGAGAAAAAAATGAGCGTTAACAGCTGCAGTTTTAGCTTTCCTATACTGTCCTGCTAATCTTTCTCACTGCTGACCTGGAGATACCATCCCGAAGTGTGAGTCCATCTCCATGATCCAGTTGATCCTCTGTCTCTCTGCTGAGATGGTCCACAAGTGTGCCAGTTGTTGGGGCTGGCTCTAGTGAAGTAAATCCTTGTTCTAGAAAGAAGGAACTTGAATGACAGGAGTGACTGATTTCACAACACTCTCTGAAAAGCCTTAAAGTGGTAACTGTCAACCCAAGGCAGATTTGAATTTGTAACAAGCTCCATATCCCATTATCAGTTCTATTTCGTAAAGTGATAAAATGAGGGTAAGGTCGGATAGTGTCAGGGTCATAAAATTTCTGGGGCGTAAACATTTTCAGCCACTCATAAGTCAGCAATGCAAAAAGGACTTTAAAGCTGCCTTAAGACAGCAGCTGAGAATCCCCCTGTTGTAGGAGAATCCTTAACTGACATAGGTCTGCCATAACCTATATTCCCCAGTCACTGGAATTTGAGGTACTCCAAAAAGGAGCAGAGGGGCTTCCTGGGATATTATCCATTGGCACAAGTTAAAGCAGCCCTAAGACTTTGGTTTGTCTCCCAAGTGTTGGGGTTGGGTGGAAAGATGGTGTAAAGCCACCTCTGCCCCTAGGCCCTCCCAAGGGGTTGACAAGCATTAATCTGGTATATTTGGGGTTCTAGCCCTCTCTTCTGGTTTCCTGCCTCCTTCCCCCATTGGCTCAGGTCCAGGATATGTACTCTCTGTAATCTCTTTACTTGTTCCTTACAGAACTGCACGGAGCATCTCAGTTTGCCTGGGCTAAAGTCACCGCAGCATTTGACTTCCTCCCTTTCCCAGCTCCTGGCATGTTTTGGCAGCAGCGTGACTGAAGGATGAGTACAGTCTAATTAACTCAGTTGGAACTGCTGCTCAATAGAGCTGCCACTACTTTTACCTTGTGCACCTTTTGTGTGGAGGTAAGCTATGCCTACAAGTGTAACTTGCCTTCAGAAATGCTGAAGCTAATAACATCCACCTCTGGTATCATTCCCGCTAAATTATGCTGTCATTCTAGCATATTCATACTGATGTCATTCTGCTACAATGTAAGGAGATCCATTTATTATGAACAGATCCTTCTGTACACACCAATTATTTTCACATAGGATGGATTGGAAGCAGGTCCCATTATTATACCCCAGTCAACCCGTCAAGTCTATAAACAAAATCTTTCAATTTCTTATTACCTCTTTTCCTTCCATCTATAATTCTTTGCATGTTTATCAGAGTTGTGTGTGTTTTAATCCATCATTTTTCAAGCCCCAGTGCCCTAAAACTGTGGATATTTTTCATGAGCTTTCCAAATGCCCTTCCTGTTTTCTTTTGCTGGCAGCCAGAGAGAATAAGCCATCATTAACGGCAGCAAACACCAGGCACAAATGATATCACTAATGAGCAGATATGCTTGTCTCTCTAGAAGCCTACGATGGTTTCCGCAGCCATTACTGGGAAGGAAGTGCCGTGGTTATTCCCAGGCACATCTCTTTATTCTATTGCTCTAGTAGCTGCAGTCTGTCTGTCTCCCTTGGTATTCAGTTTCTATCCGTTCACATACAGCAGATTAATTTTATAGGATCAATGCTGTCTCCATCAGTGAAAGGTCTAGCTCTTTCTAAATGTGCTGTCCTGCACCACTTCATTTTTCATTACATTGGTGGTACTAGCTTCAGCCACTTTCTGCACACAGTCCATGCTTTCTTTGTCAGCAAACTCGAGTCACGTATTGAAATCCACTTGGCACTTCATGCAGTCACGTGAGTTTCGCGACATGGAATTTTGCAAACATGTCAGACCCTGTGGTCTGGGTGCTCAGTAACAAAAGGCTCTGCAGATGTTAGCCTATGGAAGCTCCATGAGTCTCTGCAATTGTGCAGGCTAGTTAAGGCTGTGTTGATATTTGGTGTAGGACCATATTGATTTAACTGTTGCGAAGAAGGCCATTGCCGCTAGCAGGGTTCCTAGTCCAAAGGATTTTTTGTATAAGAACGGTGTTAGTCTGTTACGTGTATAATAATGTAGAATAAGATTCTGTTTCACTGAGTAGTCCAGAAAGTGTCCTGACTTCTTTTTGATCCAAAACAGCCCATTCCAAACACTTTTTGAATGGGCTGTTAGGAGAAAAATGAATGGATGCCAACCAGGATTATTATTTCCAAGTGTATCCCATTTACAGTATGCCCATGGTTCCCATCCCCAGCCCCGCTCTGCCCACTATGTGACGAACATGCTGGGAGTGCCTTAGTGAAGTGATTCAGGATGCTGGGACTTGGACTAATCCTCTTTATGCCAGGGAAAAGGTCCAGAGTAGTGTAAAGGGGGCCTAAAAGACCTGGATTAGGCCAGGTGTGGATTTCCCCAGTTCAGTATTGTAGAGATTAGCCACAGTCCACATTCATCAAGAAAACTGTACTGGGGCTCTGCTAGCAACAACCTGATTTATAAATGGCTCGAGCGAGAGCAATTACTCTCCCAGTGTGGGCAGAGCTTATATAATATGTGGGTGAAAGATGCCCCTCGGGAGGCATTATTGGATGTTCCAAACTGCCTCCTTTCTGCAGAATAAAGTCCCCATTCTGGACAATGCCTAGAATTTATGTGAACTGAACTGAGTCGAGTTCTCCAATGAGCATGTCTAGAAAATCCACCTGACATTTTAATGCAAGCAGTGGGTTAAACTCTGGGCTGACCACTTATCAGTTAGGTGAAAAACTTTGGAGGCTGCCACAGCCTGATGTTTTCTGCTGAGCACTTTCCTGAATGACAGGTTCTTTCTTGACATGAGCCAAGGGGATTCTTCTTTGTCTTAAACAAGGCTTTATTTGCCCAAGTACTCATGGGGAATGTGGAGATCAGTAATCGGTGCAATGACTCTCCATGGCTAGTCTCAGGAACAGATGTATATGCTTGAGAAGAGAAACAAAGTACAAAATTCTTCGATAAAAAAGAGAGTGCTAACCATTGAGAGCATTCTCTTCCCTTCTCCTCTTGCATTACCCCCATTTTTAGGTCATAAAATTTTTAATTTTTTTCATCCTTGTATAACGTGTTTGAGATGAGCCAAAATTGGAATCTTGACTTTGAACCCTTTGAGTTTTGGAGTGGGTTTGGATTCAAATTCCCAGATCCTAGCCTGGCACTCTAGTTTGGTTCTGGGTTGGCTGCAAATCTGAAAGGGGTCTTTCTTCACTTCTGACCCAAGATGGGGGAAATCTTGTGAATACAACTCATGAGATCTCATTGCCATCGAAACAGAGCCAGAACACTACATCTGGTTCAACCTTGAACCTGAAACCAGAATGCTAGCTTGACCCTGATCAACGTCTGTTCCTGACCACTGCCTCCCCATCCCAACTCTGGTTCTCTCACATGTATTTCCATTATACTAGTAATGGAAACTGCTCTGAAAATGGCTACTCTTATAAAAGTTCCATCTATTCTGATTTAACTTTACAGACAACACTCCAAGGAATGACAATTTTTACTTAGCTATTTATTAAATCCCTAGAGCCTCCTGGGACTGGTCTTCAAGCCAACCCAATTCTCCCAACTTTCCTGTTAACGGTCACATGAGAGTTCCCTCAGATGCATCTACTATAGTTCCCCTACACCGCCCAGGTACAACATAAGAGAGGGGGGTGGGTGGTTCAGTGTGGAGAGAATCAGGCTTTTGTATGGCTCAGCCCCTTTGGGAGTCAGGCCACTTTTATGTAGAGGCCTAAATATGAGTTTAGGAGCCTAACTGTAAGCACCCAGGTTTAAAAACAGTTACTCTACTGTAACCCACCCCCATCAACCTGACACTTAACTCTTGACTACAGCTGGTCAGGAATTTTTTGGCAGAATGTTTTTTCATTGGAAAATGGCAATGTGTTGAGAGCCAAACTTTTTCCTCTGCCCGATTCTTGCTGTCTGGCAAGCCCTACAATGGATTTGAAGAGAGACTCCAAGGACTCTGTAATTCCCCTGGGAAAATTTCCCCTACTCTGAGTAGCTGGCTCTTTCTTGTCTAGATTTCAAATCTGGTTCCCCTGAATGCTAGTTCAGGTAACCTTGATGGTTGAAATCCTCAACTAGTATAAATATGGCACTTTCAACTAAAATTTCTTTCAAAAAATCATTTTCTTTCAATCCAAAAATTAAATAAAAATAACGGTTTGGCATTTATAACTATTTCTGTCTAATCTATATTTCGAAAAGCTTTTTAGCCATTGAATTTTTCAGGATGACGGATCTGTCATTTCTCGTCTAAATGAAAAACAATTATGTAGCTCAGTGATTATAAAAAGGGGGACAATTTAATAATGCAAATCTCCGTGCTCACTGATTTGTATCCTTGCCGCCTCTTCTTTGTCCTTGAATCTTTTGACATGTCTGACTGTCATTTAATTAGCGGCCATCTTCATTTCCCTCCCCCATTTGTAAGTTATAAATATATATATATATATAGTTCATAGTAGTAAATTTACCTGTTAATTTTTACAGATGTGAGGCAGCTGAGTAAAAGGGACAAACAAGTTAATCTACGTGCAAGAACAATTAAAAGTGCATAAAGTGAGTTTGAAAACATTTATATCATGCAGCGTAACCTACAGAATTGCAATCCTTCTGGCTCTGCATTATTTATTACTTCCTGTTCCTACAGTGCAAACTGTGGTGTTTATTACTTTTCAGGACATGATTTATAGGGATGACTGATGAACCACAGTATATGCAGAATGCCAACTTCTCAATTTATTGGATTGCAAAATAAAAGTCTTAACTAAAGAAGGGCCAAGCAGGTTCAGAGAAGATAGGCCATAACTTGGAAAGAGGGGAGATCACCCCATGCTATGCCATTCAGACCACAAGAAGCCTGGGGCTCAGCATTAAAGCAATGAAGCATCAGCTCATTTTGAACCAGAGCAGCTTGCCTGGGCATCTGCATAGTTAACTAAGACCATTATAGTTCTGTCCCACCATATAGTCTCTAATTTGGTTGTTCCAAAATCTTGGAGTAATGTGGCCTCCTCAGTTTACACAGGTGGAGAGCCCTAATCCCATGGAAGATCAAGCATGTTATCTTATCCCCTACCACTGTGTAAGGCTACTTCTCTTTCCCTCCATGTCTGCCCCATGCAAGCTCTGCTGTATGCGACTGAGAATGAGGTGTGATTAGCCAGATATAGAGAGAAATCAGGGGGCCATCTACACTATAAGAATACAGAATAGGCTGCAGTTTCTGACATAAATTCCTACTGGTTTGATCAACAGCCACTCCCTTCTCTTTGACAGGCTGTCATCAGCCATCTTCGTTGAGCAGCAACATTGCAGGCCATGCTGTCGTTGCTGCAGGTGTCCTAGCGAGCAGTACAGAAAGACTCCATGTGTTCTCATAGACTTTGTCCCAAGGTGAGTTTTAGTGACCTTAACTACTGTGAAGTCCCACCAGACCCACCACTCTGCAGGCAAGATGTGATGGACCATTGGGAATGCTGAATAGAGCAGTACAGATAATTAATTTTGTGATTCACTGGCAATTCAGGAAAAAAATGTTTCTGATCAAACTGAAAATGAAACTTTTTGGAAATTTAGCTGAATTGAAAAGTTGAAAAAATATTGGGGTTGAACAACATGTTTACATTAACCCAAAATGTAATATTTTGGTTTAATTTAGAGCATTTTTGATTGCTGTTTAATAAAGCTAAAGAAAATTTTGAAATGAAAACTTGCTTTGAATTGAAAAATCAAAATGTTTTGATTTTTGGAATTTTTTTAACGTTTTTTTCCAACTGAAACAATTTGGTGAAACCGACACAAATTAACAAAATGTTTCAGTGTTAACAAATCTGTATTTTTCACTGAAAAAGAGAGTAGTATGAAAAATTTCTCCCACCTCTACTGCTGAAGATGCAGTATGACAAGTTGAAAAACAGAATGTAAAACTCACAAAACTTTCATTTTTTTCCCATTAAAATTTGAAATTGGTTAAATGTTTCATCCAAATTTGAATTTTGAAACTTTTTTAAACCAGCTGTATCATTGGCTGAAAAATTTAATTTGATTTTAGCAAAAATTGCATAGCACTTTTCCATTAAAATGTCAAATGTCAATGAAATATTTTGTCAAAATTTGGAATTTTAACATTTTTGGCCTGCTCTATTGCACCACTTTCCACATAAGCTTTCCCTCCTGAATGCGTTTTCCATGGACAATGACAATATATATTTTCAGTGTAACCCTTCTGCCAAGTGGAGTCGGCAGCAACAAGGGCTGGGTTCAATGTCTAGGGTTTGTCTATGAACAACACAAAGTAGAACCAGCTCAAGCCCCCACCTAGTAATCTAGGAATATTAACTATCACCCCGGGTGCCTCTGAGAGGCAATACTTCCCCTCTTGCAAGTACTGAGTCTGTGTACAACAAAATACAACTTTTAGGAAAAGGGGACCCAGCATTAATTTGGGAAAACACCACACCCACAATTCAAAAGCAGGTGACCATAGGCAAATACCCTCCCTACAGAGCGTTGGGCAGTATCCTTTGGTTCAGTTTCTCACCGTGCATTGCGAAAGTCCGACAGACGAAAGTTTCTTAACACACCACTCTCCTCTCCCTCTTCTGCACCCCACTCACAGTGTGTGGGCCTTGGTTAGCAAAGACCCAGAGTTCAGAGGTGTGTTCATGGGGGTTCACCTCCCGCCTCCCCCTCCCCTCACCCCTGGGGGGGGAATGTTGAACAATGCCTCTGCTGTTGCCACCTTTGCTACGGGCTCACAGCTGCTGCTGTGCCATTGCCACTGTTTCTCTGCCCCTGATATCTCTCTGCTGCTGCTGCTGGCGTCGGTGTTTCTCTCCTGCTGCTGTCTCTCTGTCATTGCCCTCAGCAGGTCACATTCTGAGGTTTTACGACTTCCCCGAGCGCTTAGTGATTTCAGCTGGCACTTTCTGTGTTCTTTCGCTGCAACACTGTCCCCACACAAGGTCGGTGGCTTAGCCCCTAGATCGGCTCAGCAGTGATGTCAACTCCATGACTCGCCAACTCGAAACACGGACTCTCAGTTGAGTCTAATCAGCTCACTGGAGGGGGCAGCTCAAATGGTGTCTAGGAGTCCACACCACTAGGTAGAAAATCTGTCTGCACCCACTCTCCCCCTCACTGGGATTTGGCATCCCTACCCCCCGCTTAGCAAGTGAGGTTCAGTTTAAGGTCACCCCCTCCTCAATCAGGACCGGCTAAGCACAGTTCTGCTGCCCTTTACTCGTGCAATAAGCATAACAACATTCCATTTACCCCTGCATTCAAATCCTAGGGTGATTTGTAACCGAAAACCAGCCAAAATTGATCATATTGGCAAAGCAGCTTCACCTGCTGCACACTGAGGTGGAGTAGGCATATCTATGCAAGCACAGATTTTTCTGTGGCTGTCTTTACTTTGATTGGTCCAAAGTCCTCACTGGGTATAGAGAAGGTATCTTTCTCAAGACATTACATAAACCTTATTCCTTTGCTATAGACAAGTTCATAAAGCTTTTTACGTACATATCCTGGAAATGAAAATGGTTAAGATAAAGATCTCTTTATTGTTGAGCACAGATTTCTATTTCATTTCTCTGTTACTAGGGACCAGCAGACATCAAAAGATTTGGAAGCTGACTTAAGCATCCCAAAGTCTGGACGCTCATCCAAATGTATTCAAACTCCTTTGATTGGAAAATCAGGCTGTAAAACTCATGCAAACAGGCTTTCTTTTAAGATTTCTAATATTTTCTGGTTTTGAGTGGAATGGAGGAATCCAAAGCCTTTCAATATTTTAACTTGCAGTACCAGCTCAAACCAGGAAGTACAGAACTGAGTGGATTGGTTTTTCCCCTAAAATAAAATCACCAGCACCACTGGCACTAATTGGTACCCTTGTTAGTAATCTCAGTAGAGACACCGGGAATTTAATGTATATAGAGTTGGTACTAGAGTTAAGCAAATAATTTACAGTGAATAATTTATTCAGTTAATTTAGCCACCTTTTCTGCTTATGGAAGGACATTGCAATTTCTTAAAATGTATCCATTATCCAAATTTATTCAACAAAAATCTTGTCATTTGTTTTGTTTTTTAATTCTATGACTTGATGATAAATATTGCAATACTGCCGCATTGCTTAATAGTGATTCTTCACATGTCACATAGGATGGATAAAGCACTTATGGTTCAAATATTTGTGGGAATTTAAAATGTAGATTCTGCAAATATTCATATGTTCAGTTGTAAAATTGCTTCCCGTGAACATCTTTTGCCAGTAAAAGTGAATTGCTTAAATATTTGCAGAAAGCAAACACAAAAGGGTGCCTTTGAAGTCTAGGGCAGTTTTACCATTGACTTCATTGTGGCCAGAATTTTATCCAAGAGATAGGCCCATGTCATAAGCTAATTCACTAAAAAAAAAAATGAATAAATAGTTGTGGGAATGATTTTTGCTTGTTTGGCTTTTTTGCATTATTCACCCAGCTCTAGCCTCAATTATCCTCTCTCTAACCACAGCATGACTCAGGTTAGAAATGAGGTCCATTGTTGGGACAGCATGGGGAAACTTGCAGTGTAGTTGCCTGTGTGCTGTACTTGTTCTTTGGATAGAGGACTCCAGTCTTCGTGGTTGTCAAGCCAGGATCTTTTGCCAGCACTTAATTAACCTATTTCCCCCTTTCAGTGAAGGATAATATAACTAAACTTCTCTGAACTTCCAAAAAGTTCTCGGCTTGTTCAAGTTTTGGTTGAAAGTCCAGAACCCTTTTTATTTTGTCCAAACAAGTCCAACATCTATAACTTTCAGTTGCATTAAATGGAAATGAAACACTGTGTCCTTAACTTGAAGGAGAAAAAAGGAAGAGGAAACACATTTGTTATTACTATTGAAGTTCTTTCTGGTCATGTAAGGCACAAGTTTTGTTTCATAGTAACAGAACAAGCTGCACTAACATCAGAGTCACACACCGCAAACATAAATAAAGACTGCATATATCCTTGGAAGGATGATGGTATTTTGGAACTCAAGCATATAAAGCTAGGATTTTGGGGTGAGTGTGCAATTTTTCTTGAGGTTTGAATTAGAGTTGCGCTAAAGTTTCAGAGCTTAGAGGCATGTTTGGAGCTGAAGTTTTACTTCAGTTTGTTATAGGAACAGGAGATAAATACAAAGTTAGGCTCTGGAGCTGAACTTTTAAGTTCAAGAGGTATTTTGAATCCAGGATTCTAGTTTGGGCCAGTATCTAGTCAGAGTATGTTTGATTAACTTATTTTTAAATTCTCGTGCCTCTGGATGTCCATGTTCCATCTAGGAAGACCAATTCTAGGGATTTGTGGGGCTGTCTCTTGAAGTAAGATGTTAATGGTGTGGACAGACTTTAGGAACCCACTTAGCAGGCTGAGGTGCACAAAAAGGTTGCAGTTTGGTGGGAGAAAATCATCATGTGGGTGTGAAGGATAATTTTTTAAGCTGGAGCAACAGGTTTCCTGTTACCGGGTGTCTGGGAAGAGTTTTGGCAGCTGAAAGTATAGGTTGGATGAGTGAGGGGAAAATTAGGGTGCAGCCCCAGATTCACCTTTCAGTCTCGGTAGGTGGGCACAGAAATGGAGAGTGGCAGACACCACTGATTTGCTTAACTTAATGTACCCTTTATACACACACACACAAAAGCTTATTATATCTACTTTAAGATGAGATATGATGAGTCAAGTGGTGCCATTACCATAGAAAGGGGAATAAACAATGACACCATCAACATGTTAAAATGATCCAGTATTTGTATTTGTTTCTGTTAGTTTAATGACTCCATGTATTATTTCAAGAAATAAATTTTATTTCTTTGTGACCTCAAAGCATCACAACAAAAATCTAAAGAGTAAAACGAAAAAAATCTAATAATAAGCTTGTCTGGGTATCACTGAATTGTAGTTGCATTGCTTACATTTCTAGTCAACGTCGCCGTCATCTTGTTCATCATTATGATTTCTGTTAAGAGTGCAGGGGTTCACACAGTCATCTTTGTCTTGACATGTTCACAGCTCTGTCCAGGGAAGATTGTTCTGACTACAGATAGAGTTGATTGTGCAGTGACCTCTACTGGTACAGGCACAAATAAGGTCTTGTAGAAGCTTAGATGCCATTGGGCCCTTGAAGAATACAGGAAGTACTTCATCATCCACATTTCTCTATCCATGTTGCAATAGTGGCCAGGATCTGGTTTGACTGTGTGTGAAGACATCCAAATTTTTGTTTGCCAAGATGCTTTTTGACATGCTCTTCAAAACTGTCCTCACATGGTGTGAATTTGGCCAGTGACTTTTCCTTTTTGATGGCTATATTGAGGCACATGCAATTCAGGTGTCGGTGGGTCTCCTTTTCTTTCTCGCTCTGGTCACACCACACTGCTACCAACTTCCTTGCTGCAGAAATTGTGGCTTGTCTGTCACTGTCTCCCAACTTGGCAAGATCTCTATGGTGGTAAGCTCCCTTTGTTTTGACATTAAACATAGAGTCACATCTTGTTAACACATGTACAGTAGGAAGTATGTTGCAGACGGCAGGAGTGTGTGCCACAAATAGCATGCACATGTATGAAGTGATACTTGTCTTTTGTGCTGGTAATGCTGCCTGTTTCAATCCACGTTATGTATGTGTTCTGTTTTTGGAAGTCTTGAACAGCAAGCACCAAAACATCTGTATCAGGTGACCAGATTACTATGGGTCCTTTGACTCTAAGAGACTCAAAAGCCATATTAGCATGTACAGGATGCAGAAGCATCCTTGTGTCCACTTCCTCTTGAGTACTGTACAAGTATTGGGCTTCAGCACCTCTCATGGTGATGAACTTTGCTACTTACCACTGGAAAAGCCTCCAGCAAGAAAGGGGTGTGTGTATGTGTGTGTATGGGGTGTGCTCCTACACTCTCAGATGCATTTTGAACCATATATTCAGAGAGGAATTTTACAAGTGACTGCTTGCCTGATGCCACATTTAGAAACTTTTTTTGTGGCGGCACAGGGTGTCTACCAATCACCTAGTATTTCTTGTATTCAGCTTCAGATCCTATCCTGTGTGGTCTTTCTGTAGTTTTCACAGAGTTACTGTTGTCAGAGACTTCGATTACAGAATTATCTCAGTCAAATCCTTTTAGGACCTGCCTCAAGTACTTAGCAGCCAATTCATCAAATATGTGGAATTTGTCTCCAGCCATCATTTATATGACAGCCATAGCATCTTTGATGTACACTGTTGTTTCTTTGTTGCATGCTCTTAACACATAGATTCTTTCTGCTTGAGCTTCCAGCTGATGCCCTAATTCAGCTTTGTCTATTCTTCTCATTGTTCCATCTGCAAGGAACATAGGCATAGGTCCTATTGGGTGACTAAGAACAGTTGCCACTGAAACATCATTTCTGCATCTTGCTATAAACAGGACTCTGGGCGAAATAATTGCTGGACTGATAACTGCTGAGACTGTCCCTCCCTTGCCATACTTATATTTAGTCTTCTTGGCCATGTCACCAAATGTTTTGATGCCAGATTTCTTGACTGGGCTGAAGAAGCTGTAGTGTCCCATCAGAATCAAGTTCACCTCTTACAAATCTCTCCATTTGTTCTTCACCAACATCTACCAAATAATACATTTTTCAAAGTTTGTGGAGAGTCTTTCTCTTGTATGTAATCTTTAAGGGGCTTGTAGCCTCTGTCTTTATATATTGTAACTTCCCTATGACATGTCAAATTCCCAAAGTATATTATTAGCATTACCTCCACCACCATTTTTCATTTTGATACACACACTTGTGCTAAATTTCATCTATATGTTAGTATCAAAATTGCCATTTTTGTTTAGTGGGGATTTTGATGGAAGCCCAATGTGAAGCTGTGTGTTACCTCTAATACTGAATTTTAAAAGCTAGTTTCTAGACTATTTCAAAGGCTAGTACTGCATGCATAGGCAATTACAAATTAAAACCTTCTATCAAGCAGACTAGGTGTACATTGTATGTACAGAAGCTTACAAACGGAAAAGTATTACATTAGGAATTCATGTACATTTATATCTACCCAGTATGCAGTATGAACTATGGCATGCAATCTACTGCTACTGATTCGCACTCGTCAGTCTGAGATTGATCTGGTCAGCAACTATAGAAAACTCTTATAATCACTTGTGAGATACTTTGAGAATTAAGAATATGCGATGTGGAAACGCATATGATACTATATGGCAAATGTTGCCACATGTTAAACAGCTTCGTTATTTCTGAAGAAAAACCACATACTCATGCAAATGTAATAAAAATCTTTTAGCAGAGTGTTGTTTGGTAGCTTTGCCCAATAAATAACACATTAAGATGTTGAAATTATCTGTAAAAACTGTAGCCAATCGTGTTGCTTTGTTTCTTAGAACTGGGCCAAGATGACACTTTCTCATTTTGGGTATAGTTGTTTCACCTAGCCTTCAGGCTTATGGTACTACTTGACAGCTCCACATCATACTTCATCTAAATGTACATAAAATATGCTTTGAAGTCATATGTGATTTGAGTGTGTGTACAGTGGGTACATTAAACTCCAAATGTATGATCCTTTTTGGAGCATTGCCACATGCCTCATAGACAATGGAGGTCATAGCCAAATGCTAGTAGCGGTTGCTAAAAGGTTTAGAGCCCTCAAAGGATATGTTCAAGTGTGTTCAGGCATTTAGCCCATACCTAGGGATTGCCCTGGAAAATTAGTTGCTTAGATACAGTGATAAATGTTGCTGTGGTATGTCCTGCACCCGAAAATTCGTGAAAGAACCTATGTTCACAAGACTTTCATCTTAATTTTGGATAGGTTGAATAAATCTCATTATATGCTTATGCAAACAGAACTTCTAGACCATCCAAAGGGCACTCACTGGTGTACTATATACAGTTAAAGGATGCAAAATGCATTCTCTGTCTAAATCAATGGTTTCAAGTCACAGTGCAATAACTGACAATGTAGCAAATTTCTTGGAACTTGGAGGGACGGTCACATGTTGCAGAAGGGAACTATTTGGAGGAAGCAACAGAAAGTCAAACTGTGTGTACTCCTGGCCAGAGTGTCAAATACAGTTGCAGTTCCTCTGTACATAGGTCACTTAATAAAGAGCCAGTTCCGTTTCAGAAACCTGGAGTCATTTTATGTTATTGCCCAGTACACCGTATGTGAAACATAGTGAAAGTGATCAGTCTAGTGAGACCTAAACCATAGAAGAGTATGATTAACAGGCAAATAAAGCAGCACCTAGAAACAGTGCAAGCAGACAGCTTGGAGGGACTTAGACCACCAGGAATGTTCCAATGAAGAGGAGGATATCTACAGATATCCTTTAGCAGATCTGAAGACTGTCGCTGGACATGTACTGCAGAAGAAGGCTGCCAGCTTTACAAATGCCATATTTACAACTATGCTATTAGATCAATTACCTATTTTAGGTGGATTGTTGAGCCAGCTGCAATGTAATCTCACTAACACTGATAAGCAGAAATATTAGACTAGAGAAATGTGACCAACTGCTCGTGACATACAATAAAACCATTCTGATCCCATTGGCCTGTTCAGGTTGCGACAAAAATGTAACTAGAGATGGGTAATTACAGCAAAATAATAATTTGGTAGTATTCATTATAATTGTTAAACAAATTCACTTTCATTATGCCCATTTTGTGTTCACTATGCATATACTAGCAGTGTTACAGAAATGTTCCATGTATAACTGAATATCCAATAAATACTGCAGAATAGTGCCAGAATGTGATCTTTGAATTCTTAATAATGAGCATTTGCACTGAATTATGATTCTAGCAGTTTTAATCTTCCAACCAGGAACTGAAATGAACCATGTGATTTGTGTCCATAGTATCTGAAATTTAAAATATCAGCTACTTGCACTCAGGCCTGTAGAGAGAATTCTGGGGCCCTGGTATCTCATGTTTGCTGGGACCATGCCCACTCCAATATCATCTCCATTTCATTCCAGTTACAGACATTTTGAGGAGGCCCCTGAGCTTGAGGCCCTGGTACAATTGTTCCCCCTTCAGGCCTCTCTCAGCCCTACTTACTATGAACTGTTAGAATACAACCTACAGATAAAAAGAGTTTCTCTGAAATTATTTAATGAATAAATGTGGGGAAAAAAATCACAGCTCCTTTTTGGCCATTTTGCAAATAGGAAAAGGCAAAACTAATCAAATCTAATTTATTTCTTATGAATTATTTGCCTATCTCTAGATATAAATGAAAACCATAGGTGCCAACTTTTCCAGGTGCTGGTGGGTGCTCAAATTCCCCCGGCCCCGCCCCAACTCTGCCCCTGCCCTGCCCTCATTCCAACCCCTTCCCCAAATCCCCACCCTGGCCCTGCCTCTTCCCCGAGTGTGCTGTGTTCCCCTTCCTACCCCCTTCCTCCTAGCACTTGCCGCTGCGAAACAGCTGTTGTGGTGGCAAACGCTGGGAGCTAGGGGGAGAAGCGAAGCCGCGGCGCGCTCAGGGGAGGAGGCGGAGGTGAGCTGGGGGGGCGGGGAGCTGCTGGTGCACCCACCAATTTTTCCCCTTGGGTGCTCCAGCCCCGGAGCACCCACAGCGTCAGCTCCTTTGCTGAAAACAGATTATGAATTAAAACAAAGTGATTGTCAAACTAAATTGATGTTTGCAGTGTTGTTGTAGCTGTTTTTTGGTCATAGGATATTAGCAGGTGGGTGAGGTAATATCTTATATTGGACCAACTTCCGTTGGTGAAAGAGACATGAAGAAGAGCTCTGTGTACGTTCAAAAGCGTATCTCTTGCACCAGTGGAAATTGGTCCAATAAAAGATATTGCCTCACCCACCTTGTCAGAATAAATGGATGTCTATTTTGGAGGAACTGTGTGAGAAATATGACCTCTTTGTATGCACTCCATAGTTTTTGAAGTATATCCCAGCCCACAAAGTCCTAAAATGAGGGTAAGGTGGCCCTGCTCAGTTTTCAGAATTGTTAAAATCCTCTTTTGGCTGAGAACAATGTGATAAAAGTTCTGCCCAAGGGGGGGATTTTTTTCCAGAAAGTTACAAGTGCCTGAAGACAGCGGCTTCTTAAAATGAAAGTGCTTCCTCAACAACAATTTATATTTTTCATCCCTTGGTGCTATAACTATTCCTGGGTTCTGTATCCTGGGCACTCTGTCTAGTTAGTTTGGGGAGTGAGTAGTGATCAAGTCAAGTAGTGTAGCTTGTCTTGCACACAGTAGAATTCTTGCTCCTATCTTTCCCTTCCTCTTATTTTTCCATGATTGATTCACGATTAAAAAGTATCAGAACGTGAAGCAATGCTGTAGAGTTAGATTTCACATTGTTGTAACTTTTCTTTAATGTGTTTTATGAGTGCTGCTCCTTTAAGGGAAAAAAAGAAAGGCTGAATCACCTCTCATTCCGTGAGTTCACCACCGGTATGAGGTGCAAAGACAAATGTGACTGTCTCACATAGTTTTGCCTCCATGTCATGGATTTAGATATATGTTTTGTATTGCTCACCTAACAACACAAGGTACACTACAGGAACAGAAACAACCCTTTATCGTTGTGCTGCTGCTGCAAATTACATGACCATATGGGTCCGATCCTGCAGATACTTACTAAGATACTGTATTGTACCCTGTCAAAGGCAGCTGGACTCCTCATGTCAGTAAATATCTATGCAAGATAGTAAATGTTTGCAGGATTGAGCTCACAGGGCCTGAGCCAAAGCCCATTGAAATCTTTCTATCGGTACATTGTAAAGCTAGGCAACACTTCAGAAGTTACCTAGAATCGCTCCTTCCTCTTCCCTCACCCTTCATGCCTGTAATGATCATATGGCTGTGGTTTATAATGTTTAAACATAGATTAAATGAGACTCTCAATAGAGGAAAAAACAAACACACATTGTGACACCAATGGGAGTTCTGAAATGTAGGACTGGGCCTGTGTGTCTAAAGATGTGAACTATTTGGAAATTTGATTTACAACACTAAATGCCCCTATGCCATTCTTTAGGCTGTCTGATCCTGATTCCATTGCAGGCAGTAGCAAACCTATCATTGACTTCAGTGTGGGGCTGTGTGATCAGGTGTTTGGAGGGTTGGGTGGCTGACCTCCAACTCCTTGTCTCACTGTCAGAGGGCAGTGGAAGTGCCTGGTCCCTGCCCTTGGGCTGGGGTGTTTGGGCCTCCCCTCTGTATCTGGGGCCTTTGCCCTTAAGTGGAGCATGGAAGGTGAACCTGGGCCCTCCCTCTCCACCAAGGCCCAGCCCAGGATTCTGCAGGAAGTAACGCTCGCAGGTTCCTCCCAGTAGGCCACCCAAATCTGCCACCCTAGACCACTACCTACCAACATGCTTCTTCAGTTTGGGGCATGGCTCCTGTAGTCCAAATAGTCCATAGTTTCACAAATGAGCAGGGCCCTGCAAGACTTGCTACTTCTTGAATTGGGAGGTGGTTGGAGACTGTGCTACTGAGGGTCTTACCCAATATGTGGTCCCCTCTCAGGCTCCCTCTTCTGTCTGGCTTCCTGGAGAAGGATTCTTCTTTCCTGAAACCTTTCCACCCAGGGCTGGCTCTACAGTTTTTGCCCCCCCAAGCAGTGAAAAAAAACTGCCACCGCGGACGGCAAAAGGAAGAAATTGCCACCAATTTGCTGCTGTGGCTGGCAAAGGGGAGAAGCTGCGGCCGATTTGCCGCTACGGCGGGCAGAGCAGAAAAGCTGTCGTTGAATTGCTGCCGCGGCCCGAGGAACTGCCGCCCCTTTCTAACTGCCGCCCCAAGCACCTGCTTGGAACGCTGGTGCCTGGAGCCGGCCCTGTTTCCACCACCCCTTTCCTGGCCTTTTGAGCTCCCTTTATCCTGCTCCTCCCATTGGAACATGGTTGGCAGGCCTGCAGGGATGGGGCTACCTGAGCCCAATATTGCCTTTCCCTTCAGGCCCAGTGTAGACGTTGTATCTCTCATCACAAGCAGGTTGAATGAATCACAAATAAAACTGCTAAGTCCCTCTTTCTGTAATTCATAATGACATATTGTTTATTCATGAGTTTATGGAATGCCTATTAAGATCTGGGCAATTCTAGCAAATTCCCAAAGCGTTTAGTGTGAATGATTGTGCATTTCAAAATCAGAACTGGGAGTGCATTACTCACTATCTGTAATTCTCCTGTTTAATATGCTTTAGTCATCCAGTCAGGGGAGTAGGAACAATACCATGTAATGTAGGTGTTAGTCAAACTCTGTGAATAACTACGATACAAAAAGTCTAAAATTTATTTTTTCCAAACTCTTCAGCAAATGCTAATACATTTAAAGAAAGTCAGGACTGGTTAAAGAAAGTTTACTAATCAAAAAGAGGCTAAGGCAATGATACTCAGACATCAGTGGTTCAGGAGCCAAATTAGTGATCAACATTACCCAAAAGAGCCACAGTAGTGTGAATTCACTGTTTCATTTACTATAGCATTAAACAGTCTGACGGGAAATATTTAGTTTATTCTCACAGCAAATAAATTAATGACTTAATTGGTTAATAACATAGGAAAAGCATTCTGATTGGTTAATAACTTAGATTGGTTAATAATTAAATCATACAGTGTTTTAATATCATATGCTGCAAAGAGCCACAGAAGACACATTAAAGAGCCACTTGTGAGAGACAGTCTGAGTATCACTGGGCTAAGGGTACCTGGTTCTATAACATGCCAAGTGTTCTGAACTCTCTCTAAAGTGGGTGCGTACAACTGCTTTACATTTTCTGACTTTTGATTTATTTAATGATTTTTTTCCTCAGAATTTTGATTTAAAAATGGGATACATTTTTCTTAAACACTATTGTGGAAGATGCATCCTAATTTTCAACCAGCTATAGAGTAGGTCAAACATTTTCAAATTTTAATCAACAGAAGAAAAAGGGGGCCCTTTTTTTCCTCCTAAAATATTCCACAAAAAAGTCTTGTCTTTTTTTTTTTACCAGTGTTACCAAAGGGAGTTCAGAGAGTTCAGCCCCTTTCAGAATTAAGACTTAAACTAATAAGGACTATTATTTGTAGTGGATAGTTTGCCCAGCTCTGGCTTCTCTCTTTTTGCTGCTCAGCTCTATTGAAGAAACACATTTTTGTCCTCATTCCTCTCCTTTTAACTTCTTTGCCTCCCACATGCATGTGTCTGTACGGAAGGCATTGCCTTCATGCCAATAAAGTGTTACTGAAGTTGATGAAGCTATATTAGTCCAATCACTGTCCAACTGGGGTAATCTTGCTTTGCACTTTGTCACTTGCCCTGTGGGTCGATTCCTCCCCCTCTCCCCATGCCTGTAGGTATCTAGCAGGTCAGATATGTAGCTCCCAAACCAAGGAGAACATCAGGTCAGATTAGTTGCATGACTCTTGAATTAATTAGCAAACACATTCTTATAGATTGCTACAAATATACCTTGTCCCAGGCACGCCTGGTTCTTTTTCTCCTAGCCTTTCCCCTGTCATTCACAAAGGAAAGTTCTTCCCAAAGTAGCCTGTAATCCATCTTTGCATTCCAGACCCCATCATTCTTTTAGGAGCTTTCAGACATAAGTGCCTGGAGTCAAACACTTGACATTTAAAAAGGTCTTGACATCATTCAGCGAATCTTATCCATTACTGGACAAGTGCAACCAAATGCAACAACAGGGCCATTGTTCCCTGCCAATTTGAGGTAGCTCTGCTTTAAATTACTCCAGCCTTCCCCACATGACAACATGACTTAAAAGGTCATGAGTTCATTGCTGGTTTTATACCATGCTCTTTGACACTGATCCTTCCTATGGAAATAGGAAAAGCAAACGTTCAGCAGCAGCACATAAATATTTCCATGAAAAATAATTTAAAGTACTCTGGGTTACACATCCTGATTAATTTTGTGCCTGAAGCTTTGTTCAAGTATATTTTATATTTTCGAGGTAACGAATGGCTGTGGACTATTTATTTAAAACTGTATGTTGCTAAAGCCTGACCAGTCATCTCCCCACTAATTCTTCTTGCACCGCTCCCATTCACATTGGTTTGTCCATATTTCAATTCTGACTGCTCCTTTTGTCTCCTTCACCCAAACTAGCCTTTCTGTTTCCCCTCGTGGCTGGAACAGCTTCCTCTTCATATATGCCAAGTTCGCTTCCTCTTCACAAAACATCTAAAGACATGCCTGGTCTGCAAAACATTTAGCCAAAACAGTAATGCTGCTGGCACCATTATGTCTTTGTTTGGTATGGTATTGTGCCTCTAGTTTGCAAGTTCCTTAGGATCGCGATCTATTATTATTTTACCCTAGAATGTAAAATGACCTTGATATATAATTAGATATTGCATCCAAATTCTTCCCTGTCTTACTGTTACGTAATCCCATTGAACTAAATAGGGCTACTTACACAATAAGGTACTATTGAACATAAGTAAGAGGTGCTGAATCAGGTCCTAAACAGCAAGGATTAATGCATGGAAATAAAACAGATGTGTGAACTTAGAGGTATGAATTTTACACTCGGGCCTGTCAATAGACTGAGTGAAACTTCACCTGCAAAACTGGCTGTGCAAAGTGAACATTGGCAGATTTTTCAGATGTCTCTTCTGGCAGTAATGCTAACTGTGTAGTTGCCTTTCTGGAAATGACATAACAGCACTAGAAACACTCATTGGCTGACATTGTTAGGTCAATTCAAGAAGCACTATCCTCTTGGAATGGTGTCAGTTCAAAGCTGGAGTCAGATGCTTTAGCTGTCTCCAAAGAGGAGGTAGAGTGCATACATCTAGGCAGAGAGACATCAGAGAGACATATTTACATTTTAAACAGTCTTGTGACATTTGGTCATCACATTGTGCCATGTGACACATAACGGTATTCCCTGGAACCAAGAGGGCAGAGAGCTGTGCTATTAGATGGTAAAATGGATACTTGAATGATACTCAGTGTAAAGGATTTACATATTTTGATTTAAAAAAATATTCTGTGCAGTTTGCGTCTACAGTAGTGTTCTGGGGAATTTTTCCACTTTTTCCTCTACCACCAGTGCAGTGGTAACAGTGGTGGGCATACAAGCATAGACGGGGCAAATCTATGTGACACGGGGTATCCGCACTGGAGGTGGAGTTTTAATTTCCAGCTTGGATAGACACACCTATGCTAGTTTAGATTGAGCTAGCCTGTGCTAAAACTATCACTGTAGTTGTTGTTGCACGGGCGATGGGATGGGCTGGCATCCCCAAGTACGATCCCGTCCAAGACCCTAAGTACATATTTGGGAAGGGGTTAGCCACCCTGAATATGTACCTAGGATCTTGGATGGTGTCATAAATATAAAGGGAAGAGTAAACCCCTTTAAAATCCCTCCTGGCCAGAGGCAAAATCCTCTCACCTGTAAAGGGTTAAGAAGCTAAAGGTAACCTCGCTGGCACCTATGACCAAAATGACCAATGAGGAGACAAGATACTTTCAAAAGCTGGGAGGAGGGAGAGAAACAAAGGGTCTGTGTCGGTCTGTATGCTGCTTTTGCCGGGGATAGAACAGGAATGGAGTCTTAGAACTTTTAGTAAGTAATCTAGCTAGGTATATGTTAGATTATGATTTCTTTAAATGGCTGAGAAAGGAACTGTGCTGAATAGAATGACTATTCCTGTCTGTGTGTCTTTTTTGTAACTTAAGGTTTTGCCTAGAGGGATTCTCTATGTTTTGAATCTAATTACCCTGTAAGGTATCTACCATCCTGATTTTACAGAGGTGATTCCTTTACTTCTATTCAAAGTCTTCTTGTAAGAAAACTGAATGCTTTTTCATTGTTCTCAGATCCAAGGGTTTGGGTCTTTGGTCACCTATGCAAATTGGTGAGGATTTTTACCAAACCTCCCCCTGGAAGTGGGGTGCAAGGGTTGGGAGGATTTTGGGGGGAAAGACGTGTCCAAACTACGTTTCCCAGTAAACCCAGTTAGAGTTTGGTGGTGGCAGTGGAGATCCAGGGTCAAAGGATAAAATTAATTTGTACCTTGGGGAAGTTTTAACCTAAGCTGGTGAAAGTAAGCTTAGGAGGTTTTCATTCAGGTCCCCACATCTGTACCCTAGAGTTCAGAGTGGGGGAGCAACCTTGACAGATGGGATTGAACTTTGGGTGGCCAGCCCATCCCACTGCCCATGCAACCACAGCTATGCTGCTATTTTTGGTGCTGTAGATTAATCAGAGCTAGTGGAGGTATGTCTACCTGATCTGGAAATCACAACTTCCAGCTCCACTGTAGACAGACCCTTGATGGTGGGAATGGTTATTGTTTCCATGCACTCCTACTGTTGCTGGAGCTGCAACAGTGGTAAAAGGGAAGAAGGAGAATTCCCAAAAAAGGCTAGTGTAAACAAGGCTTTAGGAATTGATGCTGGGAGATACTTAAGGTCCAAACCAGGCACTGAACCATCCCCGAGGCCCATTGATTTCAGTGGGAGTTGAGGATTCCCAGCACTTTGCAGGGTTGGGCCCTAAGCCTGAAGTCTCTGTATTATGTAATTTACTATTTTCCTGGCAGCTTGTTTCTGATGGAAGGAGGGGGGAAGCAACACAGGAAGTCTTGAAAAATAGATTTATTAACTTCACATTTTCTCAACAAAAAGCTCTTTCTTGTGATTTAAGAAACAAAGGTTAATGCATAAATTTCAAGAAGACTTTTGTGAGGATTTGCCATATGTTCTAATGTGATCTCTTTGGGGGAGCGCGTTCATGTACAGATAAGTGCTACCGGGCTTGTATCCAGTACTTTGCCTTTTCCCTGGTTGGAATTAGAGAGCAGACAGTATGTAAGAGGTGCAGTGTGGGCTGGCTCCAGGCTCTTGGTCTGACTGTTTTCTTTTTTTCATTGAATTGTAATTGAAGTATTTTTGATAGAGAAGGACATGTGACTCATTGTGATGAAGCAACATGTCATTAGTCCGTCACATTAGTGAGGTCTGTTAAATACAGGAAAAGTGCCTAGAAGTAATAATAATGCATAGTGCTTTCTTTGAACGAACACACACATAGTTTGGCCATTTTCTAAAGTTTCTATAGCTTTAGCAGTAGAAGTTGAGTGACATTTAAGCTACCCCTCCCCACACTTACCGATCTAGGTATCCCACTGGGTGAGTTTTTTCTGTATTGTCATGCCCTGGCTGTAGCCCAGCCCATAACATAATAATAACACTTTGTATTTATAGAATGCCCGTCATCTAAAAATCACAAAGTACTTTACAAACATTAATTAATGCTCACAACATCTTTGTGAGGTGGGTAAGTATTATTATTATAATCTTTTTACAACTGGGTGAGCTGAAGCATAGAGTGGTTAAGTTGCTTAGTGAAGGTCACATAATGAGTCAGTATTGAGAAACAGGAAACTTGCCCTCCGATTCTGTGCTCTAACCACTAAAACCACTTCCCAGGAGCAATAGATGGAGACAGGAGGAGTGTGGGAGTGACAAACAGTGCAGTTAAGTTGCAGACACAGAAAGAAAACTTAGGCAGAATGGTCTTGTCCCATTCCCAAGATACCTGCCTTCTTTCGGTCACAATGCCACCTACAGTGGCACTGTTGGTTTTCAAGTCACCACATGCAAAGGACTATTGTGATTTGATATTGTTTAAGTCTGTAGAAATATTGAGATAGGGGAACAAAGCTACAGGTGTTTCTTGTCATACAGTTTTGTCCCTAGTATGAAGGCCCTTGCCTTTCAGATGATGATTGGATTTAGCTTTGAATCCTTATTGCTATTGGCCTTGCAATTACAGTAGGCCCAAACCTGGAAGGTTGCGAGCACCCAGAGCTCCCAAAAACTTGCAAAAGGGTGGAGAGTACTCAATACCTTTCAGGATTTGTCCCATATATTTGAATTCCTACTGAATTTAGTCTATATTGCTACCATAGAAGCACAAACGCATTGAACCATGTGGACAGCCCCCTCTTCTGAACATTGTCAGCAGAAAAGAGTGTTGAAGAGTTGTTGGTTCTTCTCCCCCACCCCAAAGATAAGAACATTTTTTGCTCCAGGAGTTGGACTTATGCAACCAAGCCTATAAACTGAAGTAAATATTATGTGTGGGAACTGCATTTTCATGAAATGAAGGTTGTAAGTCAAGGTGGTTTATTTCTCCTCCAAGCTGGAGCAAATGATACAGTTTTCAGTCACATCTGATGATCAGTAGACACAAACAGTGTCTATTAGTGCTTTAGTGACAGTTTCAAGGTACTAGAAATCCCCTCTTATTTATAAGGATTGACCTATAACTAGTCATGCTGGAACTTATTCTCATTTAAGCTATAGCTATAGATAGATTCTACACATCACTTTGAACCTGTATATTTCATAGAAAACATACAATTATAAACATTGAATTGAACATAAAAGTTATTTTTTCTGAGCTGGTTTATACAGCAATAACACACAAACAACGAGGAGTCTGGTGGCATCTTAAAGACTAACAGATTTATTTGGGCATAAGCTTTCATGGGGAAAAAACCTACTTCTTCAGATGCATGGACTACACCAGGCTTTTCTGCTAAATACACTTTCAGGTTGAAATTTAAACTCCTCCATTCTCAGTGCAACCCCAGTGCCCATTGTGTATATGTATATTACAGATACATCCATTCAAATGCATTGGCCAATTATGTGTGTGTGTGTTTCTTGAGCTTAGGATGCTTAATGAGTGACGAGCAAACAATGAAGCTCAGTTTTCTCAAATGTGTCAGAAACTGCACATAAAATATTCTCTCCCGTCCACTGCTTTCCATCTTTTTAGTTCAGAAAAAAGAGAAGTTTTAGGTTGTAGTGTGGCAGCCTGCCAAATAGTTATGATAAGCCTGCATTGCTCACTGCGTGGTGAGTTAAACAGAATTATGCATTGTACTAAAGCAACGAGGGAGTGGTTCCCCAGACTATTTTGAACAACAGTATTTTAAGGAGTATTTTAATAAAAAGCAGGATTACTTTTAATTAAATTAGCCCAAAAGGCAAAGGCCTATATTTACTAACATTTTGGACTGCTGCTGAAAGGTAAATATTGTTGTGGAGGGAAGGAAGGGCAAAATGGCAGCCTTTTGAGAGCCTTTTGTACTATGGAAATCTTTTTATAAAATATTTTGAGAAAAATAGACACAATAGCTGTCTGCTAGGTTGCTTTTTTAATTTGATCTGCTTCTTCATCATATTCCTTTCAGGGTTTCTCTCTCTGTGTCTTTTTTTCCTTCCTGTTTCCATCATGGGGGCTAGGCGGTAAGATACCACCAAATGATGAAAAGAGGAATAGAACTGAATTGACTAAACTGCTCTAGCTGAAATCTAGTATACAGCACCAACGTTTTATTGAGTCAAGTATGATTTCAAACATTATTAGGGCTTACATATTCAAAAGTGACTAGTGATGTTGGGCCCAGCTCAAGACACCTTTACAGAGGTGTCAACACTTGCTGACAGGACCCTTTTGGGCATCTCAGATTAGGCATCCTGAAAATGCTAACGCTAATTTTGAAAAATTAGTCACGATATATTTATTGGGAACATTTCTGGGGATCGCCAGATCTTGCTGACTTAGTATAACTGTATGTGCATTATGATGCATGTCAACAAACTTCTGGAAGGTTAAGCTTCCATTTAAAAAACAATGTACATCTCTAGGATAGATGTCACAGTGCCATCAAATTGCTAAGGCAGCTTGTTGCTTGGAAAAAGAGAATATTTCCAACCAAAAGTCATACAAAGTGAGATGCCAAGCCTCTTATGGCTAGTGGACGCCTGAAGGGAACCATCAAACTAAGATATCATATCTAAGATATGTGAGGGACCATATGTGAGGGACCATTAAGCCGTCTTACACCTCATGGGATGCTATTTCTTCTTACGCACCTTAAGAGGACCTCTGTTGCTCCTCTGTGGCTTGCAATAGTGGATCACGCCTCTGATGAATGACAAGATGGAGAAGGCAGGAATATGCAAGTACTTTCCTTCAACTGTTATCCTGCCAATCCAAGTTGCTCTTGAATGTTCCCTGCTGAACCTGGACCACTCTTGTCCTGTTTGTTATGGATGGATAAGGCAGGATATTTTCAAGACTCTGTGTGCAAAGATGACAGGTTGATAGCTGACTGGAGGCAGAGTCAAGGGAGTTTTGGTGCTTTGTGGAGAAGTGCTGCCTTAACTCTGGGGTTATTCACATGATTGGAATATTGGTACAGAAGGGTACAGCTTGTTCAGGAAGAATAGGCAGGGGAAAAGGGAGAAGGGGTTGCCTTCGGTATCAAAAATGTATACACTTGCACTGAGGTTAAGAGAGAAGTTGGAGGCAGACCTGTTGAAAGTCTCTGGGTAAGGATAAAAGGGGTAATTACAAGGGTGAAGTCATGGTAGTTGTCTACGATAGATCAGCTAACCAGGAAGAAGAGGTGGGTGAGGCTTTTTTTTTAAACAACTAACAAAATCATCCAAAGCACAGGACTTGGTGGTGGTAGGGGACTTCAATTTACCCAATTTAACTGTTGGGAAAATAACACAGCAGTGTATACATTATCCAACAAGTTCTTGGAATGCATTGGGGACAACTTTTCAGAAGGTGGAGAAAGCAACTAGGGGAGAGGCTAATCTGGATTTGATTCTGATGAGCAGGGAGGAACTAGTTGAGAATCTGAAGTTGGAAGGCAGCTTGGGTGAAAATGATTATGAAATGGTAAAGTTCATGATTCTAAAAAATGGTAGGAGGGAAAACATCAGAATAAAAACAGTGGATTTCAAGAAGGCAGACTTTAGCAAACTCAGGGAGTTGGTAGGTCAGTTCCCATGGGAAGCAAGTCTAAGAGGAAAAAAGAGTTTAGGAGAGTTGGCAGGTTTTTATAGAGACATTATTAATGGCACAAGAGCAAATTATACCAATGCATGTTTGTTTTCACCAAAAAAGTTAACAGTGATTGGATGACTAATATAGTGAACATCAGTGTAAATGGGGTAGGATCTGAGGCTAACATAGGGAAAGAACAAGTTAAGTATTATTTAGACAATTTAGGTGTCTTCAAGTTGGCAGGGACTGATGAAATACATCCTAGAATACTTAAGGAACTGCCTGAAGAGATCTTTAAGCCATAAGCAATTGTCTATGAGAACTCATAGAGGATGGGAGAGATACCAGAAGTCTGGAAAAGGGCAAATATAGGATCTATTATAAAAAGAGAATAAAGACAATCCAGGGAATTACAGATCAGTCAGCTTAATTTTGGTAACTAGAAAGATAATGAAGCAAATGATCAAACAATCAAATTGCAGACACGTAGAAGATAATAAGGTGAAAAGTAACAGTCAACATGGATTTGTCAAGAACAAATGAAATCAAATCAACCTCATATCCTTTGCCAAGGTAACAAGTCATCTGGACAGGAGGGAAGCAGTAGAAGTGGTATATCTTGACTTTAACAAGTCTTTTGATACTGTTTCACATGACCTTATCACAAACAAACTAGAGAAATATAACTTAAATGATCTTACTATAAGGTGGGTTCACAAATGGCTGGAAAATCATACTCAGAGAGTAGTTATCAATGGCTCACAATTGAGCTCGAAGGGCATGTCGTGTGGGGTCTGTTCTATTTAATATCTTCATAAATGATCTGGATAATGCCATAGAGAGTACATTTAAAGTTTGTAGATGATACCAAACTGGGAGGGTTTGCAAGTGCTTTGGAGGACAGGATTAGAATGATCTTGACAAAATGATCTTGACAAACTGGAAAAATGATCTGAAGTAAATAGGATGCAATTCAATAAGGACAAATGCAAATTGCTATACTTAGGAAAGATGAATCAATTGCACACATACAACGTGGGAAATAACTGCCTAGGAAGGAATACTGCATAAAAGGATTGGGGGGTGGGGAGGGGACTGTAGTGGATCACAATCTAAATATGAGTCATCAATGTAACACTGTTGCAAAACCAGCAAATATCTTTCTGGGATGTATTAGCAGGAGTGTTGTAAGTGAAACACGGGTAGCAATTCTTCCACTCTGCTCAGCACTGGCTTTAGCTGAAATATTGTGTCCAGTTTTGGGTACTGCACTTTGGGGAAAGACGCAGACAAATTGGATAAAGTCCAGAGGAAAGTATCAAAAATGGTTAAAGGCCTAGAAAATATGGCCAATGAGGAAAGATTGAAAAAGATTGGATTTGTTCAAGTTGGAGAAAAGAAGACTGAGGGAGGACATGACATAGTCTTCAAGTATAGTAAAAGTATTGTTATAAAGAGGAGGGTGATAAATTGTTCTCCTTAGCCACCAAGAAATAATGGGCTTAATTTGCCACAAGAGAGATTTAGGTTAGACATTAGTGAAAATCTTTCTAACGGAAAGGGTAGTTAAGCACTGGTACAAATTATGGACGGGGGCTGTGGAATCTTTGTCATTGGAGGTTTTAAAGAAGATATTAGACAAACACCTGTCAGGGATGGTTTAGATCAGTGTTTCTCAACCTTTTTGATAACAGAGACCGGCTTGCAGCATTCCTAAACTGTACCAGGGAGATCTCAGGGACTGATGCCGTTGAGAAACACTAGTATAGGTAGTATTTAGTTCTGCGTCAGTGCAGGGTACTGGAGTAGATGGCCTATTGAGGTCCCTCCCCGGTCTACATTCCTATGATTCTATGATTTCCTGGGTTTCTAATGTTTGAGGGTTTTTTTTTCACTCTAGCATCCTTGGGGAGAAAAATGCAGTCAGACCACTGATATGTGCTTGCAGCTTTACTTTCACCTTAATACAGTTTGGGCCTGGTCCGAAGCCCATTAAAGTCAGTGGAAAGACTCCCCTTAACTTTACTTGGCTTTAAATCAATGTCTTTTTTTTTGTTGTTGTTCTAGAGTATATATGTATACATATAATGTGTTTTCTCTCTCCTCCTTGATATAGACTGATGAATATTAGTGTTGTGCTGTGGGTATTTTTCTATGCAGATTTTCTCAGGAGTATTTCTGTTTTTTCATGACTCTGAAATTTGGATGATGAATTTTAATATTTAAATGGATATTGTTCTTTACGTATTGGATTCTATCTCAGGGATTCTTTTTTCCCCTCCCCTCATCCCATCCCCTAGGGCATCTCGTCAGTTGCTAACTTAATAATTACACCTTCAGTTATTCACATCCCTCTTTTTAGATACACAGTGTTTGTAGGATCAGCACTGCAATGTTGTCTTCCATTCTTCTTGTTCCTTCCACATATTTAATTGTTCTCACTCTAAGGATTCACATTTGTTCCATAGAAGATACTCTGATATGACAAGAATACTTATTTCTGATTGAGAAGGATTTTTTTTTCTCAAGGAGGGAGAGTGAAAGCATTGCTACACTTGTAATGTAATTATGTCCCCACAACGACTCACTTATTTCTGCTTTTCTTTAGAAGAACTGCATGTTTATGGTCTGGCATAAAAAACTATAAGACAGATTTATATAGCAGTTATGTTTTATTCCAAGTAGTATGAGCTGCATAATAGTTGACTTGATGATTTTTGCATTAAAGTTTCTTCGTTTCTCTTATTGCTTTGCAATTCGTTGGTTTCCTGGTGGCCTCTGATTTGGAAAAAAGGAGCAAAGCAAATGGTAAATTGCTGATTTACTCACAGCTAACTAGTACTCCTTCTACTGATAGAAACATATTAAGAGTTGGGTACTTCATATCACAGGTGGAGAGTGAAGGGATAGGATTAATTGTTTCCCTGTTCTTCATATTATAAATCATAGACTGATAAATTATGCATTGCACCGAGATTTTAAAGATGTCCTGTTTGTATGGCTATAAAGTCATCCCAATCTTTTTATAAATGCAATCTGAAATTCCTAGGCCAAACTATTCTAAAGGTATAATGCAAGAAAAAAGTATAGCACATTTTCAAACATAATTTATGTTAACTATTCTAATTCCTCATGACTCAGAAATGACTTGCCTCATTCACCTCAAATTTGGCCAAAAGCTTACTTCTGCTTCCTTTCTTAATGAGAAGTAGAGACAGGAACTGTGCTGATTGGAGTTCTAGGAAAACCAAAACATGGCCATGCCTCTCCGTCTACCTAATCTAGATGTGTCTACATACAAATGCCCATACATCTAGACTGTGAGATGGACCATAGCCATGTTTGGCTTGGTTCATTCTGTTTTACCTGACCTATGATTATATCAAAACCACCACTGGTTTTCATATTTTACACTGTTTGTGTTTCCCCTTCTCGCTTGTGGCTAAAATAAGTGTTTCCCGATTAAATAATTATATCCCTGCTTTTGAATTATGGGGGATGGAATAAACAAATCATTCAGATTCCCAAGCTCACCATTACAAAGATATGTAGGTTGTAGGATTATGCAGAAATCCAACACCCAGCATTGCCAAAATGCACTTAATGTCAGGCAATTAAATATTCCTGTGTGTCCACGCAACCTAAGTAAGCAAGAGCCCCGTTTTGGATCTTCATTTGGCTTTGTTCATTTCAGGCATAGACCTCACTGTACCCATTCATGCCTTTGTCACCTTCAGGCTTGTTTATTGCAAGCTTGGAGTTACATAAGAAGACCACTTTGAAGTTGCATCTTCTGCTGACTGCTTACTATACTTATCAATATTTCAGGCATGGAGCATATTAAACTGGTCCTCCAGGGGTTGTTCTGGTTGAAATTTTTTTTTCCAGATGTAATTCAAGGTCATTTTATTCATGAAAACCTTAACAGTTTTGGTTCTGACTACCTTAGAGATCACCTCTCTCCAGGTGCTCTGACCTCACAATTGCAGTCAGCTGATGCTATCAAACGACCAACTCTTAAATAAATAAGGGAACAGGAGAAGTGCTGGGGGAGAGGAAGGTGGGGCATTTTCCAAGCAGGTCCGTTGATTCTCTTCTTGTCTGATAGAGCCTGAGATTGTTGACCTTCAAGTGTGACTACAAAGCCAACTGTTTAGAGTAGCCTTTCCAGAGGAAGTGGGTTTTGAGGGGAATTGGGGGAAGAAATGTCTCGACGTTATTGTCAGCCTAAATATATATTTTTGTCTGAAATTGTTTCCAAGCATATTTCAAGACTGTGATACATGCACAATATGAATTGTAAAGATAAATGTGGGAGCAAGGAGTGTGCCAGCCCCTCTCTTTGCCAATGTACATGCATTTTTTTCTTTACTGGGGCCAGTTTTCATACATACACTTATAACAGGAATGGCATATTAGTAAATGCTTGCATGGATTAGAGACGGTTCCTTGCTCAACCTAATGAAGCTCTTTCTTTCTAAGCTCCATTGGAGCCTATGTAGATCTTAGAAAGTCTTGAGGAACCCAATGGGAAATTATAATAGCTTCCAGAAACCAGATGTGTGGCTTATTATTCAGGAATTAGAAGCTGTACAGGAATTAGAAGGAGAGAGCACATTAATCCACCTTTATAGGGATGAATTTGTATTTGCACGTGTGTGTGTGTGTGTGTGTGTGTGTGTGTAACTTGCTTGTGCTGAAGAGACACCTGCTTCCAACACTGTAATTGCTGGACAGCGTGAAAGTTTTCCAGATCTTTGGAGAAATTTCCCATTTCCAAAGTCTGTCAAAACATGGGTAGACCGTAGGAGACCATCATATTTGACTAAACACACAGGGTCTGTGAGTCCTTCATCAGACTTATAAAGTGCAGGAGGTCATACTGATACTCCCAATTTGGGAGTGAATAACTAGAAACCTATCCAACTCCATACCTTACAAAGGCATTAGATCTCACTGAGATCTTTTGAATAAACTCAGGTTTCTTAGACTGCAATGTTGTTGAGATATGATGAGCCAAAAAAGTGTTATGAGAATTTACACCTAGTTATTTTTACTTGCATAGCTCAGAAATACCTGACTGATTCATGTCCAGTTTGACCAGAAATTCTCTGCTATGTTTCCTCTGTGTAGTTTGAAATCTCTAGGCAGAGATTTTTTTTTTTTTGACACACAGAGAGAGCTTTCCAAAAAATCCCTAACAATGCTTCTAATAGCCGGGGCAGGGGGGAACACCTACTTTGCTCAAATCTCAGAAAGTCCCCAGCTACTCAACCATAAACTTTAAAAATGCTCCTCTGACCAGCAACAACTTTAGCTACACTTCAGAGATCAGAGACAAAGGGATATTGTGGAGCAAGTTAAGTGGCTTAGGGGTTGGTCATAACAGGCTAATTAGTAGGTGGGCTACAACCTAAAATATGGAGTCACTATTGTACCGCCATAATCTAGTTATACTCTGGCCTGCGATCATGCAGGGCTCACACAAAGTCATTAGACCACAATTCCCATCAGACCACTAAGTTCTCTGAGCCTTAGGGCATGTCTGCACTGCTGCTGCTGGGCACGTGCCTCACAGACTGGATAGACAGACATGCACTAGATCTGCTTGAGCTTGCAAACTAAAACTAGCAATGTGAATACTACAGCACAGACAGTGGCTCAGGTTAGCCACCCAAATATGGAGCTAGAGGTCAGGTAGTTTTAGACTTGGACAGCCAGCCTGACCCACTGCCCATGCTGCAACTTCCACACTGCTATTTTTAGCGTGCTACTTGGCGCATCATGTCTGTGTACACAGGCTGGGAGGCCTGTTCCCAGCTCCAATGTGGACAACTTAGTTTCTCCATCTGTAAAATATAGCTAATAATTAGAGCTCAGTGGGAAAGAGTTTTCCCATCCTGTGACTATTTTCAAGAGTTCAGCATTTTTTCTCATCTTGAATACAGACAAAGTCAAACTCTTGCAAATATTCGTGACCAGAAAAACTGATATTTTTGGTTTCCAGTCCATGGAAAAATTTGTTTAAATAATTTTGAAATATTATGTTTCTATTTTAACTTTTTTCTTTAACTGTTTCCCGGTATAATTAGCTTACATTTCAAAACAAAAATTTGTTTTGAATAGTAAAACCAGAATTTTTCACTTTGAAAATATCTAAATAAATATTTCAACAGTTTTGAAACATTTATTTATATATATTCAAAACAAATTTATATATAAATCATTTTTTTAGTTGGGAAATTCGACAGACCCCAACTCTGCTTTGCAAACTCTTCCTAAAAAAATGATTCATCAAAAAATTTCTGACCAGTTCTACTAATCATAGAATACAGGACTGAAAGGAACCCTTGAGAGGTGATCTACTCTAGTCCCCTGCATTCATGGCAGGAGTAAATATTATCTAGACCATTCCTGACAGGTGTTTGTCTAATCTGTTCTTAAAAATCTCCAATGATGGAGATTCCTCAACCCCATTAGGCAATTTATTCCAGTGCTTAACCACACTCACAGTTAGGACGTTTTTTGTAATATCTAAACTAAGCTGCCCTTACTGCAATTTCAGCCCATTTGCTTCTTGTCCTATTCTCAGAGGTGGAGGAAAACAATTTTTCTCACTCCTTCTTGTACCAATCTTTTATGTACTTGAAATCTGTTATTATGTCCCCTCTCAGTCTTCTCTTTTCCAGACTAAACAAACCCATTTTTTTTTCAATCTTCCCTCAGAGGTCATGTTTTGTAGACCTTTAATCATTTTGTTGCTCTTCTCTGGACTTTCTCCAGTTTGTCCACATCTTTCCTGAAATGTGGCACCCAGAACTGGACACAATACTCCAGTTGAGACCTAATCAGTGTGGAGGAGAGCAGAAGAATTATTTCTCGTGTCTTGCATACAACACTCCTGCTAATCCATCCCTGAATTATGTTTGCTTTTCTTGTAATAGTGTTACAGTGTTAAGTCATATTTAGCTTGTGATCCACTATGACCCCCAGATTCCTTTCTGCAGTTCTCCTTCCTGGGCAGTCATTTCCCATTTTGTATGTGTGCAACTGATTGTTCCTTCCTAAGTGGAGTACTTTGCATTTGTCCTTCTTGAATTTTATCCTGTTTACTTCAGACCATTTCTCCAGTTTGTCCAGATCATTTCTGAATTTTAATCCTATCCTTCATTTTTGAATTTTAATCCTATCCTTGCAAGCCCTCCTCGCCTGGTATTGTCTGCAAACTTTATAAGTGTACTCTCTATGCCATTATCTAAATCATTGATGAAGATATTGAACACAAACAGACCAAGGACTGATCCCTGCAGGACCCCACTTGATATGCCCATCCCCTTTGACTGTGAATCACTGATAACTACACTCTGGGAATAGATTTCCAAGCATTCATGCACCCACCTTATAGTAGTCCATTTAGGTTGTATTTCCCTAGTTTGTTTATGAGAAGGTTATGGGAGACAGTGTCAAAAGCCTTACTAAAGTCATGATATACCACTTCTACGCTTCCCCCCATCCACAAGCCATGGTAGCCTGTCAAAGAAAGCTATTACATTGGTTTGACATGATTTGTTCTTGACAAATCCATGCTGACTGTTACTTATCACCTTATTGTCTTCTAGGTGTTTGCAAATGCTTAATTATTTACTCCATTATCTTTCCAGGTACTGAAGTTAAACTGACTGGTCTGTAATTCCCCAGGTTGTCCTTATTTCTCTTTTTATAAATTGGCACTATATTTTTGCCCTTTTCCAGTCCAATCTCTCCCATCATCCATGACTTTTAAAAGATAATTGCTAATAATGCTTACAGTGAGTGCCACTGCGTGTCTGTATAGCTATAGATATTGCTTATATAATTAAATTATTGTCCCCAATCTACAGAGGGGAGAGCTGAGTCTCGGAAAGATTGAGTGACTGCCCTGAGGAGAACACTGTGGATTAGGAACTGATTTGAGAGTCATGAGTTCTGGGACTGGCTCGTCCCCTATGATTGGCTGCTTTGTACATTTTGGAAAGCCAGTACTTGAGGAATCTCTGGTGGGCACAGAGTTGGACTAGTGGTTTTAGGCTAGCAAGTATCTCTTTGATGTTCAGACTGTGATAAGGGACAAGTGGGGAAAAGCTGAAGTTCTGCTTTGCTCTGGTGATTGCCAGCTACTAAAACTGCCTCTTGAGAGCACTGAGGCTATGTTCAGTAGCACCAAAGGCCAAGATAATCCTCAGCCATCCCAGGGATCAGGTATGTGTTAAAATGGTATCAAGTCAGCTTTGCACCACAGTTGTGCTGGGTGCTGCTCTGCCACTGCTGATGATCTGGTCCGGTTATAACACAAACCGTTTGTTTTGTCTTGGGCATGTCATTTGACTTCTCCATGGATCAGCCTCCTCATTTATAAAATAGGAACATGATGTTTACCTCGAAAATAGTGTTTTTAAATCTCAGGACAGTGTATTGTAAGGGCTAGCCTGTAGCTTAGATGAGCAAAAATCTCAGGACTTCTTGGCTCCCAGCGGTGTACACAGAGGCTCTATAGCCTGGTGTAGGGCTACATTGAGTCACATGTGGAGACAAAAGTTTCTAGCCCTCCTGGGTGCAAAGAAAAGCTTGGAAACATGAACTGAGTATAAGTGGGGTCTGCGTGAGTCTACAGCCAGCCTTAAAATAACGGTAAGAGATGTTCACGCTGCCTCATTCATCTGAACTTTGAAACCTGCAGCCACCTCAAGCAGGGGTGTGGAGGTGAGGTCATGGAACCTCATGTTGGTTGTATCTACAGCACCAGATTGCTTTAATTTGGCTCTGCATGTGCTTAGTCCTTAAACTCCATGGCATTTGGAGATTTGTTTCCAGAAGATTTTTCAGACTGCTGTTAAAATCCACCCTTGCTATTAGTGGATGCTTGATATAGGTATCACAATATATGTATTTACAGCGCACATATTATATAACATAAAATGAAGCAGAAACTCCCAGTTGTAAGCTATGAAAAATGCCAGACATCATTTCTTGGCTATGATGTCATCGATAAACTATGTTTCATGTTTGTGACATGTCCTTGAAATGTTTTATTTAAGTAATGTAAGAAACATACCTGTGTAGACTCAAAAATACATCCCCAAAGTATTACAGCATTTTAACAACTAATGTTGCAGTAGGAGTGACTTAGGACCAAATGATTTACCTTTGATACAGTCCCAACCACATGGTTTTGGAATGTTCACCAAAGAAACAGATACTTTTTTTTTTTCCTTAGGATGCAGTCAGCAAAGCACTTACGTGTCTACTGAAATGCTTTCCCGGATCAGGCCCTTAATGCTCACATATATAAATACAAATCTGCCTCCAGAGGCAAGTAAAAAATAACTTTTTGGTAGGTGATGAGGCTCATCTGTGCTGTTCTAAGATGGATCTGATAGTGTTTAATTCCTGGTTAAGTCTGAAAGTATTTGAAAGAATGATATATTAATAAAATGATAATTGGATGCAAAATGACTGGCCATTATTTTTCCAGAAAAAGGCTATAACATTGTTTACCTATCTTTAGCTGTCTTTTAAAGAATGCATTATCAGCCACTACTTTTATGTTTGACAGATTTTCTTCTGAACTAACGGAAAACAAGCCTAAAGAAAAAATGACAGTAACCCATCACTTTCCATACAAGAATTCAACATAACTCCTATTGAAACATCTACCATTCATGCAGATCTCTCTTTTCACTGCACATTACATACCAATTTCATTAGCAAATGGGATAGAGCAGCTACATTAAGTGAGTAAGGATTTATCCTTTCAATCCCTCCTCTCAGATACTTTGCAACCTCTGTGCAGCATTTTAACCTCATAATTCCACTGTAATGATGTTGTGCATTCCTCAGAGATATGTTTAATCTTTGTACTTAGATAGGTTCTTGGCTTACTATTCCAATAGAAGAACAGAGAGCCTACATATTCAAATGGAGTGGCATACCAAGTAGAGTGTAGCTTTGCCCTCACATTACCCAAAATGGTTAGTTCTATAAATCAGTTAACCTAGATTGGCTAGATCCAGGAGCACCACTCAGGAAGTCTGCTGACTAGCACATTTAACATCAAGGGCCTAAGCCTGCTCTCCAATGAAGTCAGTTCTAAAATTTCATCTGGAAGAGGATTAGTCCCAAAGTATACGGTCAGCATTCAAAAATCACCATTTGAAAATATTTGGGCTTGGATATAATCACTGGCGGCACCCTGAAAATTAAAGAGCTCTGTGGCAGGCTCAAGGACTAAAGAGCCAAGACGTCAGCATTTCATCTCTGTGTCTGCACTGAAATCCACACTTAGGACCTAAATAAATGGCCTGATTATCAGAAGTCGTAAGCATTCACAAGGACCACAGAAGTCATCAGGAGCAAACAAATGGAGACTTTTGAATTTCATCTTTGTCACCAGCTTTACTTTGCTATGTGGCCTTGGGAAGGTCTCTTAACTTCTCTGAGCCTTAGCGTATTCATCCATAAAGTGGATATCCTCGAGGCTGTTGGGATGTTTATTCAACTGTTAGCAAAGTGCTTTAAATTTGGACATCATGATACAAATAATTATTTGTTGTTGTTAATTCATACACCAAATCACATTGAACACTCAGTATTTCAGATACTGCGCCAAAATTTAGTCACTGTAGCTGGCATCAAAATCTAGGCTATCCATTTCAAGAAACTTATGGTGGATCAGAATTGAGAGATTACAGCAAAAGTACCCCATATTGCTTTTGAAAAAGTCACTATTATTATTGGCTCAAGCTTGTTTTATTTTTTCTTAAGAGTAGAATCTGGAAGGAGAAACCGCTGTGCTTTTTGCTCAAGTGAAGACTGAATGAGGTGATAATGCCAGCATGCTTCCTCAGGACATAAAAATGTCTGGCACTGAAGCAAAGCAAATCCAAAAGTGGGATTAGCATCAAGGGAATGAAGAGGCATATTTAAGACCATGTTTTATTACAGGTGAATCTGAACCTAGTCATTTAGTGTAACAAAAAAAAAGGAGGAGTGCTTACAGGAAAAAATACAGCAAGTTCCCTTTACAGTTCATTATTAATAATAAAATAGTAAGTAGCATTGCTAATATATTAAGATCAAAATCCTGGCCCTGTTGAAGTCAGTCCAAGTTTTGTCATTGAGTTCAGTGGGCTCAAGCCTAAGCCCTAACTGCAGGAACAGTAAGTGGAAATGTGATAAACAAGACAAGGCAAAAGATGGAATAGGTAGTGTAGGCATCCTAGTAGGAGACCATGGGTATCCACCCCTGAGAGGTAAAGAATTTACTCAATTGGTTTTATAGCAACTGTGGCTGAAGAGACCCACTTGAGAGAGACAATCTCCATCGCATCTGTCACATTTAAAGGTGTTGTTTCAACCCTCTGGGCTCTGGCTCTTCGAGATCTTTTCTCCTCTGGTAAGCTGGTCTGCTTCTTCTTTTAACTTCTGTGACAAAGTTCCTCCTCTGCCTTGGTGGGTCCTGTGCTTATTGGCGGATTTTCTCGCCTCAGAGGTTCACGGCTGCCCTCAGTTTGGCCACTTTCTTGGCTAAAAATCTGCCGTTCACTCAGTTAGCCTCATCACTGGCCAGCATGGGAAAGGAAGAAGAACAATCCCCACAGTCTCTGCTGATCCACTTAGTGGATCGGGGAACAGGCCAGAGACCTTCCCCTCTGGTGGAACCCACAGTCCAGTTCAACTCCTCCGGTATCAAGTAGGGAGTTGGGGAGATGGGGGTAACCTGGGCCCGCACTCTACTCCGGGTTCCAGCCCAGGGCCTTGTGGATTGCAGCTGTCTACAGGGGCTCCTGTAACAGCTGCGTGACAGCTACAACTCCCTGGGCTACTTCCTCATGGCCTCCTCCCAACACCTTCTTTATTCTCACCACAGGACCTTCCTCCTGATGTCTGATAATGCTTTTACTTCTCAGTCTTTCAGTAGTACGCCTTCTCACTCTCAGCTTCTTGCGCTTCTTGCTTCCAGCTCCTCGCACGCACACCACAAACTGAAGTGAGCTCCTTTTTAAACCCAGGTGCCCTGATTAGCCTCCCGTAATTGATTCTGGCAGCTTCTTGATTGGCTGCAGGTGTTCTAATCAGCCTGTCTTCCTTAATTTTTTCCAGAAAGTTCCTGATTGTTCTGGAACCTTCCCTGTTACCTTACCCAGGGAAAAGTGACCTACTTAACCTGGGGCTAATATATCTGCCTTCTATTACTTTCCTGTAGCCATCTGGCCCAGCCCTGTCACACTCCGGAGACCTTTGCTTAGCTCTTATTTCCAAAGTCCCAGCTGTCCACATCCATGTCCATTTCTTTGAGGTCTCACTTGCACACATCCTTGAAATGCAATTTTGGTCATCCTTTTCCAGATGCCAGTTCACCTTAGACGATGTCCTTTGGGATGTGTCCATTACTTACTCAGCACACATGCTCAAGTCAGTGGAGGCATCTCTGTTTGAGGAGTGTTTGCATGCTGGGTATGATGGCCTGCTTGAGCACCTCAGCATTGGTGACTCTGTCCCTCCAGGAGATGCCAAAGATTCAACAAAGGCAACAGACATGAAAGCTGTTGAGCTTCTTTTCCTGATGAGAGTATGAGGTCCATGTCTTGCTCCCATACAAAAGTGTGCTGATAACACATGCACGATACACACAGATCTTTGTGTGTTCTGTCAGTTTGTTGTTTTGCCATACCCTCTTGCTCAATCTAGACATTGTTGTGGCGGCTTTTCCAATGTGGATGTTGAGTTCCGTTTCAAGTGAAAGGTTGACTGTGATAGTGGACCCCAGGTGTGTGAACTCGTTCACCACTTCAAGTTCATAGTTGTTGATCTTGATGGGAGGGTGCTTCCTCAATTCCTTGGCACATTATGTTCATCTTTTTTAGGCTTGTGGTAAGCTCAAAGTCTTGGCAAGCTTTGGAAAAACTGTCCAAAATGTTTTGGACGAGCTTCTGTGTGGTTTGTCACTGCTGCATCATCAGCAAAGAGGAGGTGTTGGATAAGGTCCTCCTGTCATAAATATAAAGGGAAGGGTAACCACCTTTCTGTATACAGAACTATAAAATCCCTCCTGGCCAGAGGCAAAACCCCTTCACCTTTAAAGGGTTAAGAAGCTAAGATAACCTCGCTGGCACCTGACCCAAAATGACCAATGAGGAGACAAGATACTTTCAAAGCTGGAGTGGGGGGGGAACAAAGGGTCTGTCTGTATGATGCTTTTGCCGGGAACAGAACAGGAATGGAGTATTAGAACTTGTTAGTAAGTAATTTAGCTAGAAATGTGTTAGATTTCCTTCTGTTTAAATGGCTGGTAAATAAGGTGTGCTGAATGGAGTGTTGTCATAAATATAAAGGGAAGGGTAAACACCTTTAAAATCCCTCCTGGCCAGAGGAAAAACCCTTTCACCTGTAAAGGGTTAAGAAGCTAGGATAACCTCGCTGGCCTGACCAAAATGACCAATGAGGAGACAAGATACTTTCAAAAGCTGGAGGTGAGGGGAGAAAACAAAGGCTCTCTCTGTCTGCGTGATGCTTTTGCCGGGAACAGAACAGGAATGGAGTCTTAGAACATAGTAAGTAATCTAGCTAGATATGCGTTAGATTCTGTTTTCTTTAAATGGCTGAGAAAATAAGCTGTGCTGAATGGAATGTAGATTCCTGTTTTTGCATCTTTTTGTAACTTAAGGTTTTGCCTAGGGGATTCTCTATGTTTTGAATCTGATTACCCTGTAAGGTATTCACCATCCTGATTTTACAGAGGTGATTCTTTTACTTTTTCTTCTATTAAAATTCTTCTTTTAAGAACCTGATTGCTTTTTCATTGTTCTTAAGATCCAAGGGCTTGGGTCTGTGTTCACCTATGCAAATTGGTGAGGATTTTTATCAAGCCTTCCCAAGGAAAGGGAATGTAGGGCTTGGAGGGATATTTTGGGGGGAAGACGTCTCCAAGTGGGCTTTTTCCCTGTTCTTTGTTTAACACGCTTGGTGGTGGCAGCATAAGGTCCAAGGACAAAAGGTAAAAGTTTGTACCTTGGGGAAGTTTTAACCTAAGCTGGTAAGAATAAGCTTAGGGGGTCTTTCCTGCAGGTCCCCACATCTGTACCCTAGATTTCAGAGTGGGGAAGGAACCTTGTCACCTCCCAAGTCTTGATTTTAGATCTGAGTCTTGCAAGACTGAACAGCTTTCCATCGGATCTTGTGTGCAAGTAGATTCCCTCAGTTGAGGAATCAAAGGCTTGTTTCAGTAGTGAGGAAAAGAAGATCCCAAACAGAATTAGGGCAAGTACACAGCCTTGCTTAACTCTGCTACGAATATGGAAAGCCTCAGAGACCGAGCCATTGTATTGAACTATGCCATACATGTTTTCATGGAAAGATTGAATCATGCTTAAGAGCTTGCGGGGACATCCATTCTTTTCTAGAAGTGCAAATAGTCCGCTTCTACTGACAAAGTCAAAAGCCTTTGTGAGAGTGACAAAGGCTATGTAAAGGGGCTTTTTTGTTCTCTGCATTTGTCTTGTAGTTATCTCAGTGAGAAGATCATGTCAATAGTAGACCTTTCAGCTCTGAAGCCACACTGTGATTCAAGATAGATTCTGTCTGCATGGGTTTCAAGTCTGTTCAGGACAACTCGGGCAAAGGCTTTTCCCATAATGCGAAGAAGGGAAGTGTCATGATAGTTGTTACAGTCGCTCATGTCACCCTTGTTTTTGTAGAGTGTGACCATGTTGGTGTCTCTCATTTCTTGTGGTGCTTCACCTTCTTTCCAGCACAGGCAGAGCAACCCATGAAGATGTTGCAGTAGAACAAATTTTCCACATTTTATGACTTCTGATGGTATGCAGTCTTTCCCTGGGGGGCTTTCCATTGGGGAGGCCATCTATGAAAAGGCTAAGCTCCTTGACAGTTGGTTCATTGAGTTGGTTCATAATAGGCAGGCTTTCTATGGCGTTGATGGCTGCGTCCATAACAATATTTTCACAAGAATAAAGCTCAGAGTAGTGTTCTACCCAGTGATCCATCTGCATGGTGTGGTCATTGATTATTTCCCCTGTTGTTGATTTCAGTGAGGCTATTTTCTTTGAAGTTGGACCCAAGGCTTTCTTGATCCCATCATACATGTTTTTGATGTTGCCTGCATCAGCTGCTACTTGGATGCTTTCGCATAAGTGCAGCCAATAGTCATTGGTGCAGTTTCAAGCAGTTTGTTGTACCTTGGTTCTTGCCACTCTCAGTACTTGTAAGGTTTTTTCATTTGGGTTTCTCTTGTAGTTGGTTTGGGCTGTGCGTTTGGCCTCTATGACTGGTATCAGCACACTGGAATATGCTTCAAACCAGTCGTTGGTCTTCTTTTCCTTCTTCCCAAAGACAGACAGAATATTGTCATAGATTGTGTTCTTCAGTTGCTCCCACTTCAGCTAGGTGCTTCTAGCACAGTCACTGGAGTCAAGGGCTTGTTGTAGTATGTTCTTGTACTGCTGTGACTTTTCTTGTTCCGTGATGGCACTGTTGCTAATGTGAGGACATCCTTTTATTTTAGATCGGTGTATTTTCTTTGGTTTAAGTCTGACCTTGCTGCATACCAGAAAGTGATCTGTGTCGCAATCAGCACTTTGATAACTGCGGGTAATAACTGTGGTGTTAAGGCTGGTACGCCTTGTGATAAGGTCCTGTTGGTGCCAATGGACAGATCTGTAATGTTTCCAAGACACTTTGTGTTGCGGCTTTGTCTGGAAGAATGATTTGTTACACAGAGGTCATAATAGGAACAAAATTCTAGCAGTCTCTGACCATTTCCATTCATCTTACCCGTTCCGCACTGACCAAGACAGTTGGTCCATGCTTCATTATCAGTTCCTACCCTTGCATTGAAGTCCCTTAGCAGGAAAACATATTCGTGTTTTGGAATCCTGTTGATGGTGATGGTCAAGTGGTCATAGAACTGGTCCTTGATGTCAGAAGACGAGGAGAGTGTTGGGGCATACACACTCATAAGGTTGATTGGGCTCTCAGATGTGAACAAGCACAGTGCCAAAATTCTCTCTGGGCCATCTATAAATGGCTCAGTCATTCCCAGAAATGACTTCTTGATGGCAAATCCCACTCTACCCTCTTGTGTTTCTTCAGTGTTTTTTCCCTCCAGAAAAATGTGCAGTCTTTTCCCCTGAGAGATCCATCTGATGCTAGCCATGTTTCCTGGAGGGGTGTGATACCCACATTGAGTTGTTTCAGCTCGTTATTGATCATGGCAGTTTTATGTGCATTGCTGTTTTGTTGAAAGTCCTCAGATAATTCGGTTGTCATGGTGCGAACAGTCCATCACCCTATTTTTAAGGATGTTTACTTTCTTTTACTTGGTTACAGTACTTGTCAAGTCATAAAACTTTAAGCCCCAAGCACCCACTAAGGCAGGCAGACTGTGGTGGGACAACACCCTATTGTCTGGGGGCTGCCCAGTTTTATGGTGGGCAGTGGTTGTCCACTGAGATACGATATCTCCCACTATCGGAGACAGGCCCAGGCACACAACTCTGCACCAATTGAGTAAGAGCTTAGAACCGGTGACTGCTGCCTCCTGTGTTGTGTCAGTGCTTAAGGCGAATCTGGAGTACCTCTCCAGGGCAGATGATATGGAGGCCTTGAGGAGCCCATGCATCAGGACCTCCCTCTCGGTGTCCCTGGTAAAATCCAGAGAGGAAGAACCAATACATCTGGTACCCGATCTGCTAGAGGAGTTGCCAGAAAGACACTAAGATGTTAGTACCTGACCTACTTTGGTTCTCCACTCCTGATTTTCTGTCTGAATTTACTTTCATAGTGTTACATTCTCCTGAATTCACGCACAAGGCAGTGGGGCTTTTCTGTCAGGGGTTGCTCCCTTAGCCTTATGTCCTCCTGGGCTACCCACAGGGCAGTGGGTTTGATGAACCGCACGTAGTACCGTCTACTTTCATTACGGTAGCAGGCATAACTATGTGAAAAGTAACTGGAAGTGTGATAAACAAGGCGAAAGATGGAATAGAAAATGGGGGTAAATGCAGTTTTCCCAGAAATGAGTTCCTTTGGTAGAGATGTCAGGAGTTCTTTGGGAATCTCTTCAGTAGAATTAAAACCCCCTGACTTCCTGTTACCATTGTCCTTCTTCTTTGAGTGATTGCTCATGTGTATTCCACATATAGGTGTGCGTACTTGCCACGTGCACCGGTGCTGAAAACTTTTCCCCTAGCAGTACCCGGGGGGGGGCGGAGCTCCCCCCATGACCCCTGGAGTGGTGCCTTCCTGGCACGATATAAGGGGAGCTGCATGCTTGCCCCACCCTCAGTTCCTTCTTGCCGCCAGCGAAGGTGCGTCGGAACTACTCTGCTCAAGCTTTGCTGTAGCTCGATCCCCTGTACTGTTAGTTCGTTCAGTGTTAGTACCTGTAGTTAGTTACCTGTTTAGTTAGTTTAGTTATTCAGCAAGCCCGGGCCAGGGCATGCCCTGCGCCCCGGAGTTTAAGTCATGCGGCTCTTGTAGGTGTTCTGTGCCAAGAAGTGACCCGCACACAGACTGTTGGAGTTGGCGCTGACCCTGACTCTGGCACGCCCCTCCAAACCGGTACCCGGCACTGCAGCGTCGGTACGCGGTGACCCTCCAGTGCCATCGACCAGTCGGCACCGCTCCCTGTTCACGGGGCATGCCAAGAGGGCCAGGAAGACTCCCTCTGCGTAGCGGCACCGAGGGAAATCTGGGACAGAGGCTAGACCCATGTCGGGCAGTCTTTGCTCCCCACCAGACCCCAGACCGCCGACTCACGTTGAGCGGAGTATCCCGACCCCTTCGGAACAGGCCTCTCCGGATGTCCGGTTGCCTTCCATGCCAGAAGCCCTCCAGGCGGCCTGGGACATTATGTCCATGCTGTTGCCAGGAGTGCCACCGATGTCGGCTCCATGTTCCAGAGGCAAGCCGCCGCTGGGATCTCCGTAGTTGCCTCCGGCTTGGTATTGGTCTCAGCTGAGGGAACTTTCCTAATGCCGTTCACTGCCCAGCGACAGCTTGGGGCAGAGTCCAGGTGGATCACCCTCGATGCCGACCAGACTGTCTGTCTGGGTTCCAGCCGGCCGGGACTCTCGGTACCACTCGTCCTCAAGGAGTGATTATTGACGGGACCACAGCAGGCGCCGCCAATGGTCCTCATCTCGGAGGGGGTACCGAAGCCGGTCACGGCTTGGTCGTCTATGCTGTTCCCGCTCAGATTCCCACTCCAAGTCTCTGCCAAGACATCGCAGCTCTGGGTGTCGATCGCTGGCATCTCGCCGTCACAGGTCCGCCTGTTGAGGCTGTTTGCAGAGCAGCTGTTACCATCAGTACCGGTCCTCCACGTTGAGATCACGGTCCTGTGGCCAACATTGATCCCGGCACCTCCGTTGCTCCCGGCCCAGAGGCAGCAGCTGATAGTACGACAGCCCGGCCTCCATTCATAGTCGTCCTTCGATAGGCCAGCCAAGCCAAACAGCTGGCCCCACCGGTGCTGCAGCAGTGCAGTGGCACTGAGTGTCATGGCTGACCCAATGGTACCAGTGGGCACCATAGTCTCTGATGCAGCCCCTGGAGGGGGCTCGCTTCATGGCCGGAGCTTTGGAAGCACCATTGGCCTCCCTCTCCAGACCCCCAAGGAAGGAGTTGGTGGGACATGCATCTTCGGCACTGTTCCTGGGAGTCCAACCAGGTAGTGGACCCTCTGGTGCTGGCCGATACCCAGAGCACCGCACCGGCCTCCTCGCCCCACCCGGTGGAGGTGATTGTGGCTCCGCCCCACAGGAGGACTTCAGAGCCCATCAAGAACTCTTAAAGAGGGTGGCAGCAAGCCTCCACCTCCAGGCAGAGGAGATGGAGGAGCTCTCAGACTCCCTGTTTAACGTGCTGTCCTCGTCGGCACCGGGTAGGGTAGCTTTCCCTCTACATGAAGGGGTGGCTAAAATTTCAAATGCCCTGTGGCAGACTCCGGCCTCATTGGCCCCATCTCTAAGAAGGCTGAATGCAAGTACTTTGTACCCCCCAAGGGGCATGAATACTTGTATACCCACCCGGCGCCCAACTCTCCGGTGGTGGAGTCAGTCAACCACAGGGAACAGCAGGGTCAACCAGCCCCGACCCCAAAGAATAAAGACTCTTGGAGACTCATCCATGAGACGGGCATCATGTCTCCTGCTCTCTGGGTTTTCCAGTGAGGCGCAGTCCTCCATGCAAGATCTCCCGTTTGAAGGGAAAGCTCTGTGTGCGGAGGAGACAGACGCAAGGCTGCAGGCATGAAAGACTTCCGCATGACCCTCCAGACTCTGGGCCTACATATACCGGCTCCGGCAAGACCTAAGTTCAAGCCCCAGCAGACTCCCACCCAGGCTGCCCTCCCGAAGTATGCGGCCGCCCACAAGAAACAGCAGGAGTATAAGAGACGCCCTCAGAGGCAGTCTCGGCCGGGCCCCCCAGCCTGACTCCTCTAAGGGCAAGCAGGCGGGGAAAAGGCGCTTTTGACGGGCCGCTTGAGGGCACCCTGCCAGTCCTCATCAGGGATCCACCCTCAATAAAGCTCCCCTTTTCCAACTGGTTGTGAGCTTTCCTCCCGGAATGGTCGCGGCTAACTTCGGACCAATGGGTCTTCAACACCATCTCCTGGGGTTACACCCTCCAGTTTACTTCCTCCCCACCCAACCACCTCCCGCCCCCATCCCTGTTGGGGGCTCCTTGCACGAGGCTCTGCTCGAGCAGGAGGTGGGGTTGCTCCTAGGACTAGGAGTGGTAGAGGCAGTGCCCGAGGAATTCATGGGCAAGGGGTATTACTCCTGATACTTCCTTATCCCGAAGGCCAAAGAGGGGCTCAGACCCATCCTGGACCTGCGAGGTCTGAACCAGTACATGGTGAAACTCAGGTTCCGCATGGTTTCCCTGGCCTCCATCATCCCCTCCCTGGATCCCAGGGACTGGTATGCTGCCCTCGATCTGCAGGATGCGTACTTCCACATCCACATATTCGAGGGGCACAGGCGCTTCCTCCGTTTTCTGGTGGGACAGAATCACTGGTGTTTACGAAATGCATGACGGTGGGTAGCGGCCTACCTCGGATAGCGGGGGGTCCAGATTTTTCCCTATCTGGACGATTGGCTGGTCAAGGGCACCTCCCGGTTGCAGGTGAGGGATCACGTGGCGCTCCTACTGTCCATGTGCACTGCCTTGGGCTTGTTGTAAACAGCACCAAATCCACGTTAATCCCAGTCCAACACATAGAGTTTATCAGGGCGCTCCTGGACGCAGCATCGGCCACAGCCTCTCTCCCACCGGACAGATTCGAGACCCTGAAAGATCTCATCGACTCGGTTTCAAAGTTCCCAGTGACAACAGCCAGGGTTTGCCTGCAGCTCTTTGGTCACATGTCAGTATGCACGTACGTGTTCCGTCACGCCAGACTTAGGATGAGGCCCCTCTGGTTGGCCTTGAAGTTTTCCCAGGCCACAGACAGGATGGACAAGGTCCTCACCGTGCCGGACTCTGTGATCACCTCCCTACGGTGGTGGTCCACCCCAAACAACATGCTCCAAGGGGTCCCGTTCAGGGACAGGGCCCAGTCATTGGAGTTGGTGTCCAACACGTCGGACCTGGGTTGGGGAGCCCATGTAGGGAACTTTCAGACCCAAGGCCTGTGGTCGGCCCAAGACCTGACCCTAGATATAAACGTCAAGGAACTCAGGGCTGTGCAGCTGGCATGTATGGCCTTCCGCTTGCACCTGGAGAGCAAGGTAGTCAGGGTCCTCACGGACAACATGGCCTTGATGTTCTATATCAGCAGGCAAGGCGGGGCCCGATCCTCTGCCCTCTGCCATGAAGCCCTCAGGCTGTGGGACTTCTGTATAGCCCATGACATCCACCTGAAGGCTTTCCACCTACCGGGCGCACAGAACGAGAGAGCGGATCGCTTGAGCAGGGACTTTTCCTCGCAACACGAGTGGTCCCTCCACCCGGAAGTGGCTCACCAGCTCTTCCGAAGGTGGGGAACTCTCCAGGTGGACCTATTCATGACTCGGCAGAACCGGCGATGTCCCCGGTTGTGCTCCAGGGGGGACCTGGGAAGGGGCGCTATCTCCGATGCCTTTATCCTGCCTAGTCAGGCCAGCTTTTCTATGCCTTCCCCCCGTTCCTTCTAATCAGCAGGGTCCTGGAGAAGATAAAGATGGACAAGGTCCGGGTCATCCTGATTGCCCCGACGTGGCCCAGGCAACATTGGTACGGGACACTCACGGGCCTGGCGGTAGCTCCCTTGTGGCGTTGCCACTCCGCCCAGATCTGCTCTCTCAGGACCAGGGCCACCTCCTCCATCCCAACCTAGCAGCTCTTCACCTCACAGCGTGGCTGCTCAGTGGTTAGGCAGAGAGGAGAGGACATGCTCAGAACAGGTTCAGTGCGTCCTCCTTGAAAGTAAACAGCCCTTCACTCGCCACGCTTATTTGGCAAAGTGGTCCCGTTTTTCTAGATGGTTGGCGGACCATGGTGTCTCTCCCATGACCGCCCCGATTCAGTTTATTCTTGACTACCTACTCCACCTGAGAGCCCAGGGCCTGGTGCCTTCGACAGTCAGGGTGCACCTGGCAGCCATATCAGCCTTCCATTTGCCAATGCAGGGGCACACGGTATTTTCCCATTCTATGACTGGCCAGTTCCTCAAGGGGTTGGACCATCTTTTCCCATATTCTAGACCCCCGGTCCTACAGTGGGACCTGAACCTGGTGTTGACTTGTCTCACGGGGCCCCCTTTTGAACCTCTGGCTACGTGCTCCTGGTCTCACCTCTCGTGGAACGTGGCCTTCCTTGTTGCAATCACATCGGCCAGGCGAGTCTTGGAGCTCAGGGCCCTGACCTCTGAGCTGCCGTTCACAGTTTTTCATAAAGATAAGGTCCAGCTCTACCCACAGCCTGCATTCCTCCCAAAGGTGGTCTTCGCTTACCACATGGGTCAGGACATTTTTCTACCGGTCCTCTGCCCCAAGCCTCACGCGTCCAGTGTGGAGTGCTGTCTCCACTTGTGCAATGGGCTGTGGCTTTCAACCTGGAGCGGGCCAAGCCATTCAGAAAGTCCTTGCAACTGTTTGTTGCCTCAGCCGAGCGTGCAAGGGGTCAGCCAATTTCCACTCAGCGGCTTTCCAATTGGATCACTTTGTGCATTCGTACCTGTTATGAGCTGGTGGGTGTCCCCCTGCCACCCATTGTGAGGGTACCCTCGATTCAGGTGCAGGCCTTGTCGGCTGCCTTCATGGCCCATGTCCCCGTTCAGGACATCTGTAGGGCCGCCACATGGTCTTCGGTTCACACGTTCACATCGCACTGTGCAATCGTTTCCCAAACCAGGGATGATGTTGGGTTCAGCAGGGCTATCCTCTGTCCTGGGAACCTATGAACTCCTAACCACCTCCAATAGATATAGCTTGGAATCACCTACTGTGGAATACACATGAGCAATTACTCGAAGAAGAAAAGACAGTTACTTTTTCCGTAACTGATGTTCTTCGAGATGTGTTGCTCATGTCTATTCTACATCCCACCCTTCTTCCCCTCTGTTGCAGTTGTCTGGCAAGAAGGAACTGAGGGTGGGGGGAGTGCGCAACTCCCCTTATACAGGAGGCGCCACTCCAGAGGTCACAGGGGGTGCTCCCCCATTATGGGTAATGCTAGGGGAAAATGTTCCGGCACTGGTGCACGTGGCGAGCACTCACACCTATTTTGGAATAGACATGAGCAACACATCTCGAAGAACACCAGTTATGGAAAAGGTAACTGTCTTTTCTCTTTTTCATGTATCAATGTCTTCCATTCATCTCTGTCTCCATTTACACTCTTTCTTTTCACTTGCCCAGGAACTGTCAAAGTAAAATCCCTATCTTTTTTTTTCTTTTCCCATGTGCAATTTAGACCATTTCCAGAGACTTTGAGTTGGCTGGATGTTTTGCCCTTGTCTAAAGGAGAAGGGTCTGTTTGCTTTCATCTGCAGATGGGATGATCTCTGTTTTTCTAAATAACCAGATCCTCATCTGGTATAAATTGGTATTGCTATGTTCATTTACACAAGCTGAGGATCTGGTCCTAAATGCAGTGGTAACATGACAGTGGTAGGATAATACGCAGTGTTGTTGTAGCTGTGTTGGTCACAAGATATTAGCGAGACAAGGTGGGTGAGGTAATATTTTTTTATTGGACCAACTTCTGTTGGTGAGGGAGACATGCTTTCAAGCTACAGAGAGTTGGACTGAAGTTTGTATATCTCAATAGTGAATTAGACTCATAGACTTATTGATTGAAGGTCAGAAGGGACCATCAAGATCATCTAGTCTGACCTCCTGACCACTGCAGGCCACAGAACCTTGCCTACCCATAGCCTCTGGCTGAGTTCCTGAAGTCTTCAAGTCATGATTTTAATACTTTGTTACAGAAAACCCATCATTTACACTAGTTTAAACCTGCAAGTGACCCGTGTCCCATGCTGCAGAGAAAGGTGAAAAACCCCAAGGGTCTCTGCCAATCTGACCTGGGGGAAAATTCCTTCCCTACCACAAATATGGTGAACAGTTAGACCCTGAGCATGTGGGAAAGACCCAGCAGTCAGACACTGGGAAAGAATTATCTTTAGTAATTCAGAGCCCTCCCCATCTAGTGTCCCATCACCAGCCATTGGAGATACTTGCTACTGGCAGTCGCAGATTGGTGATATACCATTGTAGGCAGTCTCATCATACCATCCCCTCCATAAACTTATCAAGCTCAGTCTTGAAGCCAGTTAGGTTTTTTGCCCCAAGGTCTTCCCTTGGAAGGCTGTTCCAGAACTTCACTCCTCTGATGGTTAGAAACCTTCACTGAATTTCAAGCCTAAATTGTCGATGACTTGTTTATATTCATTTGTTCTTGTATCAACATTGGTGCTTAACTTCAATAACTCCTCTCCCTGGTATTTATCCCTCTAATCTATCTCATAGATTCATAGATATTTAGGTCAGAAGGGACCATGATGATCATCTAGTCTGACCTCCTGCACAACGCAGGCCACAGAATTTCACCCACCACTCCTGCGAAAGACCTCTCACCTATGTCTGAGCTATTGAAGTCCTCAAATTGTGGTTTAAAGACTTCAAGGAGCAGAGAATCCTCCAGCAAGTGACCTGTGCCCCATGCTACAGAGGAAGGCGAAAAACCTCCAGGGCCTCTTCCAATCTGCCCTGGAGGAAAATTCCTTCCCGATCCCAAATATGGCGATCAGCTAAACCCTGAGCGTATGGGCAAGATTCACCAGCCAGATACTACAGAAAATTCTTTCCTGGGTAACTCAGATCTCACCCCATCTAATATCCCATCACAGGCCATTGGATCTATTTACCATGAATATTTAATTACCAAAACCATGTTATCCCATCATACCATCTCCTCCATAAACTTATTGAGTTTAATCTTAAAGCCAGATGGATCTTTTGCCCCCACTGCTTCCCTTGGAAGGCTATTCCAAAACTTCACTCCTCTGATGGTTAGAAACCTTCCTCTAATTTCAAGACTAAACTTCCTGATGGCCAGTTTATATCCATTTGTTCTTGTATCTCTCTATTTATAGAAAGCAATCATAACTCTTCTCAGCCTTTGTTTGGTTAGGCTTAAGAAGCCAAGCTCTTTGATTCTCCTCTTATAAGGTAGGTTTTCCAATCCTCTGATCATCCTAGTAGCCCTTCTCTGCACCTGTTCCAGTCATCCTGTGATCAATCAATACACCCAGGTCTTTCTCCTCTATCTCTTCCAACTGATAAATCCTCAGATTATAGCAAAAATTCTTCTTGTTAGTCCCTAAGTGCATGACCTTGCACTTTGCACTATTATATTTCATCCCATTTCTATAATGCCAGTTTTCAAAGTCCCCCATATCTTCTTGTATGATATTCCAGTATTCCTCTGTGCTGGCGATACCTTCCAATTGCTGTCTGCTGGTGAGATGGAATGACTGACAAAGCTGCTGCACAGAGATGTTTTTTCTTTTTCTTTTTTCTTTTCTTTTTTGGTGTTCCTAGTTGCAATTTCTATGGTCTTCCTCCCATTTCATGCATTTCATGTATTTAATATTGGCCTTCCCAGGAAGGTCTATATAGCACATTGTCTACTGGGACAATATCTGGTTACTAAGACGTTCAGGGAAATCGGTTTGAAAGATTTTAAATACTTGGTGGAAAAAAGTGTAGGTCCCCTTGGCAAAGATTTTGTGGTGGGGTGTAAGAGAGGAAGCTTTTATTCTTGGAAGAGAATGAACATTTTCCAGGAGAAATAAGAATTGAAAAATTTCATTTCTCTTTCTCACACACACAAGCATCTTTCCCTTCCCTTGTCCCTTAGAAGCCACTTACGTCCCTCTCCACCCAGCTCAAGGTCAAACCTGACTGTTTTTTGATGATCAGCGAGACTGTAAAAGGACTAATGTTAGGGTTAATGGTGACACAGCCCAAAGATGGTTTACTTTGCTGATCATCTGCTAATTTGCTACTTACTCTTTGAGTGAGAGTCAAAAGTTTTCAGAGGTCAGAGTTGCATTGAGCCTTTCTTTATGTTTTTATGGACACTAGTGATGAAGTGAGTGCCCTTGGCTAAATTTTGTGTAGACATCTTACTGGGCCAACTGGTATAAATCTTTCTCGCTCCCTTGAAATCAATACAGCTATGCTGATTTACACCAGCTGAGATGCTGGCCCCCTAAAGCTCTGAGGAGAATATTAGGGCTGATTTATATTAGAAATGGAAAGTAGGTAATTTTTAACATTTAGCCATTGTAACCAAATGCTGGACTATGCCTGAAATAATGAGGTCCAGTTTGCGTTTGAGCTTAAACATGAGTTGCATTGCTTTGCTAAAAGGTTTACTTAAATACAGAGATCCCTTCAAATAATAACCACTATGGCTGACATGGACCACAATCACAGTCAGACTTCAGAGGGGTCAGATGAGACCATCGTAATTTGCATTTACACAGTTTCTTTCATCCAAGGAGTTCAGAGTAATTTACATAATTTCGTTAACTCTAAACACCACTCCTTTTAGACAGTTAAGCATAAGCACTGAACTCAGTATATGCAGTAGTTAAATTGAGGCATAGAGAGTTTAAATGACAAAATCACAGGGCAAGTCAGTAGCAGAGACACAAATAGCAATCAAGTGTCCTGACTCTCAGCGAGGGTGATAGCCACTAGTCTTATGCTCAAATTTTATATGCTACACAAGGCCAGGGATTTACTCCTTCCATGTTGGTAATGTTCCTGAGAAAAGTAAATAATCTATGCTACGAAGGAGCAGAATACGCCAATGCAAGCAGGTCAGTAGGGGAGCGGTATGGGTTGACTCCGGAAAGGATTATCTATCAAGATCTGGCTCTCAGCACTCCCTGCATGCTCAGTGTATCAATCAGGAGTCCCAGTGCGCAGACAAAATTAAACTCAGTGTATAGATTAAATGAATACGTCTGTACAGAGTAAGAAAAATAATTTTACAGTATCCAGTCAAACTCTTATAATTTGCTTTGTATGTGCAGGAAGTACTTGCATTTCCACCCTTACAGGAATGAAAGACTATCCTAGGTATGAAAGACTTTGGGGTAAATTCTGGCCTGTTATATGTGAATGCGCTGGAATCGCTGTGAGAGTGGAGGAGGAGCGTTTAGAAAGCCTCTTCCTCTACTTCTCAGTGCATTTGGAGCCATTTACAGTGCTCACTAAAATCAATGGAAGGACACTCATCCATTGACTTTAATGGACATTGGATCAGCCCTTGTTTAAGAACATAACATGGTACAAACAAGAAATAAATGCCTGAATCTAAGCAGGGGAGTTTTTACACTAACTATAGCACTTCAAGTAGTTGATCAGTATAGACTCCCAAGGGAAGTGACAGAGGCCACATTACTACAAAGATTGAGGAACAGGTCCAGTAAGACATTAGTGGCTATAACTTGGGGGCACCTTCTGTGAAATGCAGGAGGTCAGAGGGGATGGCCAGTATGGTCATTTCTTGCCTGACATTGTATGCAGCTGGCTGGCTCAGGGGACTGGGAATGGCTTATGGAGCGTTTCACCTTCAGGTCATTGGTTGCAATCTGGCTTCAAGTTCATAAATACTAAAAGTCATTATGATCTGACAGCTGTCAGGAGGGCTTTGTGAAATGAGGTGTCTAGACTGGGTCTCTATCCATTTGCCAGTGAAGAAGTGTCTATCACAGAAAAAGCTATTAATGTAATTATCACTAATTGGCAGTCTCAGCAGAAAACCCAAGAGCTATATGGGTCACGTGAGCTGTACTGACTTTTTACCCCTCTAGGGCAAATGTGAAGCACAGTGGTGAGTGATGGAATAATGGTGTGAAGGAAAATTACACCATTACTGTAGTTGCTGTACTTGTTCGGAGGATAAGGAGAGAAGTTGAGTCTCGAGGGCTGACACGCCAGCACTTTTAATCATTGTGAAATTCCCTTTTAAGAGGGTTTTTCTGTTGTTGTTTTTAAATAAACTTTTTTTAAGTGCGTACACTCATTAGTTCAAGTGGGTGAAGCCATATTGTTAGAGACCTTTTAAAATGAGATTAGACAACATATGAGAAAATATAGGGAATAAACGTGCAGTTGTTGGGAGATACTCTGCATGAGTTAATGTGTCTTTTCCATCTCAAACTTCTATTAGTAATGTAATATAAAATACTCAGATTCTTTAGTAATAATTTTCTGGACACAAATTATCCATAAGAAAAATTTCATAAGAATTATATTTTGCTTATTCAATAAGGGGTCTTTATACTTTTGTGGAATTCAGAGTGTTTGGGGAAAACAAAGACAATGAAGTATTGAAAATATGATGATCGATTTGCTTCTATAGGAAGGAGATCTGCAGAATTTCTGCAGAATTTTAGTACAAATGAATAGAATTTGAATTCAGTGGGCTAAATTCTGTCTTCACTTACACTGCATAAATCAGGTGATGTCAATGCAGTTACAGCAATGTAAAACCAATAAGGGGTAAAATTGGATCCACAGGACCAAATTCTGCTCTCACACCAGTTTAAATCCATATTAAGACTGAAGTCAGTGGTGTTTCTTTGAATGAGCACTGGCACAAATGAAAGCAGAATTAGGGCAAGAGTCCGCTCTCAAATTAGTTTAAATCCAACGAGGCTGCTCTGAGTTACTTTGTTTGAGAGCAGAACCTAGCTAGAGTTTAAATCAGAGTGGCTCCACTGATGTCAATGGAAATTTATGCTAGCTGAGGATTTGGCCCATCAAATATAAATCAGCCAGCATGCAGCAAATATATTGTCTGCTAGATGTGAGTGAGAATTGAAAGAAAAAGTAATTATATAGTATCTAAAGACTATATAGCTCCAAAAAAGTAAATCATTGATTTATTTGAAAATCTAAGTATATGCAAAACTTCATGAAAATTTAATGTACCCTGTCTTATTTTTCTAACTTGGTTTCAAATCACTGGCATGACTTCAGTCAGTGCAAATGCCTTTCTCTCTACCAAATCTGTGTATTAAACAACATTCAAATTAGATGGAAGAGTTGGAATCATATTGTTAGGTAATGGGTATTTTACCCATGTTTTATCTCTCCACTATAAATTTTATACTTTAGCTTATACAGCTCCCAATAGATCTTGGTATAAGAGACCTCAATAAATCTCAAACTATTTAATATGGAAAAAATGTATTTGTTATTTGTGTCATGTTTTATTAGTGCCCTCCAACTTTTGACATTGGAGAGATCATTCTCTTTGCCAACAAGTAAAGAAGCTTTGCAGCTTAAATTTATGCTAAATAATTGATTCATTAATTATTTAAGTTATGGATCTCAATTCATAGATACAGGTGTATGGGCATATTTGTCTGAATATACGTCCCCAAACTATGTGACATATTTATATTGTATGACATTGATATAAGATTCACAAATCAACAGCATTTAAGGAGCAAATTTATAGAAACAAATAGGATGTAGAACAAGTTTCCCATGCACCCATTGGATGTAGAAGTTGCACAGTAATGAGAAAGATAGAAACTTCATTTACTAGTCCATCTCTGTATATTGTATCTGTGTGGTACTAGCACCTCGTGTCTCTGCTGCTCTTGTTTTTCAAAATTGCTTTTTTAATTTGTAATTTATGCAGTCATCTCTAATTCTTGGAATAAAAGGGTAGATTCATTTTCATGATCTATATATAACGGGTTTAGGAGTATTCATTCCCTTTTTCTCACTCTATAATTGATGTAGGAGAAATGTGGCCGCCATTTGTGCGGGGGGGAGGGGGAAGAGAGTTGAAAGCAATATTTCACAGTTATATAAACAGTAGGGCTGTGAGGACATAGCCATGAAATATAACTTTTTAAAGTTTAATGGGGAAAAAATCAAAACAGCATGTGCAGCATTTTAACCAATGGGATTGCGGTATGCAAATAAACTAGTCTACTGCCTGAAGATTGCTTGGCTTTCATATCCAATTCCAGTTCAGCCACCCATGCTACCCACCCTCCTGCAACATCCCACTGTTCCTAACCACCTTGTAATCAAGGTCCAAACTAATGGCCTCATTCTGCTACTGTTAATCATGCTAAACAATACCTTGAGACTACTAGTGAAACGTTGATTTTAGTTGGTCTAATTCTAATGGCAGAGCAAAGTACTGTTCAGTATGAGTACAGGTGGCACAGTTCTACCCTAAAATCTATGGACCTGATTCTCCTATCAATTACAGAAATTTTATACTGTATGGGCCTGATTTTATAGTGTTGTGTACCTTGGGTAGTGATTTACTTTTGTGAAAAGTGCATTTTGCACATTTTTTCATAGGTGTAAATGACAACACAAGGTGGAAGAGTTATTTCTGATGTATACTGGTGTAAGAACAGAATCCAGCTCTCTATAAATCTATAATATTTTCTTCCCAATCTTGTTTTTCTTTCAAAAATGTTCTTGCTAATTCATGGCAGAGCGATACTTGTATAGAATTGAGATTAAAATGTTTCCTTTCATTAAAATACACGGCAAGAAAACTGTATGAGTAAGGTTCATGCATACACATCTCTCCTGTGTCCTAACACCAGATACCAGTCAGGTTTTGCTTTTTCTGAATGCCAAGATATCACTACAGTCAGAGATAGGTTTGTATAGCTTCACAGGTTACAGTTACCTGAATACTGTCCTCTATAAATGTAAGTAATGATAGAACTGGTTGAATATGTTGCATAATTTTATTTGACAGATTTTGACAATAGTTGTAAATTTTCTGACTAATATTTTCAAATGTTGAAATTCAATGAATATATTTGCAAATTTCACTTTAAATAGAATAATCTCATCCAGATGTGGTAATACCTTGTGCAAAGATATAGGATCTGTGCAAAACTAGATGATTTCTTTTCACAAGGATTAGTCTGCAGAGAGAGAATAATTCTCAAATCTGCTTGCAAATGGGCCCAGGTTCACAAACCTGAATTTTCAACAAACCCTGGACAGAGTTTTGAGTTTGTATATAAAGCCAACTAGGAAATTTTCATGTGGTTTCAGGTTCCTTTGCAAACTTTTCCTTCAGCCCCTCAAGGCATGCGCTAACACACACACACACACACACACACACACACACACACACACACACACACACACACACACACACACACACACACACACACACACACACCATTATATCATTATATACTGTAATAATGCATGGCAGGGTGAGTTACATATGGCATGGAGCTGATTAAAAAATGTTATTGGCACCCAAGAAGTACCATCATTACGTAACATATATTACATCCCGGAGTATGGTTTGTTATTTTTATGAAGTCTTTTTAATTATAGTTTCTCACACACACACTCGTTTTCCTCATTTGTTATATTGTGGCTCTGATCTTGGATTTCCTCCAAGATTTCCTCTGAGGAGAGGACCCTACTTCTGAATTTCAAGTTTTAGAAGCCTTGTCTATAGGTGTTTCTCCCACTGCAATGATGTTGCAGTATCAGGCAGTTAGTATTAGCATACTTAGATGATGGAACCCACTGGTACAGCTGGGCAAATAAATGTTTTTTCAGTTCCCTGGCAGTCCTGAAAAACAGAGGAAAAAAATGGTTCCGATTGAATTGAAAGCAAATTTGTTTTTTAAATTTTCAGTGAATTGAAAAAGTCAACAAAAATTCTGTTTAAATTTGGGGCGTTTTAACCTTTTAAAATAAAAACAATGGGCTAAATGCACAAAACCATTGAGGAGGAGGAGCAGGTGCCACCGCCCTGCTCCATACCCAATAGCCCAGTGGTTGTGGCACTCACCAGGGAGGGGCGAGTGTGACATTCTATACCTTGGGGGAGCATATTGTAACCCCCATAGTCTTAATTTTCATATAATCGTGATCTCATATATAAAGTAAGGTATCAGGGGAACAGTTACGATCTGCTGAAAGTCATTTCTCTATCCATATACATGTATCATTAATGCATATGAAGTTATGAGAATTGTGTTGTATGGTGATCACTAAAACATGCTATAAATTGGGAAATCAGCCAGATATTAGCTTCCCAGAGGCAACAGTAAGGAAAGGGCGGGGTGTCAAATAACCCATCAACAGCCATTGTCCAGCAAAGGAGCTAAAATGCAATGACTCACCTGCATGAGGCCCCACAGGGGAATTGCTCAGCCTTGCTTGGAGAGACTCAGCAATGCCCTACAGACATGCCTGGACTTGTGTTCTACAAGCACATGGACTGAGAGTATAAAACAGGCCAAGTGGACACATACGGGGCCCTTCTCCTGCCCCACCTATGCTGCAAGCAACCAAAACTCCAATACAGGAGATTGGCCCAGGTTTAAGGAACAAACCTGTATACTAAGGACTGCAATATCCAGTGGGGTGAGAAAAACTGCTTAATCTAGTCGCTGCCCAGTCTAATAGGGTTGAGAGTTTAGACTGTGTGCTTACAGTTTATTTTATTTCGGTAACCACTCTGACTTGTCATGCTTTGACTTATAATCACTTAAAATCTATCTTTATAGTTAATAAATCTGTTTGTTTATTCTATCTGAAGCAGTGTGTTTGGTTTGAAGTGTGTCAGAGACTCCCCTTGGGATAACAAGCCTGGTACATAGCAATTTCTTTGTTAAATTGACAAACTCATATGAGCTTGCAGCGTCCAGCGGGCATAACTGGACGCTGCAAGACGGAGGTTCCTAGGGTTTTGTCTGGGACCAGAGTTATTGGCTAGTGTCATTCGCTTGCAAGTAGCTGGGAGCAGCTTACATGCCAGAGGCTGTGCATGAACAACCCAGGAGTGGGGGTTCTCACAGCAGAGCAGGGTAAGGCTGGCTCCCAGAGTCAAGGATAGGAGTGGCCTAGTAGATCACTGGACTAGATAACACGAGAGGGGAAATCACAGTTGGGTTCAAGTTTTTGCCCCAGAGCAAGGATTTGCATCTGGGTCTGCCACATCCCAGGTGAGTATCTTGACTACTGGACTATTAGACATAAGGTCATGAGGGTTGGTGGCAGCAACAGAACCTCCTCTCTCACTTCCTCCTGTTTTGGAGATGCTGCCGAAGGCTACGTCTGTACTGCATATCACTTGCAGAGGCATGTAGTATAGGTGTACCTACATACCACATTTGAAAGCAGGCTGCATCCACACTGTGGTGTGTAGCTACATGTGTCCGTGAAAGGTTCTGGCAGGGGAAAGGGGTGATCCTTCTCCCCAGCTGTTGGAATCTTTCCCCACTATTGGAGCTTTTCTCTATGGCTGGGCAAGGGCTCCAGCAGTGGGGAGCTGCCAGAGCCTTTCCCCACTGCTGGAGTCTTTCACTGCACCAGGGAAGGGCTCCAGCAAAAGGGAGGTAGCAGGACATTGCACTGCTAAAAACAGCAATGTAGACAGGGAGGCACGGCTTGGGTGAGTAGAGAGCACTGTGTACTCAAGTACATACCCGCACCCTTTAGGCATATGTTTACCCCCCTCTACACTGCTATTCATACCTGTGCTCGGGGGGCTGAGCAGGCATGTACTCTACATGCTGCCAAAAGAGGCGTGAAGTGAAAATGTACCCTAAAACTGCTTGTCAATCTAGCTTTATTTTTTCCCCCAAAAACCAATTTGACGAATTTGTGTCAGTTTTGTGAATAGTTTCGCTGGCTGCAAACTGCATTTTTCAACAAATAAGCTATGCATCTGAAAAATTTCACCCAACTCTGTCCACTAGTCCATTCCATTCTCCTCTCCTTCTGTTAAAGGAGGTCTGAGTATGTGATTGGACACCATGAATTCTCAAGTTCTAATCCTAGCTCTGGCACTGACTCCTTCTGTGAGCCAGCCGCCTAACCTCACGGTCTCAGTTTCCCATTCTGTAAGGCGAAGACAACAAATCTGACCCCGTCTTTCAGCTTTTTAATGAGGATTGATGAATGATGGAATGTTTATAGAGGAATTTCCTATGATCTACCTATTATCATTAGTCTGGATGTAGGGGAGGCAGTCAAAATACTCTTTTCCCCACTGAAGCTTCAAACTGCCTTCTGTACACGAACACCCACTCTTTTCTGTTCTGGTTCTGTGCAGGTATCTTATACCCTTTGTATTTTAGGCATGGCTTGAGTGTCTCACTTTTTAGGAGTCTAGAAAAATGGGGTAATGGCACATATTATGAATTCAGTGAAACACAGCATGTGGCAATGTTTTCAGTGAAACACTATCTGCCTTTAGAGGAGAACCAGCTAGCCAAAATTTATTTTCAGAAATCCACACGTAGGGCCAAATCATTAGATGTGCTCAGCCCTTTATGAACACTTACAACTCCCACTGAGGGCAAGGGGAGTTGTAGTTACTCAGTACCTCAGGATGAGATCCATAGCTTGGATCTGCAGATAAATTCCATCCACATATCTCTAGTGAAGTGTAGGTGAAACTTAATCTCTTTATCTCATTCCATCAACAACAGCGAAAATAACCTAAAACAAAGTCCGAGGTCTAACATGAGAAAATAACCTTTCCATTTGGATTGGATTGGCTGGTCCTCTCACATACTCTGCTTGAATCATAAAAATACAAGGAGACAGGAGGAACATTTTCCTTTTGATTTCTTTTATCACTGCAGACCCAAAGGTTTGTTGTTTTGTCTACCAAACACAGTATTTTTTCTCCTTGTGTGATTATTTTTCTCCACATTTTTGTTCATGTTTACATTATAATTAGACCTTTGGAAAACATGTGGGTTTCAGTTCACATGGCTGTTGTTTTTTTTAACATGTTTTTTTCACCCTGGGAGTTTCAGGTATAGTGAAGACAAAACTTAAAACAAAATTAGGTGAATTTTACTAAACTCTGTTGTTTGCAAGGGTTGTGTGTGATCCTAAAAGTCTACTTTTGCAAAATGCTGTCACAAGATCTGCTGTGAAACTAAAGGCAACATCACCATTCTTTGTTTTGAAAAGTTGGTGTCTGTTTAGGGACAGCAAAGTTTTACTTTGAGTCTCAATGAAAAGTTTGCAGGACTCGAAAGTGTTTTGCATGAAATTTATATGGGTTTAGTCTCTATATACTTTGTGGGGCTGTCATAAGCGTGTATTAGCTTCTCGCTGTCATGAATGCTGAATGTATGATGGAAGCTGAGGGGAAGAGGCATGTTTGGTACAGAAGCTCAGAGCCTTTATTTCCACCAGGCTACTTTGTGTCTTGCCTTTGTCTTGATCATAGTTTCCTGCAGCCTTCTCTCTACTTCTCAAAGTTCTCTTCGCATCCCTTCTCATTCGGAGATGTCCTTGCTCCTTTTCTTTTTTTTTCATTCAATGTTTAGTTAATTTGTTCCCAGTTTCATTTATTTCGCATTTTATTCTTTTTCCTTGCTGTCTTTTCTAACTGATTAAATTTCCCTTTTCTCTTTCCCTTATACAGTATATTCTTCTTTTCATCGCTGTTTCTCTCCAAACTCTCATCTCTTTTTCTCCTCTCCTCACACTTCTTTCCCTCCTCCCTTGTCCTCTTCATTTCTTTTCCTCTTTCTCCCATTCAGTTGGATCACTCCACCCCTTCTTTTCCAAGGGCTTGATTCAGGAAACAATTACATGCTTAAGTCCCATTTGGTATGTCTACATGCAAACATCATACACATGCATACCTGGGGTAATTTTGATCTAGGTAGATTGCTAAAAATAGCAGTGAAACCACAGTAGCACTGGCTAGCCACCCAATTGCAAACTGGAGGACCCTGAGTACGTATTCAGGCTGCTATCCCATGCCACCAGTCATGGTGCCATGGCTTCACTGCTATTTTTAGCAAGGTAGCTTGATCAAAGCTATCTCTGGGATGTCCATGCATGCTGCAGGCATACCTCTTATTGCAACATAGACACACCCATTGAAGTCCATGGGACTTAGCACATGATAAAGGTAACCACATGCTCAAGTGGTGTCCTGAATTGAGGTCTCAATTTCTCCCCCTCCTTTTCATTTTTATTTTCCCTTTTTGTTCTCTTCCTTTTGCTATTCTTGTTCATCACTGGAACTATCACAGCTGTAGCTCGTGTGACAAAGCTCTGTCCTTGCCTCCGTGGGTCCCGCATTTCCTGGCGGATGTCACTAGCCTCAGAGTCTCACTGTGACCCTTCACATAACCCTTTTCTCTCTAGAGACAAGGGTCACAGTCTACTGAGCCATTTTCATCATAAGCCAGCGAGGGAGGTGAGGAAAAGTTATCCTTCCTTGCACAGTCTCTGTTGTCTCCCAGTCTCAGTGATTAATCAGGGGGCAAAGGGGGAGGGGGAGAGCCTGGGCCTACCCTGTACTCCGGGCTCCAGCCCAGGGACCCTAATAGTATCAGCTATGGTAGCTGACGTTTTAGAAACATGACATGTACAATTCCCTGGACTACTTCCCCCACAGCAGCCCTCACTTCCTCAGGCTCCATTCACCCTTACCTCAGGGCCTCCTTCCTTGTGCCTGGTATGGTGTGTACTACTCAGCCTCTCCAACAGCACAACTTCCTCCCACAGCTCCTGACATGCACACCCACCTGACTAACTGGGAGGCTTTTAACTAGTTTCAGCCAGCCCCTGATTGGCTTCAGGTGTCCCAATCAACCTAGCGCTCTCCCTGCCTTCTGGAAAGTTCTTAATTGGCCCCAGGTGTCTTAATTGACCTGGAGCAGCTGCCATTTCACTTATCCTGGTACCAGAGATTTGTTTAGCCTGGAGCTAATATATCTATCTCCCACTACTTTTCTATAGCCACCTGGCCTTGCCCCGTCACACTCGATACACCGTTAATTGAAAATGCAATTCTGGCTGAATTATTATTTTATTTTTGACCTGTCAGAGCACAAGCCCTGGACTGCTCAGGCCCTAAATATCAAACAGTACTGGTTTTAGAGCAACCAGATCAGAAGTCAGAACCATTTGCCAATCCCTGCTGCACTGTTAGTGAGACCCAGACAGATTACTCAATGGGCAGATGATTACTTATGGAGCATTTTAATTCCGAGGACACTAGCTCAAAGCCATCCAGATTGCCAGTGACAAAAACTCATGACCATCTGCTGGTTGCTCGGGACTTGGCTGAAATGATATGGTCCACTGCGTGTACCGATACCAACCTAACGCGGGATGTGTCTGCACCGTTATTGGCAGCCAGGGCAGAGGTGAAGAGGACTGCAAAGGCACAGAGAATAATTGCCCTCTCAGGCCCACAACGGTGGGCCCCATGGGCAGGGCCTGTGGCACATTGGCAGGGCAGTGAAGGGAAGGGAAGCTTACGCTGCCACTGCACCTGCTGTGCCCGTTTTGTGGAACATGAGAGGTGCTCAGCTTCCAGGGCTGTCAATGTGCCAAAACCAGAACCAATTTACAAACCTTAGATGTTTTGCTTGGTTTCATCCGATTACTTAGCTACTGGATGCTGATTGGACAATGAAGGGAACTAATTAGCCAAAGTTAGACACTGGGATACACAATGGTGTCTGTGAGGACTGCAGCATCTCTCAGGTGCTTTGCGGTTAGATCAACAGAGCTGAAACCTGTTGTCACATGTGGCTTTGTATAAATGGCCAGAAAGATAACATAAAAGTAATAGATTCAGTTTAGAGAAACTCTGCTCCCCCTCCTTGATTAAATGTTGCCTTTGAGGCAGCCACAGGGCATAATTCATGTTTGCATAGGGCCTATCACAGTGAGCTTCTGATCTGTGGCTGGGGCTCCTATGTGATACTGCAGTACAAATAAATAATAATAAACAACAATTCTCAGTAATCAGGCAAAAACGAATTAGTGTCTGCAACAGCAATTCCCAAATAAATGCCATGTAACAATGAGGTGAAAACTGGAATAATTATTACCCTCCAAATCATCATTCCAAATGACTTTTCCCCATAAATTAACAAATGCTGAAGTTTCTCCACAATTATTTGACTTTAAAACAGACTAGGTAACAAGGGCTGAATTTTTCTCCCTCATGCATACCAACTCACTGACATTAAAAGAAGGCATGTATGTGATTGAGAGCAGAATTTAATCCTGAGAACGTAAAGTTAGGACTCCTGGTTGTAAAGCTAACAGTACAGTGGTATTTTTATATGTGTGATAGCTGAAAGGTGCAGAGGATTTTTTTCTGTCTGGGGAGCACCCAAAACTTGAGGTATGTAGCAAAACTATCCAGACTTCTTCAGTCTACAAAACTCAACTGTTGTTAATGAGATCAGCACGTGGTCCTTTGTGTCTCAGCAAAAAGAACGAGGAGTACTTGTGGCACCTTAGGTTATGGCTACACTTGCATCTGTAGAGCGCTTTGGGCAGGGGTGAAAGTAAGTCTTGGGACTTACCAGTATGGGGCTGGGCTGGGGCCGGCTCTGGCCCCCGGAAGGGGCTGGGCTGCGGGAGGTCAGAACCAGCCCCGGCCCACCCTGTACCAGCAAGTGCTTCCTTCCCCCTTCCTGGGGTAACAGCAGCAGCCGGGGCCTCTGGCAGCGATTTAAGGGCCCTGGGTGGTAGCAGCGGCCGGAGCCCTGGGCCCTTTAAATCGTCCCTGGAGCCCCTCCGCCACTTCCCCAGAGCTCCGGCAGCAGGGGTCCGGGGACCGGGCTCCGGTTGCCATTACCATCCCGGGCCCTTTAAATCATCCCTGGAGCCTGCCAGAGCCATGGGGAAGTGGCAGCAGGGCTCCGGGGATAATTTAAAGGGCCCAGGGCTCGACCACTGCTACTGCCCCGAGCCCTTTAAATCGCCGCCCCAGCCCCGCTGCCGCTACCCCAGGGCTCCGGCAGTGGGGTTCTGGCAGCAATTTAAAGGGCCGGGGGCTCCAGCCGCTGCTGGGAGCTGCAGGCCCTTTAAATTGCGCCTGAGGAAGCCGATCCACCCCAGTACGGCGCACCGGTTCTTGCCAGTACGCCGTTCCGGGGCGTACCGGTTTACTTTCACCTCTGGCTTTGGGTTAAACCAGCCTTCGGAGAGCGCACTAGGGAAAGCGCTGCAGTCTGTCCACATTGACAGCTTCAAGCGCACTGGCGTGGCCACATTTGCAGCGGCATTGGGAGTGGTGCATTATGGGCAGTTATCCCAGCATTCAAGTGGCTGCACCGTGCTTTTCAAATGAGGGGTGTGGGGTGGAGTGTGTTATATGCATGTGAGGGGGAGAGAGAGAGAGTGGGTTTTTGGGGTGCTGAGAGTATGTCAGCACGCTGTCTTGTAAGTTCAGACCCCTCGACCCCCCGAACCCCCTGCCTCAATCACTCACTCACTCAAAGCAAACAGTAAATGTTTGTCCGATCAGATAAGCAGATAAGCAGCTGCTGTCTGAAAGCGAGCTTTGAAATGACACTTCCGCATTCCTCCAGCGATTTCACAACAAAGGAAAGAGTGACCACTAGGCTTAAGGGGGTTATGGGACATTTCTGGAGGTCAATAGAGCACAGTAACTTAACTCCTCATTCACATTGATGCTGTGGCGTCTCAGCCAATATGCAACAGATGTTATCCCTCTCGCCAAGGTGGAGTACCAGGAGCGCTCTAGCCAGGGAGTCAGAGCGCTCTGCGTGCCTTGCCAGTGTGGACGGGGAGTAAGGTAGAGCTACTCTGGGCGGCTTTATTGCAGTGTAAAGTGCAAGTGTAGCCAAGCCCTTAGAGACTAACAAATGTATTTGGGCATAAGCTTTCGTGGGCTAAAACCCACTTCCTCAGATGCATGGAGTAGAAAATACAGTAGGAAGATACATAGACACAGAGAACATGAAACAATGGGTGTTGCCATACCAACTCTAATGAGACTAATCAATTAAGGTGGGCTATTATCAGCAGGAGGGAAAAAAACTTTTGTAGTAATAATCAGGATGGCCCATTTCAAGCATCTGAGAAGAAGGTGTGAGTAACAGTAGGGGAAAAATTAGCATGGGGAAATAGTTTTTACTTTGTGTAATGACTCATCCACTCCCAGTCTTTATTCAAGCCTAATTTAATGGTGTCCAGCTTGCAAATTAATTCCAGTTCCGCAGTTTCTCTTTGGAGTCTGTTTTTGAAGTTTTTTTGTTGCAGAAATGCAACTTTTAGGTCTGTAATTGAGTGACCAAAGAGATTGAAGTGTTCTCCCACTGGTTTTTGAATGTTATAATTCTTGATGTCTGATTTGTGTCCATTTTTTCTTTTTATGCTCTTTCTTTTTCTGATACAGGCTAACACAGCTTCCACTCTGAAACCTTTGTGTCTCAGTTGCTCCAGCTGTAAAATGAGACTGATAATACTTACCACACAGAGGTATTTTGAGGATTCACTAGCTGATGTTTACAAAATGCTTTGCAGTTGTAAAGGGCTATATAAATGTAGAATATTGATTGGACAAAGGTCTCGAGACACTGACACTGTGAGATAAATGGGAATTGAGTTATCAAGGTTTGGATAGGAAACTTTGTAAGCATGGACTTCCTTGACAGATCTCCAGTTCTTTCTGTTCCTGTCAGGCTGAAAATGTGGGTGAAATCAGGACGCAGTGAAGTCCAGTGCTAAACTCCCATAGCTTCGGTGATGCTAGGATTTTACCCCATGAGCGAAAGCTTTTTTTGTTGTGATTTTGGCATGCATGCTTCTAGTCCTGAAACAATTAAAAATAAATACATAATGTTTTTCATAATAGGGAGGGGAAAGTTCAACTGAACGTTCTGTAAACCTCATAAAAATGTTTGCCTTGGATGACGGTTCAGTTTAATTTTGTATTTTATCTGAATGGGATTTCCCATTAACTCCTAGAGATGCCTTGTGGGCTAATGGTGTGAGCATTGGACTGGCAACCAGATACTCCCAAATTCTAATCTAATCTCTGACACTGATTCCTTTCTTACTTTGGTCAAGGCATTTACCCTCCCTGAGGCAGATTTTTGGGGCACATTTTTGTCTAGTGTAAATCAGCATCTCTCAGTTAAAGTCAATAGAGCTGCATCTATTTGCACTAACGGAGGATCTAGGAGGAGCCCCTGTGTGTGTCATTCTAGTGTAATTCTATTGGCTTCAGTGGAATGACTCCAGATTTACACTACGGTAACTGAAAGCAGAACCTGTCCCTCTGTGGCTCAGTTTCTCCATTATAAAATTTTACCTACCTTTGACATGGAGATGTTGCAAAGATTCTGTAATTGATTTTGTGGGTAATCAGCTAGTCACCCAAAGTCTTCTTAAGTTGCTGTGGGGGAACTGAACCTCTTGTCTTAAAGAGGACACTCTTTTCAGCTTAAGCACGGAGAATGGGAGTCCAAACCAAACTTTATCAGAACCTCATTTATTCAGAATAGGTGGGGAACTGGACCCTGATTCTGGGGATTTGCATGACTGTGAGATGGTTAAGAGTTTGTACTGTAGTTATATTATTTATACTGTCCAATCTGAATGGAAGCTTTGCTGAGAGCATACAAACAAGAATATAGTTCCATATTAATATGGAACAGTTTGCCCCAGGAAATGGAATCAAGGTAACAAAGTATGACATCATTCAGAAAAGTGGCTCGCAAAGGAGAAAATTCTTGTTAAGCAGAGATTGCTCCTCCAAATAGTATCCATAACAGGAGAGGAAATGCAGACAAATACAATAAAAGCATGGAGCTAATGTTCATAATATGATTTTTTATAAAGTTGTCTCAAGTATTGATGGAGCCCCTTTAATGCATAACCAAATTGCCTGTTGAACAGATGTAGGCTCCAGACTAATTTTCTCCCATGAGTATCAGAATCTTTTAAAAATGCAGTACACCAAAGGTATATGCAACTAGAAGATTTGTCAGTTCTCTTATTGAACCCTAGGAAAATGCCAAATCATGAGTCTTGAAAAGTGAAGAAAAAATGGAAAGGGCTGGCAGATTTATCAGCTTGTGTGTTGCAACATTCTCCCTAAGAAGCCTAGGCAAAAATGAAAGGAAGGGAAGAAAGAGCTGTGAACCATGATGAAGATGATTAAAGAGAGTACAGAGCAGCTGTCAAAGCAAATATCAAGCAACATGAATAACTTTATAGCTCACCCTGAGACTGTCTCAAATATTTCCAAGAGAACAGAAGCTTTGCTGCTGCACAGGGTAAGTGGCACTAATCACTGAGTGCAGCCCCCTAGGGGCCACATTCTGTTCTCAGGCTTCAGCGTAGCCGCTCTGTTAGTCTGTATCCACAAAAAGAACAGGAGGACTTGTGGCACCTTAGAGACTAACCAATTTATTTGAGCATAAGCTTTCATGAGCGACAGCTCACTTCATCGGATGCAAACACTCCGCTGTAAATCCTGAGCAGATGCATAGATTTTAAGGGAATTACTGATTGTGGATTTTCACAGCTAACTGAGAACAGAGTGTGGTCCTGAGAATTTTGTTTATTAGCAGAGTTGATCTGCTTGGGACCCCCTTCCCCTCACACACACTGAAGTAGTCACAGAGTTGAAAAAAGTGAAACTTTGTCATTTTTGTCTCAATTTTTTTCTTGCATACGGGAAAGGAAATTTTTTGAGATAGAAAAAAAGTACATTTGGTGAAAAAAAAGTTCATTTTTGAAGCAACCAGTGATATTCTCCACCTCCCCTTTCATCTCATACAAATTCACAAACATTTATGGTTTTGGCCAGATGATAGAATTTGGCCAGTTTTCTCTGAGAGAAGATCCGAGCAAATGCCTCTTCTCAGAATTTCACAGAGGATCTTGTTTCTGATCTTCTGTTCTCTCCACAGGCTGGAACTCCCTAATCAGTATTTTAGGAAATTTTTCTTTTGATCAAATTTGTTACATTCAAATGATCACTGTATGTGGGTCCAAAATCAGAGTGAGTCCAAAATCAGACAGGAGTTCTGTTAAATATTTTGGCACTAGAATAAGTGAAGCAGATTATAACTGTCTACTGACTGATGTTCCCACAAGCTATTATATTCTTCACCTGAAGCCAGTGATCAATATAAGCAAATTGCACTGCTCATATTTACCATGACTATCTAATACAATTCTTTGTCATACAAGGCCTAATTTTGTCATAGGAATGTTCTTGGATTGTAAATTCTTAGGGACAGGGACTGTTTATGTTTCATGTTGTACAAATACAAGGGACTGTGTTTGTATCGCATTCCATACAAAGGCACCCTAGTCCTGATTAGTTGCTTTGGGTATTAAAGAAGAGAAAAGAAAAATAATAATAATGATTATGCTTGATTCTGATTTCACAGTTTATCTCTGTTGATCTTACTGGACTATTCCTGATTTGTATCTGGGATCAGAGTCAAACCCAATATCTGCATTTCTTTAATTATTCCCCCTCTCTTGACTCAGCTCTTCCCCGTTGCCAGCTAGTAAAATAATGTGCACAGTAGAACTGTCTGAAATGGACAATATTTGCAAGTATTTATATACAGGTATTTGTTGTGAAACTCCATAAATCTGGCAGAGGGTGGAATTCAGTCATTTCCAATAGGAGAAAAACAAATCAAAATTGTTTTCTCAGCTCCACATAATATGTCCTCACTCTGATATTTTGGTCTCCCTACATGTGTGGATCTCTTTATTGGCTGGTCATAAGGCTCACCCTGAAAATGATTTTATTTGGTTTTCACTGAAGTTTTCAAAGGCAGGAAAGAAATTTACGCCTTCTTGTAGTGATTGCTCAGCTCTTGTGGATCAAATCTTACTTTCCAAAAGGCAGTTTTCATTGCTGCCGATGTGCTTCCCCTTCACTTGGACTGATCAATGAGGTTTGTTGATATAAGAATCAGATTGCAAGAGATTCTTTAGAAAAACCCTAATTTTTCCAAAGGTTCAAAAAGGGTTTTTTTGCATTTTTTTTGTGACTTTCCCTCAGCTTCCTGTTAATGATTTTAGAGTTTGTGGGCTTGTCAGCTAGAGCCAGCTAAGCCTGAATGAGCTACACCAGCCCCAAATGAGCCTAGTAAAGCTTCCTCTGGCCTTCCAAGATGGGAGTTCAAATCAGCATGTATCTGCAATGAGAAATTCACTCTCTCATGGATCCACGTAGGGTGATTACTTGGATATATAGACACGATCAAAGGGGAGGATGCCCAAGGGATTCATTAGAACAGAATTCGGTTACAGTAGAGAAAAATTACTATCTGCGATCAGAGCTTGGCAATATGGAAAATCAGAAGGGTTAGTAATATGTAATAATGTCCTTGAGGCATATGGCCAAAGCAGATTATACTATTCCCAAGCAGCATAATAGTGCCATTTTCTGTATTTTATGTCTTGATTCTCCTATTTACTATACCTCCTTTTTAATGGCAAAGACACAGCACTTTAAGGCTTAGCACTAGCTAACTACATACCTGATCCTGCCATCCCAGCACAGACAAATCATCCCTTGGCTACAAGGGAGATTTGGGCTAAAAGCACCTAAGTGACTTAGAAGCACAGGTCTCATTTTCAAAGGAGATTTAGGATATGTCTGCACTGCAGACAGACACCCGTGGCAGCTGACTCGGGGTTGTGGGCCTCAGGCTGCGGGGCTGTTTCATTGCAGGATAGACTTTTGGGTTCAGGCTGGAGCCTGGACTCTAGGTCCTTGTGAGATGGGAGGGTCCCAGAGATCAGGCTGAAGCCCAAGCCCGGAAGTCTACACTGCAACAAAACAGCCATGAGCCCGAGTTTTTTTAATTGCAGTGTAGACATGACCCTAGGTATTGGGAGCCTAAATTACATTGATGTTAGGCTCCTTAGTGCCTAAATCACTGTTTCCTTTGTTAATGGGCTGCTAAGCCACTTTTGGCAGTATTAAAAATTCAACCCTTTGTCTGAAAGAGGGCTGGAGTCTCTGATTTTAAATGGTACCCATAAGGGATCGGTGACTTGGTTCAGTTAAAATAAAAACTGGCCAGGAATCTCTGCTCAAAACTAAACTGTTTCTTTTTCACAGTTAAAAAACGTTTGGGTGTGTGTGTGTGTCTGCATGTGTATGTGTGCCTCACTACTCCTTCATTCCAGCCAGGTCTTGCACATTGTAAGTCCCTACATGCTGTACGCGATGCTGTGACAACAGAGCCAACATGTGAACTTTTTACCTTGATTTTCAGATCCATAAAGTTGAGATAAATTGTGGATGAGCTTCAGTTACACATATGGCTGTTTGTACACTTATCTGACTTGGAGTGAGCCACCTACCTTTGAAAATTGACACTCCATTTCAAGGCCAATATAACCTCCTCCCAAAAGGCTTAGTAGTAGTGATGGTGGCAAAGTCTTTTGGCTCTCCAATCTATTACTTTCTTTTATTGATTAAGAAAATGGATTGCTATGACGGATATGCACATATACTGTATACACATGTGTGTGTGTTTACCTATATATGTACATGTATATAGGTTCTTTCACAGAAATCTGGTATGAAGACATGTAATTAAAACAGCACAACAGTGTTTTTCTGAAGCTGAGCTGCGTTAAAGCTATCTTCATTTCATAATTTATTCTTGTTATTTGTAGCGGTTTAAACACTGGAAAGGAAAATATCTCAAAGCAGTGATAAAGCTTTCCAAATGTTTATTATCACACTCACAAAATACTTCTCATTCCTTTTTCTGAAAGCTCTCTGCTAGGTAGAATCCCCAGCCCCCATCAGACAAAGTACAATACTTAACCAGAGGCTTAAGATCACATGATAAAATGCCTGTCCTGGGAGTTTTATCTTTCAAAACTTAGAAATATTATTTTTATTGGCCTTCTTTCACTATCCCAAGGCTGCCTAATTCCTTTATGTGTTGTACACTCTGTTCAGATGCCCTAAAAGAAGACCTAGCTGAGAACATTCATTTGGGAGCTTTGCTGTTGACTTCTATGTGAGCAGGAGCAGGGGCTTGATCAGAAAAATGCAAAGAAAACACCTTTGTTTGTGACAGAAAAGATAGTTACGCAAATACCTTCATTGCTATTGACACAAGAGGGGAAAAGAGTATTGTTCACTCTGTCAGCTAGTTTTAGAATAATTAACACAAACAAAAGTTTGGGGATCAGAAAAAAATACATAGCTCTCATGTTTGGGGAGGGATTACTCCTGAATGTATTGCTAATCTGGCTAATATGTTGTGGTATACTTTGGGGGTAGAAGGGATTAGGCTGGAGAAATTAAAGAGATTTGGCATGGATATCATATTTGGTAGAGCTCCTAATGCAATTACTTTAAAAAGGATACCTTGTGCATAGCTTTACATGAGTAAGTCCAGAGACTCTAATGAGCTCGTGGATTCTGTCTCCAGTAGAGTAAATGGTGCCAATTCAGAGTTGTGAGAATAAAATTCACTGGACTCTGGCTAATTTAAAGATTTTAGTGGTGCCCAAATTGGTATTTTGATTTGCACATCTCAGAGATCACAGGGAAACATTGTGGAAGCTGAGTGGCAAGTCAGTTCTATGTTGATGGTGATGCATAATTATTTCCCAACAAAAATGAAACTAAATTTCCTGGATGAAGTTTTAATTTTCCTTTTTCAAAACACAGAGATTTTATGGCGTTTTTTTTAAAATGAACATGGAGTTGAATGGAGAGTCTATTCCTTCTGTTCATATGATTTCAGATGCCTAAAGCCACAGGATATGAGGTGGGTTATTAGATATGCCTTTCCAAAGAGGAAATGGTAAGACAAAAAATGGCCTGCCTGAAGTTACAGTTTATAGATTAGAAAAAGGCACAAACAATTAAAAGACGGAGACAGTTAGGGCAAATTACTTGCAATCAAGCTGCAGCTAAACAAGCTTCTTGATGAGGAAACGAAATTTATGTTGTTTAGAACCAGGAAGAAACGTTTTTAAAAAAAGTTGAAGGTGAGGAAAACGTTAGCATGATTGGATACAGAGAGGCTGATGAGAGAAATTATAGATGCGATTAAAGCTCTGGCCCTGCATTTTAAAAAATAATTAAGAAAGGACAGCATTCTTGTAAAATTCAATAGGCCTGGTCCTTGGCTGGTGTAAACTAGCACACCTTTCAAGTCAGTGGAGCTATGTCAATGTACACCAGCTGAGGATCTGGCAACATATATCTCTCTCTTTCTGCTTTTGTGTGGCTAGCAACCCCAATAATCAATTCTGACTTTAACCAAGTGAAATCTGGCCGTTTCAATCAAAAATCATTTGTTGAAAGAAAAGGACATTTCTGTGGGGGTCGGGGTGGGGAGGGAGAACTCTTGCTATATTTAACACTATAATTAAATGTTTTGTTCCTTCCTCCCGTAAAAATGTGAATTACCTTTTTGGCAGCTCTTTCAATAGATTTTTTAAAAGTATGTATATTCAGCAAGGAAGGCAGAAAGTGTCACTAAGCACTGAAGACATGTGAAAGCTTCAGTGTGAAACATCACATTTTCCTTTGTTGCTCTGTATACATTTTTGCATTCAGTATAATATTCATCACTTTCACTGAATGCTGGGTATTGTCTACCTATATCGGTCTGAACGGATTGACTTTGAAGACTTTGTAATTTTGAAAAGGCATCAAGCAAGGCTATCCTTCATCCCCATTCTTGTTGCTTTGGAATGTTAGGCATAACAAGGTAGACAAAAGCAAGGTATAATAGGGATTCTTATTGGCAGTCAGAAAGTACAAGTGTATGTAGAAAGAGATAATATTCTGACATTTTGCCTTATCTTGATTCCTCCTGTCCTTTCATGCATAAAGTTTTGCATGAACAGAAGCCGAAAAACAAAAATTAACAGCACACATCTGAAAGTGAAATGGACATAGAGGAAACTGATTTCTGCGGGTCCCTCACAGGAGCTAAAATTCCAGAGTGTCTACGTTTCAACAAAGATTTCAAAGTGAGCATCCCAGCCATTTTTAGACCAGTAAATGGAGCCTCAAAACTCCATAATGTTCTTTGCATTAAAGCAGTGAAGATTATCTATGTATTGTCTTCTAACAATGTTCTATACCTGGCAAACATGCTTAATGTTGAAAAGGGGATGGTATGATACACTGGGCCAATTTATGACGACATTAGCACTATGTGACATGGGAATAAATTCTTATCTGTGTCAAAATTACATATATTTTCTGTCAGTGTGACACCAAGCAAAATTCTGTTCTTTAGCACTGAATTTTGAAAATGCATGACAGATTTTGCAGACACACAATTCTCATTCTGTTGTGGAAACAACAACATTCTGAGGGATGGACTGGTTAACCAATAGGCCTTTCCCATTGTCAAAAGGCTTTTTTTTCGCTGCTTTAATCTCCACAGGCAAGATTTTGATTTTAATCCCTGAGCTGAAATCTATCCTTTGTCTTATGTTAGAGTCAAAACTAGAAGGGGTCATATTTCTGGTTGCAGCAGGAGGGTGGCTAAAATCTCAAAAAAACAGTCTTCATGGAATTTTAACCTAAAATGCAGGTATCTTGTAAGGAAAGATGATATCGACATCAAAATAGCACAAGAACAGCATCACTGAATCTGAATCTTAACCAGAGCCTCAGCCCTGATTTGAACTTACATCCAATCTGATATAGAATTAGGTCTGAAAATTAGTTCCTAGTTTGTTTAAAAGGGCAAGGCCTAGATACTAAAACGACTGGCCTGGTATAAATAACACAGAGAGAGAAAAGTAAGCTGGACCGGGTAGAGCATTTTGCTCCTTCTAGGGACTACGCTGGTGACAGTTTGAGAGCACTGATGGTGAGAGGTCCCTGAAGAGAAAGAGTGGAGGTGGTTCCTTTGGAAGAGTGGAGGATACTGGTGTCTGTTTAATTGTATGCCTCAGGTCTCCTGAGTTTATAATCAAGAAGTTTTTTGCCTCTTTCCAATCTTATAAATCTGTTAAGATTGTTTTAATACAAGGGGGTGGGGGTTATTACATTGTTTCTATGGCATACTAGCTTTGTTTTTGTTTTTTTAAGTGTGGCTAGGACGTCAGTCAGTACACTTAAGTGTATAGTATTTACTTACGTTGCATGATAGCCCCTATGCTCAAGATGTGGAGAGTGATGGGAAAAGGCTTAGGTTGTCTGGATGAATTAATTAATTCTACTGGCCCATAATCCTTTATGTATCCCTTTCAGTTTGGTGTGGGGATTACCAAGAGTTGAAAGATGTTGAGGGGCGATCTGCTTTTATTTTTCAGCAGCGTAATAAAGGCAGCATCAACTGTTTTGAAGGATTGTAGGCTAGGTGTGGAGTTAGGAACTAAACTCATTTTCATTATTTGCAACTAGAACATTATTTTAAATTTCCCGGAGACAAAGGATTGGATGATTAGACAGTTAAATAACTTGGAAAGCCTAATGGCTCAGAACTGCTGGAGAGAACATTTGATTCCTCTTTTATGTAGTGGTCTGCTGAGAAAATGAAGGAGACTTTGGTTAACAGAACTGCTGGGAGATATTAGGAGTCAGATATGAATTTAACAACAGGAATGGCATGATAGCTCTGGGAATGAGGATTGGATTTGTTCTAAATGGAGGGAACTACTAGACTTCCCCTAGAAAACATTTTGATACCTTGGCCAAAATGCTCCCTTCCATTGCAAAGCAGGGAGCCAACACGTAGAAAGCCTTGAGAAACACAGCAAGGGAGGAAAGGAAGGTGAACCGTAGTATCTCTCCTTCACTAGCCCTCCACCCCCTGCTCCAGTAGCTTGCACTGTATAGCTGTATCCAGTGCTCCGCAAGAACAATGTGAACTCATGAACTGGGGTGGGGGTAAACATCCCGAGGAGAGTGGTGTCGGGGGCATTTGCTCTATATAATATTCTCCCAAGGGGAAGAGGGCAAATGTATATAGCAAATTGCCATGTAACTTAATAGAGAGGGCATCTACATTAACTATAGGACAACAACTTCCCAAGACAAAGAGGGGAAAGACAGGAGGAAAAAACCAGATTGGGTGAGAAAGAGGGAGTGGGAGAGTCACCAGAAGCAATACTGTTTGTCGTCTAGTCATGGTGCCAGTGTCCAGGTAGGAGAGAATAAGAAGAGCACTGAGGGCAATCAGGTCTGCCAAGATCCCTACATCCTGCCACTGGTGCAGTTTAAGACACAATCAAGTCTGAATTGCTTTACAAATTATGAAGGCATTTTATTGTATTTTATTTTATTTTCAGAAATCAGGTAAACTGAAGCTTGCTAGAGTTATTTACCCCTGCGCATGGATGTGAGTATTTGAGAGCATTAATTCTTGGAAACCGATTAGATTTCTTTAATTGTACTTTATCATCATCTCTTCTCTGGCTTTTGTTGAAACTGCTTAATTGAATGTACTTTACCCAAGCAGGTTTTTATTACAATAGTAGTAATATTGCACTTCCTCAACAGCATCTTCCCTCTGAGGATTTTAGAGTGCTTGGAATGGGTGAAGGGTGGATTAGACAACCCAATAAGCCTTTCCAGATTTTATTACTCCACTTCAGATTGCAGGATTGCCTTAAAAAATCTTAAACTGATGAACTATTTACACAAAATAGAAAAGTGGCTTAATAAGAATTATTTTCATTGGGGGCTTGGAGAGCAAAGTGCAAAATTTGAATCTGGATTTTGAACCCCAAAAGTACAGAGTTACTCAGACCTAGGGAGTTGTTCAGCCCATTATGGGAAACAAGGCTCAGTTGTAGCAATCAAGTTTTGATTCTGAACCCTTTACAAAGTCTGGTGATGTTTGGATCCAGGGTTCTAACTGAGGTCCATGTATAGTCCTGCTCTCTCAGGAAATGCTTCCTGTTCACTATCAGATTTTGCCAGGCTTTGCTAAACAAAAGTAATTCATTTTCTCCTTGATGAAACCCTTCTTCCACTTCATGGTGTGCACCATTCTCTGACAACACTGATGCCATTAATCCTCTGGAGGTGTACACATGTGTGTGAGAGAGAACTTGTTCAAGTTGTGGGTGTGTGGTTTTGAGAGATGTTTCCAGGTGGTTTGGTATGTGTGTGTACGTGCTCAGATGTGTGTGTGTGTGCGTGAGAGAGAGAGAGAGTGGTTTTGTCTCTATGTGTTTGTCAGAAAGATTTAGGTGTATGCACATGGCTGTATAGTAGGGAGGAGGAAGTTTTGTAAGTTCATCTTTATGATAGGCATGGCTAGTTGAGATTTGTCCACCCAAAAGTAAGTTTTCCTTTTAATTTTGCAAGAATGGTTTAGCTCTAGGAATGCTCAACAATACAAAATAACGTGGTTCTTTGCCCACAGAAGTTTACAGTCTAGAAGACATATGCAGAAGAATGGGCAATATATAGACTAGGAATGACTTAGTGGATTTTCTTTTGTAACATATATTTTGTTCCTTTAAATGTTAATAAAGATAAGTTAAAAGCAATGCTGTGCAGGAAAGTCCCCAGCCTGGTTACTGGAGGCATTCATCACATATTTCTGGTGTCATTTTTATCTCAGCTTTGCAATTCACCTTTAAATATCAGATTGGCTAGATCAAGCCCACCAAACATTTGCATTCAGTATACGGTACCATGTGCTTATTACCAGCATTTGTTCAGTTCCCAGTAACACTGGAGAAGAGAACAGGAAAATGTCACCTCTGATACAGTCTTCATATACAAGTATTGATTTGCTAAATTGTAGTTTTATAACTTTTTCATAGCTTACTTAAAGTAAATATTTTTGGGTGGAAGGAGGGAACCTTTATAACCATTAGTTTATTTTAACAGGATATTTCATGACATGAGTGATGTTTCACAGATCATAATAATTAAAGGTTGCTATTAAATATATTTATATGTCAAGTAAAAGCTGAATATTTACTTCAGAAGGTGTCTGCTCTAAAACACCATCAAGATCATTATATTTATTCAGCAAGTTGAATGCTAACTCTGTCTTGGCAGAATTATAGCAAAGTGCTTTATGACAGCATCAGGGAGCCACCTCCCTGCTGCACCAAGTTGGTACTGCATCTGACAATGTGCAAGTTAATAGCCCCTTAAATCTGTGGTGTTTGCATTTCCACTGTGATAACCATAACAGCTGTCTCCAGATTTAAGATCAGAGTTAGGATTTACCAGCTAGAGCTCATTGTCTTGACAGGTCTTCACCAGTTCTACTACATCAAATGTGTGGGCCAATAGATCAATCCCTAGATTCAGCAAGACACTGAAGCTTGTGCCTAACTTTAAGCACATGAGTAATTATGTTGAAATCAATACAGTTACCCATATGGTTGACTACCTTGCTGAACTGGGGTCCAGATTCCACAGATGTAGGCTGTCGCACCCACCCATAGGACAGGCTTGGGTCTAGAAATAATTTAGCATGCTTCTTTTTTAGCACAATGTCAATGACAACTAAATGCAACCATGTAATCTGTCATTTACTATAGGAAATGACTTTTCAGTTTCACTTACAATGTGTTGTTTGCTTACATTCAAGTGGGGGAGAAAAAGGACATTGACTGAGTTTTTGTACCAACCAGCAGACATAGAAAAATGTGTGTGTGTGCACATGCTTACGTACACATGCTGTTAATGTGTTCTGGAGGTGGAGAATGGAATAGTATTCAAGACGATTATGATGTGATTCATGCTTTATTTTCTTTGCAGATCTTCTTTCTTTATGTTGATGAAGATGAGGATGTTTCGATATGTTCTCCACTTGCTGAAGACTGCCAGTTCATTTGTGTCTATTCTCCTTACTAGACAAGGTTGTTTTTTTTAATGGTTGCATCCATATGGCTGAGTATGGTAAGGCTATGAGGTTATTAGATCTCAACAGGTGGACAGAGGCTTTCCTCCGAGGGTGCTTATTTTTTCCACCTTGCTAGTTGCTTTCAGGCTGATGTGTCCCTCATTACTATTTCAGAGGTTGCACAGAAGAAATGTGAAAGCACATTACAGGGAGAAGAAGAAACAACAAAAGACATGTGCGTTATTAAAGGCAGTATTCTGCGGCTTAAAGAATACCTTCAAAGAGCTGAATGTTTGGCTGTGTATATACAACAGATCTGCCAAGAAAATCTAACACTCTTCTGAAGGAAAGCTGTTGTAGATAGTGCAGGAAAAAATTTAGGAATCTCTTAAGAATCCAGATGAACTCTGGTAATCGTACCTGTGCCCAAAACAATTTGTAAATAGACTTACTCAGGAATGAACACCCTTGTAATCTGAAATGTTGTAAATATGCTAGTCTCTCAAACAGAGTGCTAGGGTAAACACCTTTGAAATGCAAAAAACCCGGCACCCCCGCACACACAAGGCAAGCCCACCGCAACCTCAACCCCCAACCACAAGGCAACTCCACACACCCTTCAACAACCACATATACTATCTAGGGAGATAACACATGAAGGTAAGATTGACAACATCACACATCTTTTCACTCTCATGTAACCCAAAACCTCTCTTACACACACATGTGGTGTTCTTGCATGTTGGTTGGCAGACAGCTGCTGTATTTTCAACAGTTTTGATCTGTTATCGCTTAAACTGCGGAAGTGGGACACTGCAGCATCTTTAGCTGGACATAGAAACTTTTAACATTAGATATCCCACCGTATTGTGATAATAATGCAAATCTTTAGACCCACGTAAAATAACCCCCAGCAGGTTAAATTATTGCGTCTGGCAACTGGCAAATCCATAATAAAACCACCAGGCTGGTCAAATACTGGACAGGTGGTAACTCTACAGAGTGCACTATTTCTGTAAGGGACAGGCTGGAGCCTACAACCAAAACAGTTTGGGTGTAATCAAGGAAGTTCTCACCCTGCCCTGGGGCTGGACTGTTTAAACAGGAAAGGAAATCCAGGTAGGGAGAGAGAGGATTAGAAGCCAGGCAGGGTGGAATCTCTCTCAGACCCCAGGGGATTAGCCTGACTGGCCAAGAGACTTTTGTTTTGTTGATTAAAACTTTGGGAGCTCTGAATGGGTCTGTAAGGTACGGTCATTACAAACTCTTATGCGCCTTCCCTGAGACCTTGATAAACAGCACATTATTTGTTTCATTAATTTATTTTGGCTTCCTCTTTCTTGGATTCTTTACAGAGTTTGGGGAGCAAAATAACCATGTTCAGCTGTCTACATTACTGCAGCAGATCTAGCCCAACTTTGTCATGGGCACGTGGGATTGATTTTTGTAAGCCACAGCCCTGTCTTTTTTTTGGACCTTGTTTACTGTAAAGTCAATGACCTTTAAAAAGATAAGACCGTAAGAGTCATCTCCCATGCTTAGCTGTATTGTGTCAATGTTGCAGGAGGATGGGTGCCGATAGAACAGAGAGCGGTAAGCCCTGTCTCAAAGGTGTGCTAATCTTGGGTCGTATTCTCTGGTTGCAAGATGAGTTACTCCCACTGAAGTCAATGGAAGTTACTCATATACTGTGCTGGGAGAGCCGAGCCCTTTGAGTTTGGATGCTTGGCTCTATTGTGCAAAGCCTATGTGATCGGAAAACGGATGTGGAATATAACACTGAGGGAAATTTTCTGAACATACTATGCAAATATAGGAATGTGGAAGAATGAGTCCCTACTTTTGGCATTGGTGTTTACTGGTCTAAAGTGCAATGGTATGTGGATCCTAGAAGCATATTTAAAACCATATGAAATTGCGTGTTTTGTTGAAAGTTAAAATGGCAGGTACAGATCCGAACTAGACCATTGTGGGGTGTGTGGGGAGGCTGTTCGCTGAGCCCATCTTAAAGAACAATAGCACCATTCTGGGAAAGATGAGAGGGAGGAACAAATGAGAATATGGGATGACAAATGGGCCATTCGGAGTGACTGCAGGACCTTTCGTCTTCCATTGGGCGAGCTGCTCATCTGTCAGAGAAGCCCAGTCCAAAGTCTTGTCTCAGGGCAAATCCAGACATGGAAGAGTCTGTGCAGAAAGGAGAGCCTTGCTCAGTGGAGTTAACTGTGACTGAAGAACCAAAAGTTAACTGTGACAGGTTCAGTCTGAGTGCACTAAAGCTCTGTTCAGCTTCTCCAGGAAGTGTTTTTGTCCCTTCCATTCAGAGTGGAACAAACTGTCGAAGTGTAATGGGGAAGCTTCACTCTTCTGCATAATATCAAAGATGCCTTAAATAGCTGCTCTAAACTGCACAGAAGGTAATGGATAAAGGGAGACTCAAAGAGAGCGAGAAGTTAGCTTTGATTACCTCACCTCTACCCAGATTCCTAAGATCCACTACCTCCCTTCATGTTATTGTTGGGATTCTTGATCCAAATATCCATTACTTCACCTCCACCCTTTCTTCAAAGAACCACTACAACAGCACTATTGGGCATTTTTGTCTCAATAAGAGGTCTGGGAAAGCAATACTGAAATAGCAAGAAACTGCAGTAACTGAAGGGAACATACCTACTAAACAAAGCCCACTAACCAAACACATTAGGCCAGATTCCAGCATCATTTATATTAGTTTTTGGACTATTGTAATTCCGTTGACTTCAATAGATTTTTCTCAAATTTGCACTGGTGCAAGAGAGATCAGAATTGGGGTCACGTTCATTGATGAATCAACTGGGGTTTTTAGGCCTTTGAGGCTATGTGCTAACAGTTAGTGAAGTCTGGCTTGCGTCCATACCTACATTTTTCTCACCTTTTCTCCAGAGATGCTGGTAACAGAACTAAACACTATCACTGAGGGACCAAAGCATGCCCTTAGAAGTACCATTGACATACCAGAATTGTGATAATCCCACTGTGCAGAGATTCCCAACTACCCTTGTTCTACAGGACACTAGTATACTGCAGGAGGATGGTACAGGGCCAGTGTATCTGCAGCAATACAGAAGTCTTGGCCTGAACTCCATCTCTAGGCGAGGATTGCAGCTACCATAAAAGCTATGAGTTGCCACAGTGATGTTCCTCACCCTGAAAGAAGGAATCCATCCCTGTGATCCAGGCTCAGTGCATGTTAATGGCCTTATTCAAAGCCCAGTGAAGTCAGTAGAAAGAATCCCATGGAATTCAAAGAGCTTTGGGTCAGGAATTTGTTTTACACTTGGGTGAAGTACTGGACCTGTATATAGTACCAGTGTGACTTTAAGGAAGACTCACCCATTCTTAAAAGATAAAAACAACCAAACCAATATTTTTAACTTGATATATTTTATGATTAAAATTATTGTGGGCAAGGGAAGATGGGGCTGGGGTTGCTGAGAGGTACAAAGCTCTGAAGACAATTTGCAGAGAAAGAGACTACTTTTTCCACCTACAGTTCAGAACAGATTAGATAGCTCTAACGGGGTATTTGCAAGCCTTCAGATTTTTTGAGTGAGGGAATGTAAGGATTAGTCTCTGAGTGAGTGGAAACTGTATAAACATTTAATTACAGTAAAAAATATACACAATAAACTAGTCTATTTTATTTTATTTTATTTTATTTTTTGTTCAGCCAAATATACGAGAGAGCCCTAAAGGGAAAATATATTTTAGTACTTTACAACTGCAATTTATGTTTGTCTACTGTCTTTCATATAAGAAATAGCATATCGTAAAACACTTTACAGTCTATCAATACAATAAACCAAGAATATTGCTCAATTTACTTTATTAGAAGTTGCTGAGAGATACACAAATAAAACAAGCTCGGTTTGCTGGTATTTTTGTTGAGCAAGGAAACATTGGGAGAAATAAGTAGAGTTTTCTAAGGGAGGATGTGGGGTCGGGAGTCAGAAAGAAGAAAGGACTAAACTGGAGATGGGACTTTCATCTCAGAACCCAAGATGTACCACAGTGGTTGAATTCCAAAGTGCACAGAAGAATCTCGGGGAAGCACACACATCCAAATAAAACCATGATAATGTTGTTTATTCTACTGTAAGATACTACACAAAGTGAGCATAGGTGGCAAAAACTGAAAATGAATTGTTTTTCTTCTCAACATTTGCTGGGGCTGGGTTCATTAAACGTTTTTTGTGAGATTGCAGCAATTTTGAGGCGAAAAATTTTAACTCAAAACCAGAGGTGTGCAAAGCTTCAACCTGGAATATCCATGTAAAAATGACTGCTGCAAACAGAAGTAAACAGAAACTAACCTAGTGGAATACAGAGGAATCTGCCTGTCTCTGTACGTATTTATAGAATACCAGTCACTGCAGCACTGAAGACAACCAGTAAGATATCTGAGGGTTTGTCTACATGCCTCAGGATTACACTTATGCGAACTAGGTGTGATGGGTTTAGTCACAGAGACTCCCCTCAAGACTGTCGTTCGATGAGCTGGGATACCACTGAGAACAACCCTCCTGCCAGAACAGGCGCTCCTCCACTTGCTGAATTAGACACTCCAGTCAGCTCCAGCACAGACCCAGAGGTTGGGCCACGCCTCTTTGCAGTTCACTGAAACTGAGATTCACTCAGCCCAGGGGCTTCTCAGTTAACAGGGACTTTCCCAGAGCCCAGTGTTCAGCCTTTCTGGGAGCCTGAACCCAAAATAAATCCATTTTACCCTGTATAAAGCTTATACAGGGTAAGTTCATAAATTGTCCACCTTCTATAACACTGATAGAGAGATATGCACAGCTGATTGCTCCCCCAGGTATTAATTACTTACTCTGGGTTTATTAATAAACAAAAGTGATTTTATTAAGTATAAAAAGTAGGATTTAAGTGGTTTCAAGTAATAACAGACAGAACAAAGTAAGTCACCAAGCAAATTAAAGCAAAAACACGCAAGTCTAAGCCTAATACATTAAGAAACTGTTTACAGGTAATATCTCACCCTCAGAGATGTTCCAGTAAGCTTCTTTCACAGATTAGACTCCTTCCTAGTCTAGGCCCAATTCTTTCTCCTGGTACAGTCCTTGTTAGTTCCAGTGGACATCTTGGGTGGTAAGTAGGGGTTTTCTCATGACTGGCAGCTCCTTTTGTCTTGCTCCTCCCCCTTTCATAGCTTTGGCACAAGGTGGGAATCTTTTGTCTGTGTTTGTCCCCACCCCCGCCTCATCAATGGAAAAGTACAAGGATTAAGATGGATTCCAGTATCATGTGACATGGTCACATGTCCTGTGAGACCCCAGCCTCCATTCTTCCTGTGCTGGCCCACACTTACACAGGAAGGTTTGCAAGTAAACAGAGCCATTTACAGTTTATTGAGTCCGAAGCACTCTTAATGGCTTCTACTTAATATGTTTACATCAGTAATACAAATTTATATCTTGTTCTCCAAAGTCCAGACATAGCAATAATACATACAAACAAATAGGATGAACACATTCAGTAGATTATAAACTTTGTAATATACCTTACAAGAGACCTTTTGCATGAAGCATATTCCAGTTACATCATATTCACATTCATAAGCATATTTTCATAAAGCATATGGAGAGCAATGTCATACTAGGACCCTTTGAGTTCATGCCTGCAGTGTCCACATGTGGGAATTACAGCACAGTACTCCAATGCACACTGCTATTCACATCCCCATAGTCTGAATTGTGGGGCAGTGTAGACATATCCTAAGAGAGTAAACTGGTGTAGCCCAACCAAGGGCACATCTAGATGTGATGTTTTTATCATGTTTTGAACCCTGTTGAATAAAATGATTGTAAATTCTAGTTTAAACAGGAACCAAACTTTGTTGCTACATAGGTTGAATTCTAGGTGATGGTCAAAAACACAGCTAGTATATGCACGGTTATTAATTCTGCCATGTAGTGACACCATGAGGAAAAAACAAATATGAAAAAAGCCTTAACAACTTTTTGAAAATCAGTTTTATTTAAACTATGACCAAAACCACTAAAATATATTAATCATAGATATGTGGTTATTGCATGGTATCAGGGCAGAGTTAAGGTTATTTCAGTGACCTAACTATGCATTTCCATTCCTTAACATGTTTGGATTTCTTTTATGTTTAACGTGAGTTTATAATGCTTGATTTTAGTTAATTATGTAATTCTTATAGGATTTTTAATTCAGCCTTAAGTTGTTGATATGTTCTCTCAAATTAACTTCATCTTAATGTATTTCTCTTAGGATTTCTTTATTAATTAGGTCTGTGTTGGTTTTTTAAACTTTTTTATCATAAACTTTCAGATCAGCTCTGGGCAATCTTCATATTGTGTCAGATCAGTATAAATTATGCACTTTTTCATGTGACTGTGTGTCTCCAACATTGTTTGGCGTGCATATATTGTAAATGCAGTGGTCACCATTAAAAACTGTTACAATAACTCTACAATACCATAGTTCCCCCTACATGCAAAATAAGAAATATCTGTAGTAACTATGTGTATTTGTTGACAAGATTAAAGGGCAACTACTGCATACATCTCCCTTTCTCAGTTTTTATGAAGTGATGGAGGACTAAGGTGAATAGACTAGTTGACTCACTAGAAACTCCTTTCCATATAGGTGATTCTATTCAGATAATATGCGTGTATTTATGCAAAAATTGCCATAAAATTTCAACAACCATATTCTACTTGACTAAGGGAGGTTCCAATGATGCAACGATATATATGCAAAGGAAAGAGAGACGAAGATATAGCAAAAATGTGGACTGCAAGGCCATAGATCATCCAACTGTGTGATGATAAATACCTAAATTTAATTATGAAGATAAGTTAATTCAGTAGATCAGGAATCTCAGGATTCTAGGGCCGTGTTGGGATTGAGTTTTTTGTTTTAATTTCTTAAAACACTTCCATTAGATTTAGTGGTGATCAACTCAGTAAGAATAGCTTTGTGCTATAACTTCCCGAAAATATGATATCACTGTAACATTGCAAGAGCTGGAAGGCTGGGCTGAGTTCTATTTGGGGTTGTTAGCCAATTAATTGAATTATTTGTGAGGAATTATCATCTCTGGAGCTGTTACTTATAGAAGCAAAACTGTTGCTTTAATTCTTCCTTAGCCATTCCCTTCTTAAAAGGCTCCCCTGCATGAGTGTAACTCCACTGACTTCAGAAGAGGTACTCTTGAATTACACCAGCATACGTGAGTTCATGCCCAGTGTATCTAAGTGTGTGAGCAAAACTGAACTTCTGCTAGTAACTGCAAAATCGGAGTAGTGCCTAATTTCTGTCCTGCTGATTTCTGACTTCTCGGAGCTGAACCTCTTAAAACAAACTTGCATTTGTCAATGCGTGATGGAAAATTGCATTTGTCAATGCATGATGGAAATTTGAATGTTGTGGCATTCTTCTCCGGAATAAAAGTTCAAAAACAGTATTCCAGTGCACTGATTAGAGACCTAGTGGCTTTGTCAGAGGGACAACATATGTTCTATTTGGTATCCAAAATGATGTTCTGGTTAAGTCAGGAGTTCGGGGTTCAGTTCCCAATGCACCAAACAAGAATGCACCCACTTTCCACTCACTTTGCATAGGTGTAAAAGTCTGGGAGGTTTCTTGGTTCAAACAAAGGCTTACATAATGTAAGTTAGAGAGGTCAATATATTGGTTTTAGTGTTTGTGGATTTGTCGGGAAAGGACAAGTTTGGGTACCAGAATTTGACTTCACCCATGGAGTAGCCTACTCTAGGACCGTCCAGAATGAAAGGAAAATGGTGGTGCAACAAATCAAGCAGTGGACCAAGAATTAAATGAATAATAAAAAAGACATTCCAAGAAAACAGTTATAAAAGAAGGCCAACATCAATCGAACATAAAAGACTGATTAAAGAAAAAAGAGTTTAATATACCATCAAAGAAGAACAATTCTACCATTAGAGAAAATACCATCCAAGAAGAAAATGAGAGATTAACACAGAGACAGAAAGACACCCTAGCTGTAAGGTGGGGAAAATCTACAACAAAAGGTAAAGGCTAAAGTATGCCAGGGTTTCATTCAGATATGTCTCTGTATGTGGCACTTGGGAGTAACAACATTTTGCTTTGAAATTTGTATAAAAATAAAATCTTAATCACAATAGAAGGAGAATGAAAGGCACCACAAGAAGGAAAAGGAACACAGAACAGACAAAGAAAAAGGGCAACATCAATGGCAAATGAAGGAGGGGGAAAGATACCAGAAACAGAGAGAGTGGATCAAGACATAACACAACAAAGAGAATGCTAATAAGCAAACTGCAGAAGTGTAACATACTTTCTGGAAAAACACCAGACAAAGGAAAGGACACAATGCAAAACAAAGGGGAAAGGAGGATGGGGAGAAAAAGAATACATCACCATAAACTTAAGAGTGATGAAAACAACATATTTAAAAACTGTGTGAGATGGTTTTCTGAAGAAAATTTAAGCAATCTCTATTGTACATCTGACAGATGTATCTGTTTGGATTTGAATATCCTTTTCAGATGTGATTTAAACGGTATGGTAATAATAATACAATGTATTTAAATCAATAAAAATGCTCATCTGATGCATTGTCCATGCATTTAGAATCCTCAACTATTTAACAGACCTTCCAAGGAAGAAAATAATTTAGAAGACCTTCCAACCTCAGAAACAAACCACTCCCACCCACCTGCTGCTCATCGCTCCCACCCTGGCTCCACAAGAGAGACCGGTAAAACATTTGTTACCCTTCTGCCAGGTGGAGCCGGCAGCAACCAGGGCTGGGTTCAATATTTAGCATTTCTCTTTCAACAGTACAACATAGAACCAGCTTGAGTCCCCACCCAGTAACCTAGGAAAATTACACACCACCCCTGGGCAATACTTCCCCACTCACAAGCGTAGAGTCTGAGTGTAGAAAAGAAACTTTTAATGAAAGGAGGGAAGTCACCCAACATTAATTAGAGAAAATGCCATAAGCAGGATTCATAATTATAAAACTGTGAGCAGGACTGTGAGTGGGACAGTGCCTTCTGCCTCATGTTCTTGGGTTCTACAACCAAAAGTTCCTTTTCTGTGCTCCTCTCTGCTTCCTCACCATGTCCCACTCATAGTGGTTGTCCTTGGTCAGTGAGGATCTAGGGTTCAGAGGTGCATCTGTGTGAGTTCACCTCCCACCCGGGGAAGAGGGCACCTTGCTTTCTCCACCATTTGAGCACTTGTTCTGAGTCTCTCTCATGGCGTCACTCCAATTGTGGCTCCAGCAGAGCTTTTCTCACTTAAATGCCTTTTTGTCTCTTTTAAAGAGCCTGAGAGAGGAGAGTTATTTCATATTTTACTTCTTCAAATTATGTGAGTTTCAAAATCACGTTTTTAAGAGCACTACAAGCTTTCATGAGTGATATCCTAGCTTTGCGAGCAGTCACTAAGAGAATTCAAAAGCAAAACAAATTGCAAACACATCTGCTTTTCTCTAGAAGGCTGCACCAAAAGAAAGTGCACTAGCTTAAGCCAGGATATGGCTAGTATGGTAAAAATGTGCTGAGTCAACCTTTTCTCCTCGGGCTCCTGCTTTAAACAGCCGCTCTCCTTCCCTTTCAATGCAGACCAGCCTCAGACATTAAGTTCTTTATACAGCCCCACCAACCCTGACCCAAAGGCCAAGGAGAAAAGAAAGTTCAGTCTTCATGCCATTCAATCTTTAGCCTCGTGCTCAGACTGCTAATGCTGACATGGGTATCTGTGCCCTCCGAACAGGACTGAAACCAATGATTCACTTCTCATAATCCACCAAACAGCATCAACTTTTTTTCATATTTAAACGGGTCACTTGGAAATGATCCCATGACCAATTCCCTATGCCATCCAAGTCCTATGCCCATTTTAAACCTATACATCTGCTTCAGGCTGAAATTCTTTGGTAAATAATAGGCAAGGTTTTCTCTTATTACAGCAGCACCAGTTAAAGGCGAATGTGGGTACAAAGAAAGCCAGGTTAATACTGTAGGATGGTTAAAGTGGTAGACATTTTTAAAAGAACGGTAAACTGGAATCTAGGGGAGGCTGTGTTTGCTGCAGTTCTGTTTGCAAAATTCCTCTAATGAAGATGCCAGTATACCACCATCCAAGCACAGCCTACTTTGGCATTACATTTCCCCTCTCAGAGCAGCATTTTCCCTTTAGGGAGGGCGTCGATTCTGAGAGAGATAATAATAATGAGGGTATTTCTATCTGATTCAAGCACAAAGAGAGGTCTGTATGTTTTTATGCCAAATGTGTGATGGGTCAATGACAAGAGGTGTAAGTTAAGTGGGAGCTGTGTAGAGACCACCCCAGTGCCAGCCTCACTAAGGATCTTTTAAGAGCTATCAGATCAAGGCAGGTTTCAGCTGTTCTCACTTCAGAGGAGAGAGCGATGTGGAAACCACTGAGCCACTAAGTCCCCATGGGTTTAAGGGTTTCCAGTGATTGGCTCCAACCTCTTCAGGCTAGTTTTAACGATGATGTTAAAGTGGGCTCATGTGACCTGAAGAGTCATCTGGTGTAAAGTAAGGGGAAAGATATAATTACAGAGAACAGAGAATCTTTGTTCTAATGCCTTTAACACTATCACTTTCTCTGCAGCTGCTTTACACATAATAACAGCTTGGTTTTCACTACCAATATATTTTTGAAGGCAATATCCTCCTGTCACCACATACGTGGGGTTTGTTTCATTCATTTAAAGTAATAATTTCTCAGTCAGTCTTAGGAGCTCCATCCTATGTCATTCCATATAATAGTCTCTAATATATTTTCCCCCTTTTATTAGTGAGATCACCTCAGTCAGTAACTGCCCATGGAACAGAATTACAAATGTTGCAAGCAGAAGGAAATAGGTTCTGTTCTCTCAGTCAGTATGATGTGGTTTGGGATTCTGCACAATTGATCATGCTGACCTGCAGAGACTAGACAAAATACTTAGTGATAACCCTGAGTATTTTAGGGGAATGTGGGAGATATAAAGAAGCGAGTGGGTAATTTTGTTTCCTTTGAAGATGAGAAGACCTACAGTCAGGGGCGCTGGAACAATTTGTATAGAGTGGGGTGCTGAGAGCCATTGAGCCAAACTTGTAAACCCTGTATATGATGGAAACCACTTCAAGCCAGGGGGTGCAGCAGCACCTCCAGCATCCCATTACACCTATGCCTACAGTTACTCATCCTTATGGATTAGGAATTATATATTACAACAACGAACCAGGTTACTCAGAGTACTGGCGATGGTCTATGGAGCGTTTTGTTTCTAGATCACTGGGTCGAATTTGTCTCAGTTTCATAGGCACCAGAAATTGATCCTGTTGGCATATTGGCCTGTTTGAAGATAGTTTGTGGTTGAAGACCAGGTCTACACTACAAACATTTGCTGGGATAGTCCTGTCCAATACGGGGGTGATTATCTATGTCATTTCAATACAGGCAAAAGACCTAGTGTACAGACAGCTATACTGGGTTTTTTTGTATAACTTATTTCATTTGCGGAACCAGTGTGCTAGTATAAGCTGCATCTAAAATAGGAGGGTTTGCTGGTATGGCAATCTGGCCATTTGCTAAACTAGGTCTGAGTCCAGTTTCCAGAGGGATTTGTTTACACTCGAAAAATCAGTCTCACAACTGGCACTGACTGACTCCCTGGTTGACAGTGGCTAAAATCCTGGCACCCTTTTAAGTCAGTGGCAGTTTGCCATTGTCTTCAGCTCAGGCTGAGATTTCACCCAACGTTTGCAGAAAGATCAAGGGTTCAAATCATGAAGACTGAACTACCTTCTCACAGTTCTTGGTTTTCCCTTCAGATCAGGGATTAGGTACGCTGGTGACACAACATATCTGTGTGTGGCACTATCTATGTTGTGTCTCTGTGTGGTTAAACAAAAGTCATGAGAGCTGTCAGTGGTCCATTTGTCTTGTTATGTTTTCATTTAATTTGAACCCCTAGCATGCCTAACGATTACTCCTAATCTATATCTGCTACTACCAAGCTCAGAGTTTCCTCACTTAGTAAGAAGTGTGACAGGGTCGGGCCAGGTGGCTATAGGAGAGTAATAGAAGGCAGATATATTAGCCCCAGGCTAAGCAGGTCCCTTTTCCCTGGGTAAGGTAACAGGGAAGGTTCCAGAACAATCAGGAACCTTCTGGAGACAATTAAGACAAGCTGATTAGAACATCTGCAGCCAATCAAGAAGCTGCTAGAATCAATTAAGGCAGTCTAATCAGGGCACCTGGGTTTTAAAAAGGAGCTTACTTCAGTTTGTGGTGTATGTGTGAAGAGCTGGGAGCAAGAGGCACTAGGAGCTGAGAGTGAGAACGCGGACTGTTGGAGGACTGAGGTGTACAAGCATTATCAGACACCAGGAGGAAGGTCCTATGGTGAGGATAAAGAAGGTGTTAGGAGGAGGCCATGGGGAAGTAGCTCAGGGAGTTGTAGCTGTCACACAGCTGTTCCAGGAGGCACGCTAGACAGCTGCATTCCACAGGGCCCTGGGCTGGAACCCGGAGTAGAGGGCGGGCCCGGGTTCCTCCCAACTCCTGATCAGACACAGGAGGAGTCGATCTGGACTGTGAATTCAGAAAAACGGCCAAGCTGAGGGCTGCCGTGAAGCTCCAAGACGAGCAAATCCGCCAATAAGCGCAAGACCCACCAAGGTAGAGCAGGAACTTTGTCACAGAAGATAAACAACGATGTTTGCTTTTTATCCTTTCTTTTTAATTTTTAATGTAATTGTTACTTTAAGTCACAACGTAACTGCAAAACTTCTCTTTACTTACAGCAAACTTATTGCTGGGAATGGACCCATTACAATGATTCCCCAGAAGCCTCCATGCCACTCCGTCTTCAGTTTCACAACTAGCTACTTGTCACACCATGCATCCACTACAGAAGTGTGAACAAGCAGGCTAATAAACATACAATCCCTTCACACTCCATCAATGAGAAAAAAATGATCCCCCAAAGAAGCAGAAGGTTAATTCTATTTGAAATTCCACTAGCTAAGCATTTGATCTCAGTAGATAAGAAGGCTGAACCACCAGAGCAGATGGATTGATACTTTAAACCCCACTGGGTTTATAATGGGTTTATAAACACTGGGATTATAATGTCACTGATTTAAAAAACAATAACAACCCTCCCTTCTAGTTTTGAATAACTTTCTGTCAACAGAAAGGTATAACAAGGTATAACATGCGGCTGTGGGGACTCCCTCACACCCAATGTGTTGCAGCTCATGTGTGAATCTGCAGTATTAAAATTAAAAATAAATTGAGAACAGACTCTTAAACTTAGCTTCTCCTCCCTGTCCCATAAGAAAATGTCTAAACCACCACAGAGCAGATGTCCAAAGGTGCATGTATCTTGTGAATTCCAAACCTAAGCAGTTCAATAGCAGCAGGATTTATCCGCCTCTGGAAATAGATGATCAGTACATTTTGTCTACATTTTTCCCTTGAGATTATAGATTTAAAAAAAAAATGGTCTGGCATCTGACAAGGTGTTCTGCATTCTTCCTGCTAACAGCTTCAGGCAAATGCATCTGTCACATGGACTGAGTCACATTTTTTGGTTTTAAGTGAAATATGATGCCAATATGGTGGCAAAGTGTCAAGTCCTCTGATACTCTTTCTTTCAAATCCTGTTAGTTTGGAACAGGTGCCTTGAGTTTCAGCAGGTGATTTGAATTAGAAATATGTAGGTCAGATGGTGCTCGCAATCATGGTGGCTTTATGGCAAAAGCCAATGATGAAATTGCCCAGACACAAGCAAAATAATTATAACAACACTCAAGAACCAGACCCCAAAGTGCTTTGCAGACCACGCGTGTACTGTAGGTTCAGTATGTGTCCCTATATATATTAATTTATATAGTGCCAGCACCTTGAATGATCCTGAAGCACTTGGTAAACTATAGACTCATAAGACAACCGGCTGGTGCCCAGCACATTGTGTAAAAGAGAAGTCTGACCAGGCTATTGGGACAAATCCGTACACTTTAAAAAACAACAACAACAACCAAAAAAGAGTATGGGATCTTTATGTTCTAATGTTCAGCCAAGGTGATTGTGGCTGCAAATAAATTGTAAATGCAAATATTGGTAGTTGGGTGGCAAATCAGGCGGCCAGGTGTTTGACATCAAACAATTGTGCCTGCAAACAACTTAAATACATGCTGACAAAAACTGTGCTCACCACAAAGGAAGTGAGGCATTTGATAGTTGACTCTTAACATACACACACATCGTATAGGGATCTCAAATTTAAAAAATATTATTTACACCTGTACATTCACACACCAGTAAACTGTATGAAAATTAATTGTGCCTATATAACAAGGATGAAAGGCTGAATCTCATCTACGCTGGTATTTGACACCTGAATTCCAAAGAATCTAGGTATTTCTAAAGCTGATGCTTAGAACATCTGATTCCTATGTTTAGATAGAGATCTCTGTATTTCAGCATCTATGTAGATCTTTCTAACTATACAGATACACCTACACACACTCACTTGCTCTCAGACCCAGAATTAAAAACTATTCCATAACTCTAAAAGTTTCCACACACAAAAAATCACCCCTGGGAAAATTCCAGATAGCAAAGATTTTTTTTTTTTTTTTTGGAAAATGATCAGCATTTGAAAATGGATGTTCTGATGTAGGCTTTACCATAGCAGGCAATTATGATAGGGTTAATTTCAGTCACTACTGAAATGTAGCCTCCCCAGCGCAAACAAGCAGACCTATCCCAATGCCTGAGTGACAAAATCCTAACCCTAAAATTCCTAGATTTAAAATTCTGGCATTTTAAAATAAAGAGGGGTTACTCACACCAAATGTTTGAAATAGGCAGCCTTAACCCAGAATTCTTCTGGTGGCGCCAGGGGTTCAGGCCCCTCTACAGCAGAGGAGATAGGGAAGCCAGCTGCTATAGGAGCAGTGATTAAAGTGAATTGAACCAGGAGGGGGAGTTGCCACCACAGCCCACAGAGGTTGAATTGTCCCTTCGCTTTCATGAGATGAGCTGTGTTTCTTCTCTGCTCCCTTATTTTAACCCCTGGGCTTGCATGAGTCCACTGAAAATATCCTTCACAATAGAACTTCTCTAGTTGCTGTCAGTAGATAGGGTGAATGAAGGTGTACCAGGCGCACTGAAAATGGGGTCAGACTGTTCCCATTTGAATCAGGTTGCCGAGACCTGAACACCCACAAATGGGGCCAGATTTTCCAAAGATTCCATCTTACATGTAGACATCTAAATAAGTAGCCAGATTTTTTTCTTCTAAGAGCACATTGGATGAACATTGGTTGCTGAGCTATTTTAAAAATCTGGCCACAAATGTGGCAGTGGTTGGTCCTGGGCACTCCTGAAAACCTGGCCACTTAGTGAGCTCCCTAAAGGGGAACTGAGCTCTGAGGAAAATGTGGCTCGGATTGGGGGTTGTGATGAGGAGCCCTTTTGAAAATGCACCCAATGGCTTCTAGTGGGGGTTGGTGCACAGTGGTCTCCTGACACTGAAGGGAGTGCAGGAACTGGGAGGGTGCCCTGAAAAGCAGATGAGATCAACAGTGAAAATTTGGGCTTCCTGGGAAAGGTAAGTGGAGGGAAATAAGCAGCAGGTTGTGTTTTTGGATGCTGAATTTTGAATGGAATGCTGAGTTCAGTTCTGGGCACTACATTACCAGAAAGATAAGCAAATAGTGGGAATCTGGTGAAAAGCAACAAATATAATCGGTGAGCTGAGGGGCCTGACTTAAAAGGAAAGATTAAAAAGGCTAAATATATACAGCTTGGCTAAACAATGACTAAGGAGAGACATGAGAAGAGTCTACACTCTCTGAACATTTGTAAACCTGAAGGAATTAACAGAATTATTTAGTGTGATACACCCAAGTATGATGGAGATGAAGTTTTAAAAGGGGAAAAATTACCCAAATATTAGGTAAAAAGCTTTCTGAAGATGAGCTGTGAAATAGTCTCCCAGGGGAACTTGTAGATGTGCCATTGCTTAGGAGTTTTAAAAGCAGCTTAGATAAAACACTGGAAAGTGTTCTGTAGGCACCAATCCTGCACTGGCCCCCAGAGGGAGAAAATGGGTGATCTAATAAGTCTTATTATCCATAGCTTATGATATGATTGACCAAGTTGACATTTAACATAATAGGGTTTTTATAGCTAGGCTCTTGCTCCAAAGCTTGTTGACGTGAAACACGGTAATATTTCTGTTTGGGATGTCAGATTGCTAGATTTTATAACGAACCCTGGAACCATGTAGAGGCACCATGGTCAAGTCAGGAGATGTGGATTCTATTCCTGGCTCTGCCACCTACCTGCTGTGACTTTCGGCAAGTTACTTCACCTCTCTTTGTCTGTTTAAATTGTGAACTCAGACCCTTTGTCTTGTCTGTATAAATTGTAAGTTCTTTGGGACAGGGACTATCTTTCTGTGTGTACAGATATTGCCTAATACATTGAGGTTCCATTTGAGATTGAGGATCCTTAGGCACTACCTGTAGTAAAAATAGTAATAGGAGCGGACCGTTTGACAACACACAGATGGCATAGGAAGGTTGCCAAGGGATACAATGCAGATCACTGCAGGTATCAGGATTGAAGGCCATTTTTAGAGGTTTGTCTCTGCCTCTTTCCCTTTTTGGCTTCTTTATCCTTCCATCTAATGGCATTCATTAACTCCAGTGAACTCCCAGTGCAATGCTATAGCCAAAAGGGCCAATGTGATCCTTGAATGCGTAAACAGGAATCTCAAGGAGGAGTAGAGAAGTTATTTTTCCTCTCTGTCTGGCTCTGATACATCTGCTGCTGGAATACTGTATTCAGTCTGGTATTCACAATTCAAGAAGGATGTTGATAAATTGGAGAAGGTTCAGAGAAGAGCTGTGAGAATGATTAAACGATTAGAAAACCTGCCTTATAGTCAGAGACTCCAGGAGCTCAATCTGTTTAGTTTAACAAAGAGAAAGTGAAAGGGTGAATTTTATTACAAGCTAAAAGTACCTATAAAAGGAACAAATATTTAATAAAGGGCTCTTCAGTCTAGCAGAGAAAGGTGTAACATGATCCAATGGCTGGAAGTTGAAGCTAGACAAATTCAGACTGGAAATAAGGTGTACATTTTTAACAGTGAGGATAATTAACCATTGGAAGAATTTACTGACAATTTTTAAATCAAGGTGGGATGTTTTTCTAAAAGCTATGCTCTAGGAATTATTTTGGGGAAGTTCTATGGCCTGTTATACAGATAATCTCGATAATCTCAGTGGTCTCTTCTGGCCTTGGATACCTATGAATGACATCTACATGGGGAATAGAAAGGGATAGCATGATCACAGGTCTGGGGCTAAGAATGTGTGAATTCTAGTAATGGCTCTGGTGCTGACTCTCTGTTTTCTTAGGCTAATCACAGAACCTTGTAATAAAATCAGGCTGCCTCATCTGTAAAATGACAATAATATAACTCTCCTATATCCCAGGACCATTGTGAGGCAAAGTGATTTGAAGTTGAACAGGCCTATATTAAGTGTCAAGTAGGGGAGAGCCCTAGGTACAGAATTAATTTGGATCCAGATCTCAAGGCCTCTCAAGTCTACGGCTATTTGGATATGGGACTTTGGCCCATTACAGAAATGGTGAAATCTGGATCCAGATTCCAGTTGCTTTCCCACCAAAGTTTGTGGGATTTAGGATCGAGGGTTTGGGTTTTGGCCCATCTTTAAATGTTATTACTATTAACTACTATAGATTTCAAGTAGTAAGCAGTCACGTCAGTCTTTGTTCTTGTTAAATTCAACCATGGTTGTTTTGGCAACTTTGAGAAATCTAAAAAGACTCTAAATTGCACCAGCAAAGTCATATGAGAAGAGAGTGCAAAATTCCAGACTGAGAACCATAAAGCCTTTATCTAGCTTTATTCATTCCCTACTCTTTTTTTGCTTTCTCCCCTCATATACTCTTGGTGTATATTAAATGCTGTGTAATGGATTCATTGTATCCTATGTAACTCAATAATAAGGATAAATTATCTTTGTCCTTTTCTAAAAGGACTTGTTAAAGGATTCACGACTCCTTTGATTAAATTAAACAGCAGGGAAACTTGAGTCGCTTGGCTAGTGCCTCACCTGTAGGCATAATTACAGTTAATAAAGATTTACTCAGGAAGGTTTCTAGTGCCTGGATTGTGTTCCATCTGCCAAATGAGTTTATTAATCTCCTCGTAAGAATGTAGGAAAGAAGAGAACAATAAAAGAAAATACGCATTAAGGACCTTCTTCCTTTCCCTACATTTCTTCCTATTCCACCTTTGTGTAGAGTAACTCGCTGTGCTCTAATTACTAATGGATAAATTGCAGATGCTTCAGAAGTTTGGCGATGTTCCATAAAATTTAGGTGCACAGGGAAATGTTGAATTCCCCTTTGTCACCCTGTTCTTCCATATCCCTCATCCTTATCTGGCCTGCAGAGATAGAAAGTTAGGGCCCTTTCCTAAACCTTCCCTTTCCCCGACAGATTCTCTCTGATTCCCTGTCACTGACACCATGTTTAGTGTAATCCATCAGTCTGTGGTTTTAACAGGCCTGATCCTGGCCCCGTTGTGCTGCCAGCCAGAAAGCTGCTCTAAGCAGGGAGAATCCATGTCTGGAAGAGAACTGGTGTAGCTCTATACCACTCCCTCCCACCCTGCTTGGCATAAGGGGCATGTTAGGGGTGGAAGGGTATGGTCAGAACGTGGTAATGCTTCAGTTATCCCTTCTGAGTAGCTGATGTAATTTGGAGCAGCCCCAATGCTGCTCCAAACTATGCTGAGAGTGGAGAAGGGGAAAAACTGTCCACTGGATCAGGGATCTGTAAATGCTTCCTTGCAGTCCTCCTTCCCGCAGCAACACCTAGTGCTTACTAGGCACATCTTGAGGATTCAGCAAATGGACCCAGCTGCTGTTTTCAAATCTCACATACCCTGTGTCTGCCTGTATCGGAGGTGCCCAAGGATAGATTGTTCTCCCTGAACCTAGGGAACCTCTTCAGCTTGCATAATTTGAAGATAAGAATCATCCTGGCAGGTTTTTTGTGCCAGGTGGCTTAAAACAAAGATTGAGGGAGCATTTTAGAGTTTGGAGAGAGGAAGATGGGATATTCAATGGAATTGATCCAAATAGAAACATCTGTCTAGATTCAGTTTAGTTTGGTTCAAAAACTGGATTTAAGCTTGCTCTTATTCTTTGCTGGAACAAGCTATTCTTTATCTGTGAATGTATCTGCAGTGAGGAACTTGAATTCTGAAACCTGATTGTCACCGTCATCTTCAGTCCTTTTGCAAGGAAAATAGGTGAGATCCTTGCTTCTTTTCTTTGGAGGGCTTTCTTTGTTTTGTTGGAGTTTCTGATTAACAATTCTCATTGAGATGTTCATATACATAAATCAGCAGGGTCAATTACAACTAGATCTAAATGCTGTTCCTGCAGCCGCTTAAGTTTGTAACATGCAGTTAAAATACCAAGCTTCCCCGCACCGCAAAAACAAAAATAATATGTCGCTTGTCAAGTATAAAATTTGGTGTCCTACATGAAATGAGTTTGGTGGTCTCAGCCTATTTCCCACATTTTACATCACTAAGAAACATTTTTACAACTGGTTATTCTGAACACATTTGATAGTTGTCTCAGCTGAGAAGCAGATGACTGAGTGAACCAGAGACATTCAGACCCTCATTCCTAACAGCGGCCCCTCTGGGTCTGGTTTGAGGGACAATAGTGGAGCAGAATAAGGAGACTTGTTCAGTACCTATGCTGTACCAAATCTGAGGATAAACAGAGAGCTTCAGACTCCAGGGCTGCCAGTTCTTGCTTTCCATGTCCTCTCTCCTTTGCCTCAGTTCTAGTCTCCCTTCTATGTTACTGTGTTCTCCTGCTCTTTCCTACAACCCCTCTCCTTCCTAATTCTCCCCATGTGTCTATTCCTCAATCCTCCCTCCATACCCTATTCCGAAGCTGGGAAAAATGACTCCATGACACAAAAAGAAAAGGAGTACTTGTGGCACCTTAGAGACTAACCAGTTTATTTGAGCATGAGCTTTCGTGAGCTACAGCTCACTTCATCGGATGCATAGCATATCGTGGAAACTGCAGAAGACATTATATACACACAGAGATCATGAAACAAAACTTCCTCCCACCTCACTCCCCCGCTGGCAACAGCTTATCTAAAGTGATCCTCAAGTAGAGCCATTTCCAGCACAAATCCAGGTTTTCTCACCCTTCCCCCCCCTCCCCCCACACACACATACAAACTCACTCTCCTGCTGGCAACAGCCCATCTCCCTTTGAAACCCCTCTTTATAATGCGCATGATAATCAAGGTGGGTCACCTCCAGCACTAATCCAGGTTTTCTCACCCCCCCACACACACACACCCCTTTTTTCCAAAAACCACACACACAAACTCATTCTCCTGCTGGCAACAGCTCATCTTACAATGTGCACAGCAATAATCCAAGTTTAACCAGAACGTCTTGGGGGGGGTTTTGCAGGAAAAAAACAAGGGGAGACAGGCTACCTTGCATAATGACTTAGCCACTCCCAGTCTCTATTCAAGCCCAAATTAATAGTATCCAATTTGCAAATGAATTCCAATTCAGCAGTTTCTCGCTGGAGTCTGGATTTGAAGTTTTTTTGCTTTAAGATAGCGACCCTCATGTCTGTGATTGCGTGACCAGAGAGATTGAAGTGTTCTCCGACTGGTTTATGAATGTTATAATTCTTGACATCTGATTTGTGTCCATTTATTCTTTTACGTAGAGACTGTCCAGTTTGACCAATGTACATGGCAGAGGGGCATTGCTGGCACATGATGGCATATATCACATTGGTGGATGTGCAGGTGAACGAGCCTCTGATAGTGTGGCTGATGTTGTTAGGCCCTGTGATGGTGTCCCCTGAATAGATATGTGGGCACAGTTGGCAACGGGCTTTGTTGCAAGGATAGGTTCCTGGGCTAGTGGTTCTGTTGTGTGGTATGTGGTTGTTGGTGAGTATTCGCTTCAGGTTGGGGGGCTGTCTGTAGGCAAGGACTGGCCTTTCTCCCAAGATTTGTGAGAGTGTTGGGTCATCCTTCAGGATAGGTTGTAGATCCTTAATAATGCGTTGGAGGGGTTTTAGTTGGGGGCTGAAGGTGACGGCTAGTGGCGTTCTGTTATTTTCTTTGTTAGGCCTGTCCTGTAGTAGGTGACTTCTGGGAACTCTTCTGGCTCTATCAATCTGTTTCTTCACTTCCGCAGGTGGGTATTGTAGTTGTAAGAATGCTTGATAGAGATCTTGTAGGTGTTTGTCTCTGTCTGAGGGGTTGGAGCAAATGCGGTTGTATTGCAGAGCTTGGCTGTAGACGATGGATCGTGTGGTGTGGTCAGGGTGAAAGCTGGAGGCATGTAGGTAGGAATAGCGGTCAGTAGGTTTCCGGTATAGGGTGGTGTTGATGTGACCATCGTTTATTAGCACTGTAGTGTCCAGGAAGTGGATCTCTTGTGTGGACTGGACCAGGCTGAGGTTGATGGTGGGATGGAAATTGTTGAAATCATGGTGGAATTCCTCAAGGGCTTCTTTTCCATGGGTCCAGATGATGAAGATGTCATCAATATAGCGCAAGTAAAGTAGGGGCGTTAGGGGACGAGAGCTGAGGAAGCGTTGTTCTAAATCAGCCATAAAAATGTTGGCATACTGTGGGGCCATGCGGTACCCATAGCAGTGCCGCTGATCTGAAGGTATACATTGTCCCCAAATGTAAAATAGTTATGGGTAAGGACAAAGTCACAAAGTTCAGCCACCAGGTTAGCCGTGACATTATCGGGGATAGTGTTCTTGATGGCTTGTAGTCCATCTTTGTGTGGAATGTTGGTGTAGAGGGCTTCTACATCCATAGTGGCCAGGATGGTGTTATCAGGAAGATCACCAATGGATTGTAGTTTCCTCAGGAAGTCAGTGGTGTCTCGAAGGTAGCTGGGAGTACTGGTAGCGTAGGGCCTGAGGAGTGAGTCTACATAGCCGGACAATCCTGCTGTCAGGGTGCCAATGCCTGAGATGATGGGGCGCCCAGGATTTCCAGGTTTATGGATCTTGGGTAGTAGATAGAATATCCCAGGTCGGGGTTCCAGGGGTGTGTCTGTGCGGATTTGATCTTGTGCTTTTTCAGGAAGTTTCTTGAGCAAATGCTGTAGATGTTTTTGGTAACTCTCAGTGGGATCAGAGGGTAATGGCTTGTAGAAAGTGGTGTTGGAGAGCTGCCGAGCAGCCTCTTGTTCATATTCCGACCTATTCATGATGACAACAGCACCTCCTTTGTCAGCCTTTTTGATTATGATGTCAGAGTTGTTTCTGAGGCTGTGGATGGCATTGTGTTCTGCACGGCTGAGGTTATGGGGCAAGTGATGCTGCTTTTCCACAATTTCAGCCCGTGCACGTCGGCGGAAGCACTCTATGTAGAAGTCCAGTCTGCTGTTTCGACCTTCAGGAGGAGTCCACCTAGAATCCTTCTTTTTGTAATGTTGGTAGGCAGGCCTCTGTGGATCATTATGTTGTTCAGAGGTATTTTGGAAATATTCCTTGAGTCGAAGATGTCGAAAATAGGATTCTAGGTCACCACAGAACTGTATCATGTTCGAGGGGGTGGAGAGGCAGAAGGAGAGACCCCGAGATAGGACAGCAGCTTCTGCTGGGCTGAGAGTATAGTTGGATAGATTAACAATATTGCTGGGTGGGTTGAGGGAACCATTGCTGTGGCCCCTTGTAGCCTGTAGTAGTTTAGAAAGTTTAGTGTCCTTTTTCTTTTGTAGAGAAGTAAAGTGTGAGTTGTAAATGGCTTGTCTAGTTTTAGTAAAATCCAGCCACGAGGAAGTTTGTGTGGAAGGTTGGTTTTTTATGAGAGTATCCATTTTTGAGAGCTCATTCTTAATCTTCCCCTGTTTGCTGTAGAGGATGTTGATCAGGTGATTCCGCAGGTGATTCCATGACACAATGCTCTGTGCCCCAATCCTGTACGCACAGGTCACGTCACTTCTGGTCACATGCTCCCCCTACCAATGCCCCCCCAGTCCATGCCCCTTTTAAGATTCCAGTCCCCTACGTTTCTCACATTGTCCTTCCCGCAAATCCATGCTCCACCAAACTTCTGGCTGAGCCCCATATTTGGAGTCACTTTAAGGTTAGCTGACATCTGTAAGTGTTCATTATATCCTTAGAACAACTAGTATCTTTGTACCCTTTCCCTTAAAATTTTAAAAGTTTAAAAGTAAAGTTTTGAGGCCAAGCTTATGTTAGAGACATCATGCACCAAAGCAGCATGAGCCAAAGCATGAACTACACCTACATTTTCAATAAGCCATAACAACTTTTAAATTCTCCCCCTGATTTTTACCAAACCTCCCAGAAGAATTCCACCCTGGGGCATGTAAAAAAATCTCCAGAAGATCAGTGTCTTCTTGGAGATGTTTGGGGTAGAGGTTTGAAATCAAGCTTATAATGAGGAGCAAACCTTCAGGGGTGTAGTATGTTAGGGAAGCAGTATGAGGAAGCTCACGTTAGCATTGCATGTGCTGTATCTGTTCAGGGGGTAAATAAAAGGCTTCAGGCTCCAGGGCTGTCAGTCAAGTGATAAATTCACTATAGAAATACATTCTTTTAAGCAAGATTTCCAATTGATAAGGCTTACTTCTTACTCAAAATTACAGACATACCTCTACACAACCAGATAACATTAGAAGATTCTTTCTGACAGATGGCTCGGGAAGTGTATGCCTGCTCCCTTCTCCCACACCTAGCTAATTCCAAGTATCTCAAAAAACCAGTTTCTGAGAAAACAGAAATATTTTGCAATCATGGGTGGGCTGTACATGTCATATGAGGAAGCATGATCTATTGGTTAAAGCACATGACTGGCTATCAAAAGGATTTGTCAAGCAAACTGTTCATCTGTGCTGTGCTACATGACAGCTGCAGATTGTATATGTCAATATTTTGTGATTTTTTGGGAGCACTATTTTATTAACTCTTTCCTAATTGGAAAAAACCAGTGAGTTCCATTAACTTGAATTGTACTATCCAGGGTATGCTAAAATAACCAGAAACAAATAAGCACCTAGAATATATGCTATAAACCTGCCCAGGCTTTCAGAAAATCAGAAACAGAACCTCACAGAGGTACCTACAGAACTGTTATTCTAGATTACGCATGAGTAAAAGCTGGTGTTAACAGGTGCTCTTGTAGTGCACTCCATCCAGTTTGTTCAAATGGCCGTGTTAAGTTAGTGCTGCATTTGAGTTTGGGAGCTGGCGAGGAATATTCATTGGACGTAAATAGAGTGATGCTTTAAAAAAGTACTTTTGACTTATGCAAACCCCGGGGGCTTGAGTCCGTAGAGAATGGGTGGATTAATTAGCCTAGATATCAGCTGTGACTCAGAGAATGGTTAGCCACGGTGTTAGACGGGATGGAGAAATATGAGCTGATATGACAGCCTTTCCTTGGATCCAGCCAAAAGACATATTTTTGTGGATGCGTGTTTATTTAATGATGGTGAAAGGTGCCTGTCTCTCCCCTCCACCCCGCAGCCATTGTCACAAAACTCTTTCCCTTGTGCCTCCATGTCACCTCCAACCCACATTCCCCAACATCTGGGTCCTTACTGCCACCAGCTGCCTTCAACACTTGTAGCTTCACCACTCAACCCTGAAAACTACGACCCTTACCCACTGCACTCAACCCCCATCACCATGCAGTACAGCCATCCTGAAGTGCAGCACTCATTGCACAGCACTCCAGACAGGACATACACAAATCTGTGATTGTACCATTCCCCACCTCCTTGCCCTTTCTGTTTCCCAGGCAGTTGTCTCTTTTCAATAAATGGATTTTTTGGCTTTGAAAACATTCTTTATTATTGCATAAAGTAAAAGATACCTTAGCCCACAAAAGAAACAGGCACTGCAAGTCAGCGTACCAAACACAGATTCCTACTAACATTGGAACCACTGCACTTCACTCCCGTGCAGGGCACCAGATATTACTGGTGGCTTTCAGCCTCAAATTGCTCCCTCAAGTCATCCCTAATCCTTGCAGCCCCGCACTGGGCCCCAATAGCCCTGCTCTCTGGCTGTTCAAATTCAGTCTCCAGGTGTTGAAGCTCCGAGTTCCATGCCTGAGTTAATCTTTCACCCTTCCCGTCACAAAGGTTATGGAGGCTACAACACACAGATAACCATGGGGATGCTGTCATCGGCCAGGTCCAGCTTCCCATACAGAGAGCGCCAGTGGCCCTTTAAATGGACAAGGGCACACTGCACAGTCATTCTGCAGTGGCTCAGCCTGTTATTGAACCGCTCCTTGCTGCTGTCAAGGCTCCCTGTGTAGGGTTTCATGAGCCATGGCATTAAAGGGTAAGTGAGGTCTCCAAGGATCACAATGGGTATTTCGACTTCACCTATGGTGATCTTCTGATCTGGGAAAAAAGTCCCGGCTTGCAGCTTCCTGAACAGGCCAGTGTTCTGAAAGATGCATGTGTCATGCACCTTTCTGGGCCAGCCTGCGTTAATGTCAATGAAATGCCCATGGTGAGCCACAAGTGGCTGGAGAACCATAGAGAAATACCCCTTCCAATTAACATACTGGGAGGCTAGGTGCGCTGATCCCAGAGTTAGAATATGCATGCCATCTATCGCCCCTCTGCAGTTAGGGAAACCCATTTGTGCAAAGCCAGCCACAATGTCATGCACATTACCCAGAGTCACAGTTCTTCTGAGCCGGATGCGCTTAATGGCCCTGCAAACTTGCATCAACATGATTCCAACGGTCGATTTCCAAGGAGTAACTCATTTTAAGTCAATGGAGAGAAGTTCTACTGATTTAAAAACCATTGAGATTTGCATCAGCTCTAAATTTCTAGTGCCTTTGAAATGCTAAAAGAGCATGATTTTGGGGGGCTTCATCCCCAATATTTCAGTCAACCAGAGACAATGTCCAGCAAGCGGTTTCACCAACACTGTAAGACATAAAATAACTTTAATAAGCACACAAACACAATTCAGGCTTGTTGGAAAAGAGTCTAGATACCTTAAACAAAACCCCACTTTCTCCCTCTTTCCCCTATTATAAACTAACCACATTTCTTACTTACTTTAGGCAGTCCCCCAACCCAGGGACCCTTTGGCGGCAGCCTTCCTGCCTGCCCGCCTTCTCTCCCTTTGTCTGTCTGTCTCTCTCTCTCCCTGGACCGTTTCCCCTTCGGCCCCTTTGCACCAGCTAGGCCCTTTTTCTCAGGGCCCGCAGCCCGGCAGGAGTTCCCTTCAGCTCGCCTCGCCTCGCCTCGCCTCGCCTCGCCTCGCCTCGCCCTGCCCTGCCCTGCCCTGCCCTGCCCTGCCCTGCCCTGCCCTGCCCTGCCCTGCCCTGCCCTGCCCTGCCCTGCGTCTCTTCACACAGGAGACAGACCTTCACCCTCTGAAAGCCTAGGAGAGACTGCCTGCTCCCTTCCTGGGCAGCCTTTATATAGGGCCTAGCCTAGGCCTGATTGGCTGGCTGTAATACTGTCCCTGATTTGCTCTCTAACAGGCCCTCTCTGATTGGCTGCTGCCTTGTGCAGCCACTCTGGCCTGTTGTTGCCCAATCTGGCATGGGGATGGGGCACCGCCCCACCACACACTGGAATAAAGATGTTACAGCTACATCCACCAAAAATCCTGGCTGTCTATTTCAAAATCAGCTAAGATTTTATCTGTTTCCTCAGCACATTTGGAAATCCAATATGCATTTAACTATCATTCACATCTCGTGCCAAGACTGTTGTTTCATATGGGGTTGACTCTTATCTGATACCTGCAGGCGTAACTGCAACGCTGCTGGAGATTTTCTTCGTATATGGCAATGTGCCCTAGAATTATTTCTGACTGGCCAGCTAGCTTTCAACAAACTGAACAGATAGCAGGCTATTTGAGAGGCTCAAATGGTTCTACTAAGTATTCAGTTTATAGATCACGATACTATTCAGAATGCCCTGACACTCATTCAGTTCTTGTTACTGACAGCGAGGTTAGTATTAGCAGGCATCTGGAAGTGTATGCAGACCAATCAAAATTAAAGGAGCACTAGCAACTGGAAATATAGTCAGTTAAAAATTGTGTTAAACATATTTTCAGGTACTTCACCTGCCCCTAAGCTCCTCCGATAATGTTTTACAATCACATTTCCCTGTTTAAAGAAAGTTTCCTTTCCTCTATTGCTGTATAAAAGACCCACACACAAACAACAAGGGAAGTTGACTAACTAAATTATTTTGTATTTTGGAAGTGGTGAAACCGAGTATTATTATTTCTTTAGATTTAAATGGTTGTAAAAAATGCCTGTGCAAAAAATTCTAAAAAATAATTATACAATATGATGTCAATGGCATAAAGTAAATAAACTGGAAACTCCCCTCCCCCCAAAAGTAGGGTTTTTCGTTCCAATCCCTTTCAGTTATGGTAATCTTAAATTTTACTTATAACAATAGTGGGTTACAAAAATTCAGACAGAGGTGTGTGTGTGTGTGTGTGTGTGTGTGTGTTTTGTTTTTTTTAAGTTGGCACTGGCACTGGCTCTTTAAGCGGTTGGTTCCATAAAAACTGGAACATTTTTATTGGAGGGGTGGAGACTAGTTTAATTTAAAACAGGGAATTTACAGAATTACCCTACGCTGTGGTAATCTCCTTTTTGACCATGTTGAGAAGACTCAGGGAATCCAAGAAACCCACCTTACTCTCCTTTTAGTCTGATATAGGAGTTTGTCTTGTTTTATTTAGACATATTCGTTTTCATTGTATGTAATTAGGGTCAAGAGTATTACTATCTCCCAGGCACCCACAGTTTATTTTGACTAATTTAATTGTACATTGTAAAGGAATAGTTGTCTTTTGTATGCGCTTGTTAAGGTTGTGGAAGGATATATATATATATATATAATAAGAACACCTGTGGTTTCTCAGTTAGTGGTGGCTGCTATGCTTATCTAGGTTTAGTCCTTTAGATTTTTCTTTTGTTTATTTGCTGAATTTCTTTAGTCTTTGTTATGTCTGAAATTATTTCTTCTCTTGTACTTAATTGGTACTGCCTCTCAGAATGTTTGAAAAGAAAACATCCACTTGTGCTCTGAGCTTCTGAACTGGTTTCTGCAGGAATGATCCAGCAACTACTATATCTGTCAGAATGAATACTGACTGTGTAAGTGGTTTTATTGTTTAATTTTGGAGGTATCTAATTTTTATGGTATTTTTGGTTTTCCAAAAGTATTAGTATGTTTGAATGCCTTTATTTCAGTATCTGCATATAGGGTCCCATCCAAAGCTCACTCCAATCTGTAGGAGTCTTTCTCTTGACTTCTGTAGGTTTTTGAAGAGACTCTGGTTTTGTGCTGTATTTCACTAGGAAGTTCTGATTCTGAGATATCCAAGAGTGCAAGCATGAGCTACGATTCCATTTTGTTGACCTGATGTCTCTGACGTAGACACACAGCAACACACGTATTTTAAAACAAAATAAAAATACTCCTCTGAACATGCTCCTCCCGCTGGGGAGGGGATGAGAGTGCAAACAACATGTGACAGATGTTAAGACAGATGTGACTTACTTCATTACTTGAAGGTGCTCAGAGACTATAGTGATAAGCACAGTATAAGAACCAATATTGGCTAGAACAGTGGCTTTTGACCTTTCCAGGCTACTGTACCCCCAAGTTTCACCTCACTTAAAAACTACTTGCTTACAAAATCAGACATAAAAACATAAAAGTGTCACAGCACATTGTTACTGACAAATTGCTTACTTATTTTTAACCATATAATTCTAAAATAAATCAATTGGAATATAAATATTGTACTTACATTTCAGTGTATAGTGTATCGAGCAGTATAAACAAGTCGTATGAAATCTTAGTTTGTACTCACTTCACTAGTGCTTTTTGTTGCCTGTTGTAAAACTAGGCAAATATCTAGATGAGTTCATGTATCCCTTGGAAGACCTCTGTGTACCCCCAGGGGTATGTGTAGCCCTGATTGAGAACCACAGGACTAGAATATCAGGATGTAACTTGCCTACGTTTTTGTGAGGAATAAACTCAAACAGTGCTAGAGCTGTAGCCCTATTGAGCTGGTAAGTTCCCATTCCTATGATTTGTCCTGTCCCTCTACCATATTGGTAGTAAAAGGTTACACCGTGTGACTCCTGTGTGACTTTCCCACTATGCCCAAAATTCTCTCAGGCTGACCCACCAGGAAATGGGGACCTTAAGGCTGCTACAGTGGGGTGGATGAGAGAGTTGCAGTGGTTGTGTTAAGAAAATATGGCTGAGCAGGGTGAGGTATTAGGTATCAGAATTCAAACTAATCTTGACAAATTGGAGAATTTGTCAGAAATCAACAAGATGAAATTCAATAAAGACAAGTGCAAAGTACTTAACTCATGAAGGAAAAATCAAATGCACAACTACAAAATGGGGAATAACTGGGTAGGCAGTAGTAATGCTGAAAAAAATCTGGGGGGTTATAGTGGATCATAAATTGAATATAAGTCAGCAATGGGATGCAGTTCCAAAAAAAGGTGAATATCATTCTGTGGTGTGTTAACAGGAGTGTTATGTGTAAGATACGGGAGGGAATTGTCCCTCTCTACTTGTCACTGGCTAGGCCTCAGCTGTAGTTCTATGTCCTGTTCTGAGCGACACACTTTAGGAAAGATTTGGACAAATTGGAGAGAGTCGAGGGGACAGCAACAAAAATGATAAAAGGTTTAGAAAACCTGACCTATGAGGAAACGTTATAAAAACTGCATAGTCTTGAGAAAAGAAGACTGAGGGGGGACCTGATAACAATCTTCAAATATGTTAAGGGCGGTTATGAAGAGGACTGTGATCAATTGTTCTCCATGTCTACTAAATATAGAACAAGAAGTAATGGGTGTAATCTGCAGCAAGGAACATTTAGGTTAGATATTCAGAAAGACTTTCTAACTATAAGGATAGTTAAGCTCTAGACCAGTGGTTCTCAAAGCTGGTCCGCCCCTGGTCCTGTGGGAAGCGGCGTGGGCCAAGGGACTTGCTGGCCACCCTTCCTGCGCCCCCATTGGCCTGGAGCGGCGAACTGCGGCCACTGGGAGCCACGATTGGCCAAATCTGCTGACGCGGCAGGTAAACAAACCGGTCCAGCCCACCAGGGGCTTTCCCTGAACAAGCGGTGGACCAGCTTTGAGAACCACTGGTCTAGACTTCCAAAGAAGGTTGTGAAATCGCCATCATTGGAGGTTTTTAAGAAGAGGTGGGACAAATACCTGTCAGGGATGATCTAGGTTTACTTGTTCCTGCCTCAGTGCAGGGCACTGGATTTGATGACTACTTGAGGTCCTTTCCAGGCTTATGTTTCTATGATTCTCTAAAAGTGAGCTTACCATGCTTTTTTGTGAACGCATGAGAGCATATTCAGCAGAGGCATTAGCCCTTAATGTTGGTACATACCGAAGAAACAGAAGGGGTTACATTTTTGCTGCATCAACCAATTGTTCTTTTGATAATGTAGTTACTTACAGCTGTTATCTCAAGTTTTTATTACACTTCACTTATCTGATACTGTATATAAAATACAAGAATTAGTTAGGTGCCGCCAGGTCTTTGGAGTATACCAAATTTTTTTCTGTCTTTTTTTTTTTTAATACATGAAAAAGTGGCTTATTAGTACCAAATAAAATTAACCTACTGATCTGGAGATTTTTGAACTCTCTCTCATTATCAACCACTTTTTTTATGAGAAAAACAAAATTTACAATCCATTTTGTAGTTTAAAAAAGATCAGAACTCATAATTGACATACACCTGATATAATGGAGATTACGGTGGTACACACAGGTACCTCCAGCTGCAGTAAGTAGGTGTGATTGGGGTTCTAGCCAGCTCTCATTTTGAATCTGACAATCTTTGGAATGAAAATGAGAAGTTAGAAATATTGACTCTAAAATGTAAATGAAAGGGCTTGCTTTCAGTCATAGAATCAAGGGAGTCTTTCCACTTTGGATCAGGACCTAATGTAAGCTTCTTAGGGTAAGTACTAGGGATCCCCCCCATGTTTCCAGAGCATCAAACACGCCAAAATATGTTTAAAATTAGAGATGAGGTCAAATGGAAACTAAATATCCCTACACTTTCGAAAAGTTTGCATTTGGATGTAAATCTTGCACCTTAGGCCTCTTTCTTTTTATTAATAGACAAAAATTTCGCTACCTCATGGCTAAGGTTCCTCCTAGGTATGTAAATAAGGGAAAGTTCGTTAGGAAAAAATTAAGTGTTAAAACATGGATATAAAGCGGAGGTAGAAAAATATTCACACACAGAGCTCTCTTAAATAATTGTTCACTTGTGAAAGATCACATTGCATACGGCAACTCCCACCTCCAATAACTCTGTACCTATCTAGCCAACCAGCATCCGTGTACTAATGACAATTAGAAAACCTAGTTAACACTTTGCCCCCAAACTTTTGCTCATTACTGAACTTTCGCTCATCACTGAACTTCCTGGATGCGGCACAAGGGCTAAAATGTTGTGAGAAAGAGACTGTACTCACACTATTTTCAGAATGTCAAAATCAGTCATAATAATTAATAACAATTAATTAATACTAACACTTATAGAGCACTTTACAACTTCAAAATTCTGTACAAACATTAACTGCTTAGGGTTATGTCCTAGCCCCATTGAAGTCACTAGGAGTTTTGCCATTGACTTCAGTGAGCCAGTCTGTCACCCTTAATCTTCACAACACCCCTTTCAGGTAGAGTAAGTATTTTTACCCTCATTTTACAGATGAACAAGCAGCAACAGATAAGGTTAAGTGACCTGACCTGGGCACTGTAGGTAGGTCTACTGTTTGATTGCGGTGTAGACATTTGAGCTCCAGACGAGCCTTGGGACCCTCCCCCCTTATGGGGTCCCAGAGTCTGGGCTCCAGCCCGAGCATCTACACAGCAGTTTTATAGCCTTGCAACCTGAGCCCTGTGAACCTGAGCCAGCTGACCTGGGCCAGCTGCAGGTGTCTAAACGCAATGTAGACATACCCTGTATGAACATGTAGAAACAGACTCTTCCCCAGAGAGTTCACAATCCTGCAAGCAAAATTCCCACTGAAGTCACTGGGAGTGTTTTCCCCGTGACTGCAGGCCCAAGCCCATAATGTCTATCTCAGACATGCCAAACCCGCGAAGAAAATGCAGAAATTGGGCTTGGTTTTGGCTTAATTGGCTTGTGAGTTGCTTGTTGGCTAGTTTTTGGCTTGTAGCCTGTTGCTTGTTGCTTCTTTTTTTTGATCGGCTCCCAGCAAGCAGGGGCAAGGGAGGGAGAGAGTCCGGGGTGCACAGCGTGCCCACCACAGTCCCAGACTGCACAGCGGGGAATCTAGTCACATAGAGTATTGTGGTTCTTAGGCATTGGCTTGTTTTGGCCTTGTTTTGAAATGGGATTAGCTTGATTTTTGGCTTATTGTGAAAGTCGGGGTGCTTATTTACTGTGTGAAAGTTGGCAACTGTGGTCTATATGTGTTATTTTCCCCCACATTTGTAAATTATCAAACAAGTCAAACATTAAAAGAAAAGAGTTATCTTCCTGAAGTCAGATGAGCACTGCAGTGCCAGTGTTGATTTCAGTAAGATGATATCTGATATCTCCATGTGAACAGAAGCATAAAATCCTTTCATGGGATTAAATAGCACCCATCTGTAAGTAGCATTATGTTTATTAGATTTTGCTCAGTTAATACATTTTTGCCACTGTATCCTATTGGTTACTATGGAGTGGAAAATGTGCTGATTCAACACCAATTCACATAATGTTTGTTATATTTCCTCATATTGTAATTGGCCAAAGAATTAAGTTACGCTTGCCATAGCACTGCAACAGGGTATAAAACAAAATTGCCTCAGAATTCAACATTAAGGATGCAGGGAAATAGCTATGAAATGAGGCTTCTTTCAGTAGTATTTGCCTACCTACGGCAACACAAAGTCCTCCTAAAACTTACTGCATTTTGAGGTATGATGGTGGCAACTGAAAGGCGAAACGGATAATTTCTGTTCCAAAGCAGGTCTGTCTCAGAAATGAGAATCTTGCAGATGACAAAGCCAGTCTCATGATGGTAGGGGCAAAAGTAGAGCGGAGGGGGATAATTCCGGTAGATGGGGCCCGATTTCCAATAGAGGTAGAGGTGGGTCATTCCACATATGCTGAGGTCACTTCAGGGGAAGAGATTACAGATGTGAGGCATGGAGAGACTCTGTGAAAGGAGCCTTGATCATTAGAAATAATGGTACCTGGGTCTATTCTGACAGTGAAAATTGTAGAAAGAACGAACCTCAGAGTAGAACTCGGTGAAACTCTGGATTTCTGGTTTGTGGGAAATTTCAATATTTTGACATTTCCAGCAAACAGAAAATTCCAAAACATTTTCATTTTGGAAACACTGACACCTGGTATTAAAGGAAATATGCTCTCCTGGACCCCAGCATCTGCTAACTGAAACTGAGAAGAATTATGTCAGTTTTAGTCAGTCACTGCCAGGCTTCCCAGGGTTTGTGGCCCCAGGGTAGCCCCTCCGTGTGGACTTTCAGGGTCAGGTACCATGGGCTTCCAGAAGCCCAGGCCAGCTGGTTTCCAGAGCTGCTTGTCTGGAGTCAGACAGCATGGGGAGCAAGCTGTCCTGGGAGTCTGGAAGCCCTGGGGAACCCGGCCTTAGAGCAGTCCTGATGGTGGGACTGCCCTAGAGCCAAAGATCCTGGAAGTCCAGACTTCCCAGCAGTCCACCAGGAATCCAGGCAGAGCCCCTTTGGAATCCTGCCTGTGATTCAGTGAAAGTCCATTGAACCCAGGATGTTTCTAGAAAACATTTTTTTGTTTGATGAATCAGCATTTTCATTGGAGAGCTTTGACAGAAAATCCCTGACCCGCTCTACTTCTCAGTTCTCCCAATCTCTGAATTTCCCACTGTGTGCTAGCCACCTTCTGTGTGTTCACCAATGAGACCTGAAGAGCTTTACTTTTGTGCATTACACAGTGTCAAGCTCATTATTCGGGCTAAATAAATAATAGATGGTATTAGTAATATGCCGATGAGCTTTGGAACCTGCACATTTGGACATTTGTCTGTCATTTGTAATGATAAATACCATAGCGCTGGCTGAACCTCAAAAGTTTCAGATCTCAAAAGTTTTCAGATTTCAAAGACTGGGGTGCTTATATCCAAAACTTATCTGCATCTTGAAACTGCAAAAGCCAAGATAGAAAATCTCTCAAGAATAGATGTTCTTAAGATTTCCTGTAGTCATGCTTCAATGTAGGCCGGAACCAATAAGAGCAAAGGCAGGATTACATTAAAAAATTGTAACTAAACATTTCAGAATTTTAACAAATTTTTGGATCGAGTTGGTTCTAGAAATAGGCAATGTACAGGAGAGTTCTTATGTTTTCTGCAGATCTTCTCCTGATCTTCCTCGCAGATATGCATTATGTATCACTTGCTACTTGTTTGTTTTTCCTTACAAAAATTTACATGTATACAGGATTCAGCTGGGACTAGGAGAATCTGGGAATATTCTCACATACAAATTGATCAGACTCTAGACCTGGAGAAACTGGGAAAACATTTTTTTAAAGTTATTTCTCATTTTCTTTTGCCTTTTATAATAAATGAGGTGGCTAAGAAATACCTGTCACTGTACCGAGGCAACAATAACTCACATTCCTGCTGGAAGTCCTGCTTAGCAAAATTCCAGCATACAGTCAGGTGTACTTCATAAACAAGGGTCTCTTCACGAGTGGCTGATATGCATTACCATCTGAAGGCTGCCTAGTAGTTTGTGTAAAGTTAGTTCTTGGTCTCAGTCCCATCTAAGCCATCCACCAACTGGCATTTGAGAGTTCTGAATACCTCAAACCCCATAATATTAGTTCTGTGTGAAGCAGCGCAGGCAGGTTCACTGCTTTATATGGGAAAAGACTACAGTTAAAGTCAGAGCTCTGCTATAGGCCAGCAGTTGCACCACGGGTATGTTCAGGGGCAATGTTACCTGTAGGCACTGCAACAAAGAAGAGAGACTTCGGCACCAGCATCTACTAAAAGTAGGCTGGTAATAGGTGCTAGTTGACAGTGAGTGAAAGCATGTTATGTGGTATTTATGATATTAACAAAGGATTTGTAGCCTTCCCTGGGTCATCTTTGCCACTGGTGTCTCAAGTAGGGTTACCAGTGATCTTAAGTGATCCAGCAGAAACTTTGGTCTTTTGGGGTCTGATTCAAAGCCTATTGAAGTGACTCCAATCAATTCTGATGGTCTTTGGATCAGGCCATGGATCTTAACATCATGATTTCTGCCGTTGTGGCAGGTAGGGGCTAAGTGAATCTCTTTCATTATTTATTTCCTCCCCAGGAGTCATTTCTGTAATAGGTGTGATAGTAAGGCAGGATACTGCAAGGCAGTGTCAGTTCCGTTATTAGATTTGTGTGGTAGGAACTCCAGGAAAAATGTCATCTATTGCCTGCAGTGAAGTAAAGTACTTTTCCCCTGGAGCATGGCATCCAACTCTACTGCCATGTCAGCCACCCACTTCTAGTTCATCATTTTTATTTATTGTATTATAGTAGTGCCTAGTTATTTATTGTTTGGCGTATGCATTCCGGTCAAGCCAAGCCACAGCGTTCTGATCAACAATGTTCAAGGCACAAAGACCTCCAGGACGTTGAATCATTTTGCAGTCCTCACAAATATTCGTCACAGTTTGTGGCTGCCCTCATTGACATAGTGGACTGTCTCTAAAATGCCACCAAAATTCTGCTGCAGCACATATGCCATATCTGGTGCTAAACAAATTTAGAAAGCTCTATTGCCTTCATGGTAAATCAAACCCGGGTTGAGGTTGAGTGGGGTCAGAACCAAGATAATTATTTGTCACTTTCTCTGTGGACCATGAAACTCACTATGTGTCCTCTACCATAAATCCCTCACCTGGTAAACTTGTCCACAACGGGAGACGTGAAGGCAGACGATCATGTGGTGAATTAAACAAGACTAACGGTAGATGTGGCGTATCACTCAGTTTCGTCTCGAGTTTTGCTACAATTTCCTCTCTGCAAATACTGCACGGAGCAATATTGTAGTGCCAGTGACCCCAACAAAGAGATTTGGGGCTTATTGTTTTGGGTACTATACATATAGCAACAGAGCATCCCTTCCTCAAACACCTTCCCATTGATATAATATTATATATATAGTAATCTAAGCTATTATTTATTAAATGGTTCAGATAAACAAATTGTGGGGGAGGTGAAGTGACTCAGCCAAGGTCACAGAGCATGTCATTATCAGATTCAGGAACAGAAGCCAGATCTCATGATTACTCCTAACCCAGTGTCCTGTCTTTGAGACCATGCAATCAATGCAAATCCCATAGGCATTGATCATGGATAGGGCTCTGTAACTTCCTGCAACCTCCATGACTTCTGCAGGGGCCAGTGTGGCTGACCTCAGAGCCACCCAAGGAGCTGCTCAGGTGGCCCCTGGGGTAGCCACACTAGCCGCTGCTCCAGTGGCCCCCATCAGTGGTCCCGGGGTGGCTGGAGAAGCTGCGGTCCACGGCCTGAGGCAGCAGTCCACGGCCAGCTGGCCAGAGCAGCCGTGGGATCCCAGCTGGATCAGTGGGGTTCCTGGCTGGCCGGAGCAGCTGCGGCCCCTAACAGCTGGTGCCACTAGCCCCAGGAGCCCCCCCAACATTGGCCTCATGCCCATTCCAGTGACGCCCCCCCCCCCCAAGATTTAATCACAATCACAGTATAAGTCTTTTAGTATAAGTCTTATACTTTTAACTTTTAGTATAAGTCATGGACTGATCACGGACCATGAATTTTTTTTTATTGCCCATGACCTGTCCATAACTTTTACTAAAAATACCCATGACTAAATTGTAGTCTTAATCATGGATGGTATAGATTAAATGGTTCTAAAGGAGAAAGTTGCACACGTCTCCAAATTCTCATGGTCCTGAGAGATCATCATTACCACAAAATGGGGGATCACTCTTATAGATGAATAAAGTTCAAGTCCAGAAGGACCTTTACGCCATCTAGTCTGACCTGTATACCACGAGCCATAGAATTTCACCCAATTACCCCTGTACTGAGACCAGCTACTTATGTTTGACTAAAGCGTATCTTCCAGAAATACATCAAGTGATAGAGAATCTACCACTTCCCCTGTGATGTGTCCCTTCTACCTCACATAGGTGCTGTCGGTAAACAGAAGAATCTGTCATGCTGTCAAGAGCTTACTTTTGCAAACACTGAACAGGGTTACAAGTTAGTACAGTGTCTGGCTTGTAGCTGGGAGCAAAGACCAGGGGTCAGAGTTATTGCGTCCTTCTGCCCAAAGGCAATAGATAAGGATGGCCCATTCTTTCTCATTCTTCAGTGAATGCCAGAAGTACTTAGAAAGTTATCAAACTCATCATACCATGCCTCCCACACGAGCAGCAAGTCTGCTGTTAGTTGTGTAATCCATGTACTCAGATAAGTGCTGTGGAAACATATGACATGGCTGGAACCAGATTTGCTGGCATGTTGCTGGAGAATGTTGGGCTGTAACGTAGCAGGAACAGAGACTGAGTGTAAATGCAGTGATGTCGAACTCTGTTTCATCAACAGAATGCTATATTTGTAAAGAGATGGTTAACACTCCTGTACTGTACAACATCAGACACTGGGTGAAATCGTGATCTCGGGGAAGTCAGTGGGACTTTTGTCCTCCAATGACAGGAATTCACCCTCTGACTTCTAGTCAGCAAAACAGAGAGAGAGCCCCCAAGCTTCTGCCTTTTCTCATAGCACCCTCAAACTGCAGAATTATAAAGCCATACTAATGCCAGAATTAAATAAATTGAGCTTAAAGGCTCAACTAGCTTCCAGACCCAAGAGGTGGTCCCTCAAGTCAAGGTTGATGGAAATTGGCAGGGTGCGGTGGGGAAAGCTTGTGACGTTGCTACCTCTGCTTTTCCTGTTCCATTGATCAATCAACTTCACTCTCCAGGACTCTAAATCTACCACCTTTCATCAGGGCTAAAATCCCCCTTCATTTTTTTCCTTTGTTAAAAAGACCAGGAAAAGGTTCTTTCAGGAGCTAAAAAGTTACTGCCTTCAAGAGTTGTACTCAGTTAAATACAGGAAATAAGTAATCTCTCTTCCCATAGCAAAAGGCACTTCAGCAGCCTGAAAATACTGAGACGGAGAAAAAAGAACTGAAAGTGTTTTCTTAAATTACATTTGTGGCAATGAATTCTTACACTACTATCATGGGTAACATAATGCAAATTGCCCAGGCTGACAAAGCTGCAGCAGAGCCAGAAGCTTTCTACTTTCAATTCTCAAGTGCAATGAAGATTGATCTCAGCTCCTAGCTTAGCAGTAAAATGGATTTTGCCAATCTTTAGTTTCTTATCAAATGAAAATATCAATAGCATGTTTTCTTTAATAATATTTTTAAGATGAAAGATAAATCAGTGGAAGCATTCCAAATACTTACTTAATACAAATTATAATTAAACTACTTTGTACGTGAACAAAGTTACTAATTGATTGGGGGTTTTTATTATAATGAAACATTTTTCAAGGATTAACAGCTTCTTTATGAAACACTGGTCTCTGACATAGTTACATCTCAATATGTTTGTAATGATCAGGAAGTTTAGCATTTGAATAACACGCAGCATAATAAGCTTTCAAATCTCTTTTCATAAGATGCAGCAAATACTAAATATTAAATACAGAATAAAGCGTCCCATACGCTATAATTTTTAAAAAATCAAATGTGACTTTACTGAGACAAAATGCGTCTTTTATTAAATCTAAACTCAATGTTTAATAGAGACATTTGAAAGAGACAATGCCAAGTAGTGGAAATAGCAAAATTTTGGTTTGTTTAAAAAGAGGAATGGAGGTTATATTATCTAATACAAATAGAAAAGTTTTCATGAGCAATTTTAAAAAGGTGTTTTATTTAGATTCCCTTTCAGTGCAGGAAACCCAAACATGACAGAAGGGTGCGAGTCCATGGAAACCATATAATGATGCCGTCTGCAACTTGAAAGCGAAGAAACCAGTGTAGTTTCACTGTCTAAAATGAATGAAGTGCCAAAAGTAAACAGCCAGCATAAGTGGTGAAAAGTCAGTCTTTTTAATACTAATATTAATATTAAGTAATATTTTTCTAATATATATCATTTTGTGATGGTATGTCCCTTTAATTTGAAGGCTTATCAAATGCATGCACTATGGAAACAATTTTCAGTATGTGACAAGGAGAATAGTGCATTTATCTTATTCACAGTGACAAGACTCAGTGAAAAATTAGGTAGCACTTTATACAGAAGAAAGAAAGTCTGTGTCACTGAACTTCTTGGCTTTTATGGTCCCATCTTTTAAGTATTAGAGAGAACACTTAAAGTAATAGATAAAGAAAGCAGGAACACTGTACATTCTCTTATGAAAGTACTGAACAGGCCTTGACACCTAATAGTAAACATATATCTTTCAAAGAAATGACATTTTACCAAAAGCCTGATCTTTAATGGGATACTGTCTAAATCCTATAATGGAAGTAATCTACCAAATTGGTTTGGAGGCATATTAAGGCAAAACAGGAGCCATGGTCTGCATCACTGATAACGTTATTCGTGCACTTGCTAGTCCATTAGCAGAGTGATTCATCTGCGAGAAGCAGAGAGCTAGACTTTCCCAAACATACACACACACACAAAATAGATTCTCGAAGGAACTAAACAGCTGCTCCACTTCCTAACGTACCTGCTGCTGGCATGGGGGGGAGCAAGTGACCATTAGGGTTCATACTTTGAACAAGATTATTTTTGCCACTTTTAAACTTGTCATTTTACACGGATGGAATTTTCCAGCCCCCCTTGAATGAAGCTGCAGTTCATGAGCTCGTTGTTCAATTACGAGAAGCCTCAAACAAAATACACAGCTTTGAACTACTGAACTTAACATGACATTAACCAGCATTAGAAAGGCATGCTCTGATAACTCCAGCAGGCAGAGGAGGTTATTTAAGGGAATGCATTCTCTGTCTCATAATCACACACATTCTTTCTCCCTATCTCTTCCCTGGCCTAGCCTCTCAGGGCCAGACTGCAGCTGCAGAAACCCCTGCTAGGTTGGGAGGAGCAGGAGGGTTACCAGCAGCTGTAGCTGTTGGCACACACAGGAGCGATGACTGCTACACCCTTTACAAGTGCGATGACTCCTCCCCCCTCGGTGCTGGCCCCAAACCACAGATGTATGGAGAAGGTGGAGACAGAGCCAAAACTAAATTGCAGCTCTTTCAGGGGGCTTCAGAGCAATGACCACTCTCTCTTGCACTCAGGAGACTAGAGTCTCTCTCTGCGGGTTACAAGCACCTGCCACTGAGATCAATGAAATATACATGTGTGCTGCAGGGGGTGAATGAGAGCCAGGGAGCTCAAGGCAGGAGTTCTGGCTGCCCCATGCAGAAGATCAGACTGATGACGAGAGGTCCCTTTCTCCCATTTGTTCAGCCGTGTAAGGGAAGCCAGAATATGGCCCACAATTTCTGTTCCTCACTCAGAAATATTCCCTCCCTCCCTGCCAGAGATGTAGGGCCAGATCCTCAGTTCCAGCTGAGCTGAGGATGTGTCTGCTCGGGGGAGGGAGGGCAGGATGGGAAGGGGAAAGAAGGTTTTTCTGCTCCTCTGATTCTCATTTCCCTTAGTCATCCTGGCAATGACTCACTGGTCACAAATGGGTGATTCTCAGCTCGAGATACTGGAGGGAATTTCATGTTACAGTCAAAGTTGGGGAGGGTATTTCCATTCCTACCCATACTGATACTTACCTGAAAGCATCTACCACATAACAGGAGCTGAGAAATGCCAGCAGGAGGTGCCTTTTCACAGTCCAGTGAAACCTGTGCAAAAGGCACCCTTACTTGGCAGCCTCTCCACCCATAAATGACCACTCCAATGTATCCAGAAACATACTAAGTACAATTATACTCCACATTCATTGGGAGATCACTTACATTAAGAAACCATCTTTTGTTGGCTCCTTTCGCTTAAAACAGATTTCACTATATTCATGTTTATTTAGTCAAATATTTCATTCACAGGCTAGTGACAATGAGGTGTGATTCTTATTCAAATGAGACCTGCAGAGTGTCAGGCACAATTACAGCCATGGTCTTGAAATTTGTACAGTAATAGTTAATATAGATAATGTAATGCTGTAGGATGGATTTATGTTTATTAGATCTTGCCCATTGTGAACCCAGTGCATTAACACACCAGAGTGATGAAAGTCTGAAGAAAGTTTTAGAGATCTCAAACGTTGCAAGAATCAGCTCTGATCTTTAGGTGCTAAACAAGAAAACGCTCCTTCCCCCGGGCCCTTTCTAATGTCAAGGACAAGTAGATTTCCAGATGCCTGGACTTTCATAAACCACAAATGCAATATTTTTGTCAAAAGAAGAGGTTTTAAAATAATCAGGAACCTTCCTAAATCAGTACTTATTTTCCTAAAAAAAACATACCAGTGGGTCTCCCAGTTGTGATCATATGGTAACTATTTCAAACATAAACAACAAGTTAACCGTTAGAACCCTCCTACTACCCAGAATGCCAGTCAAATGAATATTTACGGGCAGTAACTACTCATTATATATTATACTGTGTGTGTTTATATATATATATTACAGATGGGCTCCAGTTGTGAAATTCAGATGAAGATTTGAACTTCACCAAAGCTTGGGGGAGATTTGGATCCATTGTTCTGTTTTGGAGCCATATTGGTAGTTATAGAGTAGTAGTCACCTATAGGTCTGCTGTAGTTTAGGTTGCCAAATACTTTCCATTATAACCCCTTGTTTTCGTCTTCTCATAACTTTGAAACGGTCACTTTTCGTGATGAAATTTTTTGTGCATGGTCTCAGCCACAAAGTGATTCTTTTTCTTTTGGAAAATCTGAGCAACAAATGTGAGCAGTTGTTTTTTTAGTTCAACAGGATTGCAGCACAATTGGCTGAAGTTTGAAACTAGCTATGATGAGGCCTGGGTATACTGTAGGTACTGATGCCGTAAATTCTTACTAAGGCATGTAGTAAGTCTGTAGTACTCATTGGCCTTTGGTCTGAAAAAACAAATTTTTTTTTATTTATTTACAAAGTAGGAATATTTGGAACACCCAGTCTGACCTTGTGCAAGAGAAAGTTCCAGTTCAGTTAATAGGGATGCAGATTACGAGGCGTGCACGTGCATAAGCACTTTGTGTCTAGATTCAGAGGAAGCTATCGGGATAAGCCCTAGTGTTGCCTCTCCACTTGCACTCTTAAAGTGCATACTGCCTACATATTAGAAATTATGAGACAAGAAGTCATTTGGCACACTGGTGCCTCTGTACCACAATTGCCACCATTCTTAAACAGGTGAGACTAAGAGGCAGCAAATGGGAAAAGCTCCTCTACTGTGTTTGTGCAGCTTTGTGGCTCTTTACCCAAACAGGTGCTCATTCCTTGGGAAGATGTAGCAGCTGAACTCACATAGATGTGCACTTCCTGGCCTGAAGGGGATAGGAGGCAGCAGAAGAGTCCATTACTCCTTAGCTGTAGTCGTGTGTGTTGGGGGGTGTTAAATGTGTTCCTTAAAAAAAAAAAAAAGTAAAGAATTAAATTTACCTACTATGATAACGCCACACTAAGGGCAGAGCATGAATTCCTTACCTTGGAGAGTAATTTCATTAAATTGGGTGTTATACAAGTAAATGCCCATTCTTTGTGAGCAAGGATTTCAGAATCTGGCCCTATGCTTACTTAGTTAAAACCACCCAAAGTCAGGAAATGCAAAATGTTAAAGCTGAATTCTTCACCACCACCACCATATCCAACAACAACACCACCACAAAATCATCTCTAAAACCTGTTCAAGTTCTGTTCAGATAAGCACAGAAAAACCACTCGAGTCTGCATAATGCTACTTGAAAACTGGCAAGAACGGGCTCTCTCCCTCGCTCTATATAATATATACTTTTTCTTCTTCATGGCCGCAGTTTCCAAAGTTTTAATTTCTGATGGCCTGGAATAAGTCAGCAACACACGTGGTCATACAGAACTTTTGCTTTGTTCAAACATGGCATTCCCACTATCGTATAAATGGCATCATCATAGTCTAAGCATGGACTTAAGATTCGAGATGCAATAACCTTTCCTGCTTCTTGGCTCAAACAATATCTCTTCTTGTCCAGCACTATACATAATACCCAGTTTCGGGTGACATTTTAATCAACTAATCGATGTGATAATCAAAGTTTGGGCTCGAATCTCTCCAAATGCCAAAGCATCAAATGTTATCTACAGCTTCCAAATCCCAACCACCCAAGGCTTTTATGTTAGCTTCTTTGCTATTTAGTAAAGTTTGATTTTTATTCCTCCCAAGTTCCCTTTAAAAACACAGCATAGCCTTGGTCTCAAAACCATGTAGTACCAATTTGTATATTGGTATAGGTCAATGTAATAGGTCAATTTAATAACTATAGGTCAATGTAATAACTAGAATTAGCTTACAAGTATATAGCATTTTTCATGTCAAAGGATCTCAATGCACATTACAAATCATGGGCCCAATCCTAAGAGAGGCTGAACACCTTTGGTTCTCATTGGCTTGCATGAGTCCAGTCCTGCATATTCCCTACATTCCCAAGAGTCATTGGCTCTGGCAAGATTTTTGGGTGCACAAGGAATGCACAATGGGGCTGCATATACATGGAAATCCAGAGACCTGTGGGTGGATCGAGTCAGTGATTCAACAGTGCACAACACCACCGCACAAAGCTCCAAGACAGAAAGTGAATAAGAATAATGCATTCAGTAAGAAATTTGAAAGGGAAAATGTATTTACTCAAAATGGAATGTGTCCAGGACACCGTGGTTAGCAACCTCCTCTTAGGCAAACTGCCATAGGATCTTGAATTACCAGGAAAGAAAAACATACACTGTGGCTTGTCACGATGCCGCTGCAATCTTTGTACATAACAAAACACCTTCAGCTCCGAGATTGTTTTTTTCATAGACAACAGCATCCGCTTCAAATAATAAAATCCAAATGACTGAAGACAAGACAGGAAATTACTGAGGCTATATCTACACTAGCACTTTTGTCAGTATAGTTTGTTTCTCAGGGGTGTGAAAAAATACCCTCCACCCCGAGCACCATAAGTTACACCAACAGAGGCGTCGATGTGGACAGCACTTTGTTGCCCCAAGACGCTCTCCCGCTGACATAGCTACCGCTGTTCGTTGGGGTGGTTTAATTAGGCCAATGGGAGAGCTCTCTGCCATGGACATAGAGCAGCTACATGGGAGATCTCACAGTGGTGCAGCTGCATTCTAAGCATATGTCTACACTACGAAATTAGGTCAATTTTATAGAAGTTGATTTTTAGAAATCAGTTTTATACAGTTGATTGTGTATATCCCCACTAAGCGCATTAAGTTAGCGGAGTGCGTCCTCACTACCGTAGCTAGCATCAACTCATGGAGCTATGCACTGTGGGTAGCTATCCCACAGTTCCCGCAGTCTCCGCTGCCTACTGGAATTCTGGGTTAAGCTCCCAATGCCTGACGGGGCAAAAACATTGTCAAGGGTGGTTTTGGGTACATGTCGTCAGTCTCCCCTCCCTCCCTCCGTGAAAGCAACTGCAGACAATCATTTCATGCCTTTTTTCCTGGGTTACCCATGCAGATGCCGTAGCACGGCAAGCATGGAGCCCGCTCAGCTCACCGCTGCTGTTGCAAACATTCTAAACACCTCACACATTATACTGCAGTATGTGCAGAAACTGGCGAAGAGACGGCAGCATGAGGACGATTGTGAGGAGGACATGGACACAGACGTTCCTGAAAGCACGGGATGTGGCAATTGGGACATCATGGTGGCAGTGGGGCTGGTTGATACAGTGGAACACCGATTCTGGGCCCAGCAAACAAGCACAGGCTGGTGGGACTGTATAGTGTTGCAGGTATGGGATGATTCACAGTGGCTGTGAAACTTTTGCATGCGTAAGGCCACTTTCCTGGAACTCTGTGAGTTGCTTTCCCCTGCCCTGAAGCGCAGGAAAACCAAGATGAAAGCTGCCCTGACAATTGAGAAGCAAGTGGCAATAACCCTGTGGAAGCTTGCAATGCCTGACTGCTACCGGTCAGTTGGGAATCAATTTGGAGTGGGGAAATCTACTGTGGGGACTGCTGTGATTCAAATAGCCAATGCAATCACTGAGCTGCTGCTATCAAGGGTAATGACTCTGGGAAATGTGCAGGTCATAGTGGATGGCTTTGCTGCAATGGGATTCCCTAACTGTGGTGGGGCGATAGATGGAACACATATCCCTATCTTGGCACCGGACCACCTTGTCAGCCAGTACATAAACTGTAAGGGGTACTTCTCAATGGTGCTGCAAGCTGTTAGGGGGCTTATTCCTTTACCCACTCACTTCCCTGGTCCTTCTCACATGAACAGAGAGCAACAGTACCCAAAGTCCAAAGGTGCAAACAATTCAATGTTCATTGGGGTGAACTTTCAGCAAGCATGATTCCGGTTTCCTTCCTTAGTGTCCCCCTTCCCAGTTATGACACCGTAGAGCCTTACCTGTGTCCCTGTTCCCATTTCCCCCCCTTAGCAAAACATGATTCCAATTTTCCCACCCCCATTCCCTGTTCCCATTCCCCCCCTTACTTTCTGATTTACTGCAGACTATATAGTAAAACTTGAGTTTTGCTTAGCTATACCATAACCTATTATTTTACTGAAATTTAACTAACCAATTCTAACATATTGTAACATGATTATTTAACTAATTATATCCCACCACCTTAATTAGTTTACACCCAGCAAAATTAATTATACAGCAGACAGAAACAATTACAGAACCAGACAGAAAAGGAGTACTTGTGGCACCTTAGAGACTAACAAATTTATTTGAGCATAAGCTTTCGTGAGCTACAGCTCACTTCATCGGATGCATTCAGTGGAAAATACAGTGGGGAGAGTTATATACATAGAGAACATGAAACAATGCGTGTTACCATACACACTGTAACGAGAGTGATCACTTAAGGTGAGCTATTACCTGCAGGAAGGGGGTGGGGAGAACCTTTTGTAGTGATAATCAAGGTGGGCCATTTCCAGCAGTTGACAAGAACTTCTGAGGAGCAGTGGAGGGTGGGAAATAAACATGGGGAAATGGTTTTACTTTGTGTAATGACCCATCCACTCCCAGTCTCTATTCAAGCCTAAGTTAATTGTATCCAGTTTGCAAATTAATTCCAATTCAGCAGTCTCTCGTTGGAGTCTGTTTTTGAAGTTTTTTTGTTGAAGAATTGCCACTTTTAGGTCTGTAAGCGAGTGACCAAAGAGATTGAAGTGTTCTGCAACTGGTTTTTGAATGTTATAATTCTTGACATCTGATTTGTGTCCATTTATTCTTTTACATAGAGACTGTCCAGTTTGACCAATGTACATGGCAGAGGGGCATTGCTGGCACATGATGGCATATATCACATTGGTAGATGTGCAGGTGAACGAGCCTCTGATAGTGTGGCTGATGTGATTAGGCCCTATGATGGTGTCCCCTGAATAGATATGTGGACACAGTTGGCAATGGGCTTTGTTGCAAGGATAGGTTCCTGGGTTAGTGGTTCTGTTGTGTGGTGTGTGGTTGCTGGTGAGTATTTGCTTCAGGTTGGGGGCTGTCGGTAAGCAAGGACTTGCCTGTCTCCCAAGATCTGTGAGAGTGATGGGTCGTCCTTCAGGATTGGTTGTAGATCCTTGATGATGCATTGGAGAGGTTTTAATTGGTGGCTAAAGGTGATGGCTAGTGGCGTTCTGTTATTTTCTTTGTTGGGCCTGTCCTGTAGTAGGTGACTTCTGGGTACTCTTCTGGCTCTGTCAATCTGTTTCTTCACTTCCGTAGGTGGGTATTGTAGTTGTAAGAATGCTTGATAGAGATCTTGTAAGTGTTTGTCTCTGAGGGGTTGGAGCAAATGCGGTTGTATCGTAGAGCTTGGCTGTAGACAATGGATCATGTGGTGTGGTCAGGGTGAAAGCTGGAGGCATGTAGGTAGGAATAGCGGTCAGTAGGTTTCCAGTATAGGGTGGTGTTTATGTGACCATCGCTTATTAGCACCATAGTGTCCAGCAAGTGGATCTCTTGTGTGGACTGGTCCAGGCTGAGGTTGATGGTGGGATGGAAATTGTTGAAATCGTGGTGGAATTCCTCAAGGGCTTCTTTTCCATGGGTCCAGATGATGAAGATATCAATGTAGCACAAGTAGAGTAGGGGCATTTGGGGACGAGAGCTGAGGAAGCGTTGTTCTAAGTCAGCCATAAAAATTTTGGCATACTGTGGGGCCGTGCGGGTACCCATGGCAGTGCCGCTGATTTGAAGGTATACATTGTCCCCAAATGTGAAATAGTTATGGGTGAAGACAAAGTCACAAAGTTCAGCCACCAGGTTTGCCATGACATTATCGGGGATAGTGTTCCTGACAGCTTGTAGTCCATCTTTATGTGGAATGTTGGTGTAGAGGGCTTCTACATCCATACTGGCCAGGAGGGTGTTTTCAGGCAGATCACCGATGGATTGTAGTTTCCTCAGGAAGTCAGTGGTGTCTCGAAGATAGCTGGGAGTGCTGGTAGCGTAGGGCCTGAGGAGGGAGTCTACATAGCCAGACAATCCTGCTGTCAGGGTGCTAATGCCTGAGATGATGGGGTGTCCAGGATTTCCAGGTTTATGGATCTTGGGTAGCTGATAGAATACCTCAAGTTGGAGTTCCAGGGGTGTGTCTGTGCAGATTTGTTCTTGTGCTTTTTCAGGGAGTTTCTTGAGCAAATGGTGTAGTTTCTTTTGGTAACCCTCAGGGGGATCAGAGGGTAATGGCTTGTAGAAAGTGGTGTTGGAGAGTTGCCGAGCAGCCTCTTGTTCATATTCCGCCCTATTCATGATGACGACAGCACCTCCTTTGTCAGCCTTTTGATTATGATGTCAGAGTTGTTTCTGAGGCTGCAGATGGCATTGTGTTCTGCACGGCTGAGGTTGTGGGGCAAGTGATGCTGCTTTTCCACAATTTCAGCTCGTGCACATTGGCGGAAGCACTCTATGTAGAAGTCCAGTCTGTTGTTTCGACCTTCAGGAGGAGTCCACCCAGAATCCTTCTTTTTTGCATCCAATGAAGTGAGCTGTAGCTCACGAAAGCTAATGCTCAAATAAATTTGTTAGTCTCTAAGGTGCCACAAGTACTCCTTTTCTTTTTGCGAATACAGACTAACACGGCTGCTACTCTAGAACCAGACAGAGATTATACAGAGAAACAATAAGGAAGTGGGGACTACAATGATAGAACAACACAGAAATAAGGATTTCACATCCCAGCTATTGATAAGTAAGTTCTTGCCAAACAGGATGCTATCAAACTAACTTTCCTTTTACATTTTTCTAGGCACTTCCCTTTCTCTGAAGGTAATAGGCATTATCAGAACAAAATTGTATTCCTGACAGCCCAATAGCACCTTATTTCAGTGTAACTAGTTTGAAATGTAAAGATGTGACCATTCGCTTCCCAGCTTATGGCTGCCTCTGCTGCTTTGCCAGAAATCTTAGCCTAAAAACAGGGACTTAGACTGTCACAGAAAAAAAAGGCCCTTACACCAGCAAACAGTAATTTTAATTCTTTCTTTTATACTTCTATAACTAGCTAAGTAATAAAAATACACCTAAATTCTTAAAGCCTTTACAAACAGGCCTGAATATCTATATCCTATCACAAGCACCGGTGGATCACAAGAGACGTTTCACCAACATCAACGTGGGATGGCCGGGAAAGGTGCATGACACTCGCATCTTTAGGAACTCCAGGCTGTTAGAGCAGCTGCAAGAAGGGACTTACTTCCCAGACCAGGAAATTACTGTTGGGGATGTTGAAATGCCAACAGTTATCCTTGGGGACCCAGCCTATCACTTGCTCCCATGGCTCATGAAGCCATACACAGACAGCCTGAACAGCAGCAAGGAGCAGTTCAACTATATGCTGATCAAGTGCAGAATGGTGGTAGAATGCGCCTTTGGATGTTTAAAAGCTTGCTGGCGCTGTTTGCCGACTAGGTTAGACCTCAGTGCAACCAATATTCCCATTGTTATTACTGCTTGCTGTGTGCTCCATAATAGCTGTGTGAGTAAGGGAGAGACATTTATGGGGTTGGAGGTTGAGGCAAATCGCCTGGCTGCCAATTTTGAACAGCGAGACACCAGGATGATTAGAAGAGCACAGGTAGGCGCGCTGCGCGTCAGAGAGGCTTTGAAAACCAGTTTCATGAGTGGCCAGGCTACGGTGTGACAGCTATGTGTGTTTCTCCTTGCTGCAAACCCGCCCCCTATGTTGATTTTAATTCCCTGTAAGCCAACCACCCTCCCCCCTTCGATCACAGCTGGCAAAGGAAATAAAGTCACTATTGTTTTGAAACCATGCATTCTTTCTTTATTAATTAAAAAAGGGGCGATAATTGATAAGGTAGCCTGGGTGGGGTAGGGTGGGGTGGGGGAGGAGGGAAGGACAAGGGCACATTGCTTACTGTAGCCACACTACAAATCAAAACTGTTTGAATGACAGCCTTCTGTTGTTTGCGCAATCCTCTGGAGTGGAGTGGCTGGGTGCCCGGAGCCTCCCCCTGCCCGCGTTCTTGGGCATCTGGGTGAGAAGGATATGGAACTTGGGGAGGAGGGCAAGCGGTTGTACAGTGGATGCAGTGGCGATCTGTGCTCTTGTTGGCTTTCCTGCAGCTCCACCAGACTCCTGAGCATGTCCGTTTGCTCCCCCATTAGCCTCAGCATTGCATCCTGCCTCTTCTCATCGTGCTCACTTAATGCTTTCCTGGACTCTGCCACGGAATGCCTCCTTGCATTCAGCTGTGCCCTATCAGTGCGGGAGGACTGCATGAGTTCAGAAAACATGTCACTGTAAGTGCTTTTTTTTTTGCCTTTTAATCTGCAATAAGATCAGGGATGGAGATGATGGGGGGGCATAGAAACATTTGCACCTGCAGGGGGATAAAAAGGGAGAGTAAAATTTAAGATGATACATTTCTGAGAACAAAAGGGAGACTCTTTCACAGTGAATCAAGCAATTCACAGCAGACAGCAACATGTGTTTTAGGTACAAGGTCGCATTTTGCCTTTTATATTGAGCGCCTGCCGGTATGGTGACACATCACACATGACTGGGCAACAGAATTTGGTTTCCAGGCAGCCATGGTAAGCCAAAGGGTATGTGGGTTTGGCTTCTAATGCCTTCATAACATGTGGGAATGGTTTCAAACTGCAGTGCCCTCCTTTTCCATAGCAAGCAATGCCGGTTAGGTTTGCCATTTAAAAGCAGGGGCTGCGGTTTTCAGGTGGATGTGAAGCACCCACCCCCCCCACCCCTTTGCGTGGCTATTTGGGATGATCTCTTCACCCCTCCATCCGCCGCGTGGCTGTGGGATGATCCCTTTTAGCCAAGCGCAAACAGCCCAGCATGAACGGGTCCTTTTACTGTTCCCTTACAAAAATTCTCGTTTCAACCAGGTGACCATGAATGATATCATTCTCCTGAGGCTAACACAGAAAGATAAAGACCGAATGTTGCTTGAATGTGACCAAAACCCAGGACCATTTGCTGCCATGCTTTGTGCTGTAGTGATTCCAGACTACTTGCTACTGTCTTGGTGTGGTAAAGTGTCCTACCGTGGAGGATGAAATAAGGCAGCCCTCCCCAGAAACCTTCTGCAAAGGCTTTCAGAGTACCTCCAGGAGAACTTCATGAAGATGTCCGTGGAGGATTCCCTCTCCATCCCCAGACACGTTAACAGACTTTTCCTGTAGCTGTACTGGCCACTAATGCATCCCAAGTCTTCAGGGCAAATCAAACATTAAACTATTGCTTTAAACCCTGTACTGTAGTTACAAATGTGCACTCACCAGAGATGCCTTCTCCTGCTTCAGGGTCGGGGATCCCGTCTTGGGAAGGTATTGGCACCAGGGTGATGAAAAGTTCCTGGCTGCTGGGGAGAACCGACTCACTGCTTGCCTACTGCTCATTCTCCTCCTCCTCCTCCTCCTCCTCATCCACAAAATCCTCCTCCGTGTTGCATGAGACTCCCCCCTTACAGGTGTCCACAGACAGTGGTGGGGTAGTTGTAGAGTCCCCCCCTAGAATGCCATGCAGCTGATCATAGAAGCGGCATGTCTGGGGCTCTGATTCAGAGTGACCATTTGCCTCCTTTGTCTTTTGGTAGGCTTGCCTGAGCTCCTTGACTTTCATGTGGCACTGCTGTGTGTCCCTGTTGTAGCCTCTGTCCATCATGCCCTGTGTGATTTTGGCATATATATTAGCATTTCTTCTTTTTGATTGGAGTTCTGCCTGCACAGATTCTTCTCCCCATACAGCAATCAGATCCAGTGTCTCCCTTTCAGTCCATGCTGGAGCTCGTTTGCAATTCTGTGGGGACTGCGTGGTCACCTGTGCTGCTGAGCTCGCCAAGCTGACCAAACAGGAAATGAAATTCAAAATTTCCCGGGGCTTTTCCTGTGTACCTGGCTAGTGCATCGGAGTTGAAAGTTCTGTCTAGAGCAGTCACATTGGAGCACTCTGGGATAGCTCCTGGAGGCCAGTAACGTCGATTTGTGTCTGCACTATCCCAAATTCGACCCAATAAGGTCGATTTTAGTGCTACTCCCCTCACCGGGGAGGAGTACAGAAGTCAATTTTAAGAGCCCTTTAGGTCAACGGAACGGGATTGCTTGTGTAGACTCATTCATTAAAAAATCAACCTAACACGGCTAAATTCAACCTAACCCTGTAGTGTAGATCAGGGCTAAGTGTGTGTGATAATAATAATTATTGTTCCTTTGGGGCAAATTCAGACATTTCAGAGGGCCCCTAACACAGCAGCTCTACTATTTGAGTGGCAGAAGCAGTACCAACGTACCAGGGCTTTACACAGGGCATGTACTCCTGCCCAGGCCTACTATTGCTGCTCAGTGTAGCAGCTCTTTACAAGTATGACTGGAGGTTTGTGTCTGTCTGATCATCCAGTCCTTTTCCCTGGTTTGAATGGAGGTGCAATGGCTGCAGAGGCTACTCCTGACATAACAGTTACAGAGTAGTTCTGCTACACCTCTCTGTATTCTGAGGTAGAATTCTTCCCTCACCCCCTGCAGAGCTCCCTGACAGACCACCCAAATTATTTAGGCTCAGAGCAGAGATTTTATGGGGTGGGGAGGGAGAGTGGCTGGAGTGCAGTGAGCTCCAGTTGATCCACAGCTGGTGCAAGTGAAAGAAGTCTCCTAGGCTGGAGCAGAGAACCTGGGAGCAGTATCCAGTTGTGGTATCTCAACAATCATAACCCTACTATTTAACCTGCATTTCTAAGAACTGGTCACCTAATTAAACCTATTGCCTTTGAAAGACGGGCATAAAAAAGTCCCCCACTTAATTTTCTCTTTGTTTCTTAATAATGAATGATAGGATGACACAAAACATGGGAAAGACCCACTAAGTCATTAAATCCATCCTGCTGCTTGGACTGGATAAAAAACCCCAATAAAAGGCACATCAGATATTACACTGTGATAAGAAGAGATTTAACATTTTTTTAATTAGAGCTAATGTTAAAAGTATATAGTACACAGATTAAAGAAAGAGTATCTATACATCTGGGTATAATGCTTAAATTATCCAAAAGTACAAAGGTTGGTTTAAAAGTCATACAATATATACAGTAAATAATCAGCAATAATAGATTCATAAATTTAATGATACAGTTTAGATATTAGAATCCAAATATTTGGGTACATCACTCACGAAAAGTTATACAGAGAGTTGGTTGTAGAAAGAAAATATAGCAATGAGTGTAGATTGTCCCTCAGTAATTGAGAATTTAGGATAGGTTGTTCCTTAGAAAATACAATGCATCAAGGAAGTATTTCAGTTACTTTCCTGACTTTGCTTCTCATCGGCATTCCAGGTATTGCCAGTGTCTGGTGGTGTTCTAGATAGATGTCCCTCTACCACCTGATGACGTCCGACACCATGAGTTGCTGCATCAGCCAAGTGTAGAGCTGACCAATTCTGCATTCTCACAACGCTTGTTACTAGAGTCCCATGCACCCAGGGCTCCGACAGTCAGCACTTGAGTTTGAACCTGGTAACCCCTAGCTCTCACAGTGTTGGCTACAGGGGCGTATTTCTCCAGCTTTCGAAAGCAGGCATCATGGAAGGGCGGGGTCTTGTTTTCAAAGGGAACTGTGACATCCACCATGACAAACTTCTGTTCCTCATTGGTGACGACGATGTCCGGTTGCAGTTGGCTGTCCGTTCCAGGAATGGCAGAGTTCGTGGTCATCTTCCCTACAGGTGGTGGGATAGCTCTGACTAGGCGATCTTGGATGTCATTGTGGTGCAGGTGACAGATTCTGGAATGGGGCTTCCAGCTACACAAGATGTGGGTTAGCATCTCATCATCATAGCCGCACTTCCTGCATCTGTTGTCCTGATTTCCGTGGCGTATGGCTCCATTCAGCTGGACACAGTTGAGCCAGGTCCTGTGGATGAACCTCCAATCAGCAAATCGGGTGAAGCTGCCCCCAAGGAGGAAGTCACCTTGGAGGTCTTGCCCTAGTCTGGCTTCCGGCTACTCTTGATTTTAGCCAAAACACAATATCCATGAGTAACTGACAGCCATGCTGAAAGAGGAAAATGATCAGGGAAATCACAGGATATGCAAGTCAATTGCCAATATATTGTTGAAAAGTGCAGGAATTCCCCACATCCTCACATCCCATTTAAAGTTGAGGTCAAACTAGGTAGGATAGAAGCAGAAGAATAAGACTGTTTTGAAAATTTTGCATTTCTCCTAACTAAAGGGCAGCTTCTGTGTCTGCCGAAGACCTGCTGATAGCAGAGCACGTGTAGTTCCACTGTCCGAGAGGGCAGAGCCGAGGTGGGGCATATTTCAGGAGGCTGCACCAAGGATGGATGTCTTCGATGGGGTTCTCAGGTTTATTGTGTGTCTCTGCCATCCAGTGCACAGAGATCACAGGGGAGTGAGGCAGAGACTGGGCTGGAAGTTCTTCTGCTACTCAAGCATACCCATCCCCCTTCTCGTCTCTTGTGAAGAGTCATGTTAGGACTGCTGGAGCTACTGCCGCGTCCATGGAGAAACAGCAGCACTGAACAGCTCCACAGCCCCTCCAAAGCCTTAAGGGGAGCATTTCCCATCCCTCCCACATCCGCCTATTCCCCGGTGAATATTTGCAGCTCCCAGCTCAGTTGCTGGAGTCTGGAGCAGGTGGTTGCATTTGGGCCTAACAGCCAAAGCAGGTAGCCCAGAAACAAGTTTTAATACTAAAAAGAGGACATATAAAGCAAGCAGGGAAGGATTTGATAGCTTAAAAGCCGAATTGATTTTACAAGGTAGAATACATTTTTGAATTTAAAGGTAACTATAATGAGGGGATATTCACAAAGGAAATGCAACATCCGGAAGTCATTTTTACAAGGTTAGTTCCCCACCCCCACTACAGAAAACAGAGCACAGTAATAATACTACTTACAATATTATAATGGATATTCCTGTGTTATTCTAAAGAGCTTTAAAGGATGAAATCTGATCTCCTGGGGAAAGGTATATTAAGATTGCCAAACAGACTGTGCCTTGACTATGGAAAGTAGCATTTTCCGTTATACCTCCCTATTTTGTTAAAAGTACAAAATATTCTACCTATATTCCAGCCAAAGTGCTAGATTTAAGGCAGTAATTGTCCACTGGGCTTGTGCAATCTACTGTGTAGTTCCTAGGGCATGCCTAGCAAATATGAGATTGTCTTTTGCAGCCAGAGAATAGGCACTTGTCCAGGGGCTTTAAAACTTTTTCTTAGTATGTGCATGTGAGAGGAAGTAAAGAGAGGATAATGCAAAGACTTCCTTGTGAACCAATTCCCCTCTCATTTGCAATCACATGAACCATCTCGCCTCTCTTTCTTGACTATGTAATATCCCTGTGGCAACTACAGCATTTGCTTAAGGGGAAAAGTAAAATTAAAAGGCCTATTTAGCTGGAGAAACCGCTATAATGTGACCACCAGGTCTCTATGGCTGACAGTTTAAGGTTCACGGCACTAGTCTAAAGATAGAGAGGCAGTCGTGAGAGTCTGCTCCAAAGTAGGAGATAGTTGGTTGCCAGAGAGAAATGGGCAAATGAGAATTGTGCGTGTTTAGTAGAAAAGTGGGCGGTTGGGCTGGGTGGAACTGATACTGTAAAATTGGTGTGTGAGGACTGCAGAGCAGTAGTTTTCAGTCCTTCACAAACTAAATGCTGGCCTCTCTTCTTTCTAGTCTATTACTGCTATGGAATTGTTATGACTGTTGTCTATGTACCTTGACATTTCTAAGGAGTCTTTCTGTCTCTGGGCTGGTCTGTTACAGAGCCTTGGCCAGCATAGCTATGCTGGCAGAGCCCCCCGACAGAAGGAGTTCTGCCAGCATAGCTACATCCACTTCCCCGAATGACATTAGCTATACTGACAAAAGACCTCTTCTAGCTGCGTAGTTGTGTCTACACTGGGGATAGCTGAATCCTCCATTACTATGCGGGATGTGGAGACTTCATATTTGTCCTTTCCAGTTTATTTGTTTTCCTTAATTTAAAATACAAGTCACTCGGATAAGAAGTGAAGGTTGTTCTTGGTGTCTGGAAAAGCATATAACAATGATAAAGATCCAGAGGAAAGACTGGCAGGTAGGTTATGGGCAAGAATAGCCCGTGGAGTGGAGCAGCAAAAAAAAATGGATCTCTAACTATATGGGGGATCATTTCTTTAATAAGCTTAATATTTTATATTATCTCATGTTTAAGAATCAGCATTTTTGACGCAGTCAGGTAAAATAGACAGAGGGATAACGGGAGAGTTATGTCCGATGGAAATAAATTTGGGTGTAAAAATAATGGGCCTACAGAGTAGTGGAGACCTGTTAAGCAGTATGGGCTCAAAATGCCTCTGAAACAAGTAATATGGAATTAATTCTTCTATCTGCCATGCTCCCTGTTCTCTCTCTTTCACACACATACATTTTAGCTGATCGTTGTAAATCATCCTTTATCCGCTAGCTCTGTTTTATCTTCGCTATATTCTAGTGAAGCAGTAAAATTAAGTGCTGGTGCTGGGGTCCTGGTATTTGAAAGGTTCCCGTGAGCTCCTTCTTCTGCTCACAAGCAGCTCTGGAAAGTGGGTCAAACTTTCCGATTTACAGAGTTGTTGCTGTTGCAATTATTGTTTTAAAGAATTCAGTATCAAGTGTTGTCTCTATAATTGTTCCTTAATTTTCCTCTGATGCATTTGAGATCAGATCTTTGTATGAAAGATTGAGTAAAGGGCAAGTGAAGCTCCATTGTATGAAATGCTTGAATCAAATAGTACATATAAAAAAAATTTTTCCAGCTACAACTGACTCAAGAAGCTTCAGCTTAGAGATGTATGGGTAGAAAATGGCCCAATAGTAGAACATAAGAATGGTCATACTGGGTCAGACCAAAGGTCCATCTAGCCCAGTCTTCCAACAGTGGCCAATGCCAGGTGCTTTGGGGGGATGAACAGAACAGGTAATCATCAAGTGACCATCCCCTGTCGCCCATTCCCAGCTTCTGGCAAACAGAAGCTAGGGACACTTCAGAGCATGGTTTTGCATTCCGGCTAATAGCCATTTATGGACCTATTCTCTGTGAACATATCTAGTTCTTTTTTGAACCCTGTTATAGCCTTGGCCTTCACAACATCCTCTGGCAAAGAGTTCCACAGGTTGACTGTGCATTGCGTGAAGAAATACCTCCTTTTGTTTGTTTTAAACCTGCTGCCTATTAATTTCATTGGGTGGCCCCTACTTCTTGTGTTATGAGAAGGAGTAAACAACACTTCCTTATTTACTTTCTCCACACCAGTCATGATTTTATAGACCTCTATATTGTCAGGAACAAAACAATATTACCCACTTGGTTTCATTGGATGCTGGATGGTAACTGCTATTTTGTCTACAATATATAAGTCAGGTGTTCAGGATCCTTTTTAAATACCAGCAGTATTGCCAAACTCAAGTAACTGCCATCATTAGTCAGGCCTCAAAAATTATGAGATTGGCTAAAAATAATAGGTTTTTAAAAAAATAATAAAAGCTGGGTCTTTTCATTTGAATTCTGGTTTTCAGCCTTTAGGGTGCGCTCAGATGAAGTTTTCAAGCTTTTTTCCACTGCCATAAGAACTAGAAACTTACTTAAAAAAGAAAGAAAGAAAGAAAGAAAGAAAGAAAGAAAGAAAGCTGAGATTCTTACCTAGAGCTGGTGCCTTAAGTAAAACACAAAATATCACAAGACCTGTGATAAAATTACGAGACCTGGTAACACTGTAGGCTTGATTGCTCCCTCCTGTGGGAAAATGAGAGGGAAGAGCTATTAAAGGTGGGAAGATCCCTCCATATTCTGCTCACAATTTTCTTCAAATCATTTCATGAGAGGTCCACGGTTTGCTCTCTTCAGGGTCAGTCCCCATCATCAGAGTGGACAGTGGTGTCACCCCCAAACTCATACTTACATGTCAGCTCATCAGCTCAAAGAAAGGCCCATTCCCCTCTCTGGCCAGTGATGTTCTAATGAAGATGAGCTGCCACAACTTCCCCAGCCTCTCCTCATGAGGAAGGGGCAGTGGAAGAGAGAATCTAGCATCAGACTGCATCCCTTCTCAACAGGATTTCTGTGTGGGGAAGAAGAACAAGGCATGTTTCCAAATCTCCCTTCTTTCACTGGCTGGCACCCTTGTAAGTTGTAGATTCCCAGCCTTACAGAGGAACTTCCACAGGGTCCTGGGAAGGGCAGATCAGCACATTGAATCATTTCATTTGTGCTTTTAGTTCACTTTTTTTATGCTTCATGCTTGTAAAGCTTGACTCCTCGCAGGTTCTTGGAAAGTGAACACAAAGTTCACAGACATGGTCAAACTAAAATTCAGTTTCAAATGTAATGAATATTTCTGAATCTTCCCCCCCACACACACACTGTTTATTTAGCCCTAAACTAGACCTCATGGAATCAAAAAACATTACTAAAAGGGGAATTTTTCAAAGGTCATTTAAGAGCTAACTCAAAATTCAGGAAGACACTTATAACAAGTCTCTTCTCCCCAAACAGTAAGTAAATTCATTTATTAAAGCAGTGATTCTGAAAAATATTTGGGGGTCATAATAGATTATCACCTGAATATGAGATCCCAATGTGATGTTGTGGCCAAAAGAGCCAATGTGATCCTGGGATGCATAAACAGGGGCATTTCCAGTAGGAGTAGAGAGGTTATGCCACCTCTGTGTTTGTCGTTGTTACGACTGCTGCTGGAACACCGTGTCTAGTTCTGGTGTCTTCAATTCAAGAAGGATGCTGATATGTGGGAAATAAATATTTGATAACGGGCTCTTCAATCTAGCAGAGGAAGGTATAACACAATCCAATGACTGGAAGTTGAAGCTAGACAAATTCAGACTGGAAATAAGGTGTACATTTTTAATAGTGAGGATAATTAACCACTGGAACAATTTACCAAGGGTTTGGGTGGATTCTCTGTTACTGACCATTTTTAAATCAAGATTGGATGTTTTACTAAACGATCTGCTCTAGGAATTATTTTCTGGAAATTCTGTGGCCTGTGTTAGGGAGGAGGCCAGATTGAATGATCATAATGGTCCCTTCTGGCCTTGGAATCTATGAATGGAAGTACCACTTAAAGAGATAGAGGAGAATATACTCTGAGACTATGACTTGAGATAGTGATTACTCCTGAAGCAAATTGGGTAGGTAAAATCCAGGAGCTAACTGCAAGCTTCTAAAATATCACATTTTTATGAGGGTCCAATTACTCGACTGGTTCATGCAAAGTCCACAGAAAATGTTTTGCAGCTGTATGTTTATACCTTTGTTTTCACTATCTGATGGCAAATCAACTAACAATTGACATTCTCTAACACGAAACAGTGCAGTGCATAAGTAACTGTGGAACTCACTGCTGGTGAGTATTATTGAAGCAAATAGCTTAATGCAAGTCAAAAAAGGATTTGTATGGATATGTACAGCATCTGCAGTTACATAAGGGAGCACTATATTATTGCAAGGGATATGAGTTTTTATGCTTCAGGGCAAAACCTGGTTGGGCCAAGATGAAATTTCTCCCTGTGGTTTAGAACTGTGCAGATGAGTGTATTATTGGGGCCTTCTTCTGATCACCCCCTGATGCAGGCAGGAGCAAATGTCTAGGGAGTTACAAAGTGTAAAATAGGTCTGAGATAAGAATCAGGTCCTTAGACCCCAAGTCATCACAGCACCTAATTGTGCACTCAAGTCTGTTCCTATTCAGCAAATTACTTAGGTGCTAATTCGGGAACACATTTAAGTCCATGCTTAGCTTTAATGAGCTTAATTCCTATCGAGAGACTTAAGCTTGTACCTAAAGTTCAGCACATGGTTAAGTGCTATCCTGAACTGGGACCTTAAGCAAATGCTTAAATTTCATGGAAGTCACGAATTTCTTTGTCGTGAAGGCTAAAGTAAAGCCTTAAGCACCTGTTTAAAGTTAATCATGTGCGTAAGTGTCTTGCTAATTTGGGGTCATCATTTGTATACCTTTCCACAAAGTATCGGGCATTAGCTGCTACCAGAAATAGGATATTAGAGTATACGGGCCATTGGTCTGCTTTGCTATAAAAACTCCTATGCTGTTAAGAGAACTGGTCCATTGCAAACTTAGGCAGTGTAGTGTTTAATGTAAGTTTACCAATAGAACTGTGAGCTGCCTGAGTACAGAGTCGGATAGTTATGGAGAATGTGTTTGTAGCTTTAACAATGTAAAACATGGAATTATGTGAAGACGGTTCATTTTTACCTTTCTGGAGACTTGGGAGTGAAACCTAATGAAGGTCACAAATAAGACAGGAAATAGTCAAGGCTGGCAGCTCCTGTTACATTTAAGAACATGAAGGAAGAGAGAGACAACTCACAAATTCTAAAGGAATATTTAGACTCTGCTCAGCTTGACTCATTAAAAATGTTTATTTGCAAGCTTTCCATTAAAAAAAAATGGGTTTTAAACTACTTAAATAGATTTTACATTTGAAAATAAGAAACAAGTCCCAGATTAACCTGTTGCTTATACAGTAGGCTAGGCATTATCCTATATGTTTTCATTATGCCTTGAAAGATTGCTATATGGTGATTATATCTGAGGTCTTAAGTCAGACATACATTTTTCAAAAAACCTGCAACATAGCAAAATTTAATGTTTGTATAAATCATGAGCTATGCATTTTTGAGCAGTGTAGTAATATATTGGATGAAGGATCAGAATATATTATTTTTACTTTTTTTTCAAAACAAATAATTTTTTCCTCATTGTAGGATTTTCTTTAAGCAAAACTTTAATATATTAAAGATGCACTAAACTAATTTTGTGACTTTGCAGCTGATTATTTTGCTATGTGTATGCCTCATAAGCATGAAATATTATCGTTGCAGGGGAAAAAATTGAATTTTCCCTATCTGGAAACATTTAGCAGTTTATACAGAAGCTGATTTTAAAAAATGTTACGTGTAGCATGTTGGATGGAGCTGTTATTAAAAACCTAATACCAGTGTAACATCAGTACAGGTAACCGTGTGACGGAGGGGGTGTTTCAGCCCAAGGAAATGGTATTAAATTCAGTGTCTGCCCATTTGGAGGAAAGAATCAGGATTTAGAGGGCTTCTCCTCAATGTATCAGGGCAATGTCACACAACAGCAAACAGCAAGCAATAATGGAGTTAATCAGAAAAAAAATCATAGCTGCCAAGATGTTAAGAATATAATGCACGGTATAAATTAAGATGCTATGTTAAGATACCTTTTGAATTCTGTTAATGTCCAAAATAATGAATTTAGCAGCCCAGGTCTAATGGTAAGGCCCTAAATATGTTTCTAGCAGAGCTCAGCTGAAAAATGTGCTCAGCTGAACTGTGGACATTTTGTCCGAGCCTCAGTGCTGGAATTTTATTTTACCATTTCTAAAAGAGGTGACAGCAAAATATGTATAGGATATACATTCTATACCTGTATACACACATATATCCAGTATGTATATATCCAGTATACATCTGCCCTACTCCAACTCTGGGCTCTCCTTTGCCCACACAATTGTGTAGGCTAAGGGCTGCCTCTGTCACATTTCTCTGATGACCCTGGGCCTGATTCTAATTCACATCAGTGTAAATCAAGAGTAGTACTACTAAAGTCAGTGGAGTCCTACTGGTGAAAAGCCAGTGTTAGTGAGAGCAGAAACACTTCCAGTGACACTTCTCACTCATTGCAGGAGGCCTATTCATCATACCTTCTCTTAGAGCATGTCTACACTACAAATGGAGGTGTGACTGGAGTGCGAGTAAGTATACTCACTCCAGCTTTAGTCTAGCTGGTGCGGGTAACAGTGGTAGAGAGGACATGGTTGTGTGGGTTTCAGCGCGGGCTAGTTGCCCCAGTACCAGCCCATGAGGGACTCTGGGTATGTATTTGGGTTGCTGGCTCATGCCTGAGGTCTGTACTTCACTACTGTTGTTAACAATGCTAGTTAGTTTAAAACTAGCATAAGTATGTCTACCCATGCTACAATTACACATTCATTTATGGTGTAGACATATCCTTAGTTTAGAATCACATGTCGGGCAGGGCGGCACTAAGAGGGGCTTGCAGGGGCTATAGCCACCCCAAAATTTGCCTTAGCCATCCCATAGCAGCGGCCACTCTCCAGCCACCAAGCTCTGAAGGCAGAAAGTGGTGGCTGCTGGCCCAATGCCCAGCTCCAACAGCAGCAGAGATGTAAGCCAGAGCGCTGCCCAGTGCAGGTGGAGGGTCCAGGGCTCCCCACAGTGGCCTGGACTGACCCACTCTGACCCAGGCTCCTGGGCCCTGTCCCCCATGGTCACTGCTTCCCGATGGTTCTGCTGGCATCACAGCCAGGTCCCCCTGCTCAGGCAGCTCTTACTGGCTGTGATCAGCCAGAGCCCCACATTGCCTGACTCCAGCTTCTGGCCTCTGACCTGGCCAGGGGGTGGGACCACGGAGGGGGTGGAGCCTCATGGCAAGGAGGGGCACAGCCTCCCCCCCAGTTTTCTGTCTGGTCTACTTCAGACTCCCCCGCCCCCCGATGTTGGGCTCTTCCCTCTGGTTGAACTTGCTTTGCCACTGGCTGCGCAAAAGTTTTCTGCCTACCAAATAATGTTTGCAGTGTTGTAGCTGTGTTGGTCCCAGGCTATGAGAGAGACAAGGTGAGTGAGGTAATATCTTTTATTGGACCATTTTCTGTTGGTGAAAGAGACAGATGTTTGAGCTCCACAGAGCTCTTCTTTCACCAATAGATCTTGGTCCAATAAAAGATATTAACTCATCCACATGGTCTCTACCAGATAATGGTGACAACTAGATGATTGCTAATAAGTAAAAGCATGTCTAGAAATAACCTTTCTCACTCCCAGAACAGCAACTCCACAGTTAGCAATTATAATCCTGGGACATTGGACTCACCGCCAATAGGGAAATTTGCACTGATATAATTAATTTACGACAGTAAATCTCATGTGTGTTGCATGTCTACATTAGGGTTTTGCCTGGGTGTAGCTCCATGGATGCAGCCATCCCAGTACAAATTTCTCCAATGGAAACAGTTCCTAAGGGGCTAGATTTAATTTATGCAAGGGATCCTGAAGTTATACATAATCTGATCCATTAAAAATAATCTCTAATAAAGTATTCAAATAACATTAACCCAGCACTGCTAAGTCTTTTAAGAAATGCACATATGTCCACTGCAGGACTGAATAGCTAGACTAGATAAATATATAAATAAATACATTGGGCGTGATGCTTCTCTCACTTGTACTGGAGTGAATCAAAGAGAATCGACATGACATTTTCTTTACTCTCTTGATTACAGGACTAGGCATGGTTCTCTTGTTACATACAGTGGCATAAATCCACTGCAGTTAGTGGAGTTACCAATGTAAAAGAGATGAGAATAAGGGCCTTGAATATATGAGATCAGAGTTGGGTGAATAATGTGATGTAGACACGCTGTGTTGAATATCTTCTCAATCTTAACATGATCTTGAAGAAAGGGGTCAATACATCTGTTTTTCTAATGTTTTGGTGTGACATCACATCGTGTCTTCCTTATAACTCTCTATTTGGAGACATTTTGTCCCCACAATAACCTATAACTTCCTAGGGAAGTTGTGGCAGCTCCTTCACTGGAGGTTTCAAGGAGAGGCTGGATAGCCATCTGTCTTGGATGGTTTAGACACAACAAATTCTTCATCTTGGCAGTGGGTTAGACTAGATGACCCTTGCGGTCCCTTCTAACCGTATGGTTCTATGATTCTATGATTGCAGGGACCTGGATTAACACAGCCTGATTCACCTTTTTCTTGGACCTTTCCCAGTCCTTTACACTGGTGTAAAGTGAGTGTAAAGCTCTATCACCAATTATTAATAGGGGGGAAGTCTGATTTGGTAGGACCACTCTGTGCCCACTTTGTATGGGCGTAAATGATGAAGCAGAGCCTGTGTCAATGGTGTTACTCCTGAAACCAGTGGGCTGACACCTGCCTAAAGCTGGTATAACAGTGGTGAATCAGGCCCACAGATTCTAACTCCAGACCTTACAAAATCATGCAATAATGAGAGTGGAAATTCCCAAGCTAACAATCTCATAATAAAACATCATGCTATTAGGCTCATGTGGCAAGATGAAACCCTGAGAGCTATCACAGGGAACAGAGATCAGTGGAGAAATATCATCAGTGATGAAGTATTAGGTCTTTGTGGCATGCCCTTCCCTGCCCCCGCCCAGGATTTGTGCAAATCTAAAATGAAGAAGTAATTTCAAGAAATCTCTGGGCTAAAATGATTCTCTGAGTATCACTTTGGAAAAGGAGATGAAAGTGCCCATGCATACTCTTGTGGGGTCACTTTTGAAAGCCAGCAAGTCAAACTGTAAAGGATTAGATTTTCTGAAAGTAAAAGGAGAGCGTTTAAGAATATATGTTGATTGAATTATCCTTCTTCAAGTGACATTTAGACATTAGCCTTGAGACTGAAACACACTCAAATATCTACCGTCCTTAAAGGCCACTAACATTTTATATCAGCAGATGGGTTAGGAACAGTGAGAATATGAGCAGCAATGTGTATCTGTCTGTATACAGTTGAAAACTGTAAAAACTTGCCAGTTGCCTTAGATACCTAAGCAAGCGTTTGCTGTTAGATAACATCAGTATTTGGGGCATTCAAGGCATTTCCTATTGAGTACAGAGACATACAAATAAATATTGTCAATACTGAGGTAACTGATCTATTTAGTTTAGGTAAAACTGGCACATTTTTAAATGTTCACAAGTACATATGTGTAATCTAAATGGTTTTTCAGATAAATCTCAAAAATTCACAAAGAAGCAATCACAGTTTTAACTCCGTACAAGAAACAAATACTATTTCTTTGGTTACTTTTAATATTGGGCATTTTCTGAACCACAAGGGGTTTTGCACAGCTGTTGTAGAAATTGTGAGTTCTGAGTGAAAACTAAAACAATAACAATAATAATAATAATAAAAGAACTTCCTCAAAAAAGCCTTCACTAGAAAAAGAAAATCTTTTTTTGAGGTTTCAAAAAGTGTCATGAATTTCCCGGCTTACCTCACACATTATTTTACTTTTTTTTTTTTTTAAACCTCTGCATTTTCTGGTTCTGGATAAGACCCCACAAGATAGGGTCGTAATATAGCAAGAATGTTAAGGCTTGTCCACACAAAGACTTAATGTGCAGCAAGCTGCAATGGAAATCTACAGCAAACTAGTCTGTCTTGCACTAACTACTGTGTGGACTTGCTGCTGAGCACTAAAAGTTCTGTAGTGCTCTTTGATCTACTGCTACAGACCTTTTAGTGCAGAGTAGCTGGGTCCACATGACAATTTAGTGCACAGCAGGCCAATTCACTGTGAATTTACTCCACAGCTAGCTGCTTGCTGACTTGCTGTATAAAGAAGTCCTAAGACAAAATGTTAATAGTGTTGGGCCAGATCCTCAACTACTGTAAATCAATGTAGCAAATCCATTGAAGTGAGCGGAGCTATATCAATTTGTGGCTAGATTTGCCCCATTAATTCCCTTTTTTTTTTTTTTTTTAGTGCCAAAAGCATGAATGGCACGTGGAGCAAAAATGCAGCAAGGGTGTTGCTTTCCTCCTTCTATTTCTGGGTCTTCCAGCCTGAGGAAGTAACAGAAGGCTCTCACATACATTAAAAAAAAAAAAAAGCCTTTTCTCATGAAATTTCCATTCCAATTTTGCAGACTCAGGAGATCTGGATAGTTCAGATAAGCTTCAGATAAGCATCTTAACTTTTAAGATCAAACCTTGAACTCTGAATTGTTTGTGGTTCTCCCCATGACTAGGAGAAAACTGTTTAGCCAAGAAGGGTGGTGTAGTGGTATGATACACCTGGGGAAATATCACTTCAGTGCCTCTGCAGATTCATTTTATTTCAAGGTGGAGTGCTTGCCATATGGCTGCTTTGTTTCCAGTGAATATAAGGGATTGAATCAATTGCCCTCTGATGATATGGGCACACTGAACGGACATACATCATTTGCTGAGCCCGGGACTTCTGGGTTGTGTGGAGGGGAGGAGGGCAAACAACCCTATGGATAAATCATTCTTGTTTGGCTTACAGAACTATGGGCTGAAGTCTGAGGTGCTAAGCCAGATCAGTGTAGCGGTTTTAACACCCTCGCATATGGATATTTTTCCTCATTTGGAAATTGCCCATTGATAAATGTGTGTGGCAGCCAAGAACAGTTAGGTCACACAATGAAGAGACCCTCAGAGGTTAAGGTCATTGGCAAGATATCATGGATAAGGCTGTAATACAGCTGGATACGCATTACTTATCCAATGACAATTAATAGATGGCTTTTTCACCATTAGTTTTCATAGCCTTAATAGAAAGAAAAGGGGGGGAAATGTATCCTGCAGACGGGTTCTGTTACACCTTGAAGAATTTTAAATTTAAGATATTAAGGGCCAGAAACAGAACTGGTCGAAAATAGTGATTTCAGTCCTGAGGGAAATTCCACTATTGCAACATTTATTTATGTCTCAAATCAGGTCAAAAAGCTAAAATATCAAAACTTATCACAGAATGGCCACAGTTCTTCCTTATGGGCCAGGCTCCAAGCCTGAACTATATCACCCATGATGCACCATGGCAGCTCAGACAGATATGTGTGATAGGTAAGAAGGAGGTGAAGCTGTCAGGGAGATGTATTCTAAAACTGGCCAGGTCCTGACATAAATAAGATAAGCTGAGAATTGCCATAGGTGGCCAGAGTCCCCAGTGCTTCCTCCCATCGATATGTACATACCCGTCGGAGAAAGTTGGTGTAGGAGCTGTCTCTGCTGTCCCCTCCATCATAGGACTTCTAAGCTAGACAACTGTGGACAGAACTGGAGTTAAGAATCTGGGTGTAAATCTCAACGACCACACATCAGCACTTCGGTCAAGCTTTGTATTTAGATCTGAGGAGAGCTATGCAAATCTTTCCCAACAAAACCTGAAACCAGGGACAACTTGACTGTTTTTGCCTTTATTGCAAACACCAAATATAGGCCATGTTTGCAAGGTTCACCAATTTTGCAAGAGAATAGTGCCAAATTCCAAGCAAACATGATTGACTTTTGGGTATCAGTGAGTGATTTATTGTCTGAGGTGGAAGCCTGGTTTCATGTAATTTTATCTAACTAGAGATGACCCAAGACCTAAATCTGGATTTAGATTCTGAAATTCCCCTTGCCTGTTCCAACATTTGGGGGATTTCACATCCAGAGTTTGGTTTGGTCCATTCTAAAGATAGGGACCATTTGTAAAATTCATAGGCTCAGAAACGTGCTGGAAAAAGAGCTTTTAAATCATTCAATCCATTTCTGTGTCTATGCAGGATTGTTCCCTACAGTACATTTTCTAAAAAGAAGTTCAATATGTAATATTTCTGAGCCATTATTAATTCCATCCCTCTTCTTTATTAATGGCCATTGTTTCCTTACTGTGCCTTTTTCTCTTGATATCCCTGTAAAAGCCCTTCCTATTTCTCTCAACTTCTCTGCCTTATTCCTTAGTCTTAGTACACTTTTCTTTGGTTTTCATTGTACCATGTATTTGTGACACAAACAACTGCAGCACAGAAGCATAGGGCAGGGAGGCTGGAGGTTAGAGTAGTTGGAGACAGGTGAGGCTTTTTGCACCTGGAGAGGGGTAGGAGGCTGTTTGGGATTGTGTGAAAAACACATCTAAAAATGATCAGGAATTAAATAGTTAATAATGTTGACATTTAAACTGTCATCATTAGGTTTCAGAGTTACTAAGATGAATAGGGTGGTTTATCATTTCCAAAGCTTTCTGTAGTCTCAGGAATGCAGCATTGCATCCAGTGTCACTTGCAAATTCTCTTTAAAACAATGGACTGTTTTTTAAAAATGAGGGCTTAGGTTCTGGATCACAAGAATAACATTTTGCGGCAAATTCAATTGCTGCAGACTTTCAGAACACACAAGTCCCTACTTGTGGTATATTAAGAATCCTCCATTATTGAATACTTGTGAATTTCAATATTTCTTCATATCGCTCCTTTTACTTTAGATTCTCTAATGCTCTAAATTCTGCTTTCCTGAAACCTGATATCCTTTTACTGTTACTCCTGGACAGACAAAACAGGCCGTTGTAGAACTACAGAAGTGCCATAGCATGCCATATATGGTAGGTTAAAAACTTTCCATCAAAACTGTTCTTTGACTGAGAATTGGTTTTTCGACTAAATGATTTTTTTTAAGTGCCTGCTTTCTGTAAATAATCTGAAGTTTTCATCAAAAGAGAGAAAACCACAAAGATCTGGGGTTTCAGACAAAAAGTTGCTCTTGTTTTTAATGAAAAATAAAAAATTTCATCAGGAAAAACAAACAAAATATTTTTGACAAGCTCTAATGACATAGTTCAGGCAAAATTTCCTATAACAAACTGTGACCTAGAGCTGGGCAAAACTTTTTGGCCAAAACTTTTTTGAGCTGAAAAAAAGCTGACTTGGGTCAACAAATATGTTTTGTGAATTTGGATTGATTTTGTCAAATTGTTTCAATCAAAACAAAAACAAACAAAAAAAAAGGAAAAAAAACCCGGAAATGTAAAAATGAAATGTTTTGATTTTTCAGACTAGAGTCGTGAGGGGCTTTAGTCTCCAGTCACAAAATCAAAGAGTAGATGTCTCTCTTATATAGTAGCCCCATGGTTTGAGCCCTTAACTGGGATGTGGAAGACGTGTGTTAGAATCCCTGCTCTTCATCAGGGACTTGACACCAAGTCTCTCTTTCCTCCCATAGGAGTGCCCTAACCACCAGGCTATTGGGTGGAGGGCTGCCTCAGTCTCTCCCGTTGAAGCCAGGCCACTTTCTTGAAAATACCTGTAACTGGGCCAGAAAGAGAATGACTCTGCAGCCTAGCATTCCAGAGCAGGGATTGAACACTGGTCTCCCACATCCCCAATGAGTGCCCTGACCATTGGGTATTGGGGAAACCAGCTTCTTCCTCAGTTTTGTGAAACTAGCCTTTGATTTCCTCTGCTCCTAATTTTTTAAGAAAAGGTTTAAAATGCCAAGAAACTAAATGAAATATTTTATTTTTTGTTCAACCTCAAAGGAAATTTTTCTGACCTTTTCAATTGGCTGAAAATTCTGAGAAAAATTGGTTTCAGTTCAACCTGAAATCATATTTCTTTTTTTTTTCCCCTAATGTGGCAATGAACTGAAATATCAGTTAATGGCACAGCTCTCCTGTGAACCGATTTCTCACTATGTTGAATTCAAGTTCCAAGGTCGTTTGTACTTTACACTTTCTCATTCAGTTCCTCCATATTAGGAAGAAGTAGATCATGAATGTCACCGCTCTTCTAAACAGGTTTATTATGTGCTTTTAAAAACCTGAAGTGCTTGTCAGAAATCCACTAAGAGTAACAGAGACTTTACTGCAGAAGTCTGATGTAGAATTTGCTCATTTGGGCTGAATAAAAAGATGGATTAGTTAAGAGGGTGAAAGGGGGGGCTGGGTTCTGAGTGTTAATTGCATCCCTAATAAAATCATCTAGTTAAACTGTCTGCTTTGTGGTACAGCACCATGGTGAAGGAATTTCTAAAGGCAGCCCGCTACATTGATTGTGCTGCTAGACAATTAATTGAAATGAGAAAAACAACCAAAAAAAGAATTCTGAAATACTAGATTTTCAGCTGTTCTTCATTACACCAATTTGTGGAGATTAATTCAACAGATAGAATTAAACGCTTTTCCCAGGGTGCTGAGTGTTTTTGCTCTCCTTTAGCAGTAGGTTCTGTGTGCAGCTGACTCCTTTGTGTACCCACACATCTCCTGAGCAGCGAGGAGGAATACCTTGAGCTAGAGAGAGATCAAGCAAATATAATATACAAAACAAATTATTTTTCACCATTTACAGCCTGGCTGTAAAAAGAAAGTGTTTCTGTTATCTCTTCTTTCAGATTTTTGTGGTGGTGGTGGTTAGTTTTTTTCTTCCTATGGGTATATATCTGTCCTGTGAGTATATATCCTCCGGAGATAATTTAGCTTTGTGTTTTATTTTTTGTAAGCATGGGATCATTCTTATAGCTTTTGTGTTTATCCCATTGTTAATATTGCATTGGTGCCTCTTGCCTAAAATTGCTAATATTCTGCTATCGATTTGTCTCCTTCACTTCTGGCATTAGTTACAAATTACAACTTTCTCTTCCTTAAAAGTTTTTTAATGTGATTGATTACTGCATGCCCTGATTGTTCCCATGATCCGAGGCTTGATTCAATCCCATGAATGAGGAGGTTTTTATAGCATACGCACCAGTGCTAGGGCATTCATGGAAATGAGGACCCTGGGCTCCAATGGGAGTTTTGCCGGAGCAAAGAATGAAGAGTTGGGCTCCATAATATCTCCACCCAGAAGCTATAATGTCTTGAAACACCCATGTAATTATGTTGTATTGGTTTTATATGCAGGGGTCTAAGCTACATCTAAATCCGTAATTCTGCGATGAGCTTTTTTGCAGGTGGACCCCTGAACCCATTGGCTTCGAAGGAGCTCCGTACAGGTGCAGGTGTCTGTTCATGCAGAATTCACTGAAGTACTAGGCCCTTAGACTGTAAACTCTTTGGGGACCATGATTTTGTGTTTATAGAAAAGGGGCCAATGGTGCTACCGCAATATAAATAATAATAAACAAGAATACGGAACATGGAGAAAAGGGAAGATATAGGGATTCTATTACAGATAAGGGATCCTGTGAAGACCTTTCCCCAAAAATATAATTAGATTTTCATGTAAGTAAATGAACCCTCTATGAACTTGACAGTTAAACCTGTGTAGCTAAGAGTATTCAGCTTGCTTCTAATCTCAAATACATTGGCTGTGACAAACACACTGTGCATGTGCCATAGCCAGTTTTATCAGATGAGTGGTGATGTGCAAGCACCTGGGCATTTGAGATTATGATTAGGCTCAGCTGTGATCGTGGGAGGAGTCTGTGATAGTGGGAATGAATCTATTGTTGTTGCTTTAACGCCGTCCAAATTAGGATGGAAATTATGAGTTTGTAAACTGTACAGGTTGAAGGAGATTTGTTACTGAAACTCACTGTAATTCTTGTGGTTTGAAAAAATTCTGACAAAACCACTGGTCAGTTATATCCTACTTTTTCATGTATCACCACAAAATACTGAATTTCTGATTATGAGCTTCAAAATTTACACCCATCTCTTGAGCCCGGTGCAGATACAAAAATTTTGATCTGCATCCAATCTGCGTCCACGATAATTAACTTGTATCTGACCTACGATCTGTACTCCACCTTTGATATGTATCCACATGTGCACCCACACCAACACCATCTAGGGCAGTGGTTCTCAACTGGGGGTCCATGCCCCCCCCAGTTTCAGGGGGACCACAGGGCTCCATGGGGCTGAAGCCCCAAGTTCTGGCACCCCCATGTGGGGCTGAAGCCCTGTGCTCTGGTGCCCCCCTGTGGGTCTGAAGCCCCGAGCTCCAGCACCCCCAATGATCGCTGAAGTCCTGAACCCTAGCACCCCAAGCAGGGCTAAAGCCCAGAGTTCTGAGCCTGGGTTGTTTCCTCTCCCCGCCACTGCCCCCCCCCCCCCGCAGGGCTCTGGGCTTCAGTCCCACCAGGCCCCTGAAAAAGGCTTGCAGCCCCCCAGGGGGCTGAGGATCCTCACTGAGAACTGCTGCATCCAATCCGCAAAGATGGGAAACAATACAACCACATCCTCATCCACGGATGCACATATCCGCAGATATAAAGCGAATAGCTGTGCATTTCCAGGGCTCAACCCATCACCTCTTCCTGTTACAAGTGCACAAATCAATTCTCTGAATTTTGAAAATAACTATGACAATGATAGTTTCCTGATTTCCACTAGGTTTGAATATGACTTCACAACTCTGTCTGCATGCATGTATGTGAATAAGAGTGAAAGAAATGAAAGAAAACATCTAAGAAAAGTAGGAGCTTACATTTTGTCAGGTAATTCCTGCTGCCTGCCTTTGGGACTGGACTAACACATTTTGCCTAATTTTAAACCCACTCAGCTTTGTAGGTTAGAAAGTTAAACACACGTTACTGGACCCGTCTTCTCTTTAGAGAGACAGTGGAATAAAAAAATGGAAGAAGATTTCAGAGACTGAGAACTAGTATTCTGAGCCAAAAAAAAATTGTTTGAGATGTTTGCAAAAATTTCTACTTTAAAAAGTTCACCCATTTCTATTTCAGAGTACATAATATGTACATCAGTGGGATTTTGCCTGTTGAGAACATAATCATCTGTGCCATAGTGGAACATACATATATTATTACTGTGTATAGTATTAGGGCCTGTCTACACTTAAAAAGCTGCAGCGGTCCCATTGTAGCGCTTTAGGGAAGACGCTACTACACCGGTGGGAGAGCTTCTCCCATCACCGTAATTAATCCATCTCTGTGAAAGGTGGTTGCTATGTGGACAGGAGAAGCCTGCTATCAACATAGCGCTGTCCACACCTGGGGTTAGGTTGCTAAAACTATGTTGCTCAGAGGTTTGAAAAAGTTTGTAGCGTACACCTGGCCTTATTATTTATTATTAGTATTACCATAGCACCTAGGAACCCTAGTCATAGACCAGGACCCCATTGGGCTAGGCACTGTACAAATAGAGAAGAAAAAGACAGTTCCTGTCCCAGTTGAAGTAATTGTGATATACATTTATTGAGGATAAAAGCAATGAGCCAGATGAAAAAAATCATGATCATCTCTCGTAAACATTATCTAACATAGGCTCCAATTCAGCAAAGCATCTAAGCACTATCCTGCTCCCATGGATTTCAATGGGACTTCAGTCTGTACTTAAAGTTAAGGAAGTGCTTACTTAAGTCATTTGCTGCATTAGCAGTTATAATAGATATCTGATTGCTCTGGAAATACCAACCACTGAGCCTTTATTCTGATTCTATTTCTGCGCAGTCCAAATCCCTCTTCTATCCCTCTTATAAAACAAAGTAATTTGGCTACATAGAAACTTACAACAAAGCTAAAGGAAAATTCTCATTTTTCATTATCTCACTTTTTTGTTGTTGTTGAAATAGGAACACATCTGGAGCACTATAATTTGCATGACATTTTGCATGCACTTAGTTCTTGGTATGAACTAAGGAATAGACTTTGAACTCTTAATCTTATATTCAAATTTTTCTTTTTTTTCTTTTGTGTGTTTCTGTTGCATTCCCAGAACAATATGAGAGGCCACTAGCTAATTTACACCATATAAATATGCACGGCTGTTAACTAAAGACTTTGCGGAATCATGGCTAACATATCAAAGGATAGTGTACTGAGTTCAGTACTGCTGGGGATATATTTTTATTTAAAATTCTTCATATCTCATATCTTTTATTTTCTCAGCATCAAATGGATCTGTACACCTTCAACACTTAAATTATCTTTACCACCAGAAAGAAAATAAATGTTTAAGAAAACATTTAAATAACTCTTTCTTTAAAACATGACATATACTGTAGTATGAAATCTAATCTCCTAATTTTGCATGAGATGTAGGTCCTAATATAAATAAGAGAATGCACTTTGTTTGATCTTTATAACATTTACATCCAATTTTAAGGCCTGATCCTGGGAACAATGCACATTGCCACTCTGGTGCACCTACCTGCCTCTCTTTGCAGGATCAGGGCCTTAATATTGTTTAGTCATGTTTCGTATGCTTTACTGCATTAGCAGAAAAATATGATCACCTCTTTGGTAGAAAAAACACTACCTCTGAATTGTTACTTGTGTTTACCAAAGAGGATAAGCCTGATTCAGCACTAGATCCTGAAGGTCCAGGGCTTGGGATCAGACCCAAGGTGATGTAACGAATACAAGTATCTGTTCTATATTTCGAAGGTGTTCAGCTTGGGCAGGATTTCAGCTCAAGTTTTAATAGAGCTTTCTACTAGCTTTCCTTATGTCAGTGCCATTATAAATGATAGAACAGTTCTTGTTGCTAGAGGGGGGAGTGTGAGAGAGGTGCAAACGAGAGAGAGAGAGGGAGAAAATTAGATTTAATAAAGTTGATTAAAAAAACAAATTGGAGAGAGACCAATAAGTCCATGAAATAATGGGATAGCTCAAAAATAGCCGCATTAGAAATTTCCACAAGCAGCTATTTAAACAATACAGGCCTCCGTAGTAGGACCCACTTCTCTCATCTTAGGATACAAGTAACATTGCTTGAAATCAATGGGAGTCAGAGAATTATATGTACACTGTGGTGTAGGGTGACCAGATGTCCCGTTTTTAAAGGGACAGTCCCATTTTTGGGGACTTTTTCTTATATAGGCACCTATTGCCCCCGACCCCCGTCCCGTTTTTTTCACAGTTGCTATCTGGTAACCCTACTATGGTGAGACAGCTAGGTCCCTAGAGTTCATAAACCCACAAGTGATTAACAGAGATAATGGGCTTTGGGGGTGCTGAACTGCATACAGGAGTGGTACACAAACATGAAGCTCTTTTTCTATATTAAATTTATTGCTTAAAACATTTTACCTTTTGGAAAATGCATTGGACGTGTATTCCTTAAAGAGGGTTATTCCTAATGGGTAGTGATTTAAAAGGGATGTCAGGATCCATTTTGGTTTGGTGCAGGCAACACACAGTCCTTTAACAAGTCTATCCTATTGAAAGAGCACAAGGTTGTTTTGTTTTTGTTTTTCAATTGGGCTCCTATGAGCTATACAAAGAGGATGTGAAGATGAAATTGACACTATCGCTTGCACTAAGACTCCAGGGCTATAAAAAAACTGGAGGTGGTTTTCAAAAGATGCCCAGGAGATATTTTGATTGTTCCCTCTAGTCCCCCCCCGGCTTTGCCCGCATCTTCCGAATGTTCGACCACCTGTCTTTGTCTGAATCTGCATAATGAAAGCACCATTTTCCTGCTCCTCCACCTGTTTAACCAGAAGCCTCCATTCATTTTTCTTCTACATCCTCTCCACAATTTCACACACATCAGCTTTGGACCTATTGCTTTTTCTGCCTCCTGAGACTAACTTTTTCCACATCACTGGGCATGGCATAAGAGTAGCTGAGAGAAGATCACACACTGAATCTTGAACCTTTCAAGATTCCCAGTATAATGGTTTGGAAGAGGACCCCATATATCCTTAAACTGTCCCTGATTGGCTGGTTAAAGCAAATGCTTGCAATGTAATTACAGCATCAGAATGTGACCAGGTTCTTTCAGAGAAAGAACTTCAGGCTGAAAACTGGTCTAGAAGGATGGAGAGTGAGGCAAATATAATGTAAAACAAACAAAAACCACCTCACAGGGCCCAGACTTCCTTTAACCCAAAGATGATTACAACATAGATTCCTCTGGTTCAACCTCAGTTGGGCTTTTATATTTCTATTCCAACTCTTTCTCCATTTGTCATGAAAGCCAACCATAACTGATAGGTTTAGGAATAAATATCCTCTCTAAGCATATTATTTCATAATTGTCCATTGCAGGTTTTAATATACCTTCCTCTGAAGCAAAAAGTACTGGTCACTTTTGAAAACAGGGTACTGAGCTAGATTAGACTACTGGTCTAATTTGGAATGGCAGATCTTATAGCAAGGAGTATACAAGTTGTATCATGTAGCTTTAGTATTGTGCGAGTTAATACTGCTCATTATTGTGCCACTTGTTCCCTAAGATGAGACTTGGGGAGAATGATGCAGCATTATTAATAATACAGGCCTTGCTCTGGGATGTTAATAAGTCAGCACAGGTATTGTAACATTCTTCTTCCGGATAGCAACTCAGGGCCTGAACTGCCAGCTGCTGATTTCTTTTTCTTCTATATTGCTCTTTTGCATTTTTAGGTCAGGCGGTGACTGAAATCTGTTGAAAAACTCCCATTTACTCAGAGGAAGAATGAATGGGCCCACTGGCAGAAAAAAACAACCCAAAGCAAAACAAAAAAACCCTACATGAGGTAACCCCCTTGAGCTTTCTCAAATCCAAGCTAATCAACACTGTTTCTGGGCCTGCTGTTCAGGATAACAGTATAGTTGGGAAAAACTCTATGCCTCAGAATCTTGCACTTGAAGTGAACCAAAATGAAGATGAGCACGAGAGAGAGAGAGAGAGAGAGAGATTTAGGCTCTCAGAACTTGGGGGGGGATTTTTAAATGTGTCACTTTGTGTGGTGGGGTGAGGGCAGTGTAGGTTAAAGGAGTTCTCACATCCTGCAACAATCTAGGTTGGCATCTGTCAGTGGATTCAACTATTTTCACATGTAGGCTTTTAATTTAGGAAAAACCTTTGGCCTTTGGGCCTCAGCTCTCAAAATCCACAGTGACAGCTTCCTGTCCCTGGGCAAATTTGAGAGAGAGAGAGAGAGAGATTATTCTGGCCAGATTTGAGAAAGGCATTGGACAGTCATCCCTGCCAGAGAATGAACTCTAGGGGCATGGATACTCTTGAGGAAAAGGGATACAAGGATCAAAGTGCTATCCCAAAACACGGGAATATGAATAGTGCCCCCCCAACACCTTACTCAGAACAGCTCATCTGTATCCAAGTCACCACCTCAGAGGTGACAGTCCTCTTCCCATGCTTCTAAAATAGGACTAAGTAACATTAATGCCTTGGGTCTGTGATCAAAATGGAAGGAGCTGTATCAACAGAGAAAGTGCTATTTGCTGACAGGTTGTTAGAGAGAAGCAAGACACCGGCAGAAGGAGGAATAAAAATAGAAGTTCTCAGGTAAAAATGAAAAACAAAGTAAAGAAAGAAAGAGATTGATTGTTTAAGTCACAAAAGATAGAACAAGTAAAAGGAGAGGTAAACGTTAAAAAGAGCATGTCAGTAGTCCTTTAGAATAGCAGCGATAAAGCCTTGGGCTCCACAGTGTAAAAGTCAAGACACATCTACCGGGCGGGGGGAGTAGCATCTTATGAAAAGATCATTTATGGTTTGGAGACTAAAATAGAAGGTTTCAATGATGTGGGTGCCATTTCTAAGCTGTAAAGTATTAAGGGGCATGTGGGAATAGAGATGACCAAATATGTGAAGCAGGCGTATGAAGGCTATGAAAGGAAAATAATAGAAAACTGTTGATTGCTTTCCTTGCTTCCCTCTCTTTGTGCTTTGCTATGGGTAGAAGAACAAACAAAGGCCAACTATGCATTGTATGTTCCTTGTTTGAAATGGCAGTGCAGAGATAATATTGTTAATGAGGACTTGGGCTTTTTTAATAAAGGTGCAGGTTAGGCTATGTAGTGTAAAAGCAGAGAGAGATTTAGAGGTTCTTGCTTTCAAAATCAAGTCAGGTTTGACCAGGTTGAGAAAGGTGGGAGTGATAAGAATTGAGAGAAAGTCACTGGCTAGTGCTTGATACTGATCCACAAGATTCACATGACACTGTGTGGCCAGGCTTTTATTTTTAAAAAGTGTTTGTTTTAACAGAGTTGTGCAATCTCTTAGAAGCTATGCCTGTTCTTCCTAGCAGCTGCAGAATCGAACACAGTCATTACAGAAAGTAACATACAGTGTTTCATCTATGCAGCACATCACCTAGTATTCATTAAAAGCAGAAAAATAATAGATGGCTCGTTCCCTGGTTCTCTCCTAATTTTCCACATTTCTGCTGTTTGGCCCCCACTGCCAATCAGTTCTGTGCATGCTTGATCTATAAACTGTCCCGAGCCTTTTATTTAATTGCATTTAATTGCAATTCTTAAAGCCCTATTCTATGAAATTGTCTCCTTTTCTTTCTCTCTACTCTTTATGGGGGGGGGGGGGAATACAAACCCCGTTGTGTAATTTATAGAGAGGTACTGTTAAATCAAACTCTCGCTCACGGTGCTTATAATTACACACTGTCAAAAGCTGAATGGAATTTGCTTACTCCTGAGAGCATCGCATTGTAGAAAATTGAATTAGACCCATGCACTTGATAATGAGAAGGCCTTCTTTGCTTGATGCTGGAATGTGCACATTCATGATACTGGGATATTACACCCTCAAGCAGTGAAATCACTGCAGCAATCCCATGGACTCCTGATGTCCAGGAGAGGGAGAGGAAGGTGCCTGATGCAATGGGCTCTTAAGTGATTTTCCACAGCATGGGATGGGGCAGAATGTGATTAGACAATGCAGCCGTACCCCTTTTTGTCAGGAGGTGAACACCACAAGGAAGGAGTTGAGTCCCCTACCCCTCATATATTTTTAGCAGAATCAACAACAACAAAATACGATATGCATGAGAAGTAGTGTGAGTAGAGCTGAGCAAATGATTGGCTTTTTTTTGTGTGTGTGTGTGGCCAAACTGAAAATTTTTTTCTTTTAATTATTTCAGGTAAAACAAAATATTTGGTTTGACCTGAAATAATTTTTTTTCCTGATTTTTCTTTTTTTGTTTTATTTTCAGGGTGGTTTTTACCTTTAAATAAATAAATCTAGCTAAAATGGAAAGTTGAAACATTTCATTTTGAAAATATCGAAACAAAAAGTTTTTGACTTAAAAAAAAATTGCGGGGGGGAAGGGGAGGAGGAGAGCTGAAAATATTTGCCAAATTTTACCTGAATTAGTGAATAGTTTTTGTTGATCTGAAATGTCTTTTTTGTGTGTGAATAAACTATTTGTCCAAAAAACTTCACCCAGCTCTAAGTGTGACCTAGAGGATTGTACTCAGATTCTATTCCCAGCTATGCTACTGACTTAATCTGTGAGATTGGCTATGTCTCTTATCTTCTCTGTGCCTCAGTCTCCACATGTGTAAAATGGGGATAGTGTTTTTTTTTACTTACCCACCTTTGTAAAGTGCTGTGTGATTTATAGATGCTTAGTGTGACAATATATATCTGCTAAGTATCAGTAAGGGCAGCAGTATTATACACATAATAACCACTGTTGCTTTCTTTATGGTGATGTACAGTGGAAGGAATAAACCATTTCTCAGGTGATTTCAGTGTCAGATCTAGGGTTTGGCCAGCTGAGAATTAAGGCTGTGGTACATTTTGCACCAATTTTAAGTATCTCTGGGAGTGGAAATCACAGGAGTCTGTGTGTGTGAGAGAGAAACCTTCCTTCTTTCCATGGACTACCATGGGGCTCTATGGTTTGGTTGCGGGATGTGAATGAAAACAAATATCACTTTCTAAGGAATTACTTTTAGATTGGGGTACATGTGGGCCTCTGGGCTTTGCTCATAATGAAGAAAATCCTCCTGACTCTGTGTTTCACTTTTTCATTTTTACTGCTGCTCAGATACTCTCTCGATTTTTCTACCCCAACTTCCAAAATGGAGCATGTAACAGCTAAGAATAATTAAGAGCAGCCTTGAAGCTGCTCTAAGTAGCACCAGAGGCCAAACCAGCCCAGTATTCGGGTGGGTGGGCATAGGGACACCTTCCTCCCATATCCATTGTGCCCTGCACTGAGCAGAGCTTGGCCAGACCCCAAAAGCTAGGTCAGTTTCTCTCAAAATGGCATTATGTATGTTTGAGTGGACAAACCAATTTCTCCTTTTTCATAAACATTTCGGATTGGTAAATTTCAGTGTGAATATTTCCTACAGTACTACCACGAGACAAATTCAGTTTTTCGTAATGAATTTCATGTGCATTTTGTGAATGAATGAATAAATAAACCATCTACAGAAAACCCAAAGTTCCTGATTTTGAGAACATGTGTGTCATGCAAGAGTGAGACCAACTAACCACAATTTTTGAGGCTTAGAAGCATTACCTCTCTTTGGCCCTAGGAAATCCCATTAGCCAACTCTACCCTCTTGGACTCGCCTATGATAGTTTTTATTTCCCATGATTGTGTCATTGTGGCCCTAACCTACGGCAGTTCTCTCAGTTTCTGCCTTCCTTGCCGCATGTTTCATTAATCTGAAGTTTCCAGCATAAATTGGTTTTGTGACTCATGTGACAATGCAAAGCCTTTAGAGAAAAGAGGAACCTATTTTAGTCATGCTGCCAAAGTCAGCAGACTCTTAGTTTCAGATAAGTGCAAAAAAAAAAAAGAAAGAAAGAGAGAGAGGCCAGTCAAGTATCAGAAGCCAGATGTTCCCGTAACGAGGGATACAATTTTAGAAGAGAATAAAGTAGCACCTGATTACTCCTTAGAGCTTATTTCAGCATGGGAAGAGAGTACAGCTTCTTCCTCAATAATTAGAAAACATCTGTTCCAGTTTCAGTCCCTTCAGTCACATTATGTCCTCTGATTTTCTGAGCCAGGAACAGAGTTACTCCTTTTCCATGAGCTTGCTCTAAGGTCACCAATTACCTTTTTATCCTTTGTCTTTCTGCTGTTTCAACACTCTCGACCACACCATCCTCTTCAGCATCTCTCCTCCCTGGGCTTTCATAACTGCATGTGTGAGGGACTCTCCACCTACCTCTTGGACAGCTCCTCCAGTGTCTCCTTTGGCAGTTCCTCCTCCTTTCCTTTCCACTGGTGTCCCACAGGAGTCTATCCTTTCCCTCCCTTACTCCTCCTCCCACCACATGCTATCACTGCATCTACTCATCCACTCCCATGGCTGTAACTAACTTCTCTATGCTGGTGACTTCTGAATCTTCGACTTCACCTCTGTTCTCCCCTGGTTATCTCTACTGATTCTTGTATCTGCCACTGTTTTTCTGGCATCCCTTTTTCAGGCTATCCTGCCAGCAACTTAAACGCAATAAGGCAAAACAGAATTCCTCATCTCCGTGTCACAAGTCTTCCCCTCTCTTTTTCACAGCAGATCATCCCTCTTCCCCAGGTCCAACACCTTAGTGTGTCACCTTGACTCCTCTCTCTCCTTTTCTCTTACATTCTTTTAAATTCTGATTCTTCTTCCTTAGCACTTAGAATCTCTCCATTCCCATCCCCACGCCCAACATCCTTGTCCATTCCTTGAAAATCTCCCACAGAAATAACAGAGCATTTTGTCTGTGGAACCTTACACTTGTGCCAGGTATGATCCAGCTTGACTCTCCAGGTATGTCTACACTGCAGTTAAAAACCTGCAGCTGGCCCAGGCTAAGTGATTCCGACTTGTGGAGCTCGGCCTAAGAGGCTGTTTAATTGAGGTGTAGACATTTGGGGTCAAGTTAGAGCCCGGCTCTAGGACCCTGCGAGGTGGGATCGTCCCAGAGCTCAGGCTGCAGCCCGAGCCTGAACGCCTACACCCCTGTAAAACAACCCCTTAGACCAAGTCCCAAGAGCATGAGTCAGCTGGCATGGGCCAGCCTCAGGTGTCTAACTACAGTGTAGACAGACCCTCAGATCCCAGAGCAAATGTACAGAGCTGGCAGTTACAAAAACATCTCTTCACTTATACACAAAGCACATTTGATTTACACTTATTATCAGCCTAAATATGGAACCTCATGACATCATTTTCACAGAGTGTTTTTTGGAGTACATCTGTAAGGCATTTTCCACCACATACACACTACCTGGGTAGCAGGTGGGTGAGTCTCAAATGAGGCTGGGGAACGGTATGTGACAGGAAAATTGTCTTTTGGTGCGGAGCTGCATATACCCAGCTATAGTGGGACAGGAGCTGTTCTGTGTGAGGACTCTGACTGCATTAGAGGACTGTTGGTTTAAAACAATGTGGCCTCATCTCATCCATCTGGAGACACGTGACACTACAATATTTTAGCTTTGCAGATTTTTTTCAGTATTGCTTCCTCTTCATCGTCTTCTGTTTTTTCTCAAGAAAGAAAGAACTATTCCTATCTGACCAGCTAGGGTTGAGCTGTGCCCTAATGGCCCCTTGTTCTGTCTCTGACAGATGTATAGGTCACTACCAAATGGCTTTGGGCTTGATTCTTCATTGCATTGTGCTATAGGTCAGAAGCTGTGTCTTTGTAAAAGGGAGTAAAGCTTCTGACACCCTCTGTGCTTCTGCAATGCTTCTCTCTTTGTGCGAGTTAGATTTAGGTGCAGTGTCACTGACTTGCTCAGCAAACTGAGCTGTAATCTCCAAAAGGGCTGTAGCTCAGCCAAAAGGGGAAGGTTTCAGAGTAGCAGCTGTGTTAGTCTGTATCCGCAAAAAGAAAAGGAGGACTTGTGGCACCTTAGAGACTAAAAAATTTATTTGAGCATAAGCTTTCATGAGCTACAGTTCACTCCATCGGATGCATGCAGTGGAAAATACAGTGGGGAGATTTTATATACACAGAGAACATGAAACAATGGGTGTTAGCATACAGACTGTAACGAGAGTGATCAGGTAAGGTGAGCTATTACCAGCAGGAGAGAAAAAAAACCTTTTATAGTGATAATCAAGGTGGGCCATTTCCAGCAGTTGACAAGAATGTGTGAGGAACAGTGGCGGCGGGGGGGGGAGGGGAAATAAACATGGGGAAATAGTTTTACTTTGTGTAATGACACATCCACTCCCAGTCTTTATTCAAGCCCATTGCCAACTGTGTCCACATATCTATTCAGGGGACACCATCATAGGGCCTAATTACATCAGCCACACTATCAGAGGCTCGTTCACCTACACATCTACCAAAGTGATATATGCCATCATGTGCCAGCAATGCCCCTCTGCCATGTACATTGGCCAAACCGGACAGTCTCTATGTAAAAGAATAAAAGGACACAAATCAGACGTCAAGAATTATAACATTCAAAAACTAGTCGGAGAACACTTCAATCTCTCTGGTGGCAATTCTTCAACAATAAAACTTCAAAAACAGACTCCAACGAGAGACTGCTGAATTGGAATTAATTTGCAAACTGGACACCATTACATTAGGCTTGAATAAAGACTGGGAGTGGATGTGTCATTACACAAAGTAAAACTATTTCCCCTTGTTTATTCCCCCCCAGTGTTCCTCACACGTTCTTGTCAACTGCTGGAAATGGCCCACCTTGATTATCACTACAAAAAGTTTTTTTTCTCTCCTGCTGGTAATAGCTCACCTTACCTGATCACTCTCGTTACAGTGTGTATGGTAACACCCATTGTTTCATGTTCTCTATGTATATATATCTCCCCACTGTATTTTCCACTGAATGCATCCGATGCAGTGAGCTGTAGCTCATGAAAGCTTATGCTCAAATAAATTGGTTAGTCTCTAAGATGCCACAAGTACTCCTTTTCTTTTTCCAAAAGGGGAAGTGGTTAGCAACAACTGCATTTACTCTCCAGCTGGGTGCCTGGGTAAAGTTGATATAAGTGGCTGATAAAATCCAGAGCAGCTCTGAGACTGCTCTAAAAACAAGTGCAAAACTAATGCACAGGAATTCCACTCAGGGATAACAGCTAAGAATGCTGTGCTCCATGTCTGCTGCTGTGCTGAGGTCCTCTGGTGATATATGACCCTTTCCTTGTTGCCTTTTATTGCGTAGGTTTTTTGTCTGGAAAGTAGAGTGTGGAAATTGCAACCTGTGTACTTTTGAATCATATGGAGAATCACCCTCTCAGAACAAACAAACACAGGCATTCCTGGAGCCAGGAGATATGGGAGAGAAGGAAAAGTGGCAAAGCAACTGAGCAGATTATGGTAAAATGCAGCCCCTCAATATCCCAGCCGTGCTTGTCAGGAGTGGGCAAAAGTCACTTTGGAGGCTGCCACACAAGCATTGCGCTATCACAGACTTTGGGAGACTTTACAGTGACTATTGGCAGTGGAGTGAGAGCTTTGCCAGAGAGGAGTTTTTTTCCTCTGCAGCTTTAATTAGCATTTCCTTTAGGAGCTGCTTGTGCCTATTTTTGCACACTATCAGCTGAGATTCTTATTTCCCTTGTGATGCTCTCCAAGTTCTCCAAACAGAAGTGACAAACCCAGCAGTTCAGGGATTGTAGTGCTCATGCAAGCCACTGTTGCAGAGACATGGGAATGAACAGAGAGGCCGTGAGGCCCATGTCTTGGTCCCCTTCCACTACCCAAAGGAGCACCTATCTGAACGTGTGCATTTCTGGTGTAAACTCCTACTGGAGAATTGGGATGGTGTAGCCTTGTAAATTACACCAGAATTACTCACCAGAACTGCAGCCACAGAGCTCATTCACACTCACAACCCAGAATCCACCCTTTGCCTTGCCTTGAATCTCACTAATTTAGAATTAGTCTTCATCCATCAAGGCAGACTTACCAACTTCAACCATCTCCAGGTTGCAAAGCCTGATGGCAAACCCTCTTCTCCTCCCTTTCCCACACACAGTTACCTGCTTCTGGAGGCGGGGGGGAAGGGAGGAGGAGAATTAAAGACTGCCAACTGCTTCCTGAGATGCTTCCTACTATTTTTACTTATCTTCCTGTGAGCATGTTTGGAGCAAATATTTACATTACGCTGCAGGTAATGTAGTTATCGATAATGGGCCCTTGCTTCTAAGGAACATGCAGTGACTTGTCTTCATCGAATTAAATTAGAACAGGTGTCGCCAACTCTCTCCTTAATAAGAAGGGGAGCAGGTGTGAATGGGTTGTGTCTGGCAGTGTGGGCAAACAGATCTAGACCAGAGAATTGCTGGATGAGGTCATTTCTATTTTGATGCACAATATAAGCAAACAAAACAAAGTCTTTCCAAGTGTTATGCAGCTTTCCCCTCTTGTGAATGTTCAATAAACAATGACGAGAAAATTGACAGAAAAATTACAGTCAAATGTGGGGAAAGTTGCAGGGATTTTAACTAATATTGCAGGGATTTACTTCAAATTTGTGGGAGGGGGATCTCTCCTAAATGTCTGGATATTTGTGGGTGAATTTACTTATTCGTGCAGGGATCTGTTTTTTGGTTTGGTTTTGTTATTTTCAATGCACTGTGCTGATCATTCATGTGCTTACTTACAGTTACTTACTTTCAGTGGGCTCCATTAAATACTGGACATTTACCTCCCCCGGGAGTGAAATTTACCACCGTATCCGAGGTATTTCTGATCTAAAGCCCTGATCCTGGTACTTATTTAATGTGGAGAGCCACACTGACTTCAGGGTGTAAAACATGGATGTTGGGGTCCCTACACTTTTCCCCTGGAATACACTCTCAGAAGATACGTTGACAATGATCAGTGTCTTCAGACCCCATCACATTAGGTTATAATCAGAATGGTTTTCAAAAAACACAGATTAAGCCGTATCTGTGCTCCTTGCAAACCATTTTTCAGTAAGCCATTTTCAACTAAACTGTGCTCAGGCAGGGCAGTAAATCATGCAAACAATGGTAATCAGGTTTAGGCTCTGTGTATCAGCCATAAACTGTCTTAGACATCGCTTCACCTAACTCGATCTCCGTGGGGCTCCAAGAGGGCACAGGAGTGAACCTTCATGGAACAAGTTTCAGGACTGAGGCTTAAGTCTATGGACCACTGCAAATACTTTGGTAAAGGGCCAGATCCTCAGCTGGTATAAATCAGTTCAGCTTCATGTCAGTGTAGCGCAGCTGATTTACACTGGCATCTGATCTGATCCAATGTATGTGACGCTTCCCGGAGATGTGAGGCATCTTACTATCATCTGCCTTTAGTGTGAGGAAGCCTTGTCTGTGCCTGGTGTGGATCATCTCCCCAACTCCACTGGCCATGGGCCACACAATCACTTCCCTCCAGGCCTACGCCAGTCCTGCTCTCTCTCTCTACTGGGTAGCGATAGGCACACTCCAACCCCTGAGCCCTCCAAACTCCTGGGCCGCTGGACACTTGCAGTATTCACAGATTCGCTGCTTCCAAAGAAGGAATACACCCCAGCTTACCAATACCACCTCAGATCACAGCTTGCTTAACACACAGCACTTGGAAGTGTTTATAGTGAAATCAAGTGTATTTAACAAAGAGCAGAGATTCAAGTGATAACAAGTAGAATTAGTGGAAACAGTAACATATAAAATAAAATCATACCACACATTCTAGAATCTAGATTTACTTAACTAGGTATCTCCCTGTCATATAGAACATTGCTTACCCAAAGTCCTTCCAGTATTTTATGGTCAGGTTTGACTGTGATCTTTCATTCATGAGACAAGTTACGCATCTGCTTGCCTTGCTGGTGAGAGATCCAGCGCACTTGTTTGCTCCCCCAGATATATTAGAACAATCCACTACCCTTATTCATAAACGGGATGCCCCCCTGCTGGTGGCTGGGGTTTTCTATTGCTCCTTTCCTGTAGATTTCACACTCTCTCAGCATCTGCCTCAGTATGCAAATAGGCATACCTGGTGAGTCACACAATTCACAATGAGCAGACAGGGAGGTAAGCATCTGTTAACTCTAGTCTGAAATGAACTTATCCAAGACATGTCACCGCCTGGTTACCTGCCTTAAGAACATACTTTCCAATGTAGTCACGTAACTCCTTAAATATTATCCATACATACATTTTGCAATCACTATGATGACTGGCTCTCGGTAGGGACCTCACATACCTTTGATGAATTTTATGCATATATCTGACCCAGGAGATCCCTGTAAAAACCTGTGCATCCTTTGTGCCCTCTGCCAGTTGGCACCAAGGGAGTCTCTGGGTCACAAGATGCCACCGTGCAGTAACAGTAAATGCTGTGGGGGGTAAAATGTCAGGGTTTTATTAATGGAGCCCACGGTAAAGCAATAGCTAGGTTGTTAGCTCATCTTTAAGATGGCATTAGACGACACACTGATGGAAAAAGCAGCCCCAGCACGGCATCAGCAAGTATAGGTAGCATCATAGGTGGCCCACACTTGCATACTTGGGGCTTGATTCTCTGCTTGTGTCGTCAAAAATCAAAGTCATATCCTCCACTGACTTTAGCAGAGCAGCACTGATTTACACATGCTGAGGTTGTGGCCCTGCCAGATCAAAATGGTACTTTTTAACTCACAGCACATCGGTATAAATGTCTACCTAAAGTACAAGGGGGATGAATCAAGCCTTTTGCCTTTCACTCTTCAGGTCTGCAAAGAAAGTCCCTTGTCATTTTTAAGCCATTTTAAGAGAGATTTAATAATCTAAGACCCCGTCTACTCTTCCAGGGAAACCAAGAGAGGCAAAACAATTATTAACAGGGTTTCAAGCCACTGTTTCCTTATATAGTCTTCAGCACAGTTAGGTTGGTTGGTGTGGAGGGGGCATAGCTGTGTGTTTTCCAATTCATTTTTAAATAAATATCAATTGAAACTTTTAATCATGTTAGTAACTGCTACACAGGGCCTGAAAGTGATTAACATTGTTTGTATGATTTACTGTCCTGCCTGAACATAGTTTGATTGAAAATGGCTTACTGAAAAATGGTTTATGTGTAGCATGGATGGGGCTTAATCCATGTTTTTGAAAACCATTCTGACTACAGCCTAATATGTACAGGGCCAAAGATAATGAGCATTGCCAAGATATCTGCTGTGAATTTGTTTTCAGGGAAAATGTGTAGGTCTTGATGTCACTTCATGTAGCAGCTACAGGAGAGTACAGACTGAGTCTTTTACTAAGAGTATGTCTACACTACAAAATTAGGTCAAATTTATAGAAGTCGATTTTTTAGGAAGCGATTTTATACAGTCAATTGTGTGTGTCCCCACTAAGCACATTAAGTCGTTGGAGTGCGTCCACAGTACCGTGGCTAGCGTCGACTTTCGGAGCGTTGCACTGTGGGTAGCTATCCCACAGTTCCCGCAGTCTCCGCCACCCTCTGGAATACTGGATTAAGCTCCCAATGCCTAGTGGGGCAAAAACATTGTCGCGGGTGGTTTTGGGTAAATCTCATCAGTCACCCCTCCCTCCGTGAAAGCAACAGCAGCCATACTGCTTTCAGCAGATGTTGCAGTAGGACTGCTAACATCATCATCAAACCACCACTTCTGCTGCAACTCTGCTCTCCTGCTCTTGTCACGATAGCTAATTTCTCCATGTTAGCTGTCATGGGCTCCTGCTTCTGCTGCAACTCTGCTCCCCTGCTCTCGTGCATCCACCTCGCAGGTCCTCTCGTTGTTCTCTATAAATATCTATTCTCGTGGCATCCGTCATCAGCCACTGCTTCTGCTGCAATTCTGCTCTCCTGCAGACACCATACCACGTCAAGCATGGAGCCTGCTCAGATCACCACGGCAGTTATGAGCATTGTAAACACCTCGCGCATTATCCTGCAGAACCTGAACCTGCAAAAGCAGGCGAGGAGGTGACGGCAGCACGGTGACGGGAGTGATGAGGACATGGACACAGACTTCTCTCAAAGTACGGGCCCCGGCAATTTGGACAGCCTGATGGCAATGGGGCAGGCTCATGCCATGGAACACCGATTCTGGGCCCAAGAAGCAAGCACAGACTGGTGGGACCGCATAGTGCTGCAGGTCTGGGATGATTCCCAGTGGCTGCAAAACTTTTGCATGCGTAAGGGCACTTTCATGGAACTTTATGACTTGCTGTCCCCTGCCCTGAAGTGCAGGAATACCAAGATGAGAGCAGCCCTCACAGTTCACAAGCGAGTGGCGATAGCCCTCTGGAAGCTTGCAATGCCAGATAGCTACCGGTCAGTCGGGAATCAATTTGGAGTGGGCAAATCTACCGTGAGGGCTGCCATGATCAAAGTATCCAACGCAATCACTGAGCTGTTGCTATCAAAGGTAGTCACTCTGGGAAATGTGCAGGTCATAGTGGATGGTTTTGCTGCAATGGGATTCCCTAACTGTGGTGGGGCGATAGATGGAACGCATATCCCTATCTTGGGACCGGACCACCTTTGTAGCCAGTACATAAACTGTAAGGGGTACTTTTCAATGGTGCTGCAAGCACTGGTGGATCACAAGGGACGTTTCACCAACATCAATGTGGGATGGCCGGGAAAGGTACATGATGCTCCCATCTTCAGGAACTCTGGTCTGTTTCAAAAGCTGCAGGAAGGGACTTACTTTCCAGACCAGAAAATAACCGTTGGGGATGTTGAAATGCCTATAGTTATTCTTGGGGACCCAGCCTACCTCTTAATGCCATGGCTCATGAAGCCATACACAGACACCCTGGACAGAAGTCAGGAGCTGTTCAACTATAGGCTGAGCAAGTGCAGAATGTGCACTTGGATGTTTAAAAGCGCGCTGGTGCAGTTTAATGACTCAGTTAGACCTCAGCAAAACCAATATTCCCATTGTTATTACTGCTTTCTGTGTGCTCCATAATCGCTGTGTGAGTAAGGGGGAGATGGTTATGGTGGGGTGGGAGGTTGAGGGAAATCACCTGGCTGCCACTTTTGAACTGCGAGACACCAGGGCAATGAGAAGAGCACAGGTAGGTGCGCTGTGCATCAGAGAGACTTTGAAAACCAGTTTCATGACTGGCCAGGCTACGGTGTGACAGTTCTGTTTGTTTCTGCTTGATGAAAACCCACCCCCTTGGTTCGCTCTACTTCCCTGTAAGCCAACTGCCCTCCCCCCTTCGATCACCGCTTGCAGAGGCAATAAAGTCATTCTTGTTTCAAATTCATGCATTCTTTATTAATTCGTCACACAAATAGGGGGATAACTGCCAAGGTAGCCCGGGAGGGGTGAGGAAGGGGGGAAGCACCGGGTGGGGTGGGGGAAAGAGGGGAGGAGGGAAGGACAAGGCCAAACTGCACTTCAAAACTTATTAAATGGAAGCCTTCTGTTGCTTGGGCAGTCCTCTGGGGTGGAGTGGTTGGGTGCCCGGAGCCCCTTACCCTCCCCCAGCCCCGCGTTCTTGGGTGTCTGGGCGAGGAGGCTATCGAACTTGGGGAGGAGGGCGGTTGGTTACACAGGGGCTGCAGCGGTGATCTGTGCTCCTGCTGCCTTTCCTGCAGCTCAACCATATGCCGGAGCATATCAGTTTGATCCTCCAGTAACCTCAGCATTGCATCCTGCCTCCTCTCATCATGCTGCCACCACCTATCATCTTGATCCCACCACCTCTCCTCTTGCTCCTGCCACCTCTCCTCTCCTGCGTCCCTCTTGTCCTCACATTCATTTTGTGCTTTCCTGGACTCTGACATTGCTTGCCTCCGCGCATTCTGCTGAGCTCTTTCAGTGCGGGAGGACTGCATGAGCTCAGAGAACATTTCATTGCAAGTGCGTTTTTTTCACCTTCTTCTCTGCGCTAGCCTCTGGGATGGAGACGATAGGGGGAGCGTTGAAACATTTGCAGCTGCGGGAGGAAAAAAGGGAGAGTAGTATTTTAAAAGACACATTTTAGAGAACAATGTTAGACTCTTTCATGGTGAACTAAGCTGTTAACATTACATAGCACATGTGCTTTCGGTACAACATTGCCCAAACCACACACCCAATTCTCTGGGATGATCGCTTCACCCCTCCCCCCACCGCGTGGCTAACAGCGGGGATGATTTCTTTTCAGCCACAGGCAAACAGCCCAGCAGGAATGGCCATCCCTGAATGTCCCCTTAATAAAATTCCCCTATTTCAACCAGGTGACAATGAATGATATCACTCTCCTGAGGATAACACAGAGAGATAAAGAACGGGTGTTACTTGAATGCTAGCTAACACCGGGACCATGTGCTGCCATGCTTTGTTATGCAATGATTCCAGACTATGTGCTACTGGCCTGGTGTGGTAAAGTGTCCTATCATGGAGGAAGGAATCAGGCTGCCCTCCCCAGAAACCTTTTGAAAAGGCTTTGGGAGTACCTCCAGGAGAGCTTCATTGAGATGTCTCTGGAGGATTTCCGCTCCATCCTCAGACACATTAACAGACTTTTCCAGTAGCTGTACTGGCCGTGAATGTATCCCAGTCTTCAGGGCAAATTAATAATTAAACACGATTGCTTTTAAACCATGTATTGTATTTACAAACGTACACTACCAGAGATGTCTTCTCCGCCTTCAAGGTCTGGGAGCCCGCCTTGGGAGGGTTGGAAGGGTACTGGCTCCAGGGTGATAAACAATTCCTGGCTGTCGGGGAGAATGGTTTCATCCTCCTGCTCATCATCATCGTCCTCATCCCCAAAATCCGCATCCCTGTTGCATGAGACTTCCCTCTTGCAGGAGTCCACGTACTGGGGTGGGGTAGTGGTAGGGGCACCACCTAGAATTGCATGCAGCTCATCATAGAAGCGGCATGTCTGGGGGGTTTCATCCGGAGCCGCCGGTTGCCTCTTTGGATTTTTGATAGGCTTGCCTGAGCTCCTTAAGTTTCACGCGGCACTGCTGCGGGTCCCTGTTATAGCCTCTGTCCTTCATGTCCTTGGAGATTTTTGCAAATATTTTGGCATTTCGTCTTTTGGAACGGAGTTCTGATAGCATGGATTCATCTCCCCATACAGCAATCAGATCCTGTATCTCCCGTTCGGTTCATGCTGGAGCTCTTTTGCGATTCTGGGACTGCATGGTCACCTGTGCTGATGAGCTCTGCATGGTCACCTCTGCTGATGACCTCGCCACACTGGCCAAATAGGAAATGAAATTCAAAAGTTCCTGGTGCTTTTCCTGTGTACCTGGCTAGTGCATCTGAGTTGAAAGTGCTGTCCAGAGCCGTCACAATGGAGCACTCTGGGATAGCTCCTGGAGGCCAATACTGTCGAATTGCGTCCACACTACCCCAAATTTGACCCGGCGATGTCGATTTCAGTGCTAATCCCCTCATCGGGGAGGAGTACAGAAATCAATTTTAAGAGCCCTTTAAGTCAACAAAAATGGCTTTGCCATGTGGACGGGTGCAGGGTGCAGGGTTAAATCGATCTAACGCTGCTAAATTCGACCTAAACTCGTAGTGTAGACCAGGGCTAAGAGAAGTTTCTAGAATCCTGGGGTAGAGAGACACTGTCAAATGGCTTTCAGCCCAAATAGTAGGACAGGGAAGTCCTGCTTTGGAAAATATAAGCACACAGAGCCAAACCTGAGCATGGGAAGGGGAGCGGGGGACGCATGATGAAGAACACAGAGGTAACAGGATCCCCAGAAAACTCACATCAAGTAGTTTGCTGCCCTTATTCTGATGCTCTCTAAAACTGACATGGATGCAGAGGTAAAAGTAAGCCGGTACGGCGTACCAGCAAGAGCCAGTATGCCGTGCCGTGCCGGACCGGACTGGCTTCCCCAGGCTGGCGACTGAAAGGGCCTAGGGCTCCCTGCAGCGGCTAGAGCCCTGGGCCCTTTAAAGCACTGCGCGAGCCCCGCTGCCAGAGACCCGGGGTAGCAGTGGCAGGGCTCCGGGGGTGATTTTCAGGCATATATTTTAATATACCACATTCATCTAAGAAGAATGGACAAGAGGGAACAAATGTTAAATTGGACACTGTCACCCAAGCTGGGTTATTGGAGAAGATGGCATTAATAAGCCATGGAGGGCCTATATTTATTAATGATATACAAGGAAATTGTTTTACACCTCTGTATTCAGCATTAGGGCCCCATTCAGGAAGATGTATTATTGAGGATAGCATTTCAGCCGTTGCTTAACTTTAAGCACATGCTTCAGTGCTGTCCTCAGTCGGGATGGACTTAAGCAGCTACTTAAGTTCTTTCCTGAACTGGGGCTTCGGTGTCAGAAGAGGGTGGTTGGATATTTTTCCTGGTGCAGCAGAACTTTAGTTCACTTTTCACCTTTTTAGATGGTCTGTTTATTTTCACTGAGCTCTGGCTTGAGTTCCTGTGTTTTGGCAACAACAGATTGACAGTTACTCGGTTTATTTTTTTTCCCCCCACCTCTGAAAGAAAGTTTGTTTTTCTGTACTTTCTGTGTTCAGATCTGAGGGAGTAAAATAAAAGAGGAGTCACTCACAGAGTTAGCCACTGGTGATCACTAAATATGTCTGCTCTGTTGAAAATAAGGCAGCCCACTAAAAATGTTAAAGTTATTACCAAAAAAATTATTTGTTATTCCTAAAGGGAGTCTGCCGTTTAACTGATGCCCCTGGAACACAGCTGGAATGTTAGATGAAAGCCAAAGGCCCCCCACAAATGTGTCAACAGAGAAAAACTTCTCACAGCAAGAACCTCTAAAAATTAGAACTCAAAAATAATATCCTATAAAAAGAAAACCGCTCCTAAGAAAACAGAAAATGAAGAAATTAGAGACACAATAGGGAATGACCATGGTACTAAGGGTGTGATGAGACTGTCAAGTAAAATTAGAGAACACAAAGCACTGAAAGTTTTCTACATATAAATAAGCACGCACACATTTTGTTGTGAACAACCCAAAGCTTGCCTCAGAGTTACCAGCAGAGTTTTCAAATTAAACACAGAAGTCCTCAGACCACCGTGCTCCAACTTAATTACCTTCTTGCAATCTGTTTTCTCGCAAGCAGAAGGAAATACTCCAATATTTTCTGTGTCCCTTCCTCTCTGCAAAGTGCTAAGAAATAATTAAAGGAAACAACAGAGAGAAGAATGAGGGCAAGTGCAAATTGTGAAGAGGGGATCAAGCATTTTTACTTAAAAAAAATCAAACAGGTTGTGCTGCTGAGGTTATCCATCTGGGGTCAACCCCTCCTTGGTCTCTTTTGGCTGGGTTCTCACCACTGTGCAGATTTAACAGCAGCTGAACCTCTGTCCCATTGATTTCAGTAGGACTTCTCACCTTATTAAGGTGAGCAGAGATTGACTTTGTAAGAATGGAAGGATCTGGACAACTAAATATTTTTTTTAATTAAATGAATATAATGAGGCTGCAAGGCTCTAGACTGACAGACTTGGAGAGTGAAGTGCTCTATACGTTGAACAGGAACAGCATCCATGGGAGTTATTCTAGGTTCTCCATACTGCTCAGCCAATATGCCCCAGCCCACGTCTGGAGTGGTTATCTCTATGGGTGGGAATGTGTAATGCCACCTTTGTGTTCTTTCACTCATAGGCCTCTCTGCTGAGACACCTGACCAAAGTGTTAGGTGGTGCCAATGGTGCGAATTATGTTTCTATCCACAAAAAGGCAAACATGTACCATGAGTCTCAAAAGACCTTTATTTTAATTTAAAGCAAACAAAAGTAAAGTTTCTAAGAGAGGACTGGTTTCAGAGTAGCAGCCGTGTTAGTCTGTATTCGCAAAAAGAAAAGGAGGACTTGTGTGCACCTCTCCTGTACTGGCTGCAGTGATACTCTGAATAAAACGGATGCCATATCTGCAGAAAGACAGAGTCTCTAGGAATGTAAAGTTTCAAGCTACATACACCACACTGTAATGGTGGCTTTTGTGATGTGGATAGTTGTCCACTGAGAAATGTAATGAGACCATTTCACACCAGTCGTGGAACAGTCTTCAAACTGTAGTGACATTTCTTTATTCAGCTAACTGGACTGGTGACCTTGTACTGAAAATATCCACAATCCACTAGTTATAGTACTTTGAGTTGTCCTTTCTCCAGTGTCTGGATCACTAGAATTTAATGTTCACCACCACACCCCTGTACAGCTCTGAAAAACTAAACATACTTCAGCATAAAATAAGTAAATATTCCTCTTAAGTTATATTTGTTTTTCAGTAGCCATATTTGTAATTCTTCACTATCTTAGCCTGAGTCCCCATGCTTCAAATGCAGCCAAGAAATTAATGTGGAAACTACAAATAGGGGAACAACTAACTCAGTATGATTGTTCTGTTTTTTTATGGTGATTTTAAATATCTAAGACATGATTGTGCTCTGTGAGAGAGACAGTACCCAAAGACCACAGTAAATCTCTCCATAATGCATAATATGAAGTGTGTACCAGCCCTCTTTTGCACATCTGTACATGTCTGTCCTATATCTTGACAGAGAAAATGCACTGAACTGTAAAATGTCTTTGCTACTAAAGAAAAAAATACAGTATTCGTTGAGCAACTCCCCCTAGGTCTTAGCACAAGCTTATACATTTTTTAGTGTTCTGGAAAAAAAGTTGTTTATGTGAGTTTCTGGTTGATGAATTAATCTCAGCATGTCTTCATTCCTCAGAGCTCTAGTAACGATCAGAGTTCTTTACAAAGTTGGGTAACTATGGATCGTAGATGTCCAAGGAAAACTCAGAGTACTGAAAGAAGTTTTGTTGGTGATTCAGTTAATGAATCAGTACTCTGCCAAATCTGTACTGAATCAACACCCCTGCATGAGGTTAAGAAGTATCTAGGTTCTACAGTCCCATGATGCGCTGTCTTTCAGATGAGACATAAAACTCAGATGCTGATTACTAGTAGTCATTAAAGATCCCATCACACTTTTCAAAAATACAGCGGTCATATCTCACATGTCCTAGCCAAATTTTAATTTGGGGGCCAGATCTTCCATTACTGTAAATCAGCATAGTTTGATTTCAATGAAACTATACAGATTTACACCAGAAGAAGATCTGGCCATGCTTTCCCGAACTTTCCCTTTCTGTTTTAATTGGATATGATATGTTTCTTCATTTGCTGTGCAGTGTCACTGTGCAGTTACTGCCAATGGGAGTTGAGTGAGTGCAGTGCCTCTGAAGGCCTCGCCAATAAACAATTCCATCTCACTGCATGTGAAGGTATTCCTGAGTTTCCTAAGCATTGTGAGATCCACCATGGAAGACAGGTGCTGGGGGTGGAGCGGGGAGAGCAGTAGATGTGGTATATTTTGACCTTAGTAAGGATTTTGATACTGTCTCGCATGACCTTCTCATAAACAAACTAGGGAAATGCAACCTAGATGGAGCTATTGTAAGGTGGGTGCTTAACTGGAAGGAAAAACAACCCCAGCAGGGCCGGCTCTACAGTTTTTGCCGCCCCTAGCAGTGAAAAAAACTGCCACCGTGGACAGCAAAAGGAAGAAGCTGCTGCCGATTTGCCACTGTCGCCGTAGGAACTGCCGCCCCTTTCTAACTGCCTCCCCAAGCACCTGCTTGGAACGCTGGTGCCTGGAGCCAACCCTGATTCCCAGAGAGTAGTTAGCAGTGGTTCCCAGTCAAGCTGGAAGAGCATATCGAATAGGGACCTGCAGGAATTGGTCCTGGGTACAGTTTTGTTCACGATCTTCATCAATGATTTAGATCAGTGGTTCCCAAACTTCTTCCGCCGCTTGTGCAGGGAAAGCCCTGGTGGGCCGGGCCGGATTGTTTACCTGCTGCGTCCGCAGGTTCGGCCGATTGCAGCTCCCACTGGCCGCGGTTTGCTGCTCCCAGCCAATGGGAGCTGCCAGTACGTCCCTCGGCCCGTGCCACTTCCAGCAGCTCCCATTGGCCTGGAGCAGCGAATCGCAGCCAGTGGGAGCAGCGATCGGCCGAACCTGCGGATGCAGCAGGTAAACAAAACAGCCCAGCCCGCTAGGGGTTTTCCTTGCACAAGCGGTGGAACAAGTCTGGGAACCACTGATTTAGATAATGGAACAGAGAGAACACTTGCAAAGTTTGTGGACGATACCAAGTTGGAAGGGGTTGCAAGTGCTTTGGAGGATAGGATTGACATTCAGAATGATCTGGACAAACTGGAGAAATGGTCTGAAGTAAACTGGCTGAAATTCAATACGGACAAATGCAACATAATCCACTTACTAAGGAACAATCAGTTGCACGCATACAAAATGGGAAATAACTGCCTAGGAAGGAGTACTGCAGAAAGAGATCTGGGGTCATAGTGAATCACATGCTAAATGTGAGTCAACAGTGTAACATTGTTGAAAAAAGGCAAGCATCATTCTGGGGTGTACTAGCAGGAATGTTGTAAGCAAGACACAAGAAGTAACTGGAGAAAATCCAGAGTAGAACAACAAAAAAGGTTAAAGGTCTAGAAAATATGACCTATGTGGGATTATTGAAAAAATTTGGTGTGTTTAGAGGAGATGGGGTGGGGGACATGATAACAGTTTTCAGGTACATAAAAGGTTGTTATAGGAATGGTCTAGTTTCATACAGTCCTGCCTTGAGTGCAGGGGACTGGACTAGATGACCTATTGAGGTCCCTTGATAAGTAGAGATGGACAATAACTGATTTTTTCAGTTTACTGGGAGACACAAAGTGAGTGAGGTAATATATTTATTGGATCAACTTCTGTTGGTGACAGAAACAAGATATTACCTCACCCACCTTGTCTCCCTCGTATCTGGGAACCACACAGCTACAGCAAAAATGCAGACATTTTTAATTCACTAGCTGTTCTGAAAAATAACCTGAAAAGTTTAAAAATATTAATTTTAAGTTGAATTAAATTTTTGTTTTGTTTTGGATGGATTTTTAAGTTTTTTTTAAAAAACTAATAAAATTGAAGGACATTTCTAAATGAAATTTCAAAACATTTCATTCTGAGGGAAGGGATTTTTGTTGTTGCTCTTTTTTTACTGAAACAGTTCAGTGAATTTGACACAAATTCACAGAATGTTTTCATCAACTTGAACCTGCATTTTTCACTGACAAAAAGTTTCCGTTGAAAAATTTTGCCCAGTTCTAGCTAAAAATTCAAAAATACAATTATTAGAAAATTAGTTTCATGATAATCCAGCTGTTTTTACTTTATGAGACCTTGTGGAGATGAAGGGCCTGATCCTCCCCTGCCCTGCTGCTTGTACACTCCTGTACAGCTATGCAAAGGGGATGCAAAGCACTACTGAATCGGAAGGGCAGCATTTCACACCCACCTTACATGTGTGTAAGTTACTACACAAGGTGCAGGGCACTGGAGTATCAGGACTGAAATCTCACTAGCTGCTATCTTAAAATAATAGCTACTAAAAGTATGCTATTAAAGCACAACCACCATAAAGTGGGTCTGAGCTATAGCAGTGAAGTATAAGGAAAAAATTGAAGTACCTTGGTTACTACTGCATGGTAACTGTGGGTATATATTAACTTTTTAATGGCACCAACTGTATAATCGTTCCTGTTGAGAACTTTCTTCAAAACTGACTATGTGGTTCATTTATTTACAGAGGGTGAAATTCACCCTTGTGCTGAAGATGAAGATGCCTGTAGGACAGTAAATCACGCTTAATACTACTGACCTCCACACTGGGATGAATTGCACCCGAGGTCTAGATTCTGGTTCCCAGCTCCATCCCCTTTCTGTTGCTCTGATAGTGCAAAGAGGATGTGGGTGCTGCCTTAGCTGGGCACCTGAAGATTCCCCTGATGTAGGGTAATCTCAAGGTGGCATTAAGCCAACATCGCTGGTGTTAAGCCATCTGGTCCCCACCCCTAAAGGGGCACTCAAGGGTATGGCCAAAGTGCACCATGCTCCAGCATTCATTGGCTATTCGAATCATCCCTCAAGAATGGTCTTAGCAGGAAGATTTTAGAGCAGCCTTTACGCTGCTGAAGCTACATTGTAGGCCCATTCTAGTCCAGGATCAGGGAAGAGGTAAAGTAGCTTTGAGCCATCCCCCTTCAGCCTCACCCTGGCCTTTGCTGAGTTTAACTAAGCTAGGCCCATCGGCCCCATGCATGTAAGTAGCACTTTTTCATTATTCCTGTCAGTGATAATGTCCATTTTGTATTTGTTCTTGCTGCTAGTGGAGTAACCTCTAACCCCAATCTTAACAACGCCCAAGGACACCCTAACAGAAAAGCCAAAATGTTCAACCGTCAGTCGATAATTCTAACAGGTGTATGGACATTATCTCTGACTATCAGAGGCACTATCAGTAGGGATGATAGTCCAAGTTAAAAAAACATGTTATGTCAAGTGCAGATCCAGTTGTCTGTTACCTGGAGACAGAGTAGCAATGCCTGTGTCACACTGAACGGTTAATAGTGCCACCGTGTAAAGAAATTGAGTGTACCTAAAACACAAAATAGGTTTGGTGTATTAAAGTCAGGGGCTTTGGTGAATATAGGCCATGAGCAGACATTCTCCTCGCAGTAGAGCTAAACGTTCTTTAATACTCAATTTTGTTTTGCCTCCTCTTCTTAGAATATGTTTTCACTTGGGAAGACCTTTGCCTGGGCAATGGAGGATTTATAAGAGTAATATTTAATTAACACTTACACAGCACTCTTCATTTGTAGATCTCAAAGCTTTTCTAAGAAATGGGTCTAATTTCCCCTATTTTGGGGACTCGAGGCACAGAGTAGATAAGTGATGTGCCTGAAGTCACACAGGGAGTCATTGTCAGAGTGATGACTGGAATCCAAATTGCCTGAGTCCCAGACCAATGCCCTGTCTGTCAGGCAACCCAGCTTCCCAGCTGTAACTGTTCACTGTCTGGCTTCCCTTACATAATGCCTGTTCTGCATTTGTATCCGTCATTGCCCAAATTATGAAGGCAACTGTGTACACAAATTAGGTCTCCAACTGACCTGCCAGTAAACCACTGACTTGCCAGAAAAGAAAGACAAAAGGTAAGCTTTAGTTTTGATCCAGGGTTTCCTTCAGTGCTCGGAAGGAAAATGAACATTGGCAATTAAGGGCCCCCAGAAGTGGAACACAGATTCCACACTCAAATAGAATAACCAGTTGACTAGCTCTAGCAATATGAGTGTTTGGGTAAGGAAGAAAACTGCTTAACTGGTCTCACTGCACAAAGTGTCAAAATGCAAAGCATTTTTATCACAATAGTTTTCAATTTTACACTCCTGTAAGGCCTTTCATAATGAGGGCAGTACCAATTACTGTAGAATTTGCTCATCTGATCCCCTTCTTTTTCATCTATGTACAGTAATTATTATTTATGTGCCAAGGGACCTTTTGAGATCAGTGAGAGTACTCCCATTGATTTAAGTGGGGGCTGGATCAGGCTCTGAATCCTTTAGTTTTCACTCAAGGCAAACATTCCATTCAAGTCAACTGCAGTTTTGCATAAGTGTGAATGGCAGGATTTGACCCTGTATTTTTAACATGACTGCACACAAGATAAGACTTACCTATCTGTACTTCCAGGTCCGGACATTTCAGACAGCTATGCAAACAATTGTCCATGCAGCTCTATGTGCAATTTGCACATGGAGTGACCACAACTGTGTGCACAAATGTGGGAACTACACGTTTATTTGGCTAGTGAAGCATCTCTGAGTTGGCCTGCAGTTGAATGCAGGAATGTGTGGACATCACACCTGTAATGTTAAATAACTTGCAAGACTTGATGGTATTAATTACTATTTTTTATTATTTGTATTAATATTTTATTATTAGAGGTAAGGACTAAGAGCCCCAATCATGGGCCAGGATCCCATCATGCTAAGTTCTATTCAAGCATAACAAAGAGATGATCTCTGCCCGAAAGATCTTACAAGTAATTGCCCCACTGACTGTTTGGGACATGCACACTGTAGCTGCAGCAGATGAAAATGCTGGATTTTGGCTTTTGCCTGATCCAATTTAAATGTAATTGTTTCACTTTATATTTCCAATAAAAACACTTGGCCAAATTCAGCTGTCATGCACCCCGTACAATCCCTCTGGCTGCAGTGAGATTGCAAGGGGGTGGAAGCCTGCCATGAATTTGGCACATCATCATTAATAAAACAACACAGCTTTTCCTCAGCTGCTGTGAAAACAATAAGTGGAGTAGATGTTTAAAATGAAAGAATCAACTTTTCAAGCTGTGGGTGATATATTATCTAAAAGAGGGTATGAAAAATTGACCAACATATTTGTCATACCCTCTGGGAAGCCTCATATAGGAAGTGATTAAATTTAACATAGCTGACCTTGTTGTCCTAAATCTAATGAATCAAAGGGGACAGAGATGTCCTTGATCACCTGGTGCTTTCTCACATCTTGGACTCAAAGTCCCCTATAATTCATCCATCTTAATTCCATGGATGGTGGAACTGATTAATATACTGGCCTATCACCTTTCAAATGGAGTTTTAGGTCTGCTTGGCCTAAAGTGAAATTAGCCTCAGCTGCTCTCTTCTTCCATAGAAGAATGTAACCGCGTGAAAAGACTCTGTGCTAAAGAACGTCAGATTAACTCAATGCGGTCCTGGTCTTCCATTGGGATCAACGTGTGGATAACAGTGAGTTTGTCCACTATCAGGCCCTTAGTGAAGTTTCTCAAAGAAGTTGAGGAGGGCAACTTGTGTACATCCATAATGTTTGCCAGTAGTGACAGATGCTAAGTCCTTTATACTATAATAATCATGTTCTGTTTGTATTGTAGCTGTTCTTTTTTATCATGTAACCAATTACTACTTACTTTTGCACTGCTGTAACCTAATTGTTGTGCATCATGTCTCCAGTACATACTACCTGAAACAAACAAAAAGAGCAAAAAGGATGTTCAGACAGGAGGTTATAAAATGCATTTTTGCCACACAAAATTACATTTCCAGTTCCAGTCCAGAGTTATTGTCCCCACTCCATTGCATTAGCTGTTGTAATTTCAAAACAGGCTCGCCAAATTCTGAAGGCAACATTTAAACTCCTTCTGGTTTGTCAGCATCTTTCATCATAAAACAGGATTCATCCTTTCAAATGCATTTTCTCTCCCACTTGGGCAGACGCACCTGCACTTTGAGAAACTGAGGATTACAGTAGAAACTTGCAACAAATCCAAGAGCTGCAACTGATTTGCATAAAGGGGAGTAAATTGCAGCTATCCTCATATTCAGTGTTGAGCTTTCAATGGGAAGATTGCAGGTCTCAATATGCAATGCTGTATCTTGATCTAAATAGCTTCCTTCTGGATTTAAGATGGGGTATTGTACACAGGAACCTACTTTGATCCTGATTCAGCAAGCCACTTATTATTATTTATTATTTGTATCATCATAGTGCCTAAGTAGCCCTAGTCATGGACCCGGATCCCATTGTGCTAGGTGCTGTACAAACACAGAATCAAAAGATACTCCCTTCCCTTAAGCACATGAACTCAATGGGTGAGATTTAGGGCTGTGCCTCTGAGTTGTGGGGGGTATGAGTGGGGATGAGAAAGAAGCTTTAAGTCACCTTGGTGACATACATTAAAGCACATCAGGGAACATTTAGTGTGCACCACCAGAGTATACATGGACCAGTTAATGCACAGCATGTTAGTTTGCTTTAGAAAGGACTCCCTCATAGTACGTGTTACCTCATTGTGTATATAAGCCCTTATACAGCCCTTGGAGGCCTGCCTAAGTTACCAGGGCTTCTTGGGGTTGCCCTACGGGCTGCCCAGAATCACCACTGTGTACTGCAGTCCACCCCCAATATGCCCCTCTTGCTCTTGCTTCCAATATGCCCCCTTTGCCAGAGCTTTCAAAAGGGTCCCTGGGGGATGGGGGGTGAAGGTAGTAGCTTTATGACTCTCTTCCACAATGACTGCACCAGGGAATCTTCCTCCAGTCAGATATTGGAGTTTTAGGGTCACAGCGTGGGCTCCCTCACCCTGGATTTCCCTTTGCAAGCAGTCCTCACACACTGCTACATAAGTCCACCACAATGTACTTTATTTACAATGTCTTATGAAGCTTCATAGCCCATCACCATAAGGCTTTTCACAAGCTTCAGTATACCTTCTGGGCACAAGAAGTGGGGGGGGGGAAGAGGTCTTACCTCTCTGAGATCCTGAGCTGCTTTGCCCACCCTCCCTTCCAGCCTTCCCCTTTTCCAGTCCCCAGCTGGTTAGTTGAGTCCCCTTGTAAACTGGTTAATCATCCAGTCCTAAACAATTACCTCCCAATTTGGTCACTGGTGGGGGGGGACACTCACAAAGCATTTTACAGAGTCTCCTTGCTTCTCCCACTGTGTTACTCTGGCCCTTTTACTTCTTGTAATGGGGACAGAGCAAGAGGGAGGCCAAACTGGACAGTCTCTACATAAAAGAATAAATGGACACAAATCAGACATCAGGAATGGTAACACACAAAAGCCAGAGGAGAATACTTCAATCTCCCTGGACATTCAAAAACAGATTTAAAAGTAGCCATCCTGCAACAAAAAATACTTCAAAAACAGACTTCAAAGAGAAACTGCAGAGCTACAATTCATTTGCAAACTTAACACCATTAATTTGGGCTTGAATAGGGACTGGGAGTTGCTGGCTCACTACAAAAGCAATTCTCCCTCTCTTGGTATTGACACCTCCTCATCAATTATTGGGAGTGGACCACATCCGCCCTGACTGAATTGGCCTTGTCAACACTGCTCCTCTACTTGTAAGGTAACTCCCTTGTCTTCATGTGCCAGTATATTTATGCCTGTATCTGTAATTTTCACTCTATACATCTGAAGAAATGGGTTTTTTTACCCACAAAAGCTTATGCCCAAAGAAATCTGTTCGTCTTTAAGGTGCCACCGGACTCCTCATTGTTTTTGTGGATACAGACTAACGCGGCTACCCTTCTGATACAAGAGGGAGGCTGTTGCCCAAAGTGTTTGAAGTTAAGCTTGTGCTTAGGTGCCTAGAGGAATTGGAGCTGTCCTCTTTTGAAACGGCACCTCTACATTTAAAGATGCAAGCAATTTCAAGCTACTCCATGGGAGACATTTGGTCCATAGGTTATTAACTGGGCAATACCTGCATTAGAGTAAGGAAAGATATTGTATATGGCTCATAACTTTGCAAACATTTCAGCAGGGAACATTGAGGCAGCAGAAACCCATCAGACTGCTAGAAATAAATACCATTTTTCCGTATACTTGAAGTTTAGGGCAGCTGTGAGACTCCCACACATGCCTCTCACTGTCTCTGACTTTCTGAGACAGTGCTGTCTTGGTATTAAAATTCTTTTTGGTCCCTCCACATTCTGGCATAGTCTATCACTAAGGATGGAGATTTATAAAGCAGAAAATCACTTCAGGTTTTAGAGCAATAGTTGAGCTTTTTTATAAAATGCCTGATTGATTTGAAATTGCTCACACTGAAATCTTTCTATGACTTCTTTTACCCAATTTTCCATTTACTGTCCCTGATTTTTGTCTTTTGTTCTTGACTTTTGGAGCACTCGTCCAGATTTGTGTCACAGGAATGTGCTCACTTCACAGACCAGTGCCTGGATGCATTACCCTTAGAGCAGGAAGGGGTGCCTCATGAATAGGATTTTTTAAATATGCAATGGAAGCTAAAGGCTGCAGGGGGAGACTTATTATAAGCATTGACCCTCTCTGTCGCCTGAGCATTGATCTGGTCCAGTCCCCACACCCGTGCTAATGCACTTTAGGCAAGCAGATACTATATTTAGAGGTCTCTATATGAGATGACAGGCAAACAATTTAAATAAAAATGCCATATTTGGCCTTTGAGAGATTCCTCCTTGATCAAACACACATACATATGCACCTCCCACAAATGGATGGAATAGGAAACCCCGAATGGGACGAAAATATTTTAAAGCACCACCCTGGCCAAGAGACAGGCCAAATATTGAGTAAGGCATAGAGGCTGAACTACTAGGGTGAAATCCTGGTCTCATTGAAGTCGATGGGAGTTTTCCTACTCTCTGAGCCCTGGAGATGAGCTTCCATGCCCCACTCAATACTTGGTCTTTGCAGAATGGGGTGTAGGCACTTGAGGGCAAATTTCTGTAGGTATTTAGGTGCCTACAGAGTAGCTGTAGTAGATGCCTAATGAGATTTTGAAATGGAAGCTGGTTGCTTCCTTGCCTTGACTCCAGCTCCCCGTCCTGCACCACTAAAGTCAATGGGAACTTTGCCTTTGATTTCAACAAGTGTAGGATCAAGTCCTTTGTGGGGAGAAGCACAGAAGCTTTCGGTGCTGCTGCCCATACTGTAGCGGTTCTTCAGTTCAGTTTTTAGAGCTGGGTTGTCAAGGATAGTATTTTTTTAGTAGTAGAGCTGAAATGCCTCCAAATGCTCTTCTCTTTTAAGTAAAAAAGGACCTGACCTATAGCCCACTGAAATCTATGGAAAGACTCCCGTTGACTTCAAGGAGCTTTGGTTCAGGCCCAAATATCTGTCTTCCTAGCAAGAACTTAAGATAAGATACGGTAGCTCTCAAACTGAAGGAGTGTAAAGGGAGGAGGTTCAAAAGCAAATACCTGAGGGATAAAATGTGGATAGAGGTAATTTAATTTTGGACCTTTGTTGGGGTTGCTTCATTTTGTCTGGAAACTCTATACAGATCAGCGCCCACACCTCTGTAAACCCATCTGAACATAATAAGAATAAATAATAAATAAAAAGGTTGTCCTTGATGTGACAACATAGAGATATTAGCATTTCTTCTCCTCACTGGTCAATATACACAAAACACAAACAAGTCATATAGCAGGACTGAGTATTTGTAATATAGCCAAGATTTTATCAGTCAGCAAATGAGATAAAGAAAGGGGAATCAGACAGTTGAAAATGACATTGGGTAGCATCTGCTCCTCTTTACTTGTGTGAGCTGTTGTTTATTGTTTAGTGCAGAGCTTTTTTTTTTTTTTTTTTTTTAGTAAGTACGATGAACTGAAGGAGAAGCCCTCTGTACAGTTTCCCCATCGTCTCATTGCTGGAACTTCTCTTTAATTTCCCAAAGGTTGCTAGCATTCCAGCATCTTTTTTTTTGTCTTAATTTGAATTCTGAAGAGGAGGAGGAGAGGGATACCTTTCCAAGCTCGTTTTTCCCCCTTGAAAAAGGAAATTATTCACAATTAAGAATCTCTAATTAAAAAGTCTTTATGCCAAAAATAAAACGACTAAGGCGAGTCATATATCAGTGCCTCTTGGGTGGCCAAACGGGTAAAATTTACTGTCTAGTTGGATTATGACATATAAACAAAGGGAAAGGTCTGTATTAAATTATTATTTTATGACAGTCAAATGTATTTGGCCACCAGATCTGGTCCTAATGCAGCAGACAGTTAGGGGAGTACAATTTTACTTTTCTCTAAAGAAAACATTGGAACACTGTACAACCATCAACAAACAGCATGAATAACAAACAGAGTGGGGAAAAGCCGTGATATGGTTAAGAAGATACAATACATGTAGCTCAAACTTGTAGTTAGGGCTCACTTAAACAGAATTTAATATACCAGACACATTGCATTGCAAGTGAATTCTCATTTCGTCAAAACACTAACAGATGTTTAATCAATAAGATGTACCATAAAGGGCAGCACAATTAGTAGGTCTGAGAAATGTTCTTGTGTGATGTTAGAAAGCTGTAATTATGGACCAGCTCTCATAAGTGGTTTGCCCAGATGACACATAATATCAATATTCCAGCTTGCAAAAAGGCTGCACGACACTTTTAATACAATTACATCCACAAAGAAACAACAGCCCTGATCTTAGAGTACACTTTTAAACAAATATCAAAGTTGTCACTGATTTAAAAACTCATTGGGCCCAATTCTTTTTTGTACTGGCGCTCCTTTACACCTCTCCAGCATCCTAAAGGAGTTGCAATATGGATGTGCTCGAGATACTCTCGTTTGTCAGAGGGTGCATGAGGAAAGGGTGCAGCTAAAGCATAAGTTGGGTGTACCCTGACGGTGCCCTAACTTAGGCAGGGGACCAGACAGGCTCCTGAATGCCCCCACTAGTGTGCACCTGTGCTATGCCTTCAAGTGGATGGGATCACTACTATTCAGCTGTGTGTCTCAGTCCTTATACCTTATACAAATCTCCATTATTTCTGGTGGTAGAAGGTAGATGGAGTCTATGCGTTGGGAGCATGAAGATCTGAGGATTATCCCCACTGCTGTCGTGATGGTTAGAGCAGCCAAGTGGTCATCTTAGAGACAACCATGATGTTCTTTGGGACTATGGATTTGTTACAGTATTTTACCCTTCCTCTCTTGTATGGGAATATGACTGTCTACTGCTCTATCCTGAAAATGTAGAGACTCTCTAGCCATGGATCACTTCCTAAAAAACATAGAAATGATGCATAGACTCTAGCCAGTTTTTTACAGTGCAGCAAAGCCATTGCAAATCCGAGTTCCTCCTTACCTTGCCCTGCTAAGTCTGGATTCATAATACTCCTAAATTACTAGGATTTCAGATGTGTTACCTTGGTACATGAATTTGAACTTCCATATCTAATGGGTTAAGGAGATCAATACAGCAATGTACTGCAATCACACATTGCTGTACTTAACCTGCAATTACAGTTCTTTACTGAAACCCTTCAAATTTTAGGTTAATCAAACTGAGCATTCTGCTCCTCCCCATAAATTCAAAGAGGCAGATTTATTTCAGTATAGTGAATCACACATTGTGGCAGCAAATCTGAATGTGTTTTTTATCCATGATAAAGAGCAAAAATAACAGTGGTCAAATGGATCATGATTTTGTTGTTATTAGTTTTATTAAAAGCCTAGCTCCTTTCAAGACAGGGGAGCTGCACCAATATATATCAGCTGAGAATCTGGCCCACAGTTCTTAATGTAAGATTTATAAATGGGCCAGTGGAAATACACTGTGATAAAACATGAAAAGTAGTCCTTTTAATGTAAGCAATTAATTTAGCTGTTCCCGAAGAGAAAGCTGCCCTGGGCTTCCAGTATCATAGATCATTTCATCCCATGATGGATAGCCCAGGTGCATCCTGTTATATGTATCTCATTATCTATAGTAACAAAGACTCACCCATGTATACACATAAACACATCAATGGTGGGCAGTGCTTAGGCAACAAACATTACAAAAATAATGGAATGAAATTTCTGACTCACTCCTCCAGACAGCATATGCTGAATGCTCAGTAAATTGTTTCTATGCAGCTCTCAGTAATAATACAAATGAAATAATTTTTCTCAGATACAAATACAATGTACCAGTATTGCTGCTGTGGGGACTATTCACACAGGACTGTCTTTCCTTGCCATCTGGGACATCCGACAATGGAGCTATGGCAATTGTACCAGCTGAGGATCTGGTCTTGAGAGTGGAATCTAAAATTTCTGATTTGGGAAACTATCTCTTGAGCTTTTGAATGTCAGAGAATATCTACCTACCTACCTATCTAGGCATGGGTGGGGGTTAAATATTAATTTGATTGTTTTGGGGGTTGACTTGTGGGGGGAAGAGATGCAGGATGAGCTCCTCAAACAGTGTAAATTTCTGTAGTGATGTTGGAGTTGCACCAATTTACACAAGCTGGCCCTATGAGGTTACCTCACAATACCCCATTTTAGGATTTGTTTTTGTTTTATTTATTTATTTATTTATTTAAAACAGATTTAATCTTGTTTTAAACTTAAAGTAAATAACATTATTCCACTGCCTTCTGCGCCCATCCCCACCTCAAAATGTCTCCTAAGAAACCTTTGAAAATGAAAAGGAGCACAGAGGTGCATAATCTTGGTCATATTCACCTTATGAAAAATTCACCCCTGTGCAGAAGGCCTGTGTGATCCCTATGCTCCCACAGAATCATAGAAGATTAGGGTTGGAAGAGACCTCAGGAGGTCATCTAGTCCAACCCCCTGCTCAAAGCAGGACCAACACCAACTAAATCATCCCAGCCAGGGCTTTGTCAAGACAGGCCTTAAAAACGTCTAAGGATGGAAATTCCACCACCACCCTAGGTAACCCATTTCAGTGCTTCACCACCCTCCTAATGAAATAGTTTTTCCTAATATCCAACCTAGACCTCCCCCACTGCAACTTAAGACCATTGCTCCTTGTACTGTCATCTGCCACCACTGAGAACAGCCAAGCTCCATCCTCTTTGGAACTCCCCCTCAGGTAGTTGAAGGCTGCTATCTAATCTCTCCTGACTCTTCTCTTCTGCAGACTAAATAAGCCCAGTTCCCTCAGCCCCTCCTCATAAGTCATGTGCCCCAGCCCTCTAATAATTTTTGTTGCCCTCCACTGCTCTCTCTCTAATTTGTTCACATCCTTTCTGTAGTGGGGAGGGGGGAAAAACTGGACACAATACTCCAGATGTGATCTCACCAGTGCCGAATAGAGGGGAATAATCACTTCCCTCAATCTGCTAACAACGCTCCTACTAATGCAGCCCAATACGCCATTAGACTTCTTGGCAAAAAGGGCACACTGTTGAGTCATATCCAGCTTCTCATCCACTGTAACCCCTAGGTCCTTTTCTGCAGAACTGCTGCCTAGCCATTCGGTCCCTAGTCTGTAGCGGTGCATGGGATTCTTCCGCCCTAAGTGCAGGACTCTGCACTTGTCCTTGTTGAACCTCATCAGATTTCTTTTGGCCCAATCCTCCAATTTGTCTAGGTCACTCTGGACCCTATCCCTACCCTCCAGCATATCTACCTCTCCCCCCCAGCTTAGTGTCATCTGCGAATTTGCTGAGGGTGCAATCCATCCCATCAGCCAGATCATTAATGAAGATGTTCAACAAAACTGCCCCCAGGACTGACCCCTGGGGCGCTCCGCTTGATACCAGCTGCCAACTAGACATTGAGCCGGTGATCACTACCCGTTGAGCCCGACAATCTAGCCAGCTTTCTATCCACGTTATAGTCCATTCGTCCAATCCATACTTCTTTAACTTGTTGGAAGAATACTGTGGGAGACCATTTCAAAAGCTTTGCTTAAGTCAAAGTATATCATGTCCACCGCTTTCCCCGTATCCACAGAGCCAGTTATTTCATCATAGAAGGCAATCAGGTTGGTCAGGCATGACTTGCCCTTGTTGAGTCCATGTTGACTGTTCCTGATCACCTTCCTCTCCTCCAAGTGCTTCAAAATGGATTCCTTGAGGACCTGCTCATTATAGGCTTTGCTAGCCCTCTGCACAGGAGTGAATTTCACCCTCTGTGAACATTGTAGAGGGGAGATAGCAAGAGAAGTAGTCTTGGTTTATGGCTCTCCTTCTCATCTTTCTTGCAGCCAATGTTTTGGACACAATCTGAGCTCCACCATCATTGTGATGTATACAGCTTGCATGTTGTTCTGGCAGGGTCTGATGCCGCTTTGAGTTGGTATGTCCTGGTCTGTGGGGAGCTTGCTTCTGAGGATGAGCTTGAAGAGGTTGGGGGGTTGTTTGAAGGCCAGAACAGAAGGTTCAGGAAAGATTACATTGAGTACGGGTTGTAATTTTTTGATGCTCCCCTCTACATGTTCCAGTGTGGGGTGGTAGGTGACAGTGAATCAGTGACAGTCAAAGGACTACAGAGCACAGCAACACTGAAATACCTTTAAAAATCTGGGCCCTTGCCTGGTCAGTATCATGTACACTATGTGGGTTAGATAAGGTACATTTTCTCTAGTTTTGTTTTTCCTTGTGTTTACAGCAATCTTTTGCAGATCTGGTGGACTTTATGTATCAGCATGAGATTGTGTTGTGGATTTAGATATAACTGGCCCCGGTGAGAGCAATGTCATTTTTTCCCTTTCTTCTTCATTCTGTAATAATACATTTCATGCCCTGTAAACATTTATATGACTTTACTAAAAAAAAATAAGAAGAATACATTCGTGGGCTTGAATTAAAAAAAAAATCTCAGTGAATATAGAAAAAAAACAAGCAAACATAGAGTGGCAATCACAGAAGGTAGCTTAAAAACATCTGGACCAGTTTCTGATCCCCGTACTCATGCTGAGTAGTAATTAACTACACATTTAGTCCTGTTGATTTCAATGGGATTAATAGCACAGGTAGTCCTTGCTGTGGTACAGGGCGAGCCTTGCTTTAAACCCCTTTGTAGTCTTTGTTGAGTGCTCCCCTCAGGTGACAGGCTTTGTTCCCTTCACCTCTCTTAAGAGGGGAACCCCACGGTTCAACCCCTCTTTGACTGGTACTCTGGGTTGCACTGCCACTGTTTCACCAAGCATATACACCTCAGCCTCCCCAACTGGATTTGAGTCAGTCTCTCTGGGAACTTGTGTAAACATCAAAGAATGCTTACATTTGTGACCAGTATGACATGCATTGATTCAGCACAGCATCTTCAAAAGCGAGCATGATTTATTGGTTCATAGAAATTTAACAAGCAGAGAGAAACTGGGTTAACACAATGAAAGCATAAATTCAGTCTGTCTTTCCTAATTTTAGCCTGTCCTTGCTAGTTTAAGCAGGCTTTAGTTTATGCCACATACCCCTTCTGAGTCTGAGGATCAACTTGCATCTCTCCAGACTCCCTTTCTGTCTTTTCCAAAGTCTCTTCTCTGTCTTTGTCTGGCTACTTTTATCAGAACAAAAGCTCTTTATTTTAGTGTACTGTCTTGCTGACAAGGGGACTTTTCTGAAATCACTGACTGCTTTCCAGGCCTAACTGCACCCAGTCCTTGCAGGAATTAACTCTTGGATATTCACATAGCCGGTAATGCAGTAACAAATAATTAGGCTTGGCAGAATTCGATTTTTTGTATATATAATTTTGATGGATATTGATGTTTATTTTAAAGCATTTTTCCTGATTTTTATCTATGTAAATGTTCACAGCTGTGCAGAATTATGGGGTTTAAGCCATTTTTATTTTTATTTATTTAAAGGTTCACAGTTGTGGGAAATGGTGGGCGGGGGGAGTCAGCAACAGGAAGAACAGACAATTATTTAATGACAATAGATTTAAGATTAAAAAAATTAAAGCTTTTTAACTGTTAAAACATAAATTGTCAACATAACATGTCCAACTATACAAAACAAATAACCTTAAATCAAGCAGCATTTTTCTTACTTTGGCTATCTGTAAATTTTAATTATTATCAATGGAAATATTTTTCATTTGTTTGTGTGTGTATGGTGAAATCAGTGTTTACCGACATTTACCGATAAAAATCTAAGTCTTTCAAGACTACAAATAATATTCATAAAGGTAAGAAAGCTATCTCCCCTCTGTGTTACAAGCCCCAATCGTACAACTGGTTGTACACATGCTTAACTTTAAACACATAAATAATCCCAGTGAAATCAATGGGACTGCATATATCCTTAAAGTTAAGCACACACGTAAGCATTCTATATGATCAGACTCATCTCTTCTCACTGTAAGGATGGCAAAAACCTGTCCCTCAAGCCAGTATTGTCATCAAGGATAACCCATCATGACATCATAGAGTCAAGGTGCTGGAAAGCAAAGATATGAGACACATCATGTCTGTGTATTAACCTTTTCAGAAGACCTGGGGATTCAATTCTGGTACTAAATTAAGTTTTTGGAAATGATATTATAACATGACTTTATCCCCATTCTCCAGATCCTTAAGTATTTTAGAATTCCATCAAAGAATATGTCTCTCACTGCCATGCTTTACTCTTCTATCTTATGTTAAACTTGAATTGTAACTTGTATGTCCATTGCTGACCAGCATAAAGTTATGCAGGGAGTGGGGAAGCAGGAAAGTGTTTTATTTTTTTTAAATATAAAGCAGAAAAAAAAATACATCTCAAGACTTGGCTAAAGCAACTCAATAACTATGGAAAGATTTTCTTCACATATTGGGTCAGGATTTACTTGCTCGGGTATCAAGGCTTCAGTATTGTTTCCTGCCAAATTATGTGTTATTGTTGAGGATTAAGGAGTATTTTTCTTTGAATTTGATTATAGTAAAATTCTTTCAAATGAATATTTTGCAAAGAGACATGATGATGTGGTTGATGATCACCTAGATAGTCTGGTTGATGAGGCTATAACCAATTTGATGCTTCCTGTATATGAATATATTTTTTAAATCACATCATTTTGTACTGTGTGGATTTTTATTAAATTGAAGTAAAAAGAGAGAAGTTTTAAAAAGTGATAAAGGAGAATTTAATGTAGTTCTAATAGTGATTCATTTTCATAAAAGCATTTTTGGAAGGCATCAGATTAAATGTAAAAATATTATCTTGTATAATTTGCTTCATGAGTCCCCTCCCCCGCCCCCCAAGTGGGTTTTTACAAATGTAACCTAGATTAAGATTTAAGAACAGATTTTTTTTTTTCATTTTGTGACTGGATAGCTTTTTAAAATATGTGAGATACTATATACGAATGAGATAAAAGGTTTTTTTAACCTCCATTGTACTATTTTGATAGTCTCTGTCTGGGGTGTTTAGAGGACTCCCACTGACAAAATTAATATTCAATTCTGATCTTTTAATGTTTTTATTTTTGCTGAGCCCTTTTCTTCCTACAGTTAGCCTCAGTCATCCATGCTTTACTAACCTCTCAGACTATTACCTGGGACTATCTGTGAAAGCCCCCTAGAAACTCTAACTGGTCTCAAATGCAGCTTGCCTGCCTCCAGGGTATGGTGGGCTGACATTAGTACCTGCAATGGTAGCCAATCAACTGCTGACTGAAATAAGAGAGACTGGTTACCCTATATACAGCTCTGAATGGTCTAGTCTTAACACTTGTTTAAATATATATAAAGGTCCCACCATATAATTCCCTCATATCCAGAACACTGAAGCTTTATGTACTAAGGGTCAAGTATCAGAGGGGTAGCCATGTTAGTCTGGGTCTGTAAAAGTGGCAAAGAGTCCTGTGGCACCTAAAAGACTAACAGATGTATTGGAGCATAAGCTTGCATGGGTGAATACCCACGTCGTTGGATGCATCTGGCCATGTTAATCCGGGTCTGTAAAAGTGGCAAAGAGTCCTGTGGCACCTTATAGACTAACAGACATATTGGAGCATAATCTTTCATGGGTGAATACCCACTTTGTCAGATGCATCCATCCGACGAAGTGGGTATTCACGCACGAAAGCTTATGCTCCAATACATCTGTTAGTCTATAAGGTGCCACAGGACTCTTTGCCGCATGTACTAAGGGTGTAGCTTGTGGATCCAAGAAACAAGGCATTTTCAGAGATGGGCTTGGCCTCTGGAATTTGATCCCTTTGGAAATATGCTTGACCATAAACCTGCCCAGTTAGGAATAGTAGCAAATGCAGCCCCTTGCCCAGGCCTTCCAAACTGATTATGTGTTTATCTATTTTAGATTAAAAGCTGTGGATAGCAGGGGATTGCAGTGTTTTGTTTCTTACTAATGTAGCCCCTTCCCTGAGGTGTTACGTCTTCCTGGTATTTGCTATTTGGATTGGCTTCTCCCCTCTCCTCGCTGGGTCCTGGGTTCTTTCTGTGATGCCTGGTACCTCCACCTGAGGTGACTCCTCACTGTGCCCAGGACACAAGGGGGTTGGTCCCTTGGGGAAATGAACAATGCTACTAATGGGCGAGTAGTATAAAACCCCGTACACAAGAAATAATAACATAAATCAACACAAACCCCAGCAAAGGAATGACAAACCCAGAAAAGCTCATGCTCAAATAAACTGGTTAGTCTCTAAGGTGCCACAAGTACTCCTTTTCTTTTTTCCAGAAATGACAGTATAACAAAGGGGGACGTTTTTGAGAGCAGGAAAATAGGATTTGGGGAAGGAGAGGGTTAGGGATAACTAATAAATACCAAACATTAACAAATCAACCAATTTCCCACCTCCCAGTGCTCACAACTCATCCCAACCCCCCAGCTCCCTCCCTGGCACCTTCCCAGATGCGTCCAGAGATGAGTGCTGCAGCATTGTGAACATTGAACAGTCCCCCTGACAGTGTCTTTGCCGCTAGACGGGACAGGGTCCTCTCCTGGGTCCCCGGTCTGGAGTCTTGTGGAGGTCTCAGCTGGCTTTCGGTAGCAAGTGCTGGGTCAGATCTTTGCTACTCTTGATGCTGGTCTCCACAGAGTATGAACTGCTTGATCTGTGCACTAGACTAGATCCCACAGCAGTTCAAAGTCTTCCTTTGTGGGGAAGGGATATAATCAGACTCTCAGTTCCCAGTTTTGTAAAGCTGTAGGGCACCCTGAAAGCATTATTACTACTGTCAGTATTACTAATAATTAATATTATTCACCTGTAGGTTACTGGATCACATCTGAAATAGGCCATCAGTAACTGAATGCCATTACTACTGGAACGTTGTTGGGTTGCCTGCGTGAAAATTAACCGATGAACTCACTTCAGTTCCTATTGGCAAGTGTCCGCATCCTAAACCCCCCCTCTCCCCCCCAAACAGGCGAAATCCTGGCTTGTGGAGTTTTCCCATTGACTTTAGTGGTGCCGGATTTAACCCACCATCACACATGGAAATGCTGAACACCTTTGTTATCAGTGTCAAGTAAGAACTTAAGGATTGGATGGGCCATGGCATCTGAATTACCCTATTGCTGCTAGTGTAAATCCCCTTAGATTGGGGTTGTAGCATATTGATTTACATGTTACTTGCCAGCTGAATGAATCCACTTTAGACAGTGCACTTCTCTGCTCCATCACTCCTGCTTCACAATTTCCCCATCTGTCCATCGAATGATCAGTTACAAATAAAGCATGCATCATTAGAAACTAGTTGCAATAGGAACCATCCTCTTAGTTACAGTATAAATATGACTAATCAGTTATTTCATGCGTTTACACACATGCTAATTTGTTCACCTATGCTGTCTCCAAAAAAAACCCCTTTATGGTCAGTCAGTTTTGCTACAGTCCCCTTAATTGTAGTTTACCAAGCATTGCCAGCAATAACTCAAGCACGTCCAATATATTACATAGCTACGGCAATTATGCAACAGTTAAATTGCTCTAGTTGATTTACTTAATCTGACTGTAGATCCTGCCTTTGTCATCCAGGCAGTGATGGCCCCTTCATGTACCATACCCTTGTGCAGTCTGAGGTGTGCTGACCCTTTGGATGTGGTTTCCACTCATTTTCTCCTCTGGTAAATAAGAAACTGGCAGGGAACATTGTGATCATTAAAGAACCAAACAAGGATAATGCAATCTATTAATAAGAGCCATAAACATACACAATATTAATCATGCATTCCCACACAAATCTGTCAATGCTTTACCAACATTTTAACCTCTATTTCTATTCATTGCACAAGAGCACATGAAGAACAGAGATAGGCAAAAAAAAGTTACACCCTAATGTGGAACTGAAAAATTTTAGCGGTTAACTTGTTTTGCATAAAGACAAATAATTGTTCTTTTAGTGCACTCCTACATGCTTTTGCCAAGAGGGGAAATTAACCTTGTCTGTTTCTGCAGAGATGAAGGTGAAAGAGTGAGCTCTGATAGCTGCAACATGTTTTGATTGGCTGGATGAGTATATCGATTTCACTGGAAGTTAGCAGCCTAAATAGAAATTAGGAGCTTAACTCCTTTTTGAGCATTCAGCTATCAGTCACTAATGCTAAGGCTACTAAATTCGGTCACCCTCCTGTCTAAAATATGACAATTCACATGCTCCATGGAACCAGATTTTAGCTGCATACCATATTGGTATAAAAAATGTTCGGAACTGATTCTTTGTGAATTGTCTTCCATCACATCTCTTCTTCTCCACCAGCCTTAACATCCTGGTAGGGCTTACGTGGGAGATAGACACCTGGGCATGTAGAGTACGGTGGCGGTGTGCACGTTTACTGACAGACACTTAAGCCTCTGGGGGTCCTGAATGGTTGAAATGTAGTTGTCTAGGGACTTTATGTGCCTACAGAGTTAGAGAGCACAGAGCTGAATTTTTGAGGATCTCAACATTTAGGCACCTAAAGTGGCAGTTAGGTTCCTAAGTTCTTATGTGGAGCTATTCTTGAGCTACTTTTTCATCCCTAAAGTTACAGCCTCCAGGTGAGGCATGAGGCATGTTGGCAGGGTGGTGTGTAGAAGTTTGCAATGCTACTGTATGCTTCAGCCCTTCTGTTTCTAAGGCTGCCAAAGCAACAAGGTCAGACCAGAAAATTAAAAGGAAAACGGGGCCTCCTGGCACATTTCCCCTCCATACAAAATGTGAGCTGCCGCTGGAGTCAACACTTGAATTCACAGGTTTCTTTTTGTTGTTGTTGTTGTTTTGTTTTTCTTATGACGGGTCGGGGGGGGGCGTGTTTTTTGTTTCTTTAAATTCTCTGCTCTGGCAACACAGCTGGCACTTCTGTTCAGCATGCATCAGTGAGCGAGCTCAGGCGGCCCATTGCAATCATTTTGTAGCTATTGTTACTTTGTTTTCTGTTGCACTGGCTATAAATGAATCAATTTATGCAATGAGTGTTGGTGCTGCATGATGCCTAACAAAAAGAAAACAGCAATTGACTCACTGAAGAAACTGGAAAGCGATGGCTGGTGGTGCAAAAACAATACTTCCGACTGACCAGACAACCCATGAGACTTTTTTGCCAAAGAATTCAAGAACACACACGGTCATATTCTCGCTGAATTTTCAGGACATTCCATGGATAGGAATAAAAATGTGTCAAAATATCCCTCAAAGGATCATTTAAGCCGGGGAGTTGTCCCACTGACTTTAGGTTTGAAACTGACTTTAGTGAGACTACTCTTATTCTTCAGGTTAAGCATTTACTTCAAGTGTTTTGCAGGATCTGGGATTAATGTAGCTGTTGGCTAACAAAGGGAACTTTCTGCATTCCCAACAAGTTTTACAAAGACCATGCCCCCACCCCCCCAATGAATGGAGTCTGTTCAATAGATTTTAAAAGGAAATCATGGGAAAATGAAAACCTGGGTATTTTGTCTTGCAATTGACGCAATCAGAGGAGACTTTAATTCTCAATTTGTTAGAATCTTACAATCTTAGAATCTTAGAATTAAAGGCTGGATTTTTAAGTGGGGCCTCAACTCAACCTCAAATTTTGCATGTAGAACTACTTGTGCATGCAATTCTGTGGATGCAAATGGTTGTGTCTGCAAAAGTGTGTCTAGAAAATCAGGGCCGCAATATCGAATTTGTGATCTAAAATATAGTCTATTTTCTGGTTTTACAAAACCTCTCTCTCCGCTGGTATTGTTTTATTTAATTCTAAGTTTGTAAGTAAATGTAGTGCTGTTCAGAGATTCTGGACTGACAGCCCTGGAGACTCTGGTTAAAATTCTGGCCTGTCCTCTGTATAAGGAAACAACTTTACAGGTTTCAGAGTAGCAGCCGTGTTAGTCTGTATACGCAAAAAGAAAAGGAGTACTTGTGGCACCTTAGAGACTAACCAATTTATTTGAGCATAAGCTTTCGTAAGCTACAGCTCACTTCATCAGATGCAACCCTGCGAGACACAGCAGACCACAGCCACCGGCACCACCATGGCGGCCAGCATGGGGGGAGCTGGGACAAAGACCCCTCCTCTGCCCCCTTGGGGGGGGGAGGCAGGGCCCAGCCAGCCCCAGTTGCCTCCCACGAACCCGGTCCCACACATCTGCTCCAACGCCCCCCCTGCAAGACACACGAGACGGGCACAACCCACACGGCCACCACTGTGACCTCCAGTATAGGCTCCAACCATGACCAGCCGCCGGGTGACAACGGGAGGGGCAGCCCGAGGGGGCGGAAGGCGAGGCCCCCAATAAATTTGTTAGTCTCGAATGTGCCACAAGTACTCCTTTTCTTTCAACTTTACAGTGACATTTTCAGCCTTGGGTATCTGGATTTAAGCTCTGAACTCCATATTTAGGTAGCTAAACCAAACAGATTTTTGGAGATGCTGAAGTTCACTGGGACTACCAGTGTGTGTAAAGTTACTCATTTATATAAGTGGTCACAGCATCAGGAACTTGGAAACACTGGACAAGTTAATTAAAATGAGGTAAAAAGGTTGTCACTTGCCAGTTTGCCATTATAACATTTGTATTGGGTTTTAAATATTCAGGGTACTCTCACTCTCAGCCTGCATGCTGTAAAGTTACAGACAATATCTAATATTTATGATACATCTTGTTCATTTCTCCTTCCTGACACCACCATGCATTAAAGGAGTGGAGGTTGCTATATTTTTTCCGTTGTTTATAATGTTGCATCTTATTGTGTGCTTAGTGTAGTTGCAGGATACAAGAGATTTGGGACATAGCATTTCCATGCCTGGGGTGATCTGACCAGTCCCGTTTAATGTTGAAGATCTGTGGAATAAACAGTTCCTTTCCCTGGTAAATATCAGTACTGGATCAACTGTCAACAATATCTTTATTTGTAATTGACACCATAGCCTATATCATAGGAATTATTTTGTTTCTCTTAGTTCCTACGCTCTCTTCCACCCACCACAGACATTAAATCATACATAGTAAGGAATGTATATAAAGAAAATTGCTAGATTGGTCTGTGTTCTATATGTCAAGCATGAACGCTTTTTTATCTTTTAAGAAAAGTAGCAACCTGATTTCTTTAGCCTGGCAATAATATACATCTGTCACTGACTGCATTTACACTCTTCCCTTCTCACCCTCCATCACCAGCAGATTAAAATACATTCCTATATTTATGAACACATAAAGCCACATGTCTCATATTCATCTGCAGAAATGGGACTCCATTATCACATCAGCTCACTTTCTTAGCATAGAATCTTTCACTGGGAAAAATGGGGTAAGCAGGCAAATACCCTTTAATCAGTTGCCCTTTGACATCTCTCACTCAAAGGGTAGTCCTCACAAAGTGAATTCGTTCAATAACCCCAATATGTACAGCAGATGGCATGAACATAATAATAAAAGTGGATGAAATAAAGCCTTGAATCATTTGTAATGATTTATAACTATTGATCCCGCTAAAACAGTTCTTTTCCTTCAGGACAGCAGAAAGAAGCAGAATTACAAGTTACGTGTTTATGATACACTTGATACTTATATTTTTTTCTTATTTCTACTTGTGGAGGGGGAAAAGGTCCTATACAGATAAAATCTGTAAGCGTTCAGGCAGAAAGGTTTTGAAAGAAAAGTTCAACCACATTTATAACATATTCTGAGGGGGTTAAATAGGATTTTAAAGTGATATTAAAAACAAATGCTGCTCTGAAATTTTTGGAAAACCACATCTCTTTAAATCTCTCAGCTTTATGGGGCACATCCACCTGCATCAGTCACACTGTGTTATGTTGTTTCACAAAATGTCACAACATCTTAAAGGCCACATTTTTCTGAAAACCGTGTTGACTGAAGTGGTAGCATGCTGCTCAGAAGAAAATAAAGATTGGCTGGCAACATATGAATATGTATGGCCGATCCCTAGGTTGGAAAGAAAGAACTTGGCTCAGACAAGGGTTATTTTAAAACAGTTTGACCCTATCTATAGTAGCAAGACAAAATATGCCTAAGCTTTGTTTCAGCTGAATTCAAACTTGGGCCCCAATCCAGCAAACATTTCTTCAAGTGAGACTGCACATGTTCCTAAGAGTTTGAAGAATTGGGGTCTTTATTTTCAAACATCATTCCAAGCACAGAGGACAGAGCAACACAAGAAACACATCTAGAAAATATTTCACCCTGACTGGGTTATCATTGGCTGACCTGAGCCCCCATTCAGAGAAATACTTATGAACATCCTGTTTCGGGTTGGCCCCTAAGCACTTGCTTAACTTTCAGCATCTGCTTAAGTCCAGTGGACTTCAACAGGACCTAATCACATGATTAAAGCTAAGCACAAACTGATGTACTTCCCTCCACTAGGGCCCTCATGAATTATTTGATAGTAGTTATATCAGTATTATTATATCCATTAAGCTAGTGCCTAAAGTACCCAAGCAGGAATTGGCAGCTGTTGTGGTAGGTGTCCCTTCTCCAAAGAGATTACAGCTGGGTTTACACCTACAGATGGTCAAAAAAAGGGGAAACAGTTTTATGAAGACATTTTGAAACCATTTCCAGTTCACAGAACTCAAAAAGGACTCAGGTTTTGCAAAAGTTTGAGACATTTTCACGAAAATCATGATTGAAAGCATGATAAAATCTTTGTATTTACTGCAAATGGAGGTAGAATGTTTTGAAGATGTTGAGATTTTTTGCAAAAAGTTCCATTTCCCCCCCAAAAAGAACATTTTTCATCAGAAAAAAAACAAACCTTTGGGCAAAAAAATGTTCACCAACACGTAACGGGCAGATGAACAATGCAGCGACCCAACAAACACAATGAGTCGTGCTTGTCGTGACTCACCTCCTCCCTAGCCCTCGTGTAGACAGCATGGCAGAAATGGGTTTTACAGAGGGAGTTTGGTAGCTAGACAGAGTTTGTCAAGGTGGCATGGGAGAAAGTGCAAAAATGCTTGCGGGAAAAGCTGATTGGTGGGCAGCAAAGGCTGAGAATGCAGGCAGAGTGAAGGCAGAGGGTTAATGCTGCACTGAGTTAATATAGTAGCTAGGTCGGATGGGGCTACCTCATGAAGACGCTTCTAAGTGACCACAAGAAGCTTCTGCATGATTCAGCTGAGTCACTTCCAAGTGAAAAGGTGTCTGTGCTGTACAAAAATGCCAACCCAGCTGGCATTGATTAGCACGCTGAATGGCAGTCACAGCAGAGAAACCAAGGGTATCCAGACTGATAATATCCCACCCCGAGAGGTGATTCCCAAAGGTCTACATTGTTGTTCTGTGAAGACATTTGCAGAGCAGTTGCCCCAAGAGTGTGTGTTCTGCTGCTCAGTGAGAGCGTCAGTGTTCTGGGCGGCCATTTCAGATACACACCGGCCCCACAGCTTGAAAGGCTATGTGCTGAATGCCTCCAAATATCAAAGTAAAAGACCACTGTACTACATTTATAGTATGTGCGCACCCTAAAAGAAGAACGGTTCGTGAGCATTAGACGGGTCCCCTCTGAGATCCTGGCTGGATCTTGGGGAGTTTCGGGTACCAATGTGCCCTCCTCTTCTACTTGAATCCTTCTACACAAGCACTTTTAAATGCAAAATAACACACTTGTTGATCACTCTGATATAAGGCCCTCCTTTCCAAAAGGAAAAATCCACAGCATGGGTAAATGAGAATAATTTATCACGTCTGTACTTTGGGATTCTTGAAAGGTGAGTGGGGCAGAAATCACTTACGTTTGAAAGGAACTGAAAAGAAGCCACTAAAAGGGACTGGGATCATGCCTGGATCTTGGGGAATTTTCAGGTACCAATCCACTCTGTGGCTGCTTCTAACATCTTATTTTTCAGAAACCCCCTCGTGCAGTGCTAATGAGGTGAAAAGTGACCTGTCTACTTATTTTTTGTCTCCATACTTAGAAATGGTGTGACATGCTGAATAGCTGGCGGTGTGCACTGTATTGCAGATGAGATCCATGCAATATAAAACAGATGCTCTTAAATTATCTGAAACAGCATCTAGAAAGTTACAGATCTTTGCTTTTTTTTTTTTTTTTTTTTTGAAAAGCCCCGGCACAATGGGAGCCCCCATGCTGAAGTGATAACATATTCTTCCCACTACTTTCTCTGAAATTAAAGCAGGGTGCCTCCATTACAGCATGTCACTCAATAGAATGTCCCTACAAATTGCACATGTTTTGCCCTAATCAATACATGCAAATAGGTACTCAGTTTGCTGAGCTGCTCTGCATTCTTAACATGGCACACTTTGCCTCACTCTTTTGTGGCCATTGGCTCACATCTTGCATGAGTTTTCAGTGTTGCAAGGGCAGCCTTAGGGTTAGGCTAAATAGAAGGTTGCAATCAGGGATACCACTGGGACCATCATGAGCATTTATCAACACCCCAGTCAGACCTGAACTGCACTTCTCTCACTGGAGTGTTTCTGCCCACTGGATTATAGGCTTCTCAACAGGGAAGGCCTTGCTTCTGTTCTTCATGAGTAGGGCTCATATTCTGGGGTATCAGATGGCACCCCAAATCCGTTTTACCAGTATCCCCTTTGAAGCATTTCTGCAGCCACTGAAAATGATTGGGCACCTGGAGATAAGAAGAACATACATTGTGGGAAAGGAGGGGTAATGACACATACACATGATCAGATGGCTTCTTGAACTGAGTGGGCTGGTAGGAGAAATTGATATGGAGCGATGATTGGGGATACAAAATATGGTCTTTGCCATGGGCCTCACTGGACATAAGCCAGCTCTGAACAGTGCCTCCTGGCTTCACAGCATACTTTCCCCTTTCCATAGACCCCAGAAAATTCTTCATGTGAACTCCATAGACTGGTAGAGGGTGAAGGTTGGGCTGGGAACCAGCCATTCACCGAGGTATGTTCCTTTCTCAATCCCTGGGGCAAAATAAAGCAAGTTACTGCACTCCTGTTCTACACAATGGCAGAGGAAACTTGTCCACCCTTCCTGCACCCAATGGAAGCATGTAAATGAACTTCAATGCTAAAATACCCAGGAGATCCTTTTGGAGGATTTCTTCATGCTTAGAAAGGAAATACAGAATCTCTGAAAACATATGATGGTGGCTCTCAGCCAGCCACAATCGAAGTGTGTGTCATTAATGTGTGTGACACTACAGTCTTTCAAAGCCACACAAAACACATCAGAGCAAGGCCCTGGAGATGATGCAAGAGTCCTTTGTTTAGTCCACAACCGTTTACATTTCACATAGGCTGCCTTAGACTGTAATTTCAGTATTTCTTGAGTGAATAACACACAGCACCTAGCAGAACAATGGAGGTAAGAGCAGGCTGATGGACTGAGATCAGGTCTAGCATGACTAAGCAAGTTGATGCACAGATGAAAGGCAGGCCTATGCAATACCAATGCCCCTTGAATTAAATGTGGCATGAGGCTTCGTTATGGTGCAAGTATAATAGTCTAGCCTTTTAGTGTGAAGCAGGGGGGAAAAAACAACCCTAAATTGAAACCCAAAATCTGTTCAGTTTAAATAACATTTTTAGGTTTCCAAAAACCACAAATAAATACATACATAAATATATTGTTTTTCAGATTTTCATTGAAAAACTGGAATATTTTGTGAGCAAAATTTTGGAAGAGTTTTTTTTTTTATTCCTTTCAACATTTATCAATGGACATACTTCCTGCTATTCGTAACCATCCATAATGCCCTGGACAAGCAGCATGGTCCAATGGCTATGGCAGGAAGTCAGCATGGTCCAATAGCTATGGCAGGAAGTCAGGGTCTATTCCTAGCTCTGCCACTGACCTGCTCTGTGGCATTGGACAAATCACTTCTCTGTATCTCTGTTTCTTCTGCCAGCCTTTGTCTTATTTTTTTTAAGATTGTAGAGTCCACAGGACTGGGACTTCTGTGCAGTGCCTAGGACAGTGGGGTCCCTGATCTCTTGACCCTAATACAAATAATAACAGCCATATCTTGTAAATAAAACATAATTGATTGGTAGGTTGTATTCTAGTGTTTGACATGTAACTGATAACGTATATAATTGTGTGCATACATGCGTATTGTTTCAGCTTTTTAAACTGCTGCTGCTAAAGTACAGCAATGCTGACAGCTACATTGTATATTTGTTAAAGGCTAACAGATAAGATCCAAGTGGAAAGTCAACTTTGCATAAAATACAAAGCGTCCATTGTGTTAACTTAACTTGTTTTAACTTGCAGGCTGCACATTGACAAGATACTAGTTGTTTTTTCCTAATTAGAAAGTGTCTTATGTAGTACAATCCCACCAATCAGGAAGCCAGGTGAAATATCCTGGGATTTGTCATTGACAGTTAAGGTTGCAAACTATCTTCATTAGCATGCAGTTGAGTAAAGGCCATGTAAGGAAGGCTATGCATTAAGAAATGAAAGTAACGGCACTTTGGAATACAGATTGCAGTTAGCAAGACAATTAAAATGGAAGGCATTTGGTGGGGGAATGCTTCTGGGATCAGAATGAGAAGGAGTGTAGCTGACCTCAGTCAAATCCTTAGTTTTACGGGACTCCAAATCAATTTGTAGTTATTACTTGGACCTTTCTTGATATCACCAGTAAATAGCATGGGCACATTTTCTGTTCAGGATTCAGTGGAACAGTTTTAAAAAGCAGAGATGATCCTAAGCTACAAAAGTCAGATCCAGATCTGAGCTTTTCCAAAGTTCAGGGCTGTTTGGACTCAGGTATTGTATCTGGCCTCTTTTAAAGCTCAGACACAGAGATAGCCACAAAGAAGGGAAATCCTGATCCAGATCTAACCTCCAGAAATAGTGATGTGTTTGGATATGAGCTTTTGGTTTGGCTCCATCTCCATTTCAAAGGGAGTGGACCTGGATCAAGAAGAGGGAATGGAAGCAGATTTAAATCAGAGTCACTCTCAGCTGCTCCACAGTTTTTATATAGAGAAAGATAGAAATAAAAAATAATCATTACATCAAAACCAACTTCTGTAATAAATAAGTCTTCTTGTGTTCTTCCAACACAATAATAGGTTTTTCCAGTGTTGGGCATATCATGTGGCCCAATCTGTAGCCGTGGCAAGATCTTCCAGGATGCATGGCTCTTCCAGGAACTGGCAGACCAACAGATGTTCCATGGTTTGAGTTTCACCACAGTCCCATGTGTCTGGATCATTGGAATAGTCCCACTTCTGCATATTGACTTTTGACCTGTAAACTCTTGTTCAGAGTTTATTTAAACATGTCCAGGTTGACCAATCCTTCTCCAATCCTTTTCTCAAAATAAATATGCATAAAAACATCAGAATAGATTTCCTCTGATCAGGTAACTCATTAGGTCATTGGCGCAAACAGCTCCAATGGAAATAAAAAATGAGCTGGGCGGTTGTGAAGGTGAGCACATTCTGTGCCCCTTTCCAAGGTGACAGAGCTCCCAGGTCCCTTCACATCCTCCTACAATGTGCACTCTGGCTTTAAGTCATGACATAGCCCATCATGTAATTCAATTACATGAGACTGCTCAGGTAGCCAGATCAAAATGGAAACAGGATTTTTAAAAGTATTGGGATTTTCAATGTTAATTAATTAACTTTCTACAAAATGTTCAAATGGGAAACGGTCATGTAAAGGTAACTATGGCAACTTAGATCTAAATGTGAATATAACCACATAGCTACTGCATCAATTAGAGTTTTCTACAAATAAGCTGCATTTAGACCCTTGCTCTAAATGTGGCCTGTTTGATGTTATTTTCAAGAATCAACATTTCCCTCGCATATATAATTATACTAATAGGAATAACATTCCTCTAATTGAGTACTTGTGGCACCTTATTTATCTGATGAAGTGAGCTGTAGCTCACGAAAGCTTATGCTCAAATAAATTTGTTAGTCTCTAAGGTGCCACAAGTACTCTTTTTCTTTTTGCGAATACAGACTAACATGGCTGCTACTCTGATTCCTCTAATTATTGCCCATAAGCTTGGGTATTTCAACTGCTCTTCCACTGGCATCAATTCCTTTTTCCAGCGGATTTTCTACACTAGATGTTTTAACCAACAAGTCTTGTGCCTATCCGGCAGATCAAGCTTTACAGTACTGTCATGTGTACGTGCTGCGCAGAGGAGGCTGGAGGTAGATGTGACAGACAAATATAATGAAATGGCAAATATCTGTCACTGGACCCAAGTCAGAGATGAGTGTGAGGGAGTGTAAAATGATGGAACTCAGGCCTTCTTCCAGCCCCTACAACATATAAGGTGAGGACTTCCTGTAGATTTCCTTTGATGCCTTCAGATTCACTTCATGTCACATCCACATTGACAGTGCCTTTGCCTCTAGTCCACTATGTCTAAGGGAATCTAAATTAGCATAACAACCAAGAGGTTGGATGAGCAGAGTGTGGCAAAAAAACCAACACTACGTTTCTGGCTCTTGGCCCTTACTTAATTCAGGTGGGTATGAGTAATAACATTACTGGGAGTAATTTATTGCTATTATTATTTATCAAATATATGCTCTTTATTACTCTTTCCACTCATTCATTGCTACAATATCCACTTCTGAAGTAAATCAAGGGTTCAAAGATGTGAAAGGACAGATGATACTCTGTTCCAGGAGATATCAGAGCAGGGAAAGAGGAATGTCCTGAGCATTATTTTTATTCATACTTTGCATTAGAAGCATGTGACTAAGCACTGTAAAAATGTAAGCTTGAATGTTCATCGGAGTGAGTGAAAATTTTGTGAAATCTGGAAGGGTACTTTCTAGTTTAGTGAATATTAGAACTGTCTTACATACGTGATTATCATGTTCCTTAATTGCTGCCTGAGGACAAGCGTATATTATTTTCCTCTCCATGTTGTTCCATGAACAAAAGTACAACTATACATCTTCCTCCTGAGTGACATTTGTTTGCTATTAAGAGGACTACAAAACAAGAAAGAACAAAAGTAAGGTCTCCGAGAGAGGGTATAGTATGTATGTATCTCAGTGTGGCTGGCTGCATATGAACACAAAATAGCAGCAGGGATTTCTACTATTTAAAGATGCTGTACACATAAAATGAGTCAGAACTTAAAGAAGCCAGACCCCAGTCCAATGTTTTATGATCTTGGAATGCGTATTGCCCTCCACTCCCCAATCCTTCCAGTGTAATTATCAAACATCTCACAGATTTGGAAAGAGAAGAATCCTGTTTTCAGATAACTTACTTGACAACAACAAAACTCACTTCTGTTGCCTGAAGAACAGGAAAATCCAGGTTACATGCTGAGCAAGTGACAGGAGAACAGGGCCTTAAGTGTATTCCATATTTGCTAGATGAATCTTCATTAAAGCTAAATTAACGTCAGCAATGCTCACTTCAAACAATCCAAAATTGTCTTTTATGGTGCAACTTAAAATATTTATCTGAAACACTTGATGTGAAGCTTGCCAGTAAAAATATAGGTATGTACAAATTTCCCTTTAAAAATAAATAGCAGTTTCAGAACAGGGGAAATGGGTCTAATAATATAGATGTTGATAAAAGAAGGTATCCTTATTCAGGCAGGACACTTATACATGCATCTAAATTATATGTGTGCCTATCCGTAAGCAATGGCTTGAAGCCCTTTGAAATCAGTGGACACCTTTGAAACAATGAAGTCACTCCATTTTGAACACTGATGCAATGGAAATGCTTTTACAATGTTCACCTTTAGAAAAAATTCCAACTGCTCTGCTATTGTAAAATATTGACTTTAAAAAAAAAAGAATTGGTTGAAAACAGGTCAAAATTTTCATGAACATTTTGGGAAAATGTCAACCTGTTGTTTTTTTTTTTTCCATTAACTTTGAATTATCTTTTAACCAGCTCCATTTATTAATGTTAGCTACCATACTAGACAAAAAAGACTCATTTGGTCTTCTGGCCTGCCCTAAAGCAGGGAATATTAGAAATCCCTTCAGAAAATCTGTTCTCATAAGTGTGGCTCAGTTTTGTTGACCCAAGGGGTATGCAGATTCCAGGCAAGATTTGGATAAACAGTCTCATTTTGGTTGCTTATCTGAATCAAACCAATGCTCTGAACATTTTGAGGTTCACTCTTCACTTTAGCATAACAGTGATTCATATTATGCTGTTTTCATGTGCGTGCCATTTGATCACAGTACTTTCTAGCTGCAGTATCTCAAACCTCACTTTTGAACCAAGACATTGTGAGTACTCAATTGGTATTCACTTAACTTCTTGGAAACAGATAAAAAGCTCCTAGAGTAAAAGCAAATGAAAAATGCAATAGCAGAGGTAATGTTAGGAAACCCTATAATATCTCCTGCTGTAACCAAAGAGACACACTGTGTTTTATCCAGTTTTGTAAAAAATGACACAAAGAAAAAAGTTTTTTGATGTTGTAACAATTAATGGCTGAGTATACACAGTAGAAGCACCACAGTTATCCACTCACTGCGCCAAGGACAAACTCAGTACACAAAGGGTGAAAACTTTTCACTAAAATTTCACACAGATATTTAAAATGGTTCCTTTCAGATAGTTCTATGCTGCTTAAATTGAGCTTATCCACAAAACTTGATGAGTAAGGGCCAGATTCTCAAAGTTATTTAGGTACCTACTTCACATTTAAATCAATGGGAGGTAGGTGCCTAAATACATGGCCTTAGATGCCTATAAATGCAGTTAGGCACCTAACTGCTTAGGCATTTGCTAAATCCCATCTGGTGCCTATCTGTTATCTTCAGGCACCTAAATACCATGATAAATCTGATCCCAATGACCCAAACCTGAAAATACTTATGTATAATAACTGGCAAGGTGACAGTACTGCTGAAAAGGATCTGGGCGTTAAAATGGATCACAAATTGAATATGAGTCAACAATGTGATGCAGTTGTGGAAAAAGGCTAATATCATTCTGGGGTGAATTAACAGAAGTGTTGTATGTAAGACATGGAAGGTAATTGTCCTGCTCTGCTCAGCACTGGTGAGGCCTCAGCTGGAGTATGGTGTACAATTCTGGGTGCCAAACTTTAGGAAAGACATGGACAAATTGGAGACAGTACAGAGGGGAGCAACAAGAATGATAAAAGGTTTAGAAAACCTGACCTCTGAAGAAAGGTTAAAAAAACTGGGCATATTCGGTCTTGACAGAAGACTTGAGAGGGGGACGGGGACAGACCTGATAACAGTCTTCAAACATGTTAAGGGCTGTTATCAAGAGGATGGTGATCAATAGTTCTCCATGTCCACTGATGGTAGGATATGACATAATGGGCATAATCTGCAGCAAGGAAGATTTAGGTTTGATAGTAGGAAAAACTTTCTACTATAAGGGTACCTAAGCTCTGGAATAGGCTTCCAAGGGAGGTTGTGGAAACCCCACCATTGGATGTTTTTTAAAAGAGGTTGGACAAACACCTGTTAGGGCTAGAATAAGTTTATTTAGTCCTTTCTCAGTGCATGGGGGATGGACTGGATTACTTCTAAAGGTCCTTTCCAGCCCTCCATGTCTGTGATGCTATGTTTAACTTTATGCACATGAGCAGTCCCACTGTCTGTGAATCTTAAGCACATGAGACCCAAAAGCTTGTGAAATTTTGAAATACTAATTTTAACCTACTTTCTATCACAAATGGCCCATTTACTTTCAAAAATAAACTCATTTCCTCTGGCAGACCAGCACAATTTTTTAGAGAGGCTTAATGGCTTTTCCAAGGTACTCGACTGGGTCAAATGCAGATGGAGGAGCAGAACCCAGAAGTTTTCAACTCATTGAAGTAAAACTTAGATATGCACTCTGTTCTTTTAATAAAGCTAGTCATGTTTGTGCCTTCTTGTATGCTTTCCAAGTACTTAAAAGTTATTTTCTTTGTTTAGGCTTTGCTTCTAATGAGCAGATCACGAAGATAGTATGTAGGCCAAACTTTTCAAAAGTTACTGCTAATATTGACTGCCTCCATTGTTGGCTGTCTAAATAGCAACACCTTAAAGCGGACTGATTTTCAGAGGGCATGTTGGTGTTTTTAGCACTTTGCATAAATCAGAACTCATTTCAGATATTTCTAGCTGGACACCCAAAATCACCCATTCCGCTTGGTCTGGATGGTAAGTAGAAGTGGATGGCAGAAGATAAGAGTGAAATTCCAGGACAAAGTGTTTCTCCAGAATCATGAACTGAATGATAGTTCCTAGATATTTGTCTTCCCTGATTTATTCTGATAGTGGGCATTTCATTTGAACTGTCCATTCCCTTTGACCTATCTCAGGCCTCTGAATAGAAGAGTCAGTGAGCAGCTACAGCTGCACATTAGGAACATAGGGGGTAAGATGGAAAGAATCTCATTGTTTTAACCCCATTATTCTATTCAAAATCTTCCTTCTGACCTCACACTAAGAATGAGGGCTTCAGTTTTTGGACACAACTATTGACTCTACTGACAATGAGGGAGGGAATAAGAGATGGTGGGTGAGTAAACACTGCTGTGGAAATGATATTGGTGATCTGGTAGTGTATGGAGATCATCTTGTTTTAGTAGCAGAGGAACAGTAATAGGACCATTCAGCACATGACCTAACTGTATACATTTGCTTTGCTGTAAAGAGAACATGAAGACAAGCCTTTAAAGGTTCTGTTTTATCTTTAAAGACTTATACTTTAATACTTCGCCCTTTGTGTCTATACTAGGTGTCACATCAATGCATATCTGCGTGCAGTAGAACCTCAGAGTTGTGAACTGACCAGTCAACCACACACCTCATCTGGAACCAGAAGTACACAATCAGGCAGCAGCAGAGACCGCCCCCCCACCCCTCCCCCCCGAAAAAGCAAATACAGAGCAGTTCTGTGTTAAACATAAACTACTAAAAAAATAAGGGAGAGTTTAAAAACAAAGATTTGACAAGGTAAGGAAACTGTTTCTGTGCTTGTTTCATTTAAATTAAGATGGTTAAAAGCAGCATTTTTCTTCTGCATAATAAAGTTTCAAAGCTGTATTAAGTCGCTGTTCCGTTGTAAATTGTTGAAAGAACCACCATAATGTTTTGTTCAGAGTTACAAGCATTTCAGAGTTATGAACAACCTCCATTCCCGAGCTGTTCGTAACTCTGAGGTGCTATTGTATATATAAATAATTAATAGATAAGATGCCAGTAGATGGTGCTCACAAATACATAGCATGTCTAAGTATAACAGAATCAATAAATCATGTAATGGAGCACTGAGAATGGATTTCTCTGTGCAGCTCTTTACATGGACTTCTTGACTTTAGAAACATAAGAATCAAACCAAAAGAAGAGGCAAATAATAATGTACTTCTGGTCTAAATAAATTAGCTATTGTCTAAATACTCATTTGTGATGCCATATGATTGAGATATGACCATGTACAGCATTAACATTGCTGCTGTTAGACAATTGCAACAAATCTTGTACAAAGTGTGTCATGTAAGGTATCTATAGAAGAGTTATGATTTGCTGAATAAGATTATCCTGTTTAAATCCATGTATCATCACTGTAGCTGAAGTTATGAATATTGACTATATCCTTGTATTTCAAATGTGTTTGCTCCTGGGCTAACACCCACAAGGTAGTTTACATCCAGTCTAGCCAACCATTGTGAATGGACTATTCAAGCTTGATGGCCCATTAAAGACACAGCTTAAAGACATAATGGGCCAGAGAAGAAACTCATTCCCCTCAGCAAGTCTTCCTGAGGATGCCCCAGCCAGATTAAGGGTAATGGCTGCCCCTGTGAGTCAGCAAGCCATGTAAGGTCATGTGGCCCTGTACTCCATTTTGTGCCAGTAATTTTCCACAAACTGTGTTGTGAGCTTTGTTTCGGGACAGTAAAATTCCAGTAAAATAAAAGACCCTTCAAGCATCTCCATGTTGCCTCTTTCCTGCTCTGGTTCTCACTTACAACTTACAACTAAAAGGAGCAGTCTAAACTATGGACTGGGGACCTTCCAATCTTTTGAAAGTTACCAGAGACTCCACAAGCCAGCAGTCTATTCCATCACTGCTTCAAATCTGATATAAGAACTTGCAATTATGGTATGTATATGATCTATTAACCATTTTATCTCTCTTCTTCTTTTCCTTATGAATAAACCTGTAGCTATTAGATATAAAGGATCGGCAGTAGCATGATTATTGGGTAAGATCTGAGTTATATGTTGACTGGATATGTGGCTGAACTCTTGGGCTCAGAAGAACCCTTTGTTTGATGAAATTGTTTTCAGTGACTACTCATCATAAACTCTAGTGTCTGGGGGGTGAATTAAATGCTGGGATGTCTAAGCAGACTGCATTTCTGACTTCTTGTTAATCAGTGTGGTGAGACTGATGTTTTACTTTTATTACTGGCTTGGTATAGCTAATGATAGAAAAACCATCAGTTCCCGGTGGGTCTGCCCTATTTCTCAGCAGTTTGTCCTGAATCTGATATTCTCAACTGTGACCCACTGAGGCCGGTGACATCATGAATGTTAGGGATCCACAAATAACCCCACATTTGTTTACAAACATTCACAAATCCCTGTGTGTGCACTCTTATTTCTAAATTTTATCAGAGTTTGGGTGGAAATTTGACCTGTAAACCCACCACAAGCTCTGAAACAGAATGTGCTCCAAACATCCTGACTGCCTTCTCCTAATTACATTTTACTTTTTGTGCCCATAAACATAATATTCTCCCAAGTGAAACAGTCTGCAATTTGCAAAAGGCGCTATTTTTCTTGAGATAAGGCTAGTGGGTATTTTTCTTTACTTATTTACAAAGTAAAATTTAAGAGACTTTCCACAATCTGGATTCTTTCTCACAATCACGCAGAGTATCCTGTTTACCTCTTTGGAGTTTCTTTTTTTTCCTCTCTCTTTCTTTCTATTATAATTCAAGCCTCATCTGCCAATATTGCAAGAGAATCCGAGGAGGAGAGTGCTATGCCTTAAAGAATTTGCTTTGTTTCTGAATATCCCATACTTCATCAGAACTTTTTTTAAATGCACTTGAGTCATATTAATAGGTTCTTAGGTGTGAGCTTCAGTGAGTTCTTAAAGGGTCTGACTATGACCCATTGTCCTAGCACCTCCATTATTTCAGAATCATTTTGTTTAAATGGAAAAGAGCATGTTTAACTTTGTAATACAAAACATAGATGAATCATTGACAGTTCAGTCGGGTTATATGATGCTGAAATCACAGTAGGCTATCCCTTTCCCAGACTGTACTGATACTAAACCAGAACTGAGTTCTATCTAAGGAGGAATGGCAAAGTACACACAAATACATAAATCTCAGTGCAAACAATGGGAAATTTACAAACAAACCTGGTGTCAGCAGAGCCAATTTTAATGTTTAAATTCAGTAAAACACAGGAGGGGGAAGAAAACAAAGGAAGAAACTAGATTAATTAATCTAGTCACCTGCTGCCTGGAGTCTTCAATGCCCCGCTGTTTGGAGACAGCAAATGTTAAGATCAGAGCTACCTGAAAAGTATGATTGCCGCACTTCAGCTTCCTATGTGAAAAGCTTTCTCATAGCATTTAGAAACATATTTAATCCTAAGTGTTACTGATCCAAATGTTGCACAATTGAGTGCAGATCTATGGTTTGAAAAGAATGTGTTGGCTTCCATCCACTAACGAACTTAATGTTCAAACAAATCACAATGTTGTCTAAAACACATGTCACAAAAGTAAGTACCAGAGGAAGTTAAGGCACTCCACATAATGTATATGGTCAATTAATTTCAGAGGAAACCAAAAAGAATGTGTAGCTCAAACATTGCTAAATTAGCAGCAAGGTACAATGGTGATCAATCAAAGTAGCAGGGAAAATGAAAGTGTATTCACAGCCCCAAAAATATACATGTATAAGGGAATTCAAATTCCAGAAGCAGGTGGGGATGATTGCACAAAGAGCTTAATGGATTACTTAAGGTGTACTTTTAAATCTGTTGTTTAAATCCTTCTTCTGACCTTATTGCAGTAAGCCCGATGAGCTGCAGTTGTCTGTAGTGGAAATTAATCCACATGCGGAAGACATTGTGGGTCAAATCTTGCTCACTGCACTCACATGTGAGTACACAGAGCTGGCTTTGGCTCCATAGATAGATAGGGGTAGATCCTTATAGGTCTCAAAAATACACACACAACGCCGAGCAGTTAATTTAGATTTACAGAGTATGTGTGTGTGTAAGCAATCCAGCGCTGTGTCCGCAAATCCACTGGGAAAGCATACTTGCATGGCCAGTAGCACAGGATCTGTAGTACCTAGTGGAGACAAAGGAGTTCAGCTTTCAAAGTTGTTGCCAGGAGATACCAGGTCGAACATTTATGTATGATTCACTACGCAGAAGAGGCTGCTGAGTCAGCAGAGCACTGAGCAGGTGGTCAGCTGCTCACTACATGTGTCATCTTACCTTCTTCATCATTGCAGGCAAAGGAAGATGATGACAATGTGCTGTGCTGCGTGGAGAGGCACAAGGACAGGATCAATGAATTCCAGGGACAGAGGCCAGTTTTCTGTAGGCCGTTAATGCACAGAATTAGATGAAACACAAATGTGCACCCATTCTGGTCTTTATGCAAGTGGATTTCAGGTTTTTAGTGCAGGGTTGTTACTGAACTATAACTGGAGTAAAAGTCATATGCTTATGTTTTGCCCCATCCACAGGCACAAATCAACTAACAATGGGAAGATATTTTCCCCATAGACTTTAAGGCCATTGGTCTGACCTCCTGCACATTGCAGGCCACAGCACCTCGCCCACCCACTCCTGCAATAGGCTCATAACTTCTGGCCAAATTACTGAAGTTCTTAAATCATGATTTAAAGACTTCAAGTTACAGAGAATCCACCATTTACACTAGTTCAAACCTGCAAATTGACCTGTGTCCCATGCTGCAGAGGACGGCAAAAATCCCCAGATCTGCCAATCTGACCTGAGGGAAAATTCCTTGCCGACCCCAAATATGGTGATCAGTAAGACCCACCAGCCAGACATCTGGGAAAGAATTTTCTGTAGTAACTTAGAGCCCTCCCAATCTAGTGTCCCATCACCGGCCATTGGAAATATTCACTAATAGCAGACACGAATGGGCCATATGCCACTGTGGGCAGTCCCATCACACCATCCCCTCCATAAACTTATCAAGCTCAATTTTGAAATCAGTTAGGTTTTTTGCCTCCACTCCTCCCCTTGGAAGGCTGTTTCAGAACTTCACGCCTCTAATGGTTAGAAATCTTCAATTAATTTCAAATCTAAACTTGTTGATGGCCAGTTTATAGCCATTTGTTCTTGTGCCAACATTGGCTCTTACCTTAAATAACTCCTCTCCCTCCTTGGTGTTTATCCCTCTGATGTATTTATAGAGCACAATCATATTTCCTCTCAGCCTTCATTTTAGGGTAAAGAAGCCAAGCTCCTTAAGTCTTCTCTTGTAATGCAGATTCTCCATTCTTCTGATCATCATAGTAGCCCTTCTTGGTACCTGTTATGGTTTGAATTTCATCTTTAACCATTGGAGACCAGAAATTCACACAGTATTCCAGATGACGTCTCATCAGTACTTTGTACAGTGGTGATAACACTTCCCTATTTCATTCTGGATATACCTTGCCTAATGCATCCTAGGATTGAATTAGCCTTTTTTTCAAATCCCCATCATATTAGTGGCTCATAGTCATGCTGTGAGAGACTAATATACCTCGGTCTTTCTCCTCCTCTGTCATTTTCAATTGGTAAGTCCCCAGCTTATAGCAAAAACTCTTGTTAGTCCATAAGTGCACTTTGCACTATTGAATTTCCTCCCATTTCTATTACTTCAGTTTTCAATCTTGTCCAAATCTTCTTGTATGATATTCCAGTCTTCCCCTGTAATGGCAATACCTCCAAACTTCGTGTCAGCTGCAACTGTTATTAGCACACTCCCACTTTTTGTGCCAAGGTCATTAATGAAAATGTTAAATAAGTTTGTTCCAAAGACCCATCCTTGATAAACTTCACTAGTAACTTCCCTCCAGCTTGACAATTACCTTTCAGTATGATCCCTTGTAGTCTCCCCTTTAACCAGCTCCTTACCCATCTCTCAATTCGTGTATTAATGTCCATCTTCTCCAATTTAATTAATAATTTTCCATGACAAACTATCAAATACTTTACTGAAAACCAGGTAGATTAGATCTACTGCATTTCCTTTGTCTCTAAATTGGTTACATTCTCAAAAAAAGAGATGACCTTGGTCTACATTTTGTAAAGCCACGTTATATTTTATCCCAGTTACCATTTACCTCTATGTCTTTAACTACTGGTACTTTCTTTTTCAAGATTGACCGCGTGCAGTTGAGGTCAAACTAACAGGTCTGTAGTTCCCCGAATCACTTTTTTTCCTTTCTTAAATATGGGTAATATATTTGCAATTCTCCAGTCATAGGGTATGACCCCCAAGTTTATGGATTCATTAAAAATCCTTGCTGTTGGTCTAGCAACTTCATGTGCCAGTTTCTTTAATATTCTTGGATGGAGATAATCTGGGAGTACCAATTTGGTCCCATTAAGTTGTTTGTTTGGTTTGCACCTCAAATGTGGTAATTTCTACTTCCAGATCCTTATTCCCATTAGCTACCCTGCCACTGCCCCATAACTCCACATTACCCTTATTAAAAACTCATGCAAAGCATTTGTTTATCTTTCATCTCCACCCTGTCCTCCATGCTTAGGGGTCCCACTTCTTTCTTTGTTTTCTTTTTATCTATATGGCTAAAAAGCTTTTGCTATTGGTTTTAATTTCCTTTGCAAGGTCCTGACCTGCTTGGCTTTTGGCAGTTCTCACTTAATCCCTACACTTCCTGACCTCCAGGAAGCAGCTTTCATTGCTGATCGTTCCTGTCTTCAGTTCCTTATAGGCTTTCTGCTTTCTCTTAATAACCCATTTGAGATACTTGTCCCTCCAGTTGGGTTTTCAGCCCTTCCTTATGAGTTTTTCCCCCTTGCTTGGGAAGCAAGCTCCAGATAGTTGCTGCAATGTTCATTTAAAGTAATCCCAAGCCTCCTCCACATTGAGTTCTTCAGTCCAGTCCACTTTCCTAACTAATTCCCTTAATTTTTTAAGGTTTGTCCTTTTGAAATCAAGGACCTTTTTGGCAGACCTATTTTCATTTATCCATTTAGTTTAAACTGAATTGACTCATAATCACTCGAACGAAGGTTAACCTCTACCAAGGCACATAGCTATATACCACCACAGCAGTTCTTTACCTACTGAGTATGTACTTCCTTGTAATTTATGGTCAGCGGTGTTTTGCATGCTTATGTGAGTTATCCCAGATTTTAAAGTTCCTTATCTCTTCCAAGTACAGGTACTGTGGTGTCCTCCAGGTCCATTTCATCAGGTTGAGCCTCAAGTTCCTCCAAGGAGGTGTTCCTCTGCACAACCATGGCATTGCTACACACCTCACTGCAGGGAGTCATTGCACTGTGGAACACCAGTTTTCCTAGATGCCTGATAGTATGCTGGGTGTACTCCACATTCACAGGCAAGCGCTGTAAGCAATCCAGGCACTAGGTCCTTTGAGGCTCAGGAATGTCTACACTGCATACACAGGCAGGCAGAGCTCAGATCCAGCAGAAGAAATGCTGACATCTATGCCAAGATAGAGTGGGGCATGGGGGAGAAGGGCTACACCAGGGACACACAGCACTGCTGCAAGAAAATAAAGGAGCTTCGGCACGCGTACCACAAGACAAGGGAGGCGAACAGTCGTTCTGGTTCTGCTCCACAGACATGCTGCTTTTATGAGGAGTTTATGCAATTCTCTGCGGCGACCCCACCACTACCCCAAAACACTCCATAGATATCTCCCAGGAGCCCAACGTGGCCTCGAGCAACAACGAGGAGGACATTGCTGACAAGAAAAAGGAGGAGGAGATTGCGAGGCAGACAAGAGGAGGATCCATTCTTCCTGACAGCCAAGAACTGTTTTTAACTCTGGAGCCCATCCCTTCACAGGACCAGTTGGCAGCGGAGCATGATGCCAGGGAAGGCACCTCTGGGGAGTCCACATTTCCAATCAAATCGTAGGGGTTACATGCTATTATTTTTTATGTTTAATCTGAACAAAAAAGTAGATGTTTGGGTATTGGTGGCCACTCAAGCTACGCAGAGAGTGCTCTCCAAAAAAGACTGTTTATGTGCATGGGGACGGCCCGGGAATCCTCCATGGAGATCTCTAGGAAGCTTCCTTTGCAGAAGGTTTCTGGGAAGGGCTGCCTTGTTTGGTCCACCACAGCAGGACACTTTCCTGCACCACTCCAGTATTAACTCTGCTGGCATCATTGCGGCACACCGCATTTCAGTATCAGGACCAGGTCTGTATCCAGATGCTTGCAGCATCTGCTCCTGCTCCCTTGCCGCCTCTGCTACCCTCAGGAGAGTGATATTACATTGGGTCACTTAGGGAAAACGGGGGAAGTTTTCAGTGCTAGCCCTTAGACTGCAAACAGTTCAACAAGTAATCCACCCCCTGTTTGGTGAAATCTGAGTCACACAACCACGCTTTCCCAAGCGTGCTATAGTTGTGGTTGGAGAGGATCACCGTGTATTGCAAGCAGCATAGAAAAAAAAAGGGGGGGGTGACTTCCTGTTTGTCTCCCTTCCCCCACGCCCCCGACCCTGTGTCACTTTTGTAAAAAAACAAACTATCTGGGGGGCGTTACACGTGTGCCTGTCCTCAAGCACCATCCAGGTTGTTTGTGGAAAGGAGGCTTTTCTCAAGTTCCAACCAAGTTCACACAAGCAACAGCACAAGACTTCTCACCCATTCCTAATGGCCTTACTCACCATGGCTGGAGCAGTAAAATTACTCTTGCAATAGTCAGCAGTTGTGATTATGTTGGGGCTTGCAGTGAAGTGTATTGCAGGGTGGTTTTTTTATTAAAAAAAAATAACCTTGCACTAGAAACAATGTATGCATTGTCAATGCTACCCTTGTGCTTTGCATTCCTTGCAGCTGAAACCTGGTCCATCAGCACATCCTCCACACTGGGACAGAGACTTTCCCAGATTAGAAGATAGAAAAAGAAGACTCGGGAGGACATGTTCAATTAATTAATGCGCGCCTCCGAGAGTGACATGACAGAGCTGAGAGCATGGAGGATTGCACTGTCCAAGAACCTGGACATGGACAGGGAGGCCAGGAGAGCATGCAGGGAACAAGAGCATGCCACGCAGGATGAGATGCTGTGGATTATGAAGGAGGTGTCTGGTTGAGGTTCAAATAAGGCAGCTGGATGCTAGAGTCCCTCTGCAGCTTATGCTGAACCTGTTGCCATCATTGCCCAGTTCTACATCCTCCTCCTCCAAATGTCCTATGAGGTGTGGGGAGGGGGGGAGGAGGGAGAGTTTGGTGTCCCTTGCTCTCAACACCAGAGGAGGATACAAGGACCAGAAGGCACACCTTTGATTGTTATTGCAGGGCATCATTTCCACACCTTTGATTGTTACCGAAGGGCATCTGAAAGCAAGCATTCCTTGTTTCTCCCCCCACAGTGTTATCAACCCTTTAGCCCCAGGTTATCTTACTTTTCTTTGCTGTCTCTGTGTGTTTGTGTGCATAATAAAACTTAATGGGTTGAGGTAAAAAGGCTCTTTATTCATTCAACACATGGTGGTTGGTGGGGGTAGAGTTTACAGGGAAGAAAATGCAATGGAGGATACAGTTTGGTAAGGAGCAACACAGATAAGTGTCACATTACTCTGGCTCATTGCTGAAAGTGGTATTCAAAGCCTCATGGAGATGCAGAGTCCCTCAATGTGCTCTTCTTATTGCCCTGATGTTTGGCTGCTCAAAATTGGCTGCCAGGCAATCTGCCTCAACCCCCCCACCCCAGTGGAAACTTTTCTCCCACAGCAGGCAGTAATAACAATGGGGATATTGCTTTCACTGAGGTCTAATCTAGTAAGCAAACAGTGCCAGCGACCTTTTAAACATCCAAAGGCACATTCCACCACCATTCTGAACTTGCCTATGGTTAAACTGGTCCTTACTGCTGTCCAGACTGGTGGTGTACAACTTCATGAGCCATGGGAGCAAGGGGTAGGCTGGCTCTCCCAGGATCATGATTGGCATTTCAACATCACCAATGGTTATTTTGCAGGCTGTTAAGAAAGTCTCTGCTTGCAGCTTTCTGAACAGACCTGTGTTCCTAAAGATGCGTGCATCATGCACTTTTCCCGACCATCCCACATTGAGTTGGTAAAACGGCCCCTGTGATCCACCAGCCAGAGGTGAAACAGCCCCTGTGATCCACCAGCACTTGGAAGACCATTGAGAAGTACCCCTTTCAGTTTATGTACTCTTTGGCAAGGTGGTCTGATGCCAAGTTAGGGGTATGCATTCCATCTATTGCCCCACCATGGTTAGGGAACCCCATTGTGGAAAAAAACATCCACTACGTCCTGCGTGTTGCCTAGAGTCACTACCCTTCTTAGCAGAAATCTGTTAATGGCCCTGCAAACTTGGATCACAACAGATCCCACGGTAGATTTACCCACTCCAAATTGATGCCGCACTGACCAGTAGCAGTCTGGCGTTGCAAGCGTCCACAGAGCTATTGCCACTCACTTCTCCACTGTCACAGCAGCTCTCATCTTAGCTGGGGACAGCTTTTCACACAGTTCCATGAAAGTGGCTTAACACATTCAGAAGTTCTGCAGCCACTGCTCGTCAGCCCATAGCTGCCCAACAATGTGGTCCCAGCAGTCAGTGCTTGTTTCCCAGGCCCAGAAGCGGTGCTCAGTCGTGTCAAGGTGATGCGTGACTGTCGCCAGCAACTGCAAATTGCTCCACTCTGTGTCTTCCAGCAGGGCTGCTTGCATGGCATCACATTGTCCCGTGCTGTGGCTCCTGTACCGGCTGGGTAAATACTTCAGGATAAAGCATGAGGTGTTTGTAATGCTCACAACAATAGCGTGCAGCTGAGCGGGGTCCATGGTTATCGTGCTATGGCGTCTGCACAGGTAACCCAGACTTAGGGGAAAAGGCGCAGAAAAGGCTTGGCTTGTTTGCCATTGATTTCAGAGAGGGAGGGAGATAAGTGCACCAGGGGAGGATAATGCTATGCTCCCATAACCACCCATGCCAATGTTTTGAGTCCATTACAAGCCCAACCCAAAATTCCGCTCAGCTACGTGCTCTGTGGGATAGCTACTCACAGTACAGCGCTCCATGCGTCGATGCAAGCCCTGCTAGTGAGGATGCACACTGCCGACACAATGACCATAGTGTGGACACACAACATCGACTTGCTTAAATCAGAGGCTCGATGTCGACTTACACAAAGTCAACTTAACTTTGTAGTGTAGACATAACCTATGTCACAGCTTCTAGTTTCTTTCTGCAGCCAGCTCCTATACAGCCTCTGGCTTCCTCCCCAGCCAGGTCCCCTTTGACCCGTGGTGGTACATCCCATTCCTGTACTGGAGGTTTCATGGAGCCCTTTTCTGGCTGGATGTTGCAATGAAGGTTAACACTGTGCCCAGTAAAGATATGGCAGCAAGCACACACACTCTCTCTCTCTCTCACATACTCTCTTTTTCAGGTATTGTCAGCATGATGCCACCTGACTTATGTTGGTATTCCTTAAGTTTGGTAGAAGGGGGTAGCCGGCATCACATAACTCGGAACTTGAGGTTAAAAAGCACATGCTCTCCAATGAAAGTGGTTTGCAAAGACATAGTTCTTCCCATATATGAATCTCTTTTCCTGTTGGCCCAAAGTAGCAGGTCCATGCCAGAACTCAGGCACCCTAACACAAGTCCCCCTGGCTATGTCTCACATTCCATGTCTGTATATATTGAGTAAGTTAGCACACATCACATGTAAGTTACTAAACTAACAGCTAGAAGTTCACAGCAGAGGCAATGCTGTGCTAGCACATCTGAGTTATTGACTGGGTTTTCATGACCATGTTTGAGAAACGTATTTAGTTTACTCCCTTTCATCGCCACAGAGCTCACGGAACAATCTAGGCCAGTATTTGGGCAATAGGTCAGCTCTTACAGAAAAAAAAAATGTAATGTAAGACCGAGCTAGGAGATGATTCTTGCAAATCAATAATGATTACAAAATGAACTCACATTTAAGTTATCTGTGGAGGAGAAAATGGTGACTCAGCATTGACAATGTATTCAGCTTAATGAGTACAAATATTTATACCAAACAAAATTAACATATCAGAAAATGCAAGAGAGGCATATAATTAACAAAAGACAAGGGAATTGGCATAACTATGATAAATTCTTCATTAATAAAATAACTGTTTTAAAATGTTGAAATGAATATATTTTATTCATAAATTGTATAGAATTTAGTATACTAATTAAAAGACACGGGCTATTTGCAAGGCAATTAAACCCACAGTGACCTAGTCAAATTAATGTTGGCCCCAACTTAAAAGTTGTATAAATAAATAATTCACACCCTCTGAAGAGTCATTGCTTAAGCAAACAGTTTAGCCCACAAATTTGTTGTAATTGTGAATAACTTTGGTGTGGATTTTTAAAAAATCCCAAATATGCAAGAGAAAATACACCCAAAATGTTTATCAGAGACTCACACTTCAAGATTAAAGTTATGTCAACAGTAATGGGTAGAACACATGCACAGCAGGTTGTAACATTCAGACTTGCTTTTAAAAGCAACTAAATCTGCCTTATAAATTCTTACTAAACAATGGGCCTGATCAAACCATTACTCACATAAGCAGTCTTTGCTAAATTGTCCCAAATCCACTGATCCCAAACTCAGTGTTTGATCGTGTTTGATCAGTGTTTGGATGGGGTTGCTTATGTGAGGGAGAGTCTCGAGGATTTGGGACCCAGATCCATGGGTGAAAGTAACTTAAAGGACTTACCCATATGCCGGAGTCCTGAGCGGGGGATGGGGAGGGGGCTCAGCCAGTGCGTGGCCTCAGACAGAAGAGGTGGGGCCTTTAAATCCCTGAGCCCTTTAAATTAAGATTTAAAGGGCCTGGGGCTCTGGCTGCGGTAGAGGCGGCTGGGAGCCCCGGGCCCTTTAAATCACCGCCGGAGCTACCAGCTGCAGAGGCGTCTGGGAGCCCCGGGGCTCGGAGGCGATTTAAAGGGCCCGGGGCTCTGATCGC